>NC_091458.1:62403865-63683865 GCF_027789765.1 Dendropsophus ebraccatus
AGGGTATAGCTGTCTATAGCAGTGCTCTATCATCTCCTACCAGTGTCACATATCAGAGGGTATAGCTGTGTATAGCAGTGCTCTATCATCTCCTACCAGTGTCACATTTCATAGGGTCCTGTGTATAGCTGTGTATAGCAGTGCTCTATCATCTCCTACCAGTGTCACACATCATAGGGTGCTGTGAATAGCAGTGCTCTATCATCTCCTACCAGTGTCACACATCATAGGGTCCTGTGTATAGCAGTGCTCTATCATCTACCAGTGTCACACATCATAGGGTGCTGTGAATAGCAGTGCTCTATCATCTCCTACTAGTGTCACATATCATAGGGAATGTGTATATCAATGCTCTATCATCTCATACCAGTGTCACATATCACAGAGTCCTGTGTATAGCAGTGCTCTATCATCTCCTACCAGTGTCAGATATCATAGGGTCCTGTGTATAGCCGTGCTCTATCATCTCCTTCCAGCGTCACATACCATAGGGTGCTGTGTATAGCAGTGCTCTACCATCTCCTACCAGTGTCACATATCATAGGCTCCTGTGTATAGCAGTGCTCTATCATCTCCTACAAGTGTCACATATCATAGGGTCCTGTGCATATCAGTGCTCTATCATCTCCTACCAGTGTCACATATAGGGTTCTGTGCATAGCAGTACTCTATTATCTCCTACCAGTCACATATCATAGGGTCCTGTGTATAGCAGTGCTCTATCATCTACTAGTGTCGCATATCATAGGTTCCTGTGTATAGCAGTGCTCTATCATCTCCTACCAGTGTCACATATCATAGGGTCCTGTGCATAGCAGTGCTCTATCATCTCCTACCAGTGTCACAAATAGGGTTCTGTGCATAGCAGTACTCTATCATCTCCTACCAGTCACATATCATAGGGTCCTGTGTATAGCCGTGCTCTAACATCTCCTACCAGTGTCGGATCCTATACCAACAGGATTCTGGTATATAGCAGTGCTCTTATCATCTCCTACCAGTGTAATGTTGAATATCATAGGGTCCTGGGTACAGCTGTGCTCTATCATCCCCTACCAGTGTCACATCCTATACCACAGGTTCCTAATGTATAGCTGTGCTCTATGATCTCCTATCAGTGTCACGTCACATACCACAAGGTCCTGATGTATAGCAGTGCTCTATCATCTACCAGTGTCACGTCCAATACCAAAGGGTCCTGCTGTATAGCTGTCCTCCATCATCTACCAGTGTCATATCGTAGTGTATAACACAGGGTCCGGCTGTATAGCTGTGCTATATCATCTTCTACCAGTGCCATCTCACATCACATAATAGCATCCTGTGGATAACTGTGCTCCATCTTTTCCAACCAGAGCCATGTCTTAGCCTATATCAAAGTGTCCTGGTGCATAGCTGGGCTCTTTCATCTCCTACCAGTGCCATGTCACATCCAATCCCACCAGGTCCTGATGTATAGCAGTGCTCTATCATCTCTTATTTGTGGCACGCCACATACCTGCACTGGGTCCCAGTCTATAATTGTGCTCCATCATTTCCTATTTGTGTCATGGCACATATGTGAACAAGGCCCTTGCATATAGCAGTGCTCCATCATCTCTCATGGTGCCTACTTGCACAGGATCCCCATCTATAACTCTGCACAATTGCTCTTATCAGAGTCATGGCACATACCTGCACAGGGTACTAATATATAACTATGTCCCCTTAGTCTTCTCCAACCAGTGTGATGGCACCTATCACACGGTCCTGGCATATAGCAGTGCTCCATCATCTCTTTCCAGTTTTATAACACATACCTGCCCAAGGTCCTGGAGTATATCTGTTCTCCACTATCTCCTACCAGTTTCATAGCTAATACCTGCACAAGGTCTCGCCATGTTCTCCATTGGCCAACCATTGCTCTACCACAGGGTCCCTGCACGTAGCAATGCTCCATCATCTTCTACCAGTGTCCTGGCACATACCTGCACAGGATCCCTGTCCAAAACTGCTCAATTGTCCCCTACCAGAGTCATGGCACATAGCTGTACATGGTCCTGGTATATATAACTATGTCCTACCCTATGCGGTATGTCCACTGGTTGGATAGTGGGGTGCCCTTGATGATGATGGTATAGCATAAATGTACTCACAAAAATCGAGCTGCAGTGTCCACTCTGGGCTTTGAGTCTTGCAATGAATGGGTGATGTCTTCTGGCCTAAAGCCCTTGCATAGACTTGCAATAGTGTACCTGCACAAACTCCCAAAGTCCTACAAAACTCCCTCAGGACCAGACAGAAATCTGGGATTTTCTAGGCTCTTCCCAGGAGTCTTAGTAGCAACCCCAAGAGGTCTAGGGTGGTGAGGCCCTTACTAATGGAAGGAAAGGAGAGCAGACACCCCTCTTACCACATCACTCTACTGATAACTCTTTCAGCTTGGTCTGAACATAGATCACTTCCTCCTTGTAGGGGAAGTGAGCTGGGGAGACTCCTAACATACACCAGAATATTCTGTGATACAATGTATGACGCCTTTTATAGGAACTTCACTCATTAAAGCTTACATGAGTAGGTGGCAAAATAATACTATGTAAATAGTGCACAGTAACACAATACAACGCAATAGCAATGACACATAGTTACAAGATTACAGTTATCCAGCAACCAACCTCCATGTAGCAGAATCTGTACAGGGATATTGCCTTGTTTATCCTGTTCTCAGCTCCCTGAGTGGGACTACATGGACATTTCTGTTCCCTTTATTTGCTAATTGGGAAATAGCCATTACTCACATGATTCATGGCCTCTGCTCTTATGTCAGTTACATTTAAAGGGATATTCTGGAAGATACATTTAACACTGAAAAGTGCTCACGGTTGGCAGTGTTACATAAAAAGCTGTACTTACCTCCCATTCTGCCGATGCTGGTCTCTGCTGTCAGAACTTCCTCTTCTCCATTCTGACACATAAGAAATGTCTGCTCAGCTAATTCCTGGTCACAGTAGTCACCCACCTCAGTTAGAGATTGGCAAAGGGAGCATTTCCTATCTGACAGGATAGAGAAAAGGAATTGTGGGCAGCAGGGATCAGTACCATCATAAGGTTACTGGTGGGTGGGATCAGCAGCAGGTGAGTACAAACCAGCCTGCAAAGTCGCACTAGGCCGTGTTAAATGTAAAACTACTACTGTGTTCGGATTCTCATGCTGGCAATGCCTGGGGGTCTTGTGGCGGACCCTGTCATAAGGAAACTGTGATTGGCTATGTTACTGAGTAATGGCTGGCAGATTTATGGCATATGGTTATGAGTACAATCCCATGGTTGGCAATGTTTCCCTCTTCTCCTCTGCAAATCATCCAGTCGAGCAGCTACAACATTTCAGCTTTTCCTATACTTATCCATCATTTTGTAGATAATTTTTCTTTGTTTTCACAACAAAAAAGCCGTGTTATGTTCTGTTATTACCAATGGACAGCATTAACCTCTATAGGCTAAGAAATGTACTATTGATTAAGTAATTAGATTACACTGTCAATACTTGACAGCCGTCTATATGATTATGTATCTAAATTTTTTTTTTTTACTTTGACGCTCTGGTCATACGATGAATCCTTTTCGAGTATGTTTAGGTTTGATCAATAGTATTTATGAATAGAAGATGAGAATTCCAAACATTGTTGAATCCTTGTTTGTATAACCTAGGCTGTAAGATCAACTTGATCTGTTTTACAGGGACATGTATAAAGACTGTACTCCATAAAGCCACATGTGATATAAAAAAATAGGCCATTGTGAAAAATATACATTAAAGCGAGTGTACCACTGGTACATTGCTTTTATGTTTTGTACATGAATAGACCGGTGTTGGCGCGGCGATGCCGGTGCCGTGATCTTTTTTTTTAACCAACGCCCAATTTGGGCATGACCCAGAGTGTGACAATCTGCCCTCCCCTCTGTGTTGTGGCTCCATTAGAATTAATGAAGCCGCAGCATTGAGGTGAGATCATCACACTGGGGGCCGGCCAGCACACCTCCAGTGCTTCATGACTGGACAGTGCTCGGTAGACCGGTGACATATGCAGGAACGGGGTGGTGGTTCAAAAAAAGGACCACAGCACCGTCATCCCCTCTAGCGCTGGTCTATTCATGTAAAAAACAAAAAAACAATGTACCGGTGGTACATTTGCTTTAAAACGATCATATTCCTTCATCATTCTCAGTACTATATAAATAAAAAATTATTATTATTATTATTATTCTTGCCAACCCAACTGGGAAACTTAAAGCAACTCTGCACCCACAGCATGACCCCCCCCCCCCCAAACTGCTTGTACGTTCAGTTAGCTGCTTTTGATCAAAGATCTATCCTGCAGTCCCCGCCCTCTTAATCATTAGGAATGCTCGAGGCAGATTGTCTACTATTCCTCACCTGTGTCAGTACGGCACATGGGCTGGATCGTTAAAGGGGTTGGCCACTTTATAGTAAAATAGTTTAGTTTAAGGTATTAGTAAGTGTACTAACTATATATACTGGCAGAAGCTCCCTGTGTACCTCATAGAGGCAAAATCAGACTCTCCTCCTCCAGGCTGGGCTGCCCTGCGCTGTGGTGTTTTGGTCCATAAGATGGCTGACATGGAGGAGCATGTGACCAGATTCTGCCCCCCTGTGTCCACCACTGAGCCTGCATATGTCTATGGAGGACACAGGGGACAGGGCATGGTCACATCCTCCTCCATGTCAGCCATTTTATGGACAGAAACAAAACAGAGCAGGGCATCCCAGCCTGGAGGTGGGGAGTCTGATTTTAGCTCTATGATTTACACAGGGAGCTTCTGTCAGTATATACAGTGAGTACACTTACTAATACTTTGTACTGACCTATTTTACTATAAAGTGGCCAACCCCTTTAAGGCACCTGTGCAATGTTCAGACAGGAGAAAATGTTCTAGGGGCATTCCTAATGATGAAGAGGGTGGGGATGAGAACGGAGGGGTGGTGCAAAGTTAGGGCACAGATACTCTAGGCCATGGCCGTTTGGCAGAGGGCCGCAAGTTTAACCCCTTAGCGACCCATGACGTATCTGATACGTCATGGCGCCGCGGGGGGTGTTCAGAGCGGGGTCCCGCCGGGACCCCGCTCTGAACGGCGCTGATCCCGGCTGACATGTGCAGCCGGGCAGTGCCTCTGTTAGCCGGCGCGGGTCCCGTTGCCGCGCCGGCTAATTAAGCACTTGATTGCAGCTGTCAAACCTGACAGCTGCATTGAAGTGCTTTATGCACACTATCCCTGGTGTCTAGTGGGTCGGATCTCCCCCCCGCGATGCGATCGCGGGGGGGAGATCCGTTCTTCTGCCCGTGCCGGGCCTCAGCGTCGGAATGACGCTGATCCCGGCTCGGCAATAGATTGCTATGGCCTGCAGCAGGCCATAGCAATCTATGACCGATCTCATGGATCTTTGCTGTGTATATACACAGCATTGATCTCTATGAGAGATCAGTGCTATGTATATACAAGCCCCCCAGGGGGGCTTCTAGTCCATGTAAAAAAAAAAGTAAAAAAGTGTTTTTATTAATAAAAAATCCCCTCCCCTAATAAAAGTCCAAATCACCCCCCTTTTCCCATTTTATAAATATAAAATAAATAAATAAATAAACATATTTAGTATCGCCGCGCGCGTAATCGCACGAACTATTAATCACATTCCTGATCTCGCACGGTAAACGGCGTCAGCGCAAAAAAATTCCAAAGTGCAAAATTTTTGGTTGCATCAAATCCAGAAAAAATGTAATAAAAAATGATCAAAAAGTCGTATATGCGCAATCAAGGTACCGATAGAAAGAACACATCATGGCGCAAAAACTGACACCTCACACAGCCCCATAGACCAAAGGATAAAAGCGCTATAAGCCTGGGAATGGAGCGATTTTAAGGAACGTATATTTGTTAACAATGGTTTGAATTTTTTACAGGCCATCAGATACAATATAAGTTATACATGTTATATATTATAGTAATCGTAACGACTTGAGGAACATGAATAACAAGTCAGTTTTACCATAGGACGGACGGCGTAAATGCAAAACTCCCCGAAATCAAACAAATTCGTTTTTTTTTTTTCAATTTGACAGCGCAAATGATTTTTTTCCGGTTTCGCAGCATATGTTATGGAAAAATAATGCCTGTCATTGCAAAGTACAATTGGTTTCGCAAAAAATAAGCGCTCATATACGTCTCTAGGTGAAAAAATGCAAGCGCTATGGACTTTTAAACTTAAAATGGAATAAGCAAAAGCGCAAAAACGAAAATAGGCTTTGACCTTAAGGGGTTAAACGTTGTTTTTTAGGACAATAACTGCATCACCTGCCGAACGGACCCCAGGACAGATCTTGGATTAAAAGCAGCTGTCCGAAGGTACAAGTGGTTTGGGGGGGACAGATTGTGGGTACAGAGTCACTTTAAATACCACTTGGAGAAAAATTTTATACAGGGCATTGCTCTCTGTAAAAGTCAAGCACCAGGCAACAATGACCACCCTATTCATCAGACAGTATTGCACTAATCCATCAAATCCGCTGCCATGATTTCTTCTTCAGGTAAGATGCATCACTAAATACATAATAAATATTATGCAGTATAATATGAACTAAAACACATACAAAATCACAGCTAAAAACAGTAGGTATATAATGAGGATATTATTAGAGATGAGTGAATCTACAGCATTAGCGAAGCTCTTCGCTACCCTTGGCTGTTGTCTTGTCAGAATTCAGCTCCAAGTGCCTGGAAAAGCTGGATGCAGTCCTGGGAAACCGCTCCCAGGACTCTATCCAGCTTTTCCAGCACTAATATATATTGTACCAAACTATGAGGACAGGGGCGAGAGATTTGTACTGTAAATATATTTCGCTTGCAGTGGATTTCTAGCTTCTATAAGTAATCAATATTCATTACTGGTTGTACTCCCACCATGCTCCCTTAAATTCATTATAGTACACACTGTGCCCACTACTGAAATCAATTTTAATATACTATGTCCCATGAAGAGAATTAATGTACACAGTGTCCCTAAAAATAAATTTTAATTTACATTGTGCCCCATCAATTAATTTTTTTTTTTTTTGTCCTTTGTGAGTAGTGATATAAGATGCTTCTGTGCTGTCATAATAAGATATTGCTTCGGCCTTTGCTAGGCAGGTCTGGCTGCCCGGAAAGAACGCAGATTGCATGAAAACATAATAATGCCACCTGCATCTCTCAGGGAGTACTGAGCAGTGGTACAAGAAGCCAAAGGCTTTACTGCACCAGCAAGCATTGTATGAATGTAATTGTCCTTTTACATGAGCAGATAAATAGCTTAAACGAACATTTGTTTGTACACGATACATCGCCTCCAGAAATTTATTTTGATTGCTTTAAAGGGAATCTGTCAGTACCCGTGCCCTACCTAAGGTGCTGACAGTGTGCTGTAGCTGGCAGTCTCCTAGTAAGCATGGCGCCTTTAGGTAATTTGTCTGTTCAGTGGATTATACACAATCCTACTGTAATGAAGTGTCAAAGAGGAGTTGTTTGTGCCACACTCTGGCACACCTCACCACTCCTTCCTCCTGCCTCTTCTTCATGAATAATCAATGCTGCCCGGCCTCCTGCTCACTCAGCTGTCAGCCAGTGTCTCTGACTGCAGATCAGTCCTCTGTAGGTAGGTTATGTCTAAAAGAAACACTCAGATATAGTTAAATCATATATAGAGAGACCTGCCAGCAGTTCATTCTTTAATATTGTTCAACAGATCCTTCATACCATTAGAGTTGATTTTAAAGGGGTAGTGCGGCGCTAAAAAATTATTCACAGAATAACACACATTACAAAGTTATACAACTTTGTAATGTATGTTATGCCACGTCATCAGCTGCTCAGCCGCGATTGGCTGAGCATAGCAGTGCTCAGCCAATCGCGGCTGAGCACAGTTATGACGCGGCGAAGGGGGGACGGCTGCAACGATTTGCCCGTCCGTCTGAAGATGACGTTTGGCACAAGATGGCGGAGGGGCTTGACACGGATCAGGTAAAGTATAATGCACCACACACTTCCGGGTACACGGGCGAGGGTGGTGGGACACGGGGAAGGGGGCGATTCACAGACATAACATACATTACAAAGTTGTATAACTTTGTAATGTGTGTTATTCTGTGAATAATTTTTTTGTGCCGCACTACCCCTTTAAGACATTTTGAAATACTATGATTAATGGTTGATAGCTCATTGTTTGATTGTTAGTAGAGATGAGCGAACCTGGAGCATGCTGGAGTCCATCCGAACTCGAACGATCGGCATTTGATTAGCGGTGGCTGCTGAACTTGGATAAAGCCCTAAGGCTATGTGGAAAACATGGATATAGTCATTGGCTGTATCCATGTTTACAGACAACCTTAGAGCTTTATCCAAGTTCAGCATTGTTAGCTGTTTTTAAATCAGCAGATAATCGCTAAATTTCAATCGATATTGCAAGTTTTTGAACGATGATCGGTTCACGCAAAAGGACTATAAGGCCCAATTACAATTGAATTCAGGTGGACTGGGTCAGGATTCTGCTTTTTCCTGGTTCCATGAACCAGCTGGCACTTTATAACTTATAAACGGGCAACAGTTTCACAAGAGGTATTATTCACCATTAGTATGCAGATGAGATGACAGATTTCCTTTAAAGTGGGATAAAGTCAACTGCGTGGTACCACAAGAATCTCTGACAGGCCCAATACTTTTTATATGTCATTGACCTTGTGGATGTGGTAGAAAGTAAACTGTTGTTTTTGCTGATGACGCAAAGCTTTGAAGGATACAGAAAAAAAAATTTAAAAGTTGGCAGCCAGAGCAATAATGTAGCAGATAAAATGTAATGTTGTTAAAAGTAAAGTAATGCACCTAGGTTGCAGTAATAGCATTACCGCACATACATTAAATAGAATACAACTAGGGATAAAAGAACGAGAGAATGACCTACATATAAGCTTTGGTACTCAATGTCAAGCAGCCGCTACAAAAGCAAATAGGATTTTAGGGTGTCTAAAAAACATAATCCAAATATAATATTCTCTACAAATCTCTCATAGGACCATATCTGGAATATGGCATTCAGCTTTAGGTTCCACAAAGGATAAGGCAGAGGTTAAGCGGGTTCACTGGCATGTAACTAGATTAATAAATGAAATGTGTATACAAGGTTTGGCTCAGGTTAAAAAAAGCTGCAAACCATGCTCTTCAGTCCGAACCAAAGCTTGTATACAAGGACCTGAACATACAAGTATTACACTCCTCTTCCAGTGTTGAGAGAGTCCAATGTGGAGGGTACAAAGAACAAAATATCTGCCGGACGATGTTTTGATCATTTCAGTAACCTCCTTACAGAACCATCCCAACACACCTGGTTTGAGAAATTGATACTACAAAGGAAGCTTTGAAAGGTTTTTTTCTTTTTAAATGCCATAGAATACCCCTTTAAATCTATTCCTGAAACCTTCTAGATGCATTATATTGCAAGAAAATGAATACAAAGTCCTCGCCTAATGGTACCCCACTCCTTCCAAATTTCACAAATATAATCCTGATTATGCAGATATTGGTCAACCCCTGGTTCCTATATGCACATGTGGGGGCAATACCGTGTATTGGCCCCTCTAACATCAATGACAGCTTGAAGTCTTTTGTGGTAGTTGCGGATGAGGCTCTTTATTTTCTCTGATGGTAAAGATGCCCATTCTTTCTGGCAAAAAGCCTTCCGTTTCTGTAAATTCCTGGGCTGTTTTACATCAACTGCCCGCTTGAGATCTCCCCAGAATGGCTCAATGATACTGAAGTCAGGAGACTGAGATGTCCACTCCAGAACCTTCACTTTGTTCTGTCATGATTTAAAAAGAGAAAACACAGTAGCTTGACAACAAATGGCTTCACCCAGCCACTAACCATTAGTGCAAAAAAGTTTTTGTGTTATCATACTAAATATTTAAGGGTAGCTCCACCTTGTATAGCTAATTTGTGATACTGTAATGTGACCATGCCAGAGTACTCATGTAATGGCCTGAGTGCATATTTCATATACAGTGGGGAAAAGAAGTATTTGATACACTGCCAATTTTGCAAGTTTTCCCTCCTACAAAAAATGGACAGGTCTGTAATCTTTATCACAGATACACTTTAACTGTGAGAGACAGAATTTATGGAAAAAAAATCCAGAAAACAGTTTGATTTTTAAAAAGTTTTCATTTTATAACATGAAATATGTATTTGTGTAACGCCTGGAGTAGTGGATCCACTGGACCGTCACTAGCGATGGCACTCACCTCACAACAAGGACTAGGGACCAGGTAGCGGACAGGAATCAGGAACAACAGGGAGCTGGGCCAAAAGCTATGGAAAGCATGTAGAGGCTCCAACACCTGGAAGGGGGCAGGGCTGGAACTTATAGGGGAGTGATTGACATACAGGCCAATTAGGAGCGCACTGCCCCTTTAAATCTGAGACAGCCGGCGCGCGCGCGCCCTAGGAGGCGGGGACGCGCGCGCCGGCCGGCACAGCGACGGACAGGAGCGCGGTGAGGTGAGGCGCCCCCCGGGGCCGAAGCAACAGCAGCGCCGGGTCCCTGCCTACGGACACCGGCTGCTGCAGATGCGGGAGAAGGGGTGCGGCGGCGGTCCGGAGCACGGGACGCCGCCGTGGCCCTAACAGTACCCCCCCCCCCCTTTGGCCTCCCCCTCTTTCTGGTCAGCAAGAATTCCTTGATGAGATCCCGATCCAGGATATTAGATTCGGGTTCCCAGGATCTCTCCTCAGGACCAAAACCTCTCCAGTCCACTAGGAAGAAATGTCTTCCTCTGACAGTTTTCATCGCTAGGATGTCTTCAACAATGTATACGTCGTCAGAGACGGCTTGTGGAGTGGAGGACGAAGCTTTACTGGAGAATCGGTTGAGGACCACTGGCTTCAAGAGGGAGACATGGAAGGAGTTCGGGATTCGCATAGTAGGGGGTAGACGGAGTTTGTAGATGACTGGGTTAATGCGTTTTAGCACTGAGAAAGGACCAAGAAATCGAGGACCCAACTTGTAGCTGGGAATCTTGAGACGGACATACAGTACTTGGCCGAGAGCCAGACTTTGTCACCTGGGAGAAAATTTGTGGCAGGTCTCCTCTTCTTATCAGCCTGGTTCTTCATGCGTTCAGAGGCTTTGAGTAAGGACTGTTGAGTCTGTTCCCAGATCGACTGAATGTCAGAGATCAATTCCTCCACGGCAGGAACCTCAGATGATGGAGAGAGAGGCAGAGGAGGACGAGGGTGATGCCCGTAGACCACATAGAAAGGAGACTTGCCTGTGGAACTCGAGTCCAGATGGTTATAAGAAAACTCTGCCCATGGAAGTAGATCGGACCAGTTGTCTTGGCGGCTGGAAACATAATGACGTAGGTAGTTACCCAAGATCTGATTGACTCTCTCCACTTGCCCGTTGGTCTGGGGATGATAGGCAGATGAAAAGTCCAGCTTCACTTGGAGCTGCGAGCAGAGGGCCCGCCAAAACTTGGAGACAAATTGAGAGCCTCTGTCGGACACAATGTGAAGAGGAAGTCCATGCAGGCGGAAGATGTGTCGGAAGAACAACTGAGCCAGACGAGGAGCAGAGGGTAGTCCAGGAAGGGCCACGAAGTGAGCCATTTTAGACTACCCAAATGACTGTATTGCCCGCGGATGGAGGTAGGTCCGTGATGAAATCCATCCCTATGTGGTGCCAGGGACGGTCCGGGACTGGCAAGGGCAAAAGTAGGCCGGCAGGTCTTTGACGGGGTGACTTATTCCTGGCACAGACTGCGCAGGAAGCCACAAAGTCCTTGACATCCTGAAGGAGATTGGGCCACCAGTAGTGACGGGAGATCAATAGCCCGGTCTTTTGAGCTCCTGGATGCCCGGCCACCAAAGAGGAATGACCCCACTTCAAGATGCATTTTCGAAGTGCAGGGCGCACATAAGTCTTACCGGGAAGTAGTCTCTGCAGAGTAGAGGTGGCAACTGGTACTAGGCGATCGGGAGGTATTATGTGACGAGGGGATTCCTCTTGCCCCATGACATCGGATGCTCGGGATAATGCATCGGCCTTTATATTCTTCTCGGCTGGACGGAAATGAATGGTAAAGTTGAACCGAGAAAAGAAGAGGGACCACCTGGCCTGCCGGGGATTGAGGCGTTGAGCCGATTGGAGGTAGAGGAGGTTCTTGTGGTCCGTGTAGATGTTAACGGGGTGTCTAGCCCCCTCTAGGAGATGACGCCACTCCTCCAGTGCCAACTTAATAGCCAGGAGTTCACGGTCTCCAATCGTATAGTTCCTCTCGGCAGGGGAGAAAGTCTTAGAAAAGAACCCGCAGGTTCTGGTCTTGCCTGATGTGTCCCTTTGCGAGAGGATGGCTCCTGCGCCCACAGAAGATGCATCGACTTCAAGAGAAAAAGGCTTGGAGACATCTGGACGGACTAGAGCAGGAGCAGAGGCAAAGGCAGACTTTAGGCTATTGAAGGCTTTTTCGGCCTCTGGAGGCCAACGTCTGGGATCCGCCTTCTTCTTGGTGAGAGCCACTATGGGTGCGACCAGGGTAGAGAAGTGAGGGATGAACTGCCGATAATAGTTGGCAAATCCAAGGAAACGTTGGATAGCTCTAAGTCCCACAGGACGTGGCCTCTGGAGAACAGCTGAGAGCTTGGCTGGATCCATCTGTAGGCCCTGGTCAGAGACAATGTATCCAAGAAACGGCAGGCTGCGCTGATGGAAAACGCACTTCTCCAGCTTGGCATACAAATGGTTGGCCCGTAGTCATCGTAGAACCTGCCGTACATGGGACACGTGGGTCTGCTGGTCGTGGGAGAAGACCAGGATGTCGTCAAGATAGACAATGACGCAGACATAGAGGAGATCTCGGAAAATATATCATTCACGAATTCCTGGAAGACCGCTAGTGCATTGCATAGGCCGAATGGCATGACCAGATATTCGTAGTGCCCATCTCTGGTGTTGAAAGCGGTCTTCCATTCGTCTCCTTCACGAATACGGATCAAGTTATACGCTCCCCTAAGATCCAGCTTGGAGAAGATCCTAGCTCCACGGAGACGGTCGAATAGTTCGGGGATTAGCGGAAGAGGATAGCGGTTCTTAACAGTCACCTTATTCAAGCCCCGGTAGGCTATGCATGGGCGGAGGGAACCGTCCTTCTTCTGCACAAAGAAAAATCCAGAGCCAGCGGGAAACGTGGATTTACGGATGAAGCCCTTCTGTAAGTTCTCCCGGATGTAGGAGGACATGGCTTCAGTCTCGGGCACAGAGAGAGGGTATACTCGACCACGTGGAGGAGAAGTTCCTGGAAGAAGGTCTATAGGGCAATCATAGGGCCGATGAGGTTGTAGAGAGTCCGTCTCCTTGGCCGAGAAGACATCAACGAAGTCTTGGTATTCCTCCGGTAATCCGGATAGAGGCTTGGCGTAAGCAGGTGACCTCGTAAAGCACTTGGGTTGAGGAGACCTCAGACACCGATTTGGACAGTCCTGACCCCAGCTGAGAACCTCCCCAGTTCTCCAGTCCAGCTTAGGGGTATGTAATTGCAGCCAAGGAAGACCCAGCAGGATGTTGGAAGAGGAATGGCGCAAGACGTAGAAGGAGATCCTCTCCTGATGTAAGGCACCCACCTGGAGGACTAGGGGTGCAGTCTGGCAGTGCACAGCTTCGGTAAGAATCTCGCCCGTGACCGAAGAGATAGACCGGGGTTGGGCTAGCAGGATCACGGGTAGGCGCCATCTTTGGACCAATGAAGCAGAAATAAAAAAACTGCCAGCAGCGCCAGAGTCAATGAGGGCAGTAGTCTGGAGAACTTGCCCAGAGGGTGTCTGGATGGAGACTGGCATAGTCAACCTTGGAGAGGTGGCATTCACACCTAGGGAGGCCTCTCCCACCGGACCCAGGTGCGAGCGTTTCCCGGACGCTGAGGACGTTGGGGACATCTCTGCCTATAGTGATCAGCGCCACCGCAATAGAGGCAGAGATTCAGCTCCAGTCGACGGGCCCTCTCATCAGTTGTCAGGCGAGCTCGTTCCACCTGCATAGGAACTTCTGGAGACGACTGGGGCATAGGAGCAACAGGATTCTGGAACACCGGTGCCAGCCGGGGATGGCGACAGGGCAGACTCAGACGCCGTTCTTGCCGGACCTCCTCCTCTCTCTCGGAAAACCTGGTGTAGACTCTGGTAGCCAGTAGAATGAGTTCGTTCAAGGAGGTAGGAAGGTCTCGAGCAGCGAGCACATCTTTCACTCGACTGGACAGACCCTTTTTAAAGGTGGCAATTAGGGCGGCCTCATTCCATTCTAGTTCTGCGGCCAGGGTGCGGAACTGGATGGCGTAATCACCAACGGAGGATGTTCCTTGAGATAGATTGAGGAGAGCGGTCTCAGCCGAAGACGCACGGGCAGGTTCCCCAAAGACAGAGCGGAACTCAGCCAGGAAGCTTCGGAGATTTGCAGCAACAGGGTTGTCGCGGTCCCACAGCGGTGTGGCCCAAGCCAGAGCTCTACCTTCCAATAGGCTGATAATGAAAGCCACTTTAGAGCGCTCAGTGGCAAACTGACTGCTCAGAAGTTCAATATACATAGTGCATTGGGTCAGGAATCCTCTGCACAACTTGGGGTCACCTCCATATTTACTTGGGAGAGCCAGTCGTAGTTTTAAAGAGGCTGCAGGAGGTGATGACTGCTGAGCTGTGGTATGCTGCTGTACGGCTGCAGTCAGTTGTTGGATCAGCTGTGACTGTTGCTGGATCTGGTGAGCCTGTAGGGCGACCACTCGGGCTACTTCACGGATATCAGGCACCTCGCTGGGATCCATGTTTGGAGCCTATTGTAACGCCTGGAGTAGTGGATCCACTGGACCGTCACTAGCGATGGCACTAACCTCACCAGGGAGCGGACTCTAAGGGGCCGCAGGTTTTCACCAGAGCCCGCCGCAAGGCGGGATGGACTTGCTGCGGCAGGCGACCCCCAGGTCGCTACCCCTGGCTTGGTTGCTAGTGACGGCAGGCGAGGCGTGGCAGGAGCAGTAGGCAGGAGATGGTGCTGGCAGAGGTCTATAGGCATAACCGCAGGTGACAGGCTGAACACAGGAGCAATAGTGTAACAGAGGAGCAGGAACCAGGAACGAGGACTAGGGTCCGGGTAGCGGACAGGAATCAGGAACAAGGACTAGGGACCAGGTAGCGGACAGGAATCAGGAACAACAGGGAGCTGGGCCAAACGCTATGGAAAGCATGTAGAGGCTCCAACACCTGGAAGGGGGCAGGGCTGGAACTTATAGGGGAGTGATCGACATACAGGTCAATTAGGAGCGCACTGCCCCTTTAAATCTGAGACAGCCGGCGCGCGCACCCTAGGAGGCGGGGACGCGCGCGCCGGCCGGCACAGCGATGGACAGGAGCGCGGTGAGGTGAGGCGCCCCCCAGGGCCGAAGCAAGAGCAGCGCCGGGTCCCTGCCTATGGCCACCGGCTGCTGCAGATGCGGGAGAGGGGGTGCGGCGGCGGTCCGGAGCACGGTACGCCGCCGTGGCCCTAACAATTTGATACAATAGAAAAACAAAACTTAATATTTGTTACAGAAACCTTTGTTTGCAATTACAGAGGTCAAACATTTCCTGTAGCACTTGACCAGATTGCACACATTGCAGCAGGGATTTTGTCCCACTCCTCCATATAGATCTTTTCCAGATCTTTCAGGTTTCAAAGCTGTCACTGGGCAATACCGAGTTTCAGGTAACTGCAAAGATTTTCTATTGGGTTTAAGTCTGGAGACCTGCTAGGCCACTCCAGGAACTCGAAATGCTTCTTACGAAGCCACTACTTAGTTGCCCTGGCTGTGTGTTTCGGGTCATTGTCATGCTGGAAAACCCAGTCACAACCCATCTTTAAATCTTTTAATGAGGGAAGGAAGTTGTTGACCAAAATTTTGCGATAAAGTCGGCGCAGTCGTTCTGTCCCCTTTGCAGAAAAGCACCCCCACAGTATGATGTTTCCACTATGTTCTTGGGGGTGGAGTTCATACCAAAAAGTTCTGTTTTGGTCTCATTTGACCACATGACTTTTCCCAGGCCTCCTCTGGAACATCCACATGATCATTGCAAACTTCAAATAGGCATGGACATGTGCCGGCATGAGTAGGGGTTCCTTACGTGCCCTGCAGGATTTTAATCAATGACAGCATAGTGTGTTATTAACAGTAATTTTTGAGACTGGTCCCAGCTGTATTCAGGTCATTGACTAAGTCCTCCCATGTAATTCTGGGCTGATTCCTTTTTGACAATCATCCTTACCCCACAAGGCGAGAACCTGCACGGAGAGCCAGAATGAGGAAGACTGACAGTGATCTTTCTTAAATTTTCTAATAATTGCACCAACAGTTGTTGCTTTCTCACCAAGCTACTTGCCTGTTGTCCTGTAGCCCATCCCAGCCTTGTGCAGGTCTAAAATTTTGTCCTTGGTGTCCTTAGACAGCTCATTTTTTTTGGCCATCGTGGAGAGGTTGGAGTGTGAGAGTTTGTGGACACATGTTTTTTTATACAGGTAATCAGTTCAAATAGGTGCAATTAATAGATAATGACAATGAGGTAATGAGTGCAGTGTAGGAGGAACTTCTTAAAGGGGTTATCCAGCACTACAAAAACATGGACACTTTTCCCCCTACTCTTGTCTCCAGTTCAGGTGTGGTTTGCAATTAAGCTCCATTTAATTCAATGCAACTGAGTTTAAAACCCCACCAAATCTGGAGACAAGAAAGGGGGGGGGGGAGTGGCCATGTTTTTGTAGCGCTGGATAACCCCTTTAAAGAGAAACTAACAGGTCTGTGAGAGCA
Organism: Dendropsophus ebraccatus; assembly: GCF_027789765.1. Taxonomy (NCBI): domain Eukaryota; kingdom Metazoa; phylum Chordata; class Amphibia; order Anura; family Hylidae; genus Dendropsophus; species Dendropsophus ebraccatus. The sequence continues at coordinate 62,420,765 of NC_091458.1, forward strand.
AGAATTCTTGCTGGTTGGTAGGAGAACAAATACTTATTTCTTGCAACAAAATGCTAACTAACATTTTTAAAGAAAAACCTACCATGTGATTTTCTGCATTTGTTTATAAATTCTCTCTCACAGTTGAAGTGTACAGTCAATAAAAATTATAGGCACAAAAAGTGCAACAGCACGCTGCAAATGCAAAGACATGTGGTTAATACAGATTAGAATTGCAAAACTTCTACAGAAAAAAAAAAAGTTGTTGGCATACCATTTGTTCAAGTAGTGTGTACCATCATACCATGATAAGGTGAACCTTTAGAGGGATATCCCTAAACTATACTCCCGCCTCTTTTTGACTAATAAGCCTACACACTGGGCATGCAGGATCCAGATAATCTCTGACTGAATCACTAATAGGGTAGGATAGGTGGATTGCACAAGCTAAATGGAAGCAGCCACACCGAGCGATTATCGTTTAAAAGTTCACTATAACAGTCAAAAATGAGCGATCATCTGTCCCTGTAATAACAACCAATGATCAAACGACGAATATAAAAATCGTTCATTTTGTCTTTCAACATGTTAAAAATTATCGTTGGCAGTTCGCCAATCGTTCACTTTTCTGTGCAATAAGCCGTTTGCCGATAAAAAATGTTGTGTGGGTTTTCCTGAGGAACGATAAGCAACTATAAAATGACATAAAAAAAAATAATTCATGAGAGTAATCAGTGAATGTGATAACCTCAGAATCGTTTGCTACAAAATCGCTAGTTTTCAATAACGATAATCGCTACATGTAATAGGGCCTTTACATAGACAAACATAAAAAGTAGTCAGCACATCCAATAACACTATTCATACTATGCAGGTGCACACTGCCATGGATGAAATACAGACACTAAAACAGAAATGTGCAACAGCATGGTGCAAATGCCAAGACATGTGGTTAATATAGATATTTAGACCTCTCCATTCTTATCCCCATTGTATACTGGGTACTCCATTTAGGAATTTAGCAGCTCTAAAACATATAATCAATGTTACCAGAAAGCCATTAATCGTGGTTCCCATTGTTATGCTTCTTTTCCCAATAAATAAGCTTTGGTTTTTGCAATAAAAAATACAGTCTATAAAGTGCACAGGAGAGAATGTTTCAAGAAAGGATTGTTCTACGTATACTATCAATAAATAAGCTTTACTGCCTCAATTCCACATTTTTATTACAGTAAACTGTAAGTGTAAGTGAAAAATGTAATGATGTGAGCATTTAAGAGAATGAGATCATTGTTTATGATAAGATGTGTATATAATGAGCCGCATTTATTAGACGCTACACCAGTAAGAGGGCCAGTAAGCAAAATACTGCATGTTCTGTGCAAGACTCAGCATATTCTTAAAAGGTATGTTCACCATTGACCACAATCTTACTGTTTGTATATAAAAATTAACATAAAATGTATATTGATACACTATATTTGTATTGCAGGGCTGGGATTCATATTCTAACAACATGTTCCTTACCTGAAGGCCTGAAGTGTAGCACCCTGAGACTATTATACCCAGTTTAATATGGAAATCTAATAATTACAATATTCTAAGTTTAAGTTAATATAATTATACAGAATATAAAACATCATACAAATAGATCCAATACAGATCAGATTCAGTCAGACTCACAGGTGATGTCTTCTCTGAATGGGGTCATTCTGCTCCCTTATGGTCTCCATCTGGCCCAGGTCATCATGGTGACTTCTAGAAATGAATTGTCTCTGCAGTTTGCCACCCAGATGTGTTTGATTTCTCCTACTGTTAGACAGCACCTCTCCACCCTTTGTACTTACACAAACTCCTCATGGTACCACTAACAAAAAATATACCACACATTGCCCTCTGAAAAACTTTATTCCACCAATTGTGCATCCTAAAACCACACCTGCCACCTGGATCAAAAACATCTCTTAGATTCTGAAAATTTTTCTCAGAGCCATACCTTTCCCACTGATTTAAGTACCAAAGTTTATTCTGATTCCAGGTGGATTTCAAGTTCTTTCCAACCATATATTTATCTTCTCCTTACTCATTTACTGATGGCAAAGGGAGCAAATTACAGCCTGGAAAAGGATTTTTTTGTGTGAAATGGCTTTAAAGTGAATGTACCATCAGGCCCAGGCTGAAGCACTGGAGGCTGGCCGACCCATCTCAGTAGGAGATATTCTTGTGGAAATAAAGACAATTCTGTTTATTCTATTGTTAAAGATGGCCCCCCATATCCTGGACAACGCCTAAAGGAGAGGGTCTGTGTGACTACGTAATCCATGAGCTATGGAATGCAACCCACTATGCAAATAAGGAACCTGTCCATGGCAAATAATAGCCTGGCATCTTATCTATATAATTGCCCTCTTTGCTCTGACTTCTTGCTGCTATATAACCTTCTGTAACGCTTATAACAAACGAGTTCTACCTTGACATGGCGTCATAGTGGTTCTTCATACGCATATGCATATTTTATATATATATATATATATATATATATATATATATATATATATATATACTTTAGACAACAGTCTGGTACGGATTGAGTACCATCCACAACAATATGTGCACAAAAAAGAAGAGAATGGAGAGAGGATTCTAGTATCATAAATAACAATCAATGACCTTAGCTTCTTAGATATATTAGGCTACTCACTGTTCAGAGGGGAGTAGTAGCCGGACTCTGGGCCTGATGGTACATTCACTTTAAGAAAGAGCAATGAAAAACAGGTTGCACCCTTATAATTGCAGGGAGTTTTAAATGAAAGATTTCTGGTGTTTTTGTACAGGCATGGAAAAAAAACTATCTTGGGGCACCCTAACCCTTGCCTAGTCATGTGAATAGTTAAATTATATGAAACAGACAGATACCCTTTAATGCATTACATGAATTAAAGGTAGTTTCTCTCTTTTCAAGGTTTCCAGTCACTTTAGAAGATTTGTTGCAGTTCTATTGCACTCTGTCACATGATTTAGAATCGACTTTTGAAATATGTAAAAGAGAAAATAAATCACTATTGTCTAGACGTAAAGTGGCAAATATTAATAATAATGGAAGAACATATCTGAGTGGATATCGCAGGCTTCTGGCTGCTTTGCATTGGGTACATTAATCCTTGGTCACAGCTGACCAGAAAAACAGAACTTTGTATAAAGATTTTACTCCATCTAATGTCACAGTGAGTAAGAAAATGACACAATGGAACATAGTTGCCATGGCAGTCAACAGGATATGAGGGGAAGGACTGTGTAGCATCCATTCCCCCAACCTTTAAAAGAAACCTATCATGTTGTACATACAGTCCTATTTATGGGAAGCATAGTATAAAGAAGGAAGAGCTAGAAAGACCAATATATAGTTTTGTGGGAAAAGATTCAGTATACCTTATATTTTACTCATTTATGTCTATGCTCAGAGATAGTTGTCAATCATTGGAAAGGACAAGCGTACATTCTGTGGCAGGAGTGGATGGGAATGCCTAGATTTCTGCCATGGATTCTATTGTATGGATCATAATATCTGCTGAGATGCTGCAGCAGCAGTCACTGTGGCATCATGTGCTGCTAATAATAGGCAAATGTAGCCTGTGACCAAGCAGCATCTGGCAGAATTTTAAAAATCTGGTCAGACCTGGTAACAGTGTCAGGCTAGCCCATGAGAGGATCCTCTGGTGGGCTCAACCAACAATCAATGGCTCCCTCTGCTCACTGGGGCCCAACAGGGGAAGTCGAACATGTTTATGCCTCCGATCCTTGGCCAGATGGCGGTTTTAACTGTATCTGCATCACTATTCTATCTAATTACTTCTTTCACATGTATGTGACAGACTGATTTAGGCCTGCAGCCTTCAAGGGAGCAGCTGATTCATTACAAAAGGGCCTAAGTATGGGTACATTTACATGGAAAGATTATCTGACAGATTATCTGCCAAAGATTTGAAGCCAAAGCCAGAAACCGACTATAAACAGAGATCAGGTCATAAGGGAAAGACTGAAATTTTTCTTCTTTTCAAATCCATTCCTGGCTTTGGCTTCAAAACTTTGGCAGATAATCTGTCAGATAATATTTCTGTGTAAATGGACCCTGAGGTGACAAAATGGAGCCTAACTACAGTATGAGGGGCATACGGGGGCCCGATTACAGTTTGGGGGGGCACAAGGGGGTAACACTATGTGCATCTAACTATACAGTGGGGATCAAGGAGGTCCAACTAGAAGTTAAACAAGGGGCCATGGTAGGTTAGGTTAGAGAGACACATAGCTGCAGCAGATAATCAGCAAAATTGTGAATTTTTTTTATTGCAGTTAAAGGGGTTGGCCACTTTATAGTAAAATTGTTCCGTGTACAGTATTAGTAATTGAACTCACTGTATATACTGACAGCATCTCCCTGTGTACCTCATAGAGCTAAAATTATACTCCCCCCCCCTCCAGGCTGTGCTGCCCTGCTCTGTGGTGAGTCTGTCCATAGGATGGCCAACATGAAGAAGCATGTGACCATGCCCCCCCCTTCGGTGTCCACCACTGAGCCTGTATATGTCTATAGGGGACACTGGGGGTGGGGTATAATGACATGCTCCTCCATGTCAGCCATCTTATGGACAGGATCCCCACAGAGCAGGACAGAATAGCCTGGAGGAGGGGAGCTTGATTTTAGCTCCGTGAGGCACACAGGGAGCTGCTGTCAGTAAGTACTTTGCGAAGTTACTAATACTGTTTACTGAGAATTTTTATTATAAAGTGGCCAACCCCTTCAAATTAAATTTTAAAAAATGTAGGCAAAAATGAAAACACAAAACTGTGGGTTTACCGTGGTTTTGACTTTCCTAGCAAATGTTACGTGACCCTCCCCTGAGGCCTGTTTCACACAACGTATTACAGCCAACACCGTGATAGATGGGCGGGCAGCCTGGTGCACACAATTTATTAAGAAATACGCCAGAAAACATGCATAAATCTACACTTGCTTCAGAGCAGGTGTAGATCTCTGCACAATGCCTGCGTCGGGCCCAGGGATGGCCAGCTGTACTAAGAGGCATGCACCTCTTAGTAAATCAGGCTGGGGTAAAGGGGGCGGGGTTTTAAGACTCATACTCCAGTCTTGATAAATGTCCCCAAAGATTCTAACTGTTAAAACCAGTAGTCTTCCAAGATCTAAAAAAGGGAACTCACTTCTAACCCATTAGCAACATATTTTAAGTTATTTTATTTTTTGGGGGTTTTACTTACCTGGTCTGATTGTCCACCTATGAGGTGACTTTACTATATGCACAAAAAGGCGATCTGCATACGGCCATATGTTAACAGGTATGTACATGTTTTTTTTTTAAAACAATAAAAATTAGGTTTGGGGGGGGGGGGGGGGGGGGGGACATCTTCTCTTAATAAGTATAAGAATAAGAGAACATGCCTAGATTTTTTTTTTTTTTTTTTTTAACTAAGGCAGGGCCTACACAGCATTTTGGCTATGCAACAGCAAGTCTTATCCATGTCTTGTGAGGAAAATATTTTGTGCGACTCTCTACAGTTGCAACTTGGCCGTTACAAAGATTGTCAAATCACAGAAAAGATGCAAGCAATTCACACACTTCTTGGACTGAGGTCAACGCTAGCAAAGTCATATGTGACTTGCAACTGAAAACTGTTAAAAATGTACACTGTATTTTTTGCTTCTGTGCTATGTTTTAGCAGTTGTGCTATGTCACCACTAACATACCTCGGGTGAGCAGGGGGTGGGGGGGGGGGGTGGCAGGGGTCGTGGCCGCAGGTCAGCAGGGAGACCGCACTGTCCGGGGGGGCTGTGGGTGAGCAGGGCGGGCCGCACAGTGCGAGGGCGCGGGTGAGCGCTGGGACTGTGTGAGGCACATTCAGGGGACACAGTGTGGGGGGCCGCAGGTGAGCTCAGGGGCAGGGGGGGGGGCACACAACGCCAGGAGGTAGACAGTGATCGGCAGCAGCTGTCAGTGTCCTCCCTCATTTAGAAGCGCTAACCCAGCCCATTGAAGAGACGGAGGGCACGTGATGCCAACACAGGGTGGGGGGGCTAGGAGCAGTGAGCGGTGTCAGAGTGGACTGAGATTTGATGATTCTATGCGTTTAGTGGGGGTGAATGCATCTATATAACAGCAAAACTGTGCAGAATCCATAATAAATTGATATTGGAAAGATGGAAAGCTATGGGTGGGCAACATATTAATGCAAAAATAATTTTGGGAGGAATATCCCTTTAAAGGGGTAGTGCGGCGCTAAGAAATTATTCACAAAATAACACACATTACAAAGTTATACAACTTTGTAATGTATGTGAATGGCCCCTTTCCCCGTGTTCCCCACCCCCCGCCCGTGGACCCGGAAGTGTGATGCACTATACATACCTGATTCGTGTCGACCCCCGTCCGCATTTCTTCTGACAGTGATGTAATCTTCAGGAGGCTAGCCGACCCGCTCCTGACGTCCCCCCTCTGCCGCGTCATAACTGTGCTCAGCTGCAATTGGCTGAGCACAGTTATGCTCAATCGCGACTGAGCAGCTGATAACGCGGCACATGTCATCAGCTGTTCATCCTCGATTGGCTAAGCACAGTTATGAAGCGGCAGAGGGGGGCCGGCCTCCCGAAGACTACATCATTGTCAGAAGGCAGCGGACGGGGGTCGACATGAATCAGGTATGTATAATGCACTACACTTCCGGGTCCAAACCCCTGAGTTTGGGGAACACAGGGAAGGGGGCCATTCACATACATAACTTACATTACAAAGTTGTATAACTTTGTAATGTGCGTTATTTTGTGAATAATTTCTTAGCACCGCACTACCCCTTTAAGTGTCTGCTGATACCAAGTGGCTAATTTGCTTTTAAGAATGGTGAATTATAAACAGTAACAAGGAAAATAAGAAAAAACAACCAACTTTCTTACAGGCAACCAGTTTATGCTGCCTTAACCATGAATCACTGAGATGGTCCCCACGTTCGTGACAGCATGAACATAAATGACAGGCACGTTCCCTTTAAACAATGGAATGGAGAAAAATAATAATCAGAAAATAATTAAAATCAGAGATCAGCAAAACCACAGTATGATTCGCCCATCGCAAATCTAATGAATAAGCCATTGACTCATTTAGTCTTGTAGAAGTTGTTTTGATGCACAGATATAATGGAGAAGTGGAGTGACTTTCACAAGTCTAAATTATTTGACAGCCAATTCATTAGATTCAGATTTGTTGAATAGTACTGTAGATTTGCCAATTACTACTTGAAGTGTTCAGAGAAATCATCCCTGGTTATTGCATTTACTACAAATAAATGACTTCAGCTGAAGAAATTACACCAATAACAGACTATAACACTGTTCACTGTAGCAGAATCTTACCACAATACAGCCAAAAATAAAAAATAAAAACCAATGTAATGTTGTATAAAGGGGTTACAATCAGCCATGGGTTTTTTCTTTGTATAGAGCCACTAAGTGACCTAGGGCATTAGTTGCACAAAATCAAACAAAACCCCCCCCAGAATCATAGTAAACAGACCCACATTGTACCAACAGATGGCGCTGAAGAACATCAGAATAAAATGTTTTCTCTTTATTTTAATTCAGAATACTTCAAGTTACCATGGCTGACGTATAGTCCCTGTATGAAAATGATTCTTTGTAAGTGTGTGCTGCAATAATGCCAACATACATGCTTTAATAGCAGATACATAGTATGTTCTTGTTAAACACTTTAGACAAATACTGCCAGCTCAGTGGTTCTGAGGGGACAAGCAGCTGATAAACCTTTAGGCTTAGGGTCCATGTTGCCTGGAAAACATGCATACAGCCATAGGCAGTCCTAAGGTTGCCTGGAAAACATATGACTCCCATTGTACTGAGTACAAGATGCTGGAAATCTGGGTGACCATCATACTGACTACATGGCAGATGCTAGAAAAGCTGAGTGACCACATCACCCTGTTTCTTTCTTTCTTTAATATTTTTTTCATATGATTGTCTCATTAAAATTTCTCACAAGCCTGGGGATATATTTGGCAATTCCCAGTTGTATGACCAGAAACCACCTATGGCACGACACCATCACGCACACATGTGAATGAGGTTGCATTGACCATAACCCTGCATTCCCCCAGTATTATTGCGACAATCATGTGACTAAATGTATTCCTTTGGACTGCGGCTGCTGTGAAACAAGAATTCTGTATGTACCCCCGAGTCTTACAGAGACCATGCACAAACAGCTTCTCCATCCGTAGAAATCATTACTCGGTATGATGGTCCATTATACGTGGATAGATGATGGATGCAGGGACGTGTTTACGTCTAGGCACCCGTGGTCCGGTGCCTAGGGAAGCACCTTGCAGGGTGGCAGCACCAGGGAGCAGGAAAACTTTTTTTCTTGTTTTTATTTTTCTAGTCTCCCACCTCCTGTTAAGACTTGCCAGTAAATCTGGTGTCTTTTTAACGGAGGGTAGGGTGGTATTGGTCAGGTCTGGTATGGCAGTGTTATCCAGTCACAGTATGGTGGTATTGGTCAGGTCTGGTATGGCAGTGTTATCCAGTCACAGTATGGTGGTATTGGTCAGGTCTGGTGTGGCGGTGTTATCCAGTCACAGTATGGTGGTATTGGTCAGGTCTGGTGTGGCGGTGTTATCCAGTCACAGTATGGTGGTATTGGTCAGGTCTGGTGTGGCGGTGTTATCCAGTCACAGTATGGTGAGGTCTGGTATGGCGGTATTGTTTAGGTCTGGTGTGTTGGTGTTATCCAGTCACAGTATGGCGGTGTTAAATATGACACCTGGAGATATTATTTACCAATCCTGATGTTAATTGGTGAGTGAAGATGGGGAGTCTTCAGGTTTAGTGCCTAGGGCAGCAGCAGCTGTTAATACAACCCTGGATGGATGACTATACCAACTAATATGTATGGAAAGAAGCCTTACTGACCAGAGGAAACAATCTATAGGACTTGAGTGTGCTGGTACAGGAGTCTGCATATCAGTCTGTTACCTATACCTGTTTAGTTCCTCAGCAGTCATCTGTGCTGATCACTCTGGTTTCCTGATAACATAACAAAGTCTGTTACCAGCACACTGAGGATGTGGCTGTTGCCTCTGCAATCTCCCTGTGTTCTTTTCTCACCCTCCAGTATCTCCCGACCCTAGATTGCTTGCTGCCCTTCAGCAGGATGATGGGTGGGATTGGGGGATATGGTGAGAATTCACTGTCCTGTCTGTATCCCAGCAATGTACTGTGTGGGGATTATAGTAGAGAAGGACACAGTCTAAGGTCATCTCTACAACACTGTGCTCCCTCCAGCATCCGCTGCAGGGGGTCAGTGTGTATGATGAGGCACAGACAGGAAAGGGGCTCTGTAAGGCAGGTGTTTTTGCTTCCTAGCAGTAGACAGTAGATCCTGTCACTGACGCTGGGGATTACATGAGGACTGTGCCATCTATTGCACGTATACTCAGGCTCTGTGCACTCTGGCAAGGATAAAGTCAGTATCCCACCAGCAGGCCTCACTGGGGGCAGGGCTTACCGGGACATACCCAGAACATTAAAGGAGAAGTCCAGTGAAAATTTTTATTTAAGTATTGTATTGCTGCCCAAAAGTTATACAAATCCCCAATATACACTTAATACTGGAAAATGCTTATAAAGCGTTTTTCCCTGCACTTACTACTGCATCAAGGCTTCACTTCCTGGATAACATGGTGATGTCACGACTTGACTCCCAGAGCTGTGCAGGCTGTGGCTGCTGAAGAGGATGATGGCAGAGGGATGGCCCTGTGTCCCTCATTGTCGCCCTGCTATCATCCTCTCCAGCAGCCACAGCCCGCACAGCTCTGGGAGTCGGGTCGTGACATCACCATATTATCCAGGAAGTGAAGCCTTGATGCAATAGTAAGTGCAGGAATAAAAGAACTGTATGTGCATTTCCTGTAATAAGTGTATATTGGTGATTTGTAAAACTTTTGGGGGGCAATTTAATACTTTAATAAAATGTTTCGCAGGACTTCTCCTTTAATTTGCCGGCTCCCAAGCCTTGGCGGGCCAAGGAGAGCCCCCGCTAATTTCCCTACTGCCTGCACATCTAACTTAGAAATAGGAATCTCTAAGTTGGATGTTTTGCCTGTCTGCAGGAGCAGGCCCAAACAAACCACCACAGGAGGAGGTTGGGCAGCCAGCTGGAGGGGAACTCTGGCAGACAGACAGCACTAACTTAAAGATTCCTATTTCTAAGTTAGATGTGCAGCTGTCTGCCAGAGCGCCCCCTAGCTTCCCAGGAGTGATTTGACCTGTGCAATCGCACAGGTCGCACACCCCAAAGGCTGTCCCTGATCCAGCAGACACTGCTCACCTGCTACTGGAGTTCATTGTCCCCTTTCAGGAGACTGCTAAAACAAAAGAAAGGAATCAAACATTTCTCTTGTATTCCAGATGTCCCTCTGTATCCTGTAGTTTGAGGACCAGACATCACTGCTTGAAGTGGAACTCCAGGTAGAGGTTAAAAAAATGAAACTTCTGCAGAAGCATAAAGCATTACTTACCTGTCTATCCCAGTTTTGAAACTACCAAAAATCCATTTGTTGTGGGGGGTGGGCGGTTGCTCTGTTTTGTGTTTCTGTTCTTCCTGGTTTGGCATTTCCCAGAATGCAATGCCTTCCCTCATGCGATCATTACAGGCCCCACCCATTACAATCAGTAAAATTAGTGCAGTAGCTGCTTCTGGCCGGTTGAAGATGGTAAATCAGTCAGGGGATTGGGTTACCCAGCCAAGCCTCCTGTGACATCACACCCTGCCCCCTGTCTGCATCATCAGCAAACACACACAATGTGAGAGAGACATGGAAGATTTGTCTCCTGGGGGGGGGGGGGGGGGGGGAATAGCAGCAGGAGACAATGTGAATTGGCACACGGGACATTTTTTTTCACTTCCTGGATTTCTATCAGCTACCAGTGTGGCAGAACTGTACAGATACAGTAATACATTGTATAGACACATCTATATAACTTTTAATGTACTTTTAATAGAAAATAAGCTTTTCTTATCCAGAGTTCCCCTTTAATGCAAAGTTGCTAAATTTCACACTGGGATGAACTGCACTCTTCTCTCTTTTCTTCAGGGCATGTGTCTGTCTGTTAGGTTTTCATGGCTAATGTCAGGGCTAATGTGTGGCTACCATTCAAGAATAATGCCTGTTCACTGTCTTTTGGTTGATGTAAAACTTTTGAATTGCAAAAACAGTGGTGGAGTGCAGTACGTTTACATAAATTTGCATAGTTAAGCAAAGTACATGCCCAAGGTGATAAATATAAATGTAAGAATATCACTATGAACTGAGGACGACGAGGCCTGACTGCTCCAGCCCTCCCTCATGCCGTCCCCCCTCCAGCGCATCATCAGCTGCTCAGCCGCGATTGGCTGAGCATAACAGAAGAGGTCTGGGGCATTTTTCCATGTTTTAGACATGGCGAAAAAATGAGCTCTTTTGCTTGGTATACATTCCCAGACCCCTAGTTGGAGTAAGACACTGTCTATATGGGAAAGCTACTTTGAAAAAGTAGTGAGGCCAATTATGCTCCGTTCTTCCCAGAATGGAGCATGAATGGCCTGTAAGTCTCCCCTCCCAAAAGGAAACGAAACATTCTTAGCTGTTTTAAATATAAGAAACACGCTCAAAATAAATAGAAGTTTTTATCTTCTAAAATACACCACAATAAGTCAGCGCCAAGTAATGAACCCAAAATATGCACACAAAGATAAGTTATGAAACATGAATGTATACATCTATATAAACAAACAGGATTTACTAAGAACATAGAAATGCAGGTAAGGATTGTTTGTTTCCATATACCAAACCCCAAAAACTGCAAATAACGCAGGCATTTATAAAAACTAGTGCTTTATACAGCTCTATATGTGGCCCATGCTCTGATCCACTGTGGTCTCAACAGAGAGCAGTAGGAAAACCAAGCTCTATCCCCGAAGCATACCGATTTATATCAAAGGGTAGACACCACCTCATCTTCTATTGCTATCAATTTCCATAGGCAATAACTTATGTGGCCACTCCAGATATATGCAACTGTCTCTATTGCGTCAAGCATGTACATATCACATCATATAGAGCCTGAACACAATAATTCTGAGCATCATCTGTTAAAAAACAAAATTTTTTAGTCTGCAAAAATAAAAGTAACATGAGAAAGGTGTGAAACAGCTGAAACTGCATGTGAGTCCGGTATTACTAGATTTACTTTTTTTCTCTTTGCTCCAATGCTAGCACCCAGAATGGCATTGCATTTTGATTTACAGGGTATTCTTCCTTCAAGTCCAACAACTTTAAGGAAACCATTGTATGTAGGATCAGCATTCTGAGGAGGATTTCTTGTTAAGTTTAGTCAGTCTTCAATAAATCCAGAAAAAAAGTCAACTCTAACATTTTATGCAAAAATATTTGTGACAAACTCCAAGAATCTTTTTCCATACTGATCTGGGTGGACAGTAGAAATCTCAGCGCCAGCCTAGAAATAAAATAAGGAATTATAAGCTATTTAACAAAGACAAAAAAATGCATGCAATGCAAAAAAAATTATGGAAAGAATGTGTGTATAAATTTCCTCCAATTTGCTGTATTGGCCATCTCTCAATTGCCCTATACTTTGATTTTGTTCACATATTCAGGTTTTTGAAGTATTTTTGGCCATTACCATCTGGAGTAGTTATGCCCCATCTACAGTATGCACAGGATAGTGCATAACTATGATCGGGGGGGGGGGGGGGGGGGGGGATTGAACGAAACTGCAGGCCACATGTGCAAGGCGCAGCTACATTAATTTTCTATGGAGCTGCCCAAGGGAGCCCCAGTTATGTGCCATATGGAAAGAGCAGAGACATTGTATGTTTGTAAGATATCTTAGTAGGGAGAGATTTATTAATACTGGTGACCCATGTGAGATTCACTAGTGAAGATCAACATAATACTTACTCCATGCTTCACTGTTTTGGCTGCATGAGCGGCTTTCTTCTTTGCATCATACTGTGTAAGAATGTCAATCAGTCCCATGAAATAGACTTCTTTCTGTGGAGCACCTATAAAAAGAGAGACAAGGTTGCTTAGTCACATATGTCGTAAGCGGTAAAAGAAGAATACGTAGTTGTAATTCTTAGGCGCTGTTCTTACCAGAATTAAGTTTGGCCAAGTGCGATAGCTGTAATACAAATATACTATACCCAATATATATATAGCTACCTTTGGCATTAAACAAATTTAATAACAAAATGCACCCTTACTCTCTGAGCTTTTGATGGCATAAACATCGATGACTGGATCAAATTCTCCAGGGCCTAGAGGTTTATGGGAGTTCAGGTAGCCCGCAATTCCTTCAGGAGAGGTCCCATAAGAACCAAAAGTTGCATGAACTGTTCCCTCGTTTTCGGCATCCTCTTCTTCGGTCTCATCTTCCTCCTCTTGCTCTGCTCGAAGGACATCATGAATTCCAAGCAACAGACTATAATCCATGATTTTTAACTGCACCAGAAACTAATACAAGAAGGAATAATAATTGCAATAATTGCTTTCCAGTAAAATAATTTTTATCATTAACCGATTTGTCCTTGTAATAAAAATGATAAGACCAATAAAACCTGCAGTGGTGTTGTCACATAAATAGACAATACTAGTTACACAATCACTATGCAAGTGATGACGGTAGAGGGAAGAGCACAAGGACAATCATAAGTGCAAGAGACATGACGTCTGAACCATTAGGAGAAAACAGAAGTGGTAAAAGAAAAACAAACATACAAAACCTGCTGATAGTTCCCAGTAGTCCCTTACCTCCTCTTACCACCGCCTCTCTTTTGACCCTTGTAAGTCCTATAGTTTTTGTGAAATTCAATCCAATAAAAATGTGCAGATTAGCTCCTTTGAGCAATGGCGGCGTTCTTCGGGCCCAACCGCCGCCTCAGATACTCACAACTTCTTATGTATGGTTCCCATATTTTTATAGGATTGAATTTCACAAAAATGTCAGGATTTACAAGGGTCAAACAGCAGCGCCAGTAAGAGGTGGTAAGTGGCTACCGCACTGAACTGTCAGCAGGTAACTATGCACAAACCTGCTAATAGTTTTCCTTTAAATAAGGCTTTGTTCTCACACAGTTCCGGAGACTAATTTTTTGTTTTGTAAAGGCCCTAATAGATGAAGTGTTTTTTTCTGCCAAATCAGGCAGATATAGCACAGTGTAATAGGGTCAACAACTAGCAGATGAACTAGCAGACACTTGGTAGCTGGCGGATTACTTTAAACCTATCAAAAAATCATCCGCTGTCAGCAGCACAACTCACAGAGTATTAGAGGATTGTGCATCCAACAGATGATTAATGGGGTTATCCAGCGCTACAAAACATGGCCACTTTTCCCCCTCACTTATCTCCAGATTGGGTAGGGTTTGGAACTCCGTTCCATTGAAGTAAATGGAGCTTAAATTGCAAACCAGACCTGAACTGGAGACGAGAGGGGGAAAAGTGGGCATGTTTTTGTAGCGCTGGATAACCCCTTTAAAGGAAGGGCTGCAAGAGCACACAATGTCAAATAGCTAACACGTAAAGCAGACATATCAAGCTTCAGCCTTCACACTGTTACATGACGACAAATACAATCATGTCTGGACAGACAGAGCTGGAAGGGCCGTAGCCTTACATCTGTGCCTTAAAGGGAACCAATGAGGCCAATTTTTCCTAAGCAGCCCGCGGCACATACTGGCTGCAGCAGAAGCTGTATACCAGGGAAAGAGGTTTCATTACCGGGCGTGCGGCAGGCAGGGGCAAGGAGGTAGTCATTTGGGTGACTCCCCACCCATGTCTTGTCAACGCTCTCTGCCTGTCAACGCGCTTGGCTGGATGATTGACAGGGAGAGAGGCCAGTGTTTAGACCCTGAATGATTGTAAGAACGAGTTTGCAGAAGTGCGCACTGCAGCACAGCCCACTCTCCGCTTTGTGTTAGTGAAAAGAAACGGCCTAACAGACATTCATTATGAACTAGTGATGCACGATGCACCGAAATATCGATACTACTATCGATATTCTGGGCGAAAAAACGATTCGGTACCAGGATTTCCTGGTATCGATACTTTATTTTAAGCTGCCTAATAGCGCAGCTTAACAAAGCAGTCCTCTATACACTGGGGGCTGCCATGGTGTACTCGGGACCCCGCTAGTGTGCATTTATCCCCCTCCAGGACCCATTGCAGTGGCCATTCATGTCCCCCTGGGGGCTCACCGATACAGTGGCAGTAGATCTGGTCCAGGACTTGGGGTGAAGGCTGGGGTCGGGGGTCTGCTGCACAACTGCAACTCCCAGCATACCTCCTTGTGCACAATGAGGTATGCTGGGAGTTGTGCACAAGGAAGTATGCATCCCAGCATCATATCCGCAGTCTGGGTGGGGGTCATTACATATGATTTTATTAGCATTTTTTTTCAAAAACTTTATTAAGCATCGAACTGGTATCGAGTATCGAAATACAAGAATTTTGAGTTCGATACCGATACCAGATTTTTTATCGTTACATCCCTATTATGAACCTGACTCATCACGTGACATAGGCAAGAGAGGACTGCACTGAACGCAGGCCTTTCCTGGCTCGTTCTAGCGATCGGTCAGGGTCTGAACACTCAGACCAGGATTGATTAAGGCTTTTCTGATACGTCAAAAGTTTTTTATAATGAGGGTGCGTTCACACATACAGGATTTGCAGCAGATTCAAAACAGCACCATCAAATCAGCTGAAGATCCTCTACGTGTGAACGCACCCTGAGAGTGACACTTTAAATCATCGGTGGATAGTGTCACTGAGGCGGGGCTTCCCATCTTGGTGTAATAGGGTAACAAGGGGGGGGGGAGGAATTACAGCTCTGGGGAAGGGACTGAAAGGCTGAGAAGCCCTGTCTCTGTGACACTGTCTTCTCTTGGGAACAAAAAGGCTTTTAATCATCATGGGACAAAGACACCTCCGAAAGTAGTATTTTAGGAATGTGCAGCAGACACACAAGCTCATGGTGTCAGCACCTACCAAAATGGGGGTGACAGTATCACTTTAGGGATAAAAAGTCAATAAATTTCTGTTAACATTTCACTCACTTTGCTGCTACTAGAAACACTGCAGATGTGTATGTGACAGACGCATGAGAGAATCTGACACACCAACATCACAAGACTAGACTACTCAGGCAGTTGTTATATATACTAAACTCAAAGAAAGAAGATTTTGTTTTGGGGATAAAACGTCAGGCAAGAAAAAAAAAGTAATAGCCGGAGGACTTGGAAAAGAAACAAATATGTATGAGCAATGTTTTCTTTTAGAATACAAGTAAAAAACAACTCCAATACAGAAGTAGCTCCAGTACAGAAAATGTCAACTATGTTCCCTGCTGAACCAATACATCTAACCTTTTTCTCCTCATTCTATAAATTATGTACTGTGGTGCTTTACGCCAGGAGTCATAAGAGTGGTTCAGAAAGACCTCAAACATTCACACAATCAAAAATAGCAGCAAGTTAATAAGGCCCCCTTCTCACGTCCGGAAAAACCACCCGGATATCCTATCAGGAAATCCGGACGGATTTCCGGACGCATAGACTTTCATTGGACACGGACACCCTTCCGGAATTTTCCGGAAGGGTGTCCGTTCCGGAAAATAGGACCGGATTTTTTAGAACCGGTCCTCTTTTCGTCCGGAAATCCGGCCCGGACGCCCCCATAGGAGTCTATGGGAGCGCCCGGGCCCCGGACGCTTTCCTGATGCACATCAGGAAAGCGTCCGGAGTTGCACTCACCTTCCGCCTCTGCCCTGGCCTCCTGCTGCCTCTTCGTCCGCATCCTTGTCTGCAGGTACCCCCCGCGGCCACTCGCGGCACCCCCGCACCCCCCCGCGGCCACTCGCGGCACCCCCGCACCCCCCCGCGGCCACTCGCGGCACCCCCGCACCCCCCCGCGGCCACCCCGCACCCCCCGCGGCCACTCGCGGCACCCCCGCAACCCCCCCCCTGTCAGATGGTGAATCGCTGGCACAGGTAAAGGTAAGTTAGTGCAGTTTGTTTTCTCCCCTTCAAGTCGGTGTTTTACCCCATCAGGCGCCTAACAACGTTGCCTGGAGATATATGCCAAGCCAAACAAACAAACAAACAAACCAGTCTCTTCAAAAGGAAAGACTGCCCATCTGCAGAAAGCTGTTTTGGGGTGGGTGGTTGTCCCTCTTTAGTGCACAGCACAGTGTTTGCTGGCTAGTGAGAGGCCTATTGTCGTGGGTCATTTGGATACTAGTTCTTCTTAAGGAGAACTAGGATTAAGAAAAAATGGAATAAGTCCCACACTGAACACAACATGGTCACATTACCTCAACATCCCGCTTCAGCTTCTCCATAAACACTTTCTTTTGTTCCTCATCAATGTATACTTTCTGGCTCATGTTTAGAAAATCCATGTCCTTCAACGTAGGAAGTTCCTTTATCTTAAGACAAAATAAAGAAAGATTGCTGCCGTTAACATGTTAATTGGTTCTAGGACGACCTATGTATGTGGAAAAGATTACATCGAGACCAAAACTCTATGGAAAACTGATAACTGGTTTTAAGTCCCCAAAATGTCACCCTCAAAATGAGAAAAAGGAAAATTATGTTTTAAAGAAAAATAAGTAGATGACTAATGACTAAAGCAACTCCAGAAAGAGCGACGGGAAGCTAGAAATGACTTTCTATGTAGAGGACCGGAGCGTTTTCAGGGTCCTGTACAGATCACACAGGATCCCTCTGGCAGAGGTAAAGGGCAGTACAGGACATGTAGTATCACACTGTACTGTACAGAGGAGATACTAGACAACCAATCACTGCATGCATGTCACTAATACTGGGTATTACCAGTAAAATTGCCACTTTTATTGGTGAATCATCTAGCTAGTCAGGATCTGCAGCACAGGTGACTCTCTGTAGCACTGTATGTTGAGTCTGACCTCAAGTTGCAAAGGTCCAGAAAAGACGATTTTATGTTGAAAATATTGTATCCTGAGTGATCACTTGTATACACACACGTCTGGTGTATTAAATGCAACTATTAGCCAAAATCCTCTTTCCTATGAACAGTCTGCACGTATAATATGCTGCTCTTTCATGACGAAGCATATTTAGGGGAAACATCTTACAACTTGGGCACAGCATTTGTGACAAGTAAAACATAAAAAAAAAAACAATAAGATATTTTTCATACTTATACTGCAGCGTACCTATGGATGACTATAAAGTATTTTGCACCACACATCCTCAAATAGTATAAGATAGTACTGCAGAGGACTAAAACCTACTGAACCATGTGGAGGGCAGCCGGATATGGACAAGAAGAGTCCTGTAGGGCACAGTGACAAGGTAATCATTCACAGCACTATCAGTCTCCATGTTTAAGCTCAGCTATTAATAGTACTGATGGTGCAAAGTAGGACAGGTCACTTTCTCCAGCATTCACTGAAACTAGCAGTTCTACACTCTATATAGTCATCCTCCGACAAGATAAAAGCTACTTACAAGAAAACTTCTGGACATTTTAAAGATATTGTTTAATGGTGCGTTCACACCTACAGGATCTGCAGCTGATTTTCTGCAGCAGATTTCATCTAAATAACTGAACACAGCATCAAATCTGCTGCAGATCTGCTGCAGATCCTGTAGGTGTGAACGCACCCTAAAGCTATATCCCAACTACACATAATGCTGCCCCAAAGTCATCTGGTCCTTCCACAGACTTTGTGTAAGAACACGTTCAGCATTCTCCATTCCATTTGGGCTTATAGAAATGCAACCGTATTTTACTATAGCAACAGCAAGACTACTACTTACAGCAAATACTTTGCATACTGAAAGGTAGTCCTCCACCTTAAGAGCACCAACAGTTTAGAAGAACTAAAGTTTTGCTCCATAGAGGAATCCTCTATTATTAATTGGCAGTTGTGTTGTAAAAGACTTCAGAAGAAAAGGATTTAGTGATTTCTGACAGCCTTAAAATGAGTCCAGGTGGTAGGGAAAGCAAATCGTATGCTGGGCTGTATAGCTAGTGGTATGACCAGTAGGAAGAGGAAGATTCTGAGCCTGCGGTATAGAGCTCTATTGAGATCACATCTGGAATACTGTGGCCAGTTCTGGAGATCTCACCTACAAAAAGATACTGACAAAATAGAATAGGTCCAAAGACGGTCTACAAAAATGGTGGAGGGTGTCAGGCATAAAACATATCAGGAAAGACTTAAAGAGAACCTGTCACCCCCGATGCCGGGGTGACAGGCTCCTGGCCCCCCGCTGAAGCACCCTATACTCACCTGATCCCACGGGGCCCGCTTCTTGAGCCGGTTTGAGTATGTTAAAAGACTAAATATTCAGGAGGGAAGTGTTTTTAGAAAAAAAAATGAACACAAGAACAAGAAGACACAGTGAGAGGTGAGTTGGGGGAAAGATCCAGAAGCAACGTGAGAAAATATTACTTTACTGAAAAAGTAGTAGATGCTTGGAACAAACTTCCAGCAGATGTGGTAGGTAAATCTACAACAGCAGAACTTAAACATGCCTGGGATAAATATATATCTATCCTAAGATAATAAGAATGGAAATACTAAAAGGGCAGACTAGATGGACCAAGTGGTCTTCTTCTGCTGACAATATTCTATGTTTCTTCTATCTCTAAAAGATATCTAATAGACATAGAATAGATCAATACTATAGGAATGTATACAAATAAAGTTGTCCAGACACAAGTTGTTTCACCATGCCAGACACTGAAATTGATTACAGTTCCTAATAAACATGTGGTCTGATAGGAAAACCTCCCTTTCTCTGTTGGAAAAAGCCTGACAGTAGTGCTGACAGCCTCTTTAAATTTCAGATGCCCAACATGCTTCTGGGGTCCATTTTTTAGTTCATGGTAGAACTCCCTGACACTAATCTAGCTTCAAATTATTGGATTTTACACTTTAGTGGTTCATTCACATGTACAGGATCTGCTGCAGATATCCATGTAACTGAATAATGGAACAAAGCATAAAATCTGCAGCATCAAATATATGTAAATTAGTGGAAGTTTTTTATTAGCCATTTTGGTGTTCCATTAGCACTGTAATCCAGTAAAAACACAGGTTATCAGACAATACATTTCAGGCATATATTCAAATTGCAGAAGAAAAACATTTAATTACACCTGATACATGGATAGTTAAACTGTCTCTGTCATTTAGAAAAGCTTTTGGCATTTCATACATGTCAAAATCCTTGCCCATCCTTGTCAAGACCAGGACCACTAACTTTCCAGCCCACAGCAATCTCAATCCAACTGCACTGGAAAGGCCCCCCAGACTTCTAATGGAGCCCATCTAGTGCAGGTAGATGGAGATCACAGCCAGTTCAGTTCTTGAGATATTTAGAGATCAATCTAAGGGTGGTATTACACGGAACGATAATTGGCCGAATTGGCCCGATTATCGCTCCGTGTAATAAATGCAACGATCAGCCGATGACAACGATCATCGGCTGATCGTTGATATAGGTTAGAACCTATTTTCGTCGGGCGCCGACCGCGCACCGCTGCGTGTAATAGCGGTGCGTGGCCGGCGACTAACGATATACATTACCCATCCACGTTCCAGGGCTGCTCCTGCCGTCCGCTTCTCCCTGCGTCCCGCGCGCGCTCTAGCGTCACAGAGGCCTGTCAGCTGATAGGCCGCTCAGCCAATCACAGGCCGCGGCGGTCCCGGCCTGTGATTGGCTGAGCGGCCTACCAGCTGACAGGCTGCTGTGACGCTAGAGAGCGCGCGGGACCCCCGGGAGAAGCTGACGCAGGAGCAGCCCTGGAACGTGGATGGGTAATGTATGCCAGTTTAGCAAGGGCTGCAAGGACATCGGTAACGATGTCCTTGAAGCTCTTGTCAAACGATTATCGGGCCGTGTAATAGGTCCAGTAAACGAGCAACGATCTAGCAGATCGCTGCTCGTTTACAGGTATTATCGGGCCCTGCTCGGCCCGTGTAATACCACCCTTATGGCCCTATTCCACGGGTCGTTTTAGAGGAGCAAACGAGCGCTCGTTTGCTCCTCGTTCGCCGCTCGCTGCGGGGGGGCTGCTCGGAGGATCGCTGATCGTCCGGGCAGCCCATAGGATATAGCAGCGTCTGCTGCCGATGCTCCTATTCAACGGAGCGACGGCAGCAGATCGCTGCTATATCAGTCGCTTGTTTTTCAACATGTTGAAAAACAAGCGACTGCAACGATCAGCCGACATGAACGATGTCGGCTGATCGTTGCACTCTATTCCACGGAACGATTATCGTCCGTAGCGGTCGATATCGTCCGAAAACGAACGATAATCGTTCCGTGGAATAGGGCCATTAGTCTGCACACTGGGCAATAAAAACTCTGGACATGTCACAAGATTTTTTACATGACAGTGGAACGTTAAAGTAATAGTCCACATTTTTCTTTAATATGCATAAAAAAAGGAAAGTGCACATATAATGGTATCATGTAGGTAATAACATGTAGAAGTTCTGTTGCTCAAACTACTTTCTTGATCTTAGATATATGACTATATATGAAAATTTGGGGTCACATGATTCACGGGATGTTCACGGGATGTATTACTATGGACTCATCAGTGTATTCTACCATCTGTTTACTAGGAAATGGTGCTCTGGTATAAGAAAGGTATTAGAGCAGAATTTTTAATACATAATACAGAAAACTACAACGATCCCATTAGTTTCAAAGTTGTGGCTCTTTAGCTGTTGTGTAATGGTACTTTTACACAGAGCGATAATTCGTCCGATCGAACAATTAACGATTGTGAATGAACGATTTTTTTATAATGATCAGCGTTTAGACGGAACGATACATCGTACGGAAAAACTGTTATGTGATCGTTTTGCGATCGCTTAAGCCTATCTCGCACATAGGTGAAATCGTTGAAAGAATGTTTACACGGAACGATCTGCAAATTTTTTTGCGAATGACCAACGATAATGTGAGAACATGTTGAAAGATCAAAATGAATAATTCCTTGCTCGTCGTTTGATCGTTCGCTGCGTTTACACGTACGATTATCGTTCGAACTCGATTGTTATCGTGCAAAAACGAATGATCAGTCAATCAGTGTAAAAGGACCATAAGGCGGACACAGCCTATTAATTTAGAACAAATTGAACTTGTCCTATTTCTCACATACAGCACCACCTATTGTAATATCACATCACCTCCTGTCTCGAGATACATTACAAGTGTTATAGGGTTCAGTCTCTGTAACGGGGTGCACTAACATGGTAAATGATCGCATTATTACTACACACAACATACTATCTGAAAGAAGACTAGCTGCTTCCAAGCACAGATATCAGTACAAAATCTTATGGTGAACATTAACTAAAAAAAAAGGGGAACAATGCAGTTATGTAAATGAAGGAGGAACTAACACTGCCACTAGAACTCACCTATTGTATAGGTTATATATTTATACATGCACAAAATTAAAAACAAACAAAGTTAAAAAAAACAAAAACAAAAAAAACAACAACTGTGTGTCCACAAAACACTAGAATCCCTTATAAAAACAGTATAATAAAACAGCAGCTATATCCTGCCACATAAGGAAAAAGTGATTACTGTATTTTATGCAATGTTACATTTATAGCAGTGTTGCCTTTTCTTTACTGAACACCATGAGGCCCAAATAAGGCCTTCAGGTCACTGATGTCAAGCAGCAGATGAAAAGAAATAAGGTGCCCAGAAATGACCATGCATGGAAACACCACTCTGCAATAATATTTAGACAGACAAATAGGCAGGGACATATCTGAAGAGTGTGTACGATAAAATATTTCATTAAATAGCTAGAAAATTTTAACGTTTTAAACATTATTAACATTACATTTTTTTTGCAGAAATCAATAGCCCAGGCGATTTTAAGAAGCTTTGTAATTGGGTTTATTAGTCAAATATGCCATTATCTGCATGTAGAAAGCCTTTTCCCAGGTCCCCCCCCCCCTCCCTCCTCTCCTTTTTCCACTCCTCAGAATCAGGAAATCTCGACTGTTTTTTCATCAGTGGGATCTGTCTGGTCTATGAAGAGGGGAGGGGTAAGGAGCGAGATTAGCAGGCAGCTGAGAGCCAGAAGGATTGCTCAGCAGGGGAGCTATTCAGAGCCCTAATTAGAGGTCAGAGAGGTCAGTGGTGACTGTCAGAGGAGAGAGCCCTGTTGTGAATGTAAATTAACTCTTTGTTGTCCTGTTTTGCTGCTTTTACTTTCTTTCTCCATAGGAAAACCATGAAGACAGGGGGGAGAGCTTCAAACTACGTTTTCATGATAAATTCATGATATTCATTTTTCGGCTAATAAACCCAATTAAAAAGTTTCTTAAAACCGCCTGGACTATTGATTTCTGCAATAAAAATTTTTAACGACAGTGACACTTTAACATCTTAGGGTCACATGTCCCCGAGAGGTGTTCAGAGCGGGGCGACCCCGCTCTGAATCGCCGCGGTCCCGGTAGCCGCTTAATGCCCGGGACCGCGGGTATTAGCGGGCACGGTCCGGTCGCCGTGCCCGCTAATACAGTAATCAGATGCAGCTGTCAAAGATGACAGCTGCATCCGATTACTGGACGCAGCGTCATCCCTGGTGTCTATTGGCGGAGATCGCTCCTCTGGGACGTTGTCCCGGGGGAGCGATCTCCGTGACTGGTGCCGGCCGGGATCTCCACCAAAATGGCGCTGATCCCGGCTCGGCACTCGGATGCATCCAAGTGCCGATCTCATTGATCTTTGCTGTATTACTATACAGCAAAGATCTCAAAGAGAGATCAATGCACTTATACTAAAAGTCCCCCAGGTGGGCTTCTAGTATAAGTGTAAAAAAAAAAAGTATTAGTAAAAAGCCCCCTTCCCTAATAAAAGTTTGAATCACCCCCCTTTCCCCATGATAAAAAAAAAATGTAAATAAACATGTTTGCCATCGCCGTGTGCATAATCGCCTGAACTATTAATTAATCACATTCCTGATTTCGCACGGTAAACGGCGTAACCGCAAAACGATCCCAAAGTGCAAAATTGCGCATTTTTTGTCGCATCAAATCCAGAAAAAATGTAATAAAAAGCGATCAAAAAGTCGTATATGCACAATCAAGGTAGCGATAGAAAGAACACATCATGGCACAAAAAATTACACCTCACACAGCCCCATAGACCAAAAGATAAAAGAGTTATAAGTATGGGAAGGGAGCGATTTTAAAGGAACATATATTTGTTAACAATGGTTTGAATTTTTTACAGGCCATCAAATAAAAAAAAAGTTATACATGTTACTTACATATCGTTGTAATCGTAACGACTTGAGGAACATGCAGTGTATGGCGAATAGCGTAAAAACAAAAAAACCATTAAAAAAAATGCGTTTTTTTGTTCAATTTCACCCTACTTTGAATTTTTTTCTTGGTTTCGCAGTGTACTTTATGCAAAAATTCAGCCTGTCATTGCAAAGTACAATTAGTGACGCAAAAAATAAAGGGCTTAAGTGGGTCTCTAGGTGGAAAGATGCAAGTGCTATAGCCTTTTAAACACAAGGAGGAAAAAACGAAAACGCAAAACCCCCGTCCTTAAGGGGTTAAGGCCCTATTACACGGTACGATTATCGGCCATTAACTGTTCCGTGTAAGAGAAGGCAACAATCATCCGACATGACTGATGTTGGCTGATCATTGCAGTATTTTGTCTTTTAGGGTATAAACCCACACACCGTATGTGCAGCGTATTTACTGCTGCGATACGCAGCAAATAAGCAGCAGATTAGATCTAAATAACTGAACACAGCATCAAATCTTCACCATCAAATCTGCTGCGTATATGGTGTGTGGGTTTGTACCCTTAACATGTTGAAAGACAAACCACTCATAGCAGCGACCTGCTGCCACCGTTCAGTGGAATAGGAGCGGCGGCAGCAGACCGCCGCTATCCTCTATGGGCTGCCTGGATGATCTGGATGAACTCTCTGCTGCCGCATGTATTAGCCGACATCGCACGTTTGCTCCTCAAGTTGCCCAGTGTAATAGGGGCTTTAGTGTCAACACCCCCACCAATCTCTAGAGGAGATAAGTGAATCGCTTCGTTTGCTCAGCAATTTGCTTATCAGCCTGCTGCCTTTGAGGTCTGTGCCGCTCCACCCCGGGTGCCTTGAAAAGCTGGATCCAGTCCTGGGAGAAGTTTTCCAGGACTGGATCCAGCTTTTCCAGGCAACCGGAGTGAGGCAGCAATAATAATAATAATAATGATAAGCAGAATTCTGAGCTGACAATTCGCTTAGTTTTTACTGTAAATTCACTCATCTCTAGTCTCTAGATAGCCAAGAGAAGCATGCAGGTGTGCACTCAGGAGATTGAGCCCACATCTATGGAGCCCATCACCTGCAATGAGTTGAAGCGAGCCGGGGAGTGAAGCACACAGCAGCATAATTCCCATGGCTAGTCCCATTGATCCCAGTACTAATCAGCAGACTGAGTAAAACGTTTGAAAATAGCTTGTACATAGAATAAATTAAATTATACATCTACATCCAGTTTTGCATGGGTGTAATACGGCTTCATTTTTGCATTTGTATTACAGATTCAAGTCAGGGCCTGACTGGATCATCAGTCTCATGGTCAGGCTAGGACTTGCGGCCTTAATACAGACACAAAAAATCCAGATGTATTACACCAATGGTAAACCAACATAAGAATAATAAAACCAGTTATGCCATGAAAATCAGTTTTGCTATGAATTCTAGAGGATGTATCACAGCAAAAGTTATTTCTTGTAAGCAGAAAGATTAACAGCAAAACAATGTTATATATTTTTGTTTTGTTGCTATGATACATGAGGACTAGAAAAATGCAGTTTTTAATTCAATCGTTAAGTACAATTGAAGGAAGACATAAGGAAATAGATACAGTTATACATAGTATGACCTCAAAAGACAGGAAGGAAATTTACCTTCTCTTTATCACTAGCCTCTCGAGACACCAAAGATCCCTGTAAAACATATAAAAATTTATATTTTACTGCAGAAATGTACAGAACAGTAGCTTTTCTATTTACTTACAATATACTCTTCTGCTGCCAAACACAGGCATAGGTGTCCATGCTGCAATAGGAGAAGGAGCATGGGCGAATCCCTACAGACTGTGGCTGGTGACCGCAGTCTGTAGGGATGGTACGCAGCATTCAGCAAGAAAACAAAGTAAAATCAAAAAGCTACAAACAGAATTATTTAAATGCAATAAAACCCAAGCTCACCTTAAGATCATATTTCCTGTGAACTGTAAGGCGGTGGCTGAACATATTTCTCATAACCAGCATATAGAAGTCTTCATTGTCTACACTTAAACGATACATCCCCAAAAACTGGGGCAGAAGTGTGCTACCATGGCATTTCACTATATGCTAGAAGAAAAGAAAAAATACATCAGCATAAATCAGCCTCTAGGGAACTTTTGTTTGTTTAGTATGTGTGAAAAACGAGGGGGTGTACTGAGCCTGCGGTAACATTTAGCTTTGTGGTAAATTTCAGAGTGACATCTAGTAGAATATTGCCCAGAGCATCACACTGCCTCCGTGTCTTACCTTCCTCTCATACTGCATCCTGGTGCCATCTCCTCCCCAGGTGAGTGACATTCACTGGGGCAGTGTGGCTTGATCAATTCATACACAAAATTCTGATGTGTTTTTTATTTAGCCTAGGGGCACTAGTGTCAGCCATAGGTGTGAGGTGCAGCGCTCTCTTTCTTCCGTGAACCGCATTTTGTTTCTCTCTTTTCTCCGTGTTTTGCACTCCTCCTGGTGAGACCCACATGACCGCAATTAGCAGGAGACACCTGAGTGCACATGGTTTTAATCCCTCCTGTCTTTTCCCATTCTGTTTGCAGCAGCTATGGTAAGCGCAATACCTCATCCAGACTTGTGCTGTTTGGGGGCGACCTTCTCCGCCGGCGGTGCTGGCCGGGTTCTGTGTGCTGTGTTTGGGTCTGGTCCTGTGGCATGGGGGTCGCAGGGCCGTCCCATGGCCCCCATTCTCTGACTGAGCACGCCTGTGGGGTTGGTGGCCACTGACTGGCACGGTGTGGACTTAGTGTAGGGACCCATGTGTATCAGATACCTGCACGATGGTACATGGGGCAGTATGGCTTGATCAATTCATACACAAAATTCTGATGTGTTTTTTATTTAGCCTAGGGGCACTAGTGTCAGCCATAGGTGTGAGGTGCAGCGCTCTCTTTCTTCCGTGAACCGCATCATGTACCAAGCAATTATCAGCCAAATACAGCCAATAATTGGCCGAATACAGCAGATAATCACTTTATGTAATCCATATATACAGTGACCGTGGATTCAGAAGGGTTAAATCTTACAGGTACAAAGTCTTTTGATCACGACCATTTAAGAAGCTTGACCGCGCTTTCCAGAGGGGTTTTAGTGATGTCTGCTTATGGTATATCGGGATCAAAGGGTAAAGATCAGACAGAATGCAGAGTACAATATATATTGGTATGTTGCTTTTAAAGCTTTGATCGCGACCACTCTGCAAAGTATGCCGGAACTTCCCTGTGGGATCGATATGCCTGCTGCCGTTTGTACCACATAGTAACATACACTCTCTTAGCACTAACGGTGGTGGACAGGGCCATGTCCACAAAGCTTCGATACACTGACACCTTTCTATCACAGCCGGCAATTACTTTTTCAGCGCTTCCATAGTTTTTCTATGGGACTGGACCAGACTTTGCTTGCCTTTGCTCCCGACACATACCTGTTAGACCTGAGAGTCCATCAGTCCATTGCTGGTTCACCACCTGTCTCCCCCACCCCCTGCTGCTTTAGAACTGCTCTGACCTGGTGAGACCCAACTGCTCTCACTCCTCATGTATGGTTCAATAATTACATATGTATGTTTGCAGAATCTGTTGGAACTACATAAATAAAATTTATCACTACTACACACAGGGAGGAATTACTTTAAGGGTACAGGCACATTTCAAATAACCATTAAATAGTCTGACAAGTATGTTTAGCCACCCCCACTCCTAAAAATGGGTGCGGTATAAAATGCATTCATCTGTAATTTAGGCCTGTCTCCTATACATTTATATCTGTAGCTGCACAAGGACAAAGGGGGATGCGCAGTTTTCTAGGAATAGAATAATTATCTCCTTGTAAAAAGCTATTGAGATGTTGCCAGGACTGGAAGAAATAGTCCACTGCGGACAGACTGATTGACAGCTCTGTATACAGAAAAAGATGTCAAATCAGTAGTATACAGGCACAGAAAGCAGGACTATTTATTGATATCTCACTTGTCACAGAGAAAATATGAAATTTCAATATATATATATATATATATATATATATATATATATATATATATATATATATATATATATATATATTATATATATAAAATTATTTACTTACGTCTCCAAACACACACCTCCCCATCCCACGCTGCCATCATGCAGATCATCATACAATATCAGACAGTCACATTAAAACACAAATATGTTGAATTGTGAAACATACTAAAGTGTCACTGTCGGTTAAGTTTTTTTTTTTTTGCAGAAATTAATAGTACAGGCGATTTCAAGAAACTTTGTAATGGAGTTTATTAGCCAAAAAATGCATTTTTATCATGAAAAAGAAGTTTGAAGCTCTCCCCCCTGTCTTCATGGTTCTCTTATGGAGAGGGGAGGGGTTGAGGGAGATGAGGCACCAAAACAGAACAAAAAGTTAATTTACAGCTACATCATCAGGCTATCTCCTCTGACAGTCAGCACTGACCTCTCAGACCTCTGAATACCGGCTTTCACACAGCTCCCGCTGTGTAATCCTTTGTTCTCTGCTGGTAACTAATCTCCCTCCTCCCTTCTACCCCCTCCCCTCTCCATAGATTAGACAGGACACGACTGATGTAAACTAGTCGAGATTTCCTGATAATGAGCAGTGGATGAGAGAGAGGAGGGACCTGGGGAAAGTCTTTTTGAACGCAGATAATGGCATATTTACCTAATAAACCTAATTACAAAGATTCTTAAAATCGCCTGGACTATTGATTTCTGCAAAAGAAAACAAAAATGACAGTGACACTTTCACTTTTTACATTTGGAGTTTTACTTACTTGATGGTAGTCAGATAGGATACTGTGCATGTTCGCCACATCTTCGCTGGAGATCTCCTTTACTGCCAGAGTCTTGTCGTATGATAGTAGAAATCGCCCATCAGATTCTTTTTCTGAATATGGGGAACTACGTGTCAGGGAGACCTGAAATAAGAGGTAGAAATCAGAGTACTGGTTGTAATGTATAAAACAAAAGGGGGCAGCGAACTTCAATCACAGCCAGGGTACACAAAATTCATTTTATCTGTGAACAGATAGATCAGGGACTGGTATGCTGCCTCATGGGATACTATGTCGGCAAATTGGTTTGTTCATTTCCAACTTCATAACAGCTTTAATTCTGATTTCATTAACCTGTAAATTAGACTAAGAGTATGGTCACGCTGAATAAATCAGGCAGAATTCTGCAGTGGAACTCTTAGTGTCAGAATCCCGCCTGCTTTAGTGTGCCATAGCTTGTCTATGGGAGAGCTTGCGTGCCTCCGCTGCCGCCGCTCAGAGAATTGACATTTCAATCTCTTTAGCGGCGGCAGCAAAGGTGAGTGAGCTCTCCCATAGACAGGCTATGACAAGCAGGATTCCGTGGCAGAGAGTTCAGGCAGAATTACGCCCGATTTACTCAGTGTGAACATACCCTAAACGTGACTACAGTGCTGGATAGCTGTCAGGTAAATATAACTAACACTATATATTCCGATTGCCAATCCAAACTTCACAAAGCCACCATTATCTGTGGCAAGCAAGGAGCAGGTCAAACTAAGATACATCAGCAACTTTGCACCCCCTCTTTGATAACAGGTTTTCACCTGATTAGCCTAAGGGTATGGGCAAACTACAGATAACAGCCCGTGGATTCCGCCGCTCGGCCCCGCTTGAAACCCTGCCTATCCCGTAGACTCCATTCTATGCTCAGACGGATTCCGCCGTCTGCCATGACAATTCTTTGGGCGGAATCCAGCTGAGCATAGAATGTAGTCTATGGGACAGACAGTCAAGCGGGAATGCGCAGGGGTGAGCAGCGAAATCCGCAGGATGTTATCCGGGAGAATTCTGTTGTATTCACATACACTAACAGGTATTCAACACTGATCAGCTTTATGCCTCATTTCCAGCTGACCAATTCCAGATACAATTAAATACTTTACAAGGTGTGTAGAATTGTGTAATACCAACTCAATCTACTAAGTTAATCAGTCCCTACGCCCTTTCCCCCTACATCATCAGGTTAGATCCTCAGGGGACAAATATGGGGAACCATAGGTATCAAAATACTAGTAATAGTTTAAAAATCATTATTATTTTAGAAAAAACAGGAAAGAGGAGAAGTTAAAGAGTCACTGTCGTATTTTTTTTTTTTTGCAGAAATCAATAGTCCAGGCGATTTTAAGAAACTTTGTAATTGGGTTTATTAGCCAAATCTGCCATTATCTGCATGTAAAAAGCCTTTTCCCAGGTCCCCCCCTCCTTCCTCTTTTTCATCCACTCTGAAAAATCTGAAAATTGTGACTTGTTGCAGGAGACGTGCCCTGTCTGCTCTAGGGAGAGGGGAGGGGGGAGGAGGAAGGAGGGAGTTAGCCGGCAGCAGAAAGCAGATAACAGAGGATTACAGGCACGGAGCTGGGTGACAGCTGTAATCCGAGCTCAGACAGGTCACTGGTGACTGTCCAAGAAGATAATGGGTGAGATATTTGTAGATTAACTCTTTGTTGTTCTGTTTTGGTCTTCTCTTTAGCTCTCTCCATAGGAGAACAATGAAGACAGGGGGGAGAGCTTCAAACTGCTTTTTCATGATAAAAATGCATTTTTCGGATAATAAACCCAATTACAAAGTTTCTTAAAATCGCCTGGACTATTGATTTCTGCAAAAAAAAATTTCACGACAGTGACACTTTAATGTTTTTTTCCATGCCCCCAACCCCATTTTTTTTTTTAGTTTCCCTGGGGAATATGCAGTATATGCAGTATACAGTCTATGCAGTATACAGCAATACTTGGGATATCAGCAGAGTCATAGTTCACTGAAAACCCATTACAATGTACCCATTACATTGTTGTGGCTACAAATTTTTCACAACTACAGAGTTTTTACATTAGGTGGCCATGCAGCAACATTTAGTATATTTAAATACAAAAGGGTCTCAGATTCTATATTATATAGAAGAAACATCACTATACCACCCAATGGTAGTATGTACATAGGGCCGGGAGATTAGGAGGTTACTGTTTGTGAAATACTATCGGCAAACAAAGAGCTTAAAAACAAGAGGTATGGTCCCATCCTGAATTATACAGATACATGCAGTCAAATAGTGTTTGCTGTAACTAATCAACATGAAAGAATAAGAATGAAATGGATTAGTTGTGTGATAAAGCATGCCTTCCTGAAACAACATCTTTCTCTACCACCGCTCTCACACTGGAGCCTTTAGAAATTCAAAGACATTTCATTATACAGTGATAAGCAGATTTGCTTTAATAAGAGGATTTTATGGATTCTTTTCCAAAAAGTAAGGCAGACTCATGAATATAAAGTACTTGGCATGTAACTTCAGTGGTGTTTAAAACTCAATTAGAACATAAACCCGCATTAGGACTTCAGCACTTACAAGCTGTGAACTCTGCAGTTACTCTTTTAGGACTATGAACAGTATATTATGTACTGTGGTGTCCTTAAAAAGTCTCTGTAATAGGCTTCCTAAGTT
This sequence comes from Dendropsophus ebraccatus, assembly GCF_027789765.1. Classification (NCBI taxonomy): domain Eukaryota; kingdom Metazoa; phylum Chordata; class Amphibia; order Anura; family Hylidae; genus Dendropsophus; species Dendropsophus ebraccatus. The sequence continues at coordinate 62,452,720 of NC_091458.1, forward strand.
TGTAAAGAATATACAAGGAGAAGAAAGTAGTGCTGTGTTAGGTCACTATGGAAAACGGTTGCTTTTTTCCTTCTCCTTGAATAGAACCATTTGTAAGTCCCAATGGACTCCTTTAAGGGAAAGTATAACTCCCCCCGCCTCCTTTTACTGGTTTAGGATTTGTCCATAGACTGGAGAGTTTGACATCCATATTTTTGGTACTGTGACTTTCTTTTCACATTGTATTTTTTATTCTTATGTATTCTTATGTTTTCTAGGCACACAGAGATGGAGGTATAAGGTGATGGAAGTATAAGCATTTACATTATTGGGGAATGACAGATATAAATGTAATGGCTGCTGACATAGCTCCTGATTATTGTTTCCTTCCATTTGTAGAGTCAATGACTTGTGAGAGATTTGTGCATGATGCTGTGTCCTATGTATAAAGTTATATTATATGTGTGTTCATCTGCCTCTGTGCTCCAAGCAGCGTCTTCAGAACTGTGATGCATCTCACAAACAAATGAGTTAAACTGAAATCTGAAATGCAGATGGACTTACACATCACCAAGATAGTGTGAACAAGGTGCAGGGAGTTGATGGCTGTTATGTTAAAAACATTTAACAAAATGTTTTATATAGTTATATAAAGCATTGTTAAAAATCTACATCTAGTGCTCTAGAAATGGAGAAGGTTTTGATCGGTGTGGGTCTGAGTGTCCGGACTGCAACCAACCAGGAGAATGAGCCGGTGAGAAGCGTGCATGCATCACATTCTCTCCTGGGTCCGTTATGTGACCTGGACGGCTGCATAATGTAAATCTATATGGCTGTCCAGGTCTGACAGACACAAGTTGGGAGAAAGATACATGGCTCCTTCTCCTTCTTCTGATCAGTTGTGGTCTGAACACTCAGACCTCAACCGCTGAAAACTTTTTTCAAAACTCGGTGACAAAGTATCAAAGGGTTTTGTATTGTTTTTTCAATTAAAGTATACCTTGACAGTTGTGGTGCCACACGCTCTGCACAATCTGCATGGAGACTCATGCTGGGTGGTTCGGTTGCTGAGGTAACCATGTGATGCCCGGCGAGTTTTGTGCACAATTCCTATTAAATAGAAAAGGACTCATGCATGGAACTCACCGGTGGCCCAGCATGAGCAGCGTTTCTCCTTGCCAAACGTTTCAGAATGTAAGGCACAGCAACTCCTAAAGCATGTTTTATTTCAAACTGTGGGCCTTCAGCTGCTACAAAACTACAATTCCCATCATGTCTAGACAAATAATGCTTTGGCGGTCAAGGAATGATGGGAATTGTAGTTTTGCAAGAGCTGAGATAATGATATATTCCCTATAAGTACCAAGCACAAAAATGTTATACGGAGAGAAACACATTTATGGCAGGGATGAGAAAAAAATTAAACGGAATTCTTGATTTAGATGAAGAAATACAGGAGTTTTATCAGCATACCTGATAGTCAATATCATCTATTCCAAAACGTTCACGGAGATTTCGGAAAACTTGTGGACAGTAATCTTTAAATTTGAAGTGACTAGGTAAATTTTCCCTGAAACAAAAGAAAAAAAGAAAAAAAGAAGGCAGTAAAAAACCAACTTATTTTTATTTATGGATGAAAAGAAACTACAAAAAGGATCATATAGGCATCAGTGAACTGCTTGGCCGTAGCTGCACACATCATTCAGTTTCCCTGTTTCTGAACTCTGTGGGCAGCCCCTGTAGCTGAACAAAGCTAGAACGGTGTATAGAGAGTCTACAGAATTACAAACGATGCAAACTTGTACGTTGGTGGCAGCAGGCACAGTCAGTTACCGTATACATTAACACATCAGTAAGCTCCTTTCATTATATAACCCAGAGTTCATTTCTTTAAGATTAAAATAAATACTAATAAACTTAATCTATGTCACAAGGTTAGACAGTCCTTTCTTGACTGGAATTCTCCAGTTTCACATATCCAAGGCTTATTCATTGTGCGACAGAAAGCTATATACGTAACTGGAGTCATGTGAAATACATTATGATAGCATCCTGTAGAGATTCCCATTTCCAAGGCTAAATGAAGGATTCTTATGTACAAGGTAGAACCTCAGACAATGAAGTATTATGCAAATAATACATTACAGGATATACAGACAGGAAGCACTTACACCATCTGTACAGATAAAGTCAAGTAAAGCAATACATTATACAACCCCATGACCCCAAAAAGTTGAGACGCTCTGTAAAATGCAATAATTTCCAAATGTTAGAGACCCATATTTTATCAACAATAGAACATAGAGCACATATCAGATGGGGAAAGGGAGACATTTACCATATCATGAAAGAAAGACTAGTTTGGAACTTGATGGCAGCAATGTAGGGGGGACAGGGGCAACAAAAGGCTGGAGAAATAACTGGTACCAATAAGAAAAAAAATAAAAATGGAGGAGCAATCTACAACTAAAGTAACATGAAATGGTATAAAAAGAGCGGGTTGGAGAGGCAGAGTCTGTCAGAAGCAAAGATTGGCCAGATGTCATCTAAAAGATTGTGACAATTTCAGAAAAACATTCACCATAAAATTGCTTTGCAATCTGCATTGAGTCTGTTGTCAAACAATGGACCAAAGAGTTTCCTGTTGGCCTTTGATTGCTATAATAGACCATTGGAATATTACATTACAATATTCCATCCAACAGGAATCTGTAAACAAATACAAACATATTGGCTGGGTATAATGCTGTAGACATCACATTTACCAATGTTGTGAAATTATAAGGATCATTATACCTGAACAGCTGAAGGATTCCCAGGAAAAGGCACTGCTAAATGGTTTTGATCAAAGAGGATGGAAAAGCGACTATGCTCAAATGTGTACATATACGTACATGGAATGTTTTTTATTTTCAATATTTTGTTTTACTTTAGCTGTCACCTCCCCTGACCTGTACGTTTTAGAAACTAAAGACGCTGCAGAAATGTAATTTCTTAAGGAATACAAGTAACAAAGAGGATTGTTAGCAAAAACATGGTCCTACTAGTCTGCCCATTTAGTATTTACCGTAATAGATATGTCAGGAGGTGTGACAGCTTCTCATCAAATACAGTCCCTTGCATATGTTGCCCTTAATACCCCCTGTCTATTGCTGAAAGAAGCAACCGTGGAGTAATAGAAGATGATGTCCCAGTCTGAAGAATGGGATTTATCATGCAGATGGCTGGGTACACATGCCTCATTTGCCTGGAAAAGAGTCAGCACCAGGATTCACTAGGAGAAAAAGGCATGTAAGTAGAGTGTGTGTTCATCTGGGAAACCTTGGGTCCTGTCCTTCGTTCATGTGAAAGGTGGTCCAGACTAACAATGTTGCAGGCTAAATGTAATCCTTTATGGTAGCTGTATTCTGTAATGGGAGCGTCCTCTTTCACCGAGAATACATCCTGCCCACTACCAGAATGGTTCAGAAATGGTCTGAGGAACATGACAGATCAAGGTGTTGACATGTCCTGCAAAATCCCCAGATCTGAATCTAATTAAGTAACAATCTGAAAAAACAAGTCCAATGGACGATGGCTGCACCTTATAACTTACAGGAATTACCACACACCTTATAACTTACAGGAGATACCACAGGACACCTTCAGAGGTCTTGTGGAGTCTATGCCCGGATTAATCAAAGATGGTATGGTAACACTACACAACATTAGGCTTTAGGTTTTAATTCTATGGCTGATGGAATACAACTGGTCATAACAGAAGATTCACAATAAAAGAGATAAAGAGCAATCATGGAAAATCCATGACAGGCTGGCATTTGACTGGCAATTCAGATAACGAACCTTGCATCTGAATTCCTAACATTTTTGGAAGAGACAACTTGGCAGAGAATAAAGCAGTATGTAAGGTATTCAATGAGCTCTTAATGTGTAACAAAAACAGGCCTGTTCTCTTTTCAAATATGAAATTGACCTATGGACATTTTTATTTTGCACTAGAAAATGTACCCGGCGCTGCCCGGGTATAAGTGTCAGTGTCCTGTATACCTGCAGGGTCGTATTTACCATTAGGCACCCATGGTCTGGTGTGTAGGGTAGCACCTTGCAGAGGGGCAGTACCCTCCTGTTCAGACTTGCTGGTGTCTTTTCGAGGGGGGTATGGCAGTATTGGTCTGGTATAGCGGTGTTTTCCAGTCACAGTATGGCGGTATTGGTCAGGTCTGGTATGGCAGTGTTATTCAGTCACAGTGTGTCGGTATTGGTCATGTCTGGTAAAGCGGTGTTATCCAGTCACTGTATGGCGGTATTGGTCAGGTCTGGTGTGGCGGTGTTCTCCAGTCACAGTATGGCGGTATTGGTCAGGTGTGGTATGACAGTGTTATCCAGTGACAGTATGGCGGTATTGGTCAGGTCTGGTGTGGCAGTGTTACCCAGTCACAGTATGGCGGTATTGGTCAGGTCTGGTATGACAGTGTTATCCAGCACAGTATGGCGGTATTGGTCAGGTCTGGTGTGGCAGTGTTACCCAGTCACAGTATGGCGGTATTGGTCAGGTCTGGTATGGCAGTGTTATCCAGTCACAGTATGGTTGTATTGGTCAGGTCTGGTATGGCAGTGTTATCCAGTCACAGTGTGGCGGTATTGGTCAGGTCTGGTATGGCAGTGTTATCCAGTCACAGTGTGGCGGTATTGGTCAGGTCTGGTATGGAGGTGTTACCCAGTCACAGTGTGGCGGTATTGGTCAGGTCTGGCAGTGTTATCCAGTCACAGTATGGCGGTATTGGTCAGGTCTGGTGTGGCGGTGTTACCCAGTCACAGTTTGGTATACCTGTCCTGTAGTGCCCTGTATATACATGTACTGTATAGATGGAGTAGGAGGTCCTGTATACATGTACTGTATAGATGGAGTAGGGGTCCTGTATATACATGTACTGTATAGATGGAGTAGGGGGTTGTGTATATACATGTACTGTATAGATGGAGTAGGGGGTCCTGTATATACATGTACTGTATAGATGGAGTAGGGGGCCCTGTATATACATGTACTGTATAGATGGAGTAGGGGGTCCTGTATATACATGTACTGTATAGATGGAGTAGGGGGTCCTGTATATACATGTACTGTATAGATGGAGTAGGGGGTCCTGTATATACATGTACTGTATAGATGGAGTAGGGGGTCCTGTATATACATGTACTGTATAGATGGAGTAGGGGGCCCTGTATATACATGTACTGTATAGATGGAGTAGGGGGCCCTGTATATATATGTACTGTATAGATGGAGTAGGGGGTCCTGTATACATGTACTGTATAGATGGAGTAGGGGGTCTACCAGTTATTACTGTGGATGTTGTGAGGCAGCTTCCCTAGCAACCATTGCTCCCTGTGAAAATGAAAGCAGTAATCCTATTGGTTGCTAAGGCTCCAGCTGCCGTGTCTGCTGCAGCTAATTATATCACCTGTGTTTGCAGGGAGATTTTCCCATTCATCTCTCTGGGGCGCCTCTCTTTCCCCTCCCCCTCCCCTCCTGTACATCTGGCGGGGACGGGACCTTCGCAATAACCTTCCCGGGCACCCAATGTATCGGTGTGCCAAATTTGGGGTCAAACGGTTCAGGCGTTTGGAAGTCTATAGAAGACAGACAGACAGAAGGACAGACAGACAGAGACTTTGATTTTTATGATATAGACTAGAAAATGAACCCGGCGCTGCCCGGGTATAAAGTGTCAGTGTCCTGTATACCTGCAGGGTCGTATTTACCATTAGGCACCCATGGTCTGGTGTGTAGGGTAGCACCTTGCAGAGGGGCAGTACCCTCCTGTTCAGACTTGCTGGTGTCTTTTCGAGGGGGGTATGGCAGTATTGGTCTGGTATAGCGGTGTTTTCCAGTCACAGTATGGCGGTATTGGTCAGGTCTGGTATGGCAGTGTTATTCAGTCACAGTGTGTCGGTATTGGTCATGACTGGTATGGCGGTGTTATCCAGTCACAGTATGGCGGTATTGGTCAGGTCTGGTGTGGCTGTGTTATCCAGTCACAGTATGGCGGTATTGGTCAGGTCTGGTATGGCAGTGTTATTCAGTAAAGTGTGTCGGTATTGGTCATGTCTTGTATGGCGGTGTTATCCAGTCACAGTACGGCGGTATTGGTCAGGTCTGGTGTGGCGGTGTTCTCCAGTCACAGTATGGCGGTATTGGTCAGGTCTGGTATAGTGGTGTTATCCAGTCACAGTATGGCGGTATTGGTCAGGTGTGGTATGGCAGTGTTATCCAGTGACAGTTTGGCGGTATTGGTCAGGTGTGGTATGACAGTGTTATCCAGTGACAGTATGGCGGCATTGGTCAGGTCTGGTGTGGCAGTGTTACCCAGTCACAGTATGGCGGTATTGGTCAGGTCTGGTATGACAGTGTTATCCAGCACAGTATGGCGGTATTGGTCAGGTCTGGTGTGGCAGTGTTATCCAGTCACAGTGTGGCGGTATTGGTCAGGTCTAGTATGGCAGTGTTATCCAGTCACAGTATGGCGGTATTGGTCAGGTCTGGTATAGTGGTGTTACCCAGTCACAGTGTGGCAATATTGGTCAGGTGTGTTATGACAGTGTTATCCAGCACAGTATGGCGGTATTGGTCAGGTCTGGTATGGCAGTGTTATCCAGTCACAGTGTGGCGGTATTGGTCAGGTCTGGTATGGCAGTGTTATCCAGTCACAGTATGGCGGTATTGGTCAGGTCTGGTGTGGCGGTGTTACCCAGTCACAGTTTGGTATACCTGTCCTGTAGTGACCTGTCCTGTAGTGCCCTGTATATACATGTACTGTATAGATGGAGTAGGGGGTCCTGTATACATGTACTGTATAGATGGAGTAGGGGGCCCTGTATATACATGTAGGGGGTCCTGTATATACATGTACTGTATAGATGGAGTAGGGGGCCCTGTATATACATGTACTGTATAGATGGAGTAGGGGGTCCTGTATATACATGTACTGTATAGATGGAGTAGGGGGTCCTGTATATACATGTACTGTATAGATGGAGTAGGGGGTCCTGTATATACATGTACTGTATGGATGGAGTAGGGGGTCCTGTATATACATGTACTGTATAGATGGAGTAGGGGGCCCCGTATATACATGTACTGTATAGATGGAGTAGGGGGCCCCGTATATACATGTACTGTATAGATGGAGTAGGGGGCCCCGTATATACATGAACTGTATAGATGGAGTAGGGGGCCCCGTATATACATGTACTGTATAGATGGAGTAGGGGGTCCTGTATATACATGTACTGTATGGATGGAGTAGGGGGTCCTGTATATATGTACTGTATAGATGGAGTAGGGGGTCCTGTATATACATGTACTGTATGGATGGAGTAGGGGGTCCTGTATATACATGTACTGTATGGATGGAGTAGGGGGTCCTGTATATACATGTACTGTATAGATGGAGTAGGGGGCCCCGTATATACATGTACTGTATAGATGGAGTAGGGGGCCCTGTATATACATGTACTGTATGGATGGAGTAGGGGGTCCTGTATATATGTACTGTATAGATGGAGTAGGGGGTCCTGTATATACATGTACTGTATAGATGGAGTAGGGGGTCCTGTATATACATGTACTGTATAGATGGAGTAGGGGGTCCTGTATATACATGTACTGTATAGATGGAGTAGGGGGTCCTGTATATACATGTACTGTATAGATGGAGTAGGGGGTCCTGTATATACATATACTGTATAGATGGAGTAGGGGGCCCTGTATATACATGGACTGTATAGATGGAGTAGGGGATCTACCAGTTATTACTGTGGATGTTGTGAGGCAGCTGCCCTAGCAACCATTGCTCCCTGTGAAAATGAAAGCAGTAATCCTATTGGTTGCTAAGGCTCCAACTGCCGTGTCTGCTGCAGCTAATTATATCACCTGTGTGTGCAGTGAGGAGATTTTCCAATTCATCTCTATGGGGCGCCTCTCTTTCCCCTCCCCCTCCCCTCCTGTACATCTGGCGGGGACGGGACCTTCGCAATAACCTTCCCGGGCACCCAATGTATCTCTGTGCCAAATTTGGGGTCAAACGGTTCAGGCGTTTGGAAGTCTATAGAGGACAGACAGACAGAAGGACAGACAGACAGAAGGACAGACAGACAGAAGGACAGACAGACAGAAGGACAGACAGACAGAAGGACAGACAGACAGAAGGACAGACAGACAGAAGGACAGACAGACAGACTTTGATTTTTATGATATAGATAAACAGTAAATTGCAATGAAAAAATAAAATTAAATCCTCGCAACAAGTTTTCTCTCTCTCTCTGCCAAACACCCAAAGGAGAAATTAAGGGTGCAATCACACAGACCAAACCCACACCGTGTGATGCGCTGCCCTGAGGCTTCAAATGACTTTAACAAGCGCTACAGACCATAACTGTGTGGAAAATAAGTCACATGTCACGGACATGACAGAAACATGGTTTTTGACGTGAAAATTAGCAGTTTCTTGTCAAAGCCCACTTTTTATTGTCTGTGTGAACAAACCTTAATTTCCCATGAATGACACTCCTCACATTCACAAATAAGTTGACAGATGTCTGTTCAGGTGGGATCTAAGTGCTGGAACCCAACCAATCGTGAGCCTCGCTAGCTAAATGAAGATGATGTTGGATATAAGCACTGGCAGTCCATTTAACTCTATGGGACTGTAGATAGTGGAGCATGACGAGTGTCCTTCACAGGATAAGGCCATGTGCACACTAAGTAAGAGACCGGCCGTTCCGTGACCCGGCCGGTCTCTGAAAAGATCATCCTGGCCGATACTGCAGTACTGGCCGGATAATCTTTTCGGCTGCAGAGTTCTAATGCGGGCACATCTGTGCGCGCCCACATCAGAACTCTCCACTGCATGCTATGGAGCGAGCTTCAAGAGCCGCTCGCTCCATAGTGTGCATTGACAGGGTTTTCTACGGCCGCTATTCACTGAAAAAACTGACATGTTTATGTCAATTATACTGCAAAGAAACAAAAAGGAATATGACATGGTGTCAAAAGATCTCTCTAAAGCCAAAAAAGAACTTAAAGAGAGAATCCCGGAATGTGAACTTAATACATTTGTGAAAAAAATGGAAAAACGCTTGGTAACGGTTCAGACTGAAACAAAGGAAAAGAAAAAAATAAAATTTCTAAGAGACAAAATGGATTACGATAAGGGACTTATCTTTAACTGGTCGAATAAAGGACATAACAAAAGACAGATCTATACCCTGAAGAAAGGAAGAGGAAATTATGCGGACTTTGGGACCACAGACTCCGAATCAAGTGCCTCAGACCGTGATGTGCCAAGAGGGGGAGCAAGACCAAAAGAAGTGCAAGAAAAAGGAAAATACTCTTTAGGAAACCTATCAGGAGAGGAAGGAGGAAAAGCAAAAGAAGAGAGAAAACGCAAGGAGAAAAGCAAGCATGTTTCATGAAGGAGACAAGATCCGAGGGAGAAGTAGTCCCAGTCACATGTAATGTTGTAAATATCTCCGGTATAGACTTAGGGCCCTATTCCACTGGACGATTATCGTTCAGATTATCGTTAAATCGTTCGAATCTAAACGATAATCGTTCGGTTGAAATGCAGTTAACGATTAACGACCGAACGAGAAATCGTTGATCGCTTTATAAGACCTGGACCTATTTTTATCGTTGCTCGTTCGCAAATCGTTCGCGTTGAATAAGACATCGTTCGGTCGTTCGCAATAGATACGAATGCAATAGCGAATAAATAGCGAAGAAAAAACGATCGCAATTACGATCATAAGTAACGATTATCGTTCAATGGAAATGAGTGAACGTTTTCAGGTCTTTCGCAATAGTGGTCGTTTGCGATCGTTAATCGTTAATGATATGCAAACGATAATCGTCCAGTGGAATAGGGCCCTTAGACCCCGCATGTTCTGATTTACTCGCTAAGGGTCTCAACTTCGGGATCTGTGAGGACTTCGATTACACAAAATTTGAGGTGGATCTATATAAAGGGATACGTAAGATGAATGTGTAAATTTTTCACAACCAAAGTAGGTCATGAAATCCCTGTTAACCCCTTGCCTCTAAAGCCTGTTTTGGCCTTAATGACCAGGCTCATTTTTCAAAATCTGACCTGTCTCACTTTATGCTCTTATAGCTCAGTGATGCTTTAACGTATGCTAGCGATTCTGAGATTGTTTTTTCGTCACATATGACACTTTATATTAGTAGCAAAATTTGGTCACTACTTTGTGTATTTTTTGTGAAAAACATCAAAATATCAAGAAAAATTTGAAAATTTTGCATTTTATGAACTTCTGAAATTCTCTGCTTCTAAAAAAGGAAGTCATAGCACATAAATTAGTTACTAAATCACATTACCAATATGTCCTCTTTATTCTTGCATAATTTGGGAAACATATTTTACTTTTTTAGGGTGTTACGGGGCTTAGAAATTTATGAGCAAATTATCACATTTTGTGAAAATTTCCAAAACTGATTTTTTTTAGGGACCAGTTCTTTTTTTAAATGGATTTAGAAGGCTTGTATACTGGAAACCCCCATAAAAGTGACCCCATTTTGGAAACTAGACACCTTAAAGAATTAATCTAGGGGTATAATGAGCATTTTAACCCTACAGGGGCTGGAGGAAAGTATTCACAATTAGGCAGTAAAAAAATCGAAAATTTAAATTTTCAAATAATATATACGTTTAGATATTTAGATTAAAGTTTCTCATTTTCAAAAGGAACATGAGAAAAAAAGCATGCCAAAATTTGTAACGCAGGTTCTCTTGAGTACAACGGTACCCCATATGTGGGCGTAAACCACTGTATGGGCACACAGCCGGGCTCAGAAGTAAAGGAGCGCCAATTAGCTTTTTTAATGCAGATTTTGCTGAAGAAGTTTCTGAGCGCCAGGTGCATTTGCAGAGCCCCTGTAGTGTCCGCAGAATAGAATCCCCCCAAAAGTCACCCCATTTTCGAAAGTACACCCCTCAAAGAAATCATCTTTGGGTAGGATGAGCATTTTGACCCCACATGCATTAGAGGAAAGTATTCAAAATTACACAGTAAAAATGAAAAACACGAATTTTTCCAATAATATGTTTGTTTAGTTTGAATTTTTTCAATTTCACGAGGAACAAGAGAAAAAAAGTACCCCAAAATTTGTAAAGAAGGTTCTCCTGAATACAACGGTACCCCATATGTGGGCATAAACCACTGTATCGCCACACAGGAGGGCTCAGAAAGAAGGGAGCGCAAATTAGCATTTTCAGTTCAGATTTTGCTGAAGAAGTTTCTGAGCGCCAGGTGTGTTTGCAGAGCCCCTGTAGTGTCAGCAGAAGAGAACCCCCCCAAAAGTCCACCCATTTTGGAAAGTACACCCCTCAAATAATTCATCTTGGGGTGTGGTGACCATTTTGACCCCAAAGGTATTAGAGGAAAGTATTCAAAATAAGACAGTAAAATTGAAAAACTAGAATTTTTCCAATAATATGTTCGTTTAGTTTGAAATTTCTCAATTTCACTAGGAACAGGGGAGAAGCTGCATGCCCAAATCTGTAACGCAGGTTCTCCTGAGTAGAACGATACCCCATATGTGGGCATAAACCACTGTATGGGCACCCAGCCGGGCTCAGAGGGGAAGGAGCGCCAATTAGCATTTTCAGTGCAGATTTTTACGAAGAAGTTTCTGAGTGCCAGGTGCGTTTGCAGAGCCCCTGTAGTGTCAGAAGAATAGAACCCCAGCAAAAGTCACCCCATTTAGGAAAGTACACCCCTGAAAGAATTCATCTTGGGGTGCAGTGAGCGGTTTGACCCCACAGGTATTAGAGGAAAGTATTCAAAATAAGACAGTAAAAATGAAAAACTCGAATTTTTCCAATAATATGTTTGTTTAGTTAAAAATTTCTTAATTTCACGAGGTTCTCCCGAGTACAACGGTACCCCATATGTGGGCATAAACCACTGTATGGGCACACAGCAGGGCTCAGAAGGAAGGGAGCGCCAATTTGCTGGAGCAATACCGCAGCTAGTAATAGTTATAAGAATAGCGCAGTTACTAAAATACAATAAAAAATGAGATTACAGGTAATGTGGGGTGGTCACGGGCAACCTGGGGTGGTCACGGGCAACCTGGGGTGGTCACGGGCAACCTGGGGTGGTCACGGGCAACCTGGGGTGGTCACGGGCAACCTGGGGTGGTTATGGGCAACCTGGGGTGGTTACAGAGAATCTGGGGTGGTTACGGGCAACGTGGGGTGGTTACGGGCAACGCGGGGTGGTTACGGGCAACGCGGGGTGGTTACGGGCAACGCGGGGTGGTAACGGGCAACGTGGGGTGGTAACGGATAAACTGAAGTGCTTATAGGTAATCTGGGATGGATACCTGTAATTTGGGGTCGTTACGGGCAATCTGGAGAGGGTCACTGGCAATTTGGGGTGGTTAGAGGCAACGTGCGGTGGTCAGGGGCAACGTGCGGTGGTCAGGGGCAACGTGCGGTGGTCAGGGGCAACGTGCGGTGGTCAGGGGCAACGTGCGGTGGTCAGGGGCAACGTGCGGTGGTCAGGGGCAACGTGCGGTGGTCAGGGGCAACGTGCGGTGGTCAGGGGCAACGTGCGGTGGTCAGGGGCAACGTGCGGTGGTCAGGGGCAACGTGCGGTGGTCAGGGGCAACGTGCGGTGGTCAGGGGCAACGTGCGGTGGTCAGGGGCAACGTGCGGTGGTCAGGGGCAACGTGCGGTGGTCAGGGGCAACGTGCGGTGGTCAGGGGCAACGTGCGGTGGTCAGGGGCAACGTGCGGTGGTCAGGGGCAACGTGCGGTGGTCAGAGGCAACGTGCGGTGGTCAGGGGCAACGTGCGGTGGTCAGGGGCAACGTGCGGTGGTCAGGGGCAACGTGCGGTGGTCAGGGGCAACGTGCGGTGGTCAGGGGCAACGTGCGGTGGTTAGGGGCAACGTGCGGTGGTTAGGGGCAACGTGCGGTGGTTAGGGGCAACGTGCGGTGGTTAGGGGCAACGTGCGGTGGTTAGAGGCAGCGTGCCGTGGTTAGAGGCAGCGTGCCGTGGTTAGAGGCAACGTGCGGTGGTCAGAGGCAGCGTGTGGTGGTCAGAGGCAGCGTGTGGTGGTCAATGGCAACGTGCGGTGGTCAGAGGCAGCGTGCGGTGGTCAGGGGCAACGTGCGGTGGTCAGAGGCAGCGTGCGGTAGTTACGGGCAATCTGGAGGGGGTCACTGGCAATTTGGGGTGGTTACGGTCAAGATGTGGTGGTTATGGGCAACGTGCGGTGGTTACATGTAATCTGGCGTGTTTACGGGCTACCTGCGGCGGTTACGGGCAAACTGGGGCGGATACGGGCAACCTGCGGTGGTTACGGGTAATCTGGGAGTAAACCGCAATTATTACTATAATAAAAAGTGTGTTTTATTTTGTTTGTATGTTTTTCACTTTTTCACATTTACACTTTTTCACTTGTGCTTTTTACACATTCATTTTCACTGTATTACTATGATTACTGTGATATTTTCTATCACAGTAATCATAGTTTAGTGACAGAGACCAAATTGGTCTCTGTCACTTTAAATTTTCAGAGCTAACTGCTTCTGACGCGCATGCGCACATCAGAAGCAGTCAGGACGTCGAGGAGGACGGAGCTCCAGGATCCGGTGAGTATATGGGGAAGGGGGGGGTGACTGGGGGACGGGGGTGACTGGGGGGCGACTTGGGGGGGGGCACAGTGACAGTTTTTATCCCCTGTCACCAATGATTTATGGTGACAGGGGATAAAAAGTGCCGGGCAGCACTGGGAACAGGCGATCGGCGGTATATACTATATACCGCCGATCGCCTGCTCCGGGACCACACGGGGGGGTCCCCGATCACTGCCCCATGCTCTCCGCTACCTCCGGTGGCGGAGAGCATGGGGCTTTGATCATTATTTTATATCCATCCCTGCGAACAAACATCGCAGGGATGGGGGCGGCCATCTTGGATCTGATGGCCGCCCGGGTACGGGGATCTGGGGTCTGATCGGGGGGCTGATCTGGGGTCTGAGGGGATATTTTTCATCTCCCCCCACCGTGGATTCACGGTGGGGGGAGATGAAAGCTCTCGGTGGCGCCGGTAATTCCCGGTACCGGAGATCACCGCTATAACGGTAATAGCGGTGATCTCCGGTATCGGGGGACAAGGGGAGGGGGCCGGGGGACACACTAGTTGTGGCGGTGGGGGGAGGCAACGTGCTGCAGCCTCCCCCCGCCGCCCGATCTCCCCATAGACGCTGCGGTCGCATTGACCGCGGCGTTTATGGGGTTAACTGCCCGGGGGGAGCGCGGCTCCCCTCCGGGCAGAGGCAGCAGGGGGATGCTGTGTGACATAGCATCCTCCTGCTGCCCGATCTTCTATAGGGACAGCGGGGGGAGGCAGGGAAGCCATGACGTTCCTGGAACGTCATGTTGCGGGAACTACCTGCTTTACATGACGTTCCAGGAACGTCATTTTGCGGCAAGGGGTTAATGTACCCGCTGAAGGAGAAGTTCCAGCTATGATTAGGCCATTAGGCTTTAGTGTATCAGAGAACCTTACAGATACAGAGAGAGAGTGTTTCCAAGACCTGCAAAATTTAGAGATGGGGGTAGAAGCTAGCCAGACAACTGTCAGAAGAAAGTTTTCCAGAGGTTTTCAGGGGGGAGGGGGGGGGGGCAATAAATCCACTTTCTGTCCCCCCCTGGAACCTGGGGGTTCTATTGATCTCTTTGCTAAGTCAGTAACGAATAAAGTAAAAGCCCTTATCTACCCTAGAGCAGCCTCCAATTTAACCCCTAGTGAGAGTAGGGCATTGAAATGGCTGAAGTCTAGACCAGACCTCACGATCAGAAGGGCGGATAAGGGTGGTTCTACAGTAGTAATGTCCACTACATATTATAATTTAGAGGCGCAGAGACAATTAGGAGACTCCCTGACATATAAGTTAGACAATGATCCAACATTTAAAATTATAGAACGCTTGAGAAGCTTGCTACGAGTTACAGTAGAGAAGGGGTTAATCTCAGAAAAGACAGCAGAGAGTCTTATCCCCAAACATGTTAAAAAGCCCAAATGGTACTTCTTGCCGAAGATTCATAAGTCGCTGAGCCGACCCCCTGGGCGACCCATTGTCGCGGGGATCGGCTCAGCGACTGAGGCAATCTCCAAGTATGTAGATTGGTTACTTAGACCCCTCCTACCGGCTATTCCATCCTACCTTAAGGATACCAGGGAATTCCTTAGAGCAATTGAAAATGTTCCGTGGAGAGATGGTTTTCATTTAGTGTCCATTGACGTTGAGAGCCTGTACACCCGCATCCCACATGATGCTGGTGTACAGGCGATCGATGAATTCCTCATGGATACAGAGAAATCAATGGACTTTAGGTCTTTTGTTGAAGATGCCTTACCATTTATTCTCACCAATAATGTATTCAGATTTGAGGACCAGTGGTACCAACAATTAGTTGGTACCGCGATGGGTACTCCAGTATCGTGTGCATACACAAACATGTTCTTGGCAATCTTTGAAAAAAGATGTGTTCTCTGTGAATAATCCATATTGCATAAACATCAAGTCCTACCTACGATTCATGGACGACGTGTTCATGGTGTGGGAGGGTTCAGAAAAAGAATTCTTTGATTTTTTACAGTTCCTTAATTCCTTTAACACCATGAACATGTCCTTTACTGGCAATTTTGGTGACTAATCTAGAGTTTCTAGACGTGTTGGTTAAAATTGAAAATGATAATAGTGACTACCGGGTATAGAAAGCAGACTACAAGCAACACGTTGTTACACTATAGGAGTTCCCACCCTTTAGCGGTGAAAAAAGCTATTCCCTTTGGTCAGCTGTTGAGACTAAAAAGACTAAACAGTACGACAGAAGGATATGAGAAACAAGCTAAAGAATTATTAAACAGATTAGAAGAGAGGGAATATCCTAGAAAATTGTTAGAATCAGCCTACAAAAAAGCAGAGAACAAACAGAGGAATCAGTTATATACTACCAGAAGAAAGAAAAAGAAAGTAGGTTTTGTTTTTCCTTTGACAATACACCTATGAACACTATGATTAGGACAGCCATAAACAAATATTGGTACATTATAGAGAGTGATCTGACACTGAAAGATAGAGCTAGATTAAAACCAATAGTGACATACAAGCGCAACCAGACTATAGCAGATAAATTAAAAAGCAAAAGTAGTGCAGAAAGACGGGAAACCTGGTTAAGTAATTATACACCAAAGGGAAATAAAAAATGTCATAGCTGCACCCACTGTGAAAAAATAATGCCTGTGAATTATCTGAAACTAGGAGGAAAAGAATGGAGAGTGAAAGATTTAATTACTTGCAGAAGCAATTACATAGTCTATGTCCTGCTGTGCCCGTGTCAGAGATTTTATATCGGGAAAACTAAAAGACAGCTGGCAACACGCTACAGGGAACACTGCCACTCGCTGGTTACAGGTAAAGGGTCTGCAAGATTAATAACACATATGAGAGAAGCTCATGATGGTAATCGTAATCTGTTGCGCTTTGCAGGGTTAGAAAGAATTGCTGTTGATAGAGACGGCGGAGATAGACATCAGAGATTGATACAAAGGGAAGCCTATCTGATTTCCTATTTTGAAGCAGTAGGTCCTCTTGGCCTAAATGATAAAAATGAGCTACATGTCTTCCTTTAATGGTTTTATAACGTTGTATGTTAGATTCACTGTGTTTTTACGTCACGTAGGGGTGGGGTATTTACTACAGGGCATGCAGCTTGATGCTGTCAATCATCAGCTAGAGGAAGTGTTTGTTTGACACGAAATGTGCGTCGCTGAGACCTGCTTGCCATGCTCCCTCTCCCTGCGTTTTTATGATTTTTCTATGAAGAATAAAGAAGAAAATTGACACGTTGATGGGCGAGTGCCTGATCTTTTTCCTCATTCTATATATTTGTGGATAATCTAACTATCATTGAGCACCGCACGGACGTGTATTGAAGTTGTCTATACAGCTACTACCAACACAGGAGCTGTAGTGCCGAGTTGCTTCTACAAGTTGGGACTACTGGTCAGTTGTTTGCGGCGCTGCTAGGGATCCCGGCCGAAGCATATACTATGTGTATACGCTCCAGCCGGGATCCGATAGACTGAGAAGTAACGTATATTTTCGTAAGAATCGCAGCTGTTGTACAACGGCCGTGATTTCATGAAAGTATACGTTGTGTGAACATAGCCTAACACCTCAAAGTGAATGTCAGCTGCAATTCACTTTGTCTATTGTAGACAACAAAAGATACTTGTTAGGACAAGAGGACAAATGGTACCATTCATATATCCATTTGTGCATTCATAACATACAAAAATGCTTATATTCTCTGGTGCAAAGAGTCAACAAGGATTGTTCAAATGCAGCGAGCTAGGTATCCTTGCTTCCCTTTTCCATCCTTGACTAGAACATGACTTGCAGCTAACAGATTCTCTTTGAAGGGATATTTTAGCCTTTAGCACATAGACCAACCGCAATTTTGAGAAAGGGTCCAGAGTCTAATGCTGAAATGAAGTGGCGGTCACAAGCGTACATTGCTGCTCCATTCATCGTCTAGGGGAGAGTAAGAGATAGCTGGGCACTGTACTCTGCTGCTCCCATAGACAATGTGCGCTGGCACTGGTCCAGACAATGTGAATGCTGTTGTTACTTCACAGCCCTAGCAGGCTATCCTGTGTCCTTTAACTAAATGTGAATACCCCTTAAAGTACATGTAAATGTGTTCTGTAAACTAAACTCTAAGGCTGTGGCTACACATGCTACCAAAGTTTTTTGTACAACTTTATTACAGTTGTGACAAGCAAGTCTCACGACTTGCATCTTGTCCAAAAATAGCAATGTCATGTCCGACTTGAGACCTAAAATCTATCAAGGATGGATTTTTATTTGCGACTGTTGCATCACAGTGGTACCATGTGGCAGTTGCAATGCGATGCAATGCTCAGTTTGTGAATACAGGGGAGAGAAATAAGGCAGCTCACAATGGGTGTAGATTGGGGGGGTGATTTTTGCCTAATAAAACCTATTATACAGTTCAGTAAAACTGCTTGTACTATAGATTTCTGCAAAATAAATAAATGAAAGTTGCAGTTAGGCTACAGGAATCAGTCAGATATAACGCTGGAAAATTATGTGTCAGTACAACAACACAGTGTTAAATGGGTTCCTGGAAAAACACCACAAGCTTGTGTAGTAATGAGTTTGTAAATGTAGGTATACTATTCATGCATGAATGTTTTTTGACTCTCCAAATATTAGAACAGGTTGGGCAGGCCAAATGCAGCTGTTAGATCTGTCACTGCTCACGCCAGGACTCCAGGATCTTCTCCCATTAAAAGATTATAAATGTGATGACATTGTTGGTCCTGGTCATCTAACTACATCAGAGATGAAAACAAATATTATACCTCTAACCACATTATCAACCAACCTGTTAAAAAGATGGTTAGTGACCTTAATTTTTGAGTTGGCCTTAAAATCATCTGGTAAAAGCATCACTGGGACAGGAACTTGATTCAGCTCATTGACCTAAAAGACAAAACAAACATCTATCAGCAGCCAGGAAATGTAGGTCTTAAAATCGAATATATCATTCGATTTCTCAACTATAAACCTGCAGAAGAAAAATAAAATGTTTCTTCTATTTACATTACACTATGGTCCTGTGCTTGACATATGTAACAGGAAAAGATCTCCACATACAAGATAAGCATAGCCGTATGGCCCAGTAGTACAGTGGTTTGCAAGAAATTAGAACAATTTTTTTTTTCAGTAATTCAAGTCACTACATACAGAGTAAACTTTCTCAAGTGTTTATTTCTGGTAAAGTTAATGATTATAGATTACAGCCAAGAAAAACCCAAAAGTCAGCATTTTAGAAAATTACAATATTTTATAAAACCAACTGAAAAAAAAAAAATATGTTTTTAACACAGAAATGCCGACCAAATGAAAAGTCTGTACAGTAATGCCCTCAACACTTGGTCGGGGCATCTTTTCCATGAATGATGACATCAATGCGGCAATGTTGCATGGAGGCGATCAGCTGACTGCACTGCAGAGGTGTTATTGAAGCCCAGGTTGCTTTGACAGAGGCCTTTAGCTAGTCTGCTTTGTTGGTTCTGGTGTCTTTCATCTTCCTCTTGAAAATACCCCATAAATTCTCTATTGGGTTAAGGTCTGGCAAGTTTGCTGGCCAATCAAGCACAGTGATGCTGTGGTTAGTAAACCAGGGATTGGTACTTTTGGCAGTGTGGACAGGTGCCAAATCCTGCTGGAAGATGAAAATTCCATCTCCAAATATCTTTAACACAGGGAAGCATGAAGTGCTCTAAAATTTCCTGGTAGACGGCAGTGTTGACTTTGTTGTGTATGAAACACAGTGAACCTACACCAGCAGAGGACATGGCTCCCCAAACTATCACTGATTAAGGAAACTTCAAACTAGACCTCAAGCAGCTCCTCCACTCTTCCTCCAGACTCTGGGACCTTGATTTCCAAATGAAATGCAAAATTTACTTTAATCTGAAATCAGCACCTTGGACCACTGATCAACAATCCATTTCTTCTTTTCCTTGGCCCAGATAAGACGCTTCTGGCGTTGTTTATTGGTCAGGAGTGGCGTGACAAATGGGATGCAACACTTGTAGCCCATGTCCTGCAGATGTCTGTGTGTGGTGGCTTTTGCAGCACTGACTCCTGCAGCAGTCCACTCTTTGTGAATCTCTCCCAAATGTTTGAATGGCATTTTTGTTACAATCCTGTTAAGATTGTGGTTCTCCCGGTTGCTTGTTCACCTTTTTCTACCACACTTTTTCCTTTCACTCAACTTTCCATTAAAATGCTTAGATACAGCACTCTGAGAACAGCCAGCTACTTTAGCAATGAACTTTTGTGGTTTAAGGCCCTATTCCACTAACAGATCTGACGACAGATTATCTGCCAAAGATTTGAAGCCAAACCCAGAAGTGGATTTGAAAAGAGGAGAAATCCAGTCTTTCCTTTATGACCTGTTCTCTGTTTATAGTCTGTTCCTGGGTTTGGCTTCAAATCTTTGGCAGATAAGCTGTCGTCAGATCTGTTGGTGTAATAGGGCCTTTACCATGCTTGTGGAGTGTCTGAATGACTGCCTTCTGGACATCTGTCAAGTCAGCAGTCTTCACCATGATTGTGTTGCATACTGAACCAGACTAATTGTGCATTTACACAGGCAGATTTATCTGACAGATTTTGGAAGCCAAAATCAGGAATGGATTTGAAAAAAGGAGAAATCTCAGTCCTTCCTTTATGACCCGTTCCCTGTTTATGGTCTGTTCCTGGCTTTGGCTTAAAAAATCTGTCAGATAAATCTGTCTGTGTAAACGCACCATTATGGTGCGTTTACACAGACAGATTTATCTGACAGATCTTTGAAGCCAAAACCAGGAACAAACTATAAACAGCGATCAGGTCATAAAGGAAAGACTGGGATCTATGCTCTTCAAATCCATTCCTGGCTTTGGCTTCCAAAATCTGTCAGATAAATCTTTCTGTGTAAATGCACCCTAAGGCTGGGTTCACACTATGTATATTTCAGTCAGTATTGTGGTCCTCATATTGCAACCAAAACCAGGAGTGGATTAAAAACACAGAAAGGATCTGTTCACACAATGTTGAAATTGAGTGGATGGCCGTCATATAACAGTAAATAACGGCCATTATTTCAATATAACAGCCGTTGTTTTAAAATAACAGCAAATATTTGCCATTAAATGGCGGCCATCCACTCAATTTCAACATTGTGTGAACAGATCCTTTGTGTTTTTAATCCACTCCTGGTTTCGGTTGCAATATGAGGACCACAATACTGACTGAAATATACGTAGTGTGAACCCAGCCTTATGGTGCGTTTACACAGGCAGATTTATCTGACAGATTTCGGAAGCCAAAACCAGGAATGGATTTGAAAAGAGGAGAAATCTCTTCCTCTATTCTTTATGACCCCTTCACTGTTTATGGTCTGTTCCTGGCTTTGGCTTAAAAAATTTGTCAGATAAATCTGCCTGTGTAAACGCACCATAAGGGACCTTTTATAACACATATGGTCCATTTACACAGAAAGATTATCTGACAGATTATCTGCCAAAAATTTGAAGCCAAAGCCAGGAATGGATTTAAAAAGTGGAGAAATCTCAGGCTTTCCTTTATGACCTGATCTCTGTTTATAGTTTGTTTCTGGCTTTGGCTTTCAATCTTTGGCAGATAATCTGTCAGGTAACCTTTTGTTTAAATGGACCCTTAGGAAGCCACTGCAGGTGTTTTGGGTTAATTATTCTAATTTTCTGAAATACTGACTTTTTTTTTTTGGCTGTAATCCATAATCAACTTAAACAGAAATAAACGCTTGAAAAAGTTCAATCTGTATGTAATGACTATAGAATATATGAGGTCACTTTTGAATTGAAATACTGGGGAAAAAATGTTTTTTGTTGATATTCTAATTTATTGCAAACCACTGTATTTCTTCCTTTTAATCCCACATTTGTGGTTTGAAAGAGCTGCTGGAAGCGTTGCGATACAAGGTAGCAGGTTTTAGAGGTTTTCCAGGACCCTAAAGAACATCTAAAAAAAAAAAAAAATCCAGGTGTATAGGAGATGATTTTTAGCTTTATGCAATACTACCTTTTGTTCACATGCTTTACTTTTCTCCCAGCATGCCTAGAGGCCATCTAGATCCCAGCATGCCTAGAGGCCATTCTGAGATCCACCCAGTACTCCCCATCCCAGCCCTAGATTCTTCCTAGTACATCCCCCCCCACCCCATCTCCTTTACACATAATCCTCTGCCTGGCTATGCTCACACATACTCCTCCCTAGTGTTAACATCAGCTTTCAGGCCAAGACTGGCGGTATTTCTCAAACTGCACAGTTTGTGACCTGCGCACTTCTGTGGTAAGAGTGTAATGTGAGTGGACTAATGGTGCCATTGCAACTAAGCATAGTGGAAAGTGTAGAGCATTTTGTGCCATAGATGTGAGACAAGAACTTTGGTTATGAAGGTGCACAATGGCCGACCAACACTGTACAGTGAAGCGTCTCATCGCCAGAATGAACCAGGAGCTACCAGAAGTGTGACTAAAACAGTCCTGCAGAGCCTGCTGTGTATGTGATTCGGAGGCAGGTGGATGGTAACTACTGCACTCTCCTAAAGTTGCATTGGCAGAAGGCTTAGATTTTTGTAGCAGTATCGAAACAGGAGCTTCCCTGCATCAAGCAAATAGTAAAGTATGGTAAATCTCATGTCTTTACTTAGTAAGGCAAGGGTAATGAATACTGGTTAATGGCATAGGTGCCTTGTAACCTCCAGCACCCCTTTTAATGTATCTGAGCGCTTTATTCTAATGAGGTTCAAGAACTGACAAGACCTTAGAACTGAGAAATTGAAACAGAAATTACTACAACTTACAGAACACTTCAGACTCTCTTTGCCAATACATGAGCTGCTTAAACTCACATTAATAAAAATAAGTGTTTGGGTGGATAAAAGACAAATCTATGAGCCAGCAGGAAGTTACACAGCGCTAGGAAAGATAAGACGTGCCAGCTGAAACAACTCCCTAAACTTACACACCAGCCGCTCTTTTTAGGTACATTGGCAGAATTATTCCTGGGACCCATCCAGGACAGGCCTGAGGTTTCCAACTTGCATTTAACTTCATGTAGCCATGTAAAACAAGGGAAATTTAGATCATTCTTCACAAGCTTATATACAGGACAATAACACTTCTTTATATGATCTACTTTGCCATCTCTGTTCCCTGGGTTGTGATAAATGGGTGGTAAGTCAACTGTTTACAGGGTGGTATACGTACAGATCAAACAAACTAATGTTCAGATGGGTGACGCTTAAGGTTGGCAATGAAAGAGATCATTTGCATGACTGTAACAAAACAAAAGTGCAGACACCAAGTTAAAGAAAGCAGGTTACGGAGCAGCTGGCACAGGCACTGCAACCACACAATAATTAAAAGGGAAACTGGAGAGGCAACCAGAATGTCCCAATTGTAAATACATAGACCTTGACACCCCTAATAAATCACCTACACAAGGCACAAGCTAGCCAGGCGGCAATGAATGTGTGTGGATGGTTGCTGAGCAGCAGCCCGGCCACCAGGGCTGTGGAGTTGGGGCTAGTTTTGGCTGGAGTTCAGGGAAAAAAATAAATAAATCAACAGACTCCACCTTGGAAAAATTCTTTGAAAATTTAATAATTGAATTTTCATATGAAAATCATTCAATAATGTTCCTCATAATTACAGTTTATGTTCTATCAGTCTAAGCCCCTTACTTATAATAACCAGAAAAAAAACACTCACATACATTTAGTTTCCTCCATATATCAGTAATAAAGCACTGGCCCTATTACATAAGGGTGGTCGAGAAGTTGTTGGTCATTATTTGGCAGTTTGCTTCTAAGCTGGAAGAGTCAATTGTGTAGGGGGAGATAAATAGTGTAGCAGCCATAAGTAGTGTAGCAGTAAACTCACAATCTTCTGCCAGAGAGAAAACACCACACAAAGAACAGTTTACTGCTACATTACTTATGGCTGCTACACTACGTTAGGCTGGAGTGGAGTATATGGACTGGGAACTGTCTCCCACTCCCCGGAGCCACAACCTTTACTCCAGAGGCACAGACCTGCCTCTTCTAGCAGCACAGTAATAATTAGAAAGGGACTCCAAAACTTGGAACACGGCCTTAAGCTAACTTCACATTTTCACAATTTTTGCAGGCCCATTTATTTGATTGGCACCCATTCATGCATCCTTACCTGTTATGGGGGTCATGAAAAAGATACAGGCCAAGGATTCTTCCACGCATAGGTCGGTACATTGTGGACAACTGCAGATACACTTCCATAGTGCTGTCCATTGCTGTGGGTCTGCGGCCACAAAGAGCATTATGGAATGTGTGACTGTAAACTTAAGGCGCTATTCCACGGGCCGACAGAGGAGCAAATAAGCGATGTCAGCGCTCACTGCCGCCGCTATTCCGTTGCTAGATTGTCCAGGCAGCCTATAGGGGATAGTGCCGGTCTGCTGCTGCAGCTTCTATTCCACGGAGCGACGGCAGCAAATCACTGCTGTATCAGTTGCTTGTTTTTCAACATGCTTGAAAAACAAGTGACGCAGAAATCAGCTGACATGAATGATGTCGGCTGTTAGTTGGCCTCTATTCCACAGGACGATTATCGGCCGAATGCGGCAAATAATCGTTCCGTGGAATAGGGCCTTTAGACCTGTGGGAACTGAAGGAGGACTGCGTCTGGTAACACACAAGATGTTCAGACCATGGAGCACTAGGCTTAAAAAACAGCTAGGGATGCGGTTATGTATAGTCTGTGGTCAGATGGCTTAGGATTTGTTTTGCACCATTGCTATAGTGAGGTTTTGGACTCCAGTTCATGGCATGCCAACCATCCTAGACTCAGGAGATGGGGATAGTCAAGAATGCAAGAGACATTCAAATGAAAAAGGGTGGGTGGATCCAGCACTTCCAAAAACATAAAAGTAACTGCTGTTAAAACTTCATACTTTATTTCATCCTGATTAAGAAGCTGTGGTGCACTCAAGCGAGTGCAGTGGCTGGACGACGTGTTTCGCGCATGCGCGCTTAATCATGTCTACAAGCCACAACCGAATACGTAGATTAAAAGGCCAAAATTGGCCAATAGAAACAGTTATGGTGTGTCACATGTTTGTGAACACATGTTGCGTAAGAACGCAGATGTATTGAACACAATGATTGCCAGCAAGCATATCCCACATTTAAACCATATGAATGTTACATTTATACTTGTGCTTGCGTTATTATATAGCCATAAATGACCAATGAACTACTGGCCTGTTACCATATGGTTGGACATAGCTATTACAATAGAGCATGGTGTGTATGTAGATGGTTTGCTACAACCATTAGTAAAAAGGGTACCAGGCTATCTTCAAGATAGTGGCTCAGTTCTACGTACATTTGAAAATTTTACATGGTTGCGCAACAATACCTGGCTCAGTTGTGATGTTTGCGCTCTGTACTCCTCAATTCCACACGAAATGGCCATACAAGCATTAGCATTTCATCTTTACAAGTACAGCCAGTACAGTTTGGAATTGAGGGAGTACATTATTGAGGTCACTGATTATTTGTTGAAACATAACTTCTTTACATTTAATGGTGATTTTTTTCTGCAAGTACAAGGAGCCCCTATGGGTGCTCGCTTCTCACCCACGTTAGCTAGATTGTACATGGCATGGTGGGATGAGAAACATATTTTTTCATCTGCCAATCCCTTTCGCCAGTCCATACGGTGGTATGGTCATTTTATAGACGACATACTCATCGTATGGACTGGCAACCCTGCAAATATAACTGATTTTGCACAGTACATTAATCAGAATGATCTAAATTTACACTTCACCCACGAAGTACACAATACCCAAATTGCATTTCTAGATATCAGTTTAAGGGCTTCCGAAACAACAGGAGAGGTAGTAACATCTTTATACCGCAAGCCCACGGCAGGGAACACAATATTGCACGCCAGTAGCGAACATCCAGCCCACACAATACGAGCTATACAGGTGGGTGAGTTCACACGGATTAAGAGAGCGTGCTCAAGTGAGGAGTCTGTTAAACAACATCTAAATGAAGCAACAAAGCGTCTCACCCAACGGGGTTACAGCTCCAAAAACGTTCAAAGAGCATGTAGTATAGTCGCAGGGAAATCAAGAACAGACCTATTAAAGGAAAAACAAAAGAGAAACAGGCAACTAAATAACAGCAAAATTACAAACAGTCAATGCAAGGTTGACAAACTAGGAGAAAAAAGATCAGACAAACACTACACCCATAACCTTTTCTACCTGCTATTCCCAACAGTATCACAAAATTGTTAAAATATTGCATAAAAATATCAACATCCTCAGACAAGATGAAACGCTTGGCAACATAATAGAGGGGGGATACCGCTGCGTTTCTCGCAGAGGAAAAACACTGGGGGACATAATATCACCCAGCATGCTAAAAACCAATCCTCCATTAACATCACGGGGCAAATATTTGGGTTCCCATAAATGTGGACAAACACGCTGTAATACGTGTAAGTACACTAAAAGTACGTACACCTATACTAATAGCTCATATACTAATGAACGTCAAATCCGAGATTTTATAAATTGTTAATCACATCACATAGTATATGTCATAGAATGTACCACATGCAAACTCAAATATATAGGATGCACAATTCGGAAACTAAAAAAATCGCATCAGTGAACATTTAGCGGATATTAGAAAGGGTATAACCTGTAAATCCTCAGGAGCTGCCAAACACTTCCCCCAGATCCACACAGGCAATGTTACTTCTTTTCTTTTTTATGGAATCGCAAAAGTGAACAAACCCATCAGAGGTGGGGATTGGCAGAAAAAATTGCTCCACATTGAAGCCGAACATATTTTCCGCTTGGACACAAGGGCCCCGAAGGGTTTAAACTTCAAGAATGACCTTCTGTTTCATTACTAGTATGCATTTTGGGGCCCTTTTTGTATTTAATCCCCCATTAAGAATCCAGTGGAATCGAACTAGATGTTGAGGTCTATGAGAAATTAGGGGCCAATTCACACGGTATGCGTTTTCCATCTAACACATCTAATACATCATATCGTAGCGCCTCTTGTAATAATATGGTCTAGGTAAAAGAGTAAGATGTGTGTTTTCTACACTCTATCTGCACACTTAACACCGTGTATGCACACTACAGTCTGCAATTTCTGGGTATTCTTTGGAAATCCAGAATTGCAGTTTTTTTGGAATCTCTAAATTGCATTTCTCCAAGCAATACAGCTTCACATGGTATTTATCACCTATAGAACGGCAAAGTACTGTATTTGCATGTTCCTCGTAGTTTGTTATAGTGTGCAATGCATATTCATAACACTCGTTCACACTAACAGATGTAATTAATGATAATTGCGTTTTCTGCACATACACACCATGCTCTATTGTAATAGCTATATCCAACCATATGGTAACAGGCCAGTAGTTCATTGGTCATTTATGGCTATATAATGATAACGCAAGCACAAGTATAAATCTAACATTCATATGGTTTAAATGTGGAATATGCTTGCTGGCAATCATTGTGTTCAATACATCTGCATTCTTACGCAACATGTGTTCACAAACAGGTGACACACCATAACTGTTTCTATTGGCCAATTTTGGCCTTTTAATCTACCTATTTGGTTGTGGCTTGTAGACATGATTAAGCGTGCATGCGCAAAACGCGTCGTCCAGCCACTGCACTCGCTTGAGTGCACCACAGCTTTTTAATCAGGATGAAATAAAGTATGAAGTTTTAACAGCAGTTACTTATGTTTTTGGAAGTGCTGGATCCACCCACCCTTTTTCATTTGAATGTCTCTTGCATCAGCGGGCTGGCTACCCGGGATCCGTGCACCCCCTCTTAAAATAATCGGTCCGGGACAAACACAGGTGAGCTGACATTTACTACTATTTCTACGATAGTCAAGAATGTGTAGACCCTCAAACTACAATATATTTAGGAAAAGTTTTGTATTTTATTCTCCTATCAATCAACTGGATTTTCCAGAAGATCATAAGACATCATTGGGAGTATTCCATCAACAAATAACCACAGAATATACAGAATATACAGAAAATACCCGACAGGCAAGGCTCTCCGGGGTAGGACCCTACAATCGGAGGTCTGGCTTGTTCATAAGCTGCTATTTTACAGAACATAGGCATTGTGGAAACAGCCAATTGTAGCTTTGACAGGAGAAGTATAGAGCTTATTCTTTTAGTCAAAATAAACAGCATTTCAATGGACCCCATAGAATGTTGGTGGGGTACATGCAGCACTGCTGTAATTTACAATACAAAAGGATTGTGACTTCTATATTCAACTGTGGCACAGATGTGAACAGAGCCTTATATAGTATAATACTCCAAGTAACACTCCATAACAGCAACATATAGGTATTATAGGTGCCAAACTATAGACAAAGTCAGGTTCCTCTAATGATAAGTATTTTTAGGTAGCGTTTTCAGCAATAATATACTATACAAGTGTATTTTTCTGTGAATGCGGTAAATGGCTGGAGTTTAGTGACAAGACATTTACCTGTAGTAATAAAAGGACAGTTATGTAAAGCCTCATGGGCAATATCATAGCACCTACCAATGCAGCTTGGTGTGCCTGAACCTAAGGAGTATAATGACAATGTATACTGTAATAATACACAACACCACCAGCACCATGTCAGGAAGTGAGCAGATCTGCATCACTGACTCCCAGCTATGTTTCCCTCTGCCCCAACCATTCTGTCCCTGCTGTTCTGTGAAGCAGCAAAACAAAGTAATTATTTCTGCTGGATGAACGATTACTATAAAAGAGCAACTGGAAAAATGGAAATGGTCGACCTCAGATACGATCACTTAACCTTGAGTAAATAGTGCCTACAGCGGGGCTAGACACCTCGAAAACTGGGCAATACTGGAGCCTGGTGCCCAATGCCCTACATAAAGACAACAGGAAAGCTTTTCATGCCAGCTGCATAGTGTGCAACACTGCCACAATACTGAAGGCAGCAAAGCGACACGACCTGTAACCTGTCATCCAATTATTATCCAAGAGATCTATTTCTGTGTGGGCATTGCCTATTACAGCCAGATTCAGTGCAATTGTGTACAACGGGTGTCCAGTGCCCTTCCCACAATCAGGTACGCCGCCAGGGTACCCTTACCCGCAGGGCATGAGCAGCCTATTACTATGCTATAAACAAGGACTTATATACCAGGGTGCTCCATGCTATGACGTGAATTCCTATATAGCAGGATGCTCTATATTATTAACACATACCTACAGACCAGGGTGCCCTGTACTATGACCAAGCTCCCATATACCAGGGTGCTCCATACTATGACCAGTATCCCATAAACCAGGGTGCCCTATACTATGACCAGGGTCCCATAAACCAGGGTGCCCTATACTATGACAAGGGTGCCCTATACTATGACCAGGGTCCCATATATCAGGGTTCCCTATATTGTGCACAGTTTCCTATATAATGGGGTGCCCTACACTATTACCAGGGTCCCATATAGTGGAGCGCTTAATACCAGGGCTGTGGAGTCGGAGTCGTGAATTCGGAGCTAGCTTTGGCTGGAGTCGTAGTCGGAAAAAAATGTACCGCCTCCAGCTTTAAAAAAAATCTTTAAAAAATGTAGAATTGAATTTTGATATGAATTTTACAAGTTTTGCTCATGAATATATATTATGAGCAACATTCTAATAGGACACTGGCCCTATTAGATAAGGGTGGTCATAGAAAAGTTGTCGGTTTGTTTCTGAGCTGGAAGAGTCCATTGTGTGGGGGGAAATCTGTGCTGGTCTCTTCCTGGATGCTGGATGAGCAGCAGTGTAATATGAAGATATCCTGAGTAATATAGAGGAGGAGAAGACATAAGTAGAGTAGCTGTAAACTCTGTCCTCAATGTGGTGTTTTCTCTCTGGGAGAAGATTGTGTGTTTTTCTTCAGTGTTCTATGGCTGCAGCTGTGTGTGTGTGTGTGTGTGTGTGTGTATGTGTGCTATGGCCGCAGCAGGCTGTGTGTATGTGTGCTATGGCCGCAGCAGGCTGTGTGTATGTGTGCTATGGCCGCAGCAGGCTGTGTGTATGTGTGCTATGGCCGCAGCAGGCTGTGTGTATGTGTGCTATGGCCGCAGCAGGCTGTGTGTATGTGTGCTATGGCCGCAGCAGGCTGTGTGTGTGTGTGTCCTATGGCCGCAGCAGGCTGTGTGTGTGTGTGTGCTATGGCCGCAGCAGGCTGTGTGTGTGTGCGCTATGGCTGCAGCAGGCTCTGTGTGTGTGTGTGTGTGTGTGTGTGTGTGTGTGTGTGTGTGTGTGCGCCCCCACAGTGACCTTCTATATCACTGTGACTTTTATATCAGTATGTGTGACCCCTCTCTATATCACTAAGGCTGACCTCTTTATCACAGGCATCTGGCATTGTTAGCAGTGTTTCTTTAAGTATGGTAAATATTTCAATAGAAACATAGAATATTGTCTGCAGGAAAAGACCACCTGCTTCATCTAGTCTAGTTGTGAGTAGTTCAGGACATGGAGGCTGGAGACTGGCTACATCCACTGCACATACAGGAGACACTGCTTTATATGTTTCCTTATTCCCTCAAAAGTTGCCCCAGGATCATGTAGGACATTAGGGAGAAGCTGCTGAGCCAGTGTGATAAATAACTCCCCTGGTATCTGACTGGCCATTTATGAAGGAGCAGGAGTCGGGAGTCTGAGTTGGTCCTGACAAAAATTCATTTTTGTGAATACGCTGCAGTACTGCAATGACACTCCAACATGTGTGCACACAGCCCTAATTTCACTGCACACTTCTGCACAATTAGAGAAATCAGTGCAACACCTGCTTCTGGCCAGTCAGAGATGGTGAATCACTCAGGGGATTGGGGGATCCAGCCATGCCTCCTGGGACATCACGCCCTGCCCCCTGTCTGCATCATCAGCCTGTGCTCAGCAAACACACACAATGTGAGACAGAGGCATGGAAGATTTGTCTCCTAACGGGGGAGAGCAGTGGGAGCAGGAGACAATGTGGATTTGCACAGGGGCCATTTTTTTTTCACTTCCTAGATTTCTATCAGCTACCAGTGTGGCAGAACCGTACAGATACGGTAATAGGCTGGGTTCACACACTGTATATTTCAGGCAGTATTTGGTCCTCAAGTCAGGTCCTCATAGCAACCAAAACCAGGAGTGGATTGAAAACACAGAAAGGATCTGTTCACATAATGTTGAAATTGAGTGGATGGCTGTCATATAACGGTAAATAACTGCCATTATTTCAATATAACAGCCGTTGTTTTAAAATAACAGCAAAAATTTGCCATTAAATGGCGGCCATCCACTCAATTACAACATTATGTGAACATAGCCTTTCTGTGTTTTCAATCCACTCCTGGTTTTGGTTGCTATACAGCCTCACAAATACAGCCTCAAATATACATAGTGTGAACCCAGCCATACATTGTATAGACACATATATTTAACTTTTAATAGAAAACAAGTTTTTCTTATCCGGAGTTCCCCTTTAATTGTCTGATCATGTGATCTGGTGTTCACACTCCATAAGAATGGAAGTGTGATGGTGGTCTTTGTCAGACCAAGTTGTGAACAAGGCGTCTGCCTACGCCGAAATGCGTCAAATGTTGTTTTATTTCTGGTGATTTATGGATCTATAATAAAGATTTTTGGATAAGAAGCCAGAATTGGTCCTGTGGTGCTGGACTTTATACTACACATACTATATACACAGATATATATAGTTTACTGTATTATGCTATATACAGATTATATATATATATATATATATATATATATAGTTTGCTGTAATATGCTATATACAGGTATATATAGTTTACTGTACTATGCTATATACAGGTATATATTTTACTGTACTATGCTATATACGGGTATATATAGTTCACTGTACTATGGTATATACACAGGTGTATATAGTTTACTGTATTATGTTATAGACAGTTTACTGTACTTTGCTATATACAAGTGTATACAGTTTACTGTATAATGCTTTATACAAACATGTATGCATAATTTACTGTACTATGTTATATACAGTTTCCTATACCATGCTATATACACAGTGTGTATGTATATATATTTTACTGAATTATGCTATATACACACACACACACATATATTGTACTGTACTATGTATATACACGTATATATAGTACACTGTACTATGCTATATACACACACGTATATATACGGTACACTGTACTATGCTATATACACACACACGTATATATAGTACACTGCAATCTGCTATATACACGTGTATATTTAGTACACTGTCCTATGCCATACACGTGTATATATAGTACACTGCACTATGTTATACACAGTTTACTGTCATACACACACAGTGTACTGTACTCTGCTATATACACGTGTATATATAGTACACTGTCCTATGTCATACACACACACAGTGCACTGTACTCTGCTATATACACACAGTGGCGGTCTTTGGCACCAAGCACCCCAAGCGATCGCTTGGGGCCCCCAACATCCAGGGGGACCCCCACGCCCCGCTCTTGTGCTCAAGACCGCTGGACAGGGCCGCTGCCCCGCTCGCTGCTGCCATCTGAACTGTAACTATGAGCACTTGTAATGAGCGCTCATAGTTACACGCAGCAGCACTGACAGGGCGGGAGACATTGGCCCCCTTCCTGTCAGTCACTCTTGTGGCCGCAGAAAGGGTTTTCCCTGCGGTCACAAGTGGCAGCTTTGTCCTTGCAGGGCTCCAGATGGCGACCAAAATGGTCGCCAATGCGACTGACATTTTGCAAATGGCGCCCAGATTTATTAATCTGGGCGCCATTTGCGACTGGCCCCGGCGGCGGCGCGCTGTCTCTTTAAGTATCCCCGGCTGATGCGCGGCTGCCGGGGGTGTCCCATCCTATCCCCGGCAGCGCGGCGCATCAGTGAGCTGCCTGGGGCCCTGACTTCCGGCACAGGAAGCGCACGTCAGAGACGCTTCCTGTGTCAGAAGTCACAGCCCCGGCGTACAAGGAGCTCACTGACGCGCCGCGCTGCCGGGGATAGGACGGGACACCCCCGGCAGCCGCGCATCAGCCGGGGACAGCGCCTGAAGAAGAAGAGGATCGCCGGGGGAGCGGGTTGTCAGGTGAGTTTGTGTGTTTATTTTTTTAAATACTGCTTAGCATAGAGGAAAGGGGGGGGGCATCTATAATGGGGGGAGAGAGGGCCATCTATAAGGGGAGGGGGTATCTATAAGGGGGGGAGAAGAGGGGGCATCTATAATGGGGGGGGGAGGGGGCATCTATAATGGGGGGGAGAGGGGGCATCTATAATGGGGGGGGGGAGAGGGGGCATCTATAATGGGGGGGGGAGGAGGGGGCATCTATAATGGGGGGGAGGAGGGGGCATCTATAATGGGGGGGAGGAGGGGGCATCTATAATGGGGGGGAGGAGGGGGCATCTATAATGGGGGGAGGAGGGGGCATCTATAAAAGGAGGGGGCCATCTATAAGTGTAGGGCAAACTGGCTGCAGACACTGGGAGATCGATATATGCACAATTATTATTATCAGGGCCCCTCAGGTGTCTGTATTGTAGGGGGTCACTTGCATTAGTCACTAGGTGAGAGATATATCTATTTATATACACATCTTGTGGGGGGTCACTATGGCTGCAGTCATAAGTCTAGCTCAGTATGTATAGACTGTTGCAAGCTTTTAAAGGGAACCTGTCACCCCCGGTGACGGGGTGACAGGCTCCCAACCCCCCGTTAGAACCCCCTATACTCACCTCATCGCGCCGAGTCCTGCTTCTGAAGATGGTCGGGTCACGGAGATCTGAGCCGCTGCAGCCCGGCGCGCACACTGAGAGACGAGTCCAACGCTCATAGAGAATGACGGAGCGCTGGACTCTCCCGTCATTCTCTATGAGCGTTGGACTCATCTCTCAGCGCACGCCAGGCTGCAGCGGCTGAGATCTCCGTGACCCGGCCATCTTCAGAAGCGGGACCCGGCGCGATGAGGTGAGTATAGGGGGCTCTAACGGGGGGTTGGGAGCCTGTCACCCCGGCACGGGGGTCGACAGGTTCCCTTTAAGTTCAAGTTCAGAAGAGTAAGCCTCATTAAAAGGCTAGCCAAGTGAAGCTGAAGTACTGAGTCAGACTGTATATGGTTGTCAAGTTGCAAGTTTCCACGTTGAACGTTTTCAAACTAAGAAAAGAAAGGATCTAAAGGAGGATGCTGCCGTGGCCTCTGCACACAGTAAGTCCCATTTAACATAACATTAATTTTACATGGTTTAAAATGTTGGCGACCAAATATTCTATTTGGCGCCTAAATTTTTCAGGTTAGGAGCCAATGGCTCCCAGGTAAATTTTTTAGTCTGGAGCCCTGCCTTGTGGTGCCGGCGCTCCAGTGACATCACTGTAGCATCGGCGCCAGGACAAGGGGAGTGAGGCCTCTTGTGATCCCAGGGAAAACCCTTCCTGCGGCCACAAGAGTGAAGAGAAGAGGAGACGCCCAGACCCAGGTGAGTATAAGTGTTTGTTTTATTGTGTTATATACTATATGGGAGGGGGAACACACAGGGGTCTTTTTAACTGGGGGAGCGCACATGGGGGGTCTATATAAATGGGGGGAGCACACAGGGGGGCTATATAAATGGGGGAACAACCAGGGGGGTCTATATACTACTGGGGGCAGCACACAGGGGGTCTATATACTACTTGGGGCAGCAGAATGGGGTCTATATACAACTTGGAGAGCACACAGGAAGTCTATATCCAAGTGGGGGAGCACACAGGGGGGCTAAATACTACGGGGGGAGCACACAGGGGTCTATATACTACTGGGGGAACATACAGGGGGTCTATATACTACTTGTGAGGCACACAGGTGGTCTATATATAACTGGGGCAGCACACAAGGAGTCTATATAATACTGGTGGGGCACACAGGGGGTCTATATACTACTGGAGGAACCACACAGGGGGTTTATATACTTCTGGAGGAGCACACAGGGGTCTATATCCAAGTGGGGGAGCACACAGAAGGTCTATATCCAAGTGGGGGAGCACACAGGAGGTCTATATCCAAGTGGGGGAGCACACAGGAGGTCTATATCCAAGTGGGGGAGCACACAGGAGGTCTATATCCAAGTGGGGGAGCACACAGGAGGTCTATATCCAAGTGGGGGAGCTAAATACCCCTGAAGGAGCACACAGGGGGCCTATATACTATTGGGGGAGCACACAGGGGGTCTATATACAACTGTGGCAGCACACAGGAGGTCTATATACTTCTGGGGGAGCACACAGGAGGTCTATATACTTCTGGGGGAGCACACAGGAGGTCTATATACTTCTGGGGGAGCACACAGGAGGTCTATATACTTCTGGGGGAGCACACGGGGGGCTATATATAACTTGGGGAACACACAGGGGTCTATATACTACTGGGGGAAGCAAACAAGGGGTATATACTACTGGGGGCAGGTCACAAGGAGTATATACTATTGGGGGCAGCACACAAGGCGTATATATTACTGGCGGTAGCGCACAAGGGGTATATACTACTATGGGCAACACACAGCGGTCTATTGTTGTGGAACGCGTGTCGAGGGGGGGGCCCCAGACATACCTTCGCTTTGGGCCCCAGAAATGCCAAGACCGCCCCTGTATGTGTATGTATGTATATATATATATATATATATATATATATATATATATATATATATATATAGTGTACTGTACTCTGCTATATACACTGTATATATATAGTACACTGTCCTGTCATACACACAGTGTACTGTACTCTGCTATACACTGTATAACTAGTACACTGTCCTATGTCATACAGTGTACTGTACTCTGCTATATATATATACATATAGTGTACTGTACTCTGCTATATACACTGTATATATATAGTACACTGTACTCTGCTATATACACTGTACTCTGCTATATACACTGTATATATAGTACACTGTACTATGCTATATACACACACACACTACATATATATATATATATACATACACATACATATATACACACACACACACAGTGTACTGTGCTCTGCCATATACACACATTATATATATATATATATATATATATATATATATATATACACACACACACACACACACACACAGTGTACTGTACTCTGCTATATACACGTGTATATATTGTACATTTCCTGCCGGTGAGATGACGTCTATGTGAGCGCAGTGCTCGGGACGGGCCGGCTCTGTGCTCTGCCTCCCGTCACCTGTGGGGGTCGCCCTCCACTCTACAGGTGCTCCGCACTCTCTGCCGTCAGGCCGGGCCTCACCGAGTGATTGACTCCCCACATGAAGACACTGACGAGCGGTTGGCTGGCCCGGAACACCTTCACTTTCTGCTGCACGAAGTGTTTCTTCTTGGTCTTCGTCTTGGCTGTAGTGGTGGACAGAATGCTGACAGCTGCCGAAGAAGTAGCGGGCACCGTGCTGGAAGACATGTCGGCACCACGGGGCTGCAGCCACCGACCGCGACCCCCGAGCCTCCTCCTCTTTTACTTCTTCTGTCCCAAGCGGGTGCTCCCCCGCCCGGCCGGGCTGTACGATGTCTCCGCCCCTTCTAACTCACCTGGGCGCCCGGCGCGCCTGCGCAGTGGTCCCCACCTCCACCCTGCCGGCTCACGGGTCACGTGCCCTCACGCCAGGCGCGGCCGCGTCACCATGGAGATTTTATCCTGAGAACTGGAATGTCGTATGGCGGCAACCATCTTAGTTAAGGGCACGGCTTTCTATACTAATGTAAACTGTCCGCCTGGGTTATGAGAATGGAAGTATTACCTGCAGTGTTCCCCAACCTGTTGCCCTGCTGCTGTTGTGAAACTACAACCCCCATCATTTCTTGTTGCTCCTCGTTGGGGTTTGCAGCCCCCAGATGTTACATTATTGAGAATGATATCCCATAATAGAGAACTGGTCACACTATTACTGTTAACTATAATATGAAAGATGGTGATTAAAAGTTTAGGTGCACTTTAAAGGGGTTTGCCCTCTTAAAAAAGTTATCCCCCATTCATAGTCTGGGTGATATCTGTCTGATCCTGGGGGTATGACCCCTCACACTGAGGAATCAGCAAAGAATTTGAAGTGAAATCCAAGCTTAATTTCCAGCAGATTCCGCTTGAAGTTCTGCCTGTAAAATATAAACAGAGGATCTGCTTTCCGCCCAAAGAATTCACATGTCAATTCTTTGGGGAGATTTTGCATGAAAAGTCCTATAGAAGTCAATGCCACTAGAGCTAACTAGGCGAGGCATTTCAAGCAGAAAACTTTCCTCTTAAAGAGGACCTGTCACCCCCGTGCCGGGGTGACAGGCTCCAGACCCCTGTTAGAGCCCCCTATACTCACCTGATCCCACCGGGTCCCACTTCCTGAGCCGGTCGGGTGACTGAGATATCAGCGCCCGAAGCCCGGCGCGCGCTCTGAGAGATGAGTCTGATGCCCATAGAGAATGACGGAGCATCGGACTCCCCATTCATTCTCTATGGGCATCTGACTCTGCTGTCAGCGCGCACGCCGGACTTCGGGCGCTGATATCTCCGTGACCTGACCGACTCAGGAAGCAGGACCCGGCGGGATCACGTCAGCATAGGGGGATCTAACAGGGGGTCGGGAGCCTGTCACCCCGGCACGGGGGGTGACAGGTGTCCTTTAAATTCCTCGCCTTTCTCTCAGTGTGAACAATAGTGTAATGTCAAAAATGGAGACCTGAGTTCCCTGTTAGAATCTTGTGGCAGGTCACACATACCAGACAAAAAAACAGAAGGTGCAGGGGCTCACCGTATATACTCCTCCCAGCGTACACAGGGTAAACACCTGCTCTGTAGATATTAAAAAGAGAGGATCTTAGCAAAGATCAGAGTGAACCATGTCGCCACGTTAAGGCATCCTCGAGACATGGTCCCTACCAGCAATGGCACACTAGCAATGGCCTCTCCTGGGCTGAATAAGCCTACAACTGGGCAGATAGGAGCCATATAATCTCTTTTTATAGCACCCTTGGGACATGGGTGGAGTGCAAGCCAACAGGAGGTAGCCACACCACCCACATTCAACAAAAAAAAGAAAAAAATGGCAGCACATCTATGACTCTGTTCACACTGCAGATTGCACGCTGCTTGTGGCTTAAGTACAGACAAAAAAAACAAACAGAAGGTGCAACAGCAACCTACAGGTGCAGGAGCTTACCGTATATACTTCTCCTAGCATACACACGGTAAACATCTGCTCTGTTGATATTAAAAAGTGAGGATCTTAGCAAACTATTTGATCAAACAGAGTGTACCATGTCGCCACGTTAAGGCGTCCTCGAGACATGGTCCCTACTCTAGCATTTTCACACTAGCAATGGCCTCTCCTGGGCTGAATAAGCCTACAACTGGGCAGATAGGGGCCAAATGATCTCTTTTTATAGCACCCTTGGGACATGGGTGGAG
Source organism: Dendropsophus ebraccatus (assembly GCF_027789765.1). NCBI lineage: Eukaryota > Metazoa > Chordata > Amphibia > Anura > Hylidae > Dendropsophus > Dendropsophus ebraccatus. Next base: position 62,490,928 of record NC_091458.1, read on the forward strand.
TGCAAGCCAACAGGAGGTAGCCACACCACCCACATTCAACAGAAAAAAAAAAAAATTGGCAGCACATCTATGACTCTGTTCACACTGCAGATTGTACGCTGCTTGTGGCTTAAGTACAGACAAAAAAACAAACAAACAAGGTGCAACAGCAACCTATAGATGCAGGGGCTTACCGTATATACTTCTCCCAGCGTACACACGGTAAACACCTGCTCTGTAGATATTAAAAAGTGAGGATATTAGCAAATTATTTGATCAAACAGAGTGTACCATATTGCCACGTTAAAGCGTCCTCGAGACATGGTCCCTACTCTAGCATAGATGTGCTGCCAATTTTTTCTTTTTTCTGTTGAATGTGGGTGGTGTGGCTACCTCAAGTTGGCTTGCACTCCACCCATGTCCCAAGGGTGCTATAAAAGAGATCATTTGGCTCCTATCTGCCCAGTTGTAGGCTTATTCAACCCAGGAGAGGACATTGCGAGTGTGAAAATGCTAGAGTAGGGACCATGTCTCGAGGACGCCTTAGCGTGGCGACATGGTACACTCTGTTTGATCAAATAGTTTGCTAATATCCTCACTTTTTAATATCTACAGAGCAGATGTTTACAGTGTGTACGCTGGGAGAAGTATATACGGTGAGCCCCTGCACCTGTCGGTTGCTGTTGCACCTTCTGTTTTTTTGTCTGTACTTAAGCCACAAGCAGCGTGTAACCTACAGTGTGAACAGAGTCATAGATGTGCTGCCAATTTTTTCTTTTTTTTCTGTTAGGTCACACATACCATTCATTCTCTATGACTGTTGGCCCTTTCTATGGCTCCCATAGAAAATAAATGGAGCAGTGACAATCATGTGCGATCTGGCGCTCCATTCTAGCAGGAGACTCAGACACCTGTTCTCGAAATTGCAGGGGACCCTAGTGGTTGGACACTTGTGATCAGATCCCTATCCACATGATAGGAAATAACTTTGTAAGACGGAAACATCTCTTTAATTTACCTCTGTATGCCTCTGTACAGCCTTTTCTATCAGGTAGCATATGAATTTTACAGAAAAGCAAAATGTGGTATGCTCCATTGGATTGTCTGTATAGAGGTATTCTTCACTAGAGCCATTGTATAGCCCCCTACAAAGCCTGGGAGCTGTATCAGCTTACAGAAGAAGCAGAACAAGCTGTGCTAGAAACCAGAGATGTAGCCAGGAACAAAGCAGTCAAAGCTCCTTTACTTATTCATGTTTATTCATATGTATAGCACCACCAAATGCCCCCTTTATTCACATCAATTAAAATAATAATAATTTTATTTATATAGCACCAACATATTACAGAGCACTTTAACACTCTGAGTAACAATTAGAGTTTTTGCTGATTCAACGATAAGGAAGGGATGGAATTAACAGATGTTTTTAGCGCCCTATTACACGGGGCGACTATTTGGCCAACGTAAAGTTTCAGCGTTCATCTTAGAGGTTGGTGTTCAATTCCTCCTGGTAATCGTACGGTCTAATGCTGCGTTTACACGAAACGATAATTGGCTCGATCGTACGATTAACGATGTCGACGTAACGATTTTTTTTTCGTAACGATCAGCGTTTAAACGGTACATTATATCGTATATATATTTTTTTTACGAACGACGATTTGAGAACATGTTGTAAGATCAAAATGAACGATTTCTCGTTCGTCGTTTGATCGTTCGCAGCGTATACACGTACGATTATCGTTCGAATTCGATCGTATTCGCACGATAATCGTTACGTGTAAACGCACCATTATATGGCCCTTTGTTTTCGATATAGGGAAGACATAGTGTTAAAGATGGCAGACAGACAGTCACTGGTATTGTTAAGGAGTGTGGGGGTTATGTCATATAGGAAAAGGTATATAGCTGGGTGTCATCAGCATAGAGATGGTACTGAAAGCCAGACTTGACTGGTCCCTGAGAAATCCCAACAGTAAGGGGAAGACCACGTAGGGCTGGCAAATGATATGCCAAATGAGCAGAGGTAGGAGGAAAACCAGGAAAGAGCTAAGTCCTTAAGGGCTGATAAAGCAGAGCATATTGAGGAGGAGCTGGTGGTCTACAATGTCAGTGGTCGCCCTTAGATTTAGAAATCAGGAGATCATTACAGACTTTAGTAAGGACAGTTTCTTTAGAATGAAAAAGGTGGAAACCAGACTGTTTTCAGAAAGACAGCGGGTTAGATGGGGAACAGGCCAGACGTTTCAAGAGTTTAGAAATGAAGGGGAGATTAAGGATAAATCGATTGCTGGCTGTGCAGGACGGATCTAGAGGTTTTTATTTGAAAGTCGAGAGAAAGATGTCCGAAAAAAGGAGAGGTTGAAAGGTTTAGTTAAGAAGTAATGAGAGCAGGATAGAGACTAGAAAAGGTGTTCGAGATTAGGGTCTATAGAGCGAGTGAAGGGGAGAGAGGAGGAGCCTGGAGACTTCTTTCTCTGTCACTGGTTCAAAGGCGGAGAGGAATGAAGTGGCAATGTGAAAGGGAATGGGATCAATACTACTTTGGACTGGAAGATGATCTGATGGATGATATCTATTTTGCCTGTGAAGTAGGAGGTCATGTCTTCAGCACAAAGGTCGGTAAAAGACCTCTGCACTTTAGGTTTGAGGAGAAAGTTGAGGGTGTCAAAGATGCGTTTTTGGGTTATTGGACAGAGAAGAGATTAGAGAGGTTAGATATGTTTGCTTAACAGAGTAGTAGCTTCTTAGCACCAACTTATAATACAGAAAGTCTATTTGGATTTTCTCAAGACGTTTGGCACACCTAGAGCACCGTAAAAAAAATTACTTCTTTATGTGTGCCAAGGTTACAGCCATCTATGTCTCAGCCAATTTGCTCAGGGTGGTTTTACAGATGTCATGGTAGTGTATGGCAGTCAGATTAGGACAGGACAGGGAAGTTAGGAGGCAGAGATGACTGTAAAGTGTCTAAGAGTTGTTGATGCCACATATGTATATGTCTGAGGACAGGGTGTCAGGAGGATAATGCGCATTTGTGATAGAGAAGAAGAGAAGGCTGTGGTCTGAAAGCTCGGAGTGAGAGTTAGTAAAGATAAAAATTAGGCAAAGTCTAGAGAAGACCATGGCGCCGTTAGGGGAATTTAGAGAGGGGCTGCGCCGCGACCCCCCCCTCTGAACCGCCACGATCCTCAGTGTCGGAATGACACTGATCCAATGGATCAGTGCTCTATTATATACACAGCATTGATCTCAATGGGAGATCAGTGCTGTGTATATAGAAGTCTCCCAGGGGTCTTCTAATTAATGTGAAAGTTTTATTCATAAAAAATCCCCTCCCCTACTAAAAGTCTAAATCACCCCCATTTTCCCATTTAATAAATAAAATAGCAAACATATTTGGCATCGCTGCATGCAGTATCGCCCAAACTATTAAGTTATCCCAATCCTAATCTTGCACAGTAAACGTTGTAAGCGCAAAAAAACTCCAAAGTGCAGAATTGCGCATTTTTTGTTGCATCAAATCCAGAAAAATCGCAATAAAAAGTGATCAAAAAGTTGTATATATGCAAATAAGGTACCGATAGAAAGAACAGATCATGGCGCAACAAATGAAACCTCACTTAGCCCCATTGACCAAAGGATAAAAGCGTTATGGGTATGGTCATAGAGCAATTTTAAGGAACATTTAGTTTTTTTTAAAAGATTAAGTGACGCAAAAAATAAGGGCCAATGTGGGTCCGTAGGTGAAAAAAGCGCTATGGCCTTTTAAACACGAGGAGGAAAAAACGAAAGTGCAAAAATGAAAATTGGCCCAGGCCTTCAAACCTGGGACCCCAGCACTACAATGTAACAATGTGAGCTACTGAAGTTCCTTCTTCCTCTTCCTCTATGGGGAAAATGTAATATACTGACACACCAATTTCCTGTCATGCCAAAACTGCAATGTTGCAATTTTGATATAATTCTATTTTAGCATGCATGTGTTTTATGTTAGTTTGAGGAGGTTTAGAGGTAATAGGCAGTGTTAACAATGTATCCAATGACTGCTTGACCCAGGAAATTTGAATTTTGAAGCACTTGTGGGTCCTGATTATAAAGCCCTGAGAAGTATCTATTTTTGTAATAATCTGATGAAGAGGGCCACCCTTGAAACGTATGAGTTTTACGTCATATTAATAAAGGTGTCTAACAATCTAACACCACGACTCCCATCATCTATCGGACTACTATCCGTGGCTGATTCGCTCTGCTCCAGGCTTCCAGGGACTCCACGCATCATACCTCAGATGAGTGAAACTTTCTTGGATCTTCTCACCGAATTTACAGACCCGCGGATGGGCAGTGGGCATTAAGTTGGTACAGCTAAAGCTTCAGGCGGTGTCGGGCTCGTAGCGCGACCACCAAAGGTGAGCAACACCATATCTGAATTAATTGGACACAATACGGTACGGTAATACACTATGTGCGCCGAGGGCTGTTTTCTTCTATTTGGAAAATGTAATAAACTGACACACCAATTTCCTGTCATGCCAAAACTGCAATATTGCAATGTTTTAGGAGGATGTGTGACCTGGAGGATTAACCAAGATTAACCAATAGTTACAAATTTACTGCCACAAGTCTACTTCATATGTGGCGCACATAGACAGTAATGGATGTGACAAGTTTATTAGAAAGCTGAACAAGCAAAGACATAAAAAAAGATGCACCTGTAATATCCTTCTTTCCCTTAATCCTATTATGCGCATACTGCAGTCAAGTCATCTAAATAGTCACCCAGTGGAGTACTTAAAGGAGTTATCCAGCGCTACAAAAACATGGCCACTTTCCCCCTACTATTGTCTTCAGTTTGTGTGGGGTTTTGAAACTCAGTTCTATTAAAGTAAATGGAGTTTAATTGCAGACCGCACCTGAACAGGAGACGACAGTAGGGGGAAAAGTGGCCATGTTTTTGTAGCGCTGGATAACCCCTTTAAAGGGGTTGTCCAACAATTTTTATTTTTAATCAACTGGTGTCAGAAAGGTATATAGATTTGTAATTTACTTCTATATAAAAATCTCAAGTCTTCTCATACTTATAAACTGTTGTATGTCCTGCAGGAAGTGATATTTAATTACATTCGGAAACAGTGCTCTCTACTGACATCTCTGGCTGAGTGAGGAACTTTCCAGAGCAGTAGCAAATCCCCATAGAAAACCTCTCCTTCTCAGGACAGTTCCTGACTCGGCCAGAGATGTCAGCGGAGAGCACTGTTTCTGAATGTAGAACAACATTTCCTGCATGACATACAACAGTTTATAAGTATGGGAAGACTTGAGATTTTTTAAATAGAAGTAAATTACAAATCAGTCTAAGTTTCTGACACATGTTGATTTATAAGAATAAATAATTTTCGCTGGATAACCCCTTTTAACCCCTTAGCGACCCATGACGTACCTGGTACGTCATGGTGCCACGGGGGGTGTTCAGAGCGGGGTCCCGCCGGGACCCCGCTCTGAACGGCACCGCTCCCGGTTGCAATCTGCAGCCGGGCAGTGCCTCTATTAGCCGGCGCGGGTCCCGTTGCCGCGCCGGCTAATTAAGCACTTCAATGCAGCTGTCAAACCTGACAGCTGCATTGAAGGGCTTTATTACTCACATCCCTGGTGTCTAGTGGGATGGATCTCCCCCCGGCGATGCGATCGCAGGGGGGAGATCCGTTCTTCTGGCCGTGCCGGGCCTTAGCGTCGCAATGACGCTGATCCTGGCTCGGCAATAGATTGCTGTGGCCTGCAGCAGGCAAAAGCAATCTATCACCGATCAAATGGATCTTTGCTGTATATATACACAGAATTGATCTCTATGAGAGATCAGTGCTGTCTATATACAAGTCCCCCAGGGGGACTTCTAGTTAATGTAAAAAAAAAACTATTAAATTATCACATTCCTGATCTCGCACGGTAAACAGCGTCAGCGCCAAAAAAACCCAAAGTGCAAAATTGCGCATTTTTGGTTGCATCAAATCCAGAAAAAATTTAATAAAAAGTGATCAAAAAGTCATATATGCGCAATCAAGGTACTGATAGAAAGAACACATCATGGCGTAAAAAATGACACCTGACACAGCCCCATAGACCAAAGGATAAAAGCGTTATAAGCCTGGGAATGGAGCGATTTTAAGGAACATATATTTGTTAACAATGGTTTGAATTTTTTAAAAGCCATCAGATACAATATAAGTTATACATGTTATATATCGTTGTAATTGTAACGACTTGAGGAACATGCATAACAAGTCAGTTTTACCATAGGGTGAACGGCGTAAATGCAAAACTCCCCGAAATCAAAACAAATTCTTTTTTTTTTCAATTTCACAGCGCAAATGATTTTTTTCCGGTTTCGCAGCATATTTTATTCAAAAATAATGCCTGTAATTGCAAAGTACAATTGGTGTCACAAAAATAAGGGCTCATGTGGGTCTCTAGGTGAAAAAATGCAAGCGCTATGGACTTTTAAACATAAAATGGAAAAAGCAAAAGCGCAAAAACAAAAATTGGCTTTGACCTTAAGGGGTTAAAGGGGTAGTGCGGCAGTAAACATTTTTTCACAAAATAACACACATACAACTTTGTAATGTGTGTTATGTATGTGAATGGCCCCCTTCCCCATGTTCCCCCCCACCCACGCTAGACCCGGAAGTGTTGGTGCATTATACTTACCGCATTCGTGTCAACCCCCGTGCACCATCTTGGGACAATGACGTCGTCTTCGGGAGGCCGGCCGAACCGCTCCATCCGTCCCTCATTCCGGCCCCCCTATGCCGCAATTTCAGCTGCTCAGCCGCGATTGGCTGAGCACAGTTATGCTCAGCCAATCGCGGCTGAGCAGCTGATGACGCGGCATACAACGGTCGTTGTTTCACACAAGGTAGTGAACAATGGCAGTTGTTTACCACGTCCATCGAAATAATGATCATGTCAATAATTTTTGGCCGTTGTCCATAGACTCCAATGCAATTTTCAACGGCTGTTTTAAGTGCCAAATAATGGCCATTGTTTATACAATATGTAAACATAGCCTTTATAATAAGAAATCTATTCATTTGTCCCCAGAAAAAAAAAGTATTGCCTCTACCTCTACACTAACTTGGGTTGGTGACAAAGCAGTAACCACACGGGCAACATATCAGACAATTTCAAGATAGACAGGAATCACTAGTAGCACTGTACGTTTTGACAAATGGTCAAATTACTTTAAAGTGTACCTGTCAAGAGAAAAAAAAAAAAAAACAACTTTTGACGTGGCTATAATAGAAAGATTTGCACAGTTTATATGTTTTCTATCCACTCCTGATTTTAGTTGAAAAATAGTGAGCTAAATAATGTGTCAACATAGCCTAAGGCCATGTTCCCACTGCGTATAACACCGGCCGTTCTGTCACCCTGCCGGGTCACAGAACGGCCGGTGTTACTGAAGATCATCCTGGCCGGTACTGCGGTACCGGCCGGATGATCTTAATTTCTGGTGAATTCGGATGCAGGCGCACGCGGGTGCGCCTGCATCCCAATTCACTGCTGCACACAATGGAGCGCACGGCCGGAGCCGCACGGTCCATTGTGTGAACTGACATATCTGTGCGGTAGCTATTCAACGAATAGCGACCGCAGAAAACTGACATGTCAGTTTTTTGTGCGGCAAGGTGGAATCCCGGCCAGAGCATATACTGTGTGTATACGCTCCGACCAGGATTCCATTCATTCAAATAAAACGTATGTTTACGGCCGCGATTTATGCTAAACATACGTTGTGCGAACATGGCCTAAAACTAAATAAGATGGTCTGGAATTATAAGCATGGTATAGGCTGCATGAAAACATATTCTCACTCCCATGTACCAAAATTTAAGACCTGCTCAAGCTGTTGAAAGGATTTCTAGCATACTTCTTGCCAGTTTCTAGCATTAGCTATGGCCAGGCTCATGTCCTCTCACACTACGAATTTAAGTGATAATCTCTCCGTGTGTACGCCGACAACTATCAAATGACTCACTAAAGTTTGTTTGTGCCGTTTATTGCATCTTTTGAGCTGTATGTACACACTGTTCGTGTACTCATTCGTAATTGCGATCATTACTATCGACTATTGTTCCATGTATTATGGTGAATCATTTCAGGTCATTGGCAAAATCGCTCGTTTGTGATTGTTAATCTAATAGGACCCTAATGGTACTTTTACACAGAGCGATAATTCGCCCAATCGCACGATTAACGATTTCGAAATAACAATTTTTTTTTTTATAACGATCAGCGTTTAGACGGAACGATATATCGTACGGAAAAATCTCGCACAGGATAAAGGTTAAATTGGTGAAAGACTGTTTACACGGAACGATCTGCCAATTTTTTTTGCGAACGACCAACGATGATTTGAGAACATGTTGAAAGATCAAAATGAACGATTTCTCGCTTGTCGTTTGATCGTTCGCTGCGTTTACACGTACGATTATCGTTCGAATTCGATCGTTATCGTGCAAATTCGCACGATAATCGTTCCTTGTAAAAGGACCATAAGTCCAATCCACCTTTCTCCAAAAGTAGCATAGACAGTGTAAAAAGCAAATGAAAGGCACCCTTTGTTAGTAAAACTGATACGTGGGTGATAAATTCCACTCCCCAATGAAAGAAGACTTCACAATGCTGACACATATGCATACTTCATTTTCTAGAACTAAATATTATAAAGGGCATAGACACACTTAGTTGAAACGCATTAGAGATCAGTTGGGGGGGGGGGGGGGGAGGTGATAACGCACAGTGTGCACGGTGCCGGTGTAAGCAGAATCAAATAAAGCAGCTTTCATTTTCCTTGCTGGACTCTGGACTCTGATGTTTTGGCTAAAGAATTGCAAACACGTGTTGGAGTGAGAGCCCGAGCCACACTGCAAGGTGAAGAGCGGTAAGCTGCCATCTTTTTTTTTTTCCTGCTGTTATATCTTTTATTGCTTTCTGCTAATTTTAGTGTAAAAACCTTTATGTCACTGGTTTTTATTAAACGTTTTGCCCAGTCTCTCTTCCACACCCTGCATGTTTTATTATATAGTGAAAGATGCTCTGTCAGGCTCAAGGTAACAGATAACTGATGTCTCAGTCTCCAGAATCTTTTTCCCCTCTCCTGCACAATCTTAAATCCTGATTTATGACCAGATCGGAGCTCAACTCAATTATATATATTATTCATACATTTGAGACTCTGCTCCTGTCTCCACAAATGAAAAGTATTTATTGTGGCTATTAGAAATATTTCACTGTATATGTACATACATGACTGTCCTAATGTGATGTTACCATGTTGTTAAAGGGGTTATCCAGTTGGGTAAAATACATGTTGAATCATCCCCCCTTCTGGAGACTAAGAATGTGTTCCATACTTGTCATTACCTTATCATTCTCCTTCCCCAAGTTCTGAGGCTGCTGCTTTCTCCTTAATAAAACAGAACGGGAGATGTTCTCTCCCTCCCTCCTCCCTTCCGAGACGGCTGATCCATCTCTGGATGGCTGATTCTGCACTCCGTAATGACAGGAGGATTATTCTGAGATCAAGTTGCTGGTGGCCTCACTGTTATTAATCCTCCCTGCATTACAGAGTGCAGAGAAAGTCGACCAGGAAACTGTTTACATGAGCAATCTCAGAGAGGAGTGGGAGATGGAGAGAGCAGCTCTCACACAGTTTTCTGTGTCTTCAGCAGGCTTAGAATTAGGGGAAGGAGACTGATCATAGCAAGAATAGAACTAATTGAAAGCCTCCAGGACGGGGATGATTCCGCATGTATTTTACCTAACTGGATAACCCCTTTAATAATAAAAAAAAATCACTTAACACTTATCTCCTATCCTGTATATAGTAGAAGGGAATAAGTGCTTGGACAACCTGTTGTTGGGTGGTCAGAAAGGGAAAGGCTATAATATGTGAATAGCTCAAACACATGGACTAAAGGCTCTACAATGTAGAGGTCAAATCCTGGTTGGTAGAAGACTAAACATTCCCAATATCAAAACTGAAATGCAACCCATGTGAAAGTGCAGTACTTCATGGAGCACGGATTGCCATTGACAGGATGAAGGAAGTTGTGGCTGTAACTGAATGTATTCTCCGCCATATCATACAGTGACTTTATCATTTGCATCATCACTGTTGCTCACGTTCATTTCCCATCAGATCCATGTAATGTGCCAGTCATTTCATGTAGATGACAAATTCATCATTTTCAAAAAATAAAAAGTTAAAAAACAAAATAAGAGTTGAATTATCTTTATTGTAAATTGCTTAACTTACTCTAGAATTAAAAAATAAAACAGTAATAAATAGTATCTAGTATCTGTGAATTCCAGACGCAGACGTACACTGGAGACAGAGCAGTACAATGAATCATGCTCACTACAAGGGAAAGTTTCATTACTTATCTTACTTACAGACGGTGAGTGATGGTTTATTTACTTACATTGGTTTTTATGGCCTAAAAGTTCTAGTCTTCATATCTACACTGCAGGGTTAGTTGACCATTTATATACAATGCTGCAATGTTTGTTGCTATAAATCTTCCCCTGAGGCGATTCCTCTTGAGAAATTCAGGGGACCGAACGCAGAAGGTTTGTAAATGATTGATCCTATAATTCCTAAAAATGTTGTTTTTAATGAAAATTTCCCTTCACCCATGTTTCTCATCCAGCATATTGTCATGGCCATAGCACTGAAAAGACAACTATACATAATTTTATTTGTCACATTTTATTCCATTCCTTTGGATACATTACTAACCCCAGGTAAATGACACAGTGCGTGATTTGACAGGTATACATTAAGTTCTCCTATTGGACCGAACACAAGTGGGTACATAATTGAGTGCATTGCAAAGGTATAGAATAAACATTAGCAGCTGTTAGTATACAATACGTTAACAGAGCACGGTAGAAAGACATTGAGCTAGAGTCATACAGGGGAGAAGATAATGTTTGGCAGCAGAGGCCACAGGAAGCTAACTTGCAGCATGCTGGGAATAAGCTTCAGTTCCTTTGGAGACTGGAAATGGAATAGACGGAAGAAAAAGCAAAGAGAGAGAGAAAGATTGACAGATTAGTGCATTAGAGGTGAAAGAACAGCAGTGCATTACAGGGCGGAAACTACTGTGTGTTTGTTGTAGTCTATATAGCTATTTATGACTCATGTGCCTGAGGGCATTTCTGCTGACCAGTACAGCTGGATCAGACCAAGGGCTGTCACAATCTGAAGGCTTTTACATCAAATATTTTTGTAAGTTTGCTTTATTAAGAGCCTTAATATTGAACATTTAGAGGTACATATACATTTATAGCATATCCACAGGATATGGCTAAAAGCCTTATTGGGGAGGATAAAAAATGAGCAAATTTACAGTACGTTCAGGTTCTGCATGGTTGTTTTGATCAGTAAACAGAGATCTTCCCCATGATGGATAGATGTTTCAGAGGTGGAACTCACACCTTTCAGGCATTTCTAACATTTCTTGTGTATATGCCATAAGGGTATGTTCACATGTGCGGATTTGCTGCAAATCTGCTGCAGATCAGTTATATAAAATGAGCAGGGGTTCTGTACAAAAACAAATCAATGTGGGAGATTTATTAAACATGGAGTAAAGTGAAACTGGCTCAGTTGCCCCTAGCAACCAATCAGATTCCACCTTTCATTTTCCAAAGAGTCAGTGAGGAATCAAAAGTTGAATCTGATTGGTTGCTAGGGGCAACTAAGCCAGTTTTATTTTACGCCATGTTGGATACCACAATCTCCCACAATGTATTTAAAATCCATTGAGAATTGGTTGCAGAAAATCTATATATGCTGCAGATTTTATCATTTATTTATGAGCAGAAAATCTGCAGCAAATAAAGGCCCTATTACAGGAAGCGTATTTGGCCGATTATCATACATTGCGGCCGATAATTGCTTTGTGTAATAAAAGGCTGGCTGATCATTGTCTTTCAATGTCTTTCAACGTGTTGAAAGGCAAACAATGCGTCCTGTTGCCGCCCCTACATGCAAAAGAAGCGGCGTCAGCAGACCGCAGCTATCTCCTATGGGCTCCCTAGACGATCTAAAGATTATCCAGGGAACACCTCCCCACGGCCCCCCTGGACAATCTATAGATCATCCAGAGCCCCCCTCCCGCACCTCCCACACTCCTACTGGGGAGCTGTCAACGTGTGTGTAATAGCACTGGCAGCAAGTGGGAAGACGAGGAGCAAGCGAGCATTGACCTGACAGGACGGTGCTTGCTTGCTCCCGCTGACCAGCCCGTGTAAATGGGTGCTTAAAGTACGTGTGACCCTACCCTATAAGTCTAAGAAGACAATTCCCCTTTAGGCTATGTTCCCACTAGGTAAAATCTGTCCTCAGGTTGTGTGTGGTTTTACAACACTGCTACATTCACTTTAATGTAACTAAGCTGCAATCCCACACCCAAACTGAGGACAACAGTTGTGTTGATTCTGAAAAGCGTAGCCTTACCTGGAAGTGCAGGTGAAAAGACACATCTAGTAAACCCTGTTATTAGCTGGCTGCAGTCTCCTGGTGAAGAGGAAATAACTGGGACTGTTCATCAGCCTCACAGCCGCATGGCAAGTCACTTCTGCTAATACACAAAAGGGGAAATAATTTCCCATTAAAGACATCCAGAAGTGATGGGGAAACTGCGACCCAAAGCCCTAGCTGATTGAATTAGTAGTTGTGCAACAGCTGGAGGACCACAGGTTCCCCAACAAGTTATATGAAGGGAGAGCACTCAGAGACACCAATGTCCGCAAAAAACTGCGCAAACAAATTAGGTACTTGACTTTATTTTCTAACTTCACTTGCACGCCACTCTGATTGCTGTAAATGACTTCCCAATTACTATTCGGACTACTGTATAACATAAAGTGCAATGACGAGAGATGCAGCTTGAGGCTATGTTCCCACTTCGGGAACACAGCGGGGAAAAGCAGCTGTCTCATTATATAGACGACTACTAATAATGATGAGGTTCTTTATTAACGGCCATCTATATAACGAGGCAACTGCCCTTCCATGCTATGTTCCCGAAGTGGGAACATAGTCTTAGGGGTTTTCTAGTCAAAAATATGATGGTCTTCTCTTGAACAGAAGTTGAGCTGCAGTAACCAGATACGGCCAGTATGAAGTGAACAGAACCAACTGCTTCCAGCCCTGCTCACTGCATAATCCAGTCATGGCAGCATCGCTGAGTGGTTTTGAACCCCACCAATCAGTGATCTTGAGGATAAACCCATTTAGGAAATTAAAATACCAAATTACACTAAATTTATGATGTATTACCATGTATGAATTTACATGTGGATGAAAGCTGAACAGGTGAGCATTGAGGGTGCACAGCAGTAAACACTATTATATTGCAGCAATGGGTCATGGTTTACATTCCACCAGGGAAACACTGGCATGGGTTTCCTCCTGATCCTGTACTTTTCTCCCACTCAAACATAATAGATTAACTAGCACTAGTGAAATATGAGAGGACTATGAGCCCTTGGGGCCATAGGGACTGATGCGGTTACAATAAGTGCAGAAAGTCCATGCTATGTATGTAAAAGGTCTCCATGTCTGATCCATGTAAAGGACTATCATTAGTCGCTGCACACCACGGCATCACCTTCTAGCCCAGTTACACCCACACCTAGCAAATACCAGTCATGCAGTAAAGTTACTCCTACAACAAAGGTGTATTCCATGACTCACCGGTTATCATTGATGTCTGTAGCATTGCCTGTTGTCAGCGCAGCGGGAGAAAAGAGCAGCTTGTTAAACACAGTCTTACTACCTTGCCATTTATCTATGAACTGTATGAACTTCACTGCCAGATTATAATATTATGTATGCAGCATGTTAGTAAATATTAATCTATCGCGTTACATGACAATGTCTTCTCATACTTATCAGATCACTAGGTCATTGCTCTACATACTTCTTAGTGGTTTATTATTGACATGCCTGCTGGCAGTCCCACTATAGTTCAGCAGTCACAGCAACACTCCTATCTCTCTTATATAGCATGCCTTCTGTGAAGGAAAACAAAGGGTTAAAGGGAACCTGTCTGCTCCCTTACATTCTCCCTAGTATCTTATAGCTGTCGGGCATAGCGTTCGGACAGCGTGCCCATAAGTATGCTGCAAGACAACATTTTTAAAATATTGAACTTTTATTTCCTGCTCCTGCAGGCCAGTAAGTAGGCATATTGGCAGAGCCGCAGTGGCATGTAGTCACGCTGCCTGTACACATTGGTGCAATTGTCTTGGTGCCATTGCATTGGTTATCTGACCACTTGGTGCCGTTGCATGGGTTATCTGACCACTGGATGAAATGTAAGGGAATGCTGCTATACACACTAAGCTAATGAAATGAACTGGAAAAACATATCATTACTGCCAGATGCATAACTTTTCCTGACCTTGGTGAATGACACATGCCAAAAAATATGTAATTTTTCACCAGAGAAAAAAAATTCTGATAGTTTCGCCTCCCTAATAGTCAAAATAGCCCATGTCTTTCTCTTGAACCCAGTATAATAATAATAATTAAAAATATTAATAATAATAACATTTATCTTGCTCAAATATCATTTTAGGCCATCAAAGGCCTCTGTAACAGGAGGGGTCTGCATATCATACCTTCTAAAGCTAGGCTTCACTAATAATGGGGGCGTCTCTTAGATTAGGCAGTTCGGCAGTAATCACGGCCGTTGTTGTAGTGGGCATGATTAGTACGGAACTTACTTTGTGCTGAAGGCTGAGGGAATCCCGGCTGGAGTGTATACACATAGTATAGACTTCAGCCGGGATCCCTAGCGGCACCACGAGAAACTGACATGTCAGTTTTTTGCGGCCGCTATTCAATGAATAGCGGGCGCAGAAAACCCTATCAGTTCACACAATGGAGCGTGCCACACGCGGTGCTAAAGATCATCCAGCCGGTACTACAGTATCGGTCTGGATGATCTCCTCTGGGACCGGCCGTTCCGTGACCCAGCCGGGTCACGGAACGGCCAGTCTCATGCAACATGTGAACATAGCCTTATATACTTTTTATCCCTTAGTTTAGTCATCTTACCATTATCCACATTTATCTTCTGGTAGGGAAGCAGGCTGCTAGTGGAAGAAATGCTTCTTGAAGTGGAACATGGGTTGCTGTACCTAATAACACAAAATAGCCAGCCCAACGTTATTACAATATATCATATTTATACTTATATGTTTAATGTGTTAAATTATACATAAGACACAGAAAAAAGAACTGTAATAAATACATAAAAAGAAAAGAAACGGAAAAGAAAGAACACACAAAACAGCTCCACTCTTGTCCTTAGGTTGTCTGTGGTATTACAATTCAGCTCCAATCACCTTAATAGAATTGAGCTGCAAAAACGCACCCAAACTGAAGACAAGAGTGATGCTGTTTCTGGAAGAAAGCAGACATGTTTTTCTAAGGCTAGGTTCACACTGCGTTTTCAGCATCCGTTTAACGCATCCGTTTTTTGGAAAAAACGCATGAAAAACGGATTGCAAAAAACGGATTCATTTGTGTGCATCCGTTTTTCCATTGATTTCCATTATAAAAAAAAACGGATCCGTTTTTTTTGGCGGACCAAAACGGACCAAAAAACGTTGCTGATCCTATTTTTCTGGACGTTAAAAAAAACGGATCCGTTAAACGGATGATGAAAACGCAGTGTGAACCTAGCCTAAGTCTGGACAACCTATTCTGGACAACTTATTTGTCTGTAGGATGTTTCTTAAGGTCAGAATGTTTAGCTACAAACACAAACAGGTTTGTGTCATAGCTATGATTTGTGTAGTGTACGTGCTACAAAGTAAAAAAAAAAAAGTATCTAACCAATTTTTAAAGGGAACCTGTCAGCTGGGATGCTGTGGCGGAGCCTGCCCGACCCCCCCGGTCATGGGGCCAAGCGGGCTCTGCCACGGCATCCCAGCTGACAGGTCCTCTTTAAGTGCGAGATACATCATTTTTAACAGATGTTGTATTGTAGTCCCTATCATTTTTAACACTACGGTACGTAAAAAGTAAAATTTTTGGTTGATTTCCTATTTAGATTAATAAAATATATACAGCAAGGGTTAAAATGGTCGGGCATGCTCGGGTCCATCCGAACCCGATCGTTCGGCATTTGATTAGCGGTGGCTGCTGAAGTTGGATACAGCTTTAAGGTTGTCTGGAAAACGTGGATATAGTCATTGGCTGTATCCATGTATTCCACATAGCCTTAGGGCTTTATCCAAGTTCAGCAGCCACCGCTAATCAAATGCCGAACACTGGGGTTCGGATGGACTCGAGCATGCTTGAGGTTCGCTCATCTCTAGTCAGAGACAATCACTTTTAGTACTACAGACAAAAAAAATAGGGTTGCAAATAATACAAAACTTTGGACTTTGAGCAATAACCTGTAGATCTTGTCGCTGCTGTATGTAGTTGAAAAGATAAAGAGCACTGAAGAGAAATATTTCAGCAAAATTCTAATATTTCAAACAAAATTCTAATACTTACAATGTGTCATTGGAGGGGCTAGATGAATGCATGTACATATTTTGGTATTGCTGAAAGATGTTGTTAGTGTAACTAATTGAGTCAGAATTACGGACTCCATAGGGATTGGTGGGTGAGGAGGCAGGGTAGTGTCCAGGTCGGATCGGCTTAGCTAGAGGAGAAAAAAAATGTTAAATTGTAAGCTGTAACTACACAGAGATGAATATTCTGAATACATCTAGTTGGCTGTTGTATGAATTTTCTGGGGATGAACTTTATTTTTTTTAACAAATGCTCCCAGGAGGCAAACGTAAAAATTACTCAAACTCACCTGCACCTGTCTGTGCTCACTTCATTCTTTCATGTTTTGCTGACCACTCTGGCCTATTACTGGCTGACTTATCAGTTCCTGTAGGTTGTGGCATTTTTGGAAATTGGAAAAAGCGTAGGGGACCAGGCATCAGAACAGCAGTGGCAGAGGATCAGGGCAGGTGAGTATGAGCTATGTTTTATTTTTGCAGCACCGGGGAGCATTTATTAAAAAAAATATTCATCAATGACAAACCCTTTAAATTAAAAAAATTTAGCTATCTTAACAGTACTGAACTGTTGTATGAGGCACATGGTACAAAAACAAGAGAACTGATGTGTGGCGATGTCTTACCAATCTGTGCAGTGTGTGTGCGCTTCACTGTATTCTTGTAGCGTACAGCCTCCTTAATACGGTCCACCTCTTGCTGATACCTTCTCTTGTCTTTCATAGCTCCTTCCTTTGCCTCTTTCAGTGCACCCTCCAGGGCCTTAACTCTCTCAGCCGTAGCCCGAAGACGTTTTTCCAGTTTAGGAAGCTCACAACGAAGATCTGCATTGTCACGAACCAGCTGGAAGGCACCACAGAAAGTGAGAGATTGGAAGTACGATCATGTGTGAATAATGAAAAATATAAGAATATATTGGACTCTTAGTTTCATCTTGAGTTTTCCAAACTGCAGCACCAAACATGTTTTTGTTCATATATTTTATTCAGTTTGTACAGAAATGTTTTAATGGTAGGGGTTTTGAGATTTTTCTTTGTATTTTACTCATACATGTTCAGTCCTAGCGCTCAAAAAAGAGAATGGAGTATGTAGGATTATGGGACCTGAATACAGAGATGGGGATTTATGAAGACCGTAGTACAAATACGCCGGTCTTATATGAAACCCCGCCCCCTTTTCGTGACAGGATTCACTAAGAGGCGTACGCCTCTTATTGAATCGGGCCAGCCGGGATCCCGAATCTGTGCCCGGCATACCAAATCTACACCTGCTTCCAGCCACGCCTCCTCCCCACCTCATCACGCCCCCGCAAGCTCTGCCAGCCCGCCTATTGGGCGAGCGGGGCGCACAAGAGGAGTGTGCCAGGGAGAAGGGGCGAATCTGCACCTTCTCCCTGGCGTACGCCTCTGGCGTACCGTTCGTAAATTCACATTAATGGTCATGCACATTACATGGCTGAATCCACTAGTTTTGGTGAGACTGGATAACTATGTATGGGAATGTTCCACTAGCAGAAAATGTTGAGCAAAATAAACATCAGGCTTTTAAATAAAGACAGTTACAACTGCATTGAAAAAAAACAGTGGGGCTGTACCCGCTTTCAAACAGTTTCTACATTCCTTTCGATACACAGGAAATACCTGCTCAGCCAATCACTGGCTGAGGCACTTCACTGCTTTTGCTAGTGACTGGCTAAGTAGGTATTTCCTAGGTATCGAGATGAGGGCAAGTAACCTCAGCAGTAAGAAATGACATTGGTGGGGAATTGGTGGCAATTTTTTTTTTTATTCTCCTCCCACCGTGAACCCTTTTCCCATCTGGTGAAGTTATCCATATAAAAAACTGAAAGTCAGAGGTCTAACTGCTGGGAACCTCACCAATTTTAAGAACAGGGACAACCCCATAGTAAATGGATCAATGGATACACCATTCATTCTAGGTAAAATTTTAGTCCAGTTCTTTGCATTGACAGGAGACCCAGCAGTTGGATACCCCCTGATCAGCTTGTTCTCCCCTATCCCATTAATAGGATAAAAGTTCATCAGATGGGAACACCCCTTTAAAGGGAACCAATCAGCCCAATCGGGCTGATATGGTTCCCTGGAGCACTGTATAAAGCTCCTGAGCAGTCAGAGGCTTTATAGCGAAGAAAATGAAGTTTTATTACCCGGGCATGCGGCAAGCAGAGATGGGCAGGTAGTCATCTGGGCGGCTCCCCGTCCATATGTAGTCACAGCTCTCTGCCTATCAGCGCACTCGGGTAATAAAGCTTCTGCGGCAGCCGTGGCCAGTGCATGCCGTGGGTTGCACAGGAGCTTTATACAGTGCTGCAGGTAACCATATTAGCCAAACTGAGCAGATTGGTTCCCTTTAAGTATAAAACTAATGCTCTGGAATACCCTTTTAATATGTAGGAAAGCATAAGTGAAGTTATAGTAAAACAATAATATAAAAATCTGAATATGTGTATCTGAAGCACTATGTGTGCAAGCATAATTATCTAGCTATGAGGAACCAGTAATGAAAGAGCAACAGTGTGAACAATTTAAAGTGTTTTACAGAGGTCCTTATTCACATTTTCCACAGTTGTGGGCATAAAGAGTGAATAGAGACAAAGGAGCAACATGAATAATAAAGCACCTAATAAATGATAGCCCATAATAATCATAATGACAAGTACTCGCTGGAGTATCACTAATATCAATCTAACTGGAAAATATGTATCCTGGGCATATTGCTGACTGACATATTTACAATTACAGAGCAATATTTCCAAAACTATGTAGACTGAAATAGTTTTCTCCCTATTTCTACCTCCATTGTCTTATACAATGCATTTGGAAAGTCTTTAAACCCTTTCACTTTTAACACATTTTTTAATGTTGCCCTTGTGCTAAAAAAAACAGTTTCCCCCCATTATTCTGAACTTAATACCCCATAATATATAAAAAAAATAATATATATATATATATATATATATATATTGTGGACATGTCACTGGTAAAGTGCTCGAGGGGATGTACATCTCACCCAGGTTGATACATAGTGTGAGATGGTGAGTCCAGGAGGCATCTGTGCTCAGCAGTGTTATGCTGCTGAGCTATTATTTATTATTGCCGGGCCTGGACTTACATGGAATGGCAGGTAAGTTTTGGTAGTGGGACTTGCCATTCCCTCCCCCTCGATCCAGTGTGGGTTTTGGGATCAGGTGAGCTCTGATCCCAATCAGCCTGAGAAGGCAAAAGGTGTGCTCAGTGTACAGGTCTCTCTCTCTCAGCCAGGAGTGAACAGCCTGCATGCTGTTTGGTGAGAGCTGGGAAGACAGCCGCTGCTGGGGCCTGTTCACACCCCGCAATACTGCCGACTGAAGTGACAGAGAGGTAACCTGCTTTTGTTAGTTAGCGCCCAGACGGGCAAGACCTTTTGTTTTGTTCTTAAAGCACAGTGTTGCTATATTTCTGTTACGGACTGTTTATGCTGAAAATAAACGCCAAGCTGTTGTTTTACAAGTCCAAGTCTGCTGTGAACTGTGTCCAAACACACCATCCCCCGGGAAGATCCCTACAATTGGTGCTGCGGAGCGGGCAAAGCGGTTGCTAGGGGCAACGGTGTGCATCAACTTGGCTACAGCTGCGTATGTCCTGGGTGAAGGCTGCTGCTTCACTCCAAAAACAGACAAGCAACATGGAGGAAATGATGAAGCAGCTAATGCAAGTGAGTCTGCAACAGCAACAGGCGTTGGTCGCACAACAACAGGCTCAGGCAGCCGCTAAGCAGGATCAGGAGGCTGCTAACCTGCGCCATGAACAGGCATTGGCTGCACACCAGCAGGCTAATCGGCAGCAACAACAGGCTCTGACAGACGCCAATCTGCGCCATGAGCAGGCTAATCGGCAGCAACAACAGGCTCTGGCAGATGCTAATCTGCGCCACGAACAAGCGATGGCCCAACAACAGAGACTTATTGAGCACCTGATAGCGAAGCAAGAGGCGTCTGCAGGTGCTAATCCCCAGCTGGTGGCAGCAGCCGCGCCAGAGACTTTGTCTGTGAGAAGAGCTGTGCAGCGTGCGCTGCAAAAGATGACTGCTGATGACGATGTTGAGGCCTATTTAACTGTCTTTGAGCGTGTGGCTGAGCGAGAAAAGTTACCCTCCCCTGAGTGGGCAGAGGTCATTGCTCCCTATTTAACAGGCGAACCTCAAAAGGCCTACTATGACCTCAGTGAGCAAGAGGTCAAGGACTATCCTCGGCTAAGAGCAGAGATACTCGCCCGACTAGGAGTTACTGCTGCTGTCCGTGCCCGGAGAGTCCGCAACTGGAGCTACAGTCTGGACAAGTCAGCGAGGTCCCAGATGTACGACCTGATTCATTTGGCAAGAAAGTGGTTGGAGCCAGACACCTCTACTCCTGCACAGATCCTAGAGAGGGTCGTGATGGATCGCTACCTCCGTGCACTTCCTGCTGATCTGCAACGCTTGGTGGGACAAGGCGACCCTAAGAGTGCCGACGAACTTGTCAGCCTTGTGGAGAGGTTCCAGGCGACCGAGGACTACCTCCGTGATGTTCCTGCAGAACCGTCACCTCCCCGGAGTGCCAGACCTGTGCCGTCAGCTGGTAAGAGACTTCCATCTATTGGGGGAGTGTGGAGGGGTGCTGATAGAGGGAAGAGCTCTCAGGAGGCGTCTCAGGGGCAAAAGACTGGTGGTGGTCCCCGGTGGCTAAGTGGCCCTAAAAAGGACTCCCTGCCAAGGAGACCCGGCCCTATCCAGTGCTGGAGATGCCATGAGACGGGACATATGTCTGCCCATTGCCCTCTTACCACTGAGCCCATGGAGTGTGACGCTAGCCGGCGTCAGTCGCTATTTGCGGAGCCGTCTTTTGTTGCAGTCACTGGACTAGAGACTGAACCACAAGTCTGCAACATTACTGTAAATGACTTTCCTGTTAAGGCGTTGCTGGACTCAGGAAGCCTTGTCACCTTGGTGCATGCCAGCCTGGTGACTGGGAACTTTGTGCCAGCAAGACATATGAGTGTGGTATGCATACATGGTGATACAAAGGTTTACCCTATAGTACGGGCTAATGTCGGGACTGAACTAGGCACTGTACAATATGAAGTGGGTGTGGTTAAAAATCTTATGCATAATGTGATATTGGGGCGTGATTTTCCTTTGTTCTGGGCTCTATGGGGAAAACAACAATCCCCTGAAAGGAGTGAGGAGACCCCTAAGTCTATTGAATTACCCACGGTAAATGATAAAAATGTACAGGATGAAAATGATGCTTTTCCTTTGCAGGTCTTGGCTGGTGAGGAAGAGGCTCCTCCCACTGCGCAAAATGTTCCAGACTTAGAGGTGTCTAGGGATAATTTTGGTACTGCACAATTACAGGACCCCACTCTCAAAAATGCGAGAGAGCAGGTCACTGTTATGAATGGGGTACCTCAGGAACCAGAAGCTGAGAAAAAATTTCCACATTTTTCTATGACTAATGATCTCTTCTATAGAGTCACTAAGATTAATGATGAGGTGGTGGAACAGCTTCTGGTGCCTAAGTCGTACCGGCGTCAGGTACTCGACATGGCCCATAATCATGTCCTTGGGGGCCACTTGGGGACAGATAAAACACAGGAGAGAGTCCTCCAGAGGTTTTATTGGCCTGCGATTTATGCTGACATAAAAAAATACTGTGAGTCGTGCCCCACATGTCAGCTTAGCGCTCCAGTGTCGCATTTTCGCAGTCCTTTGGTCCCACTCCCCATCATAGAGGTACCTTTTGACCGGATCGCAATGGACTTGGTGGGTCCCATTGTAAAGTCGGCTAGGGGACACCAGTACATTCTAGTGGTGTTGGACTACGCGACCCGCTATCCTGAGGCTGTACCCCTAAGAAACACTGCATCTAAAACAATTGCACGGGAATTGTTTTATATGTTTTCCAGGGTGGGGATCCCCAAGGAAATCTTGACTGACCAAGGTACCCCATTTGTGTCAAAGGTAATGAAAGAGCTATGCAAACTGTTTAAAATCTCACACCTACGTACCTCTGTATATCACCCACAGACAGACGGGTTAGTGGAGAGGTTTAATAAAACCCTGAAACATATGTTAAAAAAAGTGGTGGAAAAGGATGGTCGTGATTGGGATCACTTACTACCTTACCTGATGTTTTCTATTAGGGAAGTACCCCAAGCGTCCACAGGGTTCTCTCCCTTCGAATTAGTCTATGGTCGTCACCCTAGGGGTTTGTTGGATATAGCGAAAGAGACATGGGAAAGTGAGTCCACCCCATACAAGAGTGTTATAGAGCATGTAGCACAAATGCAGGACCGTATAGCCACTGTAATGCCCCTAGTAAGGGAACACCTCCAGAGGGCGCAAGAGGGCCAAAGCAGAATTTACAATCGTTCTGCAAGAATCAGGACCTTTAGCCCAGGTGACCGGGTACTCATACTTGTTCCCACGGTAGAAAGCAAATTCTTAGCCAAGTGGCAGGGTCCCTATGAAATTGTAGAGAAGATCAGTGAGGTCAACTACAAGGTACACCAACCAGGTAGAAGGAAGCCTTTCCAAGTTTATCACATAAACTTGATCAAGCCCTGGAAAGACAGGGAATCCTTGGTGGCGACAAAGCCTGTTGGTCATCTGTCACCACCAATCCCTCCGGTCAGGATTGGTGACACCCTATCAGTATCCCAGAAGCAGGAAGCTAAGGAGTTCCTGCAGAAAAATAAAGACAAGTTTTCTGACCTTCCAGGGCGTACGCATCTCATTAGTCATCATATTGAAACTGAGCCTAGAAGCAGAGTAAACCTGAAGCCCTATAGGATACCAGAAGCACGGAGGGAGGCGGTATCATCCGAGGTAAAACGTATGCTTGACCTAGGAGTCATTGAGGTGTCCCAGAGCGAGTGGTCCAGCCCGATTGTGTTAATCCCAAAGCCCAATGGAACTTGGAGGTTCTGTAATGACTTTAGAAAGTTAAATGAGATCTCCAAGTTCGATGCCTACCCCATGCCCAGGGTAGATGAGTTGATAGAAAGGATGGGTAATGCCAGGTACATAACTACCCTCGATCTCACTAAGGGCTACTGGCAGATCCCACTCACTCCTAAGGCTAGAGAGAAGACTGCATTCTCCACCCCTGATGGGCTCTTCCAATACGTAGTGATGCCATTCGGGTTACATGGAGCCCCTGCCACTTTTCAGAGGTTGATGGACTTGATTCTGCGACCACATCGTGATTACTCCGCTGCCTACCTCGATGATGTGGTCATTTTTAGTCCGGATTGGGAAAGTCACCTCTGTAAGGTCCAGGCGGTGTTAGATGCCATAAGTGATGCGGGGTTAACCATCAATGCAGAGAAGTGTGCACTAGCCTTAGAGGAGGCCAAATACTTGGGCTACATTATTGGGAGGGGGTTAGTGAAACCACAACTAAATAAAATTGAGGCAATACAGAATTGGCCTCAACCCCTCACAAAGAAACAGGTCAGAGCTTTCCTGGGTATTACGGGCTATTACCGAAGGTTTGTGCCGAATTTTGCTTCAGTTGCAGCCCCACTAACTGACCTGACAAAGGGTGCGAAGTCCGCAATGGTGACATGGACTCCAGAGGCTGAGAAAGCTTTTCAAAGCCTTAAGTCTGCCTTGTGCCAACAGCCTGTGCTAGTTACCCCTGACTTTAGGCGAGAGTTTCTAGTACAGACAGATGCCTCTAACACAGGGTTAGGTGCCGTCCTCTCACAGGTCGTGAATGGCGAGGAGCACCCGGTTATGTACTTAAGCAGGAAACTATCCCCGGCCGAGAAAAACTACGCCATAGTTGAGCGAGAATGTCTGGCAGTGAAGTGGGCCCTAGAATCCCTGAAGTACTACTTACTAGGCAGGAGGTTTAAGTTAGTGACAGACCATGCCCCCCTAACATGGATGAAATTAAACAAGGAGAAGAATGCAAGGGTGACTAGGTGGTTTCTTTCCCTCCAAAACTTTAATTTCATGGTGGAACACCGGCCAGGGAAATTACAGGCAAATGCTGACGCCCTATCTAGGGTACACTGTCTGTGGGGACAAAATGCTCAGCCCTCCGGTCTGAAGAAGAGGGGGGGGATATGTGGACATGTCACTGGTAAAGTGCTCGAGGGGATGTACATCTCACCCAGGTTGATACATAGTGTGAGATGGTGAGTCCAGGAGGCATCTGTGCTCAGCAGTGTTATGCTGCTGAGCTATTATTTATTATTGCCGGGCCTGGACTTACATGGAATGGCAGGTAAGTTTTGGTAGTGGGACTTGCCATTCCCTCCCCCTCGATCCAGTGTGGGTTTTGGGATCAGGTGAGCTCTGATCCCAATCAGCCTGAGAAGGCAAAAGGTGTGCTCAGTGTACAGGTCTCTCTCTCTCAGCCAGGAGTGAACAGCCTGCATGCTGTTTGGTGAGAGCTGGGAAGACAGCCGCTGCTGGGGCCTGTTCACACCCCGCAATACTGCCGACTGAAGTGACAGAGAGGTAACCTGCTTTTGTTAGTTAGCGCCCAGACGGGCAAGACCTTTTGTTTTGTTCTTAAAGCACAGTGTTGCTATATTTCTGTTACGGACTGTTTATGCTGAAAATAAACGCCAAGCTGTTGTTTTACAAGTCCAAGTCTGCTGTGAACTGTGTCCAAACACACCATCCCCCGGGAAGATCCCTACAATATATATATATATATATATATATAATTTTCTGGCAAATTTATTAAAAAGGAATAACTAAAATTTTGCAAGGACATAAGCATTCAGATACTTTGCAATGACACTTAAAGTGAATCTGTCAGCTGTAATTCAGGTCAAGGAGACACATGGTACTTTTCCCCAAATGCATGTGTGTGCAGCTTGTGGCATCATACCCAAGAACACTGGTGGCTGTAATCACTACCAAAGGGTCTAAATGATTATATTAATGCAATATTTTAGTTTCCCAATGAATAAGTAAGGATTTCTAACATTCTGTTCTCGCTTTCTCATTATGGGGTACTAAGTGAAGAATGGTGGGGGGAAACTTAAAGGGGTTATCCAGCACTACAAAAACATGGCCACTTTCCCCCTACTGTTGTCTCCAGTTTGGGTGGGGTGGGGGGGAGACAACAATAGGGGGAAAAGTGGCCATGTTTTTGTAGCGCTGGATAACCCCTTTAATTTCTTTTTTCAATTTAGAACAAGATCGCACCGTAACGAAATGTGAAAAAAGTGATGCGTCTGAAGTTGTTTTGAATGAATTGTATATTGCAACTACACTTTCAGGCCATGTTCACACTGCGTATGAGACCGGCCGTTCCGTGACTCCGGACGGGTCACGGAACGGCCGGTCTCAGCCCGGATCATCTTTCCTCCGTGGAGCTCTGATGCGGGCGCCCGCATCAGAGCTTCCCATAGCACACAGTGAAGCAAGCAGCCGGAGCCGCTCGCTTCACTGTGTGAACTGACAGGTCCTTCTGCAGGTGGAATTCATTGAATTCTGTCCGCAAATAATGGACCTGTCAGTTGTTTGCGGCGCCGTATGGGAACCGGCCATCGTATACAATGTGTGTACGCTCCGGCCGGGATCCCATATCAAATAATGCTATGTTCCACCCCACAAATCTACGGCCGTAGTTCTGCGGCGAGAACTACGGCTGTAGATTTACGTAGTGTGAACATAGCCTCAAAATGTAAAATCACTCACCTCCAATATGCATCTGAAACATTATTATTATTATAGAAATTTATCGAACATACCCTGTTATAAAGAACACATATAAAGAACACATATATAGACTATTTTTACTTTTGCCAGCTTTATAAGCTTCTGGGATGTGAATTTTGATGCCGTATGTGTATATCACATGCATGTATTATGTTCTATATAGCATATAGCATGCAAGCATAGCAGTGGCTTAATATATACACAAATCAAGAAGCTGGTGAGTTCAGAGAATGCCAGCCAGTGAGTGACCCGCTATGTGACAGCAGCAGTTGTACCAGTTTTACTGCCTGGAAAAATGACCAATACAGAACAACAAAATATAAAATAAATGACTAAAAATACTGTAACAACCAATAGTGGGATTAATAGAGTAATAAAGCTGATTAAATCAGTAACAGCCTAACACTGTACAGAGACCTCACAACCGTCTCTGACCTTCCACCAATGACTTTTATACAATTTAACAAGATTCACAAAAAGTAGATATTTACTTAGCTGTATGACTACAGAAGACCTGCTGTACTATGACCTCATAGTACTTTGGCCCGCCGAAAAAGTGTGTGCCAGATGCAAGATCTTTAGGACAAGTTCACACTGGACTGCAGATGTGTTGTGGCTTTTCCTGATTAGCTTTAACAGGCAGGCCAAAATCTGCAAGAAATCTACACAGAATTTATAGCCTTATTCCCAACCAATGTATAGGAGGGTCTGTTTATGCCTTAGGAAAATACTAGAATTAAACCACTAGGATTGTATAAAAGCTATTGTTACATTGCCATTTGCTTTGAATTCTAGAGACACGTTCCAGTCTACTCCATGTCCCAAGTGTTTATGGCCTTATACCACAAAAAGGGTCAATAATCTTTAAAGAAGTCTGTCAGGGGGGATTCACTGACAAATCAAATACAGCACCCCATACACCACTTTACTAACCATACCTCTATTGGACTGAAACTTGATGAAGCTTGAGGGTGCTCTTACACACTGCAGTATTGCTCAGCTTTTGTGATAAAGTTATAGCCAGGAGTGGATTAAAACCAAGAACAAGAAGCTCCTGTTCTTTATATTATCTAATTCATTATGATCCACACCTGATTTTGGTATAACTGCAATAAAACGTCAGTGTGTAAGAGCGCCCTGATGAGAGTAATTCCACAATTCTGTAATCTGTTAATGAGCCAAGTGTCCATTGAGTGGTCCCTGATCGCCACAAGTGCCCACTCCCTCCTCTATCCTATACCCGTGCCGCCCCCCGATCATTTGACTGATAGCCTCTTTGCTTTCCAAAGTCAACTTTCAGTGCATGCATGAGATTTCAGCTCAAGGTAGACTGACATTAGACAGAAAAGAGCCGACCTCCTCCCACGCCTGATTTATGAAGATTTACGTCTGCAGACAGGTGTAAACCAGGCAAAAACTCCGCCTGCTTCAGAGCAGGTGTAGAATTTGGCATGATGCCCGCAGGGCCGGCTGGCAATACTAAGGGGTGTATGCCTCTTAGTAAAACCGGTCGGGGAAAATGGGGAGGGGCTTTATGTAAGACTGCCATACTGGTACACCAGTCATGATAAATGTCCCCCATAATTATTATCAGTTTACCTACAATTTAAAGGTTAAACTATCATTTTAAGAAACTTCCAAAAAAACTTTATATAAATCCATAGAAGGCAAGAAGAGCTACAGATAGAAGAGTAGAAAAAAACCATGCGCTGAGTGCTTCTGCTAGCTTGCTTTAGTGATTATGGGGTCTCAGAACCCCCAACCAACCTAAATTTCTGACACACCACTATGAAATGTCAAATTTTTCCTTAAAAGTTACCCTTAATTCCTTCCTTAAAAAAGACTAGTAGCACTATAACACACAAGGACCTTTCAGGTAACATGCTCCAAACATATGGTGACATATCTACCTTACCATGTTTTAATCCAAACAGCCAAACAGAGACCTATAGCCATCTATGGGCTCCACGCTAGAGATTTGTATAGCTTATGGGCTTGGCATGAACCCATCATATGCAGTATACAATATATTCAATTGGTTGTTTCTTCATTCTTCTCACTTTGAAAGATTTTGCATGCTGCACACCAAGCAGAACTGGCACCAAGCACAATTTACCACCAAGGCTTTAGTATGCCGGCCTTGCCTCTATTAGGGTCAGTTCACACTACGGAATTAGACATGTCAATTCTTTGGGCGGATGGTGGAGTGCATGTGAGACATCCTATTCAATCAATTCGACAGGCGGAACTTCAAAGCAAAGCACGGACTTTGCTTAAAATTCTGTGCAAATTCCGTAGTGTGAACAGGCCCTTACAGTGACTAGGTGCATTAGGCTACGTTCACACGTGCCGCAAAGAATGTAAAAAAAAACACAAACAGCAGCTGTGGATTTCTTAATTTAGTGGCTGTAAGAAGTACCGTACTTTTTGTTCATTACTTACACTGTACATGTAAGCCAGGAGAGACAACCACGTGGCTTTAAACAACACTTTTACACCACGTTATGTATTTGGCAGAATCCATTGACATATAATACCAATGGTCAACTTCTAAAAATATGAACTTGTACCAGTTCTTGTGATATTTGTGTGCATTGCCATGTGAATGAGATGTGAATATCTCGATTATTTTTATTACTCTCTAACAATAAATCCAAAACTGGGTGGAGGCTGTGAAGCGAAGTGCCGATCCCTGCAAGCCCCATTCACTAACACTACAAGTCATAAGTCATGTCAGAGCTGCTACCCTGACTCCATGTCAGCCGCAAACATCAAGATGTAAGAATTGCATCAGAGCTTGGGAAATGGATGAATGCTTGTATGCATATTACCCTTTCCTTGCAATAAGGTTATATGTACAAGCATATCTAGTTTATGATAGATCCATTGCATTACACAACAGTACTGAAAAGCTGGGATACAGGGGTGATAGAGGCCAGCGGACCTGGAGTTAGGCAAACATCTCTTAATATCTTTCAGTACCTTGGAAACCCAGTCATCCAGCTAAATGGAAGGCAGCAAGGAGGGAATGGGGGATACAAATGGGAGTCATTGAAAAAGAGATCGCTTACTTCCATATAGACTGAGCGTGCAAACCGAAGAAAGCAGAAGGTGGAACAAACAGAAATAATGGAGGGTGATAATGCACTTATAATGAAGACAGATGCTGCTGCAGAGAATGCTGACTAAATATAGCAATATAATTTCAATTATTCATTGAATTTATATTGAGGTGGTAGCTGGAATAGGTCCAGGAAGGCTATTAAGCATCAAAAGAAAAGAAGTAGCAGCCTTTTATCAAGATTCTACAAAATATTAGATTAACAAAGCACATCCAGTAAAAGTTATGGGCTGGCCTTTTCAGTACAAAGATGAAATTTGCTCTTGGTGTATGCTACAAAGCTGCCGCAAAACAAGCGCTATCCGAGAAATGGATATGTAAACGCCCTGTGTAAAACCACAAATAGAATTATGATTAAGGAAGTTTAACAAGTAATCTAAGTGTGCACATCCCAAGGAGTCTTGAAAAACTCTTCACTCAATTACCTGAATGGTGCAAATATGGAGACCTAGTCCTGAGATCATTTTCATCTGCAAAATAGCAGCCCCATTCTGACTGTCCATATACAGTCCACCCCCCAGTGGCCCCCATGGACCAGCAGTTAACCAATGAACAAGAATACGGTGTTAAATTTTCATTATAGGCATCTTTCAAATTATCATTATCGACCACCCACCCTGTACAGTCAACAAATTATGAAATTAAATGGCAATAAGAACAATCCAGCAATTGTTTGCCAAGCCCGGCCTGCAACTGGCTGAGCCATTACATTGTTCTAACAGGTGAAATAATCCATTGATGTATCTTTTGGTACATATACTGCATATAGGATAATAATCTTACAGAACCTGATCCATTTTTTGGTGTACTTAATATACAATCTCTTTTTGATATGACATATAATACAAAATAGAGGGATAGAAATTTAAAGGTTAAAGGGGTTGGCCACTTTACAGTAAAATTGTTGAGTGTACAGCATTAGTAAGTGTATTCACAGCACTTACTAACGTCCTTGTGTATCCCAGCTTTGGCTGTCCAGACTTAATGGGAATTGTAATTTTTCCTCCAGGCTGTGTCACCAAGCTCTGTATGCTGAATGGCCATCCTTTCCATAAGATGGCAAAGTATAGAGGAGTGTGTGACCATGCCCCTCCCTGTGTGTCTTTCATAGGGATCTACAGGCTCAGTGAAGGTCACAGAGGGAGGGGCATAGTCACATGCTCCTCCATGCTCAGTCATCTTTTGGAAGGAATCACCATTCATAATAAATTATTGTACTTAAAAACATTTTCTCCAACGGTATAAAAAATATTGTCCAGTTTTTCTTCTACAGCCTCATGCTGTGTCCCATTCTGAGTGACGTACATGAGAGAAGCCACAATTTTCAGAAACATTACAAATGAGCTACTTGGAGTAATATATCTATATCTATCTATCATTGCCATTTCTGGATTTCTATAATATAATATAGTACGGCCGTTTCTGGTTGTCTGACTACAGTCCATTTAACAGATCTGATTTTGAATGGTTACTTTTAATGTACAGAAAAATGTAGTCAAGCACGCTTTTGTGTACTCTAAAAAAAACTGATCCGTTTCAATACTTTTTTATAATAGAAGTAAATGGAAAAAATGGATCCAAACGGATGCATACAATTGCATCCATAAAATGGATATGTTAAACGTACTGCACAAACACAAAGTGAACCCAGCTTTAGGCTATGTTAACACTATGTAAGAGTCCGGCCGTTCCGTGGCCCGGCCAGGTCATGGAACAGCCGGTCTCTGCAAAGATCATCCCGGCTGGTACTGCAGTACTGGCCGGATGATCTATATGGCCGTAATGTTCTGATGCCGGCGCATCAGCGCGCGCCCGCATCAGAACTCCCCATAGGACACAATGAAGCAAGCGTCCAGAGCCGCTCGCTTCATTGTGTGAACTGACAGGGTTTTCTACGACCACAATTCACTGAATTGCAGCCGCAGTAAACCGACATGTCAGTTCTCTGCAGCGCCGCACGGGATCCCGACCGGAGCGTATATGATGTGTATACGCTCCGGCCGGGATCCCATAGAACAATAGGCTATGTTCCACTCCGCACAGTACGGCCGTTGTTGCCATCGCACTTTTACATAGTGTGAACATAGCCTTAGATTAGCATACTGTTTTTTCATTCTTATATGGTATAGATATTTTTTTCCCAAAAAAAACAGTGCCACTCCTGTCCATGGTTCATGCCTGGTACTACAGCTCAGCCCATTAATTTGAATGGGTCTGAGGCGCAATTCAAGTGATAAATAAAAGTGGTGCTGCTTTTGAAAAAAAAAAAAAAAGATCCATTTTTTAATCCTTAAAAACACATAAAACTTAAAAAAAATAAACAGCGTCCTGTAAAGATTTATATAAAAGTTATATCAAACTTTTTTCAAGACACTAAGTCCCAGTTGACTAAATGATCGACACTCCCACTGTCTTGGTTAGGCAAAATTATGGCCATAAAAATAATCATACTGCCCCACTTTACTATGTCTTCTACAAACACTCCTTTCAGTCCCAATCCCATGTGGAGTATTGATAAAGTTCTCATTTTCATTTGGGGGAGTGGACACCATCAGGCGTCACAATCACTGTTATGTGCTGGGAAGGCCTCTGGTGGACTTGCCGTGACTAATGTCTATCTATATTATTTTGCGATCTACCTTTGGAGAATCCCATCTTGAACCTCTCTACAGGCTTTTCACAAGTGGACCGAAATAGTGAAACTATATATGGCACCCAACTACCCTAGTTAATTGATTTGGCTCCACATATTTGCTCCTGGGTCCCATGAAGTATACTAGGGACATCTGGTTAGCAAGTGACAAACCTTTTTCTTTAAGTTGCATGCCAGCTTTATTTTTCTGTTCTCGGATTTGCTGCGTGATTGTTACGACTGTCATACTACTATGCCGTGGCAGAAAGCCAAACTTTTTCATTTTGCAGACATTTGTCTGTCCATTTAAAAAACACGTGCTGCCCTTTCAGACACTTTAAGGAATGCTTTAATCTCCCAAAGAGAGCAGCGGCCTTTCATGAGCATGTCTCCTATTTTTCTTCTGAAATTACTGATGGCAGGCCATCTACAAAACCCACACCATTTGAGTTGTTATGTAAAGAGACTCCCTCCACTAGAGGGCTTATTACTTCCATATACTCCATATAAGGTCCATCCACATATGGCTAAATGGAGACGTACCTTCAGAGAACTATTATTATTTGGTATCAAGCAGCCAAGTCCTCCTCTTGTCTTTCATATAGAGAAAACTGGTACAACATTTTGTTCTTCTGGTGTCACACTCCTGAGCTGCTCCATCTCCTGTTCCCAGCAACCTCCTCGGAGTCTTGGAGATGTCTGTGGTAGGGACTTTACTCCATGTCTTTTGGGACTGCCCCGAGTTGGTGCCATACTGGAAGGGCGTACAGGACCTAGTAGCCACAGTCCTTCATCAAGTGATCATCTTAGATCCGCATATTGAAATCTTGAATGTTCCTCCCAAGAATATGCACAAACCTGCTACCAGGCTGCTTCTCCATATCTTGACTGCTGCTAAGTGTTTGTTAGCTAAATACTGGGAACAGCCCATCATTCCCTCAGCAATAGCGCTAGTTAATCGTATCCAAGAGATTTGAGGTTTCAATACCTATCAGCCACTAATGAGGATAGAATAGAGAAATTCCATATGATCTGCTCCCCATGGGACTCCAATTATGAACCGTTACACCCTGTACACTGACGTCCGCTTCCCCCTTTCCTCATTGTGTCTCCCCTGTCTGTGTCTTGGGTCTGTCTTCTTTTCTCTTTCTTCTTTTTACTGATTCTTGTATTTTTATTTCTACGGTACTTACGTAGTGCTGCTCTTGCAGGAATCCAAGTCGGAGTGACATGTCAGTTTTGTGCGGCCGCTATTCACTGAATAGCGGCCGCAGAAAACCCTATCAGTCCACGGAATGTGTAAACCATTGTGAGCAGCAGGGAATTCGGATGCGGGCACGCACAAATGCGCCCGCATTCAAATTCAGAACATCCTTTGACACTGGCCATTCCGTGACTTGGTCGGGTCACGAAACAGCCGGTCTCTTACACTGTAAGAACATGGCCTTACACTGTGTTGACATTTTTTCAGTCAGTGATTTCTGGGACATAGCACTATTTAGGGGATGTTTACTTGTATAATGTTGACCACATACTTTTGCATATTTGTGCTTTATTAAATGTTGAAAATCTTAAATAAACTATTTATTAAAAAAAAATATATAATAATAATAATAATAATAAATACTAAAATATCAAAATATTAATAAATAATAATCACTGTAGAACACGGAAAAGATGAATAAAACTTTAAGGCGTTTTTCTAAACTTTCGTGCAAAATTATCCAGAGGTGGGAAATGGGGGGACCAATTAAAAAACAAATAACTAGTCATCACTCAGCTTGCAACAGGTCCAATGCCACCCTTGCTCCGAAATCTCTGGCCAAAGCACTCTAATGACACCCTTATACAATGCGTTTTTTTGTTCAAAAGACAAGGCAACGCTTAAAGCTAACCCATCATTATAGGTACTTTTTTCTGGATAAGCTCCCCTGTGCGTGTATGTAAAGAGTAGCAATATTTCTGGCTGTAATATAACTTGTACACAGTATTTCTCACATCTGCTCTATAGGCTCCATCTGTAATTTTCAGTTATTACCCAGCTAGATCCAATGTCTCCCATACATTGCTCACACAGAAGAAGAGACCCAGCTCTTCTATGTCTTCATACACACCATGTGCCCCAGCAGCATTAAGGACAATACAGAACAGTCTAAGGGTCCTATTCCACGGGCCGAGGAGGGCCCGATCAACGATGTAAACGAGTGGCGATCTGCTAGATTACTGGGCCTATTCCACGGCCCGATGATTGTTGAGCGAGGGCTGCAAGGACATCGTTACCAATGTCCTTGCAGCCCTTGCAGCATCATACATTACCTGTCCAGGCTTCTTCTCCGCGCTGTCTTCATCCCCGGGTCCCGCGCTCTCTATCTTCAGAATGGCCGGTCAGCTGACAGGCCACTCAGCCAATCTCACAGGGTCCCGGCCTGTGATTGGCTGAGTGCTGACCGGCCATTCTGAAGATAGAGCGCGCGGGACCCGGGGATGAAGACAGCGCGGAGAAGAAGCCTGGACAGGTAATGTATGATGCTGCTTCTTCTCAACTCGTCGGTCGCCCGCTGCGCACCACTATTCAACCGTAGCGATGCACGGTGGGGGAACGTTGATTTTAGGTCTGGCCCTAAATGAATGATCAGCCGATGACATGATCATCGGCTGATCGTTCTCTCTATTTCACCGAATGATAATCGGCCGAATCGGGCCAAATGGGGCCGATCCGGCCGATTATCGTTACTGTGGAATAGGGCCCTAAGTATGGGGGTGAAATCTAATACGCAAAGTAAGCTCTTTTATAGTCTCTTTGCCGTCTCTCTGTTTGCTTCTGGTCTTTTCACTCACTACCCCATCCATCTCCCTCCTAACTCCGCCCTTCTTCACAAAGCTTTGGGCAGCATGTAATCTGATATCTCAGTAAGTCTGTCTTGTAAACACAAGATGGAATTGTGCTGGGTTTTTTTTCAGAGTTAACAACTTAGTTAAGAATGTACTACATTCTTACGTCCGTCATATGTACTATTGATCTAAGAAACGTTTGTTGAAACGACAGTGACCAACAGTACAAATGCCTCAAACTATATAGCCATGGGCAAGCCTTAATTCCATGATAGGCCATTTGGTGCAGTTAATGATATGAAGATTTCATTTTGTGACAAAAAAATACAGTCATGCACTGAGAAGCAATGTTCTGCAGAAATAAGAGCAGACTGAACATAAGCATCGATATCAGATCTTCATGGTGCAGAACGAAGCACAAACTCGTCATGTAATTTCCATTGCACACACAATGATATGAGATGTTGAGTTTGTGAACAATAAGCTTTCCTTAATTTTTTTTTACTGTTTTTGTTTTAGCTTGTAAAAGCTTGGTTATTCCCATATACAATAGCTGTGACACCTACCTGTTTGTGAACCTTTGTAAGTTGCTCCAGGTTGTTCTCAAGAAAGGAAATCTTCTGTTTCTGGGAGTGAATCCCCCCACTATCCTCGGGTTCCATCTCAGCACTCTGCATAGACACATTGGTATTTTAATAGAAGATACAGTATGCAGGTACATTGTAATACGTATACAGCCATCCTTATTTTATGCAATTCTTATACAGAGAATGCTTTATTACATCTGAACCCTGTACAGAGTGACAGAGTTAGAATTATTTTTCTTCTGCCAACTTACTCTGAACAGCTGGGGCAACCAATATAAAATAATAGGAATGCCAATTGTGAATGACCCCTATCCTTTCATTCTATTAAGCTATATTGGATAATAATTTGTCTACTTACTTTCTTGACCCGAGATGTGACGTCTTGAACAAAAAGCTTCCGAAGATTGTGGAGGGTCTGGAGTTCACGGGCCTTATAAAATAGTTACAGGTTCAGTAAGGATTTGCTCCTACAATGATGATAATTCAGGATATAAGAGCTCTACTTACAACAGTCTCCTCGAGCCCTTTAAGATCCTGCTTGGACTGCTCGTGCTTCTCGTACAGAAATCTGATAAAAACAGTAAAAAGTGTAGATGACCGCCACACGTTATCACTTAAGTGATGCAGATTTCCATCGGCTACCCACAGACTTTTATATGGTATATATGTGGTGGAAGTAGTTCTGTATTACATACAGCTTCCTAAGGGCTGCAATGGACACTCACGTCAGCTCCTGCAGCTTGTGGTTCTTCTCGTGTTCCTCGCTTTTCAGCTTCTCATAATCAGCTCTCAGCTTCTCAAGCTCCAGCTGCAGCTTCTGGTTCAGACTAAAGAAAAGAAAAAACAGCGCTAATCAGAGTAGAGCCACACACCACCGAATTAAAATGTCTTCTTTTTTGTGCTAGACATACAGTAATCCAGCAAACAACCAAATCAACTAGAATCAACTATACTAGCATACAAAATAAAGCAAAAGACTTTTGGGCCTCTTCTCTTTCTATTTTCTGTAATTTTTATAAATTTCACTTTTGTAATAATATAGAGGCAGCCACCTTGCCTAAGCTGTTTTTAACAACACTGAGATATGCTTTACTGCAAGCCCCATGGACATAGGCAACAATAGACATGAGCTCTACCATAGATATGAATGGGAAAGGTTTCTAAGCATGCTCTGTGATCTTTGCAGATGTTATTCCACAGGGAGAGGGAGACTGAGCTGTGAGCTTCATCTTTAGTATAATCTATTTACTCATGTCACCTTTTGCTGTAATTCTGTATTAATCACTTTCCAACAGACTTCTTCTTATCATCAGACTTAGTGTTAAAAAGGGAAAACTGCAGGATTTCAGAATTATTTAAAATAAAAATAGTAAAAAAAAGACAAAAAAATCTTTTAAAATATGTTTAAATTGTTAATATGTAAATGAGGCTCCAGTGCCCAGGGGTCATACGCTAGCACAGCAACAACCTAGGGTAAGCCAGTTCATCTCTGCCTATTCACCGCCTCTCTACCACCTACTTACATGCACCTACTCCTCTTTGATTGGCACATTAAAAAAAAAATTCTGGGTACCATTCTGGGGGAGCTTTTAATTTGCCTTTTTTCCATCATTTCTGGGGTTTCAGGTGACCACAAATATGGCAATTATGGTATCTGTTTTTCTTTCTTGTTTACGACATTCACTATGTGAGATTATTAACATTATATTTTATTAGTTTGGCCATTTGGCCAAACATGTGGCGGTCCCAATTATGTTTAAAATTAAGTTTGAAAATAGTCAATTTTTATTTTTTTATATTATGAGAGACTTTTTCAGATTTTTTTAAATACTTTTTTTTAACAGTTTCTCCTATGGTATTTCACTATGTGAAAGTCAAACTGCCAATAATCTATTACAGCCAGTCTCTGGCCTACTGTAATGTAAAGGCCCTATTCCACGGGTCGTTTAGAGGAGCAATATCGTTCATATTCGGCCGATATCGGCCGCTACGAACGATATTCGTCCCGTGGAATAGAGTGCAACGATCAGCCGACATCGTTCATGTCGGCTGATCGTTGCAGTCGCTTGTTTTTCAACATGTTGAAAAACAAGCGACTGATATAGCAGCGATCTGCTGCCGTCGCTCCGTTGAATAGGAGCATCGGCAGCAGACGCTGCTATATCCTATGGGCTGCCCGGACGATCAGCGATCCCCCGGGCAGCCCCCCCAGCAGCTCCCCGCCGCCCCTCCCGCACTCACCCGCTCGCTGGCGCCGCGTTGAATAGCGGCGGCAGCGAGCGGGGAACGAGGAGCAAACGAGCGCTAATAGCGCTCGTTTGCTCCTCCAAACGACTCGTGGAATAGGGGCATAAGTCTTATCATGGCAGCCATAGAGACCAGAAGGACCCTGGCTGCCAGGAATTAGGGCCCTATTCCACCGGACGATTATCGTTTGCATAATCGTTAACGATTAACGATCTCAAACGACCGCTATTGCGAAAGACCTGAAAACGTTCACTCATTTCCATGGAACGATAATAGTTACTTATGATCGTATGATCGTACTTGCGATCGTTTTGTCTTCGCTATTTATTCGCTATTGCGTTCGTATCTATTGCGAACGACCAAACGATGTCTTATTCAATGCAAACTATTTGCGAACGTTTTGCGAACGAGCAACGATAAAAATAGGTCCAAGTCTTATAAAGCGATCAACAATTTCTCAATCGGTCGTTAATCGTTAACTGCATTTCAACCGAACGATTATCGTTTAGATTCGAACGATTTAACGATAATCTGAACGATAATCGTCCGGTGGAATAGGGCCCTAACAATAGGCACCTCACAACTGCATAAAAGGTAGTGCCCATCAGAAGATGGAAGAAACTAACATAAGACTCCTAACCTCTTAGACTCTGTGCTCATTGTCAGGGCTTAATGGAAGTTGTAGTTCTGGAGAACCACAAGGTTGGAGGAACTGGTTTAAAAAATGAAGGAGGTTGAGCAGGTTATAGAAGCACCAACATCAGCCTCCTGAGACACTAAAAATGGTCTGAGATGTCTTCATTAGGAAGCCCCTTTAAGCTTGAATTACTGTAATAATACACATACTAAATATAAATGAGCCATAAAATCTACAGTTGGATTAGTAAATCTGAAGTAGTGAGTACACAAGTAAATTCAAAGAAAAGAGACTTTCGGAATAGCTCTTTCTTACTCTTTCAGTTCATCAATGATCTTCTGTTTCTCATTAATCTCATCCCGGAGACGGGCCAGCTGCTTGTGATGGGCCTCGCGGTGACTTTCCATCTGCATCTCCAGGACCTTCTAATACAAAGGGGAATAGCTGAATGTGACATTGTAATTTGGAATCTATTATGATGTACTATGTGCTTCAATCAGAACACTAGGAAATATTGACTGGTTGTTAATTGTAAAAAATACAATAAGTTTATCACCAAAAGGCGAAGATAGTATATCACAAGAATGTGATGTCAAAGGCTTACCTAATAGACTCCCACTGTTCCCTAGAGCAAAGAACCTTTGACATTAGGCAAGTGACAATGTCCCCTTGTCTTTTATTCTACAACCACTACCCTGACTTTGGTATACATGGAAATCTTACATTACAATACAGGAATGGGTCTGAAACATCGAAGGTGCAAATTTTTCCATTATATTTTTTCTCTGTGTCAATTCTATTCCTGGTTTTGAAAAAACTTAACAAAATATTATATGTGAACGCAGCCAACTCTAGTGGCAGCTGCAGGTACCTGTTTTAACAGTGTCAGGAAAACCAGGGAAAGCAATGCTAGTAAGCTCGAAGCAGTCAACAGGTAGGTATTCTGCTTTAGCTATTAAATCTCCAGTCATGTTTTAAGGTTTTTAAAGGAGCAAAACACTGACTCACAGGGATTTTACCCCCAATAGGTGGCACCAGAGAGCAAGCTCTTCTCCTTCTGGGAAAGGGCTACTTTGCAAATTCAGGAACTCATCATAGCCCTCTCCTGCTAATGGACACTATTCTAAACACTCTACGGAAAACAGGCTGGTGTTATTTACATGGCTTACAATACAGTCCACAAGGCTACGGGCACTAAATGGACCATGTAAATGACCTGACAACAATATATTGCAATTGCCCGACAAGTCACCCAATATGCTGACCTTCACCTCACTGGCTTCAACTGCATCCTGTTCTTTATCCTTCGCTGAAACTTCTGTCACATTTTCTGCCAAGTAAAAGAGAGAGCTGATTAAACATCGCATTCAGTGACAGTCATAGTCTCCAGATGTGTCACTTTATGATAAGCGTCAATGAGACAACTCCCGCAGACAATATATATATATATATATATATATATATACACACACACATTACTAGTCAGGGCCACATAAAGCAGGGAAACATTCTGTGGATAAAACAATATAAATGGACATGCAGCCCACTGTTTCAGAGGACTTTGGAGGACATTAGTGACAACGTTTGTATGTATTCTATGGGTAAAAGGAAAATAAACTTCTTTGTGTACATTTTATATAAACTCATCTTCTTTCCCTGACAGGGTACAATCCAGCCACCAAAATTGCTTTAGTTGATCACTACCTGGAATGTCATGAATTTTTAGTTCTACACAAGTTATTAGTTCTCAGCATGTCAGGAGTTTTGATCAGTGGGGGTCCAGACGCTGAGTCCTCCACCAGTCACTAGAATAAAGGGGCAGAAGGGCTCTGCTGAGTACTATGCCCTTTGGTTTCTGCTTGGTTCTCCTTGGAAAGGTCAGCATGCAGTTTACATATTTACAGACTCAAACTCTGTTCACTGCCTGCTCAGCTCTCCAAAGACAGCAAAGCAGAGCTGATCAGAAACTAAGGGCCCTATTACACGGGACAATTATCGTCTGAAAAATTGTTATATCATTCGAATTTAAACGATAATCGTTCTGTGTAATTGCAGGCAATGATTGAAAAATCGTTC
This sequence comes from Dendropsophus ebraccatus, assembly GCF_027789765.1. Classification (NCBI taxonomy): domain Eukaryota; kingdom Metazoa; phylum Chordata; class Amphibia; order Anura; family Hylidae; genus Dendropsophus; species Dendropsophus ebraccatus. The sequence goes on from NC_091458.1 coordinate 62,531,364, forward strand.
GTATATGTAGTTGATCGTTGATTTAGATCTAAACCTAAAATTATTGTTAATCGTCCGCTGTAATTCCACATTCGTTTGCTCAAGTTCCGCATTTTTTCAGTAATCGTTCTTCTGGACACCCACCGATCAACTAATCCTCACTGAGCCTGAAAAGGTTATCATGTCAGGTTATCATGAAAATGTCATCCTTTATAATGTGAAATGAACTACGGTTTGACAGAACAACAATTACACACTACAAAGTTTTCGTGTAGATACGCTAAATTCCTTGCATGCTTCAATGTACATTGGCATGCAGAAGGATGTCTGCCCGATACCTTGAGCCTGCATCTTGGCAAGCTCTTCGCTCAGCGTATCGTAAGACTCTTCCAGCTGGCGTTTCTTTAGCTCCACGCTGTGCATGTATTCAGTCAGAGACCTGATCTTGGCCTCATGCTGCAAAAGAAGGGAGAAAGCCAGGTCACACATTGTAAGCCAGAAATAAATGAATGAAACCCCCTGTGAACTTCTCAAGACTGAGAACTGAAATGGTACAGAATTATAGTAGGGACATTTAGAGACAGAGCATATGTAGCCTTATACAATGCTGATATAAAATACTAAATTAAATAAAAAAAAAAAGACAGAGGTACCTGAGATATCAACAGCTGGCAGGAGGACAGCTCCCGTCCTGTAACTTCCATCTTGCGGTGACATTCCACCTGAAGGTTCTCCAGCTGACGGCATCGCTTCACCACTGACTTCACCTCCGACTTGATCTTACTGATATACAGGCGCGCCACTGTAAACTCTTCCTCTATGGCCCCACTTATCTCTACAGGCTGCAAAGAAGACTTGTGGTAAAGACTGCACACTCAGCGAATAGAAGAAAAATGACTGGAAAATAGGGGAATAGTACTGAGCTGGCTCCAATTTACTACCCACTGCCATTTGGCAAGTGTATTAAGATATTACTCACCAGTTTAAATTCTCCATTACCCACAATGACACTGAATTCACTGAGATCCTTCATGAGACCATTGAGAACTTCTGCAATTCTCTTACGTTGATGAGCGCTGAACTCCTGCAGACGATGGAGATCATTTTCCAGGGAAAGCAGAGTAGCCTTAGTAGAGACAAAAAAAAAACTGTGAATAACCTTGCTCAATAGTTATTATAGTTCTATATACCGGTTAAATTAAGCTGGCCATACACTTAGATAGCCGTTATTTGAATGCACTCAGCCAACCAATGTCTCTCCTGGACCCTGTACACATTTGCACACTCAGCTCAGTCAAGAGTGCAAGTGTTCTGAATAGGAAGAGGGATGAAAAGCTGTCAGACATCACCTCTCTTACAGAGGGAGTGTTCCCTGTACACATTAGATGGTTGTTCTCACCTACATCAGTTGTGTATAGACAGTGTTACATGTAATTCAAAGCATGTTGTAGGTAAGGCTACACTGTAGAATTGGTGTCATTGTGCCATCTTGTGGTCAGCGCGCAGGGGATACTAACAACTTTCTGGGACAGTTCATCAGCAAGTATCTTGTTTTGCAATGTTTTGTCCTCCACTTCCTGGGATTTTTGGTCATAGTTGACAGCCAGCTCTTCAAGAGCCTGCAGAACTTCTTTAACTTCTTCCTTGGCACAGTCATTCTCAGACTGTAAGCGGCTTAGTTCCATTTGCACCTTGTCATTGTCTCCCCGAGTGGATACTAAGAGCTGTGGATATAAAAAAATTGAGGTCAGGTTATTTGTAGTAGAGAGTATAAAATCAGTGATGACCAAATAATATCAGCAATGCCATAACTAGTTGCCTTATTTAAACTTAAACAGGAACCATTCATGCCTAGTTACTCTCCCCCATCCTTAAAACTCTAATAGGGCATAAAGAGGGGAGGTCTTTACTGTAAAGCAAATAACAGTCGTGACTTAAAAAATAACGGCCGTTTTTTGCACAACAACGACTGTTATCACATATGGCCATTGTTTTTACATAGTGTGAACCTAGCCTAGTGTAAGTGTCATTTTCATTTTTATTGCAAAAATCAATAGTACAAGCAATTTTAAGAAATTCTGCAATAGGTTTTAATAGGCTCTTTCTGTACTCAAAAAGCTGTTTACTAGCCTCCCCCTCCCTCACTTCTTATCTGTGCATTATCAGGCAAAGCCATCTTCATTACAAAGGAGCAAAGTGAAGATGGGTTTGCTGAGTCCATTACAACCTATGGAGAGGAGAGGGGCAAAGGGGGATGAGTGAGCAGGAAGAGCAGCGAACCAGCTCTGCTTTTAAGAGACTGTGTGGGCACCTAAAACGCTGGATCCACAAGTTAGAAAGGCCAGTATTGGGAGCTTGGTGAAAGAAGATTACTTAATAAAACCTATTACAGAGTTTCTTAAAATCACTTGTACTATTGATATTTATTGATTTCTGAAAAATTATATTTAATTGACAGTTACACTTTAAAGGCTTAGAAAAACATGGCTGCATGCAGCTCAGTTCCATTGAAGTGAATAAATGTGAATTGTAATACAAGACACAACCTGAGGACATGCGTGCAGGGCCGTCTTATCCATTGGGCAGGGTAGGCGGCTGCCCGGGGGCCCTTGCGTCCTAGGGGGCCCCTGCCCTCTGTGACCTGTATTTTTAGCTTTATAAGACGCACTTATAAAACTAAGTGCGTCCTATAAAGCAAAGACGGCTCCCAAGCAGTGCTGAGCACCGCAAGGAAGCCGTCCCGCCCGCCCCCTCTATTGCCGCTCACTATGCATATGCATAGTGAGCAGCCCTGAGCGACCCCCTCCGCCCGCCCCTTCTATCGCTTCTTAGCTGACAGCCGATCAGAAGCCCAGGAAAGTGCAATGAGCAGCACTTTCCTGGGCTTCTGATCGACTCAGCTAAGCGGCGATAGAAGGGGCGGGCAGTCCAGGAACTCACCCGTCCGGCGGCCCCAGCAGCTCCTCTCCCGGCAGCGCGCACTCCCGACATCCTCCGGCACAGGCAGCGGGGTACAGAGACACTGCCTGTGTCCTGGATGTGTCGTGCAGCCGGACACTTCCGGCACAGGCAGTCTCTCTGTACCCCGCTGCCTGTGCCGGAGGATGTCGGGAGTGCGCGCTGACGGGAGACATCAGCTGCTGGGGCCGCCGGACGGGTGAGTAACTGGTTTGTTGTTTTGGGGGGCACTGGCTACTATGTGGGCACTGGCTACTATGGGGGGCACTATATGGGGGGATTGGCTACTATGGGGGGCACTATATGGGGGGGATTGGCTACTATGGGGGGCACTATATGCAAAGATGTGGGGGATTTGATGGTGGCGGTTGGGGGGGGGCCAATTCGCACCTCTGCCCAGGGGCCCATAATACTGTTAAGACGGCCCTGCATGTGTGGTGCTGTTTTTGCAAGAAAGAAGCCAGTGATTGACTGCAGCATCACATGCTACGTATACATTGATTATCCTGAAGCACCTCCGAAAGGGGACCCCCCTTTAAACATTGCTGCTTTCAAGTGCTATGAACCAATATGCAGATATCTCTACATATGGCAGAATGCAACACATTTATAAACACACTCAAGTGAAGATAAACTGTATTTTTGTTAAATTGGAAAAAATAGAAAACAGCCATCTGTAAAATCTGTTCTGGTGACTGATAAATCAGTTACATTATAGCGCACGTTACTGGTTTCTGTATTTATTGCACACAATGGGGGAGATTTATCAAACATGATATAAAGTGAAACTGGCTCAGTTGCCCCTAGCAACCAATCAGATTCCACCTTTTATTCCTCACAGACTCTTTGGAAAATGAAAGGTGGAATCTGATTGGTTGCTAGGGGCAACTGGGCCAGTTTCACTTTACACCATGTTTGATAAATTTCCCCCAATGTATTTATGATATAGGAGTTTTGGCTTAGAATTATTATTTGCTTTGTTGACTATTACTGTTACTATTATACTGTTTGTTTTGAATGCCTGTTTTGAGTTAACATTTGTTGGCATCCCATCGTGATGTGAATGGGGCTCTACAGAACAAGCATCTGTTATTACCTCTTCTTGATCCAGCATTTGCTGCTTGAGCTTTTCTACCAATTGACTCTGCTGGTTGATCTCATCATCCTAGAAATACAAAGAATTTACAATTCTTCATTAGTAGAAAAATTGAGAGTTGACAGCTTTGCCCAGCCATGTTCGTGTATATGTCTCACAAGACAGACCTTCTTTTTTCACACTAAGCATCATACCAGAATGCAGTAGGCCAGATTTCTTATAGTGCACCTGTAATTTCAGCTGAATATTCAGGATAAGCTGTCCTGTGTGTAAGGAGCAGCACCATTATATAACTTGCATATGGCATTTTTCATCTTTATTTTTACAGTTGTGTTGGGAGGGGGGTCCTAGTTGCTATGATTTCTCTCATACACTGCAGACAAACAAAAGACAGGATCCTGCCTCCCTATATCTATAGAGGCGGTTAAGGCGGGGTTTACACTTTTTTTTTTGCAAAAAAAAAAAAAAATGATGAAAAAACGGATGTATTTGTGTGCATCCGTTTTGATAATTGTTTTCATTGACTTCCATTATAAAAAAAATAAATAAAATAAAATATATATATATATATAAAAAAAATATATATATAATAAAACGAATCAAAACGCATACTTTTTCTAGGCATACACAAAAACATGGTTAACCACATTTTTGTGTATGCTAAAAAAAAACATGCATTTTGATCCGTCTTTTAATAATGGAAGTCAATGGAAAAACGGATCAAAAGGAATGCACACAAATAAATCCGTTTTTTGGAAAGAAAAAATAAAAACTGAAAAAAACGGACTTCATTTATTTATTAAGGAGTCTAAGGTGTGCAACTATTCTAATGGGGATTGGTGTGTATTTTGTTCCAATATCTTGGGACTGATTTATTAACATGTAGTACTGCCATAGTAAATGCATCTAAGTAAAAAGTCGCAAAAATGCAAAAATTGCGCAATTATATTTCACCTGGTACTGACCAGACGTAAGCCTGCACCTGTTTGTGCGCAAATGATGAATTGGGCGCTAATCCCTGATTATGTGAACTTTTGGGTGAATACTCAAAACAGGCAGATTAAAAAAAAAAGTCGCATCTAAAAAATATTCACCTGTCGAAAACTGGTTTATAAATAGAACTTAGACCAAAAATGGGCGAAAAATCCAATTATTTACCTAAAAGTAGACACAAAACCCTTGATAAATTTCCCCCTTAGTCTTTAGACTTGTTCAGACACAAGCTGACCCTATAGAAATGTCAGAAACAATATTAGGCTATGTTCACACTACGTAAGTCTCCGGACGTAGCGCGTTCTGTAAATAAGCGGCCGGAGACTTACGTAGTTTGCGTACAATGGAAAGTATGCGATATACGGCGGCACAGTTCACACTACGTAAGAACTTAAGCGAGGATCGTACGCGGCGCCGTAAAAAATTAACCAGACCATTCTTTGAGGACGAAAATGCCGTAACTTACGCCCGTAGTGTAACATGCGGTCCCGTACGTAGTGGTGATTTCTTCATTTTGCCATCTTTTTGTGCTGATCCAAAAGGTTCTGTGGGGTGTCCGGGGCTAGGCGAAGATTTCCAAGTAAAAGACCGCTGTCAGATCGCTACGTAGGGCGCTCGGGAAGCGTAAGTAGACTGCGGGCGTAAGTTCGCGCTCCGTACGTAGCCGGCCGCAAGTAGCGTAAATCCCCGGCCGGAGTTTACCGCGTATATGTCCGGCCGCAAAAATATGCAGCCGGACATATACGCAGTGTGAACATAGCCTTAAAAGGTAAATATATAGCTGACTGCACAAACCAATACTTGTTACACCCCATCAGAACAGCTGTATCTGGTACAGACTGGTTACTCCGTACCTTGTCATCAAGTTGCTTATACATCTTGCGGATCTCCTCCTCATACTTCCTTCTCTCTTCTTCCGAGATCCTGATCACAATGGAGGAATTGTTATCATTCACTGGTGTCTCATCGCAGGTGTCCTGGATGATCTGCTCACCATCACTTAGCTGCTCCGTCTCAGGTACATTCTCTCCTACAGGAAAAATTAGGTTGACTGTCTCCTCTTGCATGCAAAGCAATATATACAGAGTAAGAGACCTTACAAAATTGCTCTTCACAACTTCATTACTTTTTCAAAGTTATATATACTTTTCTTTTAGTATTTTAGCCACCATGGCCGGCCCCTCACCATTCCTCCAGCGGGCTAGTTCAGCCTCCAACTTCTGGATGGTTTCCTTCATTGTCTTGTTCTTCTCCTTCTCCTTCTCGTACTTCTTCTTCCATTGTTCTGCTGTCAGCTCCAGGTTGACTGATGCAGTGTTCTTGATGGTCTTGGCTCTACAAGACAGATAATATTTACAAGGCTTATTGTGTATAGTACATCAGTTTACACATAGATGACTTCATAAAATGGCAAAAGCTTATATAACGGTCAATCACCAGGCTGGGCACTATTTATGAACAGGATAGACCAGTGCTTCTTAAATCCAGTTCTCAAGAACCACCAACAGGTCATGTTTTGAGGATTTCCTTAGTATTTCACAGATGATATAACTATAGTGAGTGCATGAGGTATTACAGCTGTTCTTAGTATGGGATATCCTCAATACATGACATTTTGGCGGGTCTTGAGGACTCGAGTTGAAACACTGGGTTAGGTTGAATTCATTAATGCTTGATGCCAGAAAACTAACTATGCACTAGTCTTATTTCTTCCGGAAAATGTTCGATGTTTCTGTGTTTATGATTTATGACATTGATAAATTAACCCACATGTGTATACAATCCGCTTACAAAATGCTCCCTAAACTGCTTATAGCGAATATACCATCAGTACATTCACTTTAAGTCTTGCACTTGGATAAAACGGTGGCAGCGCCAGGAAGCTGCTGCCGTGGTCCTTTTTTTGAAGTAGGGTGAAGCAACTGAGGCGGGCTGGCTCACCCCAATTAGGAGGAAACCCCCGCCCACTATGACGCGGCTCCTTTAGAATCAATGGAGCCGCATTATAGAGGGGCAGGGGTTTCCACCCACTGGTGGTGGGCCAGCCCGCCTCAGTTGATTTAGCTTAGGCTGGTGCCCGGTAATAGCACGGCGCAGTATGCGGAACAGTCGGCGGTTCAAAAAAAGGACAGGGGACAATTTGAGGTGAAAATATGAGGGCTGTCCAAAAACAAACATTGTGTGAACATATCTATATACACATAGAACAAAAAAAGGGATAAATCCAAGATGGCATGGGTGGCCCCACGTACCCATTGGCTTACATGTTACATACCTATTTATTTTTAGTTTGATTAATGCGGCATGTCAGCTACATATATGGCTATTATCCAGCATGTGATTAGCCACTTTAGCAATACAACTTTTTTTCCAAACTTTCAGGCACATCATCAATAACGGCCTTGAAACCCATGACTTAACAGCTTCAAGGCCTTCTACAGACTACATCCTGCTTCTTTAAAAGGTGTAAAAAAAAAAGCATGCAAAATGAATTTCCCATTAAAGTCAATGGGAAGTCATTTTCAAGAGAAAACAGCATGGCTTTTAAGATGAAAAACACAATTTCGACTGTGCGAACGGGTCTTAAGGGTGACACTTACCTTTGGCCAAACATAAGAGTTGACTTGGTCTCTGCATCATTATAGCTTGATGGAGAGCAGCAGATAAACATAGTTGTCCTACAGTTTCCACCCAAGGAGTCTTGCAGGATTCGAGTCATCTTGCTGTCTCTGTAGGGAACGTAACCTTTCTAAAACATGAAAAAGATCCCAATTAGTACTTGTGTGGTTTTATATGGCAAGCATCAAATGCATAGTGAAGAGCAATGGTAGCTGTCACTTACCGCTCCTTCTGCTAGGGAAGATATGACATTGCCCAGGGCAGACAGAGATTTGTTTATGTTCTTGGCTTCATCCAGCACTGCCCCTTCAGCTCCAGTTTTACTGACCTATAGAATTAGATAGCACCAAAAGAATTACTGTATATAGGTTGTGGAAAATTGAAAATCTAACTGCACAGGTTTATATAAGATCCATAAAAGAGTTTCAAGTTGTAGCACAAAAAATAAAGAAATTAAATGGAGGAGATTAAAGGAGAAGCCCGAGGGATTATAAAAGCTGGCAGCAGGCAGGGGGCAAAAATACTAACTTACCTCTCTCCGTGCCTGCGGTGAGTGCCAGGACCGGCCGCAGGACCCCCTGCCCGACTCAGGGATCTCTGGGGCTGACACAACCCAGCTGATGGACTGGCCGCTCAGCCAGTCAGACAGCGGCCAGTCTATAAGCCGGGACAGGCCATTATCCCCAAGGTATGACGTTATCACAACTCAGGGGAAAATGCCTTCGAGTAGAGGTCCTGTGTCCGCTCCTGCCACTCACTGCGGGCACAGGGAGAGGTAAGTTAGTACTTGAAATCAATTTCTCCTTCTCCTTTAAGGCTCATTTTACATTGTTTCACTTCTTCCATGTTTACTGTACTGTAATACAATGACATGGAGGCCATAATGGATCATAATGCATGTTCCTGTTTTCAGTAAAAGTACTGGAGGGTGAGGTTTATACTGGTAAAGTAACTGCAGGGCGGTTTATGCCAACTAAAGGCAATTAGGAAGTTTCTCAACATTTTTAGATTGTCAGAGCAGAATAATGTAAAGAAAACCATTAATGTGTACAGGGCCTTACAAAAGCAATGACAAATTTCAGGAATAATTGCATAAACAAATGGTGTTTGTTGAACTGTGATTGTAAACGGACTGAAGGCGTCTCTGAGACATGAGCGGGAAGACAAAGGAAGCTTCAACATTTCTATGTCAGCAGCCCCGGGGACAGAGCTGCTTACACTGATTTCTCTGCCTCCCCCATCAATCCTGATGTCTCATGGCAGCTTTCAGCAGCATTCTGGTACAACATTGTACTAAAAAAATGCACACTCCTTGTTTTCTTGACATTCAAGGAAATTTTTTTTTTTAATACAGAGCTCCTTTAAAGGAGTACTTGTGGCAAACATAAAAAAAACAGGGACGGCAGGGGGTGGTGGGAGCATAATAATAAAGATATACTTACCTGTCCCGTAACGCCCCTTCTCACTGCCACCCTCTGGTTTCCTGTATCTGCCAGTTCCTTGTGTCATGACACCACTGAAACTATCTGCTCAGCCAGTCAGTAACTGCAGAGGTGTCCCACCTCAATCACTGATAGCTGAGTGGGCATTCTGAGTGAGGCGGTGACGTCAGAGGACCAGGAGATACAGGAGATCAGCAGGTTATTGGGGGCGGTGGCGCTGTTTCTACCATCCCCTGCCGTCCCTAGTTTTTAAGTTTGCCCAGAGTTCTCCTTTAAATATACAGTATCAATATTGGCTTGAATTAGTGTAAACTGTTCTGTGTAAATGCAGTGTTACACATAAGTTGATGAACTCCTGGGTACTGTAATGGGTATAGTAACAGCATGCTGAGGCAGCCTATCTGGATTCCTATAAAAATTATTAAATTAGAAATTATGTAAAAAATTGATGGACAATTTTTTTCCTATAATTATAGAAGTTTATTATATAAACTGTCTACTTTTCATTTCCTTAACTGCGGTGTTCTGTAATCTAAGGCAATACAGGCAGACTAAAATGAGAATTCTGCAGAAATCAATAGGTCTTGTTCCGTCTGAGTTCACATTGATTTTATCGTATTCCGAAGGCCATAATTTCTGGTTGCTATTTCAATGACTGTGCACTATTATTGGTAATGCCTTTCTATATAAAGCAAAAAAATACTGTCAAAACAAAACATGGTGCTAATAGGGATGTCCTCCTAACAATATGTATGATCACTGGTGGTCCAATTGATGGGACTCCCAGCAATTATAAGAATGGGGATCCACGGCCTCCCATATGAAATATATTGGATGCCATATGTGCATCCAATTCAGCCTCCTAGTTTCAACCTCCAGTGATCATACATCTATCCCAGTGGCAGGGAACCTTGGCTCTCCAGTGGTTGCAAAACTCCCATCATGCTTGGACAGCCAAAGATAAAGCTTTTGCAACAGCTGGAGAGCCAAGGTTCCCCTGATCTATCCACTACCCTCTAGATATTGCTGATGGTGGGACAACTCTTTTGAAGGTCTATCTGATCTCTGGTCCCATATACCTATCTATAAAGAATTGGTTTATTGGTAGAACAAGAAATAAAGACACTCAAAAGAGAAAAAAATGAAATACAATTGTTGGATATAATGTATCCTAAGGCACATCTCAAATCCAAATGACCCAAAAGACTCTCCACAGAGTGTAACAAAATGACAAACTATTGTTGCATGGTTATGATTCTGACCTTCTCGCTACCAGCCAAGTCAACCAAATACAGCTTTCCACTGAGCTTCTGCTCCGTCTCCACATTCTCCTGCTTGATATTGATCAGGAAGATGCTGTGACTACGGGAACTGTGCTCATTCATGTCTGAAGTAGACAACGTGGGGCAGTAAGAAAACATGAAAAGGATACAAGTCACATACAGCACACAGGTCAAAATGGCATCATAGGATGGAAGCATCACCAGGATCAGTGGAACACATATAAACAAAGGGGCAATTTTGTTTACTTAAGAGTTTTTCATGGTCAACGTCATTTTAACCCTTTAACAATCCCCAAAGTTCCTTTCTATTGTGACTGTCAAGATGCCTTATTCTACATTGCCTACTAAGCCCTGCTTGTGCATTCATTGATAACCCCTGAAGCAGGTGTTTGGCTGCCTCATAACAATTAAACTTGTATTGTAATATGGCTGGAAACTGAGGACCTTCTGATTATGTCCATGTGTCCCTCTGATAACCTCAGGCCTCATACAATGAAAAACTAACGAGATGATGACTGGTGAAATCCTAAAGCAAAAATAAAAAAAAAATTGTGACTGGAAGTTAAAGGCCAAACACATCTGGTCATTCAGGGGTTAGATAGGGTTGAGAATTGTATAAATACTCAAAAAAAGAGCATATAAAAAATTTGTGCCGGAACAGAGACACATAATATATATATCCTATTATACTGACACTGTTAGGCCATGTTCACACGCTGTATGAACATCGGCCGCTGTTTGACGTGTCAAACAAAGGCCGATGTCTGCAGTATCATTTCCTTTTAATTGGAATGTGGGCACATTCTGGTGTGCCCGCCTTCCAATTAGCCATAGAGCACAATGTAAAGTATGGCCGGGAGTCCTACTTTACGTTGTGTGCACGACCGCTGTTCACTAAATAGCGGCCGCACAAAATAGAAATGTCAGTTTTTCTGTGCGCATAGTACACCAGCATAGAAAAACTGTGCCGCATAGTACACCAGCCGTAGAATATACAGAGTGTATACACTACAACCGGTGTTCTATACAATACAATGTTATCGAACATTGTCAAAAACAGTAGCTGTTGTTGCAACTTGCAATGACGGACGTTGTTTATTGTAAAAATACAGTATGTGAACATGGCCTAAAGGTAATCTGTTAGCTAACAGCTATCAGTTAAGAACATACCCTGCAACTGACAGATTCACTATTAATAAAGTTAATAGAAGAAAGAAAAGGCTTTGTACTGTTTCTACTGCACTGCACTGTTTTGTACTGTGCCATTAAAAATAAAAAAATAAAAAAAAGAATAAGAAGGGATAACATGCTACGCATTTGGGTTTAGGTGAAATGAACCTAAATGTATTGTATAAACTACATATAAACCATATAAACTCCACATCGACAATTTGCCACCAATGTATCATATACAGCAAGCAGCATCACATAACATATGTCAGGCCTTACTTGTGACAGCAACATGGCGGTTGGACTTTCCTTCATCAATCACATCTAGGATCTCCTCCGGACTGGAGACAAAACGCTCAGTACAGCCCTGACATGAAGAGAAGAATGGAATACATGCTCATTAGCTTTAAGAGTACAGTCCTAGCTGCAATTGTTGGGAGCGCATGGTGCACGCTGTATATCACACTCAGTTATATAAGGCAAATCTGTCATCCAAAAACCATTATAGAGGTGGTGGCACTGTAACCCAGATCCTAATAAAAGCTTTCCCTTAATACCTGAAAATAGTGTGCCTTTGTCAAGCTTTTACTCTGGTCAGGATAGTGTCAAAAAGGTGCGGCCTATGGTGCCCTGTGCACCGTAGAGGTATATGATTCCTTTCCGCACTGTCTATATAGGCAGTGTAAAAGGGTATGACATTATTTATTATGTATCAGACTTTTATTTCCAGTTAATTGCTGAAATTATTTAGTTTTCACAAGATACATGTCACGCCTATTTATCCGAAGCAGGATGATATAATGGAGTTCAATTGGGAAAAAACTAGGACACTATGAAGTGAGCAATCTATTCTCATCAATAGAATAACTTCTCATACTTTCAGCGTAATCACTAATTTGTATTGACATTTTACTGCTCTCTGTAAAGGGCATAAACTGAGCCACAGAACAGCATGAAAATAATTCAATCCCCAGAACATTCTGAAATGATACTAAGTATTCTATATTGTGTTCTAGCCTCAGCCAAACAGTGTGAGATCAATACTTTGTGATCATGGCTTTTAGCAAAAAACCTTTCCACATAACACTGCAAGAAAGAATAGATTTTCTTCTTCCAGTAATTGGCATTGGGCACATTCATACTTATTTGATGCCCGCAGCACTGGCACAATTTATCTCTATACATTTATAATGGAGTGACTCCTTCCTGTCAGGTTCACATAATTGACGTATTTATTGGTCCATTACACTAAAGAGACAGTAAAGGTTAGCCCAAATGCTTTTACTTTGAGAAATACAGGGCTAAATTACGCATAAAAATACATGGTGCCCAATCGTTCATGACGAAAAAAAGGATTAGCAATCCCACAAATTACAGTTCAGTATCATGTTTAATAACGCCAACCATAAAATAATCTTCTGCAATCCCTAACGTATGACCATTTTTACTGGTGGCATATAATCTGTATTTATAATAATCCAGCCCCTGCTATGCATAGGAAGGTGCTCTCCAAGCACTCGCTTCCTAAGACTGTGATGGGCTTGTGATTACCCAAGAAAGCCAATGGATTTACTGCAGATTTTTCTGCAAGTAATCTGTCTAGTGTGCATTCTGTTGTCCCAAGGGCCCCATTTAAGCATAGGGGCTACCATTTTATTGAAACTCTGTGTGACTGATGGGAATAGTCGAGCACCACAGTTATTACATTTTCATCTTGCATCACAAGGGGAGAAATCCACAGTGGGAAACAACTGCAGTTCGACACGCTGTGGACATGACAATCTGCAGCATGCCCTAAAACTGGAATGATTTTCCCACTATCTATGGATATCTATGAATAGGGAACATGAATAACATTCTGGGGAAAAAATAGGTAACAGTAAGAAAATGTACATGGGGCTTTAAATTCTACCCTGTCCTTGGTGCCCATTATTCAAGGTTTGGATGGGGTCCCAGGAGTTTAAGATCTTAATGGTAATGCTGAGGTTTGAATAAGTGTGAGAAAATATATGAGAAAAAAAAACATTAGAAATAAATAGTATTTGTTCTTATTGTGTCATCTGGATGGTAGGTACATCTTCAGGAAGCTAAAAAGAAGCTATACCTAATACTATCAAGCTGCATAGACAGCAATTCCCTAATAAGCCTATTTTTTTCTATGTATAGACAATACATGTCAAATGATAAAAGTTATCTTCCTTTCTGGTGTCCTAAATATACAATAAAAGAATACTCTGCCTATGGCAAAAGAAACACAAGCATAAAACAGTTGGCGCCTGCTGACAAATGTCTTTACTTTATTACGTATATTAGGATAATTCACATTTTGGGGATCGCTTCTTTTTAATTATTATAGCATATACATATGATTGAATAAAATATTCAAATAAATAAAATTAGGGGACAATCAGTGGAGACTCTTAAATGAGAACTCCCTTGGATTTTTTCACTGATCTCCCCAAGCTCAGTGATTATTGTGTTTTTTTGGTCTATTTTTCATTGCTTCTCGTAGCCAGAATTCTGCTCCACACTGACGAGGGGCAAATACCCGAAACAGCTGTCTGTGGATGGATGCCTACCTTGGTTATGTCATTACACTCGCAACAGAGTTAGACTTTGACTTACAGGGGCCACCCTGGGGTTTCCCTATTAAGGTCCTAATGCTTGCAACAGAGTGAGGACCTGAGGGGCTAAGTATCAGGGTGGTTTGGTGCTTTCCCCACTGGGAGTGACCGCTTGGCAAAGGGCTTCCTTCTCTGGAGAGAGGGATATCTGGCTATTCCTGTGCTATGAAACTCGCAACTGAGGCTCCACAGACCCCTTCTTTGCATATATATATATATACAGTATATATATATATATATATATATATATATATATATATATATATATATGCAGTAGAGAGTGGACACAGCACTCGAGGAGCCTTGTGCGGTTGGTGCCAGCAGCGTATACCCTTAAGGACCGTGGGTATGGATGTACATAAAATAACAAAACTGCACTTTGTGGGAGAAATAAACTTCACCGTTTGAACACGAGCTACATTGGAGTGCCGCAGTGACTTTTTGTTAATATAAATACAGTATATATATATATATATATATATATATATATATGTATATATATATCAACCCTTAGCATGTAGAAGTCATTGGTTTAACCTGGATTTACTATCCACGTCATGTGACTGTACTTGTATTAGGATATATACTGCATGTTTGTGGCAAGTATTATTAACTCAGCAGTCAAACAATAAGATCACAGGCAGAAAAAAAAAATCCGCTCTCACCTTGACAAATGGAACGCGGTTCTTGTCCTCATGTACAGAGAGGTTTGTTTTAGACACTGGAAAAGGAAGGAGAATGAATTGATTAAAAAGCATTAAAAAGAAAATCAATGCCGCAAAATAAATCACTCATCAATTGTGCTTGCATACTAAAACTAAATAATATATTAGGCTCTGCTCAGTGTAGGAGCCTTCAGTACAGACTGCATCACATTTGGGGGGAAATCTGCACAGTATACACTGCACTATTTTTGCTGGTAAAACAAGGGACATGGTTACGGCAACCAGTGGATCCCATTAAAAACCAGTGAAGTCTGGTTGAAGTGCTGATGATGGGTCCAGGTACAGTACTTTTAAGCTTCTAATCCTATGACAAATTGGAAAACTGAGAGAACATGACAGTATGGACAAAAATAAGCAGTTTTCCTTTACCATATCCATTGATTTCTATGGGTCAAATGTTGTGTTCCTTTATGGAACTCAAAGGTGCGAAAATGGCTATGCTTTTGAGTCCTTTATGTTTGCAAATGGACAGAGGATAGTCACATCAGCATATTATGAATATTGGTAAGCTGACTTATTCAGTGGAGTGGAGTACATTTCATCCAATAGTATAACTGATTCCCAGCAATACTTGGATTTCTACTTGCAACTGAGCAGAGAGGAGGTGAGCTATACTTCAATGTAATATACTGATTGTATTCTGCATCAGTAAGGAAATGGACCAATATGCATCCCAGTAAATATGTTGCTTCAAGAAAACTTCATCCACAGTAGAACAAGGCTTCTCAAACTTTTTCTACTGGAGTCTCACCCAACAGACCAATGCAACAGCTGGGCCTCACCAGACTGACCAATAGGATGCCTGGGCCTTACCCAACAGACCAAGCATCGCCTGGGCCTCACCAGACTGACCAATAGCATGCCTTGGCCTCACCCAACAGACCAAGCAATGCCTGGGCCTCACCAGACTGACCAATAGGATGCCTGGGCCTCACCAAACTGACCAATAGGATGCCTGGCCCTCACCCAACAGACCAAGTAATGCCTGGGCCTCACCAGATAGAGCAATATGATGCCTGGGCCTCACCCAACAGACCAAGCAATGCCTGGGCCTCACCTGATAGACCAATAGGGTGCCTAGGCCTCACCATCTGTGATGAAAGTCCATGTAAAAGCTGAAAATAATGCTAGGGCTACTTCTCACCTGTCTTCTAAGCTCTAAATACCAATAAAGCAATTACAAAATACCTTAATAATGTTGCTTAAATGGAGATTGTTGCAAACAATGCAGATCATAGTTACTTTTGTGAAAACTGCCTCCCCAGCTGTGCCCCACCAGCAGCTAGGGGGCACCTCACTGGTGCAGCCCCCCTCACAGCTTGAGAGGCACTACTCTAGAAACTGAATAAAACACTGACATAAATAACACCACTCTGGAAAATGTTCTTTACATCCCAGGGGTATGAAAAAACATGATCATCACTCAGAACTTGTCAAATCTGGTGATAGTCATTAAACGCATTAACAGATCTAACTTCTTATATTCTCATTATAATAACACTCACATAACTTTTCATACACCACAAATTGGCTGTACAGAATTGTATGTGACACTGTCTTGAGGACACTCTAGGGCATCAGATTTCAGAAGCGCATCATCACCGCCTCAAGCATGCCACAGAGAATGATCTGTAATGAATGCATTCATTACATCCCCTAATGGATAAGACGCAAGTGCGCTCCACCTGCATATATAATAAGCCCAGCAATTTGCATACATGTGCCATGCCTTGTATTAAAGAGAATTGTGAATAGTCTGCCAGGTCATGCTGCCAGCTGTCTATTGTGTAACCCTCTGGTAACACATACATCAGAACATAAAACACTCATCTGAGGATGAAAGAAATAGCTATTTTGGGGGGGAATTTTTTTGCAGAATGAATTGAACTGATGTACAGAATCATATCAGCTGATACCAGCTTTTCTAAATAAGCCAATAAGTATATGCGGGACCCACAAATTTTGCTGTTATTTATCTCTCTGTGGTACAGGACTACACCCCTGCTCAATGATGTTGTCAACCAGAATGCTGTACTTAAAGGGACAACACCTTTCCAGTCCTTGCCTAAACATCATATTAATTTAGCTGTAGTATCCTTTATCCCATACAATCATACTGACCTTGGTTATAAACTTGCTATAGACTAGGATTCTGCCTTGCTCTTTTAGATCCACACATAGTACCTTGCTGTTGTGCCTCCTGTTAACATTCTTGGCTCTATTGGTCCTAAATTTACTCTTCTCTGCACTGTACCTGCCTCTAATAGGTGACAACCCCAAAAGGTACTACCTGGCAAAGTCCAGACCTTAGTAAGCAGATTGAAGGTGGAAGGCGGAAGAGATACTAACAGCAACATACTGCATTTCTCAATAGAACAGACACAAACCAATGTAAAATGCCTTTTTGCTTGAGTTTATATTCCACAAAAGTTAGTTGGATCCATCATGTAGATCTCGTGTTATGAAATGTAAGGACAAGAACGCTGCCTAAGGGTATGTTCACACCGCCGTGCTCAGTTTCCCAAAGTGAGTGAACGAGAGGGCGCACTCCTCCACAGACGCCGCTCTCTGCTCAAAGAAGTGACATGTCACTTCTTTGAGCAGAGAGCGTCGGCTGCTGAAGAGCGCACCCTCTCCCATAGACGGGCTATGGCACACTGAGACACAGGGGCGTAGCTAGGGGTTCAACCTAGGGGGGGCGAGTGAGTCTCAGTGCAACATAACTAAATGGAATAATTACCTTATTAATCCATAGAAACAATATGTGAAAATACATTAAAATGTAGGAGAAATCAGCCCCAATAATCATGGTGTACAGGGTATATGAGAGCAGACAATGTATGCCTCCATGTAGTATTTAGACCCAATTTTAGCCCTCATATAGTTCGCAGGGTCCCTCTATGCTCTCATATAGTAAAAAGACCACCATCTATACCCTAACATAGTAGATTATACCCCCTTTTTCCTCCATATAGAAGATAGACCCTCCCTGTGCACCCCCATATAGTAGTCAGGCCCCTCTGTACCTTCATGAAATTAGGCCTTCTGTGCCAATATAGTAATAATTTCTAATTTCCCATGTAGTAGTAGTTAGGGCCCTTTGTGCCCTAATTTAAAAATTAGACTCCTCTCTGTGCATCTATCTAGCATTTAGTGCAGGTAATCCCCCCAAAAAAGGTAGTATCTTCCATGTAGGCATCCCCTATAGCACCATCTCATGTAGGTAATCCCCCGGTATGTATTTCTCATGCAGCCACCCCCTCCCCCAGCAGTAGTCTTCCTGGTAATCCTGGTGGTTAGACAACCCCACCACCACCACCACCGTGAGTAGACTGTACCTCTAAATTAGGTACCCCCTTTTCAGTTAGCCCGCACATCCCATACCCCAAACCCCATAGATAACATCCTTCCCAGGAGTTAGCCCCACCTACCCACATAGGTCTCCTCCTCTATAACTAAGGGAAAAAGCCATACTTACCTGCTGTCTGGTTGCAGAACTGTAGTCTTCTCATGTCAACTCTCTCCCTGCTCTCTGAGCGCACGAGTGACATCACTCATGTTCCACCATGTTCCACAGCTCTAAGGGAGGGAGCGGCCTCTTGTGGCCACAGCAGTGATTGGCAGGGTGGAGAGCCAATGCTCTCCTCGCTTTGTCAATCATCCTGCTACATTCAAATGTATGTTCTCCTCGCATACAAGCGCATACAGCTAAATGGTCAGACCCAACATTCAGTAGCTGTGTGGGCCCCCCAGGAGCACTGGTTGCTGGCCAGGGGCCACCTACAGCCAATAGACATTTGTTAACTGGCCAAATCTTCAGTGGGCCCCCTGCCTGTGTGGGCCCGGGAGCTGCAGCCCCCTCTGCCCCCATCAAATTACGCTACTGCTGAGACTGGCGGGATTCCGCCTGTTTTATGCAGTGTGAACATACCCTAATATATGACAGTGGTAACTACAAAATTTACACATAATACCCAACTGTTGTGCCCACTGACATTGGAAACACTTACCAGAAAAACTTTTATAGAATGTTCTACAATACTTTGTTACTTAATACGGCCAGTTCACACAGAATAAATTCGGCGGAATTCTGTGGTGGAGCTCTCCACCTCAAAATCCCACCTGATGTCTGTTTCAATGGGATGGTTCACGCCTCCGCTTCTGCTGCTTTCCGCTCAAAGAATTGACATGTCCGCCGATTTTACTCTGTGTGAACTGGCCCTTATACAACAAAACTATTCCTTTCATTGTAGATTAAGGCTCTTCATCTCTGTGATAGTTTACTTACCATCTAGCAGGTCTCTAATTTTATCCAGGTAAATCTCAAAGTAGGAAACCTGGAGAAAAAAAACAGAAACCACCATTAATACTTGGGGCGTCTGTCAGTTTGGGTCATCAGACTTGCTGTAGTGCCAGAACTTGTGGTTGTAGTACAGATACAAATGCTAATGTGAAAACTGCCTATAAATGGAACACAACAAAGAAACTGAATAAGCTGTACAACAATGTCATCGATCTTTGTGCTCAGTTTATAATAATAGAATTGGTGATCAATAACCTATTTTGTAACATAATTCGAGCTACATTCACAAATTCAGCTAACACCTTTGAGTGCACAT
Source organism: Dendropsophus ebraccatus (assembly GCF_027789765.1). Classification (NCBI taxonomy): domain Eukaryota; kingdom Metazoa; phylum Chordata; class Amphibia; order Anura; family Hylidae; genus Dendropsophus; species Dendropsophus ebraccatus. Next base: position 62,550,872 of record NC_091458.1, read on the forward strand.
TACGTTTCATTAATCTAAAACCACTGGCACCGGCAACAGAATAGCTGTTAAGGCTCCGTAATGATAAAGCCTCTGACTTTAAGGCTTTCAGGGGAACTTGAAGGCTAGGTTCAAATCTGCTTTAGAGGCTTCTTTTTGGATCTCTGTAACAAATTCCATCCTCGAGAAGACCTTTATGCTGCATGACAGATGCCAACAGAGCCCAACAGACTCCATTGATTTTAATAATGTCCACCAAGTTTCCTGCTGGATTTTAATCTTAAGTATTGTCCTTATTTAGGAATCTTGAGGACTTCCTATAAGTCTTCTGTCTGATTCTTTCATCATATGTCTTGAGGCCCAGCTACAGCAAACAATTATTGCCCATACCTGCATTACCATCCATTCTTGCCGATAATAGTTTGGTGCCGGCTGATTGTGGTCTTTCAACATTTTGAAAAACCACGATCATGTCAGTGAGGGTTTTTTCTGCTTTGCTCCGTGTAACAGGAGCAGTGGCAGCAGACCACCACTGACTTCATTGGGCAGCTTCATTGGACGTTCTAAGGATGGTCTACAAGAATGTCATCCACTAGACATCTAGGACGTAGGGATAATGTTAACCAATGCTGAATGTGATCAAGGTTCTCCTTATGAATAAATAAGGCGGCTGACCCCAACAAAAAAAAGGAAAGCAAAAACGATACTATGAAAAGTCATAACAGATGAGCACAGTTGTCCTATACCTTAATATGGAATTCCAAGTTCTCATCCATGGAATAGATGTGGTTGAAAATATCTCGAGCAATCCTGGGTATTATTCCCATTAACTGAGGATCGTGAAGCTTACCCTGAGGGAAAAAAGCGAATGACAGTGTATAAGACGTGACATATCTGTAATACTAAGTAATTTCCCTAGAGTTCTTTCTTTTTTATAAAGACACATGCACTTCCTCTGGTAATGGGAAATGTAACTTTACAACACACAAGCTTAGGCCTAGTATACATACCTACTGCGATCCGTCGTCGTTTCCCTCTGGCGCAGTAGAGAAGCACCGGAGGGAAACGCATCCCTGAACTGATCCCATTGTTTTCAATGGGACAGTTCATATCATCCGTTCTGCAACTGATGCCGCCGGACCGACGGACTGACCGTACGTCAGAACGCTACTTACAGCGTTCTGACGAACAGCCTGATCAGCTATCCAGCACTGCATCCACTAAAGTCTATGGAGCCCCGGAGGCATGCCGTGTGCAGACGCATGCATTATGGCTCTCCATAGAGAAGTCCCTGTGACACTGGCTGTGCAATAGTGTCCCCTTGCAGGGGGGCAGCCCCCCAGCTCCTCTGTACAGGTGCAGCACTATAGGACAGGGGTAGGGAACCTTGGATCTCCAGCTGTTGCAAAACTACAACTCTCATAATGTCTGGGATATCCAGGCATGATGGGAGTTGTAGTTTTGCAACAGTTGAGGAGCCAAGGTTCCCTACCCCTGCTATTGGGGATATCCCCAAGTCCTGCTGCCCAAAGTAGAGGGCTCTGGTGTGCTGCTGCCCTCCTACATCGATGATCGATGGCCCCCCGTAATGCCGTATAGGAAAAAAAAAGGATGACAACTGATAGAACTGATAGAAACTGATAGTTAAAAAAAAACCGGATAGAAAACCTGATGACAACTGATGTCTTTTTGGCATCAGTTGTGACATCAGTTGTGGTCAATTTTTTACAACAAAACGGAAACGGATGTAACATATATATGTAAACCCAGCCTTACCTCCATGGTGTGAGTCTTTCCAGAGGCGGTCTGCCCGTAGGCAAAGATAGTTCCATTATATCCAGCCAGCACATCTACAGGGAAAACAACATCTTATTGAAGTACTACAGACATCCTGCGTATTCTGGTGTATTTGGTAGGATTTGAAGATTATAACATTTATAAGGCTAGGTTCACACTATGTAACTGTGCGGCTGTATTTTTTATGCGGCTGTAAATGTGCGGATGAAACTACGGCCGTGGGAAAAAATAGACATGCGGCTCAAAACATACGGTCATTTACTTGGAAATCTGGTTCAACTAAAAATAACAAATAAAATCTTAAGAAAGTGATGCAAACACCTCTGGATGCATCTGGGAAAGCAGGGAACACAGTTTACATGAATTGCTATTACCGGGGTTTGCGATCCTCTGCACTAATGCCGATGTCTCTCATGGTTAATCTATTAAAATAATAAAACACATTTTCGTTGTAATAAAGTCCCTTTCGTTGTTCAATAATTAAATTTAAACTAATCCATCATTTTGCAATTAAATATACTGTTAAAATAAATATATATATAAATAAATGTATATTTATATATATATTTATTTTTTGACAGTATATTTAATTGCAAAATGATGGATTCGTTAGAATTAAATTATTGAACAACGAAACTGAATTTATTTAATCGAAAATGTGTTTTATTAATTAAATATTAATTAGTACAGGAAGCTCCAGTAAGCCGTTAATTCATATTGCCGGCAATAGAGCATTCTGTACTAATCATCACTTTAATTTAATGAAAACATCAAATGTTTCTTCTAATTATGTTATCACAATAGCATTATTAGAAGAAACATTTAGAATTATATGTGCGCTCAGCTGATTGGCTGATCGGCTGAGCGCACATATAAAGAGCCGGTCCGCAGTACAGTGACTTCATTGTGCTGCGGACCAGCGAAGAGGACACATCGGGGTGAGTATAGAGCTCTCCCCACCCCCTCCCCAGCACTGCACCCCTCCCAGCAAGGAAGGGGGGGTCAGTTAACCCCTTCCTTGCTGGGATGGGTGCAGTCTGACATCAGTCTGGCCCCCAAGGACAATACATCCTCCCTTAACCCCTTGGGGGCCAGACTGTAAGCAGCGATCTGTAAAGATGCTGCATACTGTAAGGTGCACAACACCGCTCACAATGATGGGTGTTGTGCTCCTGTTTATGTGTTTTTTGTGTGTTTCTCCCTTTTTGTTTTTCAGATATCGGTATCCTGGGGATTACGTCGGATTCCGTGGACTAAGTCGATGACCAGCGTTTTTTTTTTTGTTTTTTTTTTTATAAAATGGTTAATGAGGGGTGTGGGGGTGTTTTTATTTGAATAAAAAAATTTTTTAACTTGTGTCTTGTCTTTATTTCTTTACTTTATAGACTTAGTAGTGGAAGCCGTCTAATAGACGGAATCCATTACTAAGTTGGGGCCTAGTGTTAGCCGGTATAAAATGGCTAACACTAACCCCCTATTATTACCCCAGTACCCAATGCCACCAGGGGTACTGGGAAGAGCCGGGTGCCAGTGGTCCCGGAGCGTCAAAATTGGCGCTCCTGGACCGGGCGGCAGCAGGCTGGTAAGATTTAGGCTGGGGAGGGCCTAAACCAATGGCTCTTCCCACCCTGGTGTTACCAGGCTGCTGTTGCTTGGTTTTTAACCCGGCTGGTTATAAAAATAGGGGGGACCCTATGCGGTTTTTTTAAATTATTTATTTATTTAAAAAAAAAAAACGCATAGGGTCCCCCCTATTTTTATAACCAGCCGGGTTAAAAACCAAACGACAGCAGCCTGGTAACACCAGGGAGGGAAGAGCCATTGGTTTAGGCCCTCCCCAGCCTAAATCTTACCAGCCTGCTGCCGCCCGGTCCAGGAGCGCCAATTTTGACGCTCCGGGACCACTGGCACCCGGCTCTTCCCAGTACCCCTGGTGGCATTGGGTACTGGGGTAATAATAGGGGGTTAGTGTTAGCCATTTTATACCGGCTAACACTAGGCCCCAACTTAGTAATGGATTCCGTCTATTAGACGGCTTCCACTACTAAGTCTATAAAGTAAAGAAATAAAGACAAGACACAAGTTAAAAAAAATTTTTATTCAAATAAAAACACCCAAAAAAAAAAACAAAAAAAAAACGCTGGTCATCGACGTAGTCCACGGAATCTGACGTAATCCCCAGGATACCGATATCTGAAAAACAAAAAGGGAGAAACACACAAAAAACACACAAACAGGAGCACAACACCCATCATTGTGAGCGGTGTTGTGCTCCTTACAGTATGCAGCATCTTTACAGATCGCTGCTTACAGTCTGGCCCCCAAGGGGTTAAGGGAGGATGTATTGCATCCCCCTTAACCCCTTGGGGGCCAGACTGATGTCAGACTGCACCCATCCCAGCAAGGAAGGGGTTAACTGACCCCCCTTCCTTGCTGGGAGGGGTGCAGTGCTGGGGAGGGGGTGGGGAGAGCTCTATACTCACCCCGATGTGTCCTCTTCGCTGGTCCGCAGCACAATGAAGTCACTGTGCTGCGGACCCGCTAATTATATGTGCGCTCAGCCGATCAGCCAATCAGCTGAGCGCACATATAATTCTAAATGTTTCTTCAAATAATGCTATTGTGATAACATAATTAGAAGAAACATTTGATGTTTTCATTAAAGTAAAGTGATGATTAGTACAGAATGCTCTTTTGCCGGCAATATGAATTAACGGCTTATGTAGCTTTCTGTACTAATTAATATTTAATTAATAAAACACATTTTCGATGAAATAAATTCTAACGAATCCATCATTGTGCAATTAAATATACTGTCAAAAAATAAATATATATATAAATATACATTTATTTATATATATATTTATTTTAACAGTATATTTAATTGCAAAATGATGGATTCGTTAGAATTAAATTATTGAACAACGAAAGGGACTTTATTACAAAGAAAATGTGTTTTATTAATTTAATATATTAACTATTAGAGGCATCGGCATTCGGCATCATTGCCGGCTATTTTTGAAGTACTCCGTACGGACCGCCTGTCAATCCACGGCCGCGTTTCTAGCCGCAAACAATGGTCCTGTTCATTTTTTACGGGTCCGTTTACGATCAGGCCGTAGATTCATACATAGTGTGCACTGTGTAGCCGTATATCCTATACTTTCCAGCGTACGCATGAACCACCAAAAATACCGCCGCACAATTACAGCCGCAAATACAGCCGCACACTTACATAGTCTGAACCTGGCCTTAGTGAAGAAAGATAAAGATTATAGCATGTATAACTGTATTACCTTTAACAATTTGCATAGCACAGGCATGGTAAACTTGCTCCTGAGTGGTATTTGGTGGAAACACGCGATCAAAAGCATACGGTTTTCCCTAGGACAAAAAAGGAAATGATTGAAGCAAATAGATAATAAAATGACAGTTGCTTTTTATTTACAGATCTCTATATATTTTTTTTAAATATTGTATCCGCCTGGTATGTAATGAATTTCAGTGTGCATCATCATGGTGATACCAGTATATAGATAAGATGGGATCAAGCAATTAGCAACTGACGATCGTCCCTACTCTATCTACCCCTCTACCTGGCAATGACCTCTGTACGGGTCACAGAACATGCCTAAAAACTCTCCCACATAGGTAAATAGGTTCTGCTTCAGTTAAGGCTAGAGCTACGCAGTAATTAGGCTGGGTTCACACTACCTATATTTCAGTCAGTATTGTGGTCCTCATATTGCAACCAAAACCAGGAGTGGATTGAAAACACAGAAAGGCTCTGTTCACACAATGTTGAAATTGAGTGGATGGCCGCCATTTAATGGCAAATATTTGCTGTTATTTTAAAACAATGGCTGTTGTATTGAAATAATGGCAGTTATTTACTGTTATATGGCGGCCATCCACTCAATTTCAACATTGTGTGAACAAATCCTTTCTGTGTTTTTAATCCACTCCTGGTTTTAGTTGCAATATGAGGGCCACAATACTGACTGAAATATACGTTGTGTGAACCCAGCCTAATACTTTGTTGTGCAACCAAGAAAAAACTGCCTGTTGTGAAATCCCATCATTCATACAAGTATGTACTTATGTCCATGGGGTTTGCTGTAAAGCATCTCTCCAAATGCTGTTAAAAGTTGTAAAACAGGTAAAATGGCCACCCCATAATAACATCAATTAAATGTAATTGAAAACACTACAATCAGAAAAACAAAACAGATTCAATAAAAAAAGAAAAACATGTTTTGGTTCTAAGCCCTAATCAAGGAGAAAAAATCTAGGTGATACATTCCCTTTAAAAGGGTACTCAACAAATGCTGCTCCTTCACTTGATAAGGGAACATTATTTCATTTTACTTTCTGTATCAGTTGCTTGCTGTTTTCAATATCTCTGCTGTGAAGGCGCAGTACAAGCACCTATTACTTCCAAAGAAAATCTGCCCTTATAAGCCAGAGTACGCTAGCACAGTCACTGTAGTTCTGTCTTGTAAGGCTGGGGTCACATACACACTGCACGGCCAAACCACTTGTGTTACCACAAGCTATAGCAGTTTCAGAACACAGTTATTGACCACACGTGTTTTATAGATGAACACACATTTTTAAATATTTCACTTAAAGAAAATGTGTGGTATGTAAAAGCTTTGTGCAACCATGTTAATGCATTATAATATATGGTATAAAGAAAGACTATGAGAAAATATTTAGAAAAGGCATGAGCATACAGTATAAGTAACCCACCTGCTACTAAAAAAAGTCTACAATCCATATAAAAGTTATTATTGTTGGCACACAAAGGACATGGAGCTATTAGGAGAAATCCCCCTTATATTGAGGCACATAGAAAATGGGTAGATACTGTAAAAATTTTTCCCTGCACTTACTACTGCATCAAGGCTTCCCTGCCTGGATAAAATGGTGATGTCACGACCCGACTCCCAGAGCTGTGCGGGCTGTGGCTGCTGGAGAGGATGATGGCAGGGGGATGCTCAGTGTCCCTCCAGTGCCCTGTGTCCCTCAGTGTCCCCCTGCCATCATCCTCTCCAGCAGCCACAGCCCCCACAGCTCTGGGAGTCGGGTCGTGACATCACCATGTTATCCAGGAAGTGAAGCCTTGATGCAGTAGTAAGTGCAGGGAAAAAAGCACTTTATAGGCATTACCCGTAATAAGTGTATATTGGTGATTTGTATAACTTTTGGGGGGCTAATACAATACTTTAATAAAAATTTTCGACTTAATACAAAACTAAAACCAGAAGTTTACATATATAGGGAGACATTTATTATGGTGAGGAGTGGCCATTTTCTGGCATAGAGGGGCCAAATGCAAATGGCCTGTCGCGCCAGATGGGCGGGGAGGGGCAGAACGAGGGGTGGCTCTGTGTTCGCTCAATTTAACATTTTTTATGCTGAAAAATGTTTAAGAAAGGTTTCACTATGTTTCACTATGTGCGTACACTGGTGCGCAGGGGGTTTATGTAGAAACATTAGGCAGTACTGCAGCGTCTCCACAAAAATGATGCAGTAACACAATTAAATAATGCTAAACAGCAGAGAGGATCAGAGCCGGCACTGCCAATCCCACCAGGACAAAAAACAAGGCATAAACAGTATACCTCATGTAAGATAATATCGGATAAAGTCCTTATTGTCGGGCTCAACCTCAAAGATAAAAGATGCTTGGTCATAATATGTGTCTGGATATGAATAGAAAAAAAATGTAATTCAAAAAGTTCCAATATCGCTGTTACAGGTAGAGAATACAGTGTGCTGTGTGGGTGGGAACACAATGAAATGATAAAGTACTGCAAATAATTCAGTAACACAATAAAACTGCAATGTGTGAACACAGCCTAGATGTTCTGCAACAGATTTGGGCGGGGAATGGGAAGGGGGGGGGACTGTGATGAACAGCTAAGGGAAAGCATTGAATTCTGGAACCTGTAGTACTGTGTACAACTGCTCCACCAGGAAGTACAGAAACAGAATACAGAACAAACCCCCCCAAAACAAATGGATTTTTGGTAATTTCAAAACTGGGTTAGACAGGTAAGCAAGGCTATACGCGTCTGCAGAATTGGTTGTTAAAGGGAACACTACCTTACACTGTCTACACTACTTTGTATAGAGAGAGAATATATCACAAAGTCTAACGCTTTCTTTACAGGATTCTGGAGAACATCATAGGGGTCACCATGAAAGCTTCTAACATTCCCATTAACATGAATCCAACTGGTACTTTATTATTAATTACTCCAGCTCATGTTCAGAGAAGAACACCTCTTACTCACCACAATGAGCAATTACCCAAACTAGGAGGCTCGCTGTGCTCCCTACAGACCTCAAATCTAAGCAAATGAAGCAAGTATAAAAAACAAACTATAAACTGGTGTCTGCTCTTTGCTGAGCACTGCGACATCATAGGTAGGCCAGCAATTTCTCTATAATCTTTTATGGGTAGTGATCTCCAAGCTGGAGCCCTCTAGCTGTTGTGTAACTACAGTGGTCGCTCAACTTAGGCTACTAGCGTTCACGCGTAGCAAAAGTGGCAGAATTCCTCCCTGTCATAATGACACTCTACGGTGGGCTTGTGCGCCTCGCGGAGAGAGGAGCTGCTTGAGCCTCTCATAGACTGTGATTCTGACAGGGAGGCTGGCGGCATAATGACAGGGAGGCTGGCGGCATTATGACAGGGAGGCTGGTGGCAATTCCGCTTCTTTTGCTACGTGTGAATATAGCCTTACAATGGCCTCAGGCTACAATATTTTTTAAGAAGAACTATCAGCAGGTTATATGAGGACACTGAGGAGGAAGGTATGTGTCTTCCCTTCCTCTTCTGCCCCGATCCTGCGATGTTAGTCGGCGTAATATTCAGCCGGGAGCACTATTGGGAGAACTGCCCTGCCCCAATAGCATTATCTGACCCGCCCGTTCCATTGATTATAAATGTAATTTTGGTACACCTTTGTGTCCTATACAATACTGGTACTACCTTAAAGTAATGGTGCCCCTTAAATAAATCACGTCTTTTGCATAGTAAGTGTGCTACCCTCTCAGTATTGGTGCCCCCTTAGTGTCTCCATTCAGTAATAATGCCCCTTACTACTGGCCATTGGATGCACTACTATTAACTAATCTGTGGGCTACACCATGTGTATTTACTAGAAAGGTGCACTGGTATAAGAAAGGTACGTGAGCAGAATCCTACACCACGTTTAATCATTAGTTGATCTAACTTTGGTTGGTTTTCATTTGGTTAGAAAAATTACCAGAATCCAGGTAGGTAGATCAAACGTCTATCTATATTTGCCTATAAAAGAACCAAAAGAAGGATGTGCCAATGAGAGAAACCACTTATATACCAAGCTTGATAAAATGATTGGTGCTTCTGGATAAAGACATCCGCTATACTAAGATCATGAGACGTGGTCATTACACAGCGCAGGGTTTTATGAGTTCTAACCTGAAAACAAGCCAGACAGATGACAAGCAGACTTTAATGTACCTGGCATCTGCTACTGGCTCCTGAAGTCTACAACTTATTATGACCTACCATGCTATGTACGGAGAATATAAATTACAAGTTCCCCATTCATTATCATAATGCAAGTCACAAGTACTGAGATATTTAGACAGCTAGAGCAAAAGAAAATTGTCAGTGACTAGAAGGATGCAAATGCATAATGTAGATATAATTAAATGATCACTCACCTTTCAAAACACTCTGCATAAATCAACAGTACAAGCTAATATAAGAAGCAGTGTAGTATATCTTATTAGAGGAAAATGACTCTTTTTTCACTTATCAGGCTCCTGCCCTCCTCCCTTCGCCCCTAAACTAATAATTTGCTTAAAACATCACCAAATTCAGCAAAGTTTAAAGGGTAAATTCCCACACAGCAATTCACAGACATTTCTCCAACTTTCCCATATGTCTATTCTGATGAATAGAATCGATTTTCAGTCACAGAAATTTCTGTAACAAATTTACCTTGTGTTAACTCAAAAGTTCGCCTAGGTCTATGAAGGGGATGGGGGGAGGGGTGCTGAGTGAGACAGAGGCAGAGAGAGACATAGAGCCCAGGTTGAATGATCTAGTAAGTGTTTATCTAATAGTGCACAATTCACAGCTTACACTGCTCAGTGTTGCTCTATAATGTTCTCCAAGCTGCTCACAAAGCAAATCAGGATCTTCTTATCGGTAAGTGTACAGTGTATGGGAGACAAAGCAGCTAGTCTCCCCTATTAGCTCAAGGACCAATGAAAATTAGAAAGTCTGGTTAAAAAAAGGCATATATAAGGATTTTTATTTCCAGAAATGGTGCTACATCCCAAGTACACACATAGCAGCTAACTGTGAAAAAATATGCTGAAAGGACTATTTAAATAAATTCTCTTCTCATATAGGTCAAATAACTAATTTCACGTCGCTGTACAGTGATTGTCACCATTTACAAGCTTAAAGGGGTTATCAAGGTTTAGAAAACATGACTGCCATCTTCCAGAGACAGCACCACTCTTGTCACCAATTTAGGTGTGGAAGATGGCAGCCATGTTTTTCTAAACCTGGATAACCCCTTTATTCTTACAATCTAAGACGAAATTCACACATCCGTAATATTTGATATCAGACTACCATATTTTTCGGACTATAGGGCGCACATAAAATCCTATACTTTTCTCAGAAATCGAAAGTGCGCCTTATAGTCCGGTGCACCTTATATGTGAATTAATTCTTCACTTAAATTAGAGTAAGTTCAAACTGAGTAAATCAGGCGGAACTCTCCACCACGGAATCCCGCCTGCTTCAGTGTGCCATAGCCTGTCAATGCTGCGCTGCGCCTTACAATCCGGTGCGCCTAATATCCGGGTGTGCCTTATAATCTGGTGCGCCTTATATATGAACCTAGACATTTTAGCAGGCGCTCTTTGGTAATGCGCCTTATAATCCGGTGCGCCTTATAGTCCGAAAAATACGGTACCTACATTTTCATTTGAATGGCCCTGTTCACTAGGGCTGGGCGATAATGGCCTAAATTAATATAGCGGTTTATCGTACATATTGCCGCGGTAACGATAAATTGAGCGATAATTGACACGCCCCCTTTTGAAAACCACACCCATTTGAAACACGACGTTTCGGCGTCTCCTATGCCATTTTCAAGTGGCACTTAGGAGACATAGGAGATGCCAGAACCCTGTGGTTTACTTATAAAGTTTGCTGCACATCATTTTATGGAATAAATCCACATTTCCACATTTGTACTACCATCAGAGTGCTGCAGAGTATTTTTTACTAGCTGATTTGATCCAAGGTCTAGGATTTGTCTGCTGGCACCCACAGTGCTGCCTATATTGTTTGCTATAGCTATCTATCGATCAACGATCGATAGATATTAGAGAGAGGAGATATATTATAGATAGGTTATACAGTATATCGATAGAAGTCCTATCTGTCTATCTTGTATCTATCTACGATCTGTATATCTTCTATCTATAATATATCTCCTCTCTCATATCTTTATCTCCTATCTATATATAATCTATCGATCTAATATAGATAGATAGATTTTATATAGATAGGAGATAGATGATATATAGATAGGAGATAGATGATATACAGATAGTAGATACTAGATAGATAGGAGATGGAGGGATGGATGGAGAGATAGATAGATAGATAGATATATGAGACATATCTATCTCCCTATCTATCTATAATCTATCTAATTTCTCTCATATCAATCTATCTATTTTACCTGCTGTTCTGCCCTGACCCCCCCCCCACCCCAGCACATACAGTTGGGGTCAGGTATGGGGTCGGCACCTCCTTGCTCCCCCGGGCACCGCTCTCTCTCTCCCGCACAGGAATCCTCCCTGTCACATATATCTGCTGTCAGTGTCCCGGGCAGAGCGTCGCACACGGCTGCTTCCAACACTGACAAATGATAACGGGCGCCGAGGATTCCTGCGCGGGACAGAGTGCGGTGCCCGGTGGAGGGAGGATGTGCTGACCTATACCTGACCCCCTGCAGCCGCTGTATGTGAGGGAGAGGGGGGGCCACGGCTCGCTGTGAGTGCAGCTTCCAGAGCCGTCCGGCAGCAGCGATGAGCACACACTGGAGGGGGAGCTGCTACCTGGAAACAGCCTGTCGGATCTCCAGCCTTCTTCTTTACCCCCAGCAGCACTGTTATCAGTGTCCTGAGCCGAGCGTCACACATGGCGCACGCCCCCCCCCAGACAGCAGAATAGTTTTACCCAGGCCAGGCAGCGGAGGAAGAGAGACGCGAGGAAGCCTGAGTGGAGCAGAGCATGCGGCCGCTGGGTGAGGGGAGGAAAAATACCGCAGATACCGTCCTGGCAAAGTTGAGGTCGGTTAACCGACGCCAGTGGCGGTATCGGTATTTTTGCGGTATACCGCCCAGCCCTACTGTTCACACACCCATGTTTGGTGCCGTGATCTGTGCCGCAAAAAATACTGACAGATCCTAGCCTAAGGCTACATTCACACATCGATAGAGCTGTCTGCAGCGGTGGACCTGCCACTACTGATGACACTATGACAGTATAGATGTGCATCTGTAAACATCTGCAATTGTACGGACCCATACATTGTCAATGGGTGATCCATGTCGCAACTGCCGCCCATACTAGGGCCTTCCAGTATTTCCTGAATGGCCCCAGCATTGATCTGTGACACCTACAGGTGTGTGTATGGGGCCATAGAAATGAACTGGTCCGCATGCTATCCGTTATTGTAGACACAACGGGGACATTTATTAAGTCCAGCGTTTTTGCTCCGGGCTGAAAAAGTTTTTCACAATGCCGACAGTACACAGATTTATGTAGAGGCGCACTGCCTCCACATAAATCCTGAGCGCACGGAGGAAAACCTACGCCAGCTCTCAGCTGGCGTAGGTTTCCTTATCATTTTTCCATGCACGAAATCCTAAATTAAGGAGACCTAGAGTCCGTGCTCCCCCCCCCTCGTTCAGCCCCCATCCCCGCCCCCCTGGCACAAGCAGCGTAAACTGGGATAATGTGAACATTTAATTTGCAAAACAGGCATCTGGCCGTTTTATGCCAAAAATAGAACTTTTTACGTTGATAAATCCCCCCCCAATATGTGGATTTGTGAATGTAGCCTAATTCCCGTGTTGTAAACCCACATTTTTGCACCAAACATTATTGGGGAGGGGCCTGTTTACGCTGTGATTATTTTCAGAGCCTCAGTTTTTTTTTACATATATAAATATACATATACAGGTGGTCCTCGGGTTACGACGGTCTCGAGTTAAGACGTTTCGTGGTTCCGACGCTTTGTTCCGACCTACGCGGTTCCGTCGTAAGTCGAGTACGTGCAGTGGCGGAAGAATACAGTACAGTACTGTACTATACTATACAGTGACAGGTTCCAGACTGAGAAAAACGAGTCTCCTGGCTGACCTAAGCCAGACTCTGCTGATGCCACCTGATGTACCTATGTGTTTATTGATACTTATGTAGGGTACTGTGTTAGCATACAGTAGGTTTTAGGATAGGCTAGGTGTTTACAGCACAGTACTGTTATTATGGTACAGTACTGTATGAATGTATGATCCGACTTACGTCGAAATTCGGTTTACGACGCCGCGCAAGAACGGATTAACGTCGTAAGTCGAGGACCACCTGTATATATATATATATATATATATATATATTTATTTATTCTAGCAACAAGAAAGATGAACAGTGACACAACAGTAGAGATTGCTCCAGCGTTAGCCCTTTCCTCTACATGTACAGAAGCAGACATCAGGGAAGTAGAGTGAATGTACAAGAAAAAAGATGGGAAGAAGCCCTGAAGGTTAGTAACAAGATAAAGAGAACACATACAGAAAGCTTGTTAAGATGATTGTTGCTTCTGGAGAAAGCCATCTGCTATATTAAATTCATCAGACATGGTCATTACAGCAATGTTTTCTTTTATCTTAAAGGGGAAGTATCAGCAGGTTTGTGCAAACAAACCTGCTCATATCCATCTGCAGCAGTTTATCTCTATGTTAGCAGTGCTGATCTTTTTTCTGTCAGTCTCACCATTTTGGAGCAGTTTGATAACAGTAAATATGCAAACCAGGTCCTTAGGAGCACCGACTTGGCCCACGCAGCCGCCTCTTCAGTTTTCGCCTACTATGTATATTCATATATACATAATTATGCCACTCACTTTCGCGCATATGCAGGAAGAGCTGCGTCCCTGAATACGAAGAACCTCTCCTTAGCACCCTTTTCTGGACCCATCTATTCAACTTCCGATCATCCACACACATTACACAAATATACCTACAATTTCCATGCCAGGAAGAAGTATGCATGTATGCCAGGAAAGAGTATGCAAGTATGAATATGCAGAGTAGACAGTGACAAAAGGGACGGCTAGGTGAGTCGAGGGTGGTGCTCTATGTGTCCGAGCAACAGCCTCCAGTGCTCCTAAGGATTTGCATATTTGCTGTTAGCAACCTGCTCCAAAATGTGGGGACTGACGGAAAAAAAGAAGACCGGCACTGCTAACATGAGGTACACAGCTGCAGGGGGATATCCACAGGTTTATGTGCACGAACCTGCTAATGGTTCCCCTTTAATAGTGGAATGTAGGACAAGACTGATGGACAACAAGCAGTTTAGATCAGGGTTAGACAAATTCATGGAGTACCCAACTTTGTCTAGAATCTGAACCAAAGCTGTAAAAAATGCATTTCATTTATTATTATTCCTAGAGGTCTTTATTAAAGCTTACTTTTCTTCTGCAGCCTGTATGTGTTCACATATAGTACAAGCTGCAGCATCTCCTACGCAGTGAGATCGTCTCTCTTCTTTCCTGAGCGATTTTCTAAGCAGATTCATGACCAGAGAAAATGTCATCTTTTATATATTTTTTATATTTTATATTTTAATATTTCTATACACTCAGAAACAGACAGAATGTAGACACTAGCAGACTACGTTCGATCCACTAAATTCAATGGACGTCCCTTATTCGCTGAATATGAATGAATGAATATGAATGTTTGGAGTACACCCCAAAGCATGTTCTTGTCACTCTGTGTCATAAGTTCTATTCAATAAAAGCAGCCAAGAATTAAGCAATGTCACCATGGATACAAAAAAAAGTGTTTTCATTAGACAAAAAAAATCATTGGTTATACTCCTATAAAAGGAGGACACTGCCCACAGGGTATCACCCTCTGGATTTTTCACTGTAACCTAATACATTAGTATTCAAGGAAAGGAGTCATCTGCTACTCTGATATTCCATACAGAAAGGTTTTTTGTAATTGCAGTGATTTCCAAGGGACCAATTTACGTGAACATCTTGCTTCTTCCTTATCTCAACAGCGCAAGGAAAAACACAGCTGTCCTTGTTCTTGGCTGCGTACATACTACTGCTTCGTGTAAGGTTAAGTCTATCCTTTCTTCTTCTTCCTTACCTAGCTTGGGAATCCGCATTACACCAAAGATCTTGGCGTGAGCTTAATAATTGAATTCTAAATTTTTCTTTCTGCAGCGACACAGGCTTGCTGAACATTTCTGGTCTGTATGAGTGGAATTAGAATAATGCTGAGTCCGCTTCCTCAGGGCAACGCTTCCTTATTTTTCATCCTCGCTTACATCAACGCTGCTGATGTGGCTCTGTGTTCCTTCAGGCTGTGACTGCTTGTGATAAGAAAAAAAGCTCAGCCTTGGGGAGCTGTCCAAGAGCTGAAATCTGTTTTCACTCTCCGCAGGGACCCAAACATCCTGCCAGACACTGGGGTCAGCTGCTATTTAGAGCGACCATGAATACAATGGTTCCAAACGGTGTAATGTTAAGATACATCATATAAAAGAGTCACTGCTCTTCCCCGGAATACCCTTTTAATATAACATTTCATGCATTAGAATAGATAGCTCAGGACAAATGTGTAGTATCTGTTTTATGGCTCATGTTTTAGGTTAGGGGCACCCATTTCAGGACAGGATTCTTGATTTACTCAGCACAAGACTAGGTGACCAACATCTGTTTTGTCTGGTACGATAGCAGATCCTGGGGTATAGCCATTTACAGAACCCTGCGGTACACACATCAATACAGAACTGGGCAGCTCACTAGAAAATGGATGTCAAGTGCAACAGTGTGTCACCTATACTCAAGATACAAACCAACAATGCAACACAAAAAGCTCTGGCCTACTAGACTCTCAATAATAATCAATTTTTGTGTTGCATGTGACAGGTTCTCTTTAAAGTGACACTGTCACCCCCTTTTTGCATTCTGACATCTCTACACAGATGTAAAGGGTAAATTTAGCGGTTTTCATACCTTACTTTATATCATACATCATGGTGCTTGTTCAAGTAAAAAATCATCTTTTATCAACTGCAGATTGTGTTAAGTGGGCGGGGCCTTGCGGCATTAGAGCCACTTAGCCCCGTTGTCCCCGCCTCCTTGAGGCCTATCGGTGGGCCGACCTAGAGGGGGTGGGGCCTAGACCTTTAGGCCAGCCTGTCCTGCTAATGCTGCGAGGCCCCGCCCACTTAACACAAGCTGCAGTTGATAAAAGATGACTTTTTACTTGAACAAGCACCATGACGTATGATATAAAATAAGGTATGAAAACCGCTAAATTTACTCTTTACACCTGTGTAGAGATGTCAGAATGCAAAAAGGAGGTGACAGTGTCACTTTAAGTACTATAAATGTTATAATCAGTAAACATCGTTTTACATGGGCCAATATTTGGTCAGTAACCATCACTGTCGGGAATCAACCAGTGTAAAATGGCCAGCAATCAGTCGGCAAATGAGAAATCTCTTGTTCATCGGCTGATTGCATCTTTTGTGCTGCCATTTAAATAAATAAATGTTAGTCAGCCGCATATCTTCCTGTATAAACGAGGATGTGTTGCTGCCAATGATTTAGTTATAAGTCTGTATTAATGATAGAGTAATTATTCATGTGGCCTGACCGCACAACTGATTGAGCCTTGTCGAGGCTCTGCAAGCGAGCGCTGATCTCGCTGATCAACATTGGTTTGTGCTGTTAGGCTATGTGAAAGGCCCCTATGTTATATGGTGTCATATGGTCTTAAAGGGAACCATTCACCCCGTGGCCCCGGCAGAAACTGACATACAGTGACATAAAGGTCAATATACTTACCACATCGCTCCTGGTCCCGTCCCAGATCCCGTTGTTGACACAGAGAAATCGACGATTCTTCTTCTCGCGCCCATTATGGTAATGAGCGCTGCCAGACCCGAAGTCCAGCCTTCTCCCCGCCTCCGACACTTGATTGACGCCGGGTCTTCTTCCTCCTCGTCTTCTTTCTCCTCGCCGGATCCCGCGCAGGCGCCGTGACAGTCGTTTTCGGCGCATGCGCAGTTCACAATTGAAGCCGCTCCGCAGCTTCACTGTTTACTGCGCGTGTGCCGATTGTCTCGAGCATGTATCCTGTTTACGGCGCAGGCACAGAAGAGGTGACGAGACCATCGCAACGGCGCCTGCGCGGGAATTCGTCAGAAGACTGAAGATGTCAATCAAGTTCCAGGAGGCGTGAATGGGCGGCGACGAGAAGAGGACCTCATGAATAAGTTGGACTCGACCGTCATTTCCTATGGACGTTGGACTCATCTCAGCTCATTACCATAATGGGCGCGAGAAGAAGAATCGGCGATTTCTCCGTGTCAACAACGGGATCCGGGACGGGACCGGGAGCGATGTGGTAAGTATATTGACCTTTATGTCACTGTATGTCAGTTTCTGCCGGGGGCCACGGGGTGACTGGTTCCCTTTAAGGCCAAAGTACACAGCACAATAAACCTGAAGAAGCGAGCGCCAACCTGTCAGTTAAGCACTCGCTTCCCGCTCACTGCCTGTGCTATTACACGTACAGACAGTGAGTAGGCAGCTGCGGGAGTGGCTACTCGCAGCAGACCATTGCTCCTCAAATCATACCCTTTTAACATGTTGAAAGACCACGATCAACCAACATTTTTCATGTCCTATTAACATGTAACATATTATATGAAACAATTATTGTCTTGAAGTAAATCCGATAACTGTTTTGCATTATAGGGCCTTTAGTGAGTTAAAGATCCTGTGCATTATTTATTTCCAGTGTGGCATTTTCCTATATAAATCAAAAAAAGAATACATCCCCATTTCCTCTCCAAACTCTCCCATTTTCATTTCACCCTGAATGCAGCAGCCAGGGTTATCTTTCCGTCTAACAGCTTTATTGATGCCTCCTTCCTGTGCCAGTCACTGCACCGGATGTCTACCCACTAGAGGGTAAACCAGTTTAAACTGATCAGTCAAACACTAAGCTCTCCGCAGTGCTGAACCTTCCCATAGATCCATCTTTATCTCTGTCCGTCATGCATTCTGTGATCTACATTCTGCCAACAATCTAGAACTAACTTGGTCCCCCATTGACATGACTTCATTCATGCTGCACCATTTCTCTGGATGCAATAGAAAATCAGATTATTTCTATTAGTTCGAAGTGTTTCCTAAAACAAATCTTAGCAGGCCTATCTCATTCCATAATCTGTCTCCTTCCCATTTACTTTCCCTTCACAAAATGATTCACCAGAACCCTAATATCGTAATTCAACAGTACCTGCCACCCTCCATACACCCTAATGCATTTTTTTATAACTACACCATGGGTCTCCAAACTGCGGCCCTCCAGCTGTTGCAAAACCACAATTCCCATCATGCAACAGCTGGAGCGCCGAGGTTTGGAAACCCATGACCTACACACACAGACATCGATTGGTGACTATCTCATGCACCTTATTGGGCACCACCATGTTAAGAACAAAAGATGGTGGCCCACTGCACAAAACAAGCACTTTTATCTCTTGTTCCCCCAATTTTCCCAAAGATTGTAAGCTCTTGTGAGCAAAGCCTCCACACTTTTGGTTTGGTTTATTATTTATGACTCAGTACACATATCCTTTAATGCAGAATATGTTGGCGCTACTTGAATATCTAATACAGAATATTGATACTTTTTTGTACAGACATGGTTGAACATTGGCCAGAGAATCCACATCCTGAATACATACAACATCTAGCTGCAAATTGGATGTGTAATCAATATGGGAATTGTAAGCTCCGCCTAGAACCCAAACCAATTGTTAAAAGCACTTTCAATCAATATGAAAGCAAATGATTGTAAGAAGAGTGAGCTGCCTCTGTCTGCTATAAATGGATTTCCATGACATGTGAGTGCTCCTCTGCTGCTCTTCATCTCTCTTTACACGGCAGATCACTCCAGACTATGTCATGTCACAGCCCAACCCATGGCTTTGGATTTGCCCATCCTACTCTGAACTCAGTTACGGCTTCCATAGCTGCATGCATACAATGAACTAAACAAGGCCGGGTATGCGACTCAATGCAATTGATCATCTGCTCTAAACTATTAGGGATATTTTAGTAGCCAAAGCCTTCTACTTCTTAAATGACACTGATGCATTGAAACAATTTTAGCATAGTACTAGATATATTTCACTCGTCTACTGTTCAATTACACCTCATCAGTCACTTGCTATTCATCACCATTGTCCGTTGTCATGGCAACTCAATCCCAACGGAGAAGATTATTAAGCTAATGCGACCAGAAACTGACGGCTTACCCACTCCCATCCTTTCTGAACGTGTTCTACATAATTCTCAGCAGTCGGCCATAAAAGATTCCGAAGATTTGAGCTCAATTTGAATACTATGCAACCCATTGTAAATGAAGCGCTGGGTGCTATCAGGTCGACCCTGGGGATTCTCACAGAAGATACTCATATTCATGTCACGCACCCAGGAGCCTAAATTCATAGCCTGTCTTGCTGCGTCCCTTTCTTATATGTATGATTCTTTCTTTTTCAGAGACTAACTAGAAATAAACTATAAAAAAAAGAGTACCACATATTTCTGAAAAAGTTGTATGTTATAATAAAAACATCAAAGTAACAGAGACGTTTGTCACTAATGGACCCATATAATAGCCCTAGGACTATGAGCTTTCTATATCTAGACAGCACTACACAAAATGACCTACATAGCACTTTGGTTTGCTAGTTTTCCTATATACATCAAAAGTGGTATATGTACTGAATCAATGAGCTAATTGCACTCAGAGGCTCATAATCATGTGAACTCCGAATCAATAGTTATTTTCAGCAGCTTAAAGGGTTTGTGCAGTGCCATGTAACTATGTTATACAGAGTAAGGTCATGTTCACACAACATATCTTTTGCATAAATCACGGCCGTTGTTGCAATTTGCAACAACGGCCGTGATTTATGCAGAAGACACGTTGTATGTGAATGAATGGAATTCCGACGAGAGCGTATACACATAGTATATGCTCCAACTGGGATTCCAATGAGCTGCAGGAAAAACTGACATGTCAGTTTTGTGCGGCCGCTATTCATTGAATAGCGGCCACACAGACATATGATTCCACACAACGGAGCGTGCGGCTACGGTCGCACGCTCCATTGTGTGCAATGGTGAATTGGGATACAGGCGCACACATCCCAATTCAACAGAAATTACGATGATCTTAACTGATACTGGCCGTTCTGTGACACGGGTCACAGAACGACCGGTGTCAAAAGACGTATGAACGTGGCCTTAGGCTGGGATAAAAATGGGAATAATACTCAAGTGCCCTGATCCCCCACTGCATTTATCCTAACAGTCCTGGATGAGCAGTACTTTGTGCTGCTCTCCTGACCAACATTAAGTGCCTGCTCAGCCAATAACTGTGGATCACCACTACAACCAGTGATTGGCTAAGCAAGATCATCCGGCATGACAAAATGAAAGAAAGATACACTGAGCCTCAATGGGGACTTCCAGGATGGATGCAGAGGGGGATCGAGAATGTTATCCAATCCAAGCCTGCACACCGCTCACTTGGTATTAAGTCCAATGCAATAAGTAATGGAACACTACAACATCTTGTTTGCGAAAAACTTGTTTCTCTTTATATATAAATCTTGCAATTTTCACAATAAAGACGAAAAATCTCCAAAATACAAATAAACATAAAAAAAGAAAAACGTCACCACAGTGTGTTGGACAGACGCAAGATTATCTTCACACCCTGGCTTGGTGCTAGCAAGTCTCTGTCCTTCGAGTCTCTCACCCTCTGAAGAACGATGACGTCGACACGTACGCTACGTTTCGAGGGAGGAGCCCTCTTTCTCAAATTGCAAGATTTATATATAAAGAGAAACAAGTTTTCCGCAAACAAGATGTTGTAGTGTCCCATTACTTACTGCATTGGAGTGCTTTATCTGTCACATGGCAAACACCATGGGTGCTTCACTGCTTTATTACTAAGCTATAACGGGATCCATTGGGTTGCACCCTTGTGTCTGACATGTTGATGGAAGCTATACTTCTGTGCTATTCTTCTGGACAAATATAACCGAATCTGCTGCTGCTGCAAACATGAACCTTAGCCTTGCACAGTTCCCTCATTTTAGCTATGCAGTAAGCTTTGTTCTCGTACCATATCTAAGCACTCAGCTTAGTCTTGATCCTATATCTATACACCTAATGGATTTAGTGGGCATGGTAAAAAAAACAGGTGCACAAAAAAAAGCCACCATCCCCACATGAGCACCCTAACTAAAGGAAGTGGGAACTGTGCCTAAAATAAGTTATGGAAAAAGAATGGATAATATTTGTTTTTGATTAAGCAATTAAAAAAAAGTTGCAAAAGACTCCTAATAAATGATCAGGTGTAGACTGTGTGTATCTACTGTAGATATAAAGGGCAACAGGGAATTTGTTCTTCTGTCAGATAAGATTTATTACTAGTGAGAAACAAGTGGAGGGGAAACGATTGTGACCACGAACTTCAGAATTACCTGTCGTCAGATATAGCAGCTCATTTATAACCACATAGATAGGAGACTAAAATCTTTAGTTTAACTATTAGAACAAATTACTATGTAAATTAATTCCAATAAATAGAGTAATTTATTTTAATAGTCTAACCAGCAAGGAATCCCTGTATATCTCAGTGCCCTTGTCCTCCATTGAGCTATCAGAACGAAAAGACAAGAGCCAAGGTCCGCAGAGAGAGAAAGATGGTAATTGCTACCAGACAACATCTTAAAGGGAATGCATAGCCTAGATTTTGTTTTTCTACTTATCAGGGCCAGATACTGAAATGTGTTCCTTTCTTCATATCTGTTTTAATTTTCAGATAGTAATTTTATTTTATTTATTTTTTTTATATTATTATGTGGGCTACCATCTTGCCTGAGCCAATTTAATAGCAGTTAGTGATATGCTTTACAGCAAGCCTAACAGACCACTGCACACAATATATGGTACCTGTCCTATTCAAATGAATGAGAAAGACTTATGGGTGTGCTCAGTGACCGTTATAGAGGTTGTTCTAGATGGAGGGGGCCTCTGTCATGTGTACCTCTTAGCCATAAACTGGACCACTGGTGGTGATGGTTGATAGTATGAAAATGATTGGGGGAATTCATCAATAGTATAGCCATGGGTTTTTAGTGTCAATTTGTGCGCAAACATTTATTTGCTCCAAAATGTGTGACTTTTGGATCCTGGTCCGCCTTCTAAGTGAAAAATGTGTGCAGCAGAATGAAATCTTATATTGATAGCCAGTCATTTTACAGTGTGTGAACCCTGCCTTAAAGGAATAAAACATTACATATAAATTATATCAGACCACGGGCTGATTTTATAATAAACACCCATAACTTCATTTTTCAGACGTTGCGGTAGTACAACGTAACCTACTTTATGTGCAGCAATCTTGGTCAATGATGTATTTACTGACGTATAAATATAATTTATAGACCTTACCGAGAAAAGGTCTATATAACACACAGAATGGGTGACAAATACAACCTCCTGTGATAAAATATTTATGAACCTTATAAAATAAATGCTTTACACACCATATTTCTCATTCTATTATATGTATTTTACTGCATTATGTAAACCAAATTACTGCCTCCTTCCAGGTCTCTCGGGTACACTAATGTGGGCACTTTTTATTTGTTGTCTGGTAGTTTACCTGACCAAACCAGACTGTACATTGTAGTAAAGGAGAATTTTAGGCTCTGTTCACCCTACTGTCACAGATTCCTTTGACTAAGGGCCCTTTTACATCAAATGGTTGTTGGCCTTACTTGGTCGATTACTGACCATTCCGGGCAATAATCGTTTGGTGTAATAGGTCATGTTAAAAGGCAATGATCAGCCAACATTGTGCATGTGTTGTCTTTAAACATGACCTACCAAAACAATCATGACAGCAATGTTATGCTGCCCGTCGCTCCGTGTAATAGGAGAGGCGGCAGCAGACCACCACTCTCATGAATGGGCAGCCCAGATGATGTTATCCGGGCCACCACTCTCGCAGCTCCCCGTGGACCCCCCATTTGATGTCTACTGCTGGAAGAGTCCACCATGCAACAGATCTAGAGTAACAATTTCCACTTATGACTAAACTATGACACGGATGTGAACACAGCTATAAGAGCACAGCATTCTGGTTGTTCAGTAAGACCAAACCTCCTCTTTAATTGCTTCCTACAGAATATTACATTATATGTTTCTTAGTTACAGTTTCTTATTTCTTACAGTTTCTTATTATGTGTTTCTTAGGAAGGCTGCCTTTACACGTTCAATGATTTTCCCAGTCCGTGACTGTGGTCCGGTAGCTACCACCGTGATCCATGCAAATCCGTGATCCGTTTTTCATCCGTGTTCTTTTTTTCACTGATTTTTTACAGTATTTTAAATTACATTGATTACATCACATCCGTGTCTTTCACGGATGAACACGGATGTCACATCCGTGTACATTCGTGAAAAATACGGATCTCATTGATTTCTATGGTGAATCCGTTCCCTGCTTCCGTTTCGAGTAATGACACGTCCTATTTTTAAACGGAATGGATCACAGATCCGTGAAATCACGGAACGTCTGAATACCCCAATAGAAAGCAATGGGCTGTAAAATTGTCTGTGCGCACGGATCCGTGAACACAGACAGCCTTACAGTCTGTGTAATAGTCCTCAACTGTATTTATGTATTCATGGTTCTGAAAGCTTTAGAAATAAAATTCCCAACATGTTTATTCCAGTGACTTGCATTTTAGGAAGCACAGATGTATGAAAGCTAAGTATCCTATGTTACTGTAAATCAGCTGATCATGACTACTTTGGCAGTGTAGTATGTATTATATTATTGTACATGTAAACCTTGTTCTAGCCTAATTATATTCCAGTTGGTTTGTCATACATTCTTGTATAGTCCTTGTTTCTGTGACTTGTAGTAGGAATTGTTTTTCCTATTTTGACTGTAACGCCTTTTCTCCCTATCCTATCTCTGTATCCTAGATCCTCCCGTTGTTCGGTTTCTTTAGGGATGTTTTCATGCACAGTGAAGTTCAGTGGTGTCTGGCATTAGGATAAATAGCTAAGGAAAGATAAATAGGTTTCGTTTTTGCTAGTTCGTTTCTACTCATCATTCATCTGCTTCAATTTTTGACTCATGTTCATCATTTATTGGTGGCAGCTTCCGCTCCCATGATCACCTGGTTTCTGTCATCTAATGGTGAATTGCTGAACTGCTAAGAGCGATTGATGGTCCATCCTGGGCACAGGCAATTAATCAACTTTGCTCCAAAAATTTTCCCATTAATTTTTCCCAGGCTAAATTAGCAAATGAAAGATGAAATAAAATGATTGATTGCACAATATAGTCCACTGTAAGACAATAAATTAAAGCATATGTGGTGGTCAGATAAGAGTAATAATACTAAACACAAAAAAAATAATAAAAGCTGTTTATCAGAAAGCATATAATTTGCATTTCTCTGTAGCATTTTTACTCCAGATACTGATCTGACTCTAAAACCACAGAATTTGCCTCCCCGTTCAGGTTTAAATCAGATTAATGGTTGCCCAGTGGTTGGCAGGGCTCTGATGCAAAGAAAACCCCTAAGCATTAAGTATAACCAGTCAGGGTCTGCACGTTGCCAAATAACCATGTCCAGTAAATGTTCTATTTGAGCCGCCTGTGATTTGTGCAGTCTGAGTTTAAGCTTGTAATCTCGTTCTGTTTCAATACTTTTTGGTGGAAGATTGCCGTTTTAGTGTAAGCTCTTATATTAACACAGCTGGATTGCTTATAGTAGGTGACCCAGTTGTTCTTAAGCGTACAAACTATATCTATGACAGGGTAAAGGTTTCCAACATCCAGGACCGAGATCAAGTCAATAAAATTCGGAAGTCTTTGCTAGAGTACTGAGTAGACAGATGGGAAGGTAGATACATATATAATAGATTACTGTTATAGGAAAGGAAATATATAAAATGCATGTATAGTATATTATAAAATTATTTTATATTATAACATTATTTTTTAAATAACAAGTGATATTAACTGAATATAAATTAGGATATTTCATCAATGGGTCACTGCCATTTCAAACAACTTGATGTGATTCCCAACTTATAAGTAAATCACTTAATTCTCCCAAAGTTACTCCAGAAAAACATCTCTTAAGGTGTCCCACTTCCTAGCAATCTGCTGTCTATTGCATGTTGTTCGGCTCAGTACCAGAATACATGTCGGGAAATGGAGTGGAGCTTAGGCTGTGCTGTGTGCAGTCTGTTTGCCTTCTTTCGAGGATTCTCACTTTCCCTAAAAGGTAAATCAAGGCTTCCCCTTGATCTCGGCAGCAGCAGTCCGATGCTTTGTCAAATCACTTCCATGCTGTAAATCACCCCCCAGCATAATGCCAGACTGACAGATTTCAGAGTACTTTCCCCAGTACTATGTTATGGCATAGCATACTCAGTAAGTGCTGTGCTTGGTAAGGAAGAACAGGCACCCTAGACCTCTTTGACACTAGTTCTGTCGCACAAACAGCCCCAAATGATTGAGACCTAAATATATGTGCAGTAAGTAGTCATAATGTAAAATAATAGTGTGCAGCCCACTCTGCTGTTTTTGTTCTTCCAGCGACCCCTGGCTACATGGGTCAGGAAGACCCCATTCTAGAGGTGTGGGTTTAAGAAAGGGAGGCACATCTATTAGACATTTATCACATATCATGTAATGGAAATATACCTTTAATGCCCCTAAAAGTCAATTCTTGGCAAACAAAAAATTCTTCAAAGACAAGGATTATAACCTGACACAGAAATCTCAAGGTTATAGAGAGTATTTTCTGGTATACTGACAGCTCACCCACGTGTATTGTATCAAAACAATAAGGAACAAATCCATCAATCAACCCTCTCCACTGGCTTTGGAACAGATGCCAGAATGCGCATTATGCTGCTATATTCAATACCGTTCGACAGGATCAGGGTTTTTTTCTCATCATTGGTCTGGTTGATAGCTTTCCAATAGTTTTTTTAAACAATTCCTGCTGCCTATTTACTTTTAATGGATTTTCTTATAATTACATTTGGGCTAGACAAAGCTCCATTAAATGTGCTGCCTTATGTCTATTGTTGTCTATATGAGGTCTTGTTCTTGGCAGGAAAAAAAAAAAGAGAAAAGTTAACAGAACTTTGTTCTTCTCATAAGGTCTAACTTCTGGGATCACCGGAACGCAGGGCGCGGACTCATAGTCCACGCGATTCACCATTCGTTCCACCAAAAGATACACAGAAAACCTACTCCAGCTTATAGCTGGTGTAGGTTTTCTGCCGTGCGCAACGGCGCGCATGGGATTTATGTAGAGGCAGTGTGCCTCTACATAAATCTCCGTATCGCCGGAGCTGCGGGGGCATTTTTAAGTCCGGCCCAGAAAACGCCAGACTTAATAAATGTCCCCCTATGTGTATACACTCTGGCTGGGATCCTATAGACGGCAAGGTAACATATATTTTGTGAACATGGCCATAGGCTGTATCTATGTTTTCCATGACTCTAGGGCTTTACTAACCGATAATCACCGATAATGCTGAGGCTTCCAGGTTTGGGTGGACTCGAGCATGTTCGAGTTGCGCTCATCTCCCACCTTTACCAATACAAGCTACATAAACAGTTCTTGGTGAGCAACCAATCAGGACACAGGTGGTGCCCCCCCAGCAGATTATTCCATATGGATGGTCACATGGCAGGGATGCACAGATGTTATTGTCAGCACTGAAAACAAATGATATCCAGTCCCAATATCTCTCGGTATCCATAATGGTGCCCATATAGTTGTCACTGCTAGAGCAGCGCCCATTCACATTGATGAGGGATATATAAACAAATGCAAACCCCCTCCACATTTATAGAAGCACTATCCCTGCATTAGGTGAGCACTCTACAACGCCCTCCGATAGGAAGGAACAGAGCTGTAAATAATGATTCTTTCAAGGGCACAGTGACACCAACAACTCCTCTTTTATTGCTATAAAAGACTGTCACACTGAGCAACTCTCGCTGCTACTGACAAGGATGCATTAGAAACCCCAGGAGCCCTTAGGGAAAGATCGTGTATATACTAGAATAGAAAAGATTCAAACACTGTACAAGAGGTTGTTATTTTAAATCCAATTCAGGACTTCAGGAAGATCGCCATTTGTAAGGTCCTAATTTTCTTTCTTTTTTTATTGCTATTGGGATGAACAGCTTAGTGTATTGTTGATGGCACCAATGATACCTCTGATGATAAAGTTCCTATTCCCTGTCTATGGTACATGCAGCACCAGGACCATCTCTCGTCTCCGTAATTATCTAATAGTGCAATACATATTATTAGATAACACTATGTGTAATGATCTGAAGCCATGTGTTATATAACTGTCAGCTAATTCTACAGATAATATGTCATCTTCATAATCCCTCCCTGGCAGCCCAGAACACACAACCTGCTGGCAGCAAGAAGGGAAAATGGGGTCAAAACTGTGAAGCATTTACCAAGGAGTGATTTTAGGACAGCTACCCCCAGTGAATGACATTGTAAACATTATTACATGGACCGATGCAATACTTAAAGGGAAAAATGGCCGCACATATATGCATAAATACATGGTTACAGTCACAGGTTCCTTACTAAGGCTGGGTTCACACTACATTTTTGCAATCCATTTTTGCAAAAAACGGATGACAAAAGAAAATGGATGCATTTGTGTACATCGGTTTTGATCCGTTTTTCCATTGACTTCCATTATAAAAAAAACAAAAAAAAAACGGATCTATTTTTTTTAACGTACATAAAAAAATGAAGTTGACTATGTTTTTGGATATGTTTAAAAAATGGATTTGTTTTATTTTATAATAGAAGTCAAAGAAAAAGAAACGGATCAAAACAGATGCACACAAATGTATCCATTTTTCATCTGTTTCTTTGCAAAAAAAAATACAAATGAAGAAACAGATTGCAAAAACGTAGTGTGAACCCAGCCAAAGGCTGCATTCACACGTCAGTATTTTCCATCTGTTTTCACGGACCTGGAAATACTGAATCCGTTACAACCCATTATTTTCTATGGTGCTATTTATACATCCAATAAATTTGCAGATCTGCAATCCGTAATGAAAAAAATAGGACATGTTGTCATACGGTCATACGGAAACCCTGATAGAAGTTTATGGAGAGTGCAAAATTGCAGAGAGTACATTTCAATCCGCAAAACCGTCCGCAAAACCATCCGTATCACGGATCCATTTTTTATGACATCTCCAAGATCCTCCTGCCAGAAATATCCTGCCTGATTAAAATGACTGTAAAATGGCCCCCAGATGACTATGTGACCTTTTCTGGGGGGGGGGGGGCATCATTTTTGCCATCCCCTCTTTTTTTCTTCACTAAACCTTTTTTTGCGGATCTGCAAAAAAACGGATAAAAATACGGAACACAATATGGTTGCAAAACTGATAATTTTTTGTGGATTGCGGATGAAAAATAGAGGATCCAGATTTTCATCCTTGAAAAGATACTGACGTGTGAATGTAGCCTAAGCAAACATTTCCTTAGTACCTTTATCTTCATTGCTTTTCCATCATCTTTGATAAAAAAAAAGGTATTTTATTTCCTGGGGGCAGTGTCATAGAGGCGTGTCTGTGACACTGCTGGCGTCCACCCCACTCTCCGACCACCTCTCCGTCACCATGCCACCCCTGCTTCCTCACAGAAGGATTGGCGGCCGGCTCATCTTCAGCTGCTGGCTGTCAATCTGAACCCTATATGTATGGTATTATAGTTGATGATATGTTTGTATACTATGAAGTGTTATTAAACACACAAATCTCTTGAAAGCACCTAGGGAAATCCATCTGTATTCAGCACAATCCTTTCTGAAATAGATTACACTGACGTATCCCTGACAGAGGAAACAAGGAGCCTTGGACAACAGGCTTATGAGCAAAGATAATGGATGTGATAGTAGTGTGTGGCTGGAAATCTCAATATCTCCTAGAAAATTAGAGGCAGCGACTCGTCAGTCATCTCCCCGCAGCCTGTTTACCCAGAGAATAGCAGGAGAATGCAAATATGTCTTCATTTAATAACTTGAAAGATAACAATCTTACATAATGTATTGCTCATCCGAAGAGCGTGTGGTGCACATCAAGGGCATTACACACAGTCTACGGATCAGGCCTCAAAACCAAAAATAGTTCTGCACCAACTGCTCAAAGACATTATAAGATGACATGAGATATTGGCACTGAACTACCTTAAAGCAAGCCATATGTTTCTGAATATACTTATAGTTAGTGGTCAGTCCAGTTAAATCCTTTATACCAGTGCTTCTCAAACTTTTTCTATTGGAGCCTCACCCAACAGACTAAGGCAATGCCCATGCCTCACCAGACTGACCAAGAGGGTGCCACCTCACTGGTAAGGCCCGCCTCACAGTTTGAGAAGCACTGCTTTATATCAACCCCAGTTAAAGGGGAATGTGACAAGGTCACATTCATAGCATTTAGGCTAGATTCACACATCTGTGTTCAGGCTGTGATATACGGTGCGTAGACTGACTCCATATAATGGACTGAACTCTTCAACTCATCATTCATTATGATGCAATGAGCTCCGAAACAGCTTTAGAGTTATGCCAGAGTTAAGTTCAATCTGTAATATATAGTCAGCTTATGGAACATATATGTGAATCTGGCCTAACGTTTAGCATTGTTCACACCAGTAGCTCTCGGTTTACACTTATAAACCTAGTATGCACTTTAAGTCTCAAATTATGATTTCAGAAACACAACCAAAATGGTATGCACATTTGTAGGAACATCAGCTACCTGGATGGGATCTGTCTGCCAGTATAGTAAAGCAGTGTACGTATTCTGTGGGGTGATGGAACATGATATTACGTTATGATTGGTCGGGTTCCAACCTATATGACCCCTGCAGATTGTGAGAATAAAGGGGTCGTAGTGATCTTCTGCACAATGGCACAACACCACAGCCCTTTTATGAATATAGGGGTTCCAGGGGTCCCCTCAGCCATAAAGTGATGGCATATCCTTGCAATATAGAAAAACTCCTAAAGGAATCCCCCTACCTACACTACAGCCAAGTACTGTACATAAGTGCTGAAAACTCAGACAACGCATATTATCTAGTGGCGAGCGAACTTACCAATTGCTCAGGTTCGGCCAAACCTGAAAAACTTGGCGTTTGACTCTTGGTGGCTGGAAAAGTTGAGTGCAGCCCTAGGGAGTTGCAGAAAACATGAATACATGGATGCTGCATCCATGTGTTCCTGACAGCCATAAGGCTGCATCCATCCTCTCCAGCCGCCGGGAGTCAAATGTCCAGTGTTCAGGTTTCGCTCAGCACTAATATTAACCATATATATAAAAAGAAAAAAAAAAAAAAGATTAAAATGTAGTTGTCACATTGACAGTGACTTACTATATTTGTCGAATACCAAGTTAGTCATGTTCACTTACACAATGTCATGTCTTGGGGCCTCCTGTTATTCAGATCTAATAACCAAGAACAACGGACATATTACTAGTTCTTTTCCCCAGTGCTAGAAGAATTAAGCCTCTAAAGTCATTAGTTTCAAGCTTAATTTCTATCTTCATTTCCATATTTTGCAGAACAATTGATGGGAGTTTTATAGTTTTATCTTTCCCTCAGTAATATGAAACAGAGGTTACTTGAAGGTTGTCTGTAATCCTGTACTGTTTATATATACAGTATTGAAACATCCATGGAAAATCATATGAGCCGTAAAATCTAGATTAACCCAATCTACACGCATGGCTATTTCTGGAAACCTTCAAAGAGATCTGCCAGAAGAAAATATAAAAAATAATTCTATTATAGCTTCTGTCCTAAGATATGTCCAACTCAAGTTATGGACCCAAAGTCTAAGTGGTAAGCTTCTAGGCTATGATGACAACCCTTCCTGACCTGATTTCTACTGCGTACAGTGTTATCATAGAGCTTATACGCTCACCAAGTACATGGATGACCCCACATGTATGCATAAAACAGCAACTGGGTGAGCCTGTAGAATTCCTATACGGACCCTATCACAACACTGCACTTAACAGAAATCAGAAAGGGACACATGGTCATCAGATTCTCTCTTTAGCCTTCTGTTCTGATCAATTTTCAGCATAGGACGATCATATTTCCAATATTGAGACATACCCACTGCCAATCCTCACCAGTGCAATCCAACTGTAACAGTCCTCACTGATAATCACTTTTAATTATATATATATATATATATATATATATATATATATATATATATATGTATTTAAGGTGCTCTGACACTGGACAGTTTTGTGGTGCAAAATCCAAATCAGGTGTGCATCATGGTGAATTACATAATATAAAGAAATAATGCTACTACTTCTCTTATTTGAATTCATTGTACACTCAAAAGAGAGTAGAAATAGCATCTGTGTTTAGAATATTATCCAACACATAATGATGGATGGATCTGACTTTATAACTGCACTGTGTAAGGGCACCCTAACTATAATTGTGTTATTTTGTTTCTAGATTTTTTCATTTCTAACATGATGAGCGAGTTCTGTATAATATATTATTAACTTATTTAGCTTCTTTTTTATAGACTGACCCAATTTGCACCAAGATATAACCAAGATGTTTTGTACAACTGTAGTTTTATTAGTTTTACTTTCACAAGGACATTTTTCTATCCCCTTGAGGTACCTAAAAATAGCATTCCCTTTAGGTTTAAAGTAGGAACAAAAGGAAAAATAATTGGCTAGAAAATAGTGGCTTCACATCCCAGGGTAATATTCACCCGTCTGGCGATTACAGTGTATTTTGCTTGATATTGGCACTCGGGGCAATAGGAATACATCTGACCTGCCAGTCACAGCACATAAAGGGAACATAGTGTATGCCCAATGACACATACAACTAAAAGCAATGGATCTGTGACCTCAATATCATCTATGCATATACTTCATATACATATATTTTATAAAGTTGCTGACGTAAGAAAAGAATACATTTTCACATCTCTTCCTATCCAGTCTTCATTTAATAGGCCGCACATAAGGATGGCACTGAAAACTTAATTAGCAGGATCATGACAATAATTAAGGCGCTGCCCTGGGCACTGTGAGTGATTATACCCATAATTATTCATTATTTCTCATGCGTGCCACATCTATGGTCTTAACCATTGCTACACTGTTATTGCTGGTATAGCTGGTAGCTGGTATAGATTCCTGCTGTCACTTACACCTGCGTGTACTTAGAGTAGATGGCCCAGACTGACAAAATTTGTGTAAAGAACAGGAGGTGACATTTAGCGACTTTAGACAGTGTTTGTCTGCCAGACACATTGCGCACTCTCCCCCCCCCCCATAATATTACATTGCATTTACCAAAATCAATGCGGACCCAAGGAATACAAAGCCAAGTTGAGGCCATCAAAGTGAGTATGTATTTTCAGTGGCCTTGTACCCTTGCACATGGGGTCCCAAACTGGGACTTTTATGTTACTATTTCATGTTTTATTTCATGGAAAGAATACAGTTAAAATTTTATCAAGTAATGGATTGAAATGTGGCTATAGTGTAAACTAAGCCATTGCAGGTGAAGCTAAATTAAATTAAGGCTAGCTTCATATATACCGTATCGCAGCGGATCCGCAGCAGATTTGACTAAATGAACAAACACAGCATCAAATCGGCACTGTCAAATCTGCTGCGGATCCGCAGCAGAAAATCCGCTGCGATACGGTACGTGTGAAGCTACCCTAAGGTTAGCTTCACATGTATCGGATCCGCAGCGGATTTCACACTGCGAGTTTGCAACCTGTATGCGACCCAACCCCAGCCGCCTGCAGCCCCGACCGCCGAGCATACATTACCTGCTCTGCACCGCGGCTGCATGTGAGACTCCCGACTCCCTCTGCTCCTTATCAGCCAATCAGTAGACGGCAGCACTGATTGGCTGATGGGGAGCGAGGGAAGCCTGGAGCGTCACACACAGCCGTGGCGCCGAGCAGGTAATGTATGCTCGGGGGTCGGGGCTGCGGGCGGCCGGCGGTGGGGGGTTAAAGGGGCCGGGTCACATACAGGCAGCGGATCTGCTGCGTGTATGCGACCCGTTCAGCCTCACACTACAAAATCCGCTGTGGATCCAGTACGTGTAAAGCTACCCTAAGGGTAGCTTCACACGTACCGTATCGCTGCGTATTTAACGCTGCGTCTTTATCGCGCGTGTTTGGTGCGATTTTTACATGAAAAATCAAAACGCGCATGTAAAAATTGCACCAAACACTTCACATGTACCGTAACGCTGCGTATTTAGAGCTGCGTGTTTGGTGCGATTTTTACATGCGAGTTTTGATTTTCACATGAAAAATCATGTGAAAATCAAAACTTTTATGTAAAAATCGCACCAAACAAGCAGCGATAAAAACGCAATAAATACACAGCGTAAAATACACAGCGATACGGTACGTGTGAAGGCA
Organism: Dendropsophus ebraccatus; assembly: GCF_027789765.1. Lineage (NCBI taxonomy): Eukaryota > Metazoa > Chordata > Amphibia > Anura > Hylidae > Dendropsophus > Dendropsophus ebraccatus. The sequence continues at coordinate 62,584,624 of NC_091458.1, forward strand.
CCCTAAGGGTACAAACACACACAGCAGATACGCAGCAGATATGCAGCAGATTTGATGGTGCAGATTTGATGCTGTTTTCAGTTATTTAGATCTAATCTGCTGCGTATCTGCTGCGTATTTGCTGCGTATTGCAGCAGTAAATACGCAGCGTATATGCCGTGTGTGTTTGTACCCTAAAGGAGTTTCTTCAAAACTGCTGGGGAGGGGGTGGATGGAAAAAATAACACGCACTTACCTCCCCGGCTCCAGTGCTGTGCTGCGCTCCAGTCCTCTGTCGCTGACTCACTGAGCAGGCTTGACACGTTACATCCCAGGCCCCCACTCACACCTAGAAGTGGCGGCGACCAGAGCAGAGGACAGAGCGGACACCTGCGCTGGAGATGGTTTGGAAAAATATGGGTGAATCAAAATAAAATCCACTTACCTTTCTGGCTGCAGCATCAAGATTAAGATGCTGCTTGCTGCAGCGGTACTATTCATCAACTCCATGGCAACCCTACAGGTGGCTATCACACAAGACCAAGATACTAAGAATCGGGCAGGTACAAAATGTGTCAGTTATTTTGAAGATTTGTATTCAAGTTTGAATGAATTTTATGAGCTGAAGGAATCCGGTTTTTCATCTATATGTCTACCCAGAAATCCAGAAGCTTTAGCTTTGTGCTCTATGTACCTGGTAAAGAGCCTAGAAGCATCAACACATTGGCTGGGTGCTGACCAAGTTTCCTTTTTTTCAAAAAACACCCAGTATAAGCCATCAACATCTGATCATTAAACCGTGGCAGTGCCCATAGAAAGTGGGATGCATCATCGCTTTGTCAGTTGGGGGTTTGTAAAAATACCAATAGGCGTTTTCCAAGAAACAAATACGTAAAGTACTAGACTTTTTTTTACTGGCAAAATTTACCGTTACTCTCTTATTTTAGAGAATTGAAGTTTTACCACAGTGGACATATGCTTAGATTATTTTCCACAACTTCTTTTGATAAAAAAAAATAAAATAATAGAAGTTTCCTGGAAAGAAAAGACTGCAGGACCGGCCCTATCACTGCGGTACATTGCGTCCTCACAAATAATGCTGCTATTTTGCTTCATTAATAATAAATGTGGAAATAATGAATATTAGTGAACTGTCTCTAGTGCGACCATTCAAAACAGAAAAATGCAACTAATTTACCATGAAATTCTTCTCAAAAAAGATTAATATGCACAACAGTATAAGAGATCTGGATTGTACAGACTTGTAATATGGTGTCCATAGCAATCTAAGAGCTCATACTGCCTCTCTATATGCCTCTAATTGTATTTAAAGGAAAAAAAGGATTTTTCTCATGCATTCATATAAAGCCCACAATAAAAACACTATGACATCCCATTGTGTCCTGTTGTACGCAGGTATTCTCCCCTAGAATTGCAGTATGGAAGAACTACTAAAAACCTATGACTATAGTAAGGAGCTGCAGGGACTGCACATACCTCGCTCTCTAAAGGCTCAATAACTTTTGTAAAAACAGATGTTCCGATTCCTTAAAGGGATTTTGTATGACTATTGATAGACTATCAATATGTGATCTTTTGGGGTCCAACACCCAGCACCCCTACTGATCAGCTCTATGCCACAGCCACAAGCCTACAACACACAAAGATCAGAGCCAGAAGCAGATTGTACGTTGTGAAAGGAAAGGGACTGAGCTGTAGTACTCCAGCATGGCTAATTCACAATGTATGGAGCACTCTGGCTAAAAAGGCTATAGAAACCTTTTAAAAGTTACCTTCTCTACTTCACAGGTCTTTATTAAAAATGCTGCTTCCTTTTGCCTGTACTGTTTCTGCAACTTGCAGTATTAGTTCTACTTACTGTAAACAGCCAATACGATTCTCTTCAGTGGACTATCTTGTATCTGGTCTACTCTCACTTTTCTGCCTTTGTACATTGTTCTACACATTTTCTTAACCCTATCTACCATCTGAGCTGGTTTGTAACTACCCTCTACTCATAAGGTCCCCATAGACTTTATACTGATATTAGCTGAACCTGATGATGGAAATTTTGCGATTCTCTGCTGATGTTAACCCCTTAAGGACAGAGCCTGAAATGGCCTTAAGGACAGAGACAAATTTTATGAATATGACCTGTGTCACTTTAGTCATTAATAACTTCGGGATGCTTTTACCTATCCGGCTGATTCTGAGATTGTTTTCTTGTGACATATTGTACTTCACATTTCTGGTAAAATGGAGTCGATACTCATAACGAATCTTTATGAAAAACACCAAAATAACGTGAAAAATTGTGAAAAAATGCATTTTTCCAACTTTGAAACTTTCCTGCTTATACAGAAAATGGTTATGCCACATAAATTATATATTAAATAGCATTAGCAACATGTCTACTTTATGGTGGCAGCATTTATTAAACTATATTTCATTTTTTTTTTAGACAATAGAAAGCTTAAATCATTAGCAGCAATTTTCCAAATTTTCTGTAAAATTTCAAAATCAGATATTTTCAGGGACCTGTTCAGGTTGAAAGTGTATTTGAGGGGCCTGTATGTTAGAAAGCCCCACAAAGCACCCCATTTCAGAAACTGCACCCCCCAAACTCTGCAAAAGCACATCCAGAAAGTGTTTTAACCCTTTAGGGGAGTCACAGAAATAAAAGCCAAGTGTGTAAGAAATTTGAAAATTTTTATTTTCTGTGCAGAGATTTTATTGTAATCCAATATCTTTCATAATGATAAACCTATTACCAGAGAAATGCACCCCAATATTGATTGCCCCGTTTCTGCAGTTTATAGAAATACCCCATATGTGGCCGTATTGCGCTATTTGACCCAACCACAAGCCTCAGATATAAAGGAGCGCCCAGTGAAGTTCAACGCCTCCGTTATATTTGGTTATTTTTGACCGTACCACTTCAGGTTGGCAGAGGCTCTGGGGTGCCAAAACATTAAAAACACCCCTAAAGGGACACCATTTAGAAAACTACACCCCTCAAGGAATGTAACAAGGGGTGCGGTGAGCATTTGGACCCCAAAGGAGCTTCACAGATTTTCAGAACAATGTGGTGTAAAAAAGGAAAAATTCTATTTTTTACACTAAAATGTTGTTCTAGCCTTCATTTTTCATTTTTACAAGGGGATAAAAGAAAAAAAAAAACACAAAACGTGTAGCGCAGTTTCTCCCGAGTACAGAAATACCCGACATGTGGACATAAAGTGCCAAGGGGGCGCAGGACGAGCCTCCAAAGGGAAGTAGCGCCAATTGTCCTTTGCAAGCTGGATTTTACTGGAATGGATTTCAAGGGTCATGTCGCATTTACAGACCCCTCGTGCTGCCAAGACACTGGAACCCCCCCCACACGTGACCCCATTTTGGAAACTACACCCCTCAAGGAATCTAACAAGGGGTGAAGTGAGCATATGGACCCCACTGGTGACGGGCACAAATGTGGAACAATGTGACGTGAAAGGGAAAATTTTCATTTTTTCACTTTCTCGGCACAAATGTGGCCGTCATCAAGGGGTCCATATCCTCACTGCACCCCTTGATAGATTCCTTGAGGGGTGTAGTTTCCAGAATGGGGTCACTTGTGGGGGGTTTCCAGTGTCTTGGCAGCACGAGGGCTCTGTAAATGCGACATGGCGTTCATCATCCATTCTGGCCAAATCCAGCCTCCAAAATCCAAATGGCGCTTCTTCCCTTCGGAGGCTTGCCCTGCACCCACACGGCGCTTTATGTCCACATGTGGGGTATTTACGGACTCAGGGGGAATTGCTCTACACATTTTGTGTGTTTTTTTCTCTTTTAACCCCTTGTGAAAATGAAAAATTTAAGGCTAAACCAACATTATAGTGTAAAAAATTTAATATTTAATTTTCACGCCACATTGTTCCACATTTGTGCCCGTCACCAGTGGGGTCCATATGCTCACTACACCCCTTGTTACATTCCCTGAGGGGTGTAGTTTCCATAATGGAGTCAATTGTGGGGGGGTTCAACTGTCTTGGCAACACAGGGGCCTTTTAAATGCAACAAGGCCCTTGGAATCCATTCCAGCCAAATCCAGCCTTCAAAAACCAAATGGCGCTCCTTCCCTTTGGAGGCTTACCCTGCACCCACATGGCGCTTTATGTCCACATGTCGGGTATTTCCATACTCAGGGGAAATTGCGCTACACATTTAGTGTTTTTTTTATCTTTTAACCCCTTGTGAAAATGAAAAAATCAAGACAAGATCAATGATTTAGTGTAAAAATTAAACATTTTTTACACTAAATGTTGGCCTAGCCATGATTTTTTCCTTTTCCACAAGGGGTTAAAAAAGAAAATGAACACAAAACGTGTAGGGTAGTTTCCCCTGAGTACGAAAATACCCCACATGTGGACATAATGTGCCATATTGGCACAGGGCAAGCCACCAAAGGGACAGAGCGCCATTTAGAGGCTGGAATGGAGGATGGAGGCCATGTCGCATTTACAAAGCTCCTGTGCTGCCAGAACAGTAGAAACCCCCCACAAGTGACCCCATTATGGAAACTACACCCCATAAGGAATCCAACAAGGGGTGCAGTGAGCATATAGACCCCACTGGTGATGGGCACTTACGTAGAACATGTGCTGAGAAAATAAAAAATACAATTTTTTTAATTTTCACGTCCCAAATGTGGCCGTCACCAGGGGGCCATATACCCGCTGCCCCCCTTGTTAGATTCCTTATGGGGTGTAGTTTCCAGAATGGGGTCACTTGTGGGGGTTTCTACTGTCCTGGCCGCACAGAGGCTTTGTAATTGCATCATGGCATCCTCTAATGGGAATGGCAGCCATACCTACTTAGCTGGGGAAAAGGGACAATTCTAATTTATTTGGGGGTATTAGGCCAATTATTAGTTTATAAGGTTGGAAATGACAGGTGTCCATCAAATTCAACCTGTGTTGATCCAGAGGAAGGCAAAAAACCCTCGTGAGGCAGACGACAGTAGCCTCATCACTGGGGAAAAATTCCTTCCCGACTCCATAATGGCGATCCGAATAATCCCTGGACTAACGTGACCCCTGAAATAGGAATAAGGGACAGAATTTAGATAATGTAGAACCCCAGTGACGTGTGGTGCACCTTGAAGCGATCCAGTATGCAGAGGCCGGGGTGATCAGGACAGGCATCACACTGGAAAATGGTGTCCTTCCTGATCCCCCTGTTACGCCACACTCTGCACTTCTTCTGGGGTCTCCTGTTTTCCAGTGTGGGGGACGTCACCTGGAAAATGTTGTCCTGTTGAGATACGGGGTCCTTCATATCCAGAAGCGCTGGGTCCGCTCCATGGCTGCTAAATATTAGGGCTTTATTACGGCTTCTGATATTTTTGGATTGTGCCGCAAGCTACAGTAGCTCGGGCAGCGAGGGACCAGAAGAGGGGGGCGCTGGTATAAATGTTATCCCCGTACAGGTGGTGACCTTTATCCAGCAGTGGGAAGATCAGTTCCTGGACGATCTCCCCACTAACTCCGAGGATGGGGGGGAGGGGGCATCTGGGGGCAGGATTCGGGTGTCCCTTCCTTCATACACTGTAATGGTACATGTACACTGCGGAATGGCGAAGGAAAACCCTTTGTGCATTCCGCAGCTGGCACCGGCCGGCGGACTGATGCAGGCGTGCGTCTCCGCTCGTGTCACACTCCATTCTATGCACGGGCATAGTGCATCTGTATTGATCAGCATACAGCAGTGATCGTCGGCACGGGAGGGGTTAATCACCCCCCGTGCCGACGAGCAGAAATGGCCTGCTATACATTATAGCAGGCCATCTTCCCCGACCGCTGTGTGTGAACACACAGCGATCGGGGAAACATCGGGCGTACCTATACGCCTGTTTGCGTTAAAGCCCACCCTGCGGGGGCGTATAGGTACGCCTGATGTCGTTAAGGGGTTAATACAGCTACCTATCAAACAACGAGTAATAAATTGTTAATTGTGTCCTAAAATTGCCATTTCTCATTCACTGATATTTGGCAGATCGGTTTGTCTAAACAGTTGTTCGCAGATACACCTGGTGTGTGGATTGAACAATCTATTGAATGACATTAAAGCGATAGAAATAAGAAATTTTTGGAGCAATTTATGTAAGCGACAATCCCTTCAAACCACAAAATCGCTAAACAACTGTTTAAGTGACTTATCTGCCCGTGTAAAAGGACCCTTTCAGTTATGTAAAGATAAATCAATGGAAGGTAATTTTCTTACACTCAGCACTATATTAATTTAATCTACAGTTTAATTATTATGTAAATGATCTGCCCCACTGGCCTGCCCCTCTTCTTTAAAATTCATCCGGCGCTCTGCAATGATGAGCGCCAGGTTGACCTCACTGCAGAGTACCACCTAAGTACTCACGAAAAGAGGACAGGTTGGTGGGGCGGATCAGTGCACTAATTTACATAATAATTAAACTAAAGATTTAACGAAAATGGTGCCAAGGGTGAAGCTGAGAAGATTACCTATATCCTCAGCATCCCAGGCACTAAGGGAACAAATCTTCTAGCCTGCTGTTAGTTACCCTTTATGGCTCCATCACACCACTAAATTCAGAGATGATTTGGACAAGCCCCTATTTCACATCATAATCTGCATCCCCAACTATCAATTTCAATGGAAACAACTTGAGGCTATGTTCACACTACGGATGAGAACGGAACGGCTGGTCTTTGCCCAGATCATCCCGGGCGGTACTGCCGGGATCCCATTGAAGTAGAGGCAGTGTTCCCCTGCGCATAACAATGGCCGTACTTTTACGTAGTGTGAACATAGCCTGAAAATGAACACAAGGCTGATTTTTCTAATTTGAAAACAGAAATTATGAGTTTTACATTGCTGAAAAAAATTACAAAAAATTACACTTTTTTGAGCATTGATTTCCTATGTGGATTTGGGTCTCATTTCACATCACATAAACTGCAAACAAAGATAGCAACTAGCACAGTATATATTTATTGAATCTTAAATCTATTTCTATAAAAGCTAGTTAGTAACTAATTTTAGGTTGTTTTTCAGTTTTTTTTCAAGCCCAAACAAATCACATGTGTTTTTAGTAGCCTATAATACTGAGCAAATGTTAAAGTAGTATTCCACTCAAACATAACTTTCATATGTGGTGTGTTTACAAAGAGATATTTGAAAAGAGGAGAAATCTCAGTCTTTCCTTTATGACCTGTTCTCTGTTTATAGTCTGTTCCTGGTTTTGGATTCAAAAATCTGTCAGGTAAATCTCTCTGTGTAAACACACCAACAATTCCTTGTATACTTGTTTTAATCTATTCAGTCTTCTCCCCTAAGTTCTGAGTTGCTGCTTTCTGCTGAAAACACAAAAATCTGTGTTTGAGCTTTTCTCTGTCTCCCCCTCACCCAGTGGCATAGCTACCAGGGTCGCAGCTCGCAGCTTGCCACTGCACTGCTCCCCCCTTAAATTACTCTTGTGACCGCAAGCATTGTTTTTCTTGCGGTCACAAGAGCGGGCTCGTCCGGGCCCCCTGCGGATGCGCGGCTGCCGGGGGTGTCCCGTCCTATCCCCGGCAGCGCATCAGTGAGCTCCCTGTGCCACCTGGGGCCCTGATTTCCCTGACTTGAAGAAGGAGAGGATCGCCGGGGGAATGGGTTGTCAGGTGAGTTTGTGTGTTTGTTTGTTTTTTTTAAATTCTGCTTAGCATAGAGGAAAGGGGGGCATCTATAAGGGATGGGAGAGGGGGGCATCTATAAGGGGGGAGAAGAGGGGGTGAGAGGGGGGCATCTATAAGGGAGGGAGAAGAGGGGGGCATCTATAATGGGGGGAGAAGAGGGAGGCATCTATAATGGGGGGAAAGAGGGGGCATCTATAATGGGGGGAGAAGAGGGGGGCATCTATAATGGGGGGAGAGGGGGCATCTATAGGGGGGAGAAGAGGGGGCATCTATAATAGGGGAGAGGGGGGCATCTATAAGACATGGGAGAGGGGGTCATCTATAAGGAGAGGGGGTCATCTATAAGGGGAGGGGGGAGAGGGGGTCATCTATAAGGGGAGGGGGAGCGGGGGCCATCTATAAGGGGGGCAACATGCAGTGGGGGCCATCTATATATACTATAAGGGGGGTCACTTAGTGTCAGAGCTACCCACTAAATGAGGGTGTAAAGGGGCCAGTACAGATGTGCAGTGTGTAGAGAGATTAGGATGGTGCCAGTATGAGGAGCCTAATATGTCTGTCTGGCAGATTCTGTGGATTCGTGGCTCGGAGAAGTTTTCATGACGGCCCATGGCAGATGGAGAAGAAAATGAAAAGGGAAGAACTCCGATCAGAGAAGACGTCCCCTGTAAGTAACCTGATATATCTGCACTGTAATTTATATGGTGTACAGAACCTGTGTGGAGCTGCGTCCACCTCTCTATAACTGTATGAGGTGATAGTGATCTGTGTACAGTGGATTCAGTAGCAGTGGTGGTGTTAGTCAGTATGTGGTGGTGTTAGTCGGTATGTGGCGGTGTTAGTTGGTATGTGGCCTCTATGCTAATATTGGTTACATGTTATCCGGTACTGTGTTTTATTGGTCTTAGTATACTAGACTTGGTCAGTAACAATATGGTGGTGATGGTAGTGGTTGTGGTGTGACGCTAATATTTGCCCCTTGTATACTGGTATTATTGGCAATATTGGTCTCAGTATACAGTAACAGTATGGCGGTAATATGTATGGTGATAATATTTTCTCTTCCTATATGCTGATGTTATTGGTAATATCTGTCTTTGAGTATATATATATATATATATATATATATATATATATACACACACACATACACCTACCAGTAGCATCACTTGGTCGTGAAAGGGGGGGCCAAGGTTGACCTCTCGCACCAGGGCCCAGGAGACATTAGCTACGCCCCTGCCCTCACCCCCCTCCCTTCTGAGACAGCTGATGTAAACAAGGCCCTGACTGGCTTTATCTGCAACACTGTAGCTTCTTTGTAATGCTGGGAGGATTCTTCTGAGGTCAAGTTGCTAATGAACGCATTGTGATTAATCCTCCCAGCACTGCAAAGAAACTACAATGTTACAGATAAAGCCAGCCAGGGAGTTGTTTACAGCAGCCGTCTCAGAAGGGAGGGGGAAGGAGGAGACAGAGTGAAAAGCTCAGGCACACAGATTTGTGTGTTTTCAGCAGAAAGCAGCAGCCCAGAACTTGGGGAAGGAGACTGATTAGATAGTCTAAAATATGAAATGAGTTCTTAGTCTCACCAAGGGCAGCAACATATCAAAAGTTATATTTTAGCGGAATACCCTTTTAATCTCTAAGGCTAGTCACATGGCCGCACACAATACGTATTTTAAAAACACTGCATGCGCTATATATACAAATGAAATACACCCATTGAAGTCTATTTAGTAGGATTAAAAATGTAAGCTTTGGTATTTGGAAGTTGGATGCAGCCCTAGGGAGTTCTGGAAACCATGGATGCAGCCTGCCCCATCTCTAGTCCATATTGCATCTGTATTTCATCAGCATCTTCAGCTACTTTGTAACCATTTCTGTAATTTAATTTCCTGTCTAGAAGATGACTGTATACTCATGCTATCCTGCATTCTCATACCCTTGTATTTGCCTTTCAGGTGTTAAAAAATTTTAAATGGTGATGCAAAGGCCCGCTCACACTGAGCAAAAGTGGCAGAATTTCAATCGGAGCCCGCGCCGCGGGCGCCACTTGAAAATTCGCCTGTCCCATTGTTTCATTTGGAATTCTTGCGTGCCTCCGCTCTCCTCCCATAGAATTGACATTGCAATTCTATGAATTTCAAGTGGCGTCTGCGGCTCCGCTTGAAATTCCGCCACTTTTGCTCAGTGTGAGCGGGCCCTTAGAGCTGCAATAGGAAACTCAAAAGTTGTTATGGAATTGTCCTGAAAATAGACAAGACTGAGTAATAAAAGGATAAAATAACCCATACATAAAGGGGAAATCAAATCAAACTGCAAAGTTCCTCATTTACAGCGTGTACTACAGTGCGGAGCTGCATTTACAGTCTTGCAGGCTGCTGAGCTGAAATCTCCCAGCGCTGCTGGGTCTGGCCACAACTGGCTCTTTTGATTTGCATTCTGGAAAAGGTAATCAGTGTGAACGTACATTAATGGCGGAAAAACCGTCCCCCGGCGATACATGGGCTCAGCTAAGCTGCTCGGTGTTTGTCAACAAGCCTATTAACCATGTCATACCCACCATAGCTTTGGATACCTCAGGATTAGCATCAGACACTTTTCATATATTTGTATTACATTTCCCCCCTGTCTGTAAACTGTAAAATATGGAAACTTTGTCCAGATAAATAATATTCTGAGTATAACGTATGTTTCGGCTACAGCAGTGGTGGTGTCACTGCCTATGAAGGGGCTGGAAGTGATTTCTGGGCTGTAGAGCGCTCTGTATAGACCAGTAGGCTCCTGACTGTAAACCTTCATTTTTCTTTTTAGCAGAAGAATATTATCAGCGTCAGAATACATAAACACTGGGCGTGGACATAGCGTGCAGGATCTACGCATTCATCCAATAGGCATCTGTGACAAGTCAATGCTATGGCCTACTGACCTTGGACAGGTCACTCTCAGCACTGACTACATCAGTATAGTCACATCCATCTATATAATGTTATATAGGCGGTGCAGCAATACCGGCGCACTATTATACATCAGCAGTGTGGTCATATAATATGCAGGGAAGTGACCTCACGTCTCCACCCTATTGCTGCAAAGGATGATGAGGAGGATGATAGTGATGCTGATGGTGATGATGATGATATCCCAGCAGGATGATGATGATGATGATGATCCCTGCAGGATGATGCCATGTTTACAGCACTATAGTGAAGGGCCAGGAAATAGTGACAGGCTGGGGGTAAAGGGTGGTGGTGTGCAGGGAGAGCCGCTAGGGGGCGCTGTTTCATGCTTTATATATATGACAGTGGAGGAAACATGAACAACATCCATGACCAGATACTATGTGTAATGTAATGGAAGGAGAACACACCTGTCATATAGAGAGTAACACTGCTCTCCACCCTCCCATGTAGTAATGCATGATACAATGGAGGATGCAGACCGCTGTGCCACCATGGGGTGAGCAGTGCAGCGCATTGCAGGCTATGGAGGTGCCACCATAGTCAGCTAGCAGCCTGGATATGGAGGGCACTGCCACACCCTGACCTAGCCCAGCAGGGCACATCACCCCACTAAGATGGTGTCACTCACCCCCACCACCACGCAGTCATCGCCCTGGAAGACGGGCAGGTACTTGTCTCCCCGCGTCACCTCCGACTGGCTGAGGGGGCGAAACCTGCAGAGCACCTTGATGCTGCACTCGTTGTTGGTCTCGGCCATGATGGGAGATGCGGAGCTCCGGGCGGTGCACACAGGCGGCGGGAGCGGGAGGCAGCGAGGAGGACAGATCCCGGGGAGAGCGGGTCACTGGGGAGCAGAGTCCGCCCTTACACGGATGGATGCTGCCCTGGAGACCGCTGAGGAGGAGGAGGATGGAGGAAGGTGATGCACATGGATGTCCGGCCGGGGGGCAGCGTGCCCTGCCTGTGTCCCGGTGCCTCCGGGCGGTGTCTCGGGAGGGATGGATGGAAGGCTGGGCAGGGATGCGGCGCGGTCCTCTCGGTCTCGCAGACTGATGCAGAAGCCTGAGATCCGCTCTGGAGGCTGGAGTGGTGGAAGCAGGGTCACGTGATCGGCCGGGAGGAAGAGGGACGACTCTCAATGCAGCTCTATGGAGGGACGCCAGGGGAGGATGCTGTACTGTGGGGAGGAAGATGCTGTACTGTGGGGATCCCTGGAGGAGGAGGAGGAGGAGGAGGATGGTCTGAACATGGGCACTAATGTGGGGTGATGCTCTGCTGCAGCGGACTCATGTGAGAGTAACGCTCTGCAGGTAGAGACTGACAGAGGTGATGTGCTGCACAAGGAGCCTGATTGGTGGAGGGGATGCTACTCAGCACATGGGCACTAATGTGGGGTGATGCTCTGCAGGAGGCAGCTGATGTGAGAGTAACGCTCTGCAGGTGGGGACTGACAGAGGTGATGTGCTGCACAAGGAGCCTGATTGGTGGAGGGGATGCTACTCAGCACATGGGCACTAATGTGGGGTGATGCTCTGCTGCAGCGGACACATGTGAGAGTAATGCTCTGCAGGTAGAGACTGACAGAGGTGATGTGCTGCACAAGGAGCCTGATTGGTGGAGGGGATGCTACTCAGCACATGGGCACTAATGTGGGGTGATGCTCTGCAGGAGGCAGCTGATGTGAGAGTAATGCTCGCAGGTGGGGACTGACAGAGGGTGATGTGCTGCACAAGGAGCCTGATTGTTGGTGCAACCTATAAGAAGGATAATGTTTTTCACATAAATGGGGGGGGGGGGGGCGATGATCTGCAGGATAGACTTAGTGGTGGAGCTCTGCAGAAGTAGGATGATGCTGTGCATTAATATTGAGGGGGTGATGATCTGCAGGAGAAGCTGATTGGTGGGACTCTATGAGGTTTTTATTCAGTAGAAACCTGAATGGACTACACAGAGGTTAGTGAGATGGTACTTTATTTTCAGTGCTGAAGAAGCGCACAGATTTTTCAGCATGGTGTCAACAGTCGAAGCCGTTTCCCATTGAAGTCAATGGAGATGGATTTTCATATGAAAACGCAATAATTTGGATTCTGGAAATTGGCCCTGATTGTAATCATGTGAACATATGGAAAGGAGAATGATACTCTGCATATGGGCACTATTGTGGGGGACTGAGCGATGGAGTGCTATATAATAAGATTGATGCTTTCTACATGGGCAGGTGGGGTTGATGCATCTCATGCAGGGAGGTAGCTATAGGGGAGCAGAGGGGGCATTGTTACCTGCGCCCTGGAGCCTGAGGGGACCCATAAAGTCTCTCTTCCCTATAGGAGGACAGTACTGTTATTGAAGCAAGTTCCCCTCTGGTCACAGGTATGGAATGATCGGGGGGTAAAGCCACCATCAGCATAGTACGGGGGGTACTACAGTCAGAGGGCCAGGGTGATACATTTAGGAAGGGTCCAACAATTGCCTGTCAGCTGTCACTAAAAAAAAATCCTGCTTAGAACAGAATAAAATGTATATAATGTATTAGAGCTGGAAGATTGATTTAATTCAATAATTCGCCTTTAATGTGAAAATCAATTCTTTTTTTAGGGTACAAACCCACTTGACGTATTTGCTGCGTGAATCAGTCTTAAAAATAAGCAGGCAAACCGCAGGTTGGCTTTATACAATTGTTCTGCGTTAAAATACGCAATTGCGTATTTTTGAAGCGTGAAGCTACATGCGTTTTTCGCACAGGTTGTTAACAACTGATGCTTTGCTAACAACAAGCTTCACGGTTCAAAAATACGCAACTGCGTATTTTAACGCAGAACAATCGTATAAAGCCAACCTGCGTTTTGCCTGCTTATTTTTAAGACTGATTCACGCAGCAAATACGTCAAGTGAGTTTGTACCCTTAATTACATTTTTTTTAAATGCCCTCTACCAGTAGTTGGTGATGGGCTCAGAGGTGAAGCTGCAGCCCTGGTATTAGAGTGCCCACTGCGCGCTGCATTGTCTGCCGGGCACACACAGAAGATCCTCCAGCAGAAGAGAGGAGCAGGAGAGAGACCCAGAGCCCCATCACCACAGAGTAAATGATGACCCCACAAGGTGTACCGCCCCCAACAAGCCTGCCGGTAACTATTACTACTATTCCCACTACTACTACCCTCATCTACTACTGCTACTCCCACTACTGCTACTATCACTCCCCTCATCAACTACTGCTACAACTACTACTACTGCTGCCGCTACTACTACTCCCAATACTACTACTACTACTACTACCACCACTACTGTTACTACTACTCTCATTTAATACTACTGCTACTACTTCCCCCCACTACTGCTACTACTACTCCCACTACTACTACTGCACCCCTCATCTACTATACTTCTACTACTACTTGTACACCTCTCATCTACCATCCCTCTACCACTATTATATCTCTCATCTACTATACCTCTACCACTATTACACACCTCATCTACTATACAACTACTACTACTAAACTCCTCATCTACTATACCTCTGCAACTACTACACTCCTCATCTACTATACATCTACCACTACTACACTCCTCATCTACTATATCTCTACCACTACTACACTCCTCATCTACTATACCTCTACCACTACTACACTTCTCATCTACTATACATCTACCACTACTACACTCCTCATCTACTATACCTCTACCACTACTACACTCCTCATCTACTATACATCTACCACTACTACACTCCTCATCTACTATATCTCTACCACTACTACACTCCTCATCTACTATACCTCTACTACTATTACACTCCTCATCTACTATACATCTACCACTACTACACTCCTCATCTACTATACCTCTACTACTACTACACTCCTCATCTACTATACAACTACTACTACTAAACTCCTCATCTACTATACCTCTACTACTATTACACTCCTCATCTACTATACAACTACTACTACTAAACTCCTCATCTACTATACCTCTGCAACTACTACACTCCTCATCTACTATACATCTACCACTACTACACTCCTCATCTACTATATCTCTACCACTACAACACTCCTCATCTACTATACCTCTACCACTACTACACTCCTCATCTACTATACCTCTGAAAAATGTTTTTTATTGGCCATATCGCCCAGCCCTATGATGTGTATGATATATATATATATATATATATATATATATATATATATATATATATAATGCAGAAGTAGTGAAAGGCAAAAACAAGCTTGAAATGCACTGATTAAACTTTAGTGTCTGTCATATTTATACTGTGGACTCTGTCCTTGGAAGGGCACCAATACTTATATGTCACTATTCAACAATGCTACCTGGACGCATAACCACAAGGGAAATAAAGGAACAGTCAACTCAGATGATGGATTTCTTTAAATTTACAACAATATGATTATTCATTTTTAGGATGGCCTTACTGCTTACTGGCAAAGCCATAGCCTTTACTTCAAGTGTCTTCAGCTTAGGGTCTCACAGCTAGATCCAATAGACCAGGGCATAGGCCCCACTTCAGGCTGGCAACACTAACCTTGCTTTTCCCAGCTGCCTCCTTCCTCCTCAGATACCCAGCTCTGTGACCTGACATTGCTCAGAAGTCACAGCCTGCTTGCAGCAGTCTCCTTGCTGACCTTCAGGTGAACATGTTTTCGAGGGTAGCTCTCACCCAAGTAGTGCTATAATAGTGACAAGCTTCTGCCCATAGTACCTGTTGCCTTTCTCCTGGAACTTTGAGCCCCTCTCTCTGGTCACACAGTAGTCCTTCGAAAAACTTGGTTTCGCATTGAGGGAGGCTTCAACTTTATTGTTACCCGTAGGAGTGAGATGCACTCTTAGGGTCCTATTCCACGGGCCGAGGAGGGCCCGATCAACGATGTAAACGAGCGGCGATCTGCTAGATCCCCGCTCATTTACTGGGCCTATTCCACGGCCCGATGATCGTTGAGCGAGGGCTGCAAGGACATCGTTACTGATGTCCTTGCAGCAGCATACATTACCTGCAGGGCTTCTTCTCCGCGCTGTGTTCATCCCAGGGTCCCGCGCGCTCTATCTTCTGAATGGACGGTCAGCTGACAGGCCACACTCACAGTCCCGGCCTGTGATTGGCTGAGCGCTCCGTCAGCTGACCGGTTATTCAGAAGATAGAGCGCGCGGGACCCGGGGATGAAGACAGCGCAGAGAAGACCTGACAGGTAATGTATGATGATGATGCTGCTGCTGCTGTCAAATCGTCGGTCGCCCGCCGCGCACCACTATTCAACCGTAGCGGTGCGCGGTGGGGGAACGATGATTTTAGGTCTGGCCCTAAATGAACGATCAGCCGATGACACGATCATCGGCTGATCGTTCTCTCTATTTCACCGAACGATAATCGGCCGAATCGGGCCAAATGGGGCCGATCCGGCCGATTATCGTTACTGTGAAATAGGGCCCTTAGTGTTGACTGGGGCCATCAATTGGTCACTGTGACTGTCACTCACTGTCCCCAACTGGGAACCTCTGCTTGCAGGAGGGAGACTCCCTTTTCTCCTGGACTTTGTCCCTATTTCTGCAGCCTTTACATGTGGGGTCTGCCTGTTTACCTCTCCCAGCAGGGTAACACCTGCTTAACATGTGGCCCCTGCCACACTGTAATCATGACACTCATTATAATGTTACTCCTCTCTTTTTCAGAGAATGTCTAGTGTCACTGCTTATATCTATAATGTCCCTTTGGTGGTATGTGGTGTGATATGCTAAGGGGTTGTGTTGCTGGGTGGTGTAGTGCAACCTTAGGGCTCACCTTCTGAAACCTTTCTGTCATGGTTTGGTCCGAGGGTGCTGGGGCCCTTGTCTTCTTCAGCATACATGCAGGGACATATAATTTTTAATAAAAGTCTTCACACAATAGACATATCAAGTAAAATATCAAGACTTTACTTGAAGGATAACTATATACAATCCAACACAGGGGCATCTGATGCTGGAAAACTGTTGGCTTGATCAGAGTCCTTTGCTTCAGGGGGAGGGTTACCTTGGTTACTATAGCTTAGACTTGGTGGATAAATAGGATTTCAAAGAGACAGACCTGTTCCAGAGACTTTATAACTTTCCGCCTTTATAAGGTACGTGTGAATAGGTACTTGAAGTTACTGAAGAGACTTGACGCTGTTGACGCTCACTATCATGTAGGAGGAAGACGCATGGACACACTGACTTGGAAGCCAGGAGGATGTGGACGGTGAATGGGAGACCCTCTATCACTTCACCAATCCGACAGCAGGCACTAATAAATACAGAGGATGTCCTGCTGAGACTTTGAAGACACGTATAAGTTCTTATGGCTGACTGGAAACAGATTAGGGGGTTGAAGATGGAGTCTGACAGGATTACTAAGGTGACGTAGGGAGGTTAGATGTGACTCTGGCAATGCCAGACTACCAACTGTCACTGACAAGACCGCACAGCCCTTCTGGGTAAAAGGTGGGCGGAGCTAGCTTTCCCCTGGCCAATCACTAGAGTGTGATAGGTTGCAGGGGAGGAGCACTGATCAAGCTCAACACTTGTATCATTAGCAATTAATATATAACAACATATTGAATAAATATATGACAGAAAACACTATCTCCATAAGAGAGTTAGGAAAAAGCAGCAAATACATAGGTCCCAATACAGACTGTCTAAGGTTGCCAATAGCAACAATACTTCTCCAGATGCCTGACAATATATACCTTTATGGGCCATTACACATCCACATGGGGATTGGGCCTCCCCCGCTTATCTCCACACCATACAGGATTACACAGTTACACTATAGTAGGCTTCATGTTACGGGCAATAATATGAAACCATGGGGCCAGAACTTCTTCTGTTCACTAAAAATATATATTATGGGCTTGAAAGTGTGTGCAAAGATTATGTCCCTAGAGATTACACATTGACTACATGTCAAGAAGGATAATCTGATCTTCATGCTGCAGAATGATCACATTATTCCCCCCACAAAAAAACGTCTTCCCTCAGAAGCTGTAAATGGAGATAATGGTGTAAGGGATGAAGCATTGGTGACTGGCGGTGGAGCAGCAGGGGCCCTGATCATCGTATGGGGCTCAGAGAGATTAAATGGCAGCCCTGATTGGGGGGGAATGAGCAGTGAGGTTTTTATGGAAGGAAAGAGCTGTTCTATGTAAGAAGACTGCTTCACGGATTTCATGGGTATGTCAGCTCTTTGTGCCACCTGAGGTAACTGTGAACCCCAAACATGGGACTGTGTGTCAGACGGACTGCATAATGATAAAAGAATATGGAAACTGCCTTAGCCAGATATCTACACCTTGTTGGTAGATGGTGTAGCTCAGGGAAAGAGCCAGAATGGTAAAAACCCATCTGTACTTTACCATAATAAGGGAGATTCATCAAACATGGTGTAAAGTGAAACTGGCTCAGTTGCCCCTAGCAACCAATCAGATTCCACCTTTCATTTTCCAAAGAGTCTGTGAGGAATGAAAAGTGGAATCTGATTGGTTGCTAGGGGCAACTGAGCCAGTTTCACTTTACGCCATGTTTGATAAATCTCCCCCAATATTTGCAAATTGATGTGGATGGAGAAAATCCGACGCAAATGTCATCATCTGCCATCAGTAAGACCCTAGCATTCACAAGCAGAGGTGTACCTTGCAGATCCTGGGCTACCTTTCAAAATATGTAACAGGCAATCCAACTCCAATACATGAATGAAGGGTTATCCCAGAACAGGGCCTGACTCATTGGGGGAGATTTATGAAAGGGTGTAAATATACACCAGGTGTAAACTGCCCACAGCAGCCAATCACAGCTCCTCTTATATGTTACCAGAGCTAAAAGCTGAGCTGTGATTGGTTGCTGTGGGCAGTTTACACCTGGTGTATATTTACACCCTTTCATAAATCTCCCCCATTGTGTACTTCAATTCCATTCATCATCTTTGGAGGCGCTGAATGTTTTGTTCTCACTTGGCCCCATCAGCTCTTTGGACAATGAATGTTGCGGCTGTGCACATGCGCAGTTCACCGCCCCATTCATAACAAACATTTGAGTTTCTTTTCTGGAGATTCCTCTTCAATATTGGGATACAAATGTATGCAAAATTTCCTAACTACGGGTAGGTTCACACACAGAGAAGTTCCTAGCGGATTCTGTCGCTTGCCCCCACTTGTGCCTGCGCACATCTCTGCCTGAGACATAGACTCCATTCTATGGTCGGGTGGATTCCGCCGTCTACCGAAAGAATTGATGTGTCAATTCTTTCAGCAGATGGCGGAATCCGCCTGTGCAAAGAATGGAGTCTGTGGCACAGGCAGAGATGCACACGGCCGCGAGTGGGGACAAGCAACAGAATCCGCGGGAACTTCTCCGCCTGGATTCCTCAGTGTGAACCCACCTTACTTTTTGCCATCATTATATAGTTGCAAGTGCTTTTTGTATAAATGATATGTAAGGGTTTATATATGCATATTTTTTGGTGAAACTACTTACCTGCTAATTTTTATGTGATTTTCACTCTACAAAATTCAAATCTGTAGTTATATACAACTTACAATAGCAATACCATCGAAAGCTAATATGTTGTTTACCTTCCATTGGCCTGCTGTCGGTGCAGGATAATAAATCTCCTGATATCACAGCTGTCTGCAGTGTTAATAGTGTATACAAAATAATACTTATGGTAAATGGCGGTATTATTTGACTGTCGCAGCATACTGGGCAAGTGATGGGAATTCCTGCTCCCTACAGTCCTTCAATTTTACCAGTCACAGTCAATGACATCACTTCTCTAAAATAGCTCCTGTATTGTACTGATGACACCGGGGAGATCAGTAACTGGGAATTGGATACCTGAATGTTTCCTTCACATGAAGACAGCAGACACATAGTAGAGGAGAGCAGCCACATTACTAGCACTTGTATACAGGAGCCAATAACTTAATAGAGAGAAGAGGGGCCATCACAATATTCTCCCATGACTGATAACATCATAAAAGTGGCGTGTAATTTCCTGACCGAGCAAGAGCAGGGAATTCAATTTTGCCTTTAACGCTCTACCATACTTCATCAATACCTGTGAGTAAAGGGATCTTGTTGGTTCTTACATTACAGCTCATACAAGTCAAAAAACCAAGCTGACCCTCCTACAAGCTGAGAAAAGCAGTGAATACGAGAAGAGTGAATACACCTACAGTATATGTTTGGGAAGTACCAGAGTGTGGTCACTAGTTGACTATGTTTGTGCCATTAAAGTCAATGGAGCAAGTGGCTGTACATCCTGATGTGAAGACTGCTTTGTGTGATCTCAGCTTCTGGAGCAGGAGAACTGCTGGTATTGGTTTCGAGGCACTTTTGTGAGGGGGTCACAGCAACTGGATTCCCCTAATTGTACATATCCTCACGATCCATCACTTATAAAGGCCCCTCTCCCTATTCCAGACTCCTCTTCATTCACTCCGATACTCCAGACCACATTTAGGGTGGGTTCACACTACGGAATTCTCGTGGATAAACTCCGACGAATTCCGCAGTATGTCCGCGCGTACGGCCACGCGCCTTTCCGCCGGCTCCATAGACACTATTCTATAGGCCGGGGTATTCCGCTATCCGCTGAAAGAAGTGACATGTCACTTGGTGTCTAAGGAGCCGGCGGAAAGGACAGCCAATGGAATTCCGCAGAGTTTATCGGCGAGAATTCCGTAGTGTGAACCCACCCTTATAGTGTAGCCTAGGAGCATCTACCTGGGGTGGCTATGAGTCAACAGTATTTATATACCATGTCTTCATCACCTATCCCAGTAACCATCCATCCACTTCTCCCAAGGTACAGTCATGTGTTATATTCCATTCGTTATTGTTTTTACTCAATATTTATTCCTTCCGTCTCTAGTATTTACCCCTTCCAGGTGAGACCAGTCCCCTTGGTTGGTTAGAAAGAATCGACAGGGGGAGCCTGCCCCCGTTCCCAGAGTCACCCCCGCCCCCTCCATACTATTATCCCCTTTTCTTCCTTATTATGGTAATACCCTCGGTTCTCTGGGAGTGCATCCCACTTTTACAATCACATACATTTTATTATTTATATCAATCTACTATCTATCTTTTGCACTCGCCTCAGGTAATCTCTAATCTCCACTTTACTACCTTTCCCCCTACCCCCTCTCCTCCCTGTCCAACCCTCCCATCAAAAAGAGAGGGAAAAAAAAAAAACAAACACATAGTAAATATAAGGATTCTCCCTCTCTGCCTTCCCTCTCCCCCACATCTCTATACTCAGTTTTTCTCTCAGTCATCAGGTCTTGGCTTTGCGGCCATTTTGTCCATACTTTGTGGAACTTTTCGATCTTATGTCTTTTTTGTGCCCTAAAATACTCCATTATCATTATTCTCTTCATTTCTCTCTCCCAATCTTCAATATCCGGTGGAGTTACTGAAATCCATTTCTTTAAGATACAATTCTTAGCCACTAACATTCCTTTAAGAACAATCTTTTTATCTCTTATGTGTAAAATCTTTCCTTCTCCCAAAACACATACCTTTGGGTCGTTCTCTATCTTAATATCTAAACGATTTTCCGATCTCGATATCACTTCCCCCCAATATCTATATAGCTTGGGGCATCTCCATAATAAGTGAATTAAGTCCCCCCCTTCGTGATTACACTTTACACACCTATCAGTCTCTCTTAGTTTCATTAAATACAACTTACGAGGGGTAAAGTGAAGCCTATATAATAAAAATCTGTGTCACTTTGTGGTTAAGCCTACTACACCCTTTATGTCAGAAAATATTTTATCCCAATCTATATCTTCATCCTCTACATCTCTCCTCCATTTTTCCCTAAAATTATTCTTCACCTCTTTCTGTGAGTGCCCTCTAATTATTTTTTATAATTTCCCTATCAACCCTCTTTTTATCCTTCTTACTTTATCCAACATAACTTTATATTCCTGTGTTTTAAATAGCCTCTTATTTTGTGCCTTCCCTATTGCATGATTAGGCTATGTTCACACACCGTCACGGAACAACGTCTCTGCCCAGATCATCAAATGATCTGTCCGGCCACAGAGCTCTGATGCGGGCGCATCAGCACGTACCCGCATCAGAGCTTCCACCTGCACACTATGGAGCGAGTGGCTGGAGCCGCTTGCTTCATAGTGTGAACTGACAAGGTTTCCTATGGCCGCAATCCATTGAATGTCAATGTCAGTTATTTGCGGGGCCGCACGGGATCCCGGCCGGAGCGTATACGCTCTGGCCGGGATCCCATTTAAACTAAGGCATTGTTCCACCCCACAAAAACTACGGCCGTTGTTGCCATCAGGCAACAACGGCCGTAGTTTAACGTAGTGTGAACATAGCCTTAATTTGTAAATATCTATAATAATCTCTCTCTCTAACCCCAAATTCCATTCTCGGTGTCTCTAGTGATTTAATATTACCTTGTACATTAAATAAATGTTCTACTTTAATAATCCCCTTTTGTACCCAAAAATTAAACTCATGAATTTTTTGAAACTGTGGGAGATGCATATTTTTCCAAAGGGGGCTATACTAATTGCTAGTCGTGATTGCCATTTTGCCTTTAGTGGCCTGCCATATTTTATGTTTCAAGAAATTTAAAGGATTTTTTTGGTCTCTTAATATTCCTGCCTCCAAGATGGTAGGAAGATCTTGAAGCCATTTTTTTTTTATTCCCAATAATCTGTAAAATCAAAGCTATCCCCTTGGATTATATAAACCATCTGGGAGGCCAGAAAGTAGAGCTCAAAACCAGATAGATTCATCCCCCCCCCCCTTATCACTAGGTAAGCACCATATATCATATGGGATTTTTATTGATTTTTCTCTCCATATTATTTTATTCTCTTTTATCTGGGACCAACAATCTCTACCCAACCATACTGGACTATTGGCTAAAATGTATAACACCTGGGGTAAGATGATCATCTTTATAATCCCTAGTCTAGCAGCAATACTCAGGGGGAGACCCCTCCATACCTTCAATTTACCTCTGAGTTTTTCCAACAGTGGTATCAAATTTAGTTTATGATACTTATCCACTTGTGCCGACATCACAATTCCCAAATACTTAAACTCGCTACATACAGTAAACATAGGATTAATTTTGTGTCTTCTTCTATCTTCCTCATCAAAAAACATAATTGCCGACTTTGACCAATTCACTCCAAATCCGCTAAACCTCCCAAAAAGCTCAGGTACTGTTGTAACTCTCAATACCGAACTGTGTACTGTACATTAGATAAAAATAGCAAAATATTGTCGGCAAATAATGATATCTTTTCAGTTTTACTCTTATATTTAAACCCTTGAATGGTCATAACTCTTCTAATAATTTCTGCTAGGGGTTCGACAGCATAAAGCTATTACTAGGTTGCTGCTGTTTGGTGTCTACCTGCCTGGTTATGGAAAAGAGGGGGGAGCCCTACTGATTTTTATTTTATTATTAATCTTTTTTGAGTGAGTTAATGCTAGCAGGTGTAAATCATAATAAATCATGTGTGCCCCCTGCCTTGCCACTAGGCGAAAGGCGTGTACTTTGAAGAACAGGTGCAAATTTTTGAGCAATGGTTTGCACAAAGATCTATGTCTTTTTCCTGGCATACACCAAAGCACACAATGATAAATTTCCCCCAATATGCTCTAGAATCCATCTGTATGTATCTGTATGCCGCTCTGTCATGATATTGACACATCAGGCTGGGCGGGGAACAAATCCATTACTCACCTCCCCGCCTGTAATTTCTGTTATATATAGTGATGCCATAGACAAGTAAAATCTTTCTTCCAATAGCATTGCCCACTAGCTACTTGTACAGAAACTTTATGGCTACAGGGATTTCTTTAATCTATGACATCACAATAGCCATGACATCATAATAGAACACTTCAGGGCTATATGAGCAGTTTCACAGCCACTTGCCATCAGTTCTCGCCAGACACAAGTGTTTTCTGGGGAAGACTGAAGGTAGAGGGGATACAGTCTCTCCCATCTGACCTCTTTATTGAGGGGGGTGCAACTTTCAATTCCCCCAAAAAAACAAAGTTCAAGTAGCACCCCTCGCTATAAAGAGAGCAGGTGGGAGATAATGTATCCCTCTTGTCTCAGCCTCCCCCAGTGCTTATGTGTCTAGCAGAGAACTGAAGCAGGTGGCTGTAAGGCTGCTTAGAAAGCCCTTTAGCTTTCTATTATGATGTCATGCCCATTGTGATGTCATAGAAAAGTACAACCTTTTTTCCAATAACATTGCTCACTAGCTAGTTGTATACAACTTGTACATAGAAACTCTATGGCTATAGGGCAATGCTATTGGACTCCACGTCTATGACATCACAATAGGTGTGACATCATAATGGAACACTGCAGGGCTATATAAGCAGCCTTACAGCCACTTGCCTTCAGTCCAAATCTGTTGCAGAACATCTAGGCCAGGGGTGTCAAACCCAAATACACAGTGGGCCAAAATTAAAAAATGGGACAAAGTTTGCGGGCCAACTTTGATAATTATTGAAAAGCACATATGGCGGTTCTGGAACTGTCAAAGAAGCATGCGGTGTTCCTGGCACTAGCAGTGGAGTGCATCTCCCATAACTGTGCACTATAACAAATGACATGATAAATTGCTATATCATTAAACCCCAACCCATGTAATAGCCCCCCCCATATTGCCCCATGTAGTAACCAAAACAAAACTGCCCAACTGCACCACATATTAGCCAGCCCTCCTAAGTGTCCAAATAGTAGCCAGGCCCCAATAGTCTCATATAGTAGCCAGTCCTCCCCCATAGTCTCATATAGTAGCCAGTCCTCCCCCATAGTCTCATATAGTAGCCAACCCTCCCCCATAGTCTCATATAGTAGCCAGCCATCCCCAATAGTCTCATATAGTATCCAGCCCTCCCCAATAGTCTTATATAGTAGCCAGCCCTCCCCAATAGTCTCATGTAGCAGCCAGTCCTCCTTAATAGTCTATTTTATAGTAGCCAGCCCTCCCCCATAATCTCTTATAAAGTAGCCAGCCCTCCTCCATAGTCTTATAGAGTAGCCAGCCCTCCCCAATAGTCTCATATAGTAGCCAGCCCTCCCCAATAGTCTAATATAGTAGCCAGCCCTCCCCCATAGTTTGTTATATAGTAGCCAGCCCTCCCCCATAGTCTCTTATATAGTAGCCAGCCCTTCCCTATAGTCTCATATAGTAGCCAGCCCTCCCCTATAGTCTCATATAGTAGCCAGTCCTCCCCTATAGTCTCATATAGTAGCCAGTCCTCCCCATAGTCTCGTATAGTAGCCAGCCATCCCCAATAGTCTCAGATAGTAGCCAGCCCTCCCCAATAGTCTCATATAGTAGCCAGTCCTCCTTAATAGTCCCATATAGTAGCCAGTCCTCCCCCATAGTCTCTTATAAAGTAGCCAGCCCTCCTCCATAGTCTTATATAGTAGCCAGCCCTTCCCCATAGTATGTTATATAGAGGCCAGCCCTCCCCAATAGTCCCATATAGTAGCCAGCCCTCCTCCATAGTCTCTTATATATAAGCCAGCCCTCCCCCATAGTGTCATGTAGTAGCCAGCCCTCCCCCATAGTCTCTTATATTGTAGATAGCCCACCACCCATAGTCTCTTATATAGTGGCCAGCCCTCCCCTGTAGTCTCATATAGTAGCCAGCCCTCCCCCATAGTCTTTTATATAGTAGCCAGCCCTCCCCTATGGTCTCATATAGTAGCCAGCCCCCCATAGTCTTTTATATAGTAGCCAGCCCTCCCCAATAGTCTCATATAGTAGCCAGTCCTCCCCTATAGTCTCATATAGTAGCCAGTCCTCCCCATAGTCTCGTATAGTAGCCAGCCATCCCCAATAGTCTCAGATAGTAGCCAGCCCTCCCCAATAGTCTCAGATAGTAGCCAGCCCTCCCCAATAGTCTCATATAGTAGCCAGTCCTCCTTAATAGTCCCATATAGTAGCCAGTCCTCCCCCATAGTCTCTTATAAAGTAGCCAGCCCTCCTCCATAGTCTTATATAGTAGCCAGCCCTTCCCCATAGTATGTTATATAGAGGCCAGCCCTCCCCAATAGTCTCATATAGTAGCCAGCCCTCCTCCATAGTCTCTTATATATAAGCCAGCCCTCCCCCATAGTGTCATGTAGTAGCCAGCCCTCCCCCATAGTCTCTTATATAGTAGATAGCCCACCACCCATAGTCTCTTATATAGTGGCCAGCCCTCCCCTGTAGTCTCATATAGTAGCCAGCCCTCCCCCATAGTCTTTTATATAGTAGCCAGCCCTCCCCTATGGTCTCATATAGTAGCCAGCCCCCCATAGTCTTTTATATAGTAGCCAGCCCTCCCCAATAGTCTCATATAGTAGCCAGCCCTCCCCAATAGTCTTATATAGTAGCCAGCCCTCCCCCATAGTCTTTTATATAGTAGCCAGCCCTTCCCCATAGTCACTTATATAGAAGCCAGCCCCTAGAGCAGTTGATAAGGGGAACCTGTCACCCGTGGACAGCCCCCGAACCCACCCTACCCCCAGATACAGCCCCCATACTTACCCTATTAGCTATCAGGTTTTTGGATCCAATTAGAGAACACTAACAACATTAAACTTTTTTAGCTATGTAAAATTATTTAAATTAATTTAAAGGGGTTTTCCATGGAAAATGTTGAGAGGCAGTGTAACCACTAGACGATATACTGAGCCAAGGCTTCCGCTTCTATACACTCTTTATATCCAGGTGCCATGGCTGTGCAGAACAGCTTATTGCCTGCACATTGTTCTCTGCTCTGGGACGCCAAGCATGTGCATAGAGCACGTCTGTGCTATCGGGTGGCTCAGCCTTTCCGTCTATGGAGCGCTTGGCTCCTCATGCTGCATAGATAGATAAGGAGCTGTGCTCTCTGCTCACACAGCTTCTGTCCACCATTCCACTGACAGCTGGCTGGCACCTATGCAGACAGAGAAGACGATGTGAGAATAGACAGCACAGCTTCATGTTGGTCTGTATAGTGGTTTTTATTTAGTAACAGTATGGTGGTATCACTATGTAGTGGTAATATGAGGTCCTGGTGTGGCGGTATTATGTGCCACTTTTATTATTAGTCTCTGTATACTGGGATTTGTTAGGTAACAGTATGATGGTAATATGTATGGTGACATTTGTTACTTGTGTACTGGGATTCCTAGTAATGTTAGTCTCAGTATACAGAATGAAGTCAGTAAACAATACCATTACTTTAGCCAGCCAGGAAGGTGTGCTGTGAATCCTGCATTATAGAGCATAGGTTCGTAACTAGCCTAATATATCTAGGATACTGTATAACCCCTCATATCAATAATGACCTCTGCATTATTAGTGTTATCTCTGATCTTCATTGCCTTAGATCAGTGACAGCCGTTTAAGCTGGCCTAAAGGCCCTATTACACAAAACCATTATCGGCTGTTACGGCCAATAATCATCTGGTGTAATAGAAGACAACGATCAGCCGATATGAACGACAAAGATAGCAACAATCTGCTGCCGTCGCTCTGAAGAATAGTAGCGGACCACTTCTTTCTTCTATGGGCTGCCCGGGCGATCTAGCGATCACCCGGGCAGCCCTCCCACAGCTCCCCGCGGCCCCCCAGCTCTTACCCGCTCGCTGCCTATGCGTGTAATAGCGCTGGCAGCAAGCGGGGAGAGAGGACAAGTGAACACTGACAGCACTTGTTTGCTCCTCTCCGTTGCCCCGTGTGATAGGGACTTACCTGTATCTATTGATGTAACGCTATGAAGGCGTACTTTTTTGCAGGATGGGTTGTACACTTTAATTGCAGAACTTTGGGCTACATACAATGTACTAAAAGTAAATGTAGAAAATGGAAAAAACTGTGGGTAAACAGACAGATAAGGGGGGTTCTATCACAAGGTGATTTAGCTGGATATAAAAGGACAAAAGTACGGAGCCCTGGGGCAACTGTGAACTTAGCCATCCACTTACTAATGATTGTAAACCTTTACTTGCTGTCACATATTGATTGCTCCTTACTTACTCTGCCGGATTTCCCTCACAGAGAAGGGTAGATACAGCAAGACAGTCTGATGCAAAGGTGCTGTAGCTGAAAAGTTCTTCACCTGCTTCTGCTCTTGGGTATCACTGTTGTGTCTATGTCGCCACCTGCTGGTGAAAGCTGAACATCTCACATGTAATGTGCACTATTCCCCACTAGATGGCAGACACAATTACACTCAGTCCAGCCAAGAGCAATGAAGGAACAATGGAGATTATTTTAAAAAGAGGACCTGACACAATGACAATGCAGCCCAGACTGCAGCTACCATGTTATAGAGCAGGAGGAGCAGGACAGGTAGATATGTAATGCATGTAAATCTCTACTTAGTCTGGGCTAAGTAATCGAGTGGGTGGTCCTATTCAGTTATTTAGAGCTGTCAATCACAGTAGTACCGCCCACTTGACTAATGAATCCAGAATTAGCAGAAATTTACATAAAAAATAATAATAAAAAAAAAATAATAAATATATATATATATATATATGTACTTGTTATATCACATGATGGCTGCCAGTGCCAACTGGAATGCATTTTCTATATGACATGTAAATCCATTGATACAGCTGCCCCATTAAATACATTTGCTCTTTTAACAAAGATACAACTGCTTATTTACTCATTTGTACACAATTAAATGCTCCTTATATTTCGTTTTATACATCTCTAACCCAGGGAAGGGGAACCTTCGGCCCTCCAGCTGCTCATGCCTAGACAGCCTTTGGCCCTTGGGGTGTTCGTCTAGACTAGAGACAAACCGGACAGCGTAAGGGACACGTAAAGACTACATCTCCCAGAAGGCACTGCGCCGTCTGGTGAGATTCCCGCATAGTCCTCTCGCGAGATTTTGCCCTGCCGGTAATTGGTCCTCGGTAACGGCTCCCGCGGCTCTTTCCGGGGCTCCTCGCTGTATGGTGTCTGCTGACCGGTCTCCCCATCACCCGTTGTGGATACAGAGCCCGCTGTGCCCGGTGCCCTGAGCAGCGCCCTCCTCCTCCCCCCAGTGTGAGCCGCGCCCTCCTGTCAGCGCACACACAGCAAACATGGCCGACCCCAAATACGCCGACCTGCCGGGCATCGTGAGTAACCGGAGCCTGAGTGTACGCGGTGTGTGAGGACTGCAGGGGGCGCCCTCGGTGTGCGGGGATCACGGGGCTGTGTCAGTGCCCCCGGCAGCCATGCCGCACTGTACGTGACGTGTTGCTGTGTCTGGTACTAGCAGGCCTGCAGCAGGTTATACTGGGACTTGTAGTTCTGCATTATTCCTGATGAATACAAGCCAGCCAGCTCTGCCGGCAGTATAAGGAGCCTCCCTCATTGTCCTGTCATTGTGCCCTATAGCAGGGGGGTCCCTGGGGGTCCTGAGTCTCACTCCTCCCTCATTGTCCTGTCATTGTCCCTATAGCAGGGGGTCCCTGGGGGTCCTGAGTCTCACTCCTCCCTCATTGTCCTGTCATTGTTCCTATAGCAGGGGGGCCCTGGTGGTCCTGAGTCTCTGTCCTCCCTCATTGTCCCTATAGCAGGGGGTCCCTGGGGGTCCTAAGTCTCAGTCCTCCCTCATTGTCCTGTCATTGTCCCTATAGCAGGGGGTCCCTGGTGGTCCTGAGTCTCACTCCTCCTTCATTGTACTGTCATTGTGACCTATAGCAGGGAGGTCCCTGGGGGTCCTGAGTCTCACTCCTCCCTCATTGTCCTGTCATTGTTCCTATAGCAGGGGGGCCCTGGTGGTCCTGAGTCTCTGTCCTCCCCCATTGTCCCTATAGCAGGAGGATCCCTGGTGGTCCTGAGTCTCACTCCTCCCTCATTGTCCTGTCATTGTCCCTATAGCAGGGGGGTCCCTGGTGGTCCTGAGTCTCACTCCTCCCTCATTGTCCTGTCATTGTGCCCTATAGCAGGGGAGTCCCTGGTGGTCCTGAGTCTCTGTCCTCCCTCCTTGTCCCTATAGCAGGAGGATCCCTGGTGGTCCTGAGTCTCACTCCTCCCTCATTGTCCTGTCATTGTCCCTATAGCAGGGGGTCCCTGGTGGTCCTGAGTCTCACTTCTCCCTCATTGTCCTGTCATTGTCCCTACAGCAGGGGGGTCCCTGGTGGTCCTGAGTCTCACTCCTCCCTCATTGTCCTGTCATTGTCCCTATAGCAGGGGGGTCCCTGGTGGTCCTGAGTCTCAGTCCTCCCTCATTGTCCTGTCATTGTGCCCTATAGCAGGGGAGTCCCTGGTGGTCCTGAGTCTCTGTCCTTCCTCGTTGTCCTGTCATTGTCCTTATAGCAGGGGGTTCCCTGGTGGTCCTGAGTCTCACTCCTCTCTCATTGTCCTGTCATTGTCCCTATAGCTGGGGGGGGGGGGGGGTCCCTGGTGGTCCTGAGTCTCTGTCCTCCCTCATTGTCCTTATAGCAGGGGGTCCCTGGTGGTCCTAAGTCTCAGTCCTCCCTCATTGTTCTGTCATTGTTCCTATAGCAGGGAGTCCCTGGTGGTCCTTAGTCTCTGTCCTCCCTCATTGTCCTGTCATTGTGCCCTATAGCAGGGAGTCCCTGGTGGTCCTGAGTCTAACTCCTCTCATTGGCAATTACTTTTATGGTCACCACCATCACCAGGCCTGATCCTATTGACTCCAGCAGGGTTGTGGTGTTGCTGAGAGTAGTGCTGCAGCCTTGTCACTGCCTCCGAAAACATAAAGCACAGAGTCTTAAAGGGGTTGTGTCCATTACCAGTAGCTCGGACCCCCAGCAGTCTCAGCAGCAGAGAGGTAGTGATAGAAGCCAGGATGCATCACTGTATCTGACACATACTGATGGTGCCCGACAGACGCTGCTGACTTATAATATGGTCGGCTGGGACCATCAAGTACTATTCTCCTATTGCATATGATGGAGTCCGCAAAGGAGTCAGTGATGCAGGTATGTGGGCCCATCTGGTTAGTGGGCGGCATCAGATCTCTACATGGCATCACTCTGAGCCTGACATTAAGCAAGTACTGCACATCTGCCCTATGATCAAAAAATGCCAAAGGTGTCAGTGGGTGAGCTATGGATCCATCGATAAGCTATGGAACTATTACCCAGGATTATTGGGAAATCCTCTATAACGGCTTCTTACTCCAGATGCTGTCTAATGGGAAACCACTGGATGTCTGCTGTTTGCATTGTTTTCCCCATCAAAGTAATAGTCGGCTCTAGGGAACCCTGCTGTACCCATTGTAAGTGTGTGGAGCCTTGGCTGAGAGTCTTAAAACATGGCAATAGCCAGATATCCCTAGCCTGTTGCAATGGGGTGCCTCCAGATGGGGAGAGCACCACACCACCCTGATAAATAGCCCCTTAAGTCCCACTCGGTTGTGAGTATTGGAACATAAATAAGGAAACTACAGGGTGGCCACTTTTGCGTTAATGTCTAACTCAAGGTGTGAGTATTGTGACATGACAAGGGCTTGCCAAGGCAGGCATCCATCCACAGGCAGGTGTTTCATGGTATTTGCCCCTCGTCAGTGTGGAGCAGGATTCTGGCTGGTTGGGGCAATGACAAATCAACCAACAAAACACAGTAATCACTGAACTCAAGGAGATCAGGGAAAATTCCAATGAAGTACTCAATCAAGAGTCTCCACTGATGCCCCCCAAAATTGGGCAGTGCCCATTCAGTATGCTATAAGGGAATTAGTCTGATAACAGATCCTCTAGCCCAACACAGGATCAGCATTAAAAGCCTCTGTGATTTGTATAAGACCTTTGTTTCCAGTCAGATGAGCTGGAACGGAGCTGAACACAAGCATATATCTCATTTCCCTTAATACTCCATTAGTCATCATGTGCCTGGCTGTGGCCTTCATGTTACGAGCATCAGGGTGGGGTTTCTGTCTGATCTAAGGGCTGGCAGGGCAGCTTCTTTCCCATCATTACTGACAATATTTATAACTATGGGAATAAGTAGCATTTGTAGTGATAACAGTTATTACTACGTGTAACGTGCATCCTGAGAGTCCTGTTACCAGGTTTTCTAGAACTTGCACTGAATTTTATTTGGGAGATTGACTCCTTACTGCCTTACCTTGATAGTTGAACCATCATAGTAAGTGACCTTTTCTTTTTAGTTCCATGTACCTTGTAGTCCAGTGTGTTTTGTGTGTTCCCATATGATTTTGATAACCTTTCTGTTCTGCTGCTTTCAGGCTAGAAACGAGCCCGATGTGTATGAGACAAGTGATTTGCCAGAAGATGACCAGGCAGAGTTTGATGCGGTAAGATATATTTTATTGCAGCCTCTACAGAACAGGGGTAAATCCATGTTATTGCAGCAGTTAGTATATAGTGAGGATTAGTGAGAGTCCAACCACTGGGAACCCCACTGATTCTGAGAACCAAGAGGCTTATGTACCTTTTCATTCTCTGGAAATGTGGGGATCCCAGGGGTTGGATACTGACACTTAATATGATGGGACTGTTGTATTTGAAGCCCAGAAATGTATGTGCATAATAATAATATTTATTTGTATAGCGCCAACAGATTCTGCAGTGCATCCATTAACATAGTAGGAAGGGTAGCAAATAAACTGTTGTGATCCCCTTACTTTGGATCAATTCCATGTGTCATGGATTTTTATTTATACCTGGGACACAGGAGCTCTATGGGGGGAGGGGGGTGTCATGGTTCTCTTTAGTAATACATCTTTTAGTAAACTATGCATGAATACCTCTAGTTCTCTAGAAATATGATGGCTTTGCCACTGACCCTGGGAGCATGGCGGCACCAGATGCATAAATAAGTGAAGAAGTGAAAGGCACTGGCACTTCCTACAGCAAAATGTGTTACTACCCAAATGCATGTCCATATTTTGCTGGTTAAATCCACTTCTGTTTTAGTTTTGCCAAGATTCAGCAGCTTTTGCACACTTTTACTTGCAAAATAAAGTATAAGATATAGGATGGATGTGCTGCTTAATAATGCTTATGACTTTTTTCCTTAACAGAGAAAATAAACACTTAAACTGACTGAACTGTGTTTTTAATACTGATTATGATGTCCCAAAGCAACAACTATGAATGCCAAAATTGTTGACTGGTTCTGGTACTTGGTGCTGTCCATGCAAATCAACCTATTGCTTTGGACTGCAGCTTTAACTCAGTTTAGTGGAAAATCTTCTTGTAAAGAGGGGCCTCAGATAAAATATCACCAGTCCTCATCCAATATTTGTGTAGAGTTCTCTCCTATTTACTTGTAACATTTATTAGTGTCCCTTCAATAAAGGGAAGATTTTGCAGGTTATTCTCCCTCATAGTTTAATGCTTTGGGAAATCATCATCCATATGTTTAACTGTTTAGAAACTTGCACCATGACAATTGTTCCTAACACTCTCACCCTCCCTTTTTGACCTCCTTGCCTGGACACTAGTTTGCACAAGTAAGACCACTCATGCTTCGTTTCTTTTTTTGCATGCTTTTTGTGTATTTAATGATGATAAATGCATGCAGTGGATTTTGATCTTTAATCTCCATTGATTCATTTATAAATGTCATGATCTTGTCCTACGTGTGCAATCCTGAACTGTGTTGAAATCTTTGATCAAGACCAATTATCATCTTGTTGTGATTCAGAATAGGGTGACAGGCATTTCTCAGATCACAAATCCATACTGATTTATATATGAATTAGTCTTATATAATAATATTTCTGACAATAACCTCAGACAGTGCAGCTGCCTTTGTCCAGATTAGATGAATGTTGATTGTGTAGGACAGAACGCTTGGTCAGACTGACTGTGTCCTGTCTGATGAACACAGACATGTGCACCGCCGCTCCATTTATTATGGGACCTGCCAGAGATGGTGGAGTGCAGCATTGGGCTTTCTCAGTGTCTTCTGCAGAGAATAAATGGGGCACCATCTGAAGATTTTTCTACAGATATGGACATTGTACTTAGAATTGCTTGTAGTGATTCCATTATTATATTAGATTTTCTTATACTGATTGTCAGATATGTGTTGTTTTATTCTAATCTGTTTCTATTTTCTGGCTGTCATTTTTTTATTTTACTTTTTGTACATTGTTAGGGGGCTGCCACCTTGCATTTAGTGACATGCTTTACAGCAAGCCTCATGGATATAGACAACAATAAACAGTCTATCCCCTTGGAATGAATGTGAAACATTACTGAGCTTACTCTGTGATCTTTGAAGAGGTCATTCCACAGGGAGCTGCTATTGTCTCCTCTACTGGTGTCACATGATTCTGCAATGCTGTACAGATCACTTTACAGCCATCCCTTATCACTTCAGACAGACTAGGAAGTCTCAGCTTAGTTTTAGGATTATTTTATGATCTAGGTAGAAAAATGTTACCAGAAATTCTTTCTAGTAATTTCACAACCTGTTTGCCACATAAACCATCATTTTTTTCTCTTTGGTCAGAAAAGAAGTAAGCATTAGCTAATACTGTCTAATACAGTCCATAGACAATGTAAAGTTAGACAGTCTAAAATCACACCAGATTTATTAATTGGTAGATCTATTGTCTAGTGTATACCAAGTATCAGTTGACATAGAAATAGGTACTCCGCACTGAGTTGCAGTTAAAGTAATTTTTATTTGCATAGTTGGTAAAGCAGATATAAAATAACGTTTCGGTCTATACGACCTTCATCAGACTCATCATGAATAGGATATAAACGGTGAAGAGTCCTGGTAAAACGGCTTCAGTGCTGGGAGTGGAAGTCTTGGTATAGGCACAGACTGATAAGTCCTGGTATAAGCAGGAGAGCTGTGCTGGCGGCAGGAGCCTTGCCTGGACTGTGAGACTCTGTCTCCCAGTCCAGGCAAGGCTCCTGCTGCCATCACACTGAAAGCTAGCACAGCTCTCCTACTGATACCAGGACTTATCAGTCTGTGCCTACACCAAGACTTCCACTCCCAGCACTGAAGCTGTTTCACAAGCTGTTCGACCAGGACTCCTCACCGTTTATATCCTATTCATGATAAGTCTGATGAAGGGCGTATAGACTGAAACGTTAATTTATATCTGCTTTACCAACTATGCAAATAAAAATTGCTTTAACTGCAACTCAGTGCGGAGTACCTATTTCCATGTATATGTGGGCTTGACCCTTCTCCGCCACCACCGCTACTAGTACGTGGAGTACTAGTACTCCGGCACCACTGCTGCTAGTACAGTTGACTTGTTATAGCACAATTTTAGTGCAATATATGTGGCGCACAGAGTTGTATGGAAGCGAGGCCCCTTTTCATGCACTCTTTGCACTGAGCCATGCTAATTGGCCAAGTAAGGCATTAAAATGTCTAAAATGCATAATAAATGTTGCGCACATTCAGAATTCTGGCAAACTTGCAGTAGTAAATTTGCCCCAGTGTTTCTTTAGGCCAGAAACCAATACTACTACTACTATTACAGCTACCCGAACCTCAGCTGCACGTTTGTTAATTTCTGATTTAGGACTGCCAGGAGTGTGCGTTTACTATATGTGCTCGGAGAGCCTCCAGTAAACATATCCATAGGTCTCACATCTTGACCAAAAGAATGCCATTTTAGGCAGTGTTTGTCAGGGTTACCTGTATGGAATAGAACACCTGTGCTATTCCATATAGGTACTTTAAGCAAAAAAGAAAACATACCTTATGATATATGTGTAGTGGGTTTTTTTTTTCTTCTATTTGCATTTGGAACCCATGAATAATTGATTCTGCAGCATGACAGCCATTTGAAGTATATGTCAGTAGTCAGATGGAATCCTGGCCATCACCATATACCTAGTAGAGAACAATTGCTGCAGTGTCATGTGTGTTATCATACATTGAACTAGTCAGTGCATCACTGTGTACAGTAAAGGAAGAAGCCTTTGACTCGTACTGATCCTGGGCCACTAGTCAGTACTGATAACAAGCCTCTTTTTGGTTATTCATCTATGTCACAGCTTATTCCACAGGGCTGCATTAACCATTCTGCACGTGGATTGCATTGCATTGCATTGCACTAATGCATCGCTACAGCTTCATCTAAACACTTATATAATGCTTTCTGCAACTAACTGCATCTGTTTAACCATCAGGCATCTGCCTTAGTCTGACGCCAGTTATCACCAAGGCTGATATATCTTATACACTTGTATAAGCAGAGCATTTGTACATAAATAATAAAAAATCTCCTCAGTCACATTAATGGTTATTGATGACTAGACATCCTGGTTACCACCAATGAGGCCCTGATTTTCCAAAAGGCATTGTAACCCAGCTCTTTGGCCTTTGAATAGCAGATTTTTCTACTTCTGTAGAAATACAATTGCCTGGAAAGGCTGGATTATAAGGCCCTTGGCTGCCATTGGGCTGCTAACAGGATTTCCTAGAACCAATATAACAAAGAAATTGACTAAAAGGATTTCATGTAACTTCTTAGAAGATGAGCCATGTTAGCCATGTTCCCTGTGACACATGAGTGACTGGTTACTAGTACAGTGATCATCCTGACTATCAGGCGGCCTATAGAGTCTTTCCTGTGATTCTGTCGTCTATTGGAAATCTTCGGGTGCTGTAAGTAGACGCATGTGTATTTGTCTAATAGCAAATCTTTTCTTTTGTTTCCTTTTAACTATTTATTTTATTTGTCACTCACCTCTTGGGGAACACTGCAAGGAGCTGGTAAGACGCCTGTAATTCTGTCTGCTTCCCTGAGTCCTGTGCTTAGCCTGCTTGTATCTAGTCTACATTTGTCTGTGCATTACTAATAATGTAGATCTTCATTCATGTGGCACCTTTTCCTTAATAGTATCTCTTATTAAATAAAAATGGAAAAAAGAAAAACTTTTTACATGTCTTAGAGACTGGTGGAGGTGTATACCCCCCCCCCCCTCAACATTGTGAACTGTGTGGCCTGTCTCCCGGCTTGTTGTCTCATAGATGTCTATTTAATTGTGAATCTCCTGCCTCAAGTGTAGAGCTCTAGTGATTGGTGATCTCAACACCCAGAATCTGACCAATGAAAATGTTTTTCTTTTTTCCTTTTTTTTTTAAATGACAGCGCCTATTTAATCTTAACAGGTGAAAACAAATTCTCATCTTGGCCTTTTATGTGATATAAATGTCTTATCGGCACAACTGTACATCAGAGATGCAGTTGGTAGTTGCATCTTCCAGCCATTAACAGCATATCCTGCATATCCTGTTGATATGCCATAAATGACTAGGATGAGAATACTGCTATAACAGATGAAGGCATGATTTTGTGTTACAAGCAATGATGGACAGTTTCTAAATAGTCTGATATTTGTTGTGATCAGATGATTATGCATTTTGCATGTTTCTTTGGTAGATGTATATATAAGACATTCTGACCCTGTTTTAGTTAACTTTTAACATTAGTTGACATTGACATAGGCAACAATAGACGGAAGCTGTCTCATTGACACAAATGGGAAAGTTGCTGGCTCTAACCTTTGCAGAAGTCATGCCACAGGGAGGGGGGCTGAGCTGTGAGCTTTATGTATCATCTTATTTATACACAAGTGTCACCATTTTTTTCTAATTCGGTACAGATTACTTTCCAGAAGCCGTCTTTATGGACAGAATTGGAAGACTTAGCTTAGTTAAATAGGGCATTTACACACTCCATAAATCGTGGATGCTACAGAGCGGAAATCTGCGGGCCGGCATCAGGAAACCCCGGCATCATATATTATTATAATGCTGGGAGCTCCAAACCTGTTCAGATCTTCCCATTACTGTATTGCAAAACGAAGTCTCTCAGCAGCACAATGCAAAAAATAATCAATGTGGGTGTACGCTTCACCAAACCGGACCAGGTTGGCTTCAGTAAATTCAAAAAATGTAATGTAGACAGCAGTTCCAACAGCAAATCTTTGAGATTTATTCACACACCAATGCATTGGTGTGTGAATAAACCTCAAAGATTTCCAATTACTGTATTGACACAGCCATGTATGGAGCATGTGAATGCCACCTTAGGCTAGTGGTGAGCATGAAAATTAGAAAAAAATTCACCCAAAAATTCAAAACAAATATTTTTAACACAAAAAGAAATCACAACAAAAGCTGTATTGTTCATATAACAGTAATCATCATCTTTATATAGCACCAACATATCCCCACTAAAGAGAGGACATGCACAGACTAAATAAGACATTACATAGTAATACTCTAACAATTCAAACAAGAGCAGTGAGGGCCCTGCTCACCAGAGCTTACAGACTATGAAGAAAGAGAGGTGATACAACAGGAGCGAGAGCCCTGCTCACCAGAGCTTACAGACTATGAAGAAAGAGAGGTGATACAACAGGAGTGAGGGCCCTGCTCTCCAGAGCTTACAGTCTATGAAGAAAGAGAGGTGATACAACAGGAGCAAGGGCCCTGCTCACCAGAGCTTACAGTCTATGAAGAAAGAGAGGTGATACAACAGGAGCGAGGGCCCTGCTCACCAGAGCTTACAGTCTATGAAGAAAGAGAGGTGATACAACAGGAGCGAGGGCCCTGCTCACCAGAGCTTACAGACTATGAAGAAAGAGAGGTGATACAACAGGAGCGAGGGCCCTGCTCACCAGAGCCCTCAGTCTATGAAGAAAGAGAGGTGATACAACAGGAGTGAGGGCCCGGCTCACCAGAGCTTACAGTCTATGAAGAAAGAGAGGTGATACAACAGGAGCGAGGGCCCTGCTCACCAGAGCCCTCAGTCTATTAAGAAAAAGAGGTGATACAACAGGAGCGAGGGCCCTGCTCACCAGAGCTTACAGACTATGAAGAAAGAGAGGTGATACAACAGGAGCGAGGGCCCAGCTCACCAGAGCTTACAGTCTATGAAGAAAGAGAGGTGATACAACAGGAGCGACGTTCCTGCTCACCAGAGCTTACAGTCTATGAAGAAAGAGAGGTGATACAACAGGAGCGAGGGCCCAGCTCACCAGAGCTTACAGTCTATGAAGAAAGAGAGGTGATACAACAGGAGCGAGGGCCCTGCTCACCAGAGCTTACAGTCTATGAAGAAAGAGAGGTGATACAACAGGAGCGAGGGCCCTGCTCACCAGAGCTTACAGACTATGAAGAAAGAGAGGTGATACAACAGGAGCGAGGGCCCTGCTCACCAGAGCCCTCAGTCTATGAAGAAAGAGAGGTGATACAACAGGAGTGAGGGCCCGGCTCACCAGAGCTTACAGTCTATGAAGAAAGAGAGGTGATACAACAGGAGCGAGGGCCCTGCTCACCAGAGCCCTCAGTCTATTAAGAAAAAGAGGTGATACAACAGGAGCGAGGGCCCTGCTCACCAGAGCTTACAGACTATGAAGAAAGAGAGGTGATACAACAGGAGCGAGGGCCCAGCTCACCAGAGCTTACAGTCTATGAAGAAAGAGAGGTGATACAACAGGAGCGACGTTCCTGCTCACCAGAGCTTACAGTCTATGAAGAAAGAGAGGTGATACAACAGGAGCGAGGGCCCAGCTCACCAGAGCTTACAGTCTATGAAGAAAGAGAGGTGATACAACTGGAGCGAGGGCCCTGCTCACCAGAGCTTACAGTCTATAAAGAAAGAGAGGTGATACAACAGGAGCGAGGGCCCGGCTAACATGAGCGCACAGTCTGAGTTTTAAAGAATACCTATTATAATTGTTAAAATATATTGGTAGTACATGTAAATACATGAACTTGTAGTTCATGCACCTAGAAAACCGGGAGGAGAAGGCTGCAGCTGCCGTGTTCCTCATTCATTGTGTGAACCCTGTGAGAGGGTTGTTTCTGCAAGAAGAGCCTGTCTACTTATCAGGCATAAGGAGAAATGGGCGTTTAGAGAAACAAGAGAATAGAAAGAACTCTACTGCTGCCAGTTGAGTAACCATACCTTTGTGTTGTAATGTTAGGTATTGTTTAAAGGAGCACTGTGTGATCTATAAGATTGCAGCAGCATCTATAGATCTCCCCTGGCACTTCCCAGGCACGCCCCTCCCCACTAAGCTCCTCCTTCCTTGCGCCTCTGTATAATCCTCTGTATAGTTTGCGGCTGCTGCTATGATGTCAGCCTTCTGCAAGGAAGCAGGTGTACAGTGATAAAGTAGATGAGTCTCTAGAATAATTACTGCAGCTCCCCTGACTTAGACTGTCTATAATATCTCTGCTGTGTAGAGATTTCTCCTTGTTATCTATGTGATGCAGCCTCATCTTCTACTATCTTCTACCAGGGAACCGTGGAGACAGGCTGAAGCTGCATCACATTAGGATATGCAGCAATTCTGCAGTGTGAGTTAGGGCCCTATGGTGAACAGCTTTCACCCCTATCACTTGCTGCAATTGAATAGGACTCAGAGCTGGGCAGGTGTAGTGGGATGAATCTCTGGTCCCTCTGTCTCTTGACATAATGGGGAAAGAAGAAATTAAGATGTATTGCACTTAGGCTACACTATGATGTAGAGGTATGAATAGTTATGTTTCCACTACAGCGATGACCTCTTGGCCAGCAACAAATGGGTACCTTTTAAAGTTTTTTTTTTTATTTTTTTCACATGTGTGTTTAGAGCCTTCCTTGGTGTTTTGAGGTTAGCACAGTGTTTCAGAAGCCTACCGCACCCCTCTAATAACAGTTTGAAAATGGATCTGACATAGCTGTCATGGCTTTCCTGTACAAAGATGCCAGAAGGCTAGTGTAAATAGACTAGCAAAGAGACAGCCCTGTATCTGCCAAAACCTCCTTACCAGCTTATTGCCCTTCTATGTGCTCAAAGTGGAAAGGGGAGAAGAATTGCTGTACCCCATGGGTAGAGGTAGTAACCCGAGGGTGTTGTTTTTGCTGTGCTGCCCGTACCTGCACCCCTGTAGAATTCCCTTCAATCCAGATTTTATATATAGAATTGTCCTTTATGAAATCCCATCTGCTGCTTTTCATCTGCGTAGATGCTTGCAGTTTCCTTTTGCATGGCTGTTATATACCCCGATATGTTTGTGTGTTTAGGATGGAACAATCTGTTGTCTGGGGAATTGTGGGTTTTATTCCATAGGATACTGTATTGCCATTTATCTGTGTGATCATCTTTAGCTGTCAGATGGCTTCTCTGTAGTACAGTACCAGAACAGTCCCGTATATACTACAGTACATACTTATTCTTATGTCTTCATTATCATTCCTAACCGGTACCTAAGTCAAATGACATACATCTCCTAGTATTGGAAAGGGCTATTGTTTATTGTACATTCTGCTCCTGTGTTTTTCTTTATATCCTACCATCATTTTATCGTGGAGAGATGGAGGATACAGAAGAGAAATGAGTCCATTAACTGTGTTGCCATTTGTAATGTAGGAGGAACTCACCAGCACTAGTGTAGAGCACATCATCGTCAACCCCAATGCTGCTTATGACAAATTCAAAGACAAGAAGATTGGAACTAAAGGGCTAGGTAAGTGAACAACTTCTGTCCTCATACTCAAACATAAGATGAAGAGCATTAATATCTCCTGATATATTGATTTAAAGGGGTATTCGCATCTCATAAAGTAATGGCAGATCCGTGAATGGTGAGGGTCTGACCTCTGGGACCTTGACAGATCCTGAGAAGGAAGGATATGCCATGCTTTGGAGGAACTGCAGCATATTTGTATCCATTTATCATTATTAAGTGATGACATATCCTAGTTATAAACCTTTTTAAAGGGAAAACTTTCACATTCAAGATACCATCCAATTTGCAGGCATCATGCGATAGAGCAAAGTGGAGCTGAGCAGATTAATATATAGGTTGGTGGCATAATTCCCAGTATAACTTGTCATTTATTTGGTCGTTCTTGGCTGAGTAGTCAAGTTGGCGGCCCTACTCATTGATTCTCATGCTCTCTATATAGACAGTTAGGGCCCCTTTTCCACAGGAACGATAATCGGCCGAATTGGCCCGATTCGGCTGATTATCGCTCGGTGGAATAGAGAGAACGGTCATCGGCTGATCGTTCATTGAGGGCCAGACCTAAAATCATCGTTCCCCCACCACGCATCGCTACGGTGGAATACCGGTGCGCGGCGGGCGACCGACGATTTGAGAAGCGCAGCATACATTACCTGCAGGACTTCTCCTCCGCTCTGTCTTCCTACCCGGGTCCTGCGCGCTCTAGCTTCAGAATGGCCTGTCAGCTGACAGAGCCCTCAGCCAATCACAGGTCGGGACCGCCGCGGCCTGTGATTGGCTGAGTGACCTGTCAGCTGACAGGCCATTCTGAAGCCAGAGTGCGGGACCCGGGGAGGAAGACAGAGCGGAGGAGAAGACCTGACAGGTAATGTATGCTGCAAGGACATCAGTAACGATGTCCTTGCAGCCCTCGCTCAACGATCATCGGGCTGTGGAATAGGACCAGTAAAGGAGCAGCGATCTAGCAGATCGGCGCTCGTTTACATCGTTGATCGGGCCCTGCTCGGCTTGTGGAATAGGACCCTAAGTCACTGAATACAAATGAGCATGAGATTTACATGAATGAATGACAAGTTACACTGGGACTTTCCTCACAAAACTATCAGTCTGCCCAGCTCCTCCTGCTCTGTAACATAGTGCCTGCAGACTGGATTGCCTTTTGACATGTTTGAGCAGACAGGTTTCACATCTTCAACAAACTAGGGTAACACAAACATTTCCAGGTAGCTGAAGGTTTTTTTCTTGATATTTATGGCTTTATGGCATATTCACAGGATGGTAACATTAATGGAAGTATCATAAACAGTGTAGTGCCGCAAGCTATGCCGTGTCTATATCACAGGTGCTTTAGATACCTTGTTACAGAAATCCTCTGACCATTGCATTGTAGATTAAGATTCTTTGCAGAGCAACACATTTTCAGAAGCTTGCAGAGGTGTAATTCTCATTGTTCCTGACCTGGTTTATTTCCTTATGGCTACTGCTTATGCTTAGTCTCCTGATAGGTTCCCGAAAACCCCTTAATGTTCTAGTTAACATGACATCCCAATATCTAAATAACTGATACAGTGGGATGAGATGGAACAGAGACTGTAATACTAACATCACCCTGTTACTAGCTGTGAAATGCCAGCTAAGTGTCCTGGACAAACACAGAGGCATGCTGCTCTGTGAGTGTATATACATCCAAAGCAGTTTGTTACTTGTTTTTGTTCCTCACTTTACATATGGCCGTGACTCATCTCTAACAGTTGGAGATGAGGTTTCTTTTCACTAGACTTCATTTTGTATAGCAATAAACATTTTAGCTAACTGTGTTTATGCAGCGTTTCCTGCAGAGAGAAGCAAAATAACGTATTCAGTGTGATAGAAAAACATATGGGGGAATAGGATTACCATTTAGAAGGCCGCTATGCTGACTGACTTTAAAATAGTGTGTTTTTTTTATCTATATGGAGCAGCCAACACACCTCTGCTACAATGATTAAACTCCTGACCATCAGACATCTCAGTCACAAGATAACAGAGTGTTTCTTCAAACTATTTAGCTATAGATAACTGATGCAACCTTGTAGCAGTAAGCTGACCATACATATTAGGTGCAAGTTGATCAAGTGTGCCTGTGTATGTGGATTCAGAGAGAGAGCTGTCAAACAAATGACTGACAGCTATCTAAAATTTTATATATTGGATATATATTTAATACATTCTGCAATGTTGTATAAGTAGTATATGTACAGTAGTGTTTAAGTGTAAAAATACTCTCGGTATCATCTGTTGATCAGTATCATAATATTTTTCTCTTAACAGATTTCTCTGACCGAATAAGCAAGACAAAGAGGACAGGATACGAGTCTGGGGACTATGAAATTGTGAGTTTTGTTCTCTGTGCTGCCGTTTTATACCGTATGGCTTGCTTTTGCCTCCCAAACTGCTCTCCACTAGGAGGAAGAATACCTCTTAGCCAGACCAGAATCTCCTTAAGGGTGCCTTCACATGTATCAGATCGCAGCAGATTTCATGCTGTGAGTTCCACTGCTATTCCTGGTACTGTAGTTTTTTTATAGGTTTACGTACTCTCAAAGCATTTTTCATTCTGCTGCGACTATGTAAAACCCTGTCCCCCTTAACCCACCGCTGCCCGCCACAGCCAGTGATTGGCTGAGTGTGACGTTAGGGAGCCAGGAGCCACCAAAACAGGCCGGAGCATGGGCGAATAATGTATTAACTGGGCAGCGGTGGGTTAAGGGGGCGGGGCTTTACAAACGTGCAGTGGAATGAAAAATCCGCTGCAAGTATGTAAACTCGAAAATGACAGTACCGGAAATTGCATTGGTTTTCATTGCGGAACTCGCAGTATGAAATCCGCTGTGATCCGTTACGTGTGAAGGCACCCTTAAA
Source organism: Dendropsophus ebraccatus (assembly GCF_027789765.1). Lineage (NCBI taxonomy): Eukaryota > Metazoa > Chordata > Amphibia > Anura > Hylidae > Dendropsophus > Dendropsophus ebraccatus. Next base: position 62,628,634 of record NC_091458.1, read on the forward strand.
GGGAATTTGTCACCTTAATTTACATAAGGTTTCTTTGTTTTTTTTAAGGTACAAACACACAGGGCAGATCTGCAGCGGATTTCTCGCTGCGAAATCCGCTGCGGATCCCTGCCCTCTAATGTCTATGGGAAGCCATACTCACAGCAGGCCGGATCGCGTATCAGGTGTTGTATATGCTCTAGCTGGCGGCTAACGGGGCGGTCTCTTGACATACTCTCAGTGGGATGTCTATCCTGCTGCAAGTATGACTTCCCATAGACATGGCAGGGATCCGCAGCGGATTTCGCTGCGAATATGCAGCGAGAAATCCACTGCGGATAGCCCTGTGTGTTTACAGCCTTATTCTAATCTTTTTCTATTTTCTGACTTTTTCTGAATTTTTCTTATTTCACTTTTTTCATTGTAATGGGGCAGCCATATTGCCTGAGCTGTTTTTAAAGGGATACTCCGGGCAAAATTGTATTTTTAAATATGTTATTACAACAGGAAAGTTATACAAATCCCTAACATACACTAATTATGGGAAATGCACATATAGTGCTATTTCCCTCAATTTAGTAGGCGAGGCAGGCTCACTTCCTTAAAAAACTTGTGACGTCACGTCTCAAGTGTAGCTTCCGGCAGGGGGCGCATGAAGAAGTATAGAATTAGAATAGAAGTCTTCTCCCTCCCATCCCACTGCCTGTCTCCCTCCCAGGTCCTATTACACCTGCTGGCCGGTTCCAGGCAGCTGGGTGAGCGCTCCTTATCTGACGCTCACCCCGCTGTGGAGGACCCTCCTGCACCTCCCGTCCTGTGAGCCTGTCTCCCCTGTGCGCCTCAGCGCTTACCCCGCCGCCCGGCTCCGGCGGGGTGAGCGCTCCTGCACCTCCCCCCTGCCCCACATCTTTGAGTGGGACACTTTGCACCATAGTTTCCTGCTGCCCGGTCCCATGGAGGAGCGCTCACCCCCCGCTTGGTCCCGGCGGGGTGAGCGCTCCTGCACCTCCCCCCCTGCCCCACATCTAAGTCTGTCCCCCTCTGCACCTGTCCCCTCTGCCGCCCGATCCTGTGCTGGAGCGCTCACCTGCCGCCCGCTGGGTGAGCGCTCCTTCTCCCAAGCAGCTGCCCGTCTTCCTTCAGCTAACCTGCGGCTGATACACAGCGCCTCCATCCTCGCTGCACCTCAGCGCTTACCCTGCTGCCTGCTCCTGCGCTGTGTATCAGCCACAGGTTAGCTGAGGGAAGACTGGCAGCTGCTTGGGAGAAGTAGCGCTCACCCAGCGGGCCGCGGGTGGGCGCTCCAGCACAGGACCGGGCAGCAGAGGGGACAGGTGCAGAGGGGGACAGACTTAGACTGGGACCGAGCGGCGGGTGAGCGCTCCTCCAGCAGGAAACTATGGTGCAAAGTGTCCCACTCAAATATGTGGGGCAGGGGGGGGTGCAGGAGCGCTCACCCCGCCGGCACTGGGCGGCGGTTGAGCGCTTCTCCATGCGGCAGGGAGCCCGGTGCAGAGAGAACAGGCTTAGATGTGGGGCAGGGGGGAGGTGCAGATGCGCTCACCCCGACCGGGAACGGGCGGCGGGGTAAGAGATGATGTGCACGGGGGAGACAGGCTCACAGGACGGGAGGTGCAGGAGGGTCCTCCGCAGCGGGGTGAGCGGCAGATAAGTAGGGCTCACCCCGCTGCCTGGAACCGGCCAGCAGGTGTAATAGGACCAGGGAGGGAGACAGGCAGTGGGATGGGAGGGAGAAGACTTCTATTCTAATTCTATACTTCTATAAATGCCCCTGCCGGAAGCTACACTTGAGACGTGACGTCACAAGTTTTTTAAGGAAGTGAGCCTGCCTCACCTACTAAATTGAGGGAAATAGCACTATATGTATATAGTATGTACACTATATGTATATATGTATGTACACTATAAGTAGTGTATTTTAGGGATTTGTATAACTTTCCGGTTGTAATAACATATTTAAAAATACATTTTGCCCGGAGAACCCCTTTAACAACTTTTGGTGACATGCTTTACAGCAAGGCTCATGGACATAAACGACAATAGACAGACTCTGTCTCCTTGAGATGAATGTGAAACATTACTGAGCGGGCTCTGTGACCTTTGAAGAGGTCATTCCACAGGGAGCTGCTATTGTCTCCTCTATCTACTGGTGTCACATGTTGCGGCAATGCTGTACAGATCACTTTACAGCAGACTCACCACAGACACAACAGGAAGTCTCGGCTGAGTTTTAGCCACAGTGAAAAGAATGAAAACTGCTTAATATCAGGATTATTTTATAATATAGATAGTAAGATGAAAAAATCTGAAAAAAAGGCAACAAAAATTCTTAAAAATTAGTAGCATAAAAATATTATTTAAACAATAAGTCATTTTCTAATGACACATTCCCTTTAAAATAAAGTTATCCTGTTAATTCCCTTGCCACTTTGATAAGAACCGTAAAACAGTTGTCTATAGATGGTCTTATGCTTCCGGTCCTCCAGGAGCCTTTGTATAGATCATAAAAATGAACAGCATTTTGCATTTACATGATGTATAGTGATCCTCTGTGCAACATTTAGGGGAACACATGGAAGAAAATAAAGGATGAAAAAGGTTCTTTAAACCAGAGACACACCGATGATAGTTGTTTTATACTATTCTACAGCTTTTCTTGGCTTTCGTTATTAAATGCATTCATGGAATATAGATATTGAGGAGTTTCCTACAGTGTCGTCTTCTGACATGTCTAGAATTGGAGTTAGGAAGCTGTGGGTTTTTTTTCCCTCCAATCTCCTTAGTGACTTGCAGTCCTTCCATTTGCTGCCTCATCTTTCTAATCCTTCTGGTTGCATTTCTTTTTTGTGTAGCTGGGAGAAGGGATAGGCTTGAAAGAAACTCCACAGCAGAAATATCAACGGCTCCTGCATGAAGTCCAGGAACTTAATCAAGAAGTGGAAAAAATACAGGTAAGTCTGAGATCACAATCCTTCATGACAAATGGATACTATATGTAAACAGATATTGATCAATTTATTTTTTCTTACTGTAACCAAATAGAGCACTGTTAAGGAATCTACAGCCGAGGAGAAGCTTACCCCAGTTGCATTGGCTAAACAGGTCGCAGCTTTAAAACAGCAGTTGGTGTCCAACCACCTGGAGAAGTTGTTAGGTCCTGATGCTGCCATCAATCTGACTGATCCTGATGGAGCACTGGCTAAGTAAGTGAGGCTCTTTACATCCTAAAATCTTGTTGATTGTGAGTTTTTAAGTGTATATTGACTTATTTCTTGAGGGAATAGGAATTTTCCATTTATTCCATAATGCAAGACTAAAGAAAAAATAACCAATGAAAAAATAAAGTCAGTGGCTGGTTCTATAAAACGATTTTGTTACAGGGATATCTTAAAAGAAGGAACCCTCCACTGAGCCTGAGATTAAATGGGGTGTAGCAGCAGTGATTGCACAGGCCATTCACAAGTCTGTCTGTGCACATCAGGGTCTGGGCCATGTGCATGGTGACGGCAGCACAGCCCTAGTCAAGGAAGTAAGACTGGAAATAGAGAAGGCAGGGTGGGCACCACCAAGCATACATAACAATTGATAAAAGGATACTGGGTGCAGCTGACAACCCAATTGTAATTGATTGACTCCTGACGAAGTCGCAATGTAGCGGCGATACGCGTGGGGTATTCCTTCTGCTAAATGGGGACGTGACATTGCTTATGGGTATGATGTACATGACTAACAGGATTTACTCATCATAGCTTCTCATTGTGTTATTATGTTACCCTTTCTCTGAGTCCCATGTTTGGGGGCCTTTATGGCCTATCTCATTGTAGCAGTGCAGTTTAACCTTTATTCCCAGGTTCTGCAGTTTTTCTCCCCTCCTTGGGGATTTTAGATGTTTTTAACATTGTTTGTTCAGCTGGTGTTTAATAAAGTTTATTTCTTTTTGCATCTCATTTTTGGTGTGCGCTTGACTTAGTTACCCTAGTTTTCCTCTGTCCTTCTCTCCATATATAAGGAAGTAAGACTAGCTGCATTCCCCTGCGTAGTTAAACACCCTGGAGAGCTGCTTTGCAGGAAAACATAGTGAAAGGCTGGCAGCTCCCTAATTCTAAGGGCCCTATTACATGGCCCGATATTAACCCCTTTGGGACCGGGCTAGTTTTCATTTTTGTGCTTTCATTTTTTTGTGTTTAAAAGGCCACAGCACTTGCATTTTTTCACCTACAGACTCTTATTTCACCTATGAGTCCTTATTTTTTGCGACACCAATTGTACTTTCCAATGGCAATTGGAATGGCAATTTTTCCATAAAGTGTGCTGTGAAACCGGGAACAAAATAATTTGCTTAGTGAAATTGGGGAAAAAAGCAATTTGTTCTCATTTTTGGGAGTTTCATGTTTACACCGTTCATCTTATAGTAAAACTGACATGTTATATATTTTCGTCAGTACGATTACAACGATATGTAATTAAAGGGGTACTCCGGGCCAGGGGGTATTTTGGAGGATCGTCGGGGAGGGGGTGGAAATTGAAGCCGGACGTCACTTACCTCCCCCATTCCAGCGCCGGTGCCCGGATCGCACCGCCCGGTACTCCCATCCCGCGGCTGCTTTCTGGTCAAAGCTGCCACATGAGACTGGATGTCTCAAGACAGCTCTGCCATTCAGCAGCTGAAGCAGGACTCGAGTGCTAGGCGGGACTCCGCTACGGCCACTGATTGGCAGAGCTGCCTTGAGACATCACGTATCATGCGGCAGCTCTGACCAGGGAGCGGGACGGGAGTACCGGCGCTGGAACGGGGGAGGTAAGTGACCTCTGGCTTCAATTTCCACCCCCTCCCTGGCGATCCACCAAAATACCCCCTGGCCTGGAGTACTCCTTTAATATTACTTTTATTTTACCTAACTGCTTTAAAAAAATTAAAACCTTAAAAAAAAACAAATAAATTGCTCTAATACTATCCTTATAACACTTTTTTTCCTTTGGTCTATGGGGCTGTGTGAGGTGTCATTTTTGCGCCACGATCTCTTCTCTCTATTGGTACCTTTCTTGCATATTTGCAACTTTTTGATAAGGCTAGGTTCACTCTGCGTTTTCAGCATCCGTTTAACTGATCCGTTTTTTTTTTACGGTAAAAAAAGTAGTGTCAACAGTACTTTATTGTGCGTCAAAAAAAAGCATCCATTTTTTTTATAATGGAAGTCAATGGAAAAACGGATCAAAAACTGATGCACACAAATGCATCAGTTTTTTGCAAAAAACGGATCCGTTAAACGGATGCTGAAAACGCAGTGTAAACCTAGCCCAACTTTTTATTGCAATTTTTCTGGATTTGATGTGTCACAAAATCGGCAATTTTGCACTTTACATGCACAGACAGAGAGCAGGGGAGCAGCTAGCAGCCGTCGCTATCGTTGTCTTAAAACATGTTCTATCAAAAAGACAACGATCAGCTCACATTGTGTATGTTGGCTAATTATTGCCTTTTAACGTGACCTATTACACCAAATGATTATCGGCTGTACTTGGGGCTCTATTACATCAAATTATTATTGGCTGTACTTGGGTTTCTATTTCACCAAATGATTATCGGCCGTACTTGGGGCTCTATTACACCAAATGATTATCGGCCGTACTTGGGGCTCTATTACACCAAATGATTATCGTCTGTATGATTATCGTTTGATTTAACAGGTCATGCACACTGTCATGCATTATTGTCTTAAAACATGCTCTATTAAAATGACAACAATAGTGATGGTCTACTGGCCGTCGCTCTGCGCACACGGAGCGGCGGCAGCAGACCGCCGCTACCTTCAATGGGCCAGCCGGATGATCTAAGGATCGTCTGGGCAGCCCCTCCCGCTGCTCCCTGCGGCCCCCTTGCTCCATGTCTGTGCTGCGTGTAATGAGCATGGGAACAGGAGGCGGGGTACAAGGAACATGCTCCTTAATATTGGGCCATGTAATAGGACCCTTAGAATCAGAGATTGGACCCCAACCAGCTATTCTTTATGGTGTCCCAGCCCCCCAATGTAGCTGGGTAAATAATGAAATATGTTGGGCTGGGGGACGTCACTGTGCTGGATGTAGTTGGTTATGCTCTTGAATTATATCAGTGGCTGGCAAGTGTAGAGAGTTTACATTGAAAAACGGCAAGTCTCTGCAATCTGAGGATTATCATTAAGTGTTGATATAGCTTACAATTATGTTTTAATACAAGTTAACAATATTAGGAAGGACTGATCTTTAGTGGACCCTTTGGTTAGTGCCATACAATATTAGTTGTATATTTACCTTCCCAGGCTTCTTTTTTCTTTGCAGCTTTATTTCCCTATATTTGGCACTGTATGAATTGTAGAGACATCTATTGCTGCACCAGAAACTGTGACCCTGTATGTGACTGACCTCAACAAGGTGATAGCTATACTAGTGAGAATAATTGCATCTATTTAATAGCCTTCATTCGTGCCACAGCGGAGGAAGAAATCATTTCTTGGTTCTGCAAAATCACATGATCCACCTTAACTAAGGAGAGGATCAATAAAGGATCCTCATAGGATCTCTCTGATTTTCATGAGATATGTTGCAATCTCTCTAATGACCATCCATATTCTTTGTAAATTCCCAACCATACAAGCACTAATTAGAACCTAAGCAGATCGTTGAGCATCTAGTAGCCACTTCTGTCCCTTTCTCCATAGAAATGGCATGCCCTTTTGTCAGAATTGAACATGTGTGATTGGAGGAGTCGGGGAAGATACTTCACTGTTTATCAGTCATTTAGCTAAGGGTCTGTGGTTTCTTTTTTGCTCCTAATAATAAATCTATTGATTGTCACCTTAGACGTTTATTGACCCAGTTGGATGCTGCTAAAACCAGGAAGGGTCCAGAGGGAAAAAGCCCAGCAAAAGGTTTAGGCCAAGATGCCGGCGGCTTAGTCACCTATGAATTACACTGCCGTCCTGAACAGAACAAGTTTTCCCAGGCTGCAAAGGTGCGTAGTGGAATGTAGCACATCAGACTGAATATTTTCCTTTTTATAAATGTGATGATGAACCATTGTGTCATCACTAGAGATGAGCGAACCGGGTTCGAGACGATCCGAACCCGAACGTTTGGTATTTAATTAGCTGGGGCTGCTGAACTTGGATAAAGCTCTAAGGTTGTCTGGAAAACATGGATACAGCCAATGACTATATCCATGATTTCCACATAGCCTTAGGGCTTTATCCAACTTCAGCAGCCACCGCTAATCAAATGCCGAAAGTTCGGGTTCGGATCGACTCGAGCATGCTCCAGGTTCACTCATCTCTAGTCATCACCCTTTATTTTAAAGACATTTGACAAATATCCCTATTCTTGCTGCATTACAGATAGCTGAACTGGAGAAGAGACTGGGTGAGCTGGAGGTTGCTGTGCGCTTTGATCAGGATACACAGGTTTGTTGTAGATCTGTGGAGTAAAATTTAGTAAACAATTTGGAGAGCAATAACCTTCTATAGATAACACCCACCCCCTTATTTTTGCAGAACCCACTGACTGTTGGATTACAAGGATCAAATCTGATGGTAAGTACAACTAATCCAGGATCAGAGTTAATAAGGTAATGTACACTTTTATAAGTATAGCTATTAAGTTTCCCATGCACATCAGATAGAAGTCATCTATGCCTGCTACCTGTCTAAACGGAATCTTCTGACTCTCCCATGATGGCTAATGTTGGGGTATGGAAAAACTGGATGTGTGAGATTTTAACATCACCGGTTGAGAAATGGAGGGCACTCATTAAGTCTTTTTTATTGACAATTTATTTGCGAAGATAGGACAAACAAGAAAGCATGTCTGCCGGGCAGGTGGAGCGCAGGCACAAACACAGGGCCACCCTTTTTTTTTTTTTTTTTTTTAAATATACTTTATCCAGTGGGCGCTGACGTGGGGATCCCAGTCCCAGTGGTGTGGTCTTTTTTTTTTTTTTTTTAAAAAAAAGCTGCCCGATTCCTGCAGTCACTGCTATTCTCTTCTCGTGCACCAGTCTGGCTCTATGCACTGGAGACGGGCCCGGTGCACCCCAGTGTGACAATGTCACCTCCCCTCTGACGTGGCCCTGTTCATTCTAACTGATGGTACATTCGCTTTAAGCTTAGGGAAAGCTTGACATTCTGAAGGGACACTGCTGTATACCAGCCTGACAGACCAAAAAAGCCCCATAGATATGTGTAGTGTCTATGCTATATGACAAACTTAGGCTTCAAACATGTTGTAAACAGAGCCGTGCATTATATTATATTTGTTTTGCATCTATTCTCTGGTGGCTTTTAGTTTTTTTTTTCTATCTATAAGTATGCACTTGTACTACTGTGTAATATAAGTTCACATAACCTTTTATGCTGTCTTTTCAGGACACTGTGGAAATCCTGCAGGCTAAAGTAAACATGTTAGATGTTGCGTCGCTTGATCAAGTGGAAGCCAGGCTACAGGTAACACTAGTAACATAAAACCCTGAAAATTGGTGAAATAAATGCAACATAGAGAGCCTGTATTTTATAATGCCACCCAGGAAGTTAACCTAAATTTTGTTTCATAGAGTGTCCTGGGAAAGATGAATGAAATTGCAAAGCACAAAGCAGCCATTGAGGATGCAGACACAGAGAGCAAGGTACTGCATAGAAATGTCTCAGAAAGGGGAGGAGTAGTGAATGCACAGACTGTTACATTGGGGATGTTTATTTAAGAAGGGTGGGATCTGCTGGCACCACACCGTCAAACATACCAGGCACAATCGTGTTATGTTAGCCTGGACTTTAGTATGTGTGTATTGATTCAGAGTATGGCAGCATTTACATAATCTCTAGTCTAGCTTATTGGAGATGGCAGCGTGGTTTTAATACAGTCTGTGCACTAAGGGTGGCATTTATTAAGTCCGGCGTTTTTTACGCCGGACTTATAAATACCCCCGCAGCTCCGCCGCTACGGAGATTTATGTAGAGGCGGACTGCCTCTACATAAATCCTGTGCGTGCCGGTGCGCACCGCCGAAAACCTACGCCAGCTGAGGACTGGAGTAGGTTTTCGGCGTACATTTGTGCGGAACGGATGGTAAATCGCGCGGACTCTGAGTCCGCACCCTCCGTTCCGCCCACTACACGCCCCCTTTCCGCCCCCCTGGCGTACTCGGCGGAAAGTGCCGATTTGCGAATATTTTATTCGCAAATCGTCCATTTGCGAATAAAAAAATACGCAAATCGTCACTTTCTGGCGAAAATCATCCGTTCGCCGGATGATACATGTGGCCCTAAGAGTTCATTTGAACTGTTGACTTTTTGTGTTGTCCAGGTGCATCAACTCTATGACACTGTTCAGAAGTGGGATTCCATGTCTGGGACTCTTCCCCAGGTTGTTCAGAGACTGGTGACGTTAAAGCAGCTTCATGAGCAGGGTAATACATGTTTATCATAAATACTTGGAATCAATAATGAGAGGATGATAATTTGGAAACCTTACAGTGGATGTGGGACCAGCAGGATAGATCAGTGTTGCCACATTTTTAGAATCTTTTATTTATATAAAAAGAAGCCACTTATAATCTTGTATAATATAATCTTATAATCCAACTGGCCTATCATTTTGAGCTCTCTATATAATAAATGAAACATTGATGGGTATTAGAAAATGAATGCTTTTCTAGCGGTACTTGTCATTGCATTAGAATGGAGTGTGTAGGCAGATACTAGAGAAATAAATTAACCCTTAAAGGACCGGGCCAATTTCAATTTTTGCGTTTTCGTTTTTTCCTCCTTGTGCTTAAAAGGCCATAGCACTTGCATTTTTTTTTTTACCTAGAGACCCACATGAGCCCTTATTTTTTGTGCCACTAATTGTACTTTGCAATGACAGGCTGTATTTTTTCATAAAGTACACTGGTGCCATTCGCCCTGAGGTAAAACTGACTTGTTATGCATGTTCCTCAAGTCGTTACCATTACAACGATATGTAACATGTATAACTTTTATAACGTTACCGTGCGAGATCAGGAATTAAATAAATTCATATTTTGGGTGATTACGCACACGGCGATACCAAACATGTTTGTTTATTTATTTATTTTTATTTATAACATGGGAAAAAGGGGGTGATTCAAACTTTTATTACGGGAGAGGGCTTTTTACTAATAACATTTTATTTTTCTTACACTTACACCCTGGGGGACTTCTATTATAACTACACTGATCTCTCATTGAGATCTATGCAGTATGGTTATACTGCATAGATCAATGAGAAGAAGTGCATACTCACCTTTTGAGCTGCTTGTCATCCGACATCCATCTCTCCTGTCTTGTATCTTCAGGCCCCGCCTCCTCCGGCTTTCAATCATTCTGGAGAAGGCGGCGGTCTTAAGATACAGCAACAGCCTGAGCACATTAGAGACGGATTACAAGCAGCGCTCATGGTAAGTATAAACTGCTTGTGATCTGGAAACTCACATCATGGATATATACATAATTTTTGCTATCAGTTTCCCTTTACACAAAAAGATGTGCAACCGATGGCGATAAATTTTGAAGCAGGCTTAGTAGACTTAGCAGCCAAGGATCGGCATTTTCCCAGTCCTTAGCTGATTGCTGTCACTTTTACACAGGACAATTATCAACTGCAAGGGTACTATTACACGTTGCCATTGGCTGATCGTTGATATAGGTTTGGACCTTAAATTGTCGGGCACCGATCGCGCATCGCTACGTGTAATAGCGGTGCGCGGCTGACTATATGCAAACAAGAATACATTACCTATCCATGCTGCAGGGCTCCTTTTGCACTGTGCTTGTCACTGGGTCCCGCGGGCTCCAGCTTCAGAGCGGCCTGTCTGAGCTAACAGGCTGCTCAGCCAATCACAGGCCGGAACTGCCGCGGCCAGTGATTGGCTAAGCGGCCTGTCAGCTGAGACCCAGGGAGAAGTAGAGCGCAAAAGGAGCCCTGCAGCATGGACAAGTAATGTACACAGTTTAAACAAGGACTGCAAAGACATTGGTAGCAATGTCCCTGCAGCCCTTGTTAAACAATTATTGGGCCGTGTAATAGGTGCAGTAAATGAGCGCCAATCTGCTATTATCGGGCCCCCGTGTAATACTACCCAAAGCGCTTTTTTAGCAATATGTAAAAAGGCCCTTTAGTACCGGCGTCAGCATTGTCTCAGTCAGCTGGTCCCCCCCCCCCCCCCCACCCCCCCCCCCCCCATTTAGCCACTGGGTAAAAGCCTTACTCTAAAATCCTTTGATGAGCTCTGTCTAGTGTGTATATAAGTCTGTGATTTTTTTCAGTTCTGTATAACATCTTGTCTGACGAAGAGAGCTAGACTCTCGAAAGCTTACAATCAAATATACTCAGTTAGCCTCCAAAAGGTATCGCCTGATTTCTTCTCTATTCTACTGAATTCTATGGCTAACACGGTACAACAATACTCTAAGATTCATGGTGACCTCAGTTGCTATGTCTACCGCCAAGTTTGAACCTAGTGGCTATTCCCTACAAGAGGAAGGCTGCTATGGCTGACTATAGCCATTCATATCCAAAGTAATCCATAGCTTTCAGTCTAGGATTGACTACTGGTATCCCCACAGATCATTTGAGCATAAGATCATAAGATTGTTGGCAGAAAAAAAAAGCCTTATACCTCTGGTCTGCCCTTATGTTATTTCCTTTATTATCATCTTTGCATAGATGTGTTTATCCCGGAATGTTTATCATTTATTAGCTAGCAGTGCCCTGTTTACACACATTGTTTTTGTTTTGTTTTTTTGCAATTTCTTCATATACCCTTCTTTTCCTGAAATGTGTGGGTTTAAAATTTATCTGACAATTTAGTTAATAGTTACATGAGTGTTTACTTAATTTCAATGATGGGAGTGAATGTACAATCTTCCTCTTCTTATTGATTATACCTCTAGCTATATAGCCCAGCATTGTGTCTTTCGATACTTTTAAATGACAGGCTCTTTTTTGCATACCAGGAAATGGAGTGGCAGTGCGCATCCTTAAAAACGCTCCATTTATTTCCATGCATTACTAATCAATGTACTCAAAGGGTCCTTTTAGACCAAAAGATTTGTTGGCCATGGGGGCCACAAGCAAGATTGAGATCCGTGCTCTTTTGCAATGCCTTTACGCTCCTGACAAATAGAGGGGCTCAGGCTGCACGAATGATCCTTGTATTATTCGTGCACGGAAACTGACAGCACAGATATATATATATATCTATTAGAGAGAGAGAGAATCTTTGCTGTCAGTTTAAAGATCACAAGCAGCAGTGTACCCTTACTTCCATGCTGTTTGTAATTTTCCATCACGCCCGACTCCTATCACCACCATGTGTCAGTGGTCAGACTATTTCTTATCATTGTAAATAGATGCCACAAATAGACGTTTTCAAAACGCTTGTACCATAAGTCACAGGCTGCCTCACCTGTCTTTTCTAGTAATTTTGGCTGCACCCACATTGGGTGACATTCTTAAGCGCTGGGTACATCATTCAGACCAGTGTAAAATCCTACGCATTTTTATTTTCTTGTTTCTTTGTTTATGCCTGACACAAATGTTCAGCACTCCAGGCATCCAATGTATGGGCAGTGAGTAGATGAAGCCTTGCTCTCTTCCAGCCTAAGAATTCAGAATGGCACAGGTACATCATTTTACCCTGGCCAAAGTGACAAATCCGGGGCTCTGGGATTGAAATCAGTGTATGCAGTGCTTTTGTCAGAAACCATGATGGTACCCAATAGACCCCCATTATAAGTCAGCAAGGATTGTCTCTGTAGTATTTGTTATACAACAGATCTGAGACCAGGGCTAGTGTAAACAGAACCTTACCTATATGTGTAGTTTCCCACACTATAGTAACATTATTTTACTATTGGAGTATCTATTGTAGCCATCACCCAGTGGTATAAGAGGCAGATACTATGAGTCATTATTCAGACTGTGAACAGTCACGGTGTGTCGTAATGAAGGTTGTAGCCTGACTCTGAAAGCTATTTTATACGGCCCAGTGTGCCAGGAAATTGAGCACCGACCTGTTAGTTCAGCGTTCCCTGCTTCCTGCACTGTGCTATTACATGCACAGACAGCAAGCGGGTAGCATCATCCTTAGTCCGTTCCCGCTCTTATTACATGGAGCAACGCGCAGCAGACCTACTTCAATAGGTCGTCCAAAGGATCTAAGGATGCCACTACCTGCTTGCTGTCTGTACATGTTATAGTACAGTGAAGGGAACAAGGGGGAAGAGAGCGCTGAACTAACAGGTCGGTGCTCGATTCCCCAGCGCTTTGGGTCGTATAAAACTGCTTTGAGTCAGGCTACAACCTTCATTACTACACAGTGTAAATATTTTAATTGTCAGTGAAAGCCTATGCTAAATGAACTGATAAACAGACCGATTTGTGATATTAACATGTTGAAAGACCACAATCTGTTGGCTGATCGTTGCCTTTTAACTTGTGCTATTACACTGAGCGATTATTGTCCTGAACAGTTGGTAATCGGCACAGTAAGGCCGATAACCGTTTGGTGAATAGGGCCTTTATACATGAAAGCTGTGTTTATTACTATGTAGATATACCAATTGTTGAAAAGTAATAAACAGTTTAATATTCATGGGAGAATTCTTGTTTTTCAGCCATGCAGTTTGGGCAGCTGCTCACCCATCTGGACACTACTCAGCAAATGATTTCTAACTCCCTGAAGGACAACACTGCTGCTCTGGCCTTGGTACGTAATCCTATGGTCATTCATATTCCATCTATTGAACTTCCAGGAAGCTTTTGCCTTTTTCCTGCCCACAAAAGGCTCTGTAAGAAAAGTATTTCACTGCAAGTAAGAAGACGTACAGATGTGTTCATGTAAGTACCAGAATTTTTTTAATTAATGTCTGTTTTTTGTGCAGGTCCAAAAGGCCATGAAGGAGAACCTAGCCACAGTGGAGGATAACTTCGCTACCATTGACTCAAGAATAAAAAAGCTGGGCAAATAAGTCAGTTGATCCTTACAAGCCTCAATGTGCAAGGTGCAAAAAAAGAATTCTGGCCAACGCTGCACTAGGAAATTCCTCTAAGTTCCCTTTGCGTAATAAGGAAAGTTTTACTATTGTGTAAATATATAGTCTTGTTATCCTCCAGTTTTACCTACTCCTCTGCTCTTTCCCCTGGTTATGCTTAGCGTGCTTGTCCTATACCTGGCCATGCAAAGGACAACCTAGCTATGCTTTACCATGGGCAAAGCCCTCAGGAAGTATAGCATTTTTCAAAGTATTGCGTTTGCATGCTGGTAATTGTGATGCAGACTGGGAACGTCTCAGGAGGAGGTGGTGCCTGTCTTAGGCTTTTTATTTATATCTGTATGTCCTAATGCCCTCTGGTACAGAATGCCCATAAAGGTATATCTCAAGAAAGCACCACAACTCCTATAACAGCATTCCTGACTAGAGGGAACATGTTCTACACTAACTGTCCTCTAATAAACATAAGTAAATTATAAGGATGAATATCTTGAAACTTAATAGGCTCTTTCTTATATAAAAATAATCTTTATAAAATGTGTCCTGTTTGTGACAATTATTTTGGACCCTGTGCAACACAGCACACCATTGTCTTATGATTTTTGTAAAGTGACTAAAGGGGTTGCCTCCACATGGTCACCCCTTTTCATTGTGAGCCCACCTTCTCTTAGAAATAGTGAATTTGCTTGGAGAAGCCATGGCCAGCCTATCATTTCCTCCTGCAGCAGCCACTGCTCCTGAATCGCTGCCCATGTAATATATGAATGGCTGGGCTCGCCAAGAGTCACATGTACACAGTAAACGCATTGCCCTGGTAGTTGATTCTGGGTCCAGTCATTTTCTTTTACCCATTCGCCCTATGACAGCACTCCTGGAGAGGACCTCTCACTGCAGGACAGTAAACCTGTGAAGATAAGTCTGACACACCTCTCCACACCTCAGTTCAGGTTTCCTGTCCGGCAGATAGGAGGCCTCTGAAAAGTCCCATCCTGGGATAGAGATCTACCTTCTCCACACCGGCTGCAGGTTCCCCCACTTGGCTGCTGCAACAGAGGGGTTCCCTGGATTGATAATTATTAGGAAGCATATTACCAGAATTATTGCACTGAATGTGTTGAGGGTGTATTGACAACACTTTTTGCTGCAAATTGCACTTTTTGTGACAGTTATTGTCTGCCTGCTTCATACTCGTGGGACCACAGTAAAACGTGTGCAGGTTTTGTTTCACAGTCAAAAACTGCACAACAGACTACCTGCCCGTGTGAGTATACAATTAAATAGGCTTAGAAAAACAGTCTCTTCTAGAAACAGAACCTTTCCTGTCCTCGGTTATGGTGTAGTTTTGCAGCTCACAATGTGAACATGGTATGAGGCCTCAGTCTGAAACTAGCTCTACCTACACCACAGCAACTTAATTCCAGTCCTCAAGGCCCATCATCAGGTCATGTTTTTAGGATATCCCATACAAAGGACACCTGTGAGAATACCTAATGCACGGAGTATACTTAGATCACCTGTAAATACTAAGGAAATCCTCAAAGCATAACAAAGGTGTGTGGCAGGACTAATGTCATGTTTAGTCTTGTCAACTGCCCCATGGATACATTACACAGGACTAAATGTACCATATACCATTTTACTTAGTAGAGATGGGGGTTACTTTATAAGGCAATGTATGAAAGTAGAACCTCTGCAAAAGACCCACCCCCTTATCCAGACTTTTTGATATGTCTTTAGTCTGCCCTACATTGTGGACAGTGTGAATTTTCTTTAGGCCTACCCTTAAGACCCGTTTTCAATGCAATTTTGAGTGGTTTCACTGTAAGTATATATTGGTAAAATCGTATGATTTAATTGAACACGTAATCTCCTTATTACATTCCTTCCACCAGAAATAAAAAAAAAAAAAAAAGGTAGTCTTCCCAGCTGTAGTAGAAAGAGATCAATTCAATGCCTATAGTCGGCGTGTATGTAAATGTACAGAATCGCATATAGGAAAAAAACACGGACGCACGTTAAATTTAAAACATTACCACACTTTTCATTTTAATACCTGATACAAAATAAAAAGACCCCTCAATGATCAGAAAACATAAAATCTAAAAATGTTTCAAAATATTTTCATCTGTTAAATTAAAGTCAACTTTCATATAAAAAGCTAAAATTCACAATTGTAAAAGTTTGTCTTGTTTTTTCCTTTTTTATTTTGTACAAAAAAAATATTAAAAACTTAAAAGGAGGAAAATATTTTACATGAAAAGGCAAAAAGTGATACAAAATCCAATTTCTTGTTGACATATTGTTTCTTTTTTTTGTCTCATAAGTAACAAGACAATGGGACTATACAATATTTACACACATAATAGGTTATACATTTGCATAATTGAGTGTACACATTAGCTCCATCCCTGCTGAAGAGGTCTGAAATGCATTCATTGAGAAGTGCTTTGCCATCAGTTAGGAGGGAGAAGAGAAGTCACTTATTCCTTAAGCGACTGGTCTATACTGAGCTAGGTGTAGTGTGCAGTAACAGGGGATCAATGCTACATTCTGGGATCTAGGCAGCAGAGCTCATTGAGATTAATTGTTACCTGCATGAAGAATGTGGGGCAGTAGAAGCCCCACCTATATGCACAGGTTATAGTCCTGGGACATTATATAGCACTTGTTAGATAAGGTGCTTGCAGCCTGTAAACTCTACATGCACTTACATGATGCAGAGCTGGTTGAGCTCTGGGCATTTTCCTATAATTTTTTGCAGGAAAGGTTATCTGATATAACACACTGTGGTATAAAAGAATTACACAAAGATTAAGAGTACTCCCATCATCTTTTAAAATGATACATTGACAGAATTCATGCACAGACATGTAGCGTGCCAGGATTCAATGTGTAGCAAGTTACACGGTGCCCCGTGACTATGGGGCTAATAAATAGAATATGGCTTTAGGCATCTCTTAAGAAGAGGATCATTAAATAGGTTTCAATTTGTAATTGTACAAAAATGAATCTAATCGCGTCAGATGTCATGAGGATAGATGATACTATAGGGTTTATAATGGGGATGTGTAGTGAAGATTGTATATTAGTATCAAAAATATCCACAACTGATGTTAGTTTGTTCACATTACTTGGGCACCACTGGAAGATAAGAGAACTAAAGATATACAGACTCGCTAGAGCACCGGAGTGGACCCCATTAAAGGTTAATGAGATCCATTCGAAATTACTTTGAAGCTTATCTGCCTAAGCTGCAATAGCAGCTTCATTAATAATGGAAGCCATGATGCGAATGTGAAGAAAGCCTTAATAAATTGTGTATAAATACGGCATCTTAGTTTACAATATTTATCACAGAGGGTAGATGTAAAATAAGTAAGAATGTATATGTTTCCTTCACTGCAACCTCAGTGGGTGTTGGGGGATAACATATCTCTGGATGAAATGCTGTGTGCTGACTGCAGCTGCAATAGATCTAACTGCAAGACCATAGGCAATCATTTGGGAAAATCTGGGAAGAGAAACAAAATCTCTCCACATGGTGCATTCTTTATGTGGTGTTTGCAGAGTTACCACTATTTCAGAAAGCCAGGGGAAACCAGCAATGTATGCTGCCCCTTACCACACCTTGTTGACAGCTTGTCTAGGTTACAAAGCACCGCCCTGCTGTAAAAGCAGAGGTTGGACTGTATATAATATATATTTTTTTTATTAGCCAGACCAGAGTTTACAGTAGCGTGGTGGTCAGTAACCTAGACAACAAGCTGTCAACTCGGGGAGAGAAAGAGCAGCATATCGGGAAAAGGAGACAAGTTTGCTAAATGGCTGTATGTATGTATAAAAATATTTAGTGTGATGAGCCTACAAATGGACACGTTAGTAATTTTACCCAGAAAACCTCTTTAGTAGATTTTATTTCAGTTATTTAGATCAAATCTGCTGCGGATCTGCACCATTAAATCTACTATGATACAGTACGTGTGAAGCTACCGTAAAGGGATAGTCTCATCTCAACTGATTGGTGGTGTGCCAGCACAAGCAGCCCTCACACTCAGCTGATCAGTGCCTGTACTGCACAGTGAAAAGGGCAGGAAGTCGTTTTGTCCAGAAAAAGCTTTTAAATTGTAGCCATTAGTATTGATTAAAAAAGAAATAAAATGACAAAGTCTAATCTGGGAGTCTAAATGCTAGGATGACTACTAGAGATGAGTGAATTTACAGTATTAGCGTAAGTGCTTCATTAGCTCAGCAGTCAACCTATCAGCTGCTTGCTTTTGAACTTCTTGCCATTCCAGATGCCTAAAAAAGCCGATTCCAGTCCAAGAAAATTTCTCCCAGTTACCCAAGACTGGATCCAGCTTTTCAAGGCTGATAAGCAGACTGCTGAGCTAACAAAATGCTTCGCTTCATTAATACTGTAAATTTGCTCAGCTCTAATTACTACTGATCTCAAAAAAAGGGGGTGCGGAGTCCTGGTGAAGAGGTAGCAGCACATAACACAGTCACTCTCCATTATAGATATTATGGGAGATATGGGACAGTGATGGGAACTATGCAGTGCAGACTGCCAAGACTTGTCTGCATTATCCAGATTATTTCTTGTTATGTACTAAAATACATAATATGTGGGTATTAACTAGCATACATTATAAACAATAAGATCGCATTTGCATCCATAAAATATGTTGTGACTTCCCTTGGGAGGAGCTGCATCTTGTTTCAGTCAAGAGTTGTAATGCGCTAGATACTAAGTTTAGTTGCCTCTAATCTCAATCCCCTTGTAATCACAGTATCTACCGCACAGTCGCAAATAACTACTCCCTATTTTACCAACAAACAAGATATTATGGTAAATATTATTCTAGACTTTTCTCTTATGGTTATTGTCTATGTGGGGAAATATAGAAATGAAGAAATGAAATGTATGTCTACTGGACAAATCAAAGTCTAAGTAGGTACTTTACCTTTGGGTTAAATCAAATGAAGAGAAGAAGCGTATGGTTATTAGTAACTATTATCGGATAACATTTTGGAGCAATGCTATGTGAATAGAGAAGATAACAAATCTATATTCATAGGGGATAACTAATAACCAGTTATTACTAAGAACAGACCTTTTAGGAAAGCTGACAACTCCTTCTTCAAGCTAAAGAAAAATATGCTTTCTTCCAGAAACAGATTTATCAAACATGGTGTAAAGTGAAACTGGCTCAGTTGCCCCTAGCAACCAATCAGATTCCACCTTTCATTTTCCCAAGAGTCTGTGAGGAATGAAAGGTGGAATCTGATAGGTTGCTAGGGGCAACTGAACCAGTTTCACTTTACACCATGTTTCATAAATTCCCCCCCCCCCCATGTGTGTAGCATTGCAACTTCTTTCCATTAAAATGAATAGAGCGAAGTTTCAATTTTGGATAACCCTTTAACCATCCTATAGCATACATTATAAAAGTATAAAAATTATTCTTAGCTAATTCTTTTAACAGCATGTTTTCTTGCCAGCAGTTACTACTGTGCCCAAAGAAAGCTAAATAAAATATTAATTACCATGATAAAAGAAGGAATTTCAATGTAATGTGCATGGCACTAAAATGGACACTCTTGTCTCAAACAATGTGGCTTTATGTGATTTTGAACATTTTTGTCAATAACTAGAGTAGTGTAATGTAACTTTTTCCCCAGCACAGTCAATGCATAGCAGTAATGAGTAGATGTAACCATTGGCCAGACTAGTGTGGCAAAGGAAGTAATTGTGGGTGTACTACTGGTAAACAGCCTAGCTTGTCCTGTCCCCTGAAAAATAGCTATGTACCATAGAGGAGGTTCACAGAGGCTCCATGAGTTAATGTAACCAAACCATGCATGTCAACACATTACATGATGCACATTTCATATTCAGACACAGATTTAAAAGTGCATTGGTAAAATGTTAATATGAAAGTATATGAGTCACCTATGATGCAAGGTCACTTGTAAAATATGTGACCCTCCTCTATGTACGTGGGAAATTGTAGTTTTTGTAACAGCTGGGGGGGGGGGTGTCTGGGTTTAACACCTGTGCTACATAAAGCTCTACATATAATGAAAGGCTTTAAGGTGCGTTTACACATAACGATTATCGTGAGAATTTGCGTGATAACGATCAAATTCGAACGATGATCGTACGTGTAAACACAGCGAACGATCAAACGACGAACGAGAAATCGTTCATTTTGATCTTTCAACATGTTGTCAAATCGTCGTTTACCAAAAATTCGCAGATCATTCCGTGTAAACAGTCGTTCGCCGATGTGAGATAGGCTTAAGCGATCGCAAAACGATTTTCCGTACGATATAATGTACCGTCTAAACGCTGATCGTTATGAAAAAAAAAATTGTTACTCAGACATCGTTAATCGTACGATCGGGCCAATTATCGCTACGTGTAAACGCACCTTCAGATGGCAGAATTGGGCCCTAACCATTAAAACAGAAACTTTGCCACAATAAGAAAATTAAGATCTCTGGAAGTTAAAAGGTGCATTTTCATCTTCCACATTTATGTAATATCCACAGGATTAGCTATAAATGCTTGATAGGTGTGACTCCCACCTCTGGAAGCCTCAACTATGGGATGGGGAATGGGGTCCTGTGTCACATTTTGCAGATTCACAGAGGCTGCTATCCTAACTGAATTCATCAGAAGGCGACACTGACTGCAGCCCCTGCCTTGACATATATGGGAGCTGTGGAGAGGTGATATAATCTACAAGTAAGAGTTGTGTAGTTGTAAAGCTGTGATATGCACCATAGCAGATGGAACAATAACAATCTTATCTAAAATTTCCAAATCTAAAGTACCAGAAAGTGGAAAAGAGGAAAAAAAAACATACATAAAAACAAGAATAAATAAATTAAAATAGTGTAATGGACAATAACATGTAAAAGGAGGTGGAGAATGCAGATTGTGCTTTTAGGAGCCTATCAGAATCACTTTATGGCTCAAGAACATGTAGGCATCTAGCAGCCTTCTACTTGGATTACACAAGTCCCCGGTATACATGATGGGAGTTTTATACCAATACTATGGGAGCCGCTAGGTATCTACACCAGATTACAGTGTTTCTCTAGAGCCTATTTCCTGCTGTCAAATTACAAGCTAAAATATTACTATATACAAACAAAAATTTAGAAATGGGGATAATGGCCTTCTCCTTCCACAGCATCCTCAAAAACTGCAGAGATATGCCACCCCTCCTACAAGAATTTAAGGGGTACTTTAAATATCTATAATATGTCAAACAATATACCTTTCAGAACACAAGTGTTTTAAATCTCATATAAAAGATTCAAATTATACAAAGTCCCAACACTAAATAAAGCACTGTAAATGGAGCTTATTGGGCCAGTGTACAGGCCTACTCTCATACTGGAGAGAAGCTGTGTAACTGTACAGACAAGATGGTGCCCTAGCTCCCCACCAGTGCAGCCTCTCACAACAGGAGATCTTGGGGTGTCAAAGAAAAGCTTTGCCTCTAGCTCACTGATAACATGTGGCATAGGCCAGGGAGCAGGGACGTGCCTCTGAGGTGAAGAGTAACTGGGTAAGGTACTGAGAATGAGCGTAGTTTATCCTAAAGGATCCTTCTTCGTCTGTTCTTGGCTGGGCGACCAGGGCGGTTCTGGCGGATAATGGGACGTTCAGCCTGTAAGAGAATACAGCTGACATTATATGTGTATCATTTATGAAACAAAAAGTATCTGAAACGTCTAAAAAGAGATATCGTATATCCCTGATGGAAGGCTGCAGTTCTTTCACACTGTATAGGTATACAAAGGGACACATTGCAGAAGGGAAACTACGATGATGTAACTGTCCGTATATGAACTATTACCATTAGTGATGAGCGAGTACTAAAATTCCTGGGTGCTTGATACTCGAGACAAATATTTCCCGATACTCGGGTGCTCGTTTCGAGTAACGAACCCCATTAAAGTCAATGGGAAACACGAGCATTATTGCAGTGGACCCAGGGAAGGTTGCGTGAAAACCTGTCAACCTCAGAAAATGATAGAAACATCTTTAAGTGGTGCTATATGGTGTATGGCACCTGTTACTCAGGACAATGAGCAGTGAGGTTGGATATGGCTGCACTTAAAAATGAAGCAACCCTGCAGACGACAAAAGATAGCGGTTGGACTGGTTTTTGGTGGTTGTCGTATAGTCTGTGTGTAAGTGGTGCTTTATGGTGTATGCCACCTGTTACACGGGACAATCAGCAGTGAGGTTCTATGGAGCTGTACTACAAATCACAGCAATGCAATGTACAACAGCAGCAGCAGCAGCCACAAAAAATATAATAGTACTGAGCACTTCTTAGGAGTCTCTATGCACCACCTGCTGTCCCCTTTCTGGCAGCAGCCAATCACCACAGTGTGCTGCTAAAATTGTGTTAGCTGCACTGCAAGTCCCAGGCAGCAGTCTGGAGTAATAAAAAAAATAAAAATAAATAAGATTCTAAGCCCTTACAGGGGCTGTTGGGTTCTTTCTCTAGTATCCCTGCTTACAGGAACGCTAATTCCCTCCCTAACTCTCCCTGACAAGCAGCAGCTCTGTCCCTAATCTTTTCCAGCATGCATGTGAGGCGAGGACACCGCGTGCCCAGATTCTTTTATGTCTGGGTCATCTGATCTGGCCAACCAATCGTTGCTATCGACATGTATGGGTCCCACGTCATCGCACGATTTACCGAAGAGTCTCCTGCATGTTGATTGTTTGAGAAATTGCGCCCAAACTTACCGGAAAATGATGATGCCATTTTCCTGAGTATCGCGAAAAGCTCGTCCGAGCATCGAGCACCTTCGAGTACCTTAATACTCGAACGAGTACCAAGCTCGCTCATCACTAGTTACCATATATGAATACAAAATATGGACAGTTACATCATCTAAGGTTACCGGGGGAAGCTAAGAAGTTTGCTTTGTAGTTAGCCCTCCCTCTTATCCTCCTGAGCTCCCTGTGGAGCCCTGGAACTGCTGACAGCCACCCAACACACATTTAATATCAAGAAGCGGTCTACTGAGGAAGGACTTTTTGCCTGGTGATAGGGTCCATAAATGGACAGCGATGTCATTGACGCTTCCAGAGACATTCAGAAAACTGATGCCGTTGTCTCCCGTTGGTACCAGGTTCATACTCTACTCCACCGCATCTTTCCAGACGTATCTCCACTCTGCTGGAGAAACTGGGGAAGAAGGGTCTATCTTACTAAACTAGTTCCTTTTTGGAAGGAGCTATGGCATTTCGCTTCATCCTTCACAGATTACTGTTTACCCTTTTCTTCATCCCTCTTCCTCTTGCATGTGTCAGACATCCCTCTCAAAAGCTATCGTCACTCTGTCCTCCGACATCTGATCAATGCTGCAAGGTCGTGCATCCCCGCTCTATGGAGACAACCTGATCCCCCTAAAATTTCCATGTGGCTGCGCAAAGTTGAAGACATTAAACGAATGGAAGATCTCTCTGCACAACTACATAATCAAGCCCCCTGTTTCCTTCGGACCTGGTTTTATTGGGATCAGTTTACAGACGAATAAAAATCCCTCTTGGCTCAGTGAGGAGCTTCCCCATCACCCCTAGCTTTCCTTTTTCTATTTCTTTTTCCGCCTGTTACTTGGTTGAGCGCTAGATCACTTGTTGGCACTTTTATTCTCTAATTATAGGGAGCTGTGGTTCTACAACTTAGATCTGTGCTGATTTTGTACTTTATATGTTCATTTCTTCTGTTGACTTGTGTTAACCGATTGGAACCTTGCACCGACCGGTGACAGTTGTTATGCCTGATTTAGAATTATAAAAAAAAAAAGAAAACTAATGCCATACTACAACTGTCATCCATAGGCTAATATGATATTCATTTTATGAATACGTTTCTTCTTAAAGTGTACCTATCATTCTGTGGTGGTGGCAGGATACGCTATAAAAATCTTGCAGGTACACAGTCTCTTCAGGCACGAGTTGAAAACAGAATGTCTGGAAGTGCTTATTACAATACAGTCATTGGCGCTTCTAGGAGTGCGCCTGCTGCCACCACAGAATGATTGGTTTGTTGAATGAAACAGAATTTAGCCTTCATCTCGCAATGGAGGTCTAAGGACATATTGCTAACCATGCTGCACAAACTTGAAACCAGGCTATAGTATCCTTTATGTTCTTTTACAAGAACTGCACCAATGTTACAATCTCATATTACTATTTCATATTTAGCATTGCAGTAGGTGCAGTGTACTCCTATATGGCTAAGGACCATATGCAATTGATGCTGCCAACAGATTGTACCCCTAACTGTGTTCCATATTGGGCTGTTACAAAATACAATACTTGCAAGTACATACTTAAGTATGACCATCTCCTCTAGGAGAGGTGAGAGTTTACTGAAGATTTTTTTTGGTGTAACTTACATTTAAACCATTGGCGGGATCCATAGTAGGCCATTTTGCAGGAACAGCTTCTATACGAGAGCCCATCCTCTGGGAACTGGAACCACAAAAGTATGAAAATGTGAGAATCGGGAAAGCATCAGTTTTCACAATTACTGAACTTTCAGGTAAAATATGCCAAAAGCATTTTCTACAACAGAAAGCATATTAAATACCAAATTAGACTACAAACACAAAGTAGAAGAAATAGATTACAGTATCACACATCCAAAACTTTGCCCCCATGTGGTCACCAACAGCAACAACGTTGCCAAGATTATCAGCAATATTGTGTGGCTTCTGGTGACTGCATACAGTCATGCAATGTGGGAATGCAACCTTAGACTACTTATATACTGTGCTTTCCAGCACCCATTCGCACCTGCATCCAAAACAATTTATCAATGGTCCCTTATTGATCCATTAATACAGATGTTTATTCTGTACACCTACACAGTGGCATCCATCAGACATTACATTACATTAGTTTTATGGTTCCTTGCTGCACAGCATAGCTCTGCTGTGCATCTCCCTGATGCTACCTGTTGCGGCTGCAGCTTTACAGCAAGGTAAAACTAGTTATATTCCCCTGCACGAGAATGGGAGAGGGACGGCAACTAGTCAACTGGGCGCTGAGCCACCCATGACTAGTTACGGCTCTCTGCCTGTCAGCATGCAGTGCGGAGATGATTGACAGGCAGAGAGACCACTTAGTGGTGGCTCTGCCTGTCAATCATCCCCATGCTGCGTGCTGACCGGCAGAGAGCTGTGACTAGTCATGGGGGCTCACCTCCCAGATGACTAGTTGCTGCCCTTCCCCCGTCCTCGCAGAGGAATAAAGCTTCTTTTTCCCCCACTGTAAAGCTACTGCTGTAGCTTCGGGAGATGCAGAGCAGAACTAACAATAACTAAAAATACTTTTGGCCGAACGTCTCCTTTAAACAGCTTTTAAATCTCTGAATAAGGATGTAAAGGTTATAGAAGGGATAAAGGTGTCAGGGCTACGAAGTGTATTCAGCAGTAATGTACCTACCTTGCTTAAAAATAAAAGGATGCATTAATATTGTATATTTATATTCATAGCCGACAGAGGCCTGGATGTTATATCACTATTGTAAATTTATCATTACCAATCAAACATGAGGCATTTATAAAGAAGGAGTCAAAAGTTGGAGTTTGGCTTACCAATGCCAAAACCAACCAGCATTTGTAGGACAGGCATAGACAATACTATTTTTTTTTAATCCCTCCATTGCGTTCCAAGCGCTGTAACTTTATTTTTCGTTGATATAGCCATATGAGGCCTTGCTTTAGTGAGACAAGTTGTGCTTTTTTTTAGCACCATTTTTGGGTTCATATATCTTATTGATTAATTTTTATTAACTCTTTTGTTGTGGAAAACATGGTGTGTGACAATCTATAACTTTATTTTCCGCATGAATAAGTTAAGTGAGGGCTCATTTTTTAATGGGAAAACATGTAGTTTTTATTGGTACCATTTTGGAATGCACAGCTTTTTCCTCATTTCCTTTTCCGATTTTAGTGGTAGGTGGTTAAAAATTAAAATGTTATTGTTTAGGTCTTTTTCGATGTGGAGATACTAAATATGTGTTTTGTTTTATGTAGAAAATGGGAAGGTTTTTTTCGTTTTTGGGGGCTTGCCCAGGCCCTGGAATATGGGCTGAATAAGTATCCTTGTTGACTGTCCTAAAAAAGGCATATCAGTGGCTATTAAGAGGTTAAAGGGGTTATCCAGTGCTACAAAAACATGGCCAATTTTGTACCACTCTTGTCTCCAGATTGGGTGGAGTTTGAAACTCAGTTCTATTGAAGTAAATGGAGCTTAATTGCAAACCACTACTGATCTGGAGACAAGAGTGGGGCAAAAGTGGCCATGTTTTTGTAGCGCTGGATAACCCCTTTAAGATTAGAGACTTGATTTCACACCCTGTTGTACATACGTTTAGTTGATTACTGGGGTATAGGAGAGTATGGAAAGATTATATATACAGAAATTTACGTACTTTTGGCCTCTTCTTCTTCCTCTACGGGAGCGTTTCAGCAGCTGGGGTGGCACCTGATGGGTAGAGAACCATTAAGGGCATTAAAAAGGTCTGAAAATCTGTGCTTACTATTTTCACACATTTCTCTTTAACTTTCAATTGATTTTCTGTAATTAACAGGAGGAAGCAGATTATCTTTGTGATACTGGGCAGTAAAAAGCTGTTCATAGACTACCAAGTTTAGATAGCCATACGGTGAACCCCTTGGCAGGAAGACAGTCCAGACACTGGAGATTACATATAAAATACACTTAAAGACCCTTATTGTAGTTTTCTGGTATGCAGACCTTGCCAAAAATGCCTGTTTAGGTGTGGGTCACTGGTAACAATACTGACCTGCATGCCTTTCCTGACCAGCTAATGATAACAGGTTATAAGTATTGTCCAGCATCCAAACAGAAAATATCTTTAAAAAGGGTACTCCACTTAAGAAAGAGTTAACCCTGTTCAATCCCCACCCATAATCTAAGCTTGTTTGTAATTGGTTTCTATTACATGGATTGGGACTGCAGCACATCCTGACTCACACCCTGAAGCTGCTGAAAATCCTCACTTCCTAGTTCACTCTGTCTCCACTCATCTGTCCTCCCCCTCCCTTCTGAGACCAAAGTCACATGATATCTGTCTCTTCTGTTGCCAGGCAAGCTTTAACACCTCATCTGTATCCCCGCCCACCACCATCACACCAATCAGTGAGCACCTGGCCAAAAGGCAGGAAAACAACAGAATAGTGAAAGCCTCCTGAGCAGTATGGGGGAAAGGAAAAAGTTGTTTCATCTCTCTTTCTAATCTATGTATGTAGATAGACGAACAGATATTTTATTTACAGTGTAAAGCAGAAGAAGATTGAGCCGCGGTAACGATAAGTTAAACGATAATTATGACACACCCCTTTTAAAACCACATTTTCCAATGGTAATACAAACGTGGATTTTCTCCATAGAACAATGTGCAGCAAACTTCACAAGTAATACACAATATTTTGGCATCTCCTACACCATTTTCAAGTGGCACTTGAAAACGACATAGGAGATGCCAAAACGTTGTACATTACTTGTGAAGTTTGCTGCACATTGTTATATGGAATAAATTCATGTTTTCACGTTTGTATTACCATCAGAGTATTTTTTACTAGCTGACTTGATCCAAGGTCTGGGATTCGTCTGCTGGCACCCACAGTTCGTTAATTGTGCTGCCTATATTTTTTGCTATATCTATCTATATACTGTGGGGGAGATTTATCAAACATGGTGAAAAGTGAAACTGGCTCAGTCACCCCCGGCAACCAATCAGCTTCCACCTTTCATTTTCCAAAGAGTCTGTGAGGAATGAAAGGTGGAATCTGATTGGTTGCTAGGGGCAACTGAGCCAGTTTCACTTTACACCAGTTTGATAAGTGTGTGTGTGTGTGTGTATATTTATATTATACATACAGACAGGAGATAGAATGATATTCCAAAGGATCGCCCACAGCACTCCAGTTCGTGTATCAGAATACGTGATTTATTGTAGCACAGCTGTGCTACAATAAATCACGTATTCTGATACACGAACTGGAGTGCTGTGGGCGATCCTTTGGAATATTGTGGAAGTCCTGGTCAAGACTACCTGCGGGCACCCTGTATCTTCACTATCAGAAGTAGTGCTGTTTAGAGATCAGATTCAAAATACTTAGATGTAATGAGGGAGGGAGAGTGGGAGAGAGAGAGAGTGGGAGATAGATAGATAGATAGATAGATAGATAGATACAAAAAAAAAGAGAAAAAGCAGCACTGCTCAATTGGCGTGGGGTTGGTGCCAGTGGACCTAGGTCTTGAGTGTATTCAAATAGTAAGAAGATAGCCCACGGCACTCAAAGGGTTAATGGTGCAAAACATAGATTTATTTAAAAAAAAAAAAAAACAGAATGTGCTGCACTATGTTTTTTTTTGAATAAATCTACGTTTTACACCGTTAACCCCTTTGAGTGCCGTGGGCTATCTTCTTACTAGATAGATAGAGAGATAGATAGGAGATAGAGAGGTAGGGAGAGAGATAGGAGTCCTATCTATCTAGTTCCTATCTATTATCTCTCTCTCCTATATCTTTCTATCTAATATCTGCCCCCAGTCACTGCCACATGCTGTTCTGCCCCCCCCCCCTCTCCCGCACATACAGTTGGGGTCAGGTATAGGTCGGCACCTCTCTCTCTCTATTTCTCTCTCTCTCACCTGCACAGGAATCCTCTGCCCCCTGTCACTCAGTGCTGTAGCACATATATCTGCCGGCAGCGTCCCGGGCAGATCGTCACACAAGGCTGCTTCCAACACTGCCAAAAGATAACGGGGCGCCGAGGATTCCTGTGGGGGGGAGGATGTGCCGACCCATACCTGACCCCTGCAGCCACTTTATGTAAGGGAGAGGGGAGGCAGGGCACACCGTGCAGCTTCCAGAGCCGCCCGGCGGCAGCAACAGCTCTGAGCACACAGCACGCCTGTGCGCAGCCTGTCCGATCTCCAGCCTTCCTCTTCAGGAAGATTAACGGAGGGGAGCAGAGCATGCGGCCGCAGGGTGAGGAGGAGGAGGAGGAGGAGGGAGGGGGGAAAGACCGCAGATACCATCCTGGCAGAGTTGAGGTCGGTTAACCGACGCCAGAGACGGTATCAGTATTTTGACGGTATACCGCCCAGCCCTACTCTGAGGTGCAATGCATGCTGTGAAATGTAGTTTGCCGTCCGGCACCATCTTGGATATAGACTGGCTTTTAAAAAAAACACTTGTAATTCAGCAACGGCGGCAACTAGAAAGATACTCAGGGGGACTTGGTAAGTAAATCCAGTAAATTGCAATAGGAATGCAATATGAATAAAAATTACAACACAGCCACAGGGAAATCCACCAACGTGTTTCCAATGGTGATGGCCGATTCCCTTGTGATTTGCACTCCTGCTTTTATTGGATATTAATAAAAAGCATTTTTTATTTGGATGATGTACAATACTTGGAACCTGTTACCATTAGCAGCTGGTCAGGAAAGTTTGACATAATGGACAACTCTATAACACACCAAAAACTGTTCAGTGACTTGGGCTGAAGCCTGAATGTTGGTGGAATCACAGCACTTATGTGCAAAACACAGCTAGTCTGGGAACTATTTTCCAATTATCCCAAGAGATTTTTTTCCCATAGACATCTGTAGTCAGCCAGCACCTGTCAATGCTAACTGTCCGCAAAAATTAATGAAGGGTCGCAGGACTGACCATAACTGGACACAACTGTATATCATCATCATCATGCTGTAAATTATTGGATAAGACAACTGTTTGTTATCATTTTGTGTTGACCCGGGTAAAATTTATCACAAACAGTTGTGATTTTTTTTTTTATGCCACAAAATATGCCCCTCATTCAAAATTACTAATGATCCTGAATGATCATGATAGTCCTAGGCATTATAATGTGCCATGAACATTTCAAAAACTGTGGAACATGGGTAAGAATTTTCATTTTCTCATGCTGCAGAACCTAGTAACTGTTACATAAGGGAAAGGGGTGATTGAGAACAACATTACAATAATGAAGCATTCAATACATACATCCACCTCCTGCTCCCTAGGCTGTTCTTCTTCATGCCAATGGTGTGTAAATGGAGGGATTCCCAGTACTGGTTGTGTGATTTCCTGACTCTGTCCTGCTTCCTCTCCATCATTCTGTGATGTATCGTCCCCATTATATTTCCAGTAAGCGTGCCTGGAGCTGGATAACCTATCACCTCGTGGCCGACGACCATAAGATCTCTCAGCCCGAGATCGACCATTGAACCTGAATCCCCTCTCTTTGCCCTTAGATAAATCCACTTCAGGAAGATTTAATGTGCTGGATGGGTGAGAGGAACCCATCCATGGGAGGATGTTAGGGGGAGCTCCATTGGTGATCTCAGAGGGAATGACAGAATCAGTCAGCAGTCTGCACTTTTTCAGTGGAGATGCCTCTGGCTCTGTCTCTGAGGCAGAAGGGTCCATTGACTGGGATAGTGTATCTGTTCTTGGGGGGTCAGAAGGTGTGTCTGGAGGAAGGTCAGTGCGTACTGGTCCCTGAAAAGGGGGGCCTTTGGGGATGGGGCAGGAATCAAAGGCACTTGAGGTGTTGGAGACAAAAGATCCAGGCCGTGAGGGGGTAAGCGGCAAAGTTTGAGACTTGTTAGTCACATCAACTCGTTGTGAGGGAAAACTTGAATCCAAAGCTTGCTGAAGATTTGACGGGATTTGAGATGTAGGTGTTATGCAGATTTCTGGATGGGGTGATGGATTGACTTCTTTCTCTGATGTGGATGATAGATGGTTCTGTGGTAAGAGACAGTTTAAATGATCGAATTAATAGAAAGGTTGAGGTTGACAAAAAGCATTGTAACTATGTTGCCAATTTGCATAAAGTCCTCAAAGGAAGGGGTAAAGGTATATATTCACCTGGTTGTTGCTGCGTTGTCCTTGTAGAAGAGGCTGCCCCTGGAAAAACTGCATTCCCAGAGCCCCAGGGAGAGAAGGTAAAAATGCCTGCTGGTTTTGTAGCAGGGCTTGTGCCCCCAAGAGAGACTGAAGGCTTCCCATCTGGGCACTTGTGCTAGTGTTCAGCGCTGCGAGATCCCCTGTAAAAGTGTAGATTTGTATAAGTTAATAAAAGCTACATAAAATTTTAAGGTGTATTCCCATCTCAGCATGTCTGTTATCCCAACAGAAAGTGATAAAAGTGTCCCCAGGAATGAATGGATTGCACCGCTCATATGTAGTCAGCGATCAATTCAATCATTCTCTATGGGGCAGCTGGCTTGGCAATTCCACAGAAGGATGGAGCGCTGGCCACGTACGCATTGTGTGCACAACTTATTCCTGGGGGAATTTCACCTTTGTTCTATGGACCCTGTGGTCCAGTTTGGTAAGAACATAATCCACCAATAATGCCATAAGTATTTTTGTTTTTTTCATTTTCAGAGCACAAAAAAAACTAAGAGTAAATGGGGTGACGAAAAACATCACAAATTCCAACATATGAAGTCATTTCTTCCTACCCAACAATCCAGCAGTAAGCAGCGGGTTGAGCAGGGGAGGCATCAGAGTGTTAAGCCGCCCGGGTGGTTGTGGCTGTTGGAGGTGGAATGGGCTGTGTGGTTCGGACGGAGGGAGTTTCCCCTCTGATAAGGCAGGCGAGTTAGTGGTTGTAGTAATGGAGCCAGATCCCGTACAGGAGGTATTGATACAGCTCTGAAACAAGAAGAAAAATACAATTTCTGTAAATTGGTCTATCTTTTTTTTTCAGACTTTTTTTGTATAAATGTTATAAATATGTTTTAATTCCTCACCTTTTTTAAGAAACAAGTTTGCAGCCAGTGAATGGGAGGCATTAAGAGGCTGTAAACATCTAGTCCTGCTCTCAGCTGACAGGTGGATACCATTGAAATTGATGAAGGCAATCCTCCATGAGCTAAACAGCCTGGATTAAAAACTAATGGTCTGTTTATACGGACAGATTTATTTGACAGATTATTGAAGCCAAAGCCAGGAATGGATTTGAAAAGGGGAGAAATCTCAGTCTTTCCTTAATGACCTGCTCTCTGTTTATAGTCCATTCCTGGCTTTGGCTTGAATAATCTGTCAAATCTATCCATGTAAACACACCCTAAGAAACTGCAAAAACAAGCAGAGCTATATGCAAGTGTATTTGCTCCCAAAGCCTTGCCTAGACTTTGTAAAAAAAAACTGTACTGACTACTTTTTAATGGTGCCACACGTCACCTTAAGGATGCGTTCACACGTACAGGATCAAATCTGCTGCAGATCCTGTACATGTGAACCCACCCTAGAAGGGGACTATGAGCAAGTTAGACAAATCTAACCTGCCGATATGTCCCTTCTGCACAGGTAACGTCAACGACGAAAGTATGTCTCTTACCTTTATTCTCTGCGCCCTTCCTGTGCACTTAGTAATTTACTTCTCGGTCCGGTAAAACCATTTGTAGCACTAGGGCTCCTTATAGGCACTGCCCTACCCCCTCTAGTGACACCCCTGCCTGTCCTGCTCCATTGATAATGATTCGAAGGGGTGGGACGGCTGGGGGCTGATCAGTGCTATGGGGTGGGGCAGTGCTCCAAATGATCTTACCGAAACGCAGAGCGAATGACTAAGTGCACAGGAATGGCACCAAGGATGAAGGTAAGAGACTTACCTTCATCCTCAGTGCTCCTCTGTGCAATAGTGAGATATCAGCATTTTAGATTCATTTAAAGCAAGGTTGCAATATACATTCATTATTATTATTATTATTATTATTAAAAAAAAATGGCACTTCCTGTGTTCTGACTTGTTTTTTCAAAGAGTCTAAACAAAGAAAGACCCATGTTTCCTAGGTGATCTAAGCACTCACAGAGAAGGCAGCCAGGTGATTGATAGATAAATTGGCCGGGACTGACTGTGCTGGTCGGGACTTCATGTGTTTAGTCTCCTTTTTTCAACCAACACAGGATTTCTTGTATGTTTTACAGCATGATAACCAAAAAATATAATGATAATAATAATAATAATAATATTAAATGTACATTGCAAACTTGCTTTATATCACATCTACTGTTGATTTAGATTATGAAAGTTGTAACTATGGGTACACTAACTTTGCATTGGAAATAAACAGCAATTCTGAGTTTCTTCTGCAACACAGTAAAGGCTGCCTTTACACAAAGAGATTTATCTGACAGATTTTTGAAGCCAAAGCCAGGAACAGACTAAAAACAGGGAACATGTCATAAAGGAAAGACTCAGATTTCTCCTTTCCAAATCCATTCCTGGCTTTGGCTTCAAAAATCTGTCTGTGTAATTACTATTAGAGATGAGCGAACTTCGAGAAGGCTCGGTGCAATCGCACACAAGTGTGCTTGAGGTTTTTTTTTTTTTTAACTACTTTTGCACATTAAAAAAACACTTTGTCATAAGAAAATGACTTGTTTTTCGGTCACCACATTGCAAGACCCATAATGTTTATTTTCTCATTAACAGAGGTGTATAAGGCCTTATTTTTTTTGCTAGACGAGCTGCAGACTTCATTGGGTTTACTGTAGTGAACAAATAAGTAAGAATTTCAGATTTCGAATTGTTAGGCCTTATTCCCACATTCTGTGTTTCATTCATGGACGACATGGACAGCCTGTAGTGGACCCCCCGCCCCACAAAAAAAAGCACCACATATTGGCAGTGTAAAGCATAAAAAGTCACAGTGGGAGCTCCTCCTTATAAAAAGTTATTACTCAAGCAGACAACATTAAGCACCCTGTAACCCCTATGTTATCTGCAAAAAAATAACAAAAAAAACCTGAATACTATGTATAATCTAAACAAATATTCAGGATGTCATGAAGGAAAAAAGTCCACCTTACCTGTCCAGGGCAGGCAGAGGAGTCAACAGCTCCTA
Source organism: Dendropsophus ebraccatus (assembly GCF_027789765.1). Classification (NCBI taxonomy): domain Eukaryota; kingdom Metazoa; phylum Chordata; class Amphibia; order Anura; family Hylidae; genus Dendropsophus; species Dendropsophus ebraccatus. The sequence continues at coordinate 62,662,631 of NC_091458.1, forward strand.
GACTGGCGGCCAGTAGTGCTGAATTCAAAGCCATGAGGGCCGGAGAAGCGGAGACAGGCGGGAATAGCAATGGTTGAAGAGCATTTTCAGGGAACGTCTCAGACAAGGTAAGTGGTGTCTCATGTTTCTCAGCTGTGTCATTCTGTGGAGTAGGCAAAGAGTCCAACAAAGGTGCAAGGGATGATAAGAGGGCGCTCTGCTGTTGATTTTGTGGTGGAAGATCGAGCTGTGGTAGTCCAAGCCCTCCCAGTGGTAAAAGAGGATTTTGTAGTAGCGATGCCATTAATAAAGCCTGCACAGCATTGGAGTCAGGGTCACCCATAGCAGAAGGCAACGCCATAGGTGGGTTTTGGAGTCCCAACAGGCCAAGTTCTGCACTACCCAGTAAAGAGGAGGAAAGTAAATTGAGCAAACCTTGGTTAAGAAGCTGTTGGTGCTGATTCAAGCCAAGGGAAAGTGGCAAGGACCCTAGCATTGCTAAGTTTAGCAGGGCAGGAGTAGCAGAGAATGGCATGACGTGCTCCTGTCCCAAAAAGGAGAAGCTATCCCCAGCATTTGTCAGAGAGCATGGCAGCTCTGTACTGCCTTCTGCAACATTGCTCTGGGGTAGGCTAGGGACAGGAGACTTTGGTACTGGAGACTGACTGGGTCGGCCAGAAGAGGATGCTGGAACAGAAAAGATAACATTGGTTACAGGATTATGGATTAGTCGTCTCTTAACATATACATGAGTCATTTTAAAAAAATTGTGGCAGAAAGCTGTGAAGCTAAGACACAACACAGAATCAATGTATACAATTCCCTTAAAGTAAACGTTAACCCTTTAAAGAACACAGTGTATTTTGGCCTTAATGACAGAGCCAATTTTCATTTTTGTGGTTTTGTTTTTTCCTCCTGGCCTTCTCAGAGCTATATTGCTTTTATTTCTCCATCTACAGAGCAGGTTGGGGCGTCATTTTTTGGCATCACAAACTCTAGTTTTTATTAGTATCATATTTGTTAATATTTTCTTTTTATTAATTCTATTATGATAAATAAAGTGACAAAAATCTGAAATCTTTGTACGGGAATAGTATTGTTATGTCTTTCAATAGATCAAACAACTGCGCACACAATACAATACATAATTTTTATTTACTTTTTTTCTTAATACTTTTGAAGTCCCCCTGGCACTATTACATGCCATCACTGAATTCACGATCAAGGCCATTTAAGGGGTTAATGACGGGCGGTAGCGCAATCGCTGCTACTATCTGTGCCCTAGGCCTGCAGAACCTCTCTCTATTTCTTCCTTGTGACGCCCATGGGCTAGATTACCTTTAACCACTAAAGAAGAGAGGTGTGCTGCAGGCCAAGGACACAGACACTCTAGGCCTAATGCCGACGAAGTGAGAGTTTTTATTTTTTAAACAAATAACAGCACCATCAGCCCAATTGACCCCAGTACAGGACATGGACTGAAGGTAGCTACAAAACGGTATCAGCAGCATGGGGGGGGGGGGGGGGGGGGGGGGGGGGGGGAAGCTCGCAGGTGGATACAGATTCGCTTTAACCTTGGCAGAGGGACATTTCAAATGTTTTCTTTGCACAGGGTCTGTGTGTTTAGGTCACAACCAATCAGCAGAATGAGCATAGAAAGAAGTGTCCTAACACACCTCTCACTCCCAACTCTGGGTCTATATGAGCAAGATGTCACTGAGTCTTTTCTGCTGTCTCCATCAGGAAGTCTTCAGAGAAACTGCACTACTGGAGGCTAGGAGAGCTTATTCTGTGTGACAGGGACAGGCAGGGGTCCCTAGCCTCTGACAGGCTATCACAGAGAGTGCTGTACTGTCAGGCACTCCTACAGAATGTGCGGGACTTTACAGTAACCCCTCAGCATTCCTGACATCAGTTTTAGGCTAGGTTTCTATTAGCATTGGAGCGTCATTGCAGATTCCATTTATTTATCTATCAGGATCGGATTGGACAAAATTACACTTGCAAGCAATATTTTACTGACTGGTCAAACCCTGCTAAATGAATAAAGAAAGATCACAAGGTCTAATGGGATCCAATGGTGTCCTTTGAGCAAAAGACAGTCTATTTTCTTGCACTGAACGGAATCTGTAATAGAGTAAACCTAGCCTTAATAAATATCTCAATACTTTGAAAATCTTTTTGTACAACGTAGCATTGTTTGGTTTCTCCGTTCCTTCCTGGAAACTTAAATAAACTGGCTACTGAGTCAATGGGGCGTGGCTCTGCATGTTCTGACAATGTCCTGTCAGTTCTGGAACAATCATATTAATGAGAATAATAATGTTCACAGAAGAACGACACAACGGAGAGCTCTAAGATGTCCCTAAAATGTTATTTAATGGACAATAAAAGAACAATAGATGGGGACATGCCAGACAGATCCTCTTTATGTTAATAAATCATAAAGTATTTATGGATGAGTTTTAAGGGTCGCTTTACACGTACCGGATCCGCAACAGATTTCAAGACGTGGATATGTGACCCGGCCCCTTTAACCACCCGCAGCCCCCGGCCTGGAGCATACATTACCTGCTCAGCGCTGCCGCTGGATGAAGCCTCACACACAGCCGTGGCGCCGAGCGGGTAATGTATGCTCCAGGCCGGGGGCGGTTAAAGGGGTCGGGTCACATATCCGCAGAATGAAAATTCCACTGCGGGTATGTAACCCCATAGAACTTCACTATACCAGGATCCGCAGCGGATTTCGCTGCTAACTCGCATCGTAAAATCCGCTGTGGATCCGGTACGTGTGAAGCTACCCTAAAGGGGATTTCCCATGTATGAGAAAGATGGCTTCACAGGCCATCTCTAGCCCATTTTCAGTCCCTGGAGATGGTTAGGAAGCTGGGGGGAAAAAGTTGTTTGTTGTACGCAATATTTGCGTAACTTACATTGACATTACCATCAATGGTATGCAAACTATATAAAGGTGGCAGACTGTTTTCCCAACCACAAACAGTCTGGAGATGGATGTGAAGCCGTTTTATAGGGACAGTTTTATATTTTTGACATAGTAACTGATTTAGGCTGTGTTCACACACAGTATATTTCAGGCAGTATTTGGTCCTCATGTCAGGTCCTCATTGCAACCAAAACCAGGAGTGGATTGAAAGCACAGAAAGGCTCTGATCACATAATGGTGAAATTGAGTGGATGGCCGTCATTTAATGGCAAATATTTGCTGTTAACTTAAAACAATGGCCGTTATATTGAAATAATGGCAGTTATTTACCGTTATATGACAGCCATCCACTCAATTTCAACATTGTGTGAACAGATCCTTTCTGTGTTTTTAATGCACTCCTGGTTTTGGTTGCTATGAGGACCTGACATGAAGACCAAATACTGCCTGAAATATACTGTGTGTGAACCCAGCCTAAGGGTGCGTTCACAGGTACAGGATCCACAGCAAATTTGCGTCAGATTTGATGGTGCAGATTTCATGCGGTGTTTAGTTATTTAGATGAAATCTGCTGGTAAGTGTGAACATACCCTAAAAAAGAAAATTAAAGACAACTTACTTGGATTAGCGCTAGAGGGTGTAGATGGTAACTTCAGTGGTAAAGAAGTCCCTGAGTTCTGCTCTGTAGAAGTCTGGACTAGTTGCCCTACAAGGCCAAGAAGATGGTTGCCGATATCTTGGGAAGCTGGAGAAAGGCTTGGAGTTTTGCTTTGGCTTGGGGACTCTTCTACTGTTGAACGAGGCATTGTAAAAGAAGAGGGCACATGACCAGAAACAGAGTGTGAATGGATGGCTTTGGATCTTCCCATGTCTTCCTCAACCTGCCCCCCAGTTCCCGTTAACTTTGAACATAAATTCAATTTAGAGAGCCCACTAGGACTAGTAGGGTTGTGCCCACTAACATCCTGAGGACTTGCATCTGGGCCTGGAGAATTTCTCTGTCTTTTGCGCTTCACCAATAAATCCCTTTTCTGGGAGTGAGTCCTGCTGGGGAGGGCCCGATTTTCTTGTGTGACTGTTGCAGAAAGCAAAGCATTGGGGTTCAGCACTCGGCTGGGTAAAGTGCTAGGGGCTGTGGCTTCAGGTTTGGTTTGATTAGCCATTTGGGCCTTGGCAGCTGCTGTAAGAAGGCTGCTAGCAGGAAAAGAAGCATTGCTTTGCTGACCCAATATGCATCCAAGGGGAAAGCCCAGTAAGCCTTGCGCTGCTCCCAAAGACACCGGTGGTGCTGTTTTATTGCTTTGGTGGGTTAAGGCATGGCTGGCATTTGAAGAGGATCCCAGTTGGGCCTGCCCAAGGGGAGGGAGGCCTTCAAGTATTGCTTTTGGACTGTGGGGCACAGAACGCTTAGGGGAGCTGACAGGTCGAGGAGATCTTGAGCTTGACCTTATGGGTGCAGGAAAGTGCTCAGAGGAAGCAGATGAATGGCGGGAACGCTGAGGGGATGGCTCCACACTGCCAGCTGGAGAAGAAATGGAGGATATGGAGGACCTAGTTGTAGAGGGAGATGTGAGGGCACCACTACGGGTGAAAGGAGAGAATGGAGGGGGTAGGGACGTGGATGAATGGTTTCCTGGGTTGTGTTCAGGAGTAGGGTGAGGGTTCATTATGGGAACCTGAGACTGAATTAAGGGGGGAGAGTTCAATACATGATGCTTTGGGCTAGGTGGCCTACAGCTGTGCGAGTCCAAAATACCCAGTGGATCTTTCTCAGGAAAGACAAACGGGCGCCGTGAGCCCTGAATAGATTCTTCAAGCGTCCGATTGAAAGTGCCACCTGGCACAAAACTGCAGGAATTAAGAGCTAATGGTTTGGGGGACAGGCCTGAACGTTCTTGACTACATGACGGGTAGGAAGGCCGATTCTGGGAAGACTTAAGCTGTATAAAAGAACTGGTACACAGCTCATGAGATATGGCTTGTGGAGTCCTTGAAAACACCTCGTAATTACCATTTGATGGCACTGGTGGACAGTTCCTTAAGGCATAGGACTCACCAACAGGAGCCCCATGCTGCCTAGGTAAGGCAGGTCGCTGGATGGATCGCAAGTCAGAGTACCTTTCTCCAGGGTGGGGAGTGAAAGTATCTGACTTGTGATCCAGAGGTTTCTCCAAGTGGTGAGCAGGCATGTTGTGGGCCTTTTCCATCATCAGTTTGGTGAAAATGTCAGGATCTAGGGAACAAGGATGTTGCCCCATCTTTGGGCTGGTGGATGTTGAATTAAAGTTCTGACTTGAGCCACATCCTGTCAAACAAACATAAAAAAGTAAAAAATAAATAAATAAATGAAATTACGTATGCACAATTGCTGAAAAAGACTTCTGAAATGTCAGAGAGATATTAAAAGTCTTGAAGGTTCACTAAATAGAGCCAGGAGAAGTACATACTATGCATTCTTTTCCAACTTTGCACCGCATGAACAAGACGGTCATATAATGCAAGTCTTTGAGACCATCAGCGCCGTTCCGGACATTTTAGTCTTTTGCTCCATGGTCTGGTGAGAAAGTTAGGAACACTGCACCATACTGCCGATCTGGCCCGCCTGCTCCATTCTTTGTCATCAGAAAGGGGCAGGTGCTCACCGTACTGTGGAGCAAAAGTGCACCGGAACGGCGCAGAGGAGAAAGGTAAGGCCTATACCTTTCTCCTCAGCATCTCCTGTGCAATAAGGGGGTATAAGCAGGTTAGTTTCCTCTAGTTTTACCTGCTGATAGTTCCCTTTTAATACTCCGCTCAGATAAGGCCAAATAAACCTAGTGATAGATTCTTCTTAAAAATTCTAAACTTGCATAGAACTATGCATTCTATGGTATCTAAGTAGAAGACAAAGAACAGAAGACATGAAAAATTCTCACTTACCAGCAGCTTGACTTTGTAGTGCAAGGGGTGTACTCTCAATGCTTTTGTACAGAGTTGCAAGGGCCACAATTTTCCTACGATGGTTGCAGAGTTTTGTCATATCCTCTTCAGCCTTCACATCTTCTGCGCTACGCCGTTTCACCACTGCTCTTGGGTCAAAGTTAAAAACCTACCAGAGGGAAGATAGTATCATGCATCACCCTGTATACATAATATCTTGGCTGAGTTTATGAGGCTATTGACCCCCCCCCCCCCCCCAAAAAAAACACAATCCCCCAGAAGTGATTCTGAGCAGGCCATCTATGCAGAAGTATATTTTGCGAGGACGGAAACAATAAAATAGCCCCTATGGCAACAGATTTTTAAGTTTGTTGCTCTTTAATGTTTATTAATCAATTAAGTTACACAGCGTGTAAGAACAGGTTATGCAAAGGTAAAGGAGGTAAATCAAGTAGTAGAGAAGAAGGTGAACTACATCTACATAAACTTAGGCTCTATCATTGTAAAGCAAACCTTAATCACTTATAGTTGTAGGGTTCAGGGTAGGGCTGGGCGATATACCGAGAAAATATCGATACAGTCTGGCGTCTGTTAACCGACCTCAACTTTGCCAGGACAGTATCTGCGGTATTTTCACCCCCCCCCCCCCACCTCCCCTGGCGCTAGGACACTGACAGCTCACGGTCCCCTCCCGGCCGCTCTCACATGGAGGTCCTCGGTCTCGGGAGGAGCAGGTCACAGACAGAAGAGATCGCAGGATCTATATTTTGTATGAATCCATAACTCCCGGCACAGAGAACACTACAGAGATGCTGCTGCGTGGATGAGAACTCATATTCCCGCCATTACCTCCTCCCTATTGGCCGCTACACATTACAGCAGGTAACATGTCACTGCTAACGGCTCCCGACCTCAGGGCTCTGTGTCCAGACATTAGCTGCAGTGAGCGTCCTCCACCACGGGGGGGCAAAGTGTGGCAGGCCGGGGGGCGGCACCGTGTCTCTCTCATCCTCCTGTGAGGTGGCAGGAGGAGGGGATCAGCTCTCTATACATACAGCCTGGGCTCCTAACAACAGACGGCCACCACTGTGCCCATCACTGCACAGTTCAGAACCGTTTACACCGTCCGCAGTGGGGAAGGAGCCTCGGGCCGTTAGGGGGCTCTTTTACAGTCGTGTTGGCCCTATGTAACAAGCTGCTGGGCTGGTTCATGGCTCTGCTCTGGAGGGAGGGAGGAGATGGAGTTCTCCCTGGTGGGGCTGCAGGCATGAGGAAGCTGAGATACAGGCTGCTGCAGGAATGCTGAGATGTGAGTAGGAAGTATGAAATCCATCTAGTAATTATTGTATTATGTTTTCTCTTGGGTTTGCTTACCACTAATGCTGGTCACCCAGCGTTCCTAGTGTTCTGTATGGCCATTTCGTTGTGTTCCTTTCTTACTAAACAACCAGGCAGAGTGTATATAGAAGGATATTGGCTGATCATTACCCGTCACCCAGCTTTCCCAGCCTCCTGAATCTAATGCAGCAGTGCTTTCCCCTTACCCCCTGAGGAGGATGCTGGGGGACAGTGTTATGTACGATGTGTGTGTGGACATCACTGGGATGGAGGGCGGCCATGATGTGTGTGATGTGAGCTTCCTCTCATAGAGGAGGCAGAGCTGTGCCTGGCTGGATGGAGGGGAGAGGCCCAGCAACAGGGGTATGGGGAGGCCTGGGGCCTTATATACAAGCCTGGCCTCTACACACATCATGTATATACTGTATGTATGTGTATATACTGTGTGTGTGTATATATTAGAGATGAGCGAATCGCTTGCGCAGTGCTCTGTTTATCAAGCCAATTGCCTTTCAGCACTGCTCCGCTCCCTGTCGCTCCACCCTGGGTTCCAGGGAAAAGCTAGAGCCAATCCTGAAAAATACACACACACACACGCTGGGATAGATGAGCTGATATATATTAAATGAAACCGCTGTACCAGCTGCACTGCTCCTACAGGGGTTGTCACCCAGCTTTCCTAATCTGCACTGCTCCTACAGCTGTAGTGTGTATATAGCTGTTTACCAGTAAATACTTGTCTTGTAGTGTGTACATGCTATGTACACACTACAGAATGTGTATATACAGGTATACAGTCACTACAGGATGTGTACATATACAGCTATTTACACACTATAGGACTTGTATGTAGAGGTATACCGCTATGTACTGCATAGCTGTATACCTGTATATAAGTGTCCTTTAGTGTAAACATAGCTGTATACCTATATGTACACGTCCTGTAGTGGTTGTATACTTGTATAGACATGTCCTGTAGTGGCTGTATACCCATATATACACTCCTGTAATGTGTACAAAGCTGTATACCTGTATATACACATCCTTTAGTGTGAACATAGCTGTATACCTGTATATATTTATCCAGGTCTCTGCTGAGACCCCCTAATAATAACAAATAATAATAATAATGGCTATAGACTAAATGGCACGGTCTTGTGTTGATGCTAAGTGAGTTTCTTTTTGGCATGGCCAAGTGGGTGTGGATTGCAAAAAGTGGTGTGTCATAATTATTGTTCAATTATCGTTACTGCAACTACCTGTACGATTAACCGCGATATTGATTTAGGCCAATATCGCCCAGCCCTAGTTCAGGGTAAAGTCTATCAGTACACAGCACCTTGGGCACTGATGTAATCAGAGCCTCACGCTTGACATGTAAAATCACTCACCTTATAGATGTTCAGGGGACACTCCAGCCCACACTTACAAGTTCCATCAGTTACTAGGTAGGTGCGCAACTGATCCATAGAGGTAAGAATTGTTCCACTTGGACTGCAATACAATACAGACAAATCACCATCATTATTACCGTGCATTATTTATTTTTTTTAAAGATTTCATTTTTGTACAGTTATTTTGTAAACGTAGAGTTTCACCTCTAACATTGTCATCATAATTAAGATGTAAACTATATGCAGTTTTAGACTAAAGGGGTACAGAGATACAACTGTAAAATATGAAGAAGCTGGTAACAAGATGCTAAGAATACAGATGTAAAAGAAGTACAGTGGTGCCTTGGATTACGAGCATAATTCATTCCGGGGCCGCGCTTGTAATCGAAATCCATTTATAAACCAAAGCAAAACTTCCCATAAGAAATCACTGAAATGCAGACAATTGCTTCCACACCACAAAAATAATGATTTATTATCCTGAATAACATGTAAAACAGATGAAACAAACATTCAGAAACAGCAGAATATGTGATATTATAAGTTACTGTACAGTAATGGAGAGGATGGGAAACACAAGGACTGACAGAGACTGCAGGGAGCATGAAGGAATGAGCAGGACATATGTGGGCACATACATGCAGCACTCTCTGTCCGGAAAGAGAGGGGTTACAGCTATGGAGAGATCACCTCAACAGTCCTGTCCCCTGATGTAAGCCCCAGCCTGAAGTATATCTGCTATAAATTTGGAAGGTAAGGGAGGCTTCCTGGGTCAGAGTACAGTGCTGTAGACCCTGTTCCTCCCCCACTCCCACTCCCACCCAGTACAGGGAGCTCTTAAACCAAAGCAATGCTCTTAAACCAAGTAACAATTTTGAAAAACTGTGAGCTCTTAAACCAAGTTACTCTTAAACCAAGGTAACACTGTACTGTAAGTAGCTAGATAAGGAAATAATGAATATGTCTAACCTTACGCTTACAATGTATCCTTTTTATATAACTTACATATTCTATGTCTGTATTTCTGGTATATTATACACAAATAATGAACTAAATACCTTAAATTCCACATATACACTTGAAGTAGAACTACCATGTCATAGTGATATGTTCAAAGTTTTAATTGGTGCGGTCTGAGTACCGAACATTCCACTGATCAACAAAACAAAGGGGAGACACGCTCATCTAAGCATTGTGCCCCTTTTTGACTCTGCTCAGTTCTTTTCTTAATAAAAGTGGAGTAAGCAGTATTCAGACTCGTAGACTTTGAGCAGAGCACATTGAAAGGGGCAAAGTGCTTGTAACCCTACCATTAAGCAACCATGACCCCACTGATAAAAAAAAAAAACTCTGGCACATCACTATAACATGTCAGATGTTTTCTAAAATGACATTCATTTTTTACTCATTTTCTGCAAACACTTGGTTACAGGTATAACCGTTGAGAGGGACTTACCTGACATACACCACAGTGCCTGGCTCCACCCTCCTCTGCCAACCAATGGGCACCTGGACCATCGGGACCCCTCCATAGTTATCTCCTCCTCCACTTTCACTGCCGCCATTCATTTTGTTCTCTCTTCTCTCTTGTACCTACATCACAAACCAACTCCAGAGGATTACTGTGACAAGCAGGCAAATATAAAGCATTAAGACATTTGTTAATAAACAAGGTCATTTTCATGAACAGCCTGTAACAACTCTTTTATTGACTTCACTATTGAAATTGATAGTAGACCCTAGACGTAACTATCTAGTAGTGATCTGTCATAGATGTGCACTTTAAACACATGACTGCTGACTCGCTCATGTATATGGATTTACCCATTGTCAGCACATGTAAGTATTGTTCCCAAATCCTTAGCTGCCGAAAGACTTAAAGCGTAACTGTCATATTTTTTTTTATTGCAGAAATCAGTAGTATAAGCGATTTTAAGAAACTCTGTAATAGGTTTTATCAGCCAAAACAGCCTCCTTCTGTACTCAAGAAGCAATCTCCCAGCCTCCCTCCCTGACTTCTTATCTGTGCATTATCAGGCAAACACGTCTTCATTACAGAGAAGCCAGTGAAGACAGGTTCTGCTCTCTTCATTCTATCCTTATGGAGGGGGGAGGGGCCGAGGGAGAGGAGTGAGCAGGAAGAGGTGACATGAAGGTCAGCTGTTTCTAGACTCTCTGGGCACCTAAAACGCAGGATTCTGGGGTCAGAAAGGTCAGTGCTCACCTATGAACTTACTGAGAGAAGATTGCAGGGTGTTGTGCTTTGCAAGACTGCTCCGTGCTCAGTCACTCCTAATAGCCCCTCCCCTCTCTATAGCCACATAATGGACACAGAAATCCTGCTTCATCTGAAGTGAGGGGGGAGGCTGGAAGATTGCTTTTTCAGTACAAAAGGAATCTCTTTTGGTTTATAAAACCTATTACAAAGTTTCTTAAAATCGCTTGAACTGTTGATATTTAATGTTTTTTAAAAAATGACCGTAAAATGACAGTTACGCTTTAAGTGTCACTACAGATATGAAGGCATGCGCCTCTGTACAAGTCTACCTGCTCATTGCGGCACAGTATGGCCGTTAGGTCTGCATCCGATCCTCCCGGCCCAGCATGGCGCAGTTACTGTGTGTCAGGTTCCCGTGGTGGGAAGAGGCAGAGTTGGGTGTTCTTCACCTGCTCCCTTTCTCTTGCTTTGGAGCTGTGAAATGACTGCGCTGGAAATGCTAGGGTTCCATCTTTTCTGCAAAAACAAGAAAAAAAGGAAACATTAAGGTTTTTTTTTCCGGCAATGGTTTTTTATAACATGTATTCAGTGCACAGAAGCCATGTTTTAAAGTTGTATACTGTGTAATTCAGTCTGTGCCCACCAATACAGCTTCCCATCAATAAAAGAACGACTGTCCCGCATGATGCCAGCAGCTCTGCAAAACAAAGGTGTAATGCACTATTTTATTAACCCAATACTCACCTAATGCTGCTCAGCACGCTGCGTTTTCTTGCACGGCTACAGGGATTTAGAGCCAATCATACCTATGACTTCATATGCATTATAAAAGGCTATGCAGATGGCAGCCTCAGTGTCGTGATTCTCACATGGTTCTTGAAGCAGCCATACACAGGAGTGCAAGCGATAACCTCCCCCTGCCCTCACCCAGCTGATTACTGACAGCTCTCCATTACACCCCCCTGCAGAAATCCCCGGGCAGGAGCCTGTATTGTGGACTCAAGCAGAGAGCCCAAGGCGGTTTCCGCTGCCATATTGCTTTTGGCTGTAATAAGGGAGTAAGGTGCTTATGTCAGTGTGTAGTGTGACTGCACAGACAGGGCTGGGAGTGGATGGGGGGAAGAAAAAGATCATCCTCCACACTCTCTCGCCTCCAACCAGATGAAATAACCAGGACAAAGAGCCTGCCAGCCAGTAAATTGATATTTATTACCCTCAGGAAGAATAGTAGTCATTCCCACAAGACAGAAAAGGCATCTGGAGGAGGAGTCGGGAAGGAGGGGGTCAGCCTGATTAACCCGTTACCGCCCAGAGGAATTTATTACCTTTACCTCATACACTGGCACATTCTGGTGTGGATCATGGTTTACACTGGGATCAGCATGGCTTCTGCACACCAAGCTGTCGTCACCATGCACTTTCACTTTCACACTACAACTTGCCATGCAGCACACCTCCTGACCGGCGCTTAGTACATTCCCCTCATGGAAGGATTTAATTGTACTAAGAAAACGGAAAGGATCTACAGGGTTTTGTTTTTTGTTCTTAATCTTGCCTCTTTTTTCTCTTGGTGAAAACAGCTATGGGAATGTGAGACATGACAAAGGTTATAATGGCGGCAGGACATTTGCAATGTATCAGTTACAACAAATAAGCGCATCCTGCCAAGTCTCTGCGGCGGTGGAGGTGCCAGCAGGTGGCTTGGTGGGTTTGTGCCCAATAGTTGTAGATATATTTTTATAGCAGATTTTATGTGGGATCTTGTTTAGAAAAGTTGTACAGGCCGGAATGACTTACTGCAGTCTTTGCTGTATTTTTCTCTTATGGTATACTTTAGCATACAAACAATAATAATAACGAACCATGTGTATATACACCAAACAATTAGCAAACAATTCATGATTTTTTTATGGTCCAAAAGATGCAGCCAATAAGATACGAGCAAATTTCCTTGGCCATATGATCGTTGCCTGCATATACATGGAAAGATCATCACTTCAGTTGAAACTATTTAATGATTTTTGGCACAATAATCTTTCCGTGTAATAGGGCCCTTGCAGACAGGTTTTCCCAATTACAGCTGATCACTAAGAGCCCCAGGAGAGGGGGAAGCAGCTTATTGTCAAGAAACTTTTCCAACAAGTAGGAATTTTCTAGTGCACAGAACCCCTTTAAAGGGATACTCTTATGCTGCGATTACCTGGAGCGATAATTCGCCCAATTGTACGATTAACGATTTTGAAGTAACGATTTTTTTATATAACGATCAGTGTTTGGACGGAACGATATAAAATTGTTTATGTTAAATCGGTGAACGACTGTTTACACGGAACGATCTGCAAATTTTTTGAGAATGACGATTTAAAAACATGTTGTAAGATCAAAATGAACGATTTCTTGCTCGTTGTTTGATCGTTCGCTACGTTTACACATAGGATTATCGCTCGCATTCGTTCGTTATAGTGCAAATTCGAACGATAATCGTTCCGTGTAAACGCAGCATAAGTTAAACCTCTCATCCTCTATCCATAGGTGTTGATGCACAGCAAAGTCCAGCCACTGAGATACTCGAGAATGGGAACCTGAGTGTTATAATTAAAATGGCAGGTTGTACATGCATGTGGCTGCTTAACTCACTATAGCTGCCAAAGATAGCTAAGTGTTGTACTCGTTTCTCAAACAACTCAGACAATGGACGGAGCAATGGTGTGCACATGCAACTCACTTATCTATTCCAAAAATAAAACTTGGGTCCCCATTCTCAAGACTGCTGGGAATCCCAGCACTGGACCCACTGTTATCTGACACTTATCCCCTATCTCTGGGTAGGGAATAAGTGTTTTAACTTGGAATACCCCTAAGGGTACGTACACACTTACCGGATCCGCAGCAGATTTCATTTAATTAACTGCACACAGCATCAAATCTGCTGCGGATCTGCTGGGGATCCTGTAGGTGTGAACGCACCCTTTAAAAGGTGAGACACCTTAAGGAATCATTCTAAAGCACATGTAATTCTAGGAAGGTGACTACCATATCAGTGCTTAGGTCACTGTGTAAAGTGGCGTTCATCCTCTAAGGAACGCAGCCCACCCCTCACCAATGCAATGAGGTAAGCGTAGATTATACTGCTCTCTAGTCTGATGAGTCACTACGCAGCATCTCTTATTCACTCACACAGCACTGAGCAAAGAAATTATCTGCTTGATATGCAAGGACTGCAAAAATATGGCTGAAGGAAAGGAAAAGACAAATTTATGATTAACATGAATCTTTACTTTAAATAAGAACAGACAATTCCATAACAACCTGTAACTAATAAATGGTCGATTTACTGGAAGAAGGGGGTGCTGATAAAAGTGAACTATCCCCTTAAGAATTTAAGCATTGGAATATCTTATGTCACACGGTGCAATCTCTCAGCTTATAAAGAGGGATGTGAAGAGCTTAAGTTGCCAGTGTTTGACATTACACTTCCAGAAATAAACCCGTGCTGTGAAACGTGCAGTAAGGGAGGGACATGCTAAATGCATTATAGAAGAAATATATATTCCAATGGTGAAGGCATCACATAGTTATTAAAGCATACACTACAAGCCATGCAAAATAGACTTACAGACTTTTAACTCAAACAAGAATGCTTCCATTCACTGAAAACAAGCAGAGATCTTTAAAAGTTGAAGAATTGATAGTATTGCTGCATAACATTTACATTGTACACTGAAAGGGCTGCATATAGAAGGAACAACCCAATCCATTACTAACAAGGCTAGCGGTACCGCAGATGGAGGAGTTAGGTGTATGACATAGCGCCCCTTTAGCAGAGGTGACCGCAGTCATAGCTCTACCCACCGACCCCCTCGGTGAGCCTCATATGCAATCTATTGTAAATTATGTGAACCTCCCAACTGGATTAAAGTTGACATTTACTCTAATTTTAACCCTGTAAAGAGTTTTAATCAAATGAAAGTTAATGCTATTTGCTTTTGCCCAGTCCCAATGACCTGGACCCTGTGAAGGCTGCCAACCAAACTCACATGCTTCTTCAAAAGGTCATTAAAATGAATGTGAAAATGTTCTGATGTGTAAAAGCAATCCATAAGAAACCCTCACATCTCATTCAAATATCGCAGTTCGTTTAACCAAAATTATCATTTTCCATTAAAACCAGTTTGAAATTTTTTAACTTTACTTCTTTAAAGGGAATAGGTAATCTAAATGTTCTTTTACAGATTAGAGTCAGTTACTCAAACGTCTTTTATTCTAATCTGTTTCTATTTTCTGACTTAAATTTTTTTTTTAATTTCTCTTTTTGTACATTGTTATGGGGCCTGCATAACTCATGGACATAGATGACAATAGACAGACTCTGTCCCCTTGAGATGGATTTAAAACATCATTGAGCGTGCTTTGCGACCTTTGAAAGGGAAAGGTCATTCCACAGGAATCTGCAACAGTCTTCAATGCTGTACAGATCACTTTACAGCAGCCTTCTCTTATTAGTACAGACAGAACAGAAAGTCTCAGCTTAGTTTTAGCCCCAGTGGCGAGAAAAAACTGCAAGATATCAGGATTATTTTATATTATAGATAGAAAAATGGAAAATTTGAAAAAAAAAAAAGTTACCAAAAATTCTTAAAAAATATGTTTAACATAAAAAAATTACTTAAATAAGTCATTATATGATAAAACATTCCCTTTAAGGGTAGCTTTACACGTAATGGAATCACAGCGGACTTCACTTGAAATCCAATGCAATTCCCCTCTTGTCAGTTTCAATAGGATAACATACTCTCGCAGAGGAATTGTCATCCCGCTGCAAGCATGTAAGTGGCAGCCCCCTTAAAGGGATCCTGTCACCCCAGTTGCCAGGGCAGAGCCAGAATAACTGGAGCAGTCATTCTCTATGGACGTCAGACTCCTCTCTGGTAATTAGCATAACGTGCATGCAGGGCTTCCGACTGCAATTTCTCAACGGAGGGACAGAGTCCAGGAACGGGACTTCATGGAAGGGGTAAGTATATGGGGCTCTCCCCATCTTGCATACCAATGACTACCTGGTGAAACTCATTCTTTTGGCGTGAAGCTACAGGGACACTTCGAGGCCCTATTACACAAAACCATTATAGGCCTTACTTAGCTAATTAATGGCCGTTCAGGAACAGTACATGTTAAAAGGCCATGCATGACGTCTGATCGTGGTCTTTTAACATGTTGAAAAAACCCTGATCATGTCGGTCCAGAGCAGACTGCCGCTGATTTTAGAGGGCAGCCCGAATGATCTAAGGATCATTTGGGCAACCCCTTTCGCTGCTCTTGGCTCTTCCATGTTCATCTAATACCCCATGTACTTTGCTTATTTGTTGGGAGCGTCATGGCACCATCTCTTTAAGAAACTAGGGAATCGGATGCCCAAAGTTTTTTTTAAGATGCTCTAGTCTAAATAATCAGATTCAGACCCCTCTTCCACAGAAAAACTCAAAAATCTTTATAAACTGATGGATTGGTATAACCTGGACAGGCACTTGTGTATATGGACACCATGGTTATCATGTAAAACTACATTTCAGGACTGCTTGTTACACTTTTCACTCTGGCCAATAGAGTAGGATCTTGAATAGAGGACCCCTAAAGGTTATATGAAAATTGGATTTCTTATCTGAAAAAGCCATTCAAAAGGGTTGTCCCATGTAATCAAGTTATGCCTTATCCTCAGGACAGGGCGTATCTAACTAATCAAAGAGGGGTATGATCACTGAAGTTCCCTGCAATCTGGAGAACATGACCAAAAGTGTCCCCTAAGAAAAGGGTGGTGGTCACACATTTAAGCAGGGAGAGTCATGGCTCAGTCCCTGGCATATGTATTATTTGCAGGACAGATTAAATAAACAACGAGGGGGAGATTTATGAAAGAGTATAAATATACACCTGGTATAAACTGCCCCCAGCAACCAATCACAGCTCCTCGTTTATTCTATTCTAGAGCTGAAAGCTGAGCTGTGATTGGTTGCGGTGGGCAGTTAACACCAGGTGTATATTTATACCCTTTCATAAATCTCCCCCTAAATGCTTATAATCTTACACTTTCTATACATTTTGGGCAAATTGGAGTTAACCACATAATGTGAATATGAATGGTAATTCTGAAAATGTCTCTCTAGGACTTGCAGCAATTTCTCAAGCCATTGAACATCTGATGACGGATTGATGAATTATGACTTGTGAATGCAGCAAATTTCTAAGCTTAACCAGGATATCAGGCTGGGGTCACGCATAGTCAGTATTTTGAGCCAAATAGAAGAATGGGTTCAAAACACAGAAAAAGGTGTGAAATGTTTCCACTAGTCTGACAGGTGAATCCAGCCCATTTCCCCTATGTACATTTATTATTTCTTTCTGATAAGAATTGCCCCTTTGGTGGGACTGATCCCCTCACTGTATACTAGAACTGTTGTGTTTTCAACAGTAAATAAATCACCTACCGGTCTATAGATAATGCTTTTCTAGGAGCTATTGAAACAAAACGCATAAAAAGATTTTTACCAAAAAATAATAATTTTTTTTTTCTGCCAGGTTAATAACCAGAGTTACAACCTAGCAAAAATTAGTAAGTATGGTCACACATTTTTTATTTTTAGAGCAAATCATAGATATGACACAAAACAGCGTTTAATATCTGAGCACTCTAGTATCCTGAAACATCCCGCAAACCAATCACCTTGGAATCTGCATTTACAAGAGGTGGCCATAACTGCAGCGGCTTATCTCGCCAAGAACAAAGGGACTGAGCTTTGAAATTCTTTATACTTTATACTGATATAACCAAACCTTCAACCAGCGGTGGGTTCAGCCAACATCAATATAAAGCAGGTGTAGGGAACCCTGACAGCCCAGGCATGATGCCACATTGTCTCCTGCTCCCACTGCTCTCCCCCCTTAGGAGACAAATCTTCCATGCCTCTGTCTCACATTGTGTGTGTTTGCTAAGATCAGGCTGATGATGCAGACAGGGGGCAGGGCGTGATGTCCCAGGAGGCTTGGCTGGATCCCCCAATGCCCTGAGTGATTCACCATCTCTGACTGGCAAGAAGCAGGTGTTGCACTGATTTCTCTAATTGTGCAGAAGTGTGCAGTGAAATTAGGGCTGTGTTCACACATATTGGAGTGTCATTGCAGTACAGCAAACGTATTCACAAAAATGATGCAGTAACACAAGTAAATGATGCTAAACGGCAGAGAGGATCAGAGCCTTATTGTGGGGCTCAACTTCAAAGATTACAGATGCTTGATCATAATATATGCGTGGAAATTAAAAGAAAAAAAAAAATTCTAAAAGTTCTTTACTTTATTCCAATATCAGCATTACAGGTAGAGAATACAGTGTGCTGTGTGGTGTTACAGGTAGAGAATACAGTGCTGTGTGGTGTTACAGGTAGAGAATACAGCATGCTGTGTGGCGTTACAGGTAGAGAATACAGTGTGCTGTGTGGTGTTACAGGTAGAGAATACAGTGTGCTGTGTGGTGTTACAGGTAGAGAATACAGTGTGCTGTGTGGTGTTACAGGTAGAGAATACAGTGTGCTGTGTGGTGTTACAGGTAGAGAATACAGTGTGCTTTGTGGCGTTACAGGTAGAGAATACAGTGCTGTGTGGAGTTACAGGTAGAGAATACAGTGCTGTGTGGCGTTACAGGTAGAGAATACAGCATGCTGTGTGGCGTTACAGGTAGAGAATACAGCATGCTGTGTGGCGTTACAGGTAGAGAATACAGCATGCTGTGTGGCGTTACAGGTAGAGTATACAGCATGCTGTGTGGCGTTACAGGTAGAGTATACAGCATGCTGTGTGGCGTTACAGGTAGAGTATACAGCATGCTGTGTGGTGTTACAGGTAGAGTATACAGCATGCTGTGTGGCGTTAGAGGTAGCGAATACAGTGTGGTGTGGTGTTACAGGTAGAGAATACAGTGTGCTGTGTGGTGTGGTGTTACAGGTAGAGAATACAGTGTGCTGTGTGGTGTTACTGGTAGAGAATACAGTGTGCTGTGTGGTGTTACTGGTAGAGAATACAGTGTGCTGTGTGGTGTTACAGGTAGAGAATATAGCGTGCTGTGTGGTGTTACAGGTAGAGAATACAGTGTGCTGTGTGGTGTTACAGGTAGAGAATACAGCGTGCTGTGTGGTGTTACAGGTAGAGAATACAGCGTGCTATGTGGTGTTACAGGTAGAGAATACAGCATGCTGTGTGGGTGAGACCACAATGAAATTATAAATTACTGCAAATAATTCAGTAACACAATGAAACTGCAATGTGTGAACACAGCCTAGATCAGAGTATCTCAACCAGGGTGCCGCGGGATCCCAGTGGGAAATGTGCACTGTCTCTTTAAGCATCCCGAGAAGCTGCGGCCGCGCAGCTTCTCGGGATGCACAGATCGATTTGATGTTTGACTGTGCGGGCGGAACATTAAAGCGAGCAGAATGCAGGAGCAGGACCTGTCAGCGTCCTCCTCCTGCATTCCCTCCCATAGGCTGCCGGCACTTCATACCAGCAGCCTATGGGACGCCGGGACGTGACCTCTCTGGCAGGCGTGATGATGTGAGGTCCCGTCCCTGCGGCTCGCAAGATGGAGCCCGAAGAGGAGAGCTGCTGACTGCACAGCATGGATTAGGTGAGCAGGATGTTTGTTTTTTTAGGGGCACCTCTGGGGGTATTATTAGCTCATGGGTGCCACCTCTGGGGGCATTATTAGTTCATGGGGGCACCTCTGTGGGCATTATTAGCTCATGGGTGCCACCTCTGGGGGCATTATTAGCTCATGGGTGCCACCTCTGGGGGCATTATTAGCTCATGGGTGCCACCTATGGGGGCATTACTAGTTCATGGGGGCACAGCAGGGGATCCTACATACAGGGGGCATCCCACATTCCCACTCGCTTTACTGCACATAACACCAAACAGCACAGTTACTTTGGGAGCCTACAGGAGGGAGAAAGGAAAGGAAGTTGCTAGAAATGTGCGGAGCCTAAATTGTTTGTCTCGCCGGTTCTGAAGAGATGAAACGTATCTGGAAGAAATCATCATGGAGGACTGGACTGGATGGAGAGGAAAAGGGAAAGTGACGCCTGAGATCAAAGAAGACGCCACCTGTGAGTCACTGTATGACTGTTTTCCTATTTTGTAGAACGTTATTTAGTAGAGGTGCCCCGAGCTAATTTTTTTTTTCCAAGGGGTGCCCCCAGGTGGAAAAGGTTGGAAAGCACTGGCCTAGATGTTCTGCAACAGTTTTAGGCAGGGAATAGGCAGGGAGGAGGACTGTGATGAACAGCTGAGGGAAAGCATTGCATTCTGGAACCTGTAGTACTGTGTACAACTGATAAACCAGGAAGTGCAGAAACACAGAACAGAACAAAACCCCCCAAAACAAATGGATTTTTGGTAGTTTCAAAAATGGAATAGATAGGTAAGTAATGCTTTATGCTTCTGCAGAAGTTTCATTTTTTTAACCTGTACCTGGAGTTCCCCTTTAATGGCAGCTTTTTTTTTTTTTTTTTTTTTTTTTAATCCAAACAGTGCAGAGTTCTCTTACCCTGTAACCCCACCTCTTCACAAGCCACTGTGTAGGGAGAAAAAGAAAAGGATACTTAAGTGACTTCTGTGGGTAAAAAATGTATTGAGTAGATCCATGACGAAAAGCACCATTATGCAGCATTTTTCTGACTGAAAAAATCTGCTGTGCGCACATACCCTACAAATCTGCAGCTATGCTGTGTTCACACCTACAGAGGGTCTGCATCGGTGGTAAATGTGAGCAAACCAAGCAGAACAGCATGATGGCGTATAATGTGATGTACCAGCGCCATTGATTTCAATGGCCCAAACATGTTTCTGTATTAACTATGTTTGGTACATTTGTGATCTTACACATTTTTTTCTGCAGGACGTCAAAGTGCAATGTATCCAACTACACACTGGAGTCCTGCAAAAAAAAAAAAAAAACATTTGGAAATGCACAAACCATAGTTACTACTAGTCTATGTTCTATCCGCTGGAATAAGCTGATTCTGAATACTATACACCTACAAAACCTTTTGGTCTCCAAAAAAACTGCAAAAATACAACAACAAATTAAACTAAATAAGTATTCTTAATAATTATCCAATAATTTGGATCCGGAATACTGTTCTGTCAATGTATACTATTATCAGTGAGCATAACCTTAAAGCCTAGATGGCCCGAACAATATAGTAAACGAGCACCGATCTGCTAGAGGGTTAAATAAGGAGAACACACAGGAAGAATAAAAGTACAAAAAGTTTAAATGAAAAATAAAACAACTGTGAATGAGGCCTTAAAACAACTGTGAATGACCCCGGCCGCGGAGCTCTGATGCGGGCGCATCAGCGCGCCCGCATTAGAGCTTCCCATAGCCCACAGTGAAGCAAGCTGCTAAGTGCCTGGACATGGTTCAGACAGAGACAGGCGTGCGTAATGAAGTTGTCGCCTGTGATTGAATGGAGGACAAGGAAACTGTGCCCACAGTCCTGGGTATTGGCCCATAGACTATAAACTGGACCTAAACTGTCTGCAATTTACAATAATGGGCAAGGGGCCTTGGTGTGGCACCAGCGGCTGTATAACAGGTTATTTATTCCAGCTCTATGACATACATAGGTCCGTTCTATAGGACAAAGAAATCAAGCATCCCAGTAAAGGAAACAGGAGCCATTACAGCTTATTAGGGTACTATTACATGGAACGATAATCGACCTATTATCGTTCAGTGTAATAAAGACAACAATCAGACGATGATCGTTGTCATCGGCTGATCGTTGATATAGGTTCTGACCTATAATTGTCAGGCGCGGACCGCGCAACGATACGTGTAATAGCGGTGCGTGGCCGGCGACTGATATACATTACCTATCCAGGCTGCAGGGCCCCTCTTCCTCTCTACTCCTCCCCGGGTCCCGCGCTCCGCCACGGCCAGTGATTGGCTGAGCAGCCTGTCAGCTGAGACAGGCCGCTCTGAAGCTGGAGCGCACGGCCCCGGAGAGAAGCACAGAGGAAGAGGAGCCCTGCAGCCTGGGCAGGTAATGTATGCAGTTTAAACAAGGGCTGCAAAGACATTGGTAACAATGTCCCTGCAGCCCTTGTTAAACGATTATTGGGACGTGTAATAGGCCCAGTAAACGAGCACCGATCTAGCAGATCGGCGCTTGTTTACATTTATTATCTGGCCCCCATGGGCCTGTCTAATAGTACCCTTACACAAGGTGTGTGCTCATTTCCTTCACCAAACTCCTAAAATGTAAGCTGTGCGCCTATACTACTACACTGCTACAGTATTAAAAACCTCTACCTGTGGATATAGAGTTAACTACAATTGCAATTTATCCTAAGAACACTTCTAAGTGAAGTTGGCATGCATGTACTGAAATGAATGGCCGCCCACTGATATGGGCAATGTATGCTTAAAAATAAACAAGCAAAAAATGTCCATTTATATTTGAGTTTCCAAGGTTATAGTCGCTGCTCACAGTGGTTCTACTAAAAGTAGTTGTAAAGTAATATTTCACACTGGAAATTTACTCCAATCCTGATCTGAAAAAGGTTACACAGCTATATAATGGAGGTTCCGCAGCATGCACACTGTATTGTGTATTATGGAGGTAGTCTCCCCTACATACAGTGAGTAAGGGAGACTATGGCTGACATACTGTATGAAGCACCATGATGTAGTATGGAGCCATGTCCCACCATCAAGCCTCCTGCATATGGAGGAGAGTGCTGAATCCCCCAGATTGTGCTGATCACCGAGGGTCCTGGAGGCCAGAGACAGACTGATCAAACACTGATGGTCTCCGAGTACAGCTGATGAAGGTTCATGCCCTGGAAAAGCCCCAGAGTTTTTACAGCCACATAGTGAAATATGTTCTTTTTTTCCTAATCTGTTTCTATTTTCTGATTGTAAACTTTGCATTTTTTGGCATTATGGGGACAGCAGAAAATGACTAAATATTACAGGTGGTAAAGATGGTGACATGCATTAGGGCAGTCTGCCAAACCTGCCAATTTTGGCATGCCAGACCGTGTTTCCCCAAAAATAAGACGCCCTCCTAAAAAAACTCACCAAATCCCCTCGTGGACCTTCAAAACCAGCACCGCAGGCAGTCTGGTCTATGGCCCGCATGACCGACGCACGCCTAACCTGCCGCTGACCCTCCGCACACAGGATCCGCCCCTCTTGGTGAGTATGCGGGGAGGATGTCTTATTTCTCTACCCCTGCCCCCACCCCCGCCCGAAAATAAGACATAGTGCCTGTTTTGCAGGGGGGGAATTTAAAGGGGTTATCCAGCGCTACAAAAACATGGCCACTTTTCCCCCTACTGTTGTCTCCAGTTCAGGTGTGGTTTGCAATTAAGCTCCATTTACTTTAATGGAACCGAGTTTGAAAACCACACTCAAACTGGAGACAACAGTAGGGGGAAAGTAGCCATGTTTTTGTAGCGCTGGATAACCCCTTTAAGGCAGCGCCTTATTTGGGGGGAAACGTGGTATAATATGTAAGGGTGTGTTTACACAGATTTATTTGACAGATTTTTGAAGCAAAAGCCAGGAACAGACTAAACAGAGAACATGTATGTTAGACTGAGTTTTCTCCTCTTTTCAGAACCATTCCTGGCTTTGGCTTAAAAAAAATCTGTCAGAAAAATCTGTCTGTGTAAACACACCCTTATATTAGTATTTATATATCAGACAAAATTTGGACAAATAGCAACTGAGGGTGGATGAGTACCTTGAAGGGACACCACAGGTATGGTTCAATCAGACACTGGGTCTTGTCCCAGGAGGGCATAAAAGTATCCCCCCACTACTTCTGGGCAGTGTACCTTTTGCTGATGGATGGCTGACTACTAGACTATAAGAGGGGGGCATCACTGGACTGAGATGCAGGATGGCTATTATGACAGACTGCCCGCTATCTATGCTGTTCTGACCAGACTATGAATAGGTGTTACGAGCAGTGGATAAGTGAGGACAGACACACACAGCCAACAGGCTCTAGGCAGCCCTGACAGACCACCAAGTGTGAGGAACGTTTGATGTGCTGACACGCTGGAGCAGTTTGCACAGTTTTCTTGTCCTCCATTCAATCACAGGCGACAACTTCATTACGCACGCCTGTCTCTGTCTGAACCATGTCCAGGCACTTAGCAGAAGTGGTGGCGTTTGGTGGAATTATGTGCACTGCCATTGACCGACAGCTACTCTTATCTTCGTTCATAGAGCTTTAATGAATGAGAACCCTGGACTGCTACAAACTGGAACCATATTGTCTTTATTAAGATTCTACGGCCATCAGGTTTGAGTATAAAGACCTTAGGGTGTATGCATCAGTTCTGCTTTTGCTGTGAAGTGACACCCTGCACCAACTACTAGTGTGATGATCTGGGGAGCCATCACCTATGACAATTGGTCATCACTAGTGTTGACAGGGACACTAAAAGGGACACTAAAAGCCGCCATACTCCACCAATAACTGACGGACAAACAATTGTTCAGCCATCAGTTATGTTTCCCGCCCACCCTCCCGTATACACAGGAATGCTTGGCACGGCAGAGCTTTCCTGTATTCTCTATGGGAAGGGGTAAGCTGCAGCCAGAGAGCTTATCTCTCTGAACAAAAGGGGTCAGCCCTGATTTTCCATCATGGCCGACTCGGTATTGGGACAGCCCCAGACACCCTAAACTGGGGATCGAATCCACCACAAACGAAGACCTCAACTGTTTGAAGTCTAAGGTGTATTGGGACAGCTCAGCAGGCACACGTATGTTGCCTCTTACGGCAGAGAGCTTCTAATGCTCGCCCACAGTAAGTTTCCCAGGCATGTCTCCTCCTGGTTACCAGATTTATCACAAATCGAGTATTTATGGAGCCAACTGGGACACCAGCTTTGGCAACCTACAAGTGGGCAGGATCTACAGACCCAGTTGCAATATATGTGTACAAATGTGCTGCAGAATGCCATACAGAGCCTGTATACCTCCATGGCCAACCGTATCTTGTATCAGGGCTCGAAGTGGCTCAACAGGGTAAATGGGCCACAATTTTCCCCAATAAATGATGTAGCCTGTAATCACTGTAATAATGTAATCACTAAGGCTAGATTCACAATGCAGTTTTTTTTTATTATGTAAGTCAATGGAAAACAGAAACTGAAGTATAGCATACCACAGCATCCATTTAACCATCCTTTTTTCTCTTTTAAACATAAACATTAAATGAAAAGCAAAAACGCAGTGTGAACCCTGCCTTACACCTATCATCATTACATTCACACATAGACTCCACCACATGTGGAGAAATGATGATAAATATCAGATTGTGAGGGTCCGACAGCTGAGACCACCAACAATCACAAGAACAGGGGGCCCCTGTTATGCAATTAAATCGAGTGACTGTGTGCATGATTAACCACTGCTGCATCCACTTCCTATGGAATTCATGAACATAGACAAGATAGGCTGTATTCTGCTATCTTTTTTTGGCCCATTGAGGTGAATGGGGCGGCAGTCTATATGCCAGTGATGGTGAACCTTGGCTCTCCAGCTGTTGCAAAACTACCACCCCCATCATAACTAGGCAGACAAAGCCATGTCTTCGGTTGTCCAGGCATGATGGATATTGTAGTTTTGCAACAGCTGGAGTGCCAAGGTTCACCATCACTGGCATATGTTCAACCAAACTAGAAGTGACATGGGATTCCATTCTTGTGTTCCTGTGGATAAGTAAAGGTGTCTTTTGTGAAAAAATCCCTTTAATAACCATCCTATAGCAGTGATTTAGCTGTGGCAGTCCAATAGCTATTTTTATAAATCCCATTAAAGTGAAAAGACAAAGCATGTGGACAAGTACTACCACCTCTCCATTCATTCCCCTGCTACCTCCTCTGATGCCCCTATTCCACGAGTCGTTTGAAGGAGCAAACGAGCGCTATTAGCGCTCGTTTGCTCCTCGTTCCCCGCTCGCTGCCGCCGCTATTCAACGCTGCATCAGCGAGCGGGTGAGTGCGGGAGGGGCGGCGGGGAGCTGCTGGGGGGGCTGCCCGGGGGATCGCTAATCGTCCGGGCAGCCCATAGGATATAGCAGCGTCTGCTGCCGATGCTCCTATTCAACGGAGCGACGGCAGCAGATCGCTGCTATATCAGTCGCTTGTTTTTCAACATGTTGAAAAACAAGCGACTGCAACGATCAGCCGACATGAACGATGTCGGCTGATCGTTGCACTCTATTCCACGGGACGAATATCGTTCGTAGCGGTCGATATCGGCCGATTACGAACGATATTACTCCTCTAAACGACACGTGGAATAGGGCCTTAACACTGGCCATACACTATGGATGGCAGACAAATCTTCATTTCGTCGACGTTCTCTCCTGATCTCTCTACACAAGAAGATTGGGCACAGCTGACCATTCATGTTTCCTCTATGGCACAGGCCCCCTGACTGTTGCAAAACAATTCCCATTATGCCTGGACAACTAAAACCAAAGCTTTGGCTATGGAGGCATGATGGGATTTGTAGTTTTGAAACAACTGCATGTCTGACACCAGTGCTCCACGGAGAAATGAGGGGTTAGCGGAAGCCAGACGGCTTATCTCTCCCAGAACAAAAGGGTCAGGCATGCCCAATCTTTCTTCTCCCCCACATCATCTGTCAGGGTTGGGCAGAGTGAAGTTTGGGTTCAGCTGAATTGTATGTAAACTTTCCTGAATGCATTTTTACAATTCTGTATGTCATAAATGTCCAAGAGATGCAGGTCTTAGCTATAGAATCCCTATCAATATAGGAATGGAGTCCCCTTACCCAGCCCCCTCTAGACTGCTTGTGGCCACCAGGGTGAAACTGAAGCCCCAGAAACAGTGTAGCTACAGGATTTATGCAACTCCCATTATTCATTACAAAAACTGTGTAAAATGGCCAGAATCAAGCCAGAGGGGTCGGAGATATGTGCAGGTTTTCTTAATGTGTCTGAAAATTAATCGGCTGTGGATTTTCTGTGTGGTTACAATGTATGTGGATGACATATTATGAAATCAAAGCCAAAGGTGGCAAAACTTTCTACAAGGAGGGCAGGAATTTGTAGCAGATTTTTGCCACTGTCTTTTACAGGGAAGAAGAAATCGAATAGCAAACCCGGCTTTACATTTAGATGATAGTCTCACCTTACTGATCCTCCCGCTCCCCTGGCCCCCCACCAATCTCTGTACACCTATTACCCAGTGAGGACAAAGTGACACCTGACCAGTGCAGCAGTCACATAACCTAACATGTTATCACTGAAGTGTCACCCATTGATCATAAAGTGATAGCGTGGCCTACTGATCACATCAGGCTGCCTTCACACGCACAGATTTCTCTGACAGATTTTTAAAGCCAAAGCCAGGAACAGACCATAAAAGGAAAGATCAAGATTTCTCCTCGTCAGATCCATTCCTGGCTTTGGTTTAAAAAAAATCTGTGTAACCATTGTAACCCTTTAATGCAGTGATGATGTCCAACCTGCGACTCTCCAGCTGTCCCAACATCTGGAGAGCCACCGGTTGGGGGACAATGCTCAAAGCTGTCATGACAACTAGAATAAAACATTAATCCCTACAACTAGCAGTGCCGTCCATCACATTTTTAGTATTTTTGATAGAGAAAACTAAATATTTTCAGGAACCTCTAGCTGAAAGTAAAAATTCATCTATGTGAACAGGGATCAAAAAAGTAATTTACAGTGAAAGAGCGACAATACTGATCTAGGACCATGTATGAGACAGCGAAGCAGGGCGGCACCTCTAGAGACGGCAGGGCTGCTTTACAATATGGTCCCACTAAGTAAAGATGAACACAACCTCTTTT
Source organism: Dendropsophus ebraccatus (assembly GCF_027789765.1). Lineage (NCBI taxonomy): Eukaryota > Metazoa > Chordata > Amphibia > Anura > Hylidae > Dendropsophus > Dendropsophus ebraccatus. Next base: position 62,690,338 of record NC_091458.1, read on the forward strand.
TTTTTTTTTAACACGGCCCGATATGATGTCAAGTAGACGTGACAGGGTGCTGTACCATTTTTAACACATACAGATTTTGACTTTTTGAATTTTTCAAAGATCTGGAACATATTCACTCCATGTGAAGATAACCTTAGGCTGGTTTCAAGCAATCCTGTTAGATGCGTTTTATTGCATGTGTATTACAGACGCAAGTCCTGGTCTGACCGCATTTCCGATGACCCAAAGAGTGCATAAGCGTGCATCATCAGAAGCGGTAAGGCTGTAACTTTCATCCTTGATAGGAACCAAAATACACATGTAACACGCTTGCATGAAACTAGACCTGGGTTATGTTCACATGCTGAAGATTTGTTGCAGATTTTGACTTGAAATGGGAAAATCTGCATCAATTCTGCAGAGTGTGTACCCATCCTAAGAGTATGATCACATGTGGCTGATACGTTGCAAATTTGTTGCTTGTTTTCCCACATGTGGAATTTGCAGCATGTGAACAGACACCAACCTAGGAAAGGACAGTATATCCATGTTGTGTATGAGGTGGACAGCAAAAGAAAACCACACAATATTTCTGCATGACAGCAGCTCTGCACTGACTATGGGCATGTTCACACCATGCGCATCTGCTGCAGATTTTCTGCATCCAATCTTAATTTTTTTTTATTTTCCTTTTGGTGTAGAAGCCCTTTCTGCAAGTGACCGGCAGCTAATCTGCATGGTGTGAACATACCGTACTACAGCCAGTGACCATCACATGACAGCCAGCTGCCGCTTCTGGTGCCCACCCCGTGCCAATGTAAGAATGCAAAAAAAGCTGCAGCGTCCCATACATGAAATGCATTAGTTGCATGCGGCACCTGCCACTTACCAGTCATCAATGTAACCAGGGAAGATAGGCAATAGAAAAGCATGATATGAATGATGTGGATGAATGGCGGTCCTGGGCAGAGCTGCAGCTGTCAGAGGACTGTGCCCTGGTATATATAGCAGCCCTCTGACCTAGACAGGACACTTGCCCTCCCTGCCCCCACACCTGGGGAGGTGACAGGCTCTTGTCATGGAGGTTACAGACAGGCACCAGCTGCTAGCTCTCACACAGTGCCATGCTGCACCCTCGGGCACTCACCTCCAGCAGATGAACTTGTGGGGTGACAGGCAGCAGCTGCCCCTTGGCTGGCAGGCCTCCGGCGCCGAGGGGGTTAATAAATGCCACAACAAAGAGCAATAAACCGTGTGGGCTCTAGTGCTTCCCTCTCATTCTTGTTATTGTTGTGTTGCTGGATGTTGTTGATGTCCTGGCAGGGCTGCCCCTCCTTGCTAGGCTTCTCCTGGCTGGCAGTGGGGGGTTGTGGTGTCACTGTGCTCCGGGTCTGTCTGCATAGAGGAGCCGTGCGGTGTCCGCAGAAGCCGTGTACCCCCCGGGGCTCGCTCCGCTCTCAGGCTAGGGGCAGCTAATGCAGCTGGCTGGCTCAGGCCTGTGCTTGCTACTAGATTTCCCAGCTCCCCCTGCCTCTCTCTTCTCAGTGGCTGTTTTCCTTCCCTGGGCTCCAGAGCCAGATTATGGAGTTTCCTGTTGCGCATGCGCCGAGAGGATCGGAGGGCAGCCCTGGGGATTCCGTGCCCACAATACCCAATCCGCACTACGGGAGCCGGGAGGAGCGCGCCGGCCGCCATTTTGGTTGTGGGCAAACAAATACGTAGCATTCCTTTTGTAACTCTTTTACCACCAGGACGGAGGGGGTTAAATTATTTATCGCGATTCACGTTATTTACTCGTTTTACGCTTAGAATAATATCAATAAAGATGAGTTCTGCATCGCTTAGTCAGACGTGTACAATAACAGCACAAAATGGCTGGTGACACGAACGGGTTCGTGACATAAACAAGTATCATAGAAGGGGAGTGACAGGCGGGAGAGAAGCGCTGCGGTCTGCCCCAGACTGACATGGCGGTTACCAGAGCGCGGTACCGTCCCGGATCCCGCATCAATCGCATCGAGAGATAAACTAAAAGGAAAAACTAGATAATAAAGAAGAAAAATCCCGGGTTATATCTTACTGTATATAACAGTGCAGAGAAGTGCACAGGCAATTCAGACTAACATAACATTATAAAAGACACACACATATATGTATAATTTTATATTTTATATTACTTTCCGGCCCCCTTGGTATGACCATCACCTGTCGTTCGAATCTAATGGTGCATTTACACAGAGAGATTTATCTGACAGATTTTTGAAGCCAAAGCCAGGAATGGATTTAAAAGAGGTGAAATCTCAGTCTTTCCTTTATGACCTGTTCTCTGTTTATAGTCTGTTCCTGGCTTTGGCTTCAAAAATCTGTCCGGGACCTGGGACCTATTTTTATCGTTGCTCGTTCGCAAATCGTTCGCATTAAATAAGATGTCGTTCGGTCATTCGCAGTAGTGACAAACGCAATAGCGACAACAAGACAACTGCAAGAACGATCATTCCATGTAACAATATGTAAATGAGTGAACGATTTCAGGTCTTTCGCAATAGCAGTCGTTTGGATAGTTTATCGTTAACGATTATGCGAATGATACTGGTACCGTGGAATAGGGCCCTTACTGGACATTGCTATGGAGGAAACTGGCATCACTGACAAAAGGTGACATAATGGCTGAGATAGGAGCAGAAGCCATGACATCATCCATTGCCAGTGACATCAGCTTTCATGGTATTGTGGCCATCCAGCTATGATAGAGTTATAACTTTACAAGTTGGGAAAGCCCCTTCACATGGACACCTCTGGGAGGTAAATGGATCTCTGGGGTTTCCACGTCACGAATGGCTGATGGACTGGCCACTCAGCCAGTCATTGACTGGGGCAGGATGCAGCTCTAGTCACTTATTGGCAGGTCAGCCAGCTCGGGCATTTTCACCCGAGTCGTGACGTCATCACAACTCGGGGGAAAATGACTTCCAGCAGGGGTCCTACGGCCACTCACCATGGGCACGGGGAGAGGTAACATCCTACTTGTAATCAATTTCCCCCCTCCCCCTGCAGGCTGCCAGCTTTAGGAAAATGCCAGACTTTTCCTTTAAAGGACAAGTCCAGCAGGCGGGTTAAAAATCTGCCGGCACAGTGCCGCGTCCCGCTCCTGGACCCCGCCGGTTGTCTTCTGAGCTCCCCTCCGGGTTTGTCATAACCCAGATGACGGATGTACCGCTCAGCAAGTCAGTGACTCCGGCTGCTAGAGGCAAATGAGCCAGTTTCACTTTACACCATATGTCATAAATCTCCGCCAGTACGTTTTAGAGACGAGCGAATTTGCCGAAGTTCGGGTTTTTATGAACCTGAACTATCGGCTTTTGATTCCCGCTGTCTGCAGCCTCCGTGAACAGGGTGGATACAGCCTGGGGACCGCCTGGAAAACTGGGATACAGCCTATGCCAATGTCTGTATCCCAGTTTTCCGGGCGGTCCGTAAGGCTGTATCCACCCTGTTCACGGAGGCTGCAGACAGCGGGAATCAGAAGCCGATACGAACCCGAACTTCGGGAAATTCGCTCATCTCTAGTATGTTTAGGGATGAGCGAATTTACAATACTAGCAAAGTAAAGTGCTTTGCCAGGCTCAGCCATTGGCTTGCCAGCCAGCTGCCTTTGGACTTTGTGACGCTCTGCTGCGGGTGCCTGGAAAAGCTGGATCCAGTTCTGGGTCCCAGGACTAGATCCAGCTTTTCTAGGCACCCGGGAGAAGAATAAAGTTCAAAGGCAGCCGCCTGATAAGTGCTTTGCTTCACTAGTTCTGTTGATTTGCTCACCCCAAGTTATCTTGATTCTTTAGGTCAGTACAATTACAATGATACCCAATTTGTGTTTTGTTTTTTCGTCATGTACTCGTATTAAAACATTTTCTTTTTAAAATTAATTATTTATTAAAAGTGCCCTGTTCTGATGCCTATTACTTTGTCTTATTTTTTCACCTAGGGTACAGTATGGGGGGGGGGTCTATTTTGCACCACAACCAGTACTTTTTATTGGTATGATTTTAACGCAGATGAGGTTTTTTGGTATTTTTCTGGGTGATGTGACTAAGTGATGTGACTTTCTATGTGAGGTGACCATAAAATGCAATTACGTCGTTCAATGTATGGGATCAATAACATATTTCGATAGTTCCAAAAATTCCACATTCAGAAATACTGTTAACTGTGTTGTTTGTTTTACATTTTTATTTAAACAATGTGAAATTTTTATTATTGAGGGGTTTTATATTTAAAAAAAAATAACTTCAGGAACTTCTATGAGCAACAGTTTGATTGTTCATAGAGATCAATGTAATACTATAGTATTACAGTTATCCACATATTGCTACAGGCTGGTTATTCTGGCCTCAGCAGTCACAGAGCCTCAGTGCAGGCCTAATGCTGCCATAACAGCGGATGGCCTCCCCATGATCTTGTCAGTTAGCTGATCCGTCCTTCTATACAACTAAGGACCCTCATTTAGATGCCGCTATCAGCTGGTACATGCAATGGCAGCCACTAGCCACTAACCCCTTAAATGTTGCACTGTATAGTGATTGCAGTATGTGTCAGTGACAGGAGCATTGCTGGCCACTGACTGAATGCACAGGGCTTTCCAGGGCATCCAGAGGTCTTCTACTCACCTCTGTGCTGTCCTCAGGAAGACTCTAATAGCAAGGCGCCAATCTCACTTATCAATGCTATGAAGTAGCATAGCATTGATCACTATAAGCAATCTGATGATTGCTTATAAATGTCCCCTAGGGGTCTTAAAGCGACTCTATACCCACAATCTGACCCCCCAAACCACTTGTACCTTCAGATAGCCGCTTTTAATCCAAGATCTGTCCTGGGGTCCGTTTGGCAGGGGATGCAGTTATTGTCATAAAAACAACTTTTAATCCAGCAGCGCTGTGTCTAACGGCCGCGGCTTACATTTGTATATGCATTAGGCTGGCACCACCTCTCTGTCCCCCCCCTCCCCGCCCTCCTCATCATTAGGAATGCTCCAGGCAGATTGCTTCCTATTCCCCACCTGTGTGCATAATGAACATGGGCTGGATTGTTAATACACCTGTGCAAAGCTCAAACAGCAGTAAATGTTCCTGGAGCATTCCTAATGATGAGGAGGGTGGGTAGGAAGGACAGAGAGGTTGTGCCAGCCTAATGCATATACAAATGTAATGGTGCGTTTACACGAAACGATAATTGGCCTGATCGTATGATTAACAATGTCGGAGTAACGTTTTTTTTTTCATAACGATCAGCGTTTAGACGGTACAATATATTGTACGGAAAAATCATTTTGCGATTGCGCGCCCGCAGCCCGACCCGCCCACCGCCCGGCCCCCCACTCGTAGCCCGGCCCCCCGCTCATCCGCAGCCCCCTGCGCCGGCTTGATCGCCACCCCCGCCGGTCTCATCGCCGCCGCCGCTCTCATCGCCACCCGCCACTCCGGTCGCCCCCCCGCCGCTCCGATCGCACTGATTGGCTGAAGAGGGGAGCCGGGAATTTCAAACGGCTCCTCTTCAGCCAATCAGTGCTGCCTTGCACTGATTGGCTGAAGAAGGGAGTCGGGAATTTCAAACGGCTCCTCTTCAGCCAATCAGTGCTGCCTTGCACTGATTGGCTGAAGAGGGGAGGCGGGAATTTCAAACAGCTCCTCTTCAGCCAATCAGTGCTGAAGCGGAGCACTAATTGGCTGAAGAGGAGCCGTTTGAAATTCCCAGCTCCCCTCTTCAGCCAATCAGTGCACTGAAGAGCGGAGTCTGGGATGTCTGAAAGCCTGCTGCGTGGAGCAGGTAACGTATGACCGTGGGCCGGCTGGGGCAATCGGAGCGGCGGCGATGGCGGGGGGGGGGGGCCGGCGACCGGAGCGGGGGGGGGGGCGACCGGAGCGGCGGCGATGAGAGCGGGGGGGGTGGTGATCGAGCCGGCGCAGGGGGCTGCGGATGAGCGGGGGGCCGGGCTGCGAGCGGGGGGGCGGGCGGCGGGGGGGGCTGCGGGCGGCCGGACTATCGCGCGACAACTGTTTACACGGAACGATCGGCGCATTTTTTGCGAACGACGATTTGTTGAAAGATCAAAACGAACGATGTCTCGTTCGTCGTTTGATCGTTCGCTGCATTTACACGTACGATTATCGTTCAAATTCGATCGTTATCGCGCAAATACACACGATAATCGTTACATGTAAACACACCATTAGCCCCGGCCGTTAGACACATCGCTGCCAGATTAAAAGTTGTTTTTATGACAATAACTGCATCCCCTACCGAACGGACCCCAGGACAGATCTTGGATTAAAAGCAGCTATCCGAAGGTACAAGTGGTTTGGGGGAGACAGATTGTGGGTACAGAGTCGCTTTAAAGGGTTTTTTTCATGCAAAAAGAAAAAAAAAACTTCAACATCAACTGGTGCCAAAAAAGTGCAGAGATTCACCAGAGATTTGTAATTTACTTCTGTTAAAAAGTCTGGTCTTTCACTACTTATCAGCTTCTGTATGTCCTGCAGGAAGTGGTACTCTTTCCAGTCTGCAGCACAGGAGAGGTTTTCTGGGTCAATGTTTTTATGGACAGAGGCGGCAGCATTGTGTCAGACTGGAAAGAATACACTACTGCAGCAGCTGATAAGTACTGGAAGACTTGAGATTTTTTTAATAGCAGTAAATTACAAATCTCTGGCACTTTCTGGCACCAGTTGATTTATAACTTGATTATATAAGTATATAGTTTTAAAAATTAACAAAGCCCCTCCTCAAATAAAAGTTGAAATCACCCCTCTTTCCCCATTTTTCAAATAAAAATATTACTAAGCTTGTTCTATTTTGCAGAGAAGAAAATGTAAGCCTGTCGATGTGCAAAGCTGGTAGAGACATACCCCAAAAGACTTGCAGCTGTAATTGCAGTGAAATGTGGTCCTACAAAGTATTGACTTGGGGGCTGAAAACAACAGCATACATACACACTTTCCAGATTTATTTTTTTTTTATTTGAAAACCCCATCATTTTCTTTACACATCACCATCACAATTACTTGCCACTTGGTGTTGGCCTATCACATAAACCCAAATAAAATACATTTAGGTTTGTCAGTGTAACGTGAAAAATATGTGGAAAAGTTTAAAGGATATGAAAACGTTTTCAAGGCACTGTATATACTGATCTAAATAATCCATTCAGTAGCTCTAAGGCAGTGATCCCCAGTGATCAACCCTCTGTTACAGAGTGCCATGGCTCGGTGTCCTGGGCGACAAATGCTGGTGTTGCACCAGCCGGTGGGCTCTGGTGTTTTGGGGGCAACTTATCACGGTGGCCAGGAGTGGTAATATCGATCCCCAGACACCGAACCTTGGTAGAACTGGTGTGAGGTGCAGGTGTAGGTGCATGGTGCAGCGTAATTGATGACAGAGTCCCGGCTTAAAGCGAATGTACCATGCGCCATATGCGGGAACCGCGCCACGGTTCAAGAAAAGGCGCAGGGAAGCCGATGCCGTTCTATCCATGTGAAACCCTTAAAGCGAATGCACTGATGGTACAGTCGCTCTAAACAGTGCTTCATACCTAGGTATGAAAAGGGTAAAGCTCACACCAATTTTTTATTCAGAACTGGGGGAAGGAGATTGAATAGATAATAACGTAATAATAGATAATAAAGTAATAATAGATTATAATGTAATAAGTACGTTAGGAATTGTGTCTCACCATGGGCAGCAACATATGAAAATGTATGTTGGAGCGGAATACCCCTTTAACCCCTAGGTGACCTTGGACGTACCTGTACGCCCTGGCTGCCTGTCACCAGACGACCTTAGGCGTACAGGTATGTCCTGGGTGTTTATCCTCATATGAAGCGTGCTGTAGAGCGCAGCGCACTTCATAGCAGGTGGGGGCCGGCTGCAGTCAGCAGCTGGGCCCCCACCGTTAAGGACAGGCTGCACCAATCGCGCTGCAGCCTGTCATTAGCGATCGCGCCGTTTAAGTGTAAGTGACAGGAGCAGCTCCTATCACTTACCGATCGCTCTGCTGGACTGCCGGAGGTCTCTTACCTTCCTCCATGCGATCTGATCGGCGCTCTGCTCATTGAGTCTCCGACAGGCAGGCGAGCGCCTATCACACTGATCAATGCTATGCCTATGGCATAGCGTTGTACGGTGTATGCAATCTAATGATTGCATGTAAAAGTTCCCCAAGGGGACTGAAAATGTGAAAAAAAGGTAAAACATTTTTTAAAAATACCCCAAAGCTCCTCCCCCAATAAAATTTTAAATCACCCCCCCATCCCATCATACAAGTTAAACAAATAAATAAATAAATAAACATATTATATACCGTAGTGTGCGTAATTGTCCTATCTATTAAATATAACAGTCCGCATCCTGTATGGCAAACAGCGTAAATGAAAAAAGGGTAAAAATTGCCAGGATTGTCAATTGTTTATTACATTAAATATTTTAAAAAATTAATGAAAAGTGATCAAAACGTCCGAGCTAAACAAATAAGGTATTACTGAAAAGTAGAGATCATGGCGGAAAAAATGACACCCCATACAGCTCCGTAGGTGAAAAACTAAAACCATTATAAGAGTCACAATAGGCTAATTTTATTACTAATTAAATGCCAAAAAAAAAAAAGGATTTCATTTAAAAAAAGTAAATCATTAGAAAATCTGTGTAAACCTACATATGGTTGTTATTGGACTGACCTATAGAATAATGGTATCATGTCACTTTTATCGTATAGTACATGACATAGACACAGGAACCCCTCAAAAGTTCACCAATTTATATTTTCATAAATAATATTTATGGGGTTCCATCATACATGTTATGGTAGAATGAAAGATGCCATTACAAAGTACACCTGTTCCTGAAAAAACAAGCCCTCACATGGCCCTGTAGATAGAAAACTGAAAGTGCTCAGAAGAAGAGAGTTCTCAGAAGGGAACAAGGGAAAACTCAAAAATGAAAATTGGCGCACTCCACTGCGTCATTTTGGGCTTGGTCTTCAAAGGGTTCATATTTTCCATTATCACAACTGTATTTGCCAAGACAAGTACAGTGGTCCTCTATCTTCTTAGTTAAAACAACGTAGCGATGAGGCGGCACTCCAGATATAGTGAATAAAGCAAGTGAATTTACCCATTATGTGCAATACAACGTTTCAGTTTCTCAATGAAACCTTTTTCAAGCAACACATGTGGGGGAAGTGGGGGAAGGGGGCCAGACCGGTTATATAACTTTGGTTAAAGTAATATAACTTTGTAATGTGTGTTAAATAAGCCCAAATTTTTTTTCGTGGGAGTTGTCCTTTAAAAAAGATTGTAAGCCCTCGCGGGCAGGGTCCTCTTCCCCATGTATCAGTCTGCCATCTGCCTTCATGTAATGTGTTTTGATCTTGTAATGTTCTTGTTTGTTACCCTTGTCGCATGTATAGCGCTCTGGAATTAAGTGCGCTTTATAAATAATTTATAAATAATATTATTATTATTATTAATAATAATAATAATAATAATAATAATAAATAATGACTTGAGGAACATGCATAACAGTTTTACCATAGGGCGAACGGCATAAAAGCAAATACCCCCCAAATAAAAGAAATGCGTTTGTTTTTTTTTCAATTTCACCACACATTAAATTTTTTCTGGTTTCGCAGTGTACTTCATGAAAAAATTCAGCCTGTCATTGCAAAGTACAATTAGTGGTGCAAAAAAAAGGGCTCATGTGGGTTTCTAGGTGAAAAAATACAAGTGCTTTGGCCTTTTAAGCACAAGGAGGAAAAAAACGCAAAAATTTAAATTGGCCCGGACCTCTAAGGGTTAAAGAGTCACTGTCTTATTTTTTTTGCAGAAATCAATAGTCCAGGTGATTTTAAGAAACTTTGTAATTGGGTTTATTAGCCAAATATGCCATTATCTGCATGTAAAAAGCCTTTTCCCAGGTCCCCCCTCCTTCTTCTTTTGCATTCACTGCAAAATATCAGGAAATTGTGACTTGTTGCATCAGACACAACCCTGTCTGTTCTATAGGGGGGGGGGGGGGGAGGAGGGAGATGAGTCGGCAGCAGAAAGCAGAGAACAAAGGATTACACAGCTCCAGAAGCTCCATTAAAGCTGTATTCAGAGGTCAGAGAGGTCAGTGCTAACCGGTGATAGCCGGTGATTTAGCTGTAAATTAACTCTTTGTTGTCCTGTTTTGGTGCCTTAACCCTTAACCCCTTAACCCCTCCTCTCTCCATACACAATGATGAAGACAGGGTTGAGAGCTTCAAACTGCTTTTTCGTGATAAAAGTGCATTTTCCGGCTAATAAACCCAATTACAAAGTTTCTTAAAATCACCTGTACTATTGATTTCTGCAAAAAAAAACAACACTTTAACCCCTAGGCGACCCTGGGCATACCTGTACGTCCTGGGCCGCCTAGGGATGTTCAAAGCGGTGCCGCACGGCGGCCCCGCTCTGAACCGCCGCGGCCCGGGGTGCCGCTCGTAGCCAAGGACCGCGGCTATTAGTGGGCACGGTCTGATCGCCGTGCCTGCTAATTAAGTAATCGGATGCAGCTGTCAAAGTTGACAGCTGCATCTGATTACTTACTGCAGCCCATTCCTGGTGTTTAGTGGGGTGGATCGCCCCCCCCCGTGACGTTTTCCCAGAGGAGCGATCCACACATCTGGCTTGGGCCGGGGTCTGCGCTGTAATGGGCCTGATCCCGGCTCGGCACTCGATTGCATCTGGCTGCATCAGCCGGAAGCAATCCAGTGCCTATCTCATTGATCTATGCTGTATAACTATACAGACCTCAATGACAGATCAGTGTGCATATACTAGTAAAAAAAAAAAAAAGTATCATTAAAAAAAAAAAAACCTCCCCTAATAAAAGTTAAAATCACCCCCCTTTTCCCATGTTATAAATAAAAAAAATAAAATAAATAAACATGTCTGTTATCACCGCGTGCGTAATCGCCCGAACTAATAATTTATCATATTCCTGATAAAATGACACCTCATACAGCCCCATAGACCAAAGGATAAAAGCGCTATAAGCCTGGGAATAGAGCGATTTTAAGGAACATATATTTGTTAACAATGGTTTGAATTTTTTCAAAGCCATCACATAATATAAAAGTTATACATGTTACATATCGTTGTAATCGTAACAACTTGAGGAACATACACTCACCGGCCACTTTATTAGGTACACCATGCTAGTAACAAGTTGGACCCCTTTTTGCCTTCAGAACTGCCTCAATTCTTCGTGGCATAGATACAACAAGGTGCTGGAAGCATTCCTCAAAGATTTTGGTCCATATTGACATGATGGCATCACACAGTTGCCACAGATTTGTTGGCTGCACATCCATGATGCGAATCTCCCGTTCCACCACATCCCAAAGATGCTCTATTGGATTGAGATCTGGTGACTGTGGAGGCCATTTGAGTACAGTGAACTCATTGTCATGTTCAAGAAACCAGTCTGAGATGATTCTAGCTTTATGACATGGCGCATTATCCTGCTGAAAGTAGCCATCAGATGTTGGGTACATTGTGGTCATAAAGGGATGGACATAGGCAGCAACAATACTCAGATAGGCTGTGGCGTTGCAACGATGCTCAATTGGTACCAAGGGGCCCAAAGAGTGCCAAGAAAATATTCCCCACACCATGACACCACCACCACCAGCCTGAACCGTTGATACAAGGCAGGATGGATCCATGCTTTCATGTTGTTGACGCCAAATTCTGACCCTACCATCCAAATGTCGCAGCAGAAATCGAGACTCATCAGACCAGGCAACGTTTTTCCAATCTTCTACTGTCCTAATTTCGATGAGCTTGTGCAAATTGTAGCCTTAGTTTCCTGTTCTTAGCTGAAAGGAGTAGCACCCGGTGTGGTCTTCTGCTGCTGTAGCCCATCTGCCTCAAAGTTCGACGTACTGTGCGTTCAGAGATGCTCTTCTGCCTACCTTGGTTGTAACGGTTGGCTATTTGAGTCACTGTTGCCTTTCTATCAGCTGGAACCAGTCTGCCCATTCTCCTCTGACCTCTGGCATCAACAAGGCATTTCCGCCCACAGAACTGCCGCTCACTGGATGTTTTTTCTTTTTTGGACCATTCTCTGTAAACCCTAGAGATGGTTGTGCGTGAAAATCCCAGGGCAAACGTTGTAAAAACAAAAACCCTCCAAATAAAAGAAATGTGTTTTGTTTTTAATTTCACCACACATTGAATTTTTTTCTGGTTTCGCAGTGTACTTTATGAAAAAATTTAGCCTGTCATTGCAAAGTACAATTAGTGGCGCAAGAAATAAGGGCCCATGTGGGTCTCTAGGTGGAAAAATGCAAGTGCTATGGCCTTTTGAGCACAAGGAGGGAAAAACGAAAATGCAAAAATTGAAATTGGCTCGTACATCATTACGCTCTTATGGGAGTTCAGACTAATGACGTCGCTCTGAACTGCACGTCTCCAGCTGCTAACAGCAGGCAGGGACTGTGGCAATTAGCGAGCCAATGACCATACCCGGCTAATTAGCCATTTAAATGCAGCTGTCCCCCCGTGAAGCGATTGCGGAGGTGGGGTCCCTGCTTCTGGCCGGGCCTCCTCTCAGCGCAATGAAGCTGATCTCGGCTCAGCATTCGATTGCTATGGGTTTTAGCAGCCCATAGAAATTAAGCACTGATCTTATTGATCAATGCAGTATATATGTACTGCATTGATCTCTATGAGACTACACTACAAATCCCAGCATCCCCTCAGTAATTGTGTCTTTGTACTTTCATTGGTATGTGTCCACTACAAATCCCAGCATCCCTTCAGTAATTGTGTCTTTGTACTTTCATTGGTATGTGTATTATTGTTTTACCTTAGCATGGCACCGTCTTTACTTTCCCCACTGATAAGTTTCTCCCCTTTGCTCTGCCCCCCCACCCTTTTTCACACCTGAGCTCTGATCAAATCTGATTCAACTTCCTGGACCTAGTAGTATAAATTTAGAGACAAGGTCTCATTTTAGACCTTGGTCTCATTTTTGCACATCTTAAAGTGCAATCTTTAAGTGCTAAATTCAGAATTAGGCCAGAATTGGATCAGAATTGATCAGAGAAGGACTGCTGAAAATACACTGTTTTGTAAGTTACAACATCTTATCACCATGAAATACTTCATCAACTACCTAACTATCCTTGTCTGCACCTCCTGTGTTCTCTGTCTGTCCTACCCACCCTCTATCCACACTATAAATTACATCCACATCAGCCCCTCTCTCCTCTCCTCCCCTATGCATTGCTCCCATACCCTGTACACTCTCACTCACCTCCCTACAACTCCTTCCACTGTTCAGCACAGAAGTCGCTCTCACAAGTCTTTTAACCTTCTGCTTAACCACCTGCTGTCTCTTTCTATCCTCCTGCTTCTGGCTGCTGGTGACATCTCTCCTAATCCTGGTCCTCCCTCCTTTACTGCTAATCCTTCTCTTTCACTTCCATCCAAAAACTGTTTTAAGCTTACTAAGAACCACTGTCTGCCATCCTCCCTTTCCTCTGTCTCTCCAGCATCTTTCACCTGCGCCCTCTTGAATTCTCGCTCAGTGTGTAACAAACTCACTGAGATTCATGATCTCTTCATTAACAAATCCTTCACCCTTCTTGCCCTCACTGAAACCTGGCTGCAACCATCGGACACTGCTTCCCCTGCTGCTCTATCCTATGGTGGTTTTCATCTCTCCCACACCCCCAGACCTGAGGGTAGGCATGGTGGAGGAGTTGGGGTCCTTCTCTCCCCACAGTGCACCTTCCAGGTAATCTCACCTGAGCCCTCACTCTCATTCCCCTCCTTCGAGGTTCACACCCTCAGACTCTTCCGCCCACTCCCCCTTAGAGTAGCTGTCATCTACTGTCCCCCTGGCTCTCCTCGACAATTCCTCGACCACTTTGCCACCTGGCTCCCTCATTGCTTATGTACAGAAGTTCCCACACTTATCCTGGGCGACTTCAACATCCCTATTGATATTCCCATCTCCCCTGCTGCCTCTCAGCTTCTCTCCTTAACCTCCTCCTTTGGCCTCTCACCACTAACCAACTCTCCCACACACAATGGTGGGAATTCCCTGGATCTGATCTTCTTCCGCCACTGTTCTGTTTCTAACGATCCATCTGAGCTATCAGACCACAACCTTCTCTCTTTCTCCATTACTAACATCTGCCCCCCTCCTGACACTCCTACCCCATACATATACAGAAATCTTTGTGGTATTAACACTCCTCAACTCATAGACTCCCTTCAGTCCTCACTGCCCCAATCTCATCCCTCACCTGCTCAAACACAGCCACACAACACTACCACAACACCCTTAAAACTACCCTAGACTCTGTAGCTCCCCCTACTCTACGCACACCTCGTCACAGATGCCGGCAGCCCTGGCACACCCCAGAAACTTGCTTTCTTCGGCGGTGCTCTAGGACTGCTGAACGTCTGTGGAGGAAATCGAGAACCTCCGCAGATTTCATTCATTACAAATTCACCCTCAAATCTTATTACTCTGCCCTTCGCCTTGCCAAACAGGCTTACTTCACCTCTCTCATCTCTTCCCTCTCCAACAATCCAAAACACCTTTTCAACACCTTCAACTCTCTTCTTAAGCCCAAAGTTCAGACACCCATTACTGACCTCTGCGCTGAAGACCTGGCCTCCTTCTTTAAAACCAAAATTGACACTCTCCGTGCCGACATCACCTCCCAGCCCCAAAGTCCCATAGCTCCTATTACTTCTCCCATAGATACCCTTCCCTCTCCCCCTTCACTCTCGGCCTTTGACCCAGTGACAGAGGAAGAAGTCTCCAAGCTCCTCTCCTCCTCTCGTCCTACTACCTGCCCTAGTGACCCTATTCCCTCACACCTCCTCCAGTCCCTCTCTCCTGCTGTCACTGCTCACCTTACTAAAATATTCAACCTCTCCCTCTCCTCTGGTATCTTTCCCTCCTCATTCAAACACTCTATTATAACCCCACTGCTGAAAAAACCTTCTTTAGATCCATCCTGTGCAGCCAACTATCGACCTGTCTCCAATCTCCCCTTCATCTCTAAACTCCTGGAACGTCTGGTCTATTCTCGCCTAACCCGCTATCTCTCTGAAAACTCTCTTCTTGACCCCTTCACTCCACTGAAACTGCTCTTACCAAGGTGTCAAACGACCTTCTGAAGGCCAAATCACAAGGAAACTACTTCTTGCTGATTCTCCTGGATCTCTCAGCAGCATTTGACACTGTGGACCACCAGCTTCTCCTCTCCATGCTCAGCTCTCTTGGCCTCAAGGACTCTGTTCTCTCTTGGTTCTCTTCCTACCTCTCTGACCGCTCCTTCAGTGTATCCTTCTCTGGCTCTACTTCCAGTCCCCTACCTCTTAATGTTAGGGTTCCCCAGGGGTCAGTCCTGGGTCCCCTCCTCTTCTCCCTCTATACAGCCCCCATCGGACAGACCATCAGCAGGTTTGGTTTCCAATACCATCTTTATGCTGATGACACCCAGTTATACACTTCTTCCCGTGACGTCTCCCCTGCCTTCCTGCAAAATACCAGTGACTGTCTATCCGCTCTCTCTAACACTATGACCTCTCTGTTTCTCAAACTTAATCTCTCTAAAACTGAACTTCTTGTATTTCCTCCCTCTAACAAACCTAAACCCGACATCTCACTCTCAGTCTGTGGTACTAGCATAACTCCTGTGCATCAAGCTCGATGTCTGGGGGTTTTGCTGGACTCTGATCTATCCTTCACTCCCTATATCCAAGCTCTTACTCGCTCCTGTCATCACCATCTCAAAAACATCTCCAGAATTATAGTCTGTAAGCTCCAACGAGCAGGTCTCGTTTATACTCTGTATTTTGTATTTTTGTTATTTTTCTTTACTATGTTCTTATTTATTCCAATTTAACTGCGTATTATGTACCTCTGTACTGTATGCATAGAAAAAAAGCGCTGCGGAATCTGTTGGCGCTATACAAATAAATTTATTATTATTATGAGACCAGCATAATTAACATAGTCCACCGGGGGAATTCAAACTACAGTGTAAAAAAATAAAAAAAAACTCCAATCCCATAATAAGTCTAAATACCCTATTTTATAAAAAAAATATATATATTTGGTATAGCCACACCTGGAATCACCAAACTAGTAAATTATGGCATTCCTGATCTTGCAGGATAAACGGCATGAGTGCAAAAAAAATGGCAAAACACAAAATTGTTGATTTTTTGTCATATCAAATCCAGAAAAATTGTAATAAAAAGTGAACAAATCAAGTGATATATGCAAGTAAGATACCGACAGAAAGTACAGATCATTGCACATAAAAATTGTCATGTGGTGATAATGTTATTAAAGGGGTTATCTGGCTGGAGAAAACAATCACTGTCACCCTCATCATTCCCCATGGAAGTCTAAGGGAGATGGGAACCATACTTTTTTTTAGAAATGTTGGGGGGGGGGGCTATTTTCTTACAGTTTTTGCTGTGTTGATTTTTTTCAGTACAGTAGATAAAAACTTTAATAAAAATGGCAAGAAATTTTGAGAAGACGCTCTCCATGTACTCTGGATTCACGCAGTGCTGTTTTTTTTCATGTTTTATTGTGTTTTGAAGGCCAGGTGGAAAAAAGCCATGTCAGCATGGTTTTATTAGATGAAACAAAAGTTTAAAATGTTTTACCTGTTAACCCATTGGAAACATTTAAATGTACACTTAGTTCAAGTCAGTGGGGAAGCATGAAGCGATCTCCGGAGCTAAGCACGCTCCTTACATGGTGGGTGTTGGCTACTACTATACAGCTGATCCCTGCCATTCACACGCTTTCTGATTTACGGACCCTACGGAGTGTAGTGGAACAACAGACCTCCCAGCATCATGTACCAATATGATGCCAGGAGAGCTGACAGTGTTTAAATCTTCACAATGCGGCTGTGTCAGTGAAGTCCTGCAAAAATTTAAACACTGTCAGATCTCCTGGCATCATATTGGTACAGGATGCTGGGAGGTCTGTTGTTCCACTACACAGCTTCACACTCCAAAGGGTCTGTAATTCACAGAGCGTGTAAATGAGCCCTTAGGGTGCAAATTAGTTGTTTTTGAAGCTGGAATCTTTTGCACTCCGCCATGGCTGTCAAGTTTAAATAGAACCAATGAACCCAATTGGGCTGATATGGTTCCCTGAACCGCTGTATACAGCTTCTGAGCAGCCCACGGCACGTACCAACCGTGGCTGCAGAAACTGTATAACCAAGGAAAAGAGTTTTAATAACCCGAGCGTGTGACAGGCAGAGGTGGGGAGGTAGTCATCTGGGCGGCTCCCTGCCCGTGTCTAGTCACCTCTCTTTGCCTGTTAGTGTGCTCAGAGGGGATGATAGACAAGCAGAGAGGATCATTACTGGCCTTTCTGCCTGTCAATCATCCCCTCCGAGCACGCTGACAGGTAGAGAGTGGTGACTATACACGGGTGGGGAACCCAGATGACTACCACTTCGCCTCTACCTGTCACACGCCCGGGTTATAAAACCTCTTTTTCTCGGGTATACAGCTTCTGCTGCAGCCATGGCGGGTACGTGCTGCGGGCTGCTCAGAAGCTGTATACAGAGGTTCGGGGAACCATGATTGGTTCCCCTTTAAGCTTCTACTACAGCCTGCCATGTGCCATAGACAGGGGTGTAATAGGAGAAAATAAAAAAAATAATACTTATGTATTACATTGTAATGTAAAAGCAAGGGGTACAAGTGCCATAGGAGGACTAAATTTGTGTATAGAAGAGTGAAATCAGATGGTTTTATCACATTAAATGATCTGATACAGTTACCATGGATGAAATTACTATGAAAGGGTTAACTGTGTCCCTGCTGTCTTAAGGCCCTATTACACAGAGCGATTATATGCTGATTCAGGCAGAATCGGGCAAAAATTGCTCTGTGTAATAAAGTCAACGATTAGCTAAGGAGACGGTCATCGGTTGATTGCTGTCTTTTAGCAAGGTTTAAATCATCGGCCGCCGGCTGCTAACAGTGTAAAGAAAATAATAAACATGTATACTTACCTCAACACCTATCAATACATCCAGAATCAATAAAGAAATCACATGAGAATTTAAATATGTATGCCCAAAACTTTATTGAAAACATTGCAAGAAAAGGGGGGAAGGAAAGATATTAAAATCAAAACCTGGGAGGTGGGAGACCATACAAGAGGACAGGTATATGTTAACAATAAAGTGCAAGTGCAAAGATTAGATATAAATACAGTAACTCATTCCAGCCAGGTTGTAAACCAAAATTTGTATATAAAGTGCAAGTGCTAAAGTATATAAACCACAGGCTGTATAAGCTAAATGTTCACCATATGTAGGCACATGCACGCAAACAAAGTTACCCGGGGATGGAATCCCTAAAGCCTCAGGCCTCCCACCTCACACTCCATGTATACTTACCTGTTCATGCTCCCTAGTGTCCTCCTGCCTGTATCTCGCTCACCTCAGCCCCTTCTGAAGCGATAGGTCACTCAGCCAATCACTGGCAATGGTGCTGTTCTGACACTAGCCGTGTAATAGGCTCTGTAAGCAAACTGCGTTAATCAGGCATTGTAATACGGCCCTAAGTCTATGGGGTCTCCCTCACACAGACACAGAAATACACAGACACTGATAAAAACTACTGAATTGTCAAACCATTTTTAGATCACAGGGAAGCTTTCAGTACTAAAACAAAACAAAAACAATATATATATATATATATATATATATATATATATTGTAGGGATCTTCCCGGGGGATGGTGTGTTTGGACACAGTTCAGGCAGCAAACTTGGGCTCATAAAAAACAGCTTTGGGTGTTTATTTGTAGCATAAACGGTCCAGCAACATAAATACAGCAACACCGTGCAGTGAGAATAAACAAAACAAAAAGTCCTGCCCGTCTGGGCGCTTACTAATACAGCAGGTTACCTCTCTGACACTTCACTTGGCAGGTAATATTGCAGGGTGTGCATAAGCCCCAGCTCCCAGCGAACACACCATGCAGGCTGTTCACTCCTGTCTGAGAGCAAACCAAGGATCCTCTGCAGGGCTTTTCTCTGTCAGGCTTGATTAGGGCCAGAGACACCTGACCCCAAAACCTGACCTGGATCGGGGGGAGGGAATGGCAAATCCCACTACCAAAACCTATCTGCCATTCCATGTAAGTCCAGGCCCGGCAATAATAAATAATAGCTCAGCAGCATAACACTGCTGAGCACCGATGCCTCCTGGACTCACCATCTCACACTCCGTATTAACCTGGGTGAGATGTACACCCCCTCGAGCACTTTTCCCGTGACATGTCCACAATATATATATATATATATATTCATAAATATGAATTTGGCATTGTTGTAATTGTACTTACCCGCAGAATAAGTTACGGTCATTTTTACCATATAGGGGACTCACAATAGTTTTTTTTATTTCCTATTTTTGCATTGCATTATATGGTACAATCACGGGCCCCAATATAAAGACCAACTTCTGCAAAAAGTAAGCACCCATGGAAAAAGTTTAACATTACTGATGAGGAGGAAAAAATGAATATAATAGTGAAGACAAGGGTAAGTAAGTTTGTTATCTACTGTTCCTTACCTAACTCTAGCCCTTTGCAGTTTATTTATTAGAGCAGCGTTTCCCAACCGGGGTGCCGCGGGGAACGGGGCGATTCACAGACATAACATACATTACAAAGTTGTATAACTTTGTAATGTGTGTTATTCTGTGAATAATTTCTGAGCGCCGCACTACCCCTTTAAAGTAAGCAGAATATAGGAGCAGGAAGTGTCAGCGTCCTGCTCCTATATTCCCTCCCACGTCATCACGCCTGCCGGAAGTCCCGTCCCCGCGGCTCGCAAGATGGAGCCCGAAGAGGAGGACGAGAGCTGCTGCCTGCAGCCACAGCGCTGATTAGGTGAGTAGGATGTTTGTTTTTTTTTAAGGGGCAGAGCAGGGGGCATTATTAGTTCATGGGGGCACCTCTGGGGGCATTATTAGTTCATGGGGGCACCTCTGGGGGCATTATTAGTTCATGAAGGCACCTCTGGGGGCATTATTAGTATATGGGAGCACCTCTGGGGGCATTATTAGTATATGGGGGCACCTCTGGGGGCATTATTAGTTCATAGGGGGCACCTCTGAGGGCATTATTAGTTCATGGGGGACACCTCTGGGGGCATTATTAGTTCATGGGGGCACCTCTGGGGGCATTATTAGTTCATCACAGCAGGGGATCCTACATACAGGGGGCATTATTAGTTCATGGAGGGCACCTCTGAGGGCATTATTAGTTCATGGGGGCACCTCTGGGGGCATTATTAGTTCATGGGGGCACCTCTGGGGGCATTATTAGTTCATCACAGCAGGGGATCCTACATACAGGGGGCATCCCACATTCCTACTCGCTTTACTGCACATAACACCAAACAGCGCAGTTACTTTGGAAGCCTACAGGAGGGAGAAAGGAAAGGAAGTTGCTAGAAATGTGCGGAGCCTAAATTGTTTGTCTCGCAGGTTCTGAAGAGATGAAAAGTAGCTGGAAGAAATCATCATGGCGGATGGAGAGGAAAAGGGAAAGTGACTCCTCAGATCAAAGAAGACGTCACCTGTGAGTCCCTGTATGACGGTTTTCTTATTTTGTAGAACATTATTTAGTAGGGGTGCCCCGAGGAAATTTTTTTTTTCCAAGGTGTGCCCCGAGCTGGAAAAGGTTGGGAAGCACTGCACTAGAGGTTTTGTTCATATAAATTTATATATTATTTTTTATCTATGAGCTGTGTGAGTATATTTATATTCCAATGTTATGCTTTAGTGTTATGCATACATTGTATACTAGTAATGCACATGATGTACTTTATAATATCTACCATATGTCATGTTAGCTTTATTTAATTCCCTATAAGGTTTCACACACCATTGTTGGATTCAACAGATTCATTAAACAATAGTAACTTCCTCTATGATTATAAACCAAAAATATATGTTGTTGTTTTTTATTTTTATTGTTATCATGGTTCTACCATAAAACATATTGCTGGGGTTAGGCTTTAGTTTATTTTGTGGCAACAAACATAGACTACAATGTTTGCAGAAAAGCTGAAGAAAATATTAGAAGAACGTCTGTATAGCTGAAGTGAGCATGTATACTGCAGGTAGGCCACACTGTGAAGAGAAATGTTCCTCTCTAGCAGCAGGTGGCTCTCTGCTCCATGATTTCTTGGTACTCTATATGGGTAAAGTAGTGATGCACATGTTGATTTTATTTGTGCAGCTGCTCTTCCTTAACAGAAAGGGGTGTCATTCTCTGTAGCTACAGCCCTCTCTCCGTCTGCTACATAACATGGCAGGAAACTGTGTAATTGAGCATATTGTTGTATATTGGGTGACAGAAGGTCCATTATGTGACACACAAAGCTCAGTACAGGAAGCAGGCAGCCTGTAAATGCCTGTGATAGCCCGCAGCCAGTATTTAGCCCTCTATGCTGACATTTGGTTGCATTACTATATTTCGCACACAGCCCCAGTGATTCTCCATAGGGGAAAAGGTTGTGCAACAATCCTGAAAATTCCAACATGGTCAGATTTCTTGTAATCACAGGAAGTCACCTTCAAGCTTTTCCCTCATAGAGAAACTTTGAGCCAGATCTATAAAGCTGTCCTATTCTAAGACGCAAACTGACAAACTTCTAATGTGCCAGAGATACCACAGTGTATCAGGCTGATTGACAAAGCTGCTGTGTGTGAAGACTGTCTTGTTTGATTGGCTTAAAGCGAATGTACCATTAGGTAAATCTTTTTTTTTTAACACTAGCAGATTGGCACCAGGATCCTGCTGGCGTGGTCCTCTTTTTTTAAAGCGCTGCCCGGTTTCCATGCTTGGCGCCATTCTTAAGCCGTGCACTGAGCCTACTGCACCCTAGTGTGGCCATATCCCCGCCCCTCTGTGACATTACTCCATTGATTCTAATGGAGCCACGTCACAGAGGGGAGGAGATATCGTCACACTTTGAGGGGGGAGTCGGGCCAATGCAGGGCAAAAGAACGGTGTTGAGCACAGGAATCAGGCAAAGCTTCAAAAAAAGGACGGGGATCCTGGCGCCGATCAGCTAATGTTAAAAAAAAAAAATGATGTACCTAATAGTACATTTGCTTTCAATGTGCGCCAGAATTTGCTCCAGAGTGTGCCATGAATTTTGGTGGACATATACCAACACCCATTTTTACCAGTTGAAAAAATATTAACAAAAATGTGGAAAATGTGTAAGTGGCAGAAGGTATATGTTGGCCATTGAGTTTGCAGAAAGTCAGCTGCAGTAATGCTTTTCCTCTGATTCATCATTGTACAGAAATGTAAAGAAACACATCCATTACTGTCCCCACTGATGTCAATAGGATTGTCATGCTATAAGTTAACATTGTTTAGGGTTTGTTCAGTTTCTAATTTTGGATAAGCAGAATATTCTTTGGTCGAACTGGATGAAAACACCTCACAGAAACATGACTGAGGCCATGTCTCTATCCACAGAACCATTTGGTTCCCCAAAAGTGAAAGCAATAATGCTCATGTGCAACTGTGTACATTCTTGCAACTACAGTGCAATTTGCAGGAGAAAGAGAACGATAGCTCCAGCTAGTGAGGTGGGCTTCCTGATAAAGACTTTCTCCAGATCCTCATTGACATCATCTGTCATAGATTAGATTTCAGGCCATAACAACAGACAAACTCTTGTGGTAAAGTCTTGGACTTCTTTTTGCTGAAGATAATAACACAGGCAGTATTCTTTGAGGAAAGGCCAGGGATGGGTTATGGAGACAAAAGGCATACCTAAGGCAGGCAGAAGGTATGACAGTAAGACTCCAACCAGAAAATTGCCAGTCAATGACCTGAGCACGCAGGATGGATGGTAGTTAAATCTAAATTGGACCAATTGAATCAGGCATGACATAGATCGAGATCCGCAGAACACCATTAACATCTGTGCCTGTTTGGGCTTCAGTACCATCCTTTGTCCGTAAAGTGCAGCAGAAGATGCACAGTTGACAAGGATCTTGCACATTTGTTAGATTTCATCTTGATCTTGCATTGGTCTGAACACTGCTCTATTTCACTTTGTTGTGAGCCGCAGACAGTTAAACTAGTTGTTCCTTCACCACTCATATTCTCTACCAGTCTTTGATCTACATGACCTGGATGCCAGAGGGCTGCTCCAATCAGGACTGGGACTGGACATCCCATAAGAATACTTCTGGCCCTCTGGTTTGGATGGAATTTACCTGTATTGCTCTTTAGGATTTTCTGACTTCTGGCCTACCCTTCTCTGACTTCCCATTTCTCTGCTGATTTGGTAATATATTTGCCCGCTTGGGTTTCTAATTTTTCTATGACCATTGTTAAGTGTTTGTTTGCCTTGTCTCATCTTATTGTGCATTTTGGTGTAGGAAAGAAAGGCTGACCAGTTGTCACTGACCCTGTGGGGTCAGATAGGCATCTGGGTATTAACAGTGGGGGCCTGGCACTAGGGCCCACTGTCTTGCCTTCACTCCCTTCACACCCTGGTCACACCTTCTTAACACTGCCTTGTAAAGGATAAGCTCTGAAAAAAAAACAGTTGACGCACATATCAGTGTTGGTGGCCAGAAAAACCAGTGCATACAGGGAAGTAGGATGGTCACTGCCAGCTAACTTGTCCATGTTATCTTTAGGAACGCCATTCCAAAAGCTGCCAGGCAATTCCACCGGTGGTGCCGTCCATGTCCGTATTGTCTGACCTGCCCCTGAAGCCGCCTGCCCTACCTCTCTGCTTGTCTGACTTCAATTGCTGTCTTGTCCCTAGTACTGCGCTGTCTCTCCCTGCTGACTACAATTACGTGGCCTGTTCCCTTATGTCTTGCTTTGACTCTGTATGGTTCACTGGGAGCACACTTATTGAGCAACCTAGTGTCTTCTAGCCACAGAAGTCCAGCTTTTAAATTCCGGAGCGAGATAAAGGGGGAAGACCTAGATGGCACTTAGGCCTCATTCACACATCCTCAAAATTTGTCCATAATTGCGGATCCGCAATTGCAGACAAACTTAGATCCTATTGTTTTCTATCTTCGGATCCACCAAAAAAAAAGATATGTCCTAGTGCGGATCGTAATTGCGGCACAGGACAGCAATATAGGCCTATGGGATCTGCAAATATATACTGACATGTGAATGAAGCCTAGACTATTCTTTGTTGTGTCCCAAAGTCAAACTGGCTAAGCAGCCCAGCGGGTCTATACTTGCTGTCTACTACACAGAAGACACAGCTGCTGTAAAAAGTATACTTACCTGCTCCCTAGGATCCTGGCCACCACTCAGGGAGCGGAGAATGTTGGTCAGTAATCTAGGCAACAAACCTGCTGTGCTATCCATGCAGATCATTATTGGGCTGTGCATGTCTAATTTTTCTTTAGTTATATATTAACACCTTAAAGTGACTCCTATTGAAGTCAACAGAAGCATGGCTTTAAAGTGTCCTTTTAATTTAACAATTGACAGGCAGAAAGGCCACTAAGTCTCTCTGCCTGTCAATCCTTCCCGCAGAACACACTGACAGGCATGGAGCTCCCCGCCCACATGACTAGTTGCTGCAGCCCCTCACACATCTTTTTTCCCTTTGTAAAGCCACTGCTGCAGCCATAGCGGGAATACCTTCGGATAGCTGCTTTTAATCCAAGATCTGTCCTGGGGTCTGTTTGGCAGATGATGCAGTTATTGTCCTAAAAAACAACTTTTTAACTTGCAGCCCCATTCCCAACGGGCGTAGCCTAGATTGTGTATGCATTAGGCTGGCACAACCTCTCT
Organism: Dendropsophus ebraccatus; assembly: GCF_027789765.1. Lineage (NCBI taxonomy): Eukaryota > Metazoa > Chordata > Amphibia > Anura > Hylidae > Dendropsophus > Dendropsophus ebraccatus. Next base: position 62,715,216 of record NC_091458.1, read on the forward strand.
GTCCCTCCTCCCCGCCCCCCTTATCATTAGGAATGCTCCAGGCAGATTGTCTCCTATTCATTAGCTGTGTGAATACTGAACATGGGCTGGATCGTTAAGGCACCTGTGCAATGTTTAGACAGGAGAAAATGTTCCAGTGGCATTCCTAATGATTAAAAAGGTGGGGAGGAGGGACAGAGGGGTAGTGCAAAGTTAGGGCACAGTTATTCTAAGTCACGCCCATTGGGCACAAGGCTGCAAGTTTAAAAGTTGTTTTTAAGGACAATTACTGCATCACCTGCCGAACGAACCACAGGACAGATCTTAGATTAAAAGCAGCTATCCGAAGGTACAAGTGGTTTGGGGGGGTCAGATTGTGGGTACAGTCTCGCTTTAAAAGCAACGAATCATATATGGTTCCCAGCTGCACAGTATCGATCTAATGTGCTGCTTGCGGGGCATTTCCACTATGGCTGCAGCAGTGGCTTTACAAAGGGGAAAAAGATGTGTAAGGGGCTGCAGCAACTAGTCATGTGGGCGGGGAGCTCCCTGCCTGTCAGTGTGTTCTGCGGGAATGATTGACAGGCAGAGAGACTTAGTGGCCTCTCTGCCTGTCAATTGTTAAATTAAAAGGACACTTTAAAGCCATGCTTCTGTTTACTTCAATAGGAGCCGCGTAAACATGTTGAAAAGACATGTCACTTCAGTTTAGCACCAAAGCTTCTATTGATGTCAATAGGAGCTTCAGGACTTTCTCATGCTGCTCGTGGCTCTGTGAGAGTCTGGGTGCTTCATATAGGTGCTTGTTTTGCCTGTGAGAACATAGCCATACACGGTTATGTAACATGTAGCATTGTCCAAATTATAGTGGTACTACTGTGATTTTTTTTCTTTCATCAGATCGACTGGTTTCAGAAAGTTATATAGAAACAGATACATTATAGATTTACTTCTATTTAAAAATCTCCCACCTAGCTCCATTTGATCTGAAAAAAAAAACACAAATAAATAAATAAATAAAATATTACCAGGGTTTCCCTTTAAATCATGAACTGTGAGTGTGTAGAGCAGAAGTGACAATTGAACATTTGTTAAAAAAAAAAAAAAAGATCCAATTCAGTAACAATGTAGTGTATACATTTTCCTGATGAAGTTAGTGGCTGACATATTAGTTGGGAAGGAATCATATGACACGTCTGATAATTGTTGTTTATCTGTGTTACATGACTTTCAACCTATATTCCTTCCTGCACGCATATTATAAAAGAAGTCAAGTACAAGGTGAGGAGAAGCTTCCAGAATGACTCAGCAGTTTAGAACACATACTAAAGGCTGAAATACTTCTCATTCAGTTGTTTTTAAGGGGGTGTTTTTTTTATATGAGGCCCAGTCTGCAATGGAACATAACAAATAGCTATACTGCCCGTATGTAAGCAGCCAGGCCACCCCCACCTCTTGGTCTCCATAAGCAGCACGGACTCCGGTGTCCATGGTTACCATTAGGACTGTGCCATCACATTGCACAGAGTGAGAATTCTTCCTCTGTATGGAGAGAATTCTCTCTCTGTAGCTCTATAGATATTGTGGTCATGCTGACTGCTGGCTCCAGTGCTGACAGTTGTGGCGGCCCTGGCTATCACCAACAGCCAGGACCCACCATGGATGACACAGGCACAGCTTCTCTGTGCCTGTGTCATCCACAGGATGTAATTACCAGGGCAGAAGGGGGGGGGGGGAAGTCAGTCTGGGGTCCTGATGGCTGCTGGAGCTGCTCCACAGTGCCACAAGGACAACCGCTGTGGGTGTTGTTCGGGGATTCTATAGCACCCCTTCTTTCTCTTCCCAGCTCAGCCACGCCTCCTGCTTCCGCCCTCCAGCCTCCCTCATCCTAGTCGCGTGCTCTGTGTGTCAGGAACTCACCTGACCTGGCTCCTGCGGCGTCTTCCCCAGCCTCTGCTCCGGCGGCCGGCTCGAGAACGCGCCGGAGCTCCGCCCGCCGGAGCAGAGTGACGTCACGGAGACCGTCTCACGTGACGTCTCACGTGACAGTCAGTCAGCTGACCGGTCAGCGCAGCTGATGCGGCTCGTGCGGGCTGAGTGGCAGATCGCTCTGCCACTTGGTCTGCAGCACCGCAGCTGCAGTGATTGCTGGATCAGGAGACCGGACCAATCAGTGTCTGGTCCGGGCTCCTGGTCCAGTATAAAGTAATGTGAAAGCCAGCTGGTATTTGCTGGCTATTAGTTGTTCTAGTCCCAGCTCCCCTGCTCCGTCCCAGCGTTCCCTGCCCTATATCCTATTCTGCCTGTCTTCTCATGTTCTTGACCCTCCGCCTGACCTGTGACTATTCTTTGCTTGCCGATTCTGTACTGCGTTGCCCGTGTGGTTTGACCTGGCTTGTTGACTTCTCTTTATTGTGTTTGTCCGTCTGTCGTGTTTTGTGTTCCACGTATTCAGTACAGGGAACGTCTTCGTGGTTGTCCGCGACCGCCTAGGGTCGACTGAGGCAATTAGGCAGGGACAGTGGGTGGGATTAGATCAGGGCCCACTGTCTGGTTGTGTTTGCCATTGCTGACAGAATAGCCAGCCCTAAAATTTACCGCCATGGACAATCGGACGGCCATGTCTAATATCGTGGACCAAATGCAGCGGCTCAACACGATGGTTCAGGAGCTTGCTGTAAGGGTCCAAAACCAAGAGACGACACCCCGACAACTCACGGTGACTTCCCCAGCATCTCCTGAGCCACCCGTTCAGCTCCCAGATAAGTTCTCGGGGGACAGGAGCAGGTTCCGTGCATTCAGGGAGGGGTGTAAGTTATTTTTTAGATTGCGCCCCCGCTCTTCAGGAGACGAGTCTCAGAAGGTCGGGATCATCGTATCCCTCCTTCAAGGGCCACCGCTAGAGTGGGCATTCTCCCTGCCCCCTGACTCCCCTGACCTGCAGACTTCTGACCAATTTTTTTCGGCCTTGGGGTTACTTTATGATGACCCAGACAGTGCAGCCAATGCTGAGCGTCAGTTGACTGGGTTGAGACAGGGGCGACGTCCAGTGGAGGAGTACTGCTCAGAGTTCAGGCAGTGCAGTGGTCTCTCCATGTGTAATGACTCGGCCCTCCGGTTCCAGTTTCGGGCAGGCCTTAGTGACCGACTGAAAGATATGTTGGTGGCATACCCCCCTCCTGACTCCTTAGAAGAGAGCATGACTTTAGCTATTAGAGTGGACCGGCGACTTAGGGACCGACAGAGAGAGAGAGGTACCCCCGACCTACCAAAAAACCCTGAATCACTGTTTCCTAACCCCAAGCCTTCCCTTCCTGTCTTGTCCACACCTGAAGAACCCATGCAGGTAGATACTACTGAGGCTAAAACTCGAAGAGCCCATCGCATACAGAATAATCTGTGTTTCTACTGCGGGAAGACTGGACACCAGATCCGACAATGTCCTTCTAGGCTGAGGTCACCGCCGGAAAACTCCAGCGCCTGAGAGATTATCGAGGGGGTCTCTCAGGCGCACAGGTACCCTCCAAAAATAAGCTACTGTTACCTATTTCTCTATCTGTGGGAGGTAAAAGTATCAATGGGTACGCCCAGATTGATTCTGGATCCTCCGCAAATTTTATTAATCCTGTGTTCTTTTCTGGTTTAGAGGTATGTCCCCTGCTGCTCCAGCGTCCTGTTAATGTCACTGGAGCAGACTCTGCTCCCTTTGCCCAGGGGGACGTACGATATGTGACCCCGTGTCTGGAAGTTAAGGTGGGGTCGGTCCATGTTGAAAGTCTTGATTTTCTTCTTATGCAGAATTTGTCATCGGATGTAATTCTGGGGTTATCATGGTTGGAGACACATAATCCAGTTTTTGATTGGTCAAGCAGGGAACTGGTCCGGTGGGGGCCTGGATGTGATTCTCATTGTATTGCTGTGTCTCTCTCAGGATGCTCTCCTGAGGGAGGGGAAATTCCAGAATTTTTGTCAGACTATGCTGATGTCTTTGATGAGAAAGCGGTAGAGGTGTTGCCACCCCACAGACCGTATGACTGCGCCATAGATTTAGTTCCTGGTGTCAAATACCCGCGAGGTCGCATTTTTAACTTGTCATGCCCTGAGAGGGAAGCTATGCGGGAATACGTTAAAGATAGTCTACGTAAGGGTCATATCCGTCCCTCCTCTTCCCCCATGGGGGCAGGGTTCTTTTTTGTGGGTAAAAAAGATGGGGGTCTCCGGCCCTGTATTGACTATCGGGAACTAAATAAAATCACTGTTAAAAATCAACATCCGTTGCCTCTAATCCCCGATTTGTTCAATCAGATTGTGGGTGCTAAATGGTTTTCGAAAATCGACCTGAGGGGGGCGTATAATTTAATTCGCATCAGGGAAGGTGATGAATGGAAGACCGCATTTAACACCCCAGAGGGTCACTTCGAATATCTCGTCATGCCCTTTGGGTTGTGTAATGCCCCAGCGGTCTTCCAACACTTTGTTAACGACATTTTTCGGGAACACCTTGGTTGTTTTCTTGTTGTATATCTTGATGATATTCTGTTTTTTTCCTCAGACTGGTCGACTCATTTGCAGCATGTTCGTATGGTAATGGAGCTTCTGAGACATAATAATCTTTGTGCCAAGTTGTCAAAGTGCCAGTTCGGTATTCAAAAGGTCTCGTTTCTGGGTTATAATATTACCCCTGACTCGTTTAGTATGGATCCCATCAAAGTAGCAGCCATTGAGAATTGGGAGCGACCTTGCAACCTGAAGGCCTTACAAAGGTTTTTAGGTTTTGCTAATTACTATAGAAAATTCATCAAGGGTTTTTCTATCATAGCCAAACCTCTTACTGATTTGACCAAAAAGGGGGCAGATCTGGCACAGTGGTCCACAGAGGCTATCAAGGCCTTCGACACACTTCGTCACTGTTTCTCAGAGGCTCCAGTGTTGATTCAGCCCGATTTTGAGCGCCCATTCATTGTTGAAGTGGACACATCCGAGGTAGGGGTGGGAGCAGTTTTGTCGCAGGGATCGAACACCCTTACCAACCTCAGGCCAGTTGCGTACTTCTCGAGGAAATTCTCGCAAGCAGAACGCAACTATGATATTGGTAATCGGGAGTTACTAGCCATCAAGATGGCATTTGATGAGTGGAGGCACTTCTTAGAAGGTGCCAAGCATAAGGTTACTGTATTAACTGACCACAAAAACTTAGTATATCTCGATACTGCCAAGCGTCTTTCTCCACGTCAGGCCCGGTGGGCCTTATTCTTTGCTAGATTCAACTTTGAGATCACCTATCGACCTGGTTCTCGCAACATCAAGGCTGACGCCCTCTCCCGCAGTTTTGATCCCGAAGACAGTTCCGAAAATCAGGTCGATACGATTTTACGGCCTGGGGTGGTGGTGTCTGTCCTGCAACCAGACCTGGTGACACTAATCGCGCAGTCACAAGACCTTGCCCCCCATAACACACCTGAATCCCTCCTCTTTGTGCCGCCGAATCTTCGTCTCCGAGTGTTGGAGGAGATCCATAGTTCTGTGTTGGCAGGGCATCCGGGGGTGGCAGGTACCAAGTACTTACTCTCGCGTCACCTCTGGTGGCCAACCTGGGTTCGTGATGTTAAATCATTTGTTGAAGCCTGTGAAATCTGTGCTAGGTCTAAGGATCCCCTGCCGGTCCCTACGAGACCCTGGACGCATTTATCCATGGATTTTTATTACAGATTTGCCGGTGTCTAGGGGTAAGACGGTCATTTGGGTGGTGGTGGACCGTTTCTCTAAAATGTGCCACCTCATCCCACTACGTAAACTCCCAAGTGCTCGCTTACTAGCCACGCTGTTTGTCAATCATGTTCTGCGCTTGCATGGGGTACCGGAGAACATTGTTTCCGACAGAGGGGTCCAGTTTGTTGCTAGGTTTTGGAGAGAATTTTGTGGTAAATTAGGTACCTCGTTATCCTTCTCTTCTGCCTTTCATCCCCAGACCAATGGACAGACTGAGAGGGTTAACCAGTCACTGGAACAATTTCTAAGGTGTTTTGTGTCAGATACTCAAGACAAATGGCGTGATTTCATTTCCCTCGCCGAATTTGCTATCAATAACCATGAGCAATGTTCTATCAAAATGTCGCCATTTTTTTGTAATTATGGGTTTAACCCCAGATACTCATCCGTTCACTCCGCTGAGTCTGTAAACCCCTCTGCTGAGGCTATTTTTTCGAAACTGTGCACAGTTTGGGCCCAAGCTCATCAGAGCTTGGTTAAAGCCCAAGAATCTTACCGAAAGTATGCTAACAAAAGACGCATATCTGGCCACCAATATGTAGTGGGTGATAAAGTCTGGCTCTCTACCAAGAATCTTAAACTAAGGGTGCAGTCCGGGAAACTAGCACCCAAATTCATCGGGCCATATACCATTCTGGAAATCATTAATCCTGTCACTTTCAGACTTAAACTGCCTACATCTTTAAGAATTCATTCGGTTTTTCATAAAGCCTTGCTGAAAAAATATGTGCCACCAGTGTTTCTATCACCTCCTCCTGCTCCGCTAGTCGTCCAGGGTGAACTGGAGTATGAGGTAGAGAGAATTCTAAACTCTCGGTGGGTGCAGGGTTCATTACAATACCTAGTCCACTGGAAGGGTTTTGGACCAGAGGAGCGTACATGGGTGGCAGTCAGAGATATACACGCTCCTCAGTTGATCCGACGATTTCATACCCAGAATCCGTCTAAACCCGGTCCAATGGATAAGGGTCCTGAGGCCCCTCATAAGAGGGGGGGTAATGTCAGGAGCTCACCTGACCTGGCTCCTGCGGCGTCTTCCCCGGCCTCTGCTCCGGCGGCCGGCTCGAGAACGCGCCGGAGCTCCGCCCGCCGGAGCAGAGTGACGTCACGGAGACCCGACGGCGTCCCTAGTAACCGGGGACGCCGCGGTCTCACGTGACAGTCAGTCAGCTGACCGGTCAGCGCAGCTGATGCGGCTCGTGCGGGCTGAGTGGCAGATCGCTCTGCCATTTGGTCTGCAGCACCGCAGCTGCAGTGATTGCTGGATCAGGAGACCGGACCAATCAGTGTCTGGTCCGGGCTCCTGGTCCAGTATAAAGTAATGTGAAAGCCAGCTGGTATTTGCTGGCTATTAGTTGTTCTAGTCCCAGCTCCCCTGCTCCGTCCCAGCGTTCCCTGCCCTATATCCTATTCTGCCTGTCTTCTCGTGTTCTTGACCCTCCGCCTGACCTGTGACTATTCTTTGCTTGCCGATTCTGTACTGCGTTGCCCGTGTGGTTTGACCTGGCTTGTTGACTTCTCTTTATTGTGTTTGTCCGTCTGTCGTGTTTTGTGTTCCACGTATTCAGTACAGGGAACGTCTTCGTGGTTGTCCGCGACCACCTAGGGTCGACTGAGGCAATTAGGCAGGGACAGTGGGTGGGATTAGATCAGGGCCCACTGTCTGGTTGTGTTTGCCGTTGCTGACACTGTGTCTCTCTCCTCCTCCATCATGGCACCTGTCAGTGCTGTCGGCTAGGGATTTTAACATCTAAGTCCTGCTTCTGGTCTTTTTATGGGGTCTTCAGCTTCAAAATCTGCACAAAAAAGGTTGGGGGGTTTGATCTGGGGCAGTCTTCTAAAAGAGACATTGTCCATAGGAAATAATGGTTAAAAAACCAGTCACAAAAAAATCAGTCCGGAAGGGGGTCTTCTCAAACAAGTGGTCTGCTCAGGAGGTTTCACAGTATATATAATGTATATGTGCACACATAAAAAACACAATGTTTGGTGCTTTTATTTAGAATGTCCTGTTGGTTTCATAACTTAAATATTCACCTCTGCAGTGTCATGTGTATTTAGAGAAGGTGAACAAACCAGTAAAATCCTGATTATTCTGCCAACTGTGGGGGCCTATGTCACATGAGGAGACGTGAGAGATGCGAAAACTCATGCAGCAAATAATTACTCATAGAGTAAAGTTCTAGAAACAACTGACAGAAAATGAAATTGCAGGCCAATCTATTGGCATAATATTACAGAGCAGATTATATAGTTCAGCAGTTTCAGAAAATTCAGAAAATCTAAAGACAAATCTAATCTGCTGATAGCTCCCTATTGCACACAGGGTGCTGAGAGTGAAGGCAAATCTCTTACCATTTCCATGCAATCTGTGATTTAATACAGCGTCTAGTAATACAGCGTCTTGGAACACTGGGGGGAGGTGCTTCTTTTGATAAAGATTGTTGTAACCGGATGGGGTCATTTCAGAAAATTAAAGTGTCTTATTGATGTAATGAGAAGGAATGTATTATTTTAATGTCTTGTGTGTATATATATATATATATATATATATATATATATATATATTTATTTATTCGTATGGCTATGTGTGTAGAAGTCATTGTAGTTGTGTGTGTGTATGTATACTGTCACACCTATGCCAACTGTCCAGCCATATACCTTCACAATAGTGTAAACATTGGAGGATACAGTTGTTTGTTGCTATTGTTGTATGGCTGAAAGAACCTTATAGCTGTAATTGTAAAACTAGGTCCCCATTGTGCTTGGTAAATATGTACAAGGCCGGAGAAACATCAGATAACTTCCATTCATGGTTATCAGTGGTCTACATAGACATACAAGCACATCACCCCCCACCCAAACTTACTATAAAGGTCGGGGGGATGTAGCTTCTAGTCAGCCTCAGCTGGGACCATGGATGGAAGGTGCCCAGCACCCTGGAGGTCATCAAGGGAAATGGGCGTATATTAGACCATAATATACAAAGGGGCTCCCCATTTCATTGTGGATAAAACAACTATGCATCTGTACCATCTGTAACTACAGCTAAGTATTGTTCTTTGTATTAAATACCTTATTTTTCTATAAATCTGTGTGGTTATAGCCTTCTCCGACTATTATCAAAAGCAACCGGTTACAATTGTATATCTCCTAGTGTCATTAATCATGTATGGCCAGGTTAAACGTTGTTATTGGCCAATATGAACTATAATATGTATGACTGTGATCACTTATCCAACAACTGTTTAACCATGAACCTATTTGTATCCACATTAAAGCCCCTATACACAATAGAAAAAAGCTGGCCAAAATTCTGAATGTCTGCAGAGTATAGAGACCACATGTTGGATCTGTCCAATCCTTCTGTTCTCAGAGAAATAGACCACCACCAGAGGATTGTGGCAGCGGCTTACATGTCCTCCCTCCATTCAGAACACCTAACACTCAGCTGAGCCCAGCATTTATGTGTATGTGTGATTGGGAGAGATAGATGTTGTGTGTATGGGTAGTATAAGGTATCTGAACAGGGTATTGGATATTCTGGATGTTTAAAGAGCAGCCGTCTCCTAAATGAAAAACATAAAGGAAAATTCATACTATATCTAATGGAGAAAAATATGGGAAATAACATTAATGGCCCTGTCAGGGAAACTCTGAGCCTTTGACCAAAGAGCAGACAGAACAGACCACCTGCAAATCCAATCTAAGGGTACAAACACACACACCGTATACGCAGCGTATTTACTGCTGCGATACGCAGCAGATTAGATCTAAATAACTGATCACAGCATCAAATCTGCACCATCAAATTTGCTGCATATTTGCTTCGTATCTGCTGCGTATACGTTGTGTGGGTTTGTACCCTGGGGGTACAAACACACACACCGTATACGCAGCGTATTTACTGCTGCGATACGCAGCAGATTAGATCTAAATAACTGAACACAGCATCAAATCTGCACCATCAAATCTGCTGCAGATCTGCTGCGTATTTGCTGCGTATCTGCTTCATATACGGTGTGTGTGTTTGTACCCTTAAACTATCGCCAGGGAATCTCTAATTGCTACCATGCTGCATACTAATGCTGCATTTACACGGAACGATTATCGTGCGAATTCAAACGCCAATCGTATGTGTAAACGCAGCGAACGATCAAACGACGAACGAGAAATCGTTCATTTTGATCTTTCAACAAGTTCTCAAATTGTCGGCGATCGTTCGCAAAAAATTCGCAGATCGTTCCGTGTGAACAGTCGTTCGCCGATTTAACAAATGTGTGAGAAAGGCTTAAAGCGATCGCAAAACAAATTTCCGTACGATATATCGTACTGTCTAAACGCTGATCGAAAAAAAATCATTACTCCGACATCGTTAATCGTACGATAGGGCAAATTATTGCTCCGTGTAAATGTAGCATAACCCGCTGGTATATACTTGTAGCCCATGGCACATTGATTAAGAGATCATCTTCAAGCTGGTTATGGCGTTCAGTACATATGCACAAAATCTGCTTTATGCTAATGAGGTGCAGTGGTCCAGATGGGGTTGTCCTGAACCCCCAGTGCACAGTGCGAATTTGAAAACGTAAATCTGCATTTTAATCGGGGTTCCATGAGCTACAAGTACATACCAGCAGGTTAGTATGAATGTATTGCTAGACCCCTTTAATGTGGCATCATGTTGATCATGTAAATACTAAATACACTGTATTTTAATTTGCTGTTAGATTTTAGTTTATTGTGTAAATCAGATGTAAGGAATGTTCTACCTCACTACTTGTACCTATTAAACATGAGCATGAGTTCTCAATGACATTGCAGTTTTATAATGGCTATTACTCTGCAACAGCCAAGGTTGTTCCAAGGACAGATGACAACACTATTCACTATATCCACGTGTATTACTCTCTACTTCCTGACTTTCCTGGGGTTTTACATTGTGTCTATTATAAAAAAAAAACAGAAATCCCCTGAGGTGCCTTAACATGCCCTTGCTGGTAACTGTGAATGTAATGACGGCAATATGATGAGCTAAATGGAGATGCCTGTAGACCAACATGACCATCTCACCACGTGAAGTGGACATTAGCAATATGGGCCTAAAACACTGGATCTGGATCTACCAAGCTGACTGTGAGGGTGCTGCTGGGATTTTAACCCTAGGACACCAGGAATCACAAAGAACGCTGACACTGAGGAAAAGCTGACAATGTCACTGGGCAACAACGGGATACAAAGACTGAAGCTAAATGTTTAGTTACCACCAGATATAGAATACCATAGCACTACATGTACAGCTGACCACCAGGGACCAAGCTCCACATGTACAGCTGACCACCAGGGACCAACCACTACATGTACAGCTGACCACCAGGGACCAAGCTCCACATGTACAGCTGACCATCACGAACCAGCTACTACATGTTCAGCTGACCACCAGGGACCAACCACTACATGTACAGCTGACCACCAGGGACCAACCACTACATGTACAGCTGACCACCAGGGACCAAGCTCCACATGTACAGCTGACCATCACGGACCAGCTACTACATGTACAGCTGACCACCAAGGACCAAGCTCCACATGTACAGCTGACCATCAGGGACCAGCTACTACATGTACAGCTGACCATCAGGGACCAGCTACTACATGTACAGCTTACCACCAGGGACCAGCCACTACATGTACAGCTGACCACCAGGGACCAAGCTCCACATGTACAGCTGACCATCACGGACCAGCCACTACATGTACAGCTGACCACCAGGAACCAGTCTCTGCATGTGCAGCTGACCACCAGGGACCAGCCACTACATTTACAGCTGACCACCAGGGACCAGCCACTACATTTACGGCTGACCACCAGGAACCAGCCACTACATGTACAGCTGACCACCAGGGACCAGCCACTACATGTATGGCTGACCACCAGGGACCAGCCACTACACGTACGGCTGACCACCAGGGACCAGCCACTACATGTACCGCTGACCACCAGGGACCAGCCACTACACGAACGGCTGACCACCAGGGACCAGCCACTACATGTACCGCTACCACCAGGGACCAGCCACTACATGTACCGCTGACCACCAGGAACCAGCCACTACATGTACCGCTGACCACCAGGAACCAGACACTACATGTACCGCTGACCACCAGGAACCAGACACTACATGTACCGCTGACCACCAGGGACCAGCCACTACATGTAGCTGATCCAGGCATTAAACATACAAATGACCACCTGGGACCAGACACTGTATGTAGAGCTGACCCCCAGGGGCCATACACATGTAGAGCTGACCACCAGGGGCCATACACATGTAGAGCTGACCACCAAGAACCAGGCACTACATACACAGCTGACCACCGGGAACCAGGTTCTGCGTGTACAGCTGACCACCTTGGACCTGATTGATGTGCATCAGTCAGATACAGCTGGTGTAAAAGAGATATTCTAAAACTTCTTAAAGGGAATGTACCATCCGGCCTGGGCTGAAGTACTGGAGGCGGGCCGACCCACCACCAGTGGTAGGGAACCCCCACCCCTCTATGATATGCCTCCATTGATTCTAATAGAGCAGTGTCATAGAGGGGTGGTGGTTTCCTCCCACTGGGGGTGTGTCAGCCCGCCTCCAATACTTCAACCCAGGCCTGATGGTACATTCCCTTTAATTGATGGTGAATCCTCAGGATAGCCCATCAACACTGATCAGTGGTCTTCCAATAATACCTGGCACCCCCAGTGTTTTTCTGTTTGCCAGAGCCAAGGCACCCACCTGCAGGAAGCCAAAAGCAGACACTTCCTGTAATGGCAATACAAGGTAACTGCAACTCAGCTCCCATTGAGGGGAATAGGTGCTGATATGCAGTAACCCAACAAAGGCACACTGTAGGTCCCTGCCTGCTTCTGGTCACTGTGTACACAGGTGCCATGGCTCTGGCATACCGCTAAACGCAGGAGGGCAGCTGGGTATTAGACTCACACCGATTAATATTGATGGATAAAAAAATAATATTTTTAACAGAAAACCCCTGAATGTTATGAAAGATGAGAAGATCAGTGCCCTCATGGACCCACACCTGCTGTCAGTACGTCTCATAGCAGCCTGTCACCTTCTGATGCCTACTAATAAGACACAACAGCCTAACGTACTGTCTCCATCATATATATATATATATATATATATATATATATATATATATAGAGCAGCTATATCCTCCCTTAGAGGTGAATGCTGTCCCCTAACCCTCCTGACCAGCAGGCACCGCGGCCGCAGGCAGGCTTTATACTGTGAGCAGAGGCTCTGGCTCGGGAAGTCCCCCTGGATGTGATCAGCAGCTCTTGGCCCCGGCTTGCCAGCTCTTGCATCATCCGCTCTGACTCATTCTAACCCGTGACTTCCAACAGTACACTTCCGCACCTCTTCCCCCAACATACCCAACTTACGCAAAGCATGCCACGCCTCCTAATGCGTCTCAAGCCTCGCTCTGAATTCTAGGCCTGCTCTCTGATTGGCTCTTTGTGCTCACCTACTTAATAATAACGTGATTCAATGAGAGGCTCACTGACTATCCTGAAGGCCGAGGCTCTGGATTGGCCTGCGTCGGTTGCGGTCACGTGCTGCGTACTGGCTTTGCCATTGGTTAAACCCTCAGTATATAAAGCAGGTTTCGGCATTTCGTCCTTCAGTCGTTTTGCTAAAGACGCAGACGATGATTAACATGAGCTCCTGGTCACTCAACGAGAACCCACTCACCAGCACCCTGCGCCGCCGCGGTCACTGCCCCTGTCACCAGAGAACAGACCCCACGTGGAGAAAGGTGATGTGTCACTGCTCAGCGCTTCTCTTCTGCATCCTCCGGCAGGCTCCATGGAATACTGGCCTCCCATTGTGTGTGCTGGCGCTGCTTACATTAGCTGTGTGGTTATAGTGAGCTGCAGGATGCTGGCCAGGGGCTGGATCCGTCAGCACAGCCTGTTGTCAGATCCCACTTAGTAATCCATTGGAAATTATAGAAATGTAAGTGTTGACACCATAAACACATTGTATGTTTCTCCATAATACCAGGTGTTACTGTGTGTTAACAATTACTTTGTATCCCAATGGGAGATGGGTTGTGCTGTCTGACATGCAGTGGATTACTCTCTAGGATCACTTTACATTTCTATCTTAGTGTTATACAATGTGTATAGTGACCCTAGCCTTACAGTGTGTTCACACTTGGGATTTCCCAATTTACTGCAATAGAGAAATCAAAATCTGCAGTGTGTGAACATACCTGTAATCCCAGGACACTGAGCCCATAGTCATAGGATGTGTTGATCTTGGACCAATGGAAATGTTACTTATTAAACCTTCCAATGAAGAAATCGATATGTTGTTATAATACTTGTTACTGTGCCTTTCTGCTTATTGCAAAATTGCAACAAGCCTTCAGTTGTCAGCAGGGTATAATGGGAGTTGTAGTTGTCACCATGGTCTGGTGAGCAAAGGGTTAATGTAATAGAATGAATGTTCTATTTGTCTCTCTTCCTTGATCCCAGCAAATGATCAGGATAGCAGTGTATAGACTCTTAGGGCGACATATATCAACACAAAAAGGCGTACTTTTTGTGGAAAGTAGCGATTTGCGAATATTTTAAAATAGTCTCAAATCGCCGGAGTGGGGGGTTTGTGGGTGGACTCAGTCAGCGCGATTTATCATTTTTTAAACTAAAAGATATGGTGAAAACCTACTCCACCTTTTAGGTGGCGTAGGTCTTCGGCTGTGCTAACCGACGCGCATGGGATTTATGTAGAGGCAGTCCGCCTCTACATAAATCTCCATAGCGCCGGAGATGCGGGGACATTTATAAGTCGGACTTAATAAATGTCCCCCTTAATGTTGACAGGTGAGTTAGTATCTTAGTGTCTCTATTGAGTTGTTCTGATCAGGTCCTTTTGTAAACATAACGATCAATATATTAGTCAATGTAGCTGTCTCTCTGTGGCCTAGAGGGGGGTCATATCACGTGCCGTTAATAGTATCTCTACACTAAGACTGGAATGGCTGCATGTGATTGTTATATAAGGTATCTAATGATGCATGATCTGAGACGTGTGTCCAAGCTGTTAGGTCTCCTGCTTACATCTATCTGTATTTGTGGAGTGTCACCTGTGGGCCGCACACTATCATGGACCATGTACTCAGTAATGTGGTCCATTACACAAGGGGTGCCTTGTCTATTACCTGCTAGTGATCCAGGTCTTACATTACTAGCTCCTGTATGTGATCTGGTGTGTTATGCCATTGATTAATAGGAAGCCCCTAGTAGTTCACTAAGAACATCTGGCTAGATATGCACACAATATAAAGATGGAAAGAATTGCCCACCTTTCAGCCATACGACACACACCTGGAGGTGGTCCATTTCACCGCTTGGAAGGGGTTAACAACGCCGGCCTTGGTACAGTGCTAGAAATCCAGCTTCAATTTTACTGTTAAACCTCCATCCTTATGCTGTCATCTTGATGGACTCTTACAATTCAATTCTAGGCACATTCCTTTTGACTGTAAGGGCATGATGGGAGTTGTAGTATATAGCAGGAAGCCCTCTGATTGCTTAGAAATGTAAATAGATTGTGTCAGTGTTACTGCGGATACAGATGAGATGTCTTATGCTACAGGGAGAGGTTATTGTATAGTGGCCAACTGCAATAGGAAACTCCTTCATTTCTCAAATATGCTGGAAAACTGTGTGGTTTCTATATTGCTAGAATCATGTCCGGGCTGGTCTCCAGTTATACTGGTCATGATGAGACACTGACGTCCTGCATACTCTACAGGCCTCATGTGTAACCCTACAGTATTGGCTGGGCTTTCTGCCATCACTCTGTTCTTGATGGATGAGCTGACTTACATTTTGCCCCCAGAAGGGACGTAACTTTATACTGGTGCTGGTTTTCTTGCCCAATACAAGTGTCAAGCTGTCAATGGTTGTTGGTGCAGATCATACACCTGTATAAGGTGAAATGCCATTTAGGATCCTGAAAACTGTTAGCTAGCTTGCACCATAGCTAGCGATACATACTGACCAGACATAAGATGACACTGAAGGTGGGAATAATAGGCGATCATGTTCATGTTGAAAGCTGGTGTCAGTTTTTTCTCGCAGTAAATGACCTATTTAGGGATGATGAGCCATTGCCTATAGCTATGTATTTTGAAAAAGGGAAATGCTGACAATCTGAGTGACAAGAGGAACAGACTTCCATGTTACCACCATACCCTGTACATGGACCTGATCACAGATTATAGTCTAGTTTTAGTATAGATGGGACTCCCTGTAGTATTGTCCTTTCAGTTGCTTGAGTTATGCAGTGAGAAGAGTCCTTTTTGGCACCTCTATGAACATATCCTTGGGGGTTTAATGAATCTGCTTGTCAGTGTGACCTAAGATGGGTTCCTATTAGAGATGAGCGAACCAGGTTCGAGTCCATCCAAACCCGAACGTTCGGTATTGCTTAGCGGGGGCTGCTGAACTTGGATAAAGCTCTAAGGTTGTCTGGAAAACATGGATACAGCCAATGACTATATCCATGATTTCCACATAACCTTAGAGCTTTATCCAACTTCAGCAGCCACCGCTAATAAAATGCTGAACGTTCAGGTTCGGATGGACTTGAGCATGCTCCAGGCTCGCTCATCTCTAGTTCCTATGTATTGCAGACTTTCAGTGTTATTTGGCTTGTTATAGTAATGATCCAGGAAAACTAATTAATTAAAATTTGTCTCTCTCCTTTTTCAGTGTTGGAAGCGGAAGACCACCTTTATTCATAATCACACCTGAGGTAATCTGCAATATGACATTTTCATTTTGAAAGGGCAGCTATGCCACCCACAGTGTTCCCACTCCATAGGTGGGTACTAAGCAGTTGTAGCCATCAACAATTCTCAATGGGGAAAATCTATGAAGGGGCTGGCATAGAAAAAGCACACCTTTTCACCTTCATGCCAACCATGGGATCTGGCATAAAGAACTGGTGTAGGTTTGAAAAATTTAGAAAGATGTACTGGCTTCCACAGATGCATGCATAACAATGCGTTGTGCACTGTGGGGGGGTTATTTGCCCTGTATATCTAATGTAAGATGAAACGCTCAGGCAGGTAAGAGGGGTCTCCAGCCATGTGCCTTAAAGGAGAAGTCCGGCCAAAATTAATTTTTGATATGTTGTTACTTATGAAAAGTTATACAAATTTCTAATGTACATTAATTATGGGAAATGCACATATAGAGCTATTTCCCTTAATTTAGTAGATCAGGAAGTGTTAGAAATATCTCTGAAGAAGTGACGTCACGACCCAGGGTGTAATTCCAATGGAGTGTCCAGCAGGGGGCGCTCTCTATATAGAAGTCTATGGGACTTTATTGTTTCTATGGGTTTCTATGTAATGTAGTGTAGTGTAATGTAGTGTACAGTGCTTTATTGAATGAATACATCTATGGAATACTTTGGGGAGCAAGTGTCCTTGCTCCCCAAAGTATTGCATAAATGTATTCATTCAATACACAGTAAGCCCGCCGATCCGCCGCATTCCCGCCGATCCGCCACGCGCTGATCCGCCGCATTCCCGCCGATCCGGACCATATACATTGAACTACAGCTCCTATCATCTGCTTCTAGTATGAACAGGTGATGGGAGCTGTAGTTGGGTAATGGATATGACATGCCGCCGGGCGCAGGGGGGAGCCGCTTAGTACACAGCAGCTCTCCCCCCTCCTCCTCCTCCTTCCGGGATAACTTCCGCCTATAGCACTGCTGAGTCCCTGCCTGGCCGCCGCTCTCCACTCTCCCCCCATACATACCGGCTCCCGATGCATCCTGGTGTCCGCGCTGATGCTGGGAGCTGGTATATGAGAGCGGAGAGCGGCGGCCAGGCAGGGAGTCAGCAGTGGTATAGGCGGAAGTTATCACGGAAGGAGGAGGAGGAGGGGGGAGCGCTCCTGTGTACTGAGCGGCTCCCCCCTGCGCCCGGCGGCATGTCATATCCATTACCCAACTACAGCTCCCATCACCTGTTCATACTAGAAGCAGATGATAGGAGCTGTAGTTCAATGTATATGGTCCGGATCGGCGGGAATGCGGCGGATCAGCGTGTGGCGGATCGGCGGGAATGCGGCGGATCGGCGGGCTTACTGTGTATTGAATGAATACATTTATGCAATACTTTGGGGAGCAAGGACACTTGCTCCCCAAAGTATTCCATAGATGTATTCATTCAATAAAGCACTGTACACTACATTACATTACATTACATAGAAACCCATAGAAACAATAAAGTCCCATAGACTTCTATATAGAGAGCGCCCCCTGCTGGACACTCCATAGGAATTACACCCTGGGTCGTGACGTCACTTCAGAGATATTTCTAACACTTCCTGATCTACTAAATTAAGGGAAATAGCAGTATATGTGCATTTCCCATAATTAATGTACATTAGAAATTTGTATAACTTTTCATAAGTAACAACATATCAAAAATTAATTTTGGCCGGACTTCTCCTTTAACTAGAGCACTGCTGTGGCTGTATGATAGAGTCCTGCACTCATGCCAACTGCTAATCGAGGAGTGCGGTGCAGGGCTCTGTTGTACAGGCTGCTCTCTAGTGAAGATGCCCGCCATCTTCTGAAATCTGCAACTAGTTGAGCTTCAGATGAAAGTGTAGAATCAGCAAAAATGAAGTTTCCCTGCTTTAAATAAGTCGGTGACAGTTGTACTGCTGATGTGTCTGGTAGGCAATACTCTGTAGGCTTACTGCAGCTGTATCCACACTTACGGTGGGAGCAGGAATGGGTATGGTGGTATTTACCGACAGCAAATAAACGTTGAAACTGGTAAGGAATTGAAACTTAGTGTGCGTATCGGCACAGCAGCTACTGGATGAGCAGCTAATTCCTCACACAATGAGACAGTAATGCATATGACCACCATTCTGATCCATGGGGTTATGGTCTCATTGCGTGTTCGTATCATGGAGAACCGAACTTTAGGATGGAGAGGAATTTTCTGTTAATCCTGCTGACAGATGCACTTTACTGAACGTTATAGAACTTCACTTAGCTTTAAGCATTTTTTTTTTAAACCTAAAAAATTCCTTTAACAGCTTAAAGTGACTGTACCACCAGGCCCAGGCTGAACTGGAGGCGGCCGACCCACCCCCAGTAGGAAGAAACCCCAGCCCCTCAATTACGTGACTCCATTAGAATCAATGGAACCCTATCATAGAGGGGCTAGGGTTTCCTCCCACGAAGGGTGGGTCAGCCCGCCTCCAGTGCTTCAGCCTGGGCCTGGTGGTACAGTCAGTGGGAGTGTAAATGAGCCCATGGCTAGATGGGGCTAGTCATCAGGATTCAAGACATGCCTTTATTTCCATAGTATAAGATTTAAGCCCTTATGTTCATATCCACATTATGTCCAAAGGTGTTCCCCAGCATGTAAGAGTCTAACCTTCACCTGCCTTCAGAACAGGAGCTGCGGCAATGTTATAAATGACTATGGTGCCAATACCCTTTCATATGTGTTTCTTTGCTGCATATGCAGTATGTAGATCTAGGTTATGCAGCAGGTTAGTGGGTGTACTTGAGGCTGTAAAATTTATTACCATAAATCATTAAATAACTCTTGTTCATTTTTTTCTTAGTGTGGTTTTGTGCAGCAAGGCTATCAAAAATGATGGCCGAACCTATGCCGTACTGCGGCACAGCTGGCCCCTTGTCGGGGTTGGAGCTGGAGGCCTGGTACGAGGACTTACAAGACATCTTGTCCTCGGAGACAAAAAATACTGCAGCTCTCCAGTTGGTATCCAATGAGCAGGTTAGTTTTTTTTTTTTTTTTTTTTTTTTAAACTGTGCATATGTATGCCTAAATCGGAATCTGTGCCCCGTGTAGGGGAGATGTAGTAGTACATGATGGCTATTCAGGTAAATAATTAAGTACACACATTGGGGGAGATTTATCAAAGGGTGTAAAATTTTAGACTGGTGCAAACTGCCCACAGCAACCAATCACAGCTCAGCTTTCAGCTCTGGTGAAAGAAAATAGGAGCTGTGATTTGTTGCTGTGGCCAGTCTTAATTTTACACCCTTTGATAAATCTCCCCCATTGTGGTTTGGTTGTAGTGACCACGTGATCTCCATGCATAGCCATGCTATGGTATGCATGGTCACGTGTACACCTGTGCTTTGCAGTAGGGGTCAGTGTCACAATCTGAGGTTGTAAAGGGGCATGTGTACATGGATGGCCAGTGCATGCTGCTTGTTAAAGGGGTTATCCAGAGCTACAAAAACATGGCCACTTTCTTTCAGAGACAACACTACTCTTGTCTCCAGTTCAGGTGCGGTTTGCAATTAAGCTCCATTCACTTCAATGGAACTGAGCAGCAAAACCCCGCCCAAGTTGGAGACAAGAGTGGTGCTGTCTCTGGAAGAAAGAGGCCATGTTTTTGTAGCGCTGGATAACCCCTTTAAAAGGTCGCCAGTCTGGTTTATAAAGAGAAAGGAGGGGGATGTCTCAGAGCATAAGGATCCCATTGAGACTCCTGCTTAAAGGGGTACTCTGGGCTGGGGGTCTTTTTATGCCTATGGTCAGGGATGAGGTGGATGAGGGCAATGACGTTCACTTTACCTCCCCGGTTCCAGCGTCATGTCCTGGATTGTGCCGCTTCCTGGTCTCCAACACGGGCTTGATCCCGCCTCTGCCACTGACTGGTTGAGCGGACTTGAAACGTCACGTCTCAAGCCCCTGCAGAGACCAGGAAGCGGCCGGGCAGCGCAGACTGGAGCGGCGCAATCCGGGACACTGTGCTGGAACTGGGGAGGTAAGGGAACGTCATTGCCCTCATCCACCTCCTCCCCAGCCCGGTGTACCCCTTCAATAAGCATATGCATAGTTTGAATGGACAACACCTTCAGTACTTGCATTTTTTTCCCCATCTCAGTATTTTCTCTCTTCAACACTCAGGTGGAAACTCTGGATAGTTCTCCTTACCTCTGGAGTCTTGAGTCAATAGATTCCACTTTACCTGTGAACTTTACTGATGAAGAAGTGGTTGCTCTGGAAACAGTGGTTGATCAGTTGCCCTCTGAGGTCTTGGAGTTTCTAGCCCAGGGATCACACGATGACTTTGAGAATCCATCTACTTCAGAGTCCTTAAACAACCAACAGGAAGGAGCGGTAGAGGTGGACTCTGGCTGCAGTAGCTGTCCATCCCAAACCCATACAGAGGATGAGGACTCCAGCAGCAGCCAATGTGGAACAAAGAGAAAGAGGAATGCCCAACCTAGAGGAGGAAAGGTCCGAATGAAGGAGAAAGAACAGGAGAATGAAAAGAAAGTTGCTCACTTAGTGGCTGAGAATGAGCGTTTAAAGGGGGAGATTGAACGTCTTACTTTGGAGGTGGAGAGGACAAGGAAGTTGCTCATAGAAAGAATGGTTAACCTTAAAAAGTGATATGCTAACAAGAACTGCATGAAAAATGTCTGGATCACCGTAGTGTTATACTGTATATACTGATCTGTGTAAACTAAAATTAATGGTATTAGAAGGTTGAGGGCTCTTGCATACACAGCTATGTACAATATCCAAGTTGTATAAAACTACACATAGCAGATTTGTTATGTAAATGGCTCTAACCTTAAATTCTATACAAGCCTCCATTTAGATGAATGGGACAGTTGCTAAAATCTTAACAGCTTTTTTGTAGTCCCGGATATCCCCTTTAACACTTTCTTGCACAACAGCACCACACCTGTCCTCAGGTTGTATGTGGTAGTACAACTCTGCTTCACTGACTTCAGTGGAACTGAGCTGCAAAACCCGCACCCAAACTGGCGGCTAGAGTGGTGCTGGAAGGAAACAGCCATGTTTTTCTAATCCTGGATGACTCCTTTAAGGCCTTGACACATTTAGTCAACCAAATCTACGGACACAATACAGCTTTTTATAATGGAACCCATGACATGGCTTATTACAACAATATTCTCCCCTAAAAATTGGTCCCGTGTCCACCCTCTAATAGTGCATTGTATAGAGCAGTGTATGAGGCCTAGCTTTCAGAATTTTACAGGTAAAGCAGTGTCTGTAAATGTGTGTATTCTATGTATGACATGTTGTTGGCATGTATTCTGCACCTGTGGTTAAACTGAGCTGGAAAATGTATATTCTGCTAATACAAGAGGACTGTTCACATCCTGTAAATGGTAAGATGACATCACAGGAAGCATTTCTTGGCTTAATCCTATGATTTATTCGGCTCCAGTTACACTCCCCTGTCTCCTGACTGTAGGGTAGTTCTTGTATAGTTTTTGTATCTTTCCACAGAATTATAATTTCACTTTCTGTAAACCGAATAAAGTAGAGTATATATATTTACTCTCTAAAAAGTCCTGTGTTTTACATTGAAGTCCATGGAGTTGTGTATACACTCTAAGCCAGGGATGGGAAACCTTGGCTCTCTAGCTGGTGCAAAACTACAACTCCCATAATGCCAAGACAGTCAGAGCTTTAGTTGTCCAGGCGCAATGGGAGTTGTAGTTTTGCAACAGCTGGAAAGCCAAGTTTCCCCACCCCAGCTATAAACTGTAGCTTCAATTTTCTTGTTCTGGTAGTACTATCAAATGCATGAGCATCACTGACTACAAGGACTCAATGGGATGTCTGTAATATGGTGCATTTACAGAGATTTATCTGACACATAAACAGACTATAAACAGAGAACAGGCCATAAAGGAAAGACTGAAATTTCTCCTTCAAACCCATTTCTGGCTTTGGCTTCAAAAATCTGTCAGATAAATCTGTGTAGACACCATTAGACACCTGCACAACTTGCAGTTCTGCTGAACAAAGTTGACTAATGGTGTGTTTACACAGATTTATCTGACAGTTTTGAAGCCAAAGCCAGGAATGGATTTGAAGAGGACAAATTGCAGCCTTTTCTTTGACTTGTTCCCTGTTTATAGTCTGTTCCTGGCTTTGGCTTCAAGAATCTGTCAGATAACTGTCTTTGTAAACGCAAGATTACACAGGAATTTCTAGTGGTCTAGGGATACACAGGCAATATAGGAACATCCACTTTTTTTTTTTTTCCTTTTGGGGCCAGCGGTAATACATTAAACAAGCAACATTGTAGGGACCACATTGCTTATGTAACTGACCTTATTTTGCAAAACAGTGGACAAATTTATTTGCAATTAAGCTCCATTAATGTCAATGAGTTGCAAATACCAACTTCCATCGGAGTTCTCAATCTCTATATGACCTCCCCCCCCCCCCCCCCCCCCACACACACACACACTTCCTGAGGCAGATTAACATACAATTCCAGCACTGTTTATTTTTTACAGTGTGCACTGTGCCGTACAAGTTTTATAGGTTGGGTCACTGGACATGGCAATATGAAACGTGTATTTAATGTAACAACTTCTTATATACAGAATAAAATGTAATTTTATTTAGGGTATGATTGGAGGCAGCAGGGGTTTCACTACTTTCCTTCATTTTCACACTAGTGTACACTAATGCTGCGTTTACATGAAACGGTAATTGGCCCGATCGTACGATTAACGATGTTGGAGTAACTATTTTTTCACAACTGTCAGTGTTTAGACAGTACGATATATTGTACGGAAATTCGCTCTGCAATCGTTTTGTGATCGCTTAAGCCTATCTCACACACTGGTTAAATCGGCGAATGACTGTATACACGAAACGATTTGTGAACGACTAACGATGATTTTGGAACATGTTGTAAGATCAAAATGAACGATTTCTTGTTCGTCGTTTGAAGCGTTTACACGTACGATTATTGTTCGAATTTGATCATTATTGTGCGAATTCGCACGATAATAGTTTCATGTAAACGCAGCATTACACTGATCTGTTAAAATACACTGCACAAACATTGTAGTGTATTTTATGTCAGCATTATACTGACATCTACACAACCATGCCTGAGGAATAACCATGGCAGGCCAGGGACAGATGGGAAGTCAGACCATACTGCTGGACTGCCGATGGCATCACTGGAACCAGTTACTGCGGTCATGATCACAGCAGCATATAATGTGTTAAACTCCAGGTACTTTCAGCAGGAGCCTAGCTGTTCTAATAAAAGCTGATCTCCTGTGATGCTGGCAGAGAAGTGCCGCCTATCCTTACTCCAACCATGACGTAAAAAGGGGTATTGGTTGGAATAAGGGTCCATTTACACGGAAAGATTATCTGCCAAAGATTTGAAGCCAAAGCCAGGAATGGATTTGAAAAGGAAAAATCTCAGGCTTTCATTTATGACCTGATTTGTTTTATAGTCTGTTCCTGGCTTTATCTGCCAAACATTTGAAGCCAATCTTTCTGTATAAATGGACCCTAAGGCTCACTAGGGACTGCTATAAAATGGCTTATTAGTGGTCATTAGCGGTTAAAGAGTGACATGGCAAATGTCTTGGGATCTGGGTGCTGAAACCTCAGTTGATCATTGCAGTTAGGAGTCCAGCTGAGCATTATATTCTCTGGCTTACTGCAGGAGACTTACCACCTAAGGCCTCGTTCACACAGAGCAAAAACAGCTGAATTTCTGCGCTGAATCAGCGCTGAAATTTCAGCCGTTAGAATAGGTGCAGAGCTAATTTCCATTGTGTTGAATGGAAATTCTGCTCTGCAGTTCACACGGTGGAATTTTCGCACTGAACTAATCCGCTTTCCGCCAGAAGAATGAACATGTTCATTCTTCCGCTAGCGGAAGCCTATACAAATCAATGGGGCTCTGATTTTCTGTTTCAGCGCGGAATGCAAGCGTAATACAAGCGGAAATTACGCGCTGAATCAGCGCGGAAATGGGGAAAAAAGGGGGGGAGGAGGATTCTAGTATAGTCTAGTTTACTCGCTGAATTACAGCGCTGAATGCATGCGGATTCCTCGAGTATTCCGCGCTGAATTTGTCAAGAGCTGATTACGAGCTGAACACTTTCCTAGCGGAATACGCAGGGATTCTGCTTACATTCTGCTCGGAATTCAGCGTCAGTTGATTTCAGGCGGAAATATTTCCTCACGTAATCCGCCCCTTTTGCTCTGTGTGAACGTAGCCTAAGACTTACAATGGAGTATTGCAGTGATGTGCTTAGCCGAGCACTTCTCCAGCTTTAATCGGTGGGGATCTGAACACACAGGCCCTGAACAATCATTTGACATGTTGCCCATTCAACTGTAAACTTAATTGTTTAAATAACCTGCTAGCATGATCAGGAAATGACTTAATACCATTATGTTCTCCAGACCTTACTCTCTACCAAATGCACTAATACGGTGGTATGGAGTCCATGGTAGCGTTAAAAAAGAGGCTAGAGCTGAGAAAAACTAAGCAAAAACCTGTATTCATCTTATAAGGCACCAACACCCTTCAGGGCAAATAGATGAGGTTATAGACCCTGTCCTATTTTTGTCTAGAATTCTTTCACAGATGGCCCCATAGAACTCTATAGGAGCATTTTGAAGCATGAAAGGGGGGGGGGGGGGGTATTATAGCCTTCAGATTTTTTTTTTTTTTCCTGACAGTAAAAACTAATGTGTGCATGAGGGCTTACTGAGGTTAGTGTTTAGTTGCAGCAGTTCAAGCTAATTTTTTTTTTTAATAATTAAATGGCAGACTATAGGCTTCTGTCTGAAAGTGGAATATTGTGCTGCTAAAACCTACTTAAAGGAGTATTCCAGCACTTTTTTTTCCCAAATCAACTGGTTACAGAAAGTAATACAGATTTGTAAATTTCTATTTGAAAATGTTAAGTCTTCCAGTACTGGAAGCTGCCGTATGTCCTGCAGGACATGGTGTATTCTTTCCAGCCTGACAATGCTCTCTGCTGACATCTCTATCCATGTTAGGAACGGTCTAGAGTAGGAGCAAATCCCCATAGAAAACCTGTGTCAGACTGAAAGGACTACACCATTTTCTGCAGGACACATAGCAGATAATTGAAATTTAAGTAGTTTACATCAGAAAAGAGCACATTTACAGTAATAATGAAGTGCTTTATCTCTACAATCCGCTCCGCCTGCTTCCTTTAACTCGCTGCAGCTCCTCATTTCTCCCAGGACTGGATACAACTTTTTCCAGCACCCGGGGAGAAGCGGCAGTCAGTTAAAAGGCAGCAGGCTGATGAGCGGATTGCAGAGATAACAAAGAGCTTTACTATTACTGTAAATCCACTAAACTCTAAACTTCTTGGTACCAGTTAATTAAATAAAAAGTTGCTGGAGTTCCCCTTAAAGTGGTTATCCAGTGCTACAAAAACCACTGGCCACTTTATTTCAGAGACAACACGACTCTTGTCTCCAGTTCAGGTGCAGTTTGCAATTAGGCTTCATTCACGTCAATGGAACTGAGCAGCAAAACCCCACCCCAAGCTGGAGACAAGAGTGGGGCTGTCTCTGGAAGAAAGTGGCCATATTTTTGTAGCGCTGGATAACCCCTTAAATACTCCAGAAAGACTATAGTCCGAGACCTGTCCTTTGTGACAGTCATATTGTCAGCAAATGACCGTATCTAATCATGTATTGGGGCAGGGAAAGCCTGTTCTAGGTTCTGTACTACTGGAAAGGAAGCTTCTGCAGAAGCCAGGCTGGGAATAACTACAGCATGTGCCATCAGCCCACATCAATTATACACATATAGTAGGAGTACATCTCTGGGAAACACATTGCAGTATTGCATATTATGTACTAAGGGACTGCAAGTCGACACTAAATGTCATAATCGACTGTTGATATTTTTGCAATCACATGAGTTTACACACCAGCCCTGGAGAAATGTAATGTTTTTGCACAGACTTTTCAGTGTGGTTATCAGACCTAGTACTAGAAGAATACAGCCATCTTAAAAAAAAAAAAGTTTCCCTTTAAATAAAGTCCCTACAGAACAGAGAACACCAAAAATGAAGCTAACTTCTTACCTTCATCCTCTGCTCTATTAAATCCTGGTTTTGGGAATGACAGCCCACTAGGCCAGGAGAACAGCACCACAACCAGAGATTGGCTGAGCGGGTGTCACTCCCGAAACTAGTTTGTGGTGGTGGCGGCTGCAGTCAGCTAGGGGATTGTGGAGAGATAGGCATTAGAGATGAGCGAACCGGGTTCGGGTTCAAGTCCATACGAACCCAAACTTTCAGCATTTGATTAGCTGGGGCTGCTGAACTTGGATAAAGCTCTAAGGTTGTCTGGAAAACATGGATACAGCCAATGACTATATCCATGATTTCCACATAGCCTTAGGGCTTTATCCAACTTCAGCAGCCACCGCTAATCAAATGCCGAAAGTTCGGGTTCGGATGCATCTCTAGTAGGCATAATATGTTAATATTCTCCAGCAGGGCAGAAATAAATATATGGTGTAAAGTTTCCTAACACTGGATAACCCCTTTTTCAAAGCATTGATACATTTCCCGAGTGTCAGGATTGCACTAATCCAGGCTTTGTAATACCACGCTTGTATTGTTGTTGCGGCACTTTATCAATGGTCCTGGGCTGATGTCATGTGGCAGGCAGACTTTACCTCTGCACAGTCTCCCTCGGGGCCACAGACTGGCGCAGTAATTGGTGTTGCTATAACACTGTTCTATTTATCTCCTGCCTGTAGCAGGCCAATGCCGAGTGCAATAAGCAGACACATCTTTCCCTAGTTACGCACACTCAGTAAGCCATGCAATCCTCTGCAATACATTACAGCAGTAGAGGTGATGGTGTCAGACAGACACTCCATGTAAACAAGGACCAGAATATTTTATTTAAAAGAATGTTCACACAGTTAACCCATTCAGTGCTGCAGCTGCCTTCCGAGTTCACCGATATAGATTGTGGATGATGGGAGTTATTTCTTCTTTTTCCCTTTCTGTGCTGGTGCTTCTGGTGTCTTCCCTTCTGCCAATGCAAGTTCTTTCTTTAAAGCCAGAAGCTTCTGTACTTCACCGTCAATCAGTGATTTCTCGGCCTTCTTGCCCTTTAATTCACGAACATGGTTGCCCTAAAAATGTAGAAATGTCAAACGTGTGACTTTTCAGCAGACTCCTGTTACAGTCACAGTACTAAAGTCTGTGATAAAGGTCTACATCTAGAATCTGCAGTAGAAAACCTATTTCTACAGCATAGGGTAATGCTGCGTTTACACGAAACCATAATTGGCCCGATCGTACGATTAACGATGTCGGAGTAACAATTTTTTTTCCATAACGGTCAGCGTTTAGACGGTACGATATATCGTACGGAAATTCGTTTTGCGATCGCTTAAGCCTATCTCACACATTGGTTAAATCGGTGAACGACTGTTTACACTGAACGATCTGTGATTTTTTTGCGAACAACGATTTTAGAACATGTTGTAAGATCAAAATGAACGATTTCTCATTCGTCGTTTGATCGTTCGCAGCATTTACACGTACGATTAACGTTCAAATTCGATCGTTATCGTGCGAATTCGCACGATAATTGTTCCGTGTAAACGCAGCATTATGTTCGCACATGGAGTTTTATCACATTAATGCAATGAAGGGCGGCTGGGCGGCAATTAAATGATCAATTACCGCAATGAAGTGATGCAGTAAGGCTGGGTTCACACTACGTTTTTGCAATCCGTTTTTTTCAAAAAAACAAATGCATTTGTGTGCATCAGTTTTGATAATTTTTTTTCCATTGACTTCTATTATAAAAAAAAAAAGGATCAAAACGGGTCTTTTTTTTTTTTTTTTTTACGTACACAAAGACATTGCTGACCCTACTTTTTTTCACCTTTAAAAGAAAACAAAAAAACAGATCCGTTTTGATCCTATTGGCCCTATTCCACAGTAACGATAATCGGCTGGATCGGCCCCATTTGGCCCGATTCGGCCAATTATCGTTTAGTGAAATAGAGAGAACGATCAGCCGATGATCGGGTCATCAGCTGATCGTTCATTTAGGGCCAGACCTAAAATCATCGTTCCCCCACCGCGCATCGCTGCGGTTGAATAGCGGTGCGCGGCGGGCAACCGTTGATTTGAGAAGCGCAGCATACATTACCTGTCAGGTCTTCTCGGCGCGGTCTTCATCCCCGGGTCCTGCGCACTATATCTTCAGAATGGCCTGTCAGCTGACGGAGCGCTCAGCCAATCACAGGCCGGGACTGCCGCGGCCTGTGATTGGCTGAGTTTGGCCGGTCAGCTGACCGGCCATTCTGAAGATATAGCGCGCGGGACCCGGGGATGAAGACCGCGCCGAGAAGACCTGATAGGTAATGTATGATGCTGCAAGGACATCGGTAGCGCTATAAGCATGGGAATAGAGTGATTTTAAGGAACATATATTTTCTTTAAAAGGTTTTAATTTTTTACAAGCCATCAAATCAAATAAAAGTTATACATGTTACATATCGTTGTAATCGTAACAACTTAAGGAACATATATAACAAGTCAGTTTTACCCTAGGGCGTACGGAGTATAAACAACCCCCCCCCCCCCCCCAAATAAAAAAAATAATATTTTTTTTTATTTCACCACACAATTTTTTTCTGGTTTCCCGGCACATTTTAGGCAAAAATTACATCTGCCATAGCAAAGTACAATTAGTTGCGCAAAAAATAAGGGCTCATTTGGGTCTCTAGGTGGAAAAATGCAGGCGCTATGGCCTTATATACACGAGGAGGAAAAACCGAAAATGAAAAACTGGCTGTGTCCCCTAAGGGTTAAAAAGGCAAATATCACTAAAATAACTGCTTTTATATGTAACCAGACTACAATGGTCCCTCAATTTTACAATATTAATTGGTTTCAGGACGACCATTGTATGTTGAGACTAAAACTCTATGGAAAACTGGTAATTGGTTCTGAAGCCGCCAAAATATCCTCCCAAAATGAGAAAAAAAAATTAGATTTAGAGAAAAATAAGCAGATAACTAATATGGATAAAACAAATCCTTACATATAACAGTCAGAAGGAGCAACTGTAAATTACTTTCTATGTAGAAGACTGGAGCAGTTTCAGGGTCCTGTACAGATCACACAGGGTCCCAGATCAATAAAGCCGCCCTCACCTGGTGCCCAAAGGGGCAGCTCATCCTGGTCCAGGTAAGAAGCAGTACAGGATATGTAGTATCACACGGCACTGAAGAGAGGAGATACTAGACACACACACACACACACACACACACAAACAGCAGGACATGTAGTATCACACTATACTGTGGAGAGGAGATACTAGACACACACACCGCAGGACATGTAGTATCACACTGTACTGTAGAGAGGAGATACTAGACACACACAGCAGGACATGTAGTATCACACTGTACTGTAGAGAGGAGATACCAGACACACACAACAGTACAGGACATGTAGTATCACACTATACTGTGGAGAGGAGATACCAGACACAAACACACACACACACAACAGTACAGGACATGTAGTATCACACTATACTGTGGAGAGAAGATACCAGACACACACAAACAGTACAGGACATGTAGTATCACACTGTACTGTAGAGAGGAGATACTAGACACACACACACACACACACGCACACAGCAGGACATGTAGTATCACACTGTACTGTAGGGAGGAGATACCAGACACACAGACACACACACACACACACACACACACACACACACAACAGTACAGGACATGTAGTATCACACTGTACTGTAGAGAGGAGATACTAGACACACACACACACAGGAGGACATGTAGTATCACACTATACTGTAGAGAGGAGATACTAGACACACACACACAGCAGGACATGTAGTATCACACTGTACTGTAGAGAGGAGATACCAGACACACACACACACACAGCAGGACATGTAGCATCACACTGTACTGTAGAGAGGAGATACTAGACACACACACACACACACACACAGGAGGACATGTAGTATCACACTATACTGTAGAGAGGAGATACTAGACACACACACACAGCAGGACATGTAGCATCACACTGTACTGTAGGGAGGAGATACCAGACACACACAACAGTACAGGACATGTAGTATCACACTATACTGTGGAGAGGAGATACCAGACACACACAACAGTACAGGACATGTAGTATCACACTGTACTGTAGAGAGGAGATACTAGACACACACACAGCAGGACATGTAGTATCACACTGTACTGTAGGGAGGAGATACCAGACACACACACACAACAGTACAGTACATGTGGTATCACACTGTACTGTAGAGAGGAGAGATTAGACAGCCTATCATTGCATGTACTTCAGTACTACTGGGGTTTACCAGTAAAATGTTTTTTTTATTGGTCAATCATCTAATTATTCACATGTGCCCTCACTGTCTGTATCTTTGTATGTTGAGTCTGGTCTTATGTTACGATGGTCCAAAAAGGGACCATTGTATGTGGAAAATATTGTATCTTGAGGGACCTCTTATTGGTGAGAGAGGCGAGAGCTCATGAGATGTAATACACATTACAGATAAGTTCAGTTCTCAGAGCAAATTCTTGTATATGACGTCCATCTTACCTGCTTCTCTACTTCTTGCATTAGCTCTTTTATTCTCTCTGGATCACCAACTTTTGCAGGTTCTTTGGCCGGGGCTGCTGCCGGTGAGGGAGTTTGAGGCTCAGCTTTCACCTGCATAAAATTATAGGGAGATGGAAATGTAGGACCATATGGTGAGAAACAGACAACCTCATGCACGGCCCTCTGTTGAGTGATGGTATATAAGCAATGGTTGTCACCTAACAAGCATCTGTAACATGACAATCTAAAGCACCTGCTGTGTATAGGGGGCTTAGATTTGGATTTCAATAAGACTAATGGTGGGTTACATTCCATAAGCACAAACAGAGGTACCTGGCAGTGGCTTCCTGCCTTCTTAAAACACATGCACGCTTAGCTCACTAAATGTAAAGCTTTAAGAGGAATAGCTGAACGTGTGTTACAAACATGTGTCGGAGCAGGTGTAGATAGTGGCAGACGCAGGTCCCATCCAATGGGGACGGGCTTTATAATAAGACCAGAGTAAGAGTATACCTGTCTTGATAAATGTCCACTAATATGCTTGTTTCAAGTGAGACAAGTAATAAATAAATTTAAAAAAAATAATATATATATATATATATATATATATATATATATATATATATATATATATATATATATATAGGATGCACGATGCACCGAAATATCGATACTACTATCGATATTTCGGTGCACGATGCACCAAAATATCGATACTACTATCGATATTTCGGGCAGAAAAACGGTTCGATACCAGGATTTCCTGGTATCGATACTTTATGTTAATTTGCATAATAGCGCAGTTTAACAAAGTATAGAGCAGAGAACACAGATGGCGGCTATCTGAGTGCCGGCCGTGTTCTCTGTATGCCTCTCCCTGCTCCCACCTGTC
Organism: Dendropsophus ebraccatus; assembly: GCF_027789765.1. Classification (NCBI taxonomy): domain Eukaryota; kingdom Metazoa; phylum Chordata; class Amphibia; order Anura; family Hylidae; genus Dendropsophus; species Dendropsophus ebraccatus. Next base: position 62,747,418 of record NC_091458.1, read on the forward strand.
ACTTCCTCTGCGCTCTCTCTCCCTACGTTCCCGGCGGCGCCAATTTCAAATAGCCGGCACATAGCAATTGCTTGTGCCGGCTATGTAACTGTGTTGATGCCGCTGTCACACTGACAGCGGCATTAACCCCTCCTGAGCCGCTCCGTATGCAGCAGGGGTCGGCTACTGTGTGTAGCAGATCCCCACTGCCGGTGTCTGTCTGATAATAGGATCCGGCTCAGCCAGACTCTGTTATCAGGGAGATGGATGATTTATGTGGCATGTGGCACGAAGGAGAGCGGGAGGTCCGGGAGAGGAGGACAGAGAAGGCTGGAGGTGAGGAAGCTGAAGACGGAGAGCGGGGGGTCAGGAAGAGGAGGAAGGAGAAGGCTGGAGGTGAGGAGGACAGAGAGGGCTGGAGGTGAGGAGGCTGAAGAGGGAGAGCCGGCGGTCCGGGAGTGAGGAGAAGGGAGAGGAAATGAGGAGGCTGAAGAGGGAGAGCGGGGTCGGGGAGAGGAGGACGGAGGAGAAGGCTGGAGGTGAGGAGGAGATGCGGCCACTCCATCTGGCTGCACTGTGAGGTGGGGGCCACAGGACTGTGAGGAGGAGCGGCCGGGGCCCTCAGATAACTCCCGGGCAGACATCAGTGGGGGATGACCAGGAGGTCAGCCGTGCTCTGACGGGGGAGGGGGGCTGTAACCTGCAGATTACCCTGCCGCCCAAATCCTGCTCACCATGCCCTGAAAGAAGAAAAAGTGCAACTACAACCCTCATCATCCCAATAGCTGAAGTGTGTGTGTGTTACATGACTACAGCCCCCACCATCCCCCTGGTAGCTGAACTGTGTGTGTAACATGACTACAGCCCCCAGCATCCTCCTGGTAGCTGAAGTGTGTTACATGACTACAGCCCCCACCATCCTCCTGGTAGCTGAAGTGTGTGCTACATGACTACAGCCCCCACCATCCTCCTGGTAGCTGACATGTGTGTGTTACATGACTACAGCCCCCACCATCCTCCTGGTAGCTGAAGTGTGTGTGTTACATGACTACAGCCCCCACCATCCTCCTGGTAGCTGAAGTGTGTGTGTTACATGACTACAGCCCCCACCATCCTCCTGGTAGCTGAAGTGTGTGTGTTACATGACTACAGCCCCACCATCCTCCTGGTAGCTGAAGTGTGTGTTACATGACTACAGCCCCCAGCATCCCTCTTGGAGCTGAAGTGTGTGTGTGACATGACTACAGCCCCCACCATCCTCCTGGTAGCTGAAGTGTGTGTGTTACATGACTACAGCCCCACCATCCTCCTGGTAGCTGAAGTGTGTGTGTTACATGACTACAGCCCCCACCATCCTCCTGGTAGCTGAAGTGTGTGTGTTACATGACTACAGCCCCCACCATCCTCCTGGTAGCTGAAGTGTCTGTGTTACATGACTACAGCCCCACCATCCTCCTGGTAGCTGAAGTGTGTGTTACATGACTACAGCCCCCAGCATCCCTCTTGGAGCTGAAGTGTGTGCGTTACATGACTACAGCCCCCACCATCCTCCTGGTAGCTGAAGTGTGTGTGTGTGTGTTACATGACTACAGCCCCCACCATCCCCCTGGTAGCTGAAGTGTGTGTGTTACATGACTACAGCCCCCACAATCCCCCTGGTAGCTTAAGTGTGTGTGTTACATGACTACAGCCCCCACAATCCCCCTGGTAGCTGAAGTGTGTGTGTGTGTTACATGACTACAGCCCCCACAATCCCCCTGGTAGCTGAAGTGTGTGTGTGTGTGTGTGTTACATGACTACAGCCCCCACCATCCCCCTGGTAGCTGAAGTGTGTGTGTGTGTTACATGACTTCAGCCCCCATCATCCCCCCTGATAGCTGTTGTGTCTGTGTGTTACATGACTACAGCTCCCATCATCCCCAGCTAGCTAATGTTACATGTCTTCAATTTCTATTCTTGTGGGTTTTTTTATGTAATTTATTCAGCATCGAATTGGTATCGAGCATTAAAAAAAAAAATGTTGGTATTGGTATCGAACTCAAAATTCTGGTATCGTGACATCACTAATATATATATTTCAGCTAATCATGATTTATGCTAAAACTATGGAAACTATGAAATACTATATATCCCCTCTCTGTAACACTTAAAAGGGTTTGTCCCAAAGGACGGGACACAGGTGTCAAACTAACATCCCTCCAGCTGTCCAGAGTTTGGACCCTTCCATATGGGAAGAGATGGCATATTCTAGTGACAAGCAATCACTTAGTGTGAAATTCCTTTTAAGGAGACATATTAATTCCTTTATGATGTTCTTCACCTCTTAGTGTTACAGTTTAGGCTGGGTTCACACTACGTATATTTCAGTCAGTATTGTGGTCCTCATATTGCAACCAAAACCAGGAGTGGATTAAAAACACAGAAAGGCTCTGTCCACACAAAGTTGAAATTAAGTGGATGGCCGTCATATAACAGTAAATAACGGCCATTATTTCAATACAACAGCCGTTGTTTTAAAATAACAGCAAATATTTGCCATTAAATGGTGGCCATCCACTCAATTTCAACATTGTGTGAACAGAGCCTTTCTGTGTTTTTAATCCACTCCTGGTTTTGGTTGCAATATGAGGACCACAATACTGAATGAAATATACGTAGTGTGAACATAGCCAAAATATTGATTTACAACTTGGTACATGCTTTAGATTAAAAAAAAAAAAAAAAAAAAAGCAAAAACCCAGTGAATGACTTTCTTCCCCAGTAAACAGGGATGTAGCAGCATGGTAACTGGAGATGAAAGCATTAAGCCAGCATGCATCTGCAGCCGAGCACACAGGAGGGTTACCTGCTTCTCTGTGCTGCCACCATCCAGCTGATAGAAAGTAAGAAGTATAGCAGAAGAATGAATCACCAAGTAATATGTAAGAACTAAGAAGACATCACTAAGGCAAGTCAAGGGCAATTAGTTGTATCTGTAAAGCTGCGACTAATGCTTGCATACATTCACCAGTAGGTGGACATAAGAAAACAAAAGTGGAAATATAAAGCAAATATTGTGAACAATTGCCCATATTAAATCAATATACCCGAAACTCACAGCAACCAGTCACAGCTCAGCTTTCAAAGGGGTTGCCCAACTTTACAAACTATTCGTAAGACTACAGGAATGTTTCTGATAAGGCACCTACTCACCTTTATTACAATGCCACTCTGCCCACCACTGATCCCCAGTCCTGGTTCTTAGTTCATAAATAGTCATGTCGAGGAGCATCTGATACATGGCACACTGCCAAGCTATGAAGAAGGCAGAGTGACATTTATTCCTCCATAGGACCCCATTTACGGATGGATGAGCAGTCAGAACACAACGGGAGTGGGGCAGGCATCCAGGGGCAGAGTGGCATGGTTTTAAAGGGTCCTTGTGAAATCAAGAGTTTTATTTTATGACATTGGCCATTTAATTTTATATCTTGAATGCAATAAGGGAGAAGGAACTTGAATTTTCGTAGCATCTTTAGACAATTTAATAACCAAAGTATCTGCCTCACACTTGCCTGGTGCTAGTGAAGTTTGGTGTAAAAGGGGGATTGGATAGGTTGAACCCCTAAAGAGAGGTGTATTTTACGGCTTTAGTCAATATAATGATGATAGAGAGAGATGGATATAGATCTCTCCCTATCTAGCTATATCTATGTCATTATGAGATATTGGGGCACCCTTAAGGGGATCTGTCACTACTAAATTTTGGGACAGTAAATCACCAGCATGTCTGCTATGCAGATAGGAGTATAGAAAATGCTAAGATTTTTACCAAAAAAAAGGAAAATCATTTTCTGTCCATATTATAGCACATAAGACAAACTTGCAATACTAAGTATGCTAGATACTAAATTTATTACATATTTATGCAGATGTACATTCTGCTACTACAACAACTTACCTGTCCACCTCCAAAACGTTTCCTTAAAGACTCCACCTGGTCATTCTCCAACTTCTGAAACAATGGGCTCACCTAGGAGATCACATAAAGCATTTGCCATCAGATCCATTATAAAGGACACAGGGAATTTATCATCCGGGTGCTTTTATTTTTCCACCTACAGGGCTGGTTGGGGTGTAATTTTTTTGCGTCATGATGTCTAGTTTTTATTAATATCATATTGGTGTAACAGAAAAATTCTGAGCGTTTATAATTTTTTTTCTGATATATAAATTTAAAAAAAAATTTGCAATCTTGGTGGGTTTTTCTTTGTTTACGCGTTCACCGTGTGGGAACAATAATGTTATATTTTAATAGATCAGACAATTCCGCACGCTACGATATATAATATGTTTATTTATTTTTTTCAAATATTTTTATTTTTATAACGGGCAAGGGGGGTATTTTAAACTTTTATTGGAAGGGGGGTTTATAAGGTTTTTTTTATACTTTTAAAAACTTTTTTTCTTTTAATGACACTTTTTTTCACTTTAAAAATGCAATCATTAGATTGCATGTACTGATCTATGCTATGCCATAGCATAGCATAGATCAGTGTTATCGGCGATCTATGCCTAAAGCCTGCCTAAGAGCAGACTCTATGCATGGATGGCCGATCCAACAGGATGGAGGTAAGTGACTTACCTCCCCTCCCATAGGCACAAGCGATCATGAGCCATGCTGTGGGGGTCCCGGTCACTCAGTGACTGGGGCCTGTTCTTTCACTGAGTACCTTAGACAGCGGGATCGCTATAGATTGCAGCCTTTAAGGGGATCGCAGCTGCCCGTCATTATCTTCAGCTCCCTGGACTCTGATGTGCGCAGGGACGCTGCAGTGAGGGCACAGAGCTTAACATGGTCTTTTCACGGCTCGTTCTCCCAATCGGTACGGGTCTGAACACTCGGACCTGGACCGATCAAAACTTTTGACATGTCAAAAGTTTTTCGAAACAGCGACACTTTAAAAGGGTTTACCCAGTTCACAAAATGATTCCCTATCCACAGGATTGCACTATTTAGTATTGACAATATTTGAAAGCCTCTAAGAATGGAGTTCTGGCTGTGCATGTGGAGTGCGCTCCATTAATTCTCAGGAATCCAGTGGGTTCCTAGCAGTCCACCTTCTAATCACTTTGTTATCCCCTTTATAGTAGATTGGTGCTACTTTTGGGATGTTGGGAATACCCCCTTGGGGTACATTATACAAACACTGTTTGTTGCACATTTTACATGTAAAAATCCACAGGTAATCTATTTATAAGCAGCAAGTTTTTGTGACTCCTAACATTTCATGCTATGATATTTCCGCGTTTGAAATCCACAGCATGAATGTATCCTAAATATTACTTTAAGGGTAGCTTCACACACACACACACCGTATCGCAGCGGATTTTTTGCTGCGGATCTGCAGCGGATTTGATTGAAATAACTGAACACAGCATCAAATCTGCTGCAAATCCTGTACGTGTGAACACACCCTAAAACTTTATTAGGCATTATACACCCTATGTAAAAGGGAAGTTACATATTTCTTGGATTTCTTTGGGACCTTACGCCTGTTCATTTATACCAAAAGGCCAAATACTCACTGATCCAATGCGATGTCCTTCAGGTAGGCTGCAGTGGAAGTTACTGGTCAGCACATTAGCTTCCTGTGGAACGAGCAGCTGCTCCTGGATGACCGTACTTATTGAGGGCATATATGGCTGCAGCATGATTGAAAGTAGAGCTGCCATGTTTACTGCCAGGCCAGTCACTGTGCCCGCACGTGTCCTGCAGTACAACCACATGAATTAAATCACAAAACCAGTAAAACAAGCCCAGTGCCTTCCAATGGCAATCAATTCATGCCATAGACCAAACAACCTGGCTCATTAAAAAATATCTGATACATAGGTCATCCAAGATATGACCTGTTGAAAAACAAACTTTATAAAAATCACAGTAGTACCTCTGTTCTTGAACATAAATCGGTTCTGGAAGGCTGTTCCAGAACCGAACAGTTCAAGAACAGGGCAATGTGTTCCCATAGGTAACAATGTAAGTGTCAATTGTTTTTCATACTCCATGGGTCAGGTACAGAGCACCCGCTCCTTCCCGCTTCTTAAGGGTATAAACCCACACACCGTATATGCAGCGTATTTACTGCTGCGATACGCAGCAAACTCGCAGCAAACTCGCAGCAAAATCGCAGCAGATTAGATCTAAATAACTGAACACAGCATCAAATCTGTACCAACAAATCTGCTGCGTATTTGTTGCATATCTGCTGCATATACGGTGTGTGGGTTTATACCCTAAAAGTGTGTTCCCTGCAGCGGAGGCACAGAGAGAGGCAGGAGTAGGCGGCTATTTGAACTTTCCGTGCCACCCTTGACAACCTCCTGGGACCCATCACCAGGCCGCAGCCATCCCACTCCAATGCCCACCGGGCGGTGACAAATTCGAGTAGCCAACGCTGATTTTAAACAGCCTCCACTCCTGCCGCTCTGCCTTGGCTACGGGGAACACCCATTTAGAGCAGGGACTCCCCTCAGGAATCCCCAGCAGCTGCCGGACCAGTGAGTGACGGCCGGCCGGGCTTGAGAAGCTGTTCCCTGCAGCAGGGAGAAGCAAGGGTGGTGCGGCAAGTTCAAATAGCCAGCTGCTCCTACCTCTCTCTCTGGCTCCGCTGCGGGGAACACCAGTTTAGAGCAGGGATTCCCCTCATGAGGGTAATCCCTGCTTCTGTAACCTTGGTGTTCCCAAACACCTCAATGAGGCTAGGTACACACTGCGTTTTTGCAATCAGTTTTTTTCATCCTTTTTTTTTTTTTTTTGCAAAAAACTGATGAAAAAAACGGCTCCATTTTGTGCATCCGGTTTGATCCGTTTTTCTATTGACTTCCATTGTAAAAAAAAAACGACAGCTAGTGTCAGCTACGTTTGTGTCCGTCAAAAAAAAAACGGATCCTTTTTTTTTTCTTTTTTACAATGAAAGTCAATGGATCAAAACGGGTGCACACAAATGCGTTTTTGAAAAAAACGGATTGCAGAAACGGATTGCAAAAACGCAGTGTGAACCTAGCCTAACTGTGAGCTGAACAATAGTTCAGCTGACAGTTATCTCCTGTGATTTTGTTTGGATACCAATCAAAACTTTAGGGGGAAATATTGTTCGAACACGGAGGCGTTTGGGAAGCGAGGTATTACTGTATACCGAATTATAAATATAATCCTGACCCCCAACAATAAATCTATCAGGACAATTAAGGGCATAACTATACAGGATCTCATATATTAATAGGTCACACTATGTAGAGTCTCACTTCAAAACAGAACCTACAGAATGTAAAATGGATTTGATATTGAGCAATAACCCTTTTATACAGTAGAAGAATCAATACACTTTATAAGGACACTTGTACTTACTGTTCCTGTGGGGTCCCTTTGATGCATTTCCATGGTTCATTAACCTGGATGTATTGGTTTCCATGTCGGGAAATGTTCAGAATACATCTTAGGGCATCACGGATTCTGCAAAATAAGCCCTTATAAATACTAAATCTAGCACATCTAGCTCATACTAAAACATACAGATATTGTGAACCTGATCCCTCTGGCAAATCCCCACAGGACATACCGGACTTTCTCCAGCAGTTGATTATATTGTCGTAGTTCAGCTGTGACCTGAGCCAGAAGCCTTTTGTCCTCTGCCAGCAGCTCCATCTTGGGAACGTGTCCATTGAAAAACTTCTGCACAAACATGCCAGCTCTAAAACAAATGATAAAGGTAAAGGTTTGTGTGTGTACATGTCCTTATTGAACAGCCCCCCTCAAAGCTGCTAATACCCCAACAATCACTAAATGCATAGTATTATAAAGGGCATGGCTAGCTGTGTGAAGCCCCAACTGGAAACCTTCATACCATCTATAACACCGCTAAGTCCTCATAAAGCATATGGAATATGGTAGAATTTGGTAGAATGCTTCTTTATGAGCGCCGACAATTTGTTTCATTTATATAGTACTGCAAAGACTCATTACAGAATAATGTAAAGGCTTCAGAATGTGCCTTCTGTATATCTAATTTAGTTGTTATACTGTTTTTATTGGCTGCCTGCCATGTTTATTCCATCTTACACTTTGATATGGCTTTCGTAATAAAGTCTATAATATTTATTTATTTATTTATAAAGGGCCCTTATCTAAGCGCAGCAAGTGATAAATCAGAGACAAAGAACTGTTCCCTAACACACACTGCAAACTATAAATTTAGGCACCCACATGAATCAGGAACCATCAAATTGTTTGTCCAATTCCTGATTTTATTATTAATTTTAATTTTGCTATGTGTGTCCCTTGTTTCCCCTCCCTCTCCATAGACTTGCAAAGTGTTTGTGTATGTGATTCTGCTCAGTTTGTCTACTTGTTGTTTTCCTGTAAGCTTTTACATACTGGCACATTGTCAGGCACATCTCATAGGACACACTAGAGAATGAGCAAACAAAAGGACAGGCAGTACAAGTTAGGAGGGTTGTATAACTCTAGTTAAATGTTGTAGAGAATAACCTACTATATCACTGCACTCCTGGTCTTCTAAGGCAGTATTACACTGCTTGAACTATGCTGTAAAGGAGCAGTTAAACAAATGACACTACAGGCATAGTAAATAGGCAGGATAGGTTCAGATGTCTCAAAAAAAAAACAAAGAAACAAAGTTGCTGATGTGCCTCAATTAATGACTGCAATCTGTTGAATGGCAACAACATTGTCGTGTAATAATCCCTATAGGAAGAGTTATTCCCTATGATGATGTACATTTATTTACCTGTTAACAAAGTTGCCCAAATTGTTAAGCAACTCAGAATTATTCTTCAGCATCAGATCGTTCCAGCTGAATGCACTGTCTTGTCCCTCGGGCCGCACATAGAGCAGATAGAATCTCCAAATGTCAGCGGGAATACCTGTGTCTTTTGCCATGTCACCAAACACACCCACTCCACGGCTCTTGGAGAACTTTCCATCCTCATAATTCAAGTATTCTGCTCAGAAAAATCATAGGGAAAAAAATAAAGACACTACCAAAATGTTTATTAACATGAAGAGTTTCAAGTGTATATATATAAGGTACATATGCCAGATTTAACATCATTTGACTGACAATACAAAATGCCTAGCATAGCCTTCTAGAAAACCCCAAGACTGCAATATTCCTGACATAGCACCTTGCACAATAACTTTGTTCTCCCTCCACATGCCATGTATAGTAATGCACAATGTAAATTATTAGCTCACCACAATACAACCAATGTGTGGGCACAGCAGTGAGGAGTATGTGCCGTGATCGGCCAAAGCAGTAAGGGAAAGTCATGTGTGTGTAATAACTGAAAACAACCCAGCTCTGGTTCCACCCTCTGATATGGAGAGAATGAAGAATGTTCCTAAATAGCTGTCCACTATGGAGGGGACTCTCTTAATAGAGTCTGTCAGGAGATTCATAATGATGGACAGCATGAATGCTTCATTATGACAAATGGCTATGCTCTACTATGAAGCACAACAGCATGGGGTGAAGCGCCATCTAGGCTCGCTCAGTCTCATTTACAGATCACTGCCTATTCTGGTAGAGGGCCAGACTTGTCAGCAAAGATCAGTTGGGTGAGGAGAAGCCATGGGCTTTAATGTGTATCCCAAACTGCAGGAAAAAAGTAAAGAATGTTTACTATAAGGGGGGAAAGAGGGGGACCATCTATAAGGGGGGGAAAGAGGGGGACCATCTATAAGGGGGGGAAAGAGGGGGACCATCTATAAGGGGGGCCAGAGGGGGACCATCTATAGAGGGGGGGGGAAAGAGGGGGACCATCTATAAGGGGGGAAAGAGGGGGACCATCTATAGAGGGGGGCCAGAGGGGGACCATCTATAAGGGGGGCCAGAGGGGGACCATCTATAAGGGGGGCCAGAGGGGGACCATCTATAAGGGGGGAAAGAGGGGGACCATCTATAGAGGGGGGGGGAAAGAGGGGGACCATCTATAAGGGGGGAAAGAGGGGGACCATCTATAGAGGGGGGAAAGAGGGGGACCATCTATAGAGGGGGGAAAGAGGGGGACCATCTATAGAGGGGGGAAAGAGGGGGACCATCTATAGAGGGGGGAAAGAGGGGGACCATCTATAGAGGGGGGAAAGAGGGGGACCATCTATAGAGGGGGGAAAGAGGGGGACCATCTATAGAGGGGGGAAAGAGGGGGACCATCTATAGAGGGGGGAAAGAGGGGGACCATCTATAGAGGGGGGAAAGAGGGGGACCATCTATAGAGGGGGGAAAGAGGGGGACCATCTATAGAGGGGGGAAAGAGGGGGACAATCTATAGAGGGGGTGGGGGGGAAGAGGGACCATCTATAGAGGCGGCGCATGCGCAATGACTGCTGATACTGTGCGGCCGGTCAGAGGGCGGCTCGGGAGGCAGTTCTAGGCCACGCCTCTTTGGCACGCTCTAGGCGACGCCTCTTTGGCACGGCTACAGCCCGAATAAATTATGAATTTCGGCCTCTGGAAAGAGACACCAGCATGGATAAACATACCAGCTAAAAGAGGGGGAGGAGACAAAATGGGTACAGAGTCGCTTTTAGCTGATTTCTAGTCTTATTTACAAAGGGTGATATCAGCCTGTGTGATGGGGCCCTAGGTAATGCAAATCAAAGTATTCAGTGGCAGAGTCACCTACCTGTAGCTATGAGGTGGTTAACCAAAGTGTAGTTGTCTTCTGTTCCTATTAGACAGGAGGGGAAGATAACACTATGAAATGGAACATTGTCCTTTGCCATAAAGTTATAGAGCTGGATCTGAAACAGACAAGAGGAAGATGCTGTGCATTAAACAAAAACAAGAAAAAAAACACAGGATGTAATGCTGCTATGTAATGACAGCATATACCTCCTTCAGAGTGCTAGAGAAGAGGAACAGGAGGTGCAACATTTAGACCTACTGTAAATTAATGGCCCTGAAAGAGTCACTGGGTGTAATTTACGTTATGTAAACACTGTAGGGCAATCCTTCCGTAAGTATCATCTCACAATAAGGCTATTAGGCCAAAAACAGGTCTTCTGCTACAGGACATATACACACCACAAGGTATATAAAAACTTAAAATTAATAAAAACTTCAGGGAAAAAATTACAAGAGACTGTATTTTAAGACCTGACTTTAGTAAACTCCAGCTGCCATTTGATTCAGCACATATATCAGGAGGCATATACACCTCTTAACAAATCTGCCAGTGAACCAGATGTCTGTGCCATGATCACACTATGATTTATGGCAGTTCACTTGTACAAATCACAGTAAATTTAATGGGCCATTGTGGCCATGTCACTTTTTACACTGCACCACCACTTTTTGGTGCGTAAGTCTGCCAAAAAAGCCAAAGCACTCAGTTGTACAAAGATGTGCCTAGAATAAATAAAAATTACATTCCCCCCATATTCTTACTTGTTGAGGATTTTTCCACCACTTCTCCCACTGGTCTGTGTAATTGGCTGTAATGGAAATATACCCAATTGGAGCATCAAACCAGACATAAAACACCTAGAAAACAAAAACTCTTTGTTATTACTTGTAAGACGCAGTATAGGATGTTTCCTTGTCAGTAAGGCAGGAAAAGAGACTTAACCTTGTCTGTAAAACCTTCCAGTGGTACAGGGGTTCCCCATTTCAGGTCCCGAGTGATACATCTTGGCTTTAAACCATCACGAATCCAGGAGCGTGCTATATATCGGGCATTTGAAGTCCAGTCTCCGGTGGCAAAGGAATGCTCTAACCATTTCTCCAAGCGCTCCTCCAGCTGTAACAGAATAATGTTAATATGACTTAATACAAAGAAACAATGGCTGGAATTCCCTGACTACTGTACATATGCTATTCTGTTTCAGCATCATCCTCCCCATCCTGGACATTTATATTTTATTTTTTGGTTTCTTTCAAAGAAGCATAAATGACAGACAGGGAAACTGTATATGTATGTACAGTATTTGATGTCATTAGGATTTTAATCCCATGACCAAAGGAACAAAGAAGGTCAAACTGTAAAAATGAAGCAAAACTACCAAAGACAGACTAACTTACAAACATGCCCAACAATAAATAGAAGAAAATGAAATAAACAAAACAAAAATAGATAAATATAACATACACAGAGTTATCCTTCAAGTTACAATAACCACAATATTTTGTATTCTAACAGGTATTTCTGACTTTTAGATGTAAAGTCTTGCTTTATCTGTATTAGTTACCAATGCTTTAGTCTTTCTTTCATCTTATTCTGGGATGACATCTTAAGGGCTTCAGAACCAATTATTAGTCTTTCATGAAGTTTTGGATTCAGGATACAATGTTTTTAACTTACAATGGTCACCCCAAACCAAGTGGGGACCACTGTAAGTATCTCTACACACACAAAGTGACATTTATTGTGGACTGCTGCTATACAAGAACCCTGGAGAAAATAAAAGCAAGTATCTAAGCAAATAAAATACACAAGGTGTGACGCACCTTAGGAAGATCCAGGAAAAGATGCCGAGATGATTTAACCACAGGAGACTGTTTACAGACTTTGCACTGAGGTTTCTGTGTGTATATAAAATAAAAATAAAAAAAAATTCTGATTTCAGAGGAATATATAAAGAACATACAACAAACTAAACAAACTAAAACTTCTCTATTTTCTCCATATAACATGACAACATATACAATATGCTCTTCACTAGAGTTATGCAGGGCTTTTATATTATTCGTAGTAGAAGGAGAATGGATGGCAGCTGGATGTTTGTGCACATTCAGGTAAGGGTAAAGGTTGAAAAAGTAGAAAACTGTGGGGTCGAGGGTTAAAATTTCACCAAAGGATTGTATTTCCCCCCAATGTTTCCATGCACTTCCGTCCACATTCTAAAACACGCACATATACTGTACAGTAAGTTAGTTTGAAATGTAAATAGTGAGCTCAATTGGGAACAGAGGCAGGCGGGAGTAATGCCAATCAGTATCAGGCTGCGGAATAAGTTCATTTTATATAAATAAAGGAATAAGTATATGACAATTTTTGCACAGATTGAGGTGTGGTGTAGTAGCTTTACAATACTGCTACCCAGGACTGTTTCCATCTGTACAGAGAAGAAATGGTATGATACCTTTAATTCTACAGCATTGATAAGCTTGCCACATTTGTCACATTGGTCCCCTCTGGCTTCATCATAATTACAGAATGGACAGGTTCCTTCTACAAAGCGGTCTGCAAGGAATCTTTGACAGGTCTCACATCGGAGCTGCTCCACTGTATCTTTCAGCAGGAAGTCTCTTTGCAAGAGTCGATTGAAGATGTCCTGAGCAATTCTATAACAGATGACATTGCAATTCATTTGATAATAAAGAGTTAAAAAGCATTTCCATGTTAGGGATGTCATATTCAATGGGAGTTGTATGAGCTCGCCAGCTCAGTACTGGACTCATTGCAGACTAATGGAACCAGTCCCCTGCAAGGAGTTGGAGCATGCGCCAAGCCAGGGAGGTACTGCTGCCTGCTTTGCCTGACTAGATCTAACAAATGGTGGCATTTACCATATGGTAATGTTGGTATTACCTGGGAGGGGAGGGGAAAAGACATCTTTATCTAAGAAACCAATAAAAGTGAAGTGGACCATTTCGCTACTTACGTGGTTTGCTGCGCAGTTGTAGTCCTTCCAAAATAATCAAAGGAGATATCAAACCACTTGTATATGGCGGTGTGCACAGCATTGTACTTGTCACAGATCTGCTGCGGGGTCAGCCCTTCCTCCATGGCTTTGGTTTCAGTGGCTGTTCCGTATTCATCGGTACCACAGATATAAAGGGTGTTCCAATTCCTTAGCCTGCAGTATCTAAAAGATCAGAACCAAGGAGAAGCAAAGTCACAAGAGTTTTTAGCATTCCCATCAACATGCAGTAATACTTGTAATAAAAATGACCCGATTACAGTCACATCATCAGCTTCCATCACTGACAACATCAATATAGAGTTAATATAGGCTCTTTTGTGCTTTGTGCTTCTACTAAGCTAGAAACCTAAGTTGATAGGTGAAGGGCTTTCAATAAAGCTAATGTTTCCGACATTGGGAAATAACTTGTGAGTGATGTGACTAAGAACAAAACATATACTAGTGTCAATGAAGCCAAAGAAAGAGCTGACTGGGAATGACCTACAGTCTTTCTGTAATGTTGAGTATGTTTTAAGAGGGATAATAATTAGGTTAGATTATAGCTATAAAGTTACACTGGAGGATAAAAATAAGAGGCTGTTAAATCAAGCAATCAAAAAAAAAAAAAAAAAAAAAAAAAAGGAAAAAAAAAATTATTAAAAATCAACAGTTAGGATCAAAAAGAGGAACCAAGAGAGAATTCAATACACTTTTAAGGCACAAATCACATGGCTTTGTATGGCATATAAATCAGAATTTAGCTAAATTTACTGCATCTTCCCTATGCACAGTGTTATACAGGAAAGTGTGCAACGTTACATATATTCATTAATCTGATTCATTATTCCAGGAAACAAGTCATTTTAGTTCGTTAACTTATAAATGATAGTTACATATTACACACTTTTATTTTATCTAGTTTTTGATGAAAGACAAAGCAGGTCCCTATAAGACGGTGCTTATTTAAAGGGGTATTACATTCATTCTTAGCAGAAGTGCTTGTTGGCCCTTATAGAAAATAAATATATTGCTGGTCACGGTGGTGACTGTGTTCCATTTCTCGGGACTGGTGGGTGTCCTGACGTTATAGTTGAACCTCCAGCAATCAGCTTGTTATTCCCTGCATTAAAAGGGTATTCTACAGTGAAAATGAATATGCAGGTGGTGGTGGGGTAGTAAAAACGGAAACAAAAACACATACTGCTGCTCCAGTTTGCCTCCATCTGGTTCCCTGATCTCTCCTGTTCTTTACCACACCAGTGTCCTATTTCAGCCAGTAACTGGCTGAGGCAACAATGCCTGCTGCCAAGTGTGCGAGATTGGTGCTAGACAAGAATTGGTAGTTTACTGTCTGGCTGGAGTATCCCATTTAACATGCCCGCAAAGGAAAAAACTCATTTCTCATTTTCTTATTAAAAATTTAAAGGAGCTATAATTTCAACTGCCGGAGGGAGAAGGAGACGATTTTGTCCAGAGACCACCCTTTTCAGGCCTTTAAAGGGGTTGCTCTAGAAATAACTATACTTCACTAAGGGTTTTCTAAACTTCCCTTAATGCTGATGGACAATCATAAGTAAAGGGTTGAATTTCAAGAAAAGCTTAGCCTTTATTTTGTATGGATAATTCACTTAAACAATATCTTACCTGGCAAAGACGTCGGCACTGAGGACAGAGCCAATGATGTTTCCCAAGTGAGGAACGTTGTTCACGTATGGCAGGGCACTGGTGATCAGAACATTCTTCTCTCCGTCTCTTGGAAGTCTACGATAAAAGTTTTCTAAAATGACTATGCTGATAACCATTACATTTCAATAAAATGTAGGGAATATATGACAGTTTTACAACCTGTGTATTATCAAGCGCCATGACACTATCAAGTATCACATCTCTTCTCTGAAGACCATAAGGACTAAACACATTTAGCCTGACCCCTGACAGTTAAGCGAGTGCCGATCTGCTAGATTGGCACTTGCTTACTTGGCCTATTACACGGCTCAACGTGCAGCTATTGCTGCATATATAGGAAACAATAAGGCCCTACGTTACCTCTCCATGCTCCCCCTCTTCTTCCTGTGTTCCCTGCAGCCGCCGCTGGCACTTCTAAGGCATCTCTGAAGTGACAAGCCACTCAGTCAATCAATGGCTTAGTCCCTGTTCACATTAGCATCATGTTTTTTTTTTATGATGGACCTATATGGTTTTCAGCGGATACCAGTAAATCCATAAGGATCCCTTGATTTAGGCTAATAAGGTCTTCCAGGGTTTTGATATCTTTGTCCTCAAAAACACAGGATAACTTGACTAAAGAATATATCACCTCATAGTAAGCTGGTTCAGAGCCTAACAGAGTTTGGCAATTCTACAGTAAAGCTAGCGCAAAAATAAAAATAAAAATACGGCCATAGGCTGTAGCCATGTTTTGCATGACTCCTTAGGGTGGCATCCAACTTTTCCAGGTGCCAGGAGTCAAATGCCAAGTCTTTGGGTTCTGAGAACAATAAAAAAATGCTACAACAAAAGGACAATGGAAGTCCAGTGAACCCCCAATCACACAGTCCTCAGTCATGCAGTCTATTGCATCTGTATTTTAAGCCAAAAATCAGCAGAGGACTCTTAACATAGTAAAAGCATGATTTAGAATCATTGCTTCACACTCATGGTTTTGGCTGCACTGTGTGACTGAAGACTTTAGGCCCTATTCAACGGAACGATTATCATCCGTATTCGGACGCTATGGACGATAATCGTCCCGTGGAATAGAGTGCAACGATCAGCCGACATCATGTTGAAAAACAAGCGAGTGATATAGCAGCGATCTGCTGCCGTCGCTCCGTTGAATAGGAGAGTTGGCAGCAGATGCTGCTATATCCTATGGGCTGCCCGGACGATCAGCGATCCCCCGGGCAGCCCCCCGCCGCCCCCTGCTGCACTCACCCGCTCGCTGCAGCCGCGGTGAATAGCGGCGGCAGCGAGCGGTGAACGAGGAGCAAGCAAGCGCTGAGAGCGCTCGTTTGCTCCTCTAACGACCCGTGTAATAGGCCCTTTAGAGGAATGTAAATATACAGCCAACACTCACATAGGGTGCTGCCTCTGCTTCGGCCTAGGAATATTAGTAAGACCCTTGGACCAAGACTCCAGGGCAGCTGCAATGTCCTCTTCAGAGATTATTTGGGCTGCTGTTTCCTCTACCTGGGAAAACATGATGTATTTAATGGCAAGTCATTCAACAAAACAGATGAATTAAAGAAGTCCAGCGAAAATTTTTATTAAAGTATTGTGTTGCCCCCCAAAAGTTATACAACTCACCCATATACACTTATTAAAGGAAATGCACATAAAGTGCTTTTTTCCCTACACTTACTACTGCACTTCACGGATAAAATGGTGATGTCATGACCCGACTCCCAGAGCTGTGCAGGCTGTGGCTGCTGGAGAGGATGATGGCAGGGGAACACTGAGGGACACAGGGCACTGGAGGGACACTGAGCATCCCTCTGCCATCATCCTCTCCAGCAGCCGCAGCCCGCACAGCTTTGGGAGTCGGGTCGTGACATCAGCATGTTATCCAGAAAGTGACATTACCATGTTATCCAGGAAGTGAAGCCTTGATGTAGTAGTAAGTGCAGGGAAAAAAAGCACTTTATGTGCATTTCCCGTAATAAGTGTGTATTGGGGATTTGTGTAACTAAAATATTTTGCTGGACTTCTCCTTTAACACATGGATGGTAATTTATAGGAACAATATCCATGATGTGTGCAATGGTAAAAAAGGTGTGGCTACTGTGGCTCAGCCAAGTTGTGTACAGACATTGTTACCAGGCCAGGCTATGGACACTACCTACACTAATAAGGTCCACTAAACAGTACAAATCTCGATAGCCTCTTAGTTGCAATGAATAGTAATATGTGTACATTTCACAGGCGCACAGTCTACTACTACGTGCAAGATACTAACCTCCTGCTCGTTGCAGACAGAGGTCCCAGGCGTGGGGACAGGGGTAGGCATTTTCTGAAGATATGATTTAAATATTGAGGGTCCCTGGCCTTTGAGGAGAGATTCAGCAGCTTTTTGACATGGCTCCAGTTCAGACACTTTTTTAAACCAATTCTTAAGTGAAGACAGATTGTCTGCAAAAAGAAAAACCATCACATAGAAACACCTACGTAGTTGACAACCTCTCTTAAGAAGAATCATATCACAGAACTATCTACATGAGAGAGTATAGAGAGAGTGCCCACCCCCCACACGCTTATTTGGAAAGAAAGGAAAATTAAGATATCACTAATCTTCAGACCGACTGCTACTACCTATGTACTTTTAGTGCATGGTCACACACAAAGGCCCAGATGTATCAAACTGCCTGAGACACAAATCTTTTTCCAACAGATCACAGCCCATAAATATGTGCCACTGATCTACCAGATTGCACAAATTTGGGCATAGAATACGTAAAGAAATATATCTGTGCTTGTAGCTTTTGATTCAGGAACAGTGTTACCGCTAAAAATATGCAAAGCTTTGCGGTTATAGTGGATTTTGACTTCCCCGCTTAAAGGGGTAGTGCACCAAAAAATGTTTTCTTTCAAATCAACTGCTGCCATGAAGTGCCAGAGATTTGTAATTTACTTCTATAAAAAAAATCTCAAGCCTTCCAGTACTTATCAGCTGCTGTATGCCCAGCAGGAAGTGGTATTATTTCCAGTCTGGAGAGCAGGAGAGGTTTTCTATGGGGATTTGCTCCTTCTCTGGACAGTTCCTGACATGGACAGAGAAGGCAACAGAGAGCACTGTGTCAGACAGGAAAGAAAACACCACTTCCTGCTGGACATACAGCAGCTGATAAGTACTGGAAGGCTTGAGATTTTTTAATAGAAGTAAATTACAAATCTCTGGCACTTCATGGCAGCAGTTGATTTGAAAGAAAACATTTTTTGGTGCACTACCCCTTTAAGGCAATGGGAAAAATGAAAATACACGGCGCATATCAACTTTCTCAGTTTTTTTCAGCAGCATGCAGATGAGATCTTCTTACATTTTTGATAGTCCCAGGTCAGAGTGTTCAGACCCTGACTGACTGTGAGAACGAGCCAGGAAAAGTCCACACTCTCCAGTCATCTCCAGACTTGTGATAAGATGGCCTCATGATGAAGTCTATGAGACTCACACAGAGGGGAGCAGACCGCACACTCATTCAAATGATCAGTCAAGGTAAGAACATCCAGACCCTGACCAATATTTTTTTTTTTTACAACAGTGCCACTAAGTCTCATCCACTTCTTCAACCATTAATACACCATTGAAAGACCGCTTTAGTTAGAGCTTTACAATAATCAGTTTACTCATCCTTTCCAAATATAGAAATAATTTTAACATTTTATATGACGATGTAACTTACCTGACAAAGTAGACACGTCAGAGATAAAAGGAAAAATGGCCCCCCACACTACAATGTCAGCAACCGATAGTATATCCTAGGAATAACAAAATTAAATGAGCAAATGATCACCACAGTCATAGTCACTGTGAGACGTGTCACAGCTTCTGACGGTCTCATCTAAATTTAAAGGAGAAGTCCAGCAGGGTAACAAAACTTCAGTTCAAGTCGTGACATCATAACTTTGGGGAAAATGCCTTCTGGTGGGGGTCCCGGACCTTCGGACACAACAATTTGCAGGCACAGGGAGAGGTAAGTAGTTGTTGCTTATTATGTTCCCCCTGCCGCCTGTCAAATTTAAGAGACCTGTGCATTTTGTATCTTTCCACGTTATACGAACAGCAAGTGGACCAAATGATATAAACACTTAAATGTGAATATACATAAACTAATACAGATTTACTAATACTGTCTTATCTTTAGACTGTACAAACTTAAATGGACAGACTTTAAGTGTGCCAGAAACATCAGAGTCTATCATGCTGACTGATATCCAAAGACTTACATATGTACTAGAATGTATCCCATAACTTGGCACACCTAAAGCCACACTCCTTTTTACTGAGGCCATAACCAATTTTTGGACCCGACAGAAAAGTGTTAAAGGGGTAATCCAGCGCAACAAAAACATGGCCACTTTTCCCCCTCTCTTGTCTCCAGGTCAGGTGTAGTTTGCAGTTAACCCATAGCTGCACCAGGACGTTATTGAACGTCCTCGTGCCGCTATGGGAGTTCAGAGGGGGGGTCGCGCGGCGAACCCCCTCAGAACTGCCGCGATCCCGGGTGCCGCATGTAGCCCGGGATCGCGGCTATTAGCGGGCACGGTCCGATCGCCGTGCCCGCTAATTAAGTACTTAGAAGCAGCTGTCAAAGTTGACAGCTGCTTCTAAATACTTGCTAATCTCCATACCTGGTGGTCTAGTGGGGGGATCGCCCCCCTGCGGCACGATTGCGGGGGGGCGATCCCCGCATCCATCCCGCGGTCTGCGCCGTAATGATCCCGGCTCGGCATTGGCTGCAGCAGCCAAAAGCAATAGAACACCGATCTCATAGATTCATGCAGTATACTGCATGGATCTCTATGAGAGATCAGAGTGCATATACTAGAAGTCCCCCAGGGGGCCTTCTAGTATATGTGTAAAGTAAAAGAAAAATGTATTTTTAATAACACAAATTCCCCTCCCCTAATAAAAGTCTGAATCACCCCCCTTTCCCCATTTTATAAATAAAAATAAAATTAATTAATAAACAAACATTTTTGCTATCGCCGCGTGCGTAATCGCCCGAACTATTAATTAATCACATTCCTGATCTCACACGGTAAACGGTGTCAGCGCAAAAAAATCCCAAAGTGCAAAATTGCGCATTTTTGGTCGCATCAAATCCAGAATAATTGTAATAAAAAGCGATCAAAAAGTCATATATGCGCAATCAAGGTACCAATAGAAAGATCACATCATGGTGCAAAAAATGACACCTCACACAGACCCATAGACCAAAGGATAAAAGCGCTATAAGCCTGGGAATAGAGCGATTTTAAGGAACATATATTTTCTTTAAAAGGTTTTAATTTTTTACAAGCCATCAAATCAAATAAAAGTTATACATGTTACATATCGTTGTAATCGTAACAACTTAAGGAACATATATAACGAGTCAGTTTTACCCCAGGGCGAACGGAGTAAAAATAACCCCCCCCCCCCCACAAATAAAAAAAACAAAACATTTTTTTTTTCAATTTCACCACACATATAATTTTTTTCTGGTTTCCCGGCACATTTTAGGCAAAAATTACATCTGCCATAGCAAAGTACATTTAGTTGCGCAAAAAATAAGGGCTCATTTGGGTCTCTAGGTGGAAAAATGCAGGCGCTATGGCCTTATATACACGAGGAGGGAAAAACGAAAACGCAAAAATGAAAACTGGCTGTGTCTCCTAAGGGTTAAGCTCCATTTATTTCAATGGAACTCAGTATAAAACCCCACCCAATCTGGAGACAAGAGAGGGGGAAAAGTGGCCATGTTGTTGTAGCACTGGATAACACCCTTTAATATTTACGGGTCATGATGCTTCCGGATTAGCGGTAAAATCCACTGCTAATCTGAAAGTTTGGGTCTCTATGGATACAGATATGCAATCAGTCAATAGTGTGTGCTACCCCCCCCCCCCCCATTTCATCCAATGGGGGTGATTGACTGTCTCTCCATGGAGACCCAAATTTCAGGATTAGTAGTGGATTTCACTGCTAATACAAAAGTGCTTGTTGTGACATGTATACTTTAACTGGTTAGTTCCAGGCTCCCTCAAACAGCACCACACCTGTTCTCAGGTTGTATGTGGTATTGCAACTTACAACCATTTACTTCAATACAACTGAGCAGAAATAACAAATACAAACTGAGAAAGAGTGGTGTGGTTTCTGAGAAATAAAAATCCTGGATAACTTAACAAAAGTTTCCAAAGTGTATAACACACATGGCAGAAGTCATAAAAGATGTTTAATGGCACATTTGCGATACTAAATTTGGGCCTGACAGAAAATACATGAACATAATTCTAATGCAATCCATAAGAGTTATACTCACCCCAGTAAGATATGGCTTCTTTGTGAGACTTTGAGAAATATATGCAAATTGCTTGGAAACAGTTACTAGAGTTTCTTCCTTTTTCTTCCCCTGCACAATATTTGCATACAGGGCTGCTGCCATCTCCGGCTAAACATACAAGATACACACAGACATGAGATTCAGAACACAATACAAACTGAAACGTAGTCTATAGTACAATGCTACGTAACGTAGTCTATAGTACAATGCTACGTAACGTAGTCTATAGTACAATGCTACGTAACGTAGTCTATAGTACAATGCTACGTAACGCAGTAGCAACTTGCCTGAAGCTCTGTCGCTTCCCATTCCAGCCACTGATTATTTAGGTCATCCTGGACCTTCCCAGCTGCCAATGAAAAATACCTAGAAAAGGGGAGAGACACAAAAGATAACAGCGAAATCCAGTAGGATGCAGCAAACATACAAACTTGATTGTTTTTATGTGACCTACAATATTGTGTTCTTTAGAAAACATATAGGTAAAGGAGTTATCTGGGTTATAAAAGACATGAGGTTAGGCCATCAGTATTAGAATGGCAGCCCCCCACCAATCTAACTTCAATGGCCTATACTGAAAACAGGCCACTGCCAGAAATCAATAGTACAGACGATTTTAAAGTGACTGTACCACGAGGCCCTGGCTGAAGCACTGGAGGCGGGCCGATCCACCCTTAGTGGGAAGAAACACCAACTTTAAGAAACTGGTTTATTAGGCAAATATGCCATTATCTGCATTCAAAAAGACTTTTCCCAAGTCCCCCCCCTCCTCTATCATCCACTGCTCATTTTCAGGTAATCTCGACTCTTTTACAGAGTCAGGCCCTGTCTGTTCTATGGAGAGGGGAGGGGGGGGGGAGGAGAGAGATTAGTCGGCAGCAGAGAGCAGAGAACAAAGGATTACACAGCAGGAGCTGCATGAAAGGTCAGAGAGGTCAGTGCTGACTGTCAGAGGAGATAGCCTGGTAATGTAGCTGTAAATTAACTCTTTGTTGTCCTGTTTTGGTGCCTCATCTCCCTCCACCCCTCCCTTCAGGAGAACAATGAAGACAGGGGGAGAGCTTTAAACTGCTTTTTCATGATAAAAATGCATTTTTCGGCTAATAAACCCAATTACAAAGTTTCTTAAAATCGCCTGGACTATTAATTTCTGCAATAAAAGTGTAAACGACAGTGACACTTTAACGTAGCACTCCAATTTTTCTTTCTTTATTGCCCATAACCCCACCCCGATGATCGCTTTGCTGCGGTGCATATCATCATTCTGAAAAAAAGTCAGAGTGATTCTTTAATAAGCCCTTTAATGTACCATGTGGGTGGTGGGCAGCACCACAGCAGTATCCATATCCCGGCTCATGTATGTCAGTGCTCACCTGCAGATGGCATTGGCAGAAAACAGGTAGTTCCCATTGGTAAGCTCTAGTGCTGGCAGCTTTGCCTGTGACAGGAAGGGCACCACCTTATCTACAAAGAAGCATCACACATATGACCATGATTATTACTCAGTGTATGAGGCTGTGCTCTCATACAGTTATCATACAGCTAGAGATGACACCAGACTGCTGCTATGTGACACATGGGGTCACTTGTTCCTCTTACCTTCCTGCTGGAGCCTTTGGATCTCTACCCCATTAGCCCAGAGTCCTGCAGCAGCCAAGACCTTTAACCCGTGAGGGTTCCCATCGCTCACATACAGCTTCATGCCGGCTCTATGAACACACCACCCACAACCGGCAAGAGCTCCAACAGCCACAGCTGATGCAACGCACTGAAAAGCTACAAGCACATGGGCAACAGGGTTCTATGGGATTTGTAGTTCTATACACATTTCTAGTGAGGTCTGGTTAGCCATGACAGTAAATGCAAAAACTACAACTCCCACGATTCAATGCAAAGAGGCTACGGCGTTGCGTCATGACGTCGATATACGGATGTGGGCGGTTGCCACTATGCTATAGTGTGCTTACTGTGCTAGTTCGTTGAGCAGGGTCTGCGCTGTGTAGTTCTCCTTGAGAGATGACGGGTGTTGTGGGGGCGGGGCGCGGCGCCTCGGTTATCATATGTACGGGCAACGTACGCAGCACAAGTGGCGTCTCCGGAGCTGTGTGATCTGTAGACTTCTATGGAGCGTTGGTTGTATGGGGAAGCCTGTGAGGCGTCTGTATTGGTTGTAGGGTTATAACTGTTGGCGAGCCACATGTCGGGCACACTGTACCTGGTGCCTCTGCAGAGCATACCCCAACCAGGACATAGAGTGGGAGCAGAGTCTAAGTAGCCGGGGTCTGTGACCTGTGACCTTCGTGGCCGCCATGTTTGTACTCCTTTTACATCCTGCCATAAGGGGGAATGACATTACAATAACCAGGTATTGCACTGTACAGGACAGATGAGGGGCCTAAAAGTGTGTGAGGGGAGAAGTGGTGTTTGTTTTATACAGAGAACACACCAACAGTAACCAGCAGGAGCCACACTTGGTGCAATGTACAGGAAAGCTACAAGCACTTGGGCAGCAGGGCTCTGGGGAGTGTGTAGTCTTATTCACTTTTAATAAGCTTACTCTAGACATGGCGGCAAAGCAAGAGCAGTGCATGGGTCTCCAACCTGCAGCCCTCCAGCTGGTGCAAAACCACAATTTCCGCTAAAGCTTTGGATTTGGCTGTCCAGGCACGATGGGAGACCCATGAACTAGAGTTTTCATGAATTAAAGTGGTTATCCGGCGCTACAAAAACATGGCCACTTTTGCCCCACTCTTGTCTCCAGTTCAGGTACGATTTGCAATTAAGCTCTATTTACTTCAATGGAACTGAGTTTCAAAATCCCACCCAAACTAGAGACAACAGTAGGGGGGAAGTGGCCATGTTTTTGTAGCGCTGGATAACCCCTTTAACACAAGGAGACATTGGTACATCCTGTCATCCATATACACATCCTACAATGTGCAGCTCATTGAGCAGGGTCCCCACTCTTCTCTCCACTGTTTTTTAGGATAATTTCACACTGATATATTAGGAGTTTCCTAAACATTTACATCTGACGTGTGTCTATGATGGATGCTGCTCTTTCATCATACATAGGGTTCCATGTTTAGAAAAATAAAAAACTTTGAAATTAGTGTGGAGGTCTGTATCATTCCATTCAGCAAACCCTGACATATACAACCAGAATGGAGGCCAACCCACTTTTCTTCACCACTGGGCAAATAGCGGTGTATGGATTTGCTTGACGCATGTACTGGGACCTATCCTGCTCTGCTCCATATTGCTTTACGTGCTCCCACTGTTCATCTTGGATGCTCTATACAAGAATTGGGACGAGTGCAGGCAAAATACACTGCACACAATGTCCAGTAGATGCTCCATGTCACTGGCTCATCAACATGAGGCATCTATTGAACATCGCATGTGGACAGGACTCTTTTTTTGGTCTCTGGATAAAACCTTTTAAGTGAACTTGTCAGCTGCAATTTCTGTTCCAAGCTGCTGACACTGTTAGATAGCTGTTAGGTCAAGGAGACACATGGTACTTTTTATATATCTGTCTGTGCTTCCAGAATGTAAAACAATGCTTTTATTCTCAGGTGCAAAGAGTAAAGAGGCTTCCCCAAGCTCAGGGACTGCTGCAGGCTCTAATTCTTCTGGCTTCCACTTATAACCCTGACTCTACTTAAAGGGTTTATCCAGCGCTACAAAAACATGGCCACTTTCTTCCAGAGATAGCCTCACTCGTCTCCAGCTTGGGTGGGGTTTTGCTACTCAGTTCCATTGAAGTAAATGGAGCTTAATTGCAGACTACACCTGAACTGGAGACAAGAGAGGGGGAAAAGTGGCCATGTTTTGCAGCGCTGGATAACCCCTTTAATTGCAAACTGCACCTGAACTGGAGACAAGAGTCAGGTTGTCTATGAAAGAAAGTGGCCATGTTTTTGTAGCACTGGATAACCCCTTTAACAATCAGGACAGCCCCCAAATCTCTTTTCTGTGCATCAGAATTGTGCACAGGTGCACGATGTACAAACAGGGATCTGCTTCTAGCTGTCACTCAAACATTAACGGGATGGAAAGGGGGGAGGAAGCGTTTTAGCCTTACAGGAACTTGATAAAGCCTCTTTTACTCCTTGCACAAGAGTAAAAGCAGTTTTCTACATTATGGAAGCACTGACAGATAAACAAATAGTACCATGTGTCTCTTTGACCTAAAGGGGTTATCCAGCGCTACAAAAACCTTGGCCACTTTTCCCCCCTCTCTTGTCTCCAGTTCAGGTGTTTGCAATTAAAACGACTCTGTACCCACAATCTGATCCCTCCCCCCCAAACCACTCGTACCTTCGGATAGCTGCTTTTAATCCAAGATCTGTCCTGGGGTCTGTTCGGCAGGTGATGCAGTTATTGTCCTAAAAAACAACTTTTAAACTGGCAGCCCTGTGCCAAACAGCCATGGCCTAGATTGTGTATGTATTGGGCTGGCACAACCTTTCTGTCCCTCCTCATCATTAGTAATGCTCCAGGCAGATGTTCTAGGGGCATTTCTAATGATGAAGAGGGTGTAACAATGTTAGCATGTTTGGCACCTGGCAGATTTACTCCAAATGGATATGGCTGTACACTGTTGTACCAGCCTTATTGCTGGCTTGTGTAGCGGTGGGTGCGGCTCTTTGTGTACAGTGTCCTCCCTGGTTTGATTACGTACAGGAAAACCTACAAAATTTCTTGAAGTATTGCGGAAGCAGACTTTCCACAGTTCTGTGATGTGTTGACTTCTGTGGAAGGTTTGCTAAATGGTTATTGATGTAAGTGGTAATGATGCCATTATATTGACCCCTAGACTAAGGGCCCTATTCCACAGGAGCGATAATCGGCTGAATCGACCCAATTCGTCCGATTATCGCTCAGTGAAATAGAGAAAATGATCAGCCGATGATCGTGTCATCGGCTGCTCGTTTATTTAGGGCCAGACCTAAAATCATTGGTCCCTCACCGCGCAATGCTACGGTGGAATAGCGGTGCGCAGCGGGCGACCACCGATTTGAGATGCACCATACATTACCTGTCCGGGCTTTTCCTCCGCCCCGTCTTCCTCCCCGGGTCCCGCTCGCTTTAGCTTCAGAGTGGCCTGTCAGCTGTCAGAGCGCTCAGCCAATCACAGGCCGGGACTGCCGCGGCCTGTGATTGGCTGAGTGGCATGTCAGCTGACAGGCCATTCTGAAGCTAGAGTGCGCTGGACCCAGGGAGAAAGACGGAGCGGAGGAAAAGCCTGGACAGGTAATGTATGGTGCAAGGGCTGCAAGGACATCGGTAACAATGTCCCTGCAGCCATCGCTCAACGATCATCGGGCCATGAAATAGGCCCAGTAAATGAGTGCCGATCTAGCAGAGAATAGAGTATACACCTGGTGCTAGCTGCCCACAGCAACCAATCACAGCTCAGCATTTTACCAGAGCTTAAAGCTGAGCTGTGATTGGTTGCTGTGGGCAGTTTACACCAGTCTATATTTTATACCCTTTTCTCCCCCTTTGACCTTAAATTAACTGAAAAATACTAATACTGCTGTGTGAATCTCAAGAACTTCTAGGTTGCTAATGAAATCAGACAGACATGAAGGTACAGCAAGACCTGATGCAATTACATAAATCCTGATGTTTTACAGATTGTTAGAGGGACAATCCTATCTCAAAGTTTATGGATTATTAATATATCATAGTTCTGGGTCCCACACGATTAATTACATAAATTATTCTAACGCTCAACCCTTGTTGTTGTTGTTTTTTTAATAGTTAGTAGTCTTACATGTTGTAACACCTGGAGTAGTGGACCCACTGGACCGTCACCAGCGATGGCACTAACCTCACCAGGGAGTGGAGTCTAAGGGACCGCTGGTTTTCACCAGAGCCCGCCGCAAGGCAGGATGGACTTGCTGCGGCAGGCGACCCCCAGGTCGCTACCCCTGGCTTGGTTGCTAGTGACGGCAGGCGAGGCGTGGCAGGAGCAGTAGGCAGGAGATGGTGCTGGCAGAGGTCTGTAGGCGTAACCGCAGGTGACAGGCTGAACACAGGAGCAATGGAGTGACAGGGGAGCAGGAACCAGGAACAAGGACTTGGGACCAGGTAGCAGATAGGAATCAGGAAGAATAGGGGGCTGGGCCAAACGCTATGGGAAGCATGTAGAGGCTCCAACACCTGTAGTGGGGCAGGGTTGGAATTTATAGGGAGTGATTGTGTGCAACACCAATTAGGGGCGGACTGGCCCTTTAAATCTGAGACAGCCGGCGCGCGCCCTAGGAGGCGGGGACGCGCGCGCCGGCCGGCACAGACGGAGACAGGAGCGGAGGAGAGGTGAGGCGCCCCCAGGGGCCGAACTAGCAGCAGCGCCGGGTCCCTGCACAAGGACCCCGGCGGCTGCATGGGGCAGGAGGAGGTCGCGGCGGTGGCCCGGAACACAGGCCGCCGCAGCGGCCGTGACACATGTCTTTATGTGGGTGCTATAAAAAGATATTTATTAAGAGCTTTAGCACTGCAGTTACAGCTACTTCTTCAACACTAAACAACAAAACATATAAAAGTAATATTATTGGCCCCCCATTGATTAATTTATAGCCAGGATCAATCTAATATAGCTAATTATGTAGATCACTCATGGTGCGTTTACACAGACAGATTTATCTGACAGATCTTTGAAGCCAAAACCAGGAGCAGACTATAAACAGGGATAAGGTCATAAAGAAAAGACTGGAATCTATCCTCTTTTTATATCCATTCCTGGCTTTGGCTTCCAAAATCTGTCAGATAAATCTTTCTATGTAAACGCACCCTTACTTTTTCTGTTACTCAGGAAACATTGAATATTTTTTACAAACAGATTAATCTCAGGAAGCAAATGAGAAAGTTAATCTCATGTATTTATATGATGCTATCAAATGAGGATTCCAAAATTTTGTTCATGGATAAATGGGCAGAGAAGGTTCACACAACATTTTACAGAAGAAAATGTTAGGATGCGATAGGTTTTACACACTGTTCATCTATTAGTATAAGAATTCAAGTGGTGGTTTCTAAATAACTGAGTTTGTCTCCAGAGTGTTGAAGATCTAAAAATGAATTCGGTTCATATCTGGTTGAACTGTTCAAATATTAAAGGGGTTTTCCAGCGCTTCAAAAACATGGCCACTTTATTTCACAGACAGCACCACTCTTGTCTCCAGTTCAGTTGTGGTTTGCAATTAAAGGACAACTCCCACGAAAATTTTTTTTAGCTTATTTAACACACATTACAAAGTTATATAACTTTGTAATGTGGTTAAATACCCGGTCTGGCCCCCTTCCCCGACTTTCGGACCCCCGACCCCCCCGCCCGGAAGTTAAAGAATATATACATTACCTATTACGATCGTCACGGTCCTCTTCTCCTGGGCGGCATCTGGTGACGGCGACGTCAGAGCCGGGGGGCGGTCCGGGTCTTCTTCCTCCTCGGCGTCTTCATAGAGAGTGAATGGGACGGAAAAGGCTGCTGGTGCACTTGAGCACCAGCAGCCTTTTCATTGGCTGGAGCGCATCACATGGCTTGAGGTTGCTGGAAGCCATGTGATGTGCTCCAGCCAATGAAAAGGCTGCCGGTGCGCAAGCGCACTGGCAGCCTTTTCCATCCCCAGGACCCGGAAGTCAGAGACATCGCTGGACGGCGGTGACGGTGAGGCGGACGGCGGGCGAATGGAGTGGCGATCGTCACCGGAGGGATGGTGAGTATGGTGTCTGTGTGTGTCTGTTTTTTTTTTTTGGGGGGGGGGGTCCCGCGGGAGTTGTCCAAACTGGAGACAAGAGTGGTGCTGTCTCTGAAAGTGGCCATGTTTTTTAGCTATGGATAACCCCTTTAAACCTTTATAGGACAAAATTGGACACATACTCAACCAGGTGCTCTACTCTTCTGTTCTTTAAAGTGGACCCATCACAGGGCTTTAGGTGGTTAAACTAAGTGGATCATTGTATAATGGTGCGTTTACACAGGCAGATTTATCTAACAGATTTTTCAAGCCAAAGCCAGGAACAGACCATAAACATAGAACAGGTCAATAAGGAAAGACTGAGATTTCCCATCTTTTCAAATCCATTGCTGGCTTTGGCTTCCAAAATCTGTCAGATAAATCTGCCAGTGTAAACGCACCATAAGGCTCCTCAGTCTGATTTCATGCACACCTTGCTGTTACAAATTGAGCCCTCCAGTGCTGAAATAGCTGTTTTCTATTAATATGGAAAAGAGCTCCAAAAGCCAAAGGGGTGTTCCTGGATGCAATTGCCCAGCTATGTACATCCCACAACTTGCCTGCAACACCCCTGTGCTTGCTTCTATCTACCTCTAGCTGCTTGATTTACATCCACTAGGCTTTAATTTCAACCTTACCTACTAAGAGCTAAGCCTCTCCTATCAGCCTTAAAGTGTCACTGTTGTTATAACTTTCAAAATCTTAATTAACAGTAGATGTGATATAAAACAAGTTTGAATTTACATTTACATTCATTATTTTATTTTTTTAGTTATCATGGAAAACACGGCACTACCTGTGTTTAGACTTTTTTTTCCTCAAAGAGTCTAAACACAAGAAGTCCTGTGTATCTCAGGCCATCTGAGCTCACACCAAGAAGGCAGTCATGTGATTGATGGACACATTGGGGGAGATTTATTAAAGGGTGTAATATTTAGACTGGTGCAAACTGGCCACAGCAACCAATCACAGCTCAGCTTCCAGCTCTGGTGAAAGGAAAGCTGAGCTGTGATTGGTTGCTGTGGGCAGTTTGCACCAGTCTAAATTTTACACCCTTTGATAAATCTCCCCCATTGAGCGGTGACTCTCTGTACTGGCTGGAATTCCTGTGTTTCGTCTGTTTTTTCAACCAGAACAAAGGAGACTTTAGGAGACTGGACCTGGATTTCTGGTAAGTTCAGCTTTGTTTTACAGCGGGATAACAGCAAAAAATAATGAATGTATATTGCAAACTTTCTTTATTTCACATATTCTGTTGATTCAGATTTTGAAAGTTATAACAACTGGTACACTTTAATGACCTGGTCTGCGCTTAAGCTTTTCACAGCTCAGACAAGCCCTAGGTTGAGCTGAGAGGAGCCCAGAGAACCATGTAGGCGCAGAGCATGGTTTGCAGAGCACTGAAATTCCATTTCAGGAGGTGTAGTATGACCAAATACGTTGGGTTGTATGAATATATAAAACATTGATCAGAAATACCGCACTGTGCACAGGAATCAAGATCTGAACTGGGAGATGGTGATTGGTGAGTGACCGGCATTCATTCATTCACTTATGTATTTGTGCATAGTGGAAAGTGTCAGTAGTACAAAGAGTATCGGTTGTGGATAATTGGAGGAGCACAATCAGATACATACTTACCAGTACATTTGATACCTGAGTTGGCTGACAGGTAGCCAACTAACTCGGAACGTAGTCCTGTGACTTTGTATCAGCGGAGTGCATTCTTTCTGGCAGCGCTTATCTGTGTACGTTTATTGGAAGAAATGTACATTTATAACCTGGCCTATCCTACGTGCAGACCTCTAGAGATTATGGTGATAACAACTCGGAAACATGCTAGAGAAAACAAAAAAGGAAACTAAAAACCTATGCGGTTTCACATCAGTAAAGCTGTAAGGTCAAAAATAGAAGCCTCCATTTTGTTTTATAACACTTATATATAGTTATTGTGAGAACTTGGGTTATGTCGGGTTGGGGTGCAGGCCTATTTTTGTGTAGTAGGCTGCTGGACAGTCCTCATCTTCTGCTTGTTATAGAGCAATAACATGTATATAGTGGCATTGCTGCTAATGCACAGTATACATGGGAATTGTTGGAGAGACTTCCTTTACAGTATATGAGGAAAATGTTTGTGAATGCCCGCACCTTACCCTGCTGTGCCCCCTGTAATACCAGGCCTGTGAAAGAAAAACAAAGCCCTATAGAGGATGCAGGTGAATTCTAGCAGGGTGTGGATGATGTGCTCGAAACCAAAGAAGCGAAGAGACAATGTTACAGACAGGAAGTGGTGATGATTGTCACTTCACAGAACACTATCGGTCTTACACAGAGCGACTTCTTTCCCCTTCGTGCCTGGTGGTGAGGTCTGTGGACAAGCCAGGGGCACACAGAGAGCACTGTTATACCCGGCTGAATATTTTTGGTGGAATTATTCGTGTATATATCAACCATGAGGACCGTCTGCTGAGAAGTAATATTTCCTCTGTGCCTGGATTTACTTGGTAAGTAACTATAAGCACAGTACAAGTAAATCAGGGTGGGGATTGATGTGAAGACTCTAAGGATCTGTTGTTTGAGCCTTATAAAGAGATAAGTGTTCTAGAAGTGTTTTGGTTTCTCCTTTTAGTGGATGATGATTTTTTTTTAGATTTCAGACAGTAAGAGAGACAGAAAGCTGTCTATCTTTTTCCACAATTGACTAATACTGGTATGTATTGCTTCTGGTTTTGCTTCTAATATATATTTTTAAAACTTTTTGTTAGTTTTTTTGTGATGTGCGGTTGTTCAGGGATGTATATTACACATCAGTGTAACATAATAGACATATAATAATGTATATGTGTAAGCTGAGCCAGCGAGCATGCCTGTTGATCTGATAATGTAACATAAAGACATTACTTAAGATGATCAGATTAAATGTACTGTGACAACAGGGTGATAGCTCTTTCATCGCAGGTGGGAGATGTCACTGTTTATGGCGAGCTTTCATGCAGAATAGATGTAAAAGCATCAGGTTGAACAAATCTGTGTCCTACTACAACAAACAACCTTACATGTATACACAGTGTGGATACAATATCTCTAAAGGACAGATAATTCCTATTAAAAAGCTTTTGTAGAACTGAAAAGTCCATAGGAAGGCCCCTATACAGGGAGTGAAGCAATAGACGTGTCACTGCTAGAGATCACATGCTTTAGCACAGAAAGAGTTAATGCCGGCACTTTTTATTCTTACAGCATTCAACAGTGCCTTCTCTGTAATGTTTGATGGCAGACATTAGTGCTGGCATCTGCAGCTATATGCTTCCAGGACACATACTGTATTTGCAGTCTTTTATAATACAGTATAAAGCAGGGTTTACTATGTGCAACCTCTCCATCTGCATCTGGGCCTTATAGCTAAAGGGACACTGACACCATAAAGCGACTCTGTACTCACAACCTGACCCTCCAAACCGCTTGTACCTTCAGATAGCTGCTTTTATTCCAAGATCTGTCCTGGGGTCCGTTTGGCAGGTGATGCAGTTATTGTCCTTAAAAACAACTTTTAAACTTGCAGCCCCATGCCAAACGGGAGTATCTGTGCCCTAACTTTGCACCACCCTTCCGTCCCTCCTCCCCACACTCTTCATCATTAGGAATGCCACTGCAAGATTTTATCCTTGCTGAACATTGCACAGCTGCTTAACGATCCAGCCCATGTGCCGGGCTGACACAGCTGAGGAATAGTAGGCAATCTGCCTGGAGCATTCCTAATGATGAGGAGGATGGGGAGGAGGGACAGAGAGGTTGTGCCAGCCTAATGCATACACAATCTAGGCCACGCACATTGGGCACAAAGCTGCAAGTTTAAAAGTTGTTTTTTAGGACAATAACTGCATCACCTGCCGAACGAACCCCAGGACAGATCTTGGATTAAAAGCAGCTATCTGAAGGTACAAGCGGTTTGGGGGGGTCAGATTGTGGGTACAGAGTCGCTTTAAGGGGATATTCACACAGGGTAGGTACAATTCTGCTGAAAATCCGCAGAATTTATGTGTGTAAATCCACAGTGGAAAATGCACACCAAATTGTGTGGACTTCAGTGAAGATTCGTTGTGGATTTGCTGCAGTGGATATAGATGCGGATAAATATAAAAAAAAAATGAAAACAAAGCAATGTAAAAAGAAAACAATGGCCCCAATTAGCTAAATCTGTATACTTCTTAGACAGTGTAAACTTAATCAATTTAAAGGGAAAACTGACTGATGAGTTATCCACAGGATAGCTCATCAGTCAGTGATCAGTGGGGTGCTGACATCCGACACCCGTGCCAATCAGTGAATGGTGTGGTGTACACCAGCTGTAAGCCCTGCTCACCTGATGGTTGGGCAGTGGGGGCAATGCGTTGAGGAAGCATGTAGATTTGTGACCCACCTTTTTAAATCTCCCCCTTTGTTTCTGTTCATTGTGTAGCAGTGGTGACTTTTAGCTACGGCACAGGTCCTATTGACTTGAATGGGACTTTAAACCAGCAGAGTTTCCACAGCAAAACTCCACATTCAGATTTTAAAGGGGTTGTCTAGCGAATTTTTTTTTCTCTTTCAAATGAACTGGTGTCAGAAAGTTATATAGATTTGTAGTTTGCTTCTATTAAAAAATCTCAAGTCTTCCCATACTTATCAGCTACTATATGTCCTGCAGGAAATGGTTGTTTTATTTTCAGTCTGACACAGTGCTCTCTGCTGACATCTCTGGCCGACACAGGAGCTGTCCAGAGCAGGAGAGGTTTTCTATGGGGAGTCATAGAAAACTGAGTTCCAGTCTCGGCCAGAGATGGCAGCAGAGAGCACTGTGTCAGACTGATAATAAAACATTTCCTGCATGACATACAGCAGCTAACAAGTACCGGAAGACTTGAGACTTTTTAATAGAAGTAAATTACAAATCTATATAACTTTCTGACACCAGTTGATTTGAAAGACAAAGATTTTCAACGGACAAGCCCTTTAAGTCCACATTGACCTCAAAAATTGTAGTAAATTGATTTACTATGTATTTAAAATCCACATCATTACGCGAGTACATTTGAATGCAGACTTTCATGCATATTATTTACAGTGTTCACACAGGGAGATGTGCGGCTGATAAAGATACATTTTTGAGCAGGCCCAAAAGATGTGATCAGCCGATAATGGGACGTTTGCTGAGTCTTTGGCTGTTCACTGCCCCTTTTTACACAGGCTGATTATCGGCTGCAGGATAATTGGGATTTGGCAGATATTTTCTAGACACAAGAATGAAGGGGAGCTCTGTGATTAGCTGTTGGAGATACAGCTCCTATATACTGTTTTTGCAATGGAATCCTCTGTCTATGTCTGCCTTGTCTGATATAAGAGAATGGGATCTTACTGGAGCAGTAAACAGTGTCTAGAAACTGACCTTCATAACTAAATTAATTCTTACATGGTCCAAATATAAGATTTCATTACTCTAAATAGACAATAGGAGCAATAGACAGCTAGGTTCCCAAGCTTTGCCTAGAGAAGTTGTTAGGTATCGTTGGTCACTGTTCCATCTGCTCCATTGGAGCTGATAATGTACTGGCACATTAGTGGGACACAGACACACACAGTTGCCAAATGACCTACAAGTATATTTTTGGACTGTGAGAGGAAACCAGTGAGTCAACCTATGTGAATACAATGAGAACATAGAAATTCCACATCAACATTGACCTGGTTGGCCATTGAACCATTGCGACTGGTCTGCAGATTAACAGTGCTGACCATTGTGCTCCCTAACCGCTATAATAAAATGCAGAATTTTTGTATGACTATTGAAATACTGATGTAAGACATGGCTGCCACAGCGAGAAGCATAACTCAAATGGTCTGCATTCGGCAGACCTGGAACTTTGCTGGTAAGGGGATAACCGAATATACAGTCACTTTATTAAAAATGTTATTACAACTGAGGACATGTATCATATCTAGTGCAAAGAAAAAAGGCTAGTTTTTGCACTGGATTTCCTAAAATCCTATGTACTAGATCTCCTTGTCCAGCCTGGTGCTTCAAGGTGATTAAGTTTGCCATACCAATGAGATGGATATCACCCAAACCTGACAATTTTGGTAGGACTGACCAACCATATAAATGTATATGGGGCATTATCACAACTCTCCTCTGGTGGCAGAAGTTGAAAGAAAGAAGCTTGAGGTTGAGCTTGAGCTGTTTGTTACAGACTAGTCCCACTCTTGCAATTGCAAAAATGTGCATACTTATCAGACATTGCATTTGAGGTCAGAGCTTGCCATACACAGTAGATGGCTGAAGGCTCTATCAACTTACAACTATTCCTTTTTACCTACATTATACAGGCATACATAGCTTGGTTATGAGGACATGTCAAGGCAACCTCTCAGCTAAGATATGTGCAGGTTAGCCTTCTCCATGAGAGAAGAAGTGCGTGCCTGTAGTAGAGAATAATCTGGGATACCTAGAGCTTCTGCTACAAATCTTGGGCCAGCGGGGGCTGAAGTGTGTTCAGCCTAAGAAATTCCATATGAGCATTTTTCCTTACTGTTCCTATTCTGGTGTATATGAGATTCTAGATCTGAGCGCTACCAGGGGCCAGTTACTGCCTTCTCCTTGGAGAAAGATAAAGGGACTAGTGACATCAGGCCAGGTAAAAGTGAAAAGAGTTTTTTGTAATTTATTGTCAGTTTTTGATCCAGTTTTCCTGTAGTGTTCAAAATTTACATAATTTACATATTCATATTTTATTCATAACCAACGATGCATTCTTTAGCAGCAATGATGCTGCCTTGTTTTCTGTAAATATATCCTGAAGGCATTGTGAGGACCTCACATAAAGGTTATTTTTATTTTCTTGTATACAGCACATAGTTATACATGTCAGGTTAGTGTCCCTTTAACACTTCCTCTTGGTTATTATATGGAATGTATGTGTGTAGGACACACACGTATTGTTCTTTCAGATGGTAGAAAGAATAGACTAAAAAGAGTCAGGCAGATTACTCTTTATAATGTTATCTTACATGATTTTTTAATGGTGTTTTCTTACTCCCTGCAATGGAAGAACATAAGAACATTCACAGAGATGCCATTTGAAGATGATCCAGTGCAAAATCTGTAACAGAACAGAACCCCCATCTATGAGGCTTGATTTATTGTAAAAGGCCTTTATATAGGAAAGAGAGACCTAAGGGTCATGCTCCTGGGCCAGGTGCCACCGTACTCACTGCTATAGATCCACCTTGAGCGTTCATTAGGAAAGACAGCTTGGCTTTGTACAGTGCTGCCCAGTAATCTAAACTGACTTGTTTTCCTTGTAACTATATAATTGTTTTCTAATTTACTTATCCCAGTTAAGTAAATCAGCAGTGCAGGGAAAAGGTCCTCTGAATGACTCATTTCATACACCCAGGAAATCATATGCCTTAATGGGAAGTACAAAAAGACTGCTTATACGGGGAAAATGACTACGAAGAGGAGGAACCTGTCATGTGACACTTACATTTGTACTACAAGACTTAATAGGGAATAATGGGTTTTCCTTTTTTGAAGGTCACTGTCAAAACCCCCTAGTCCGGTGTTCCCCACTATCAAAGTTCCCTCATCCTATCATAAGCCACTTCTTCATAATGGCGACATAGTCTTCTAGCAGTAATAGAATTTCATTCAGTGGTGTCAGAGGCATAGGTAGAAGCTCTTCAGCATCAGTGAGAAAGGGCCCTTTCATACCTAATCCCTCTTGGTACAATGTATCACTTTCTATAGGATTTAATAAATCAAAACGGTTGTCCTAGTTAATAAAGCATATTAAAAGTGAGGTTTTTTTTTATTCAATTCTAAAATTATCTAAGGATAAGGCTGCTTGGTCTATCCAATCTGCCCTGCTATTATTCTTACAGTACACAGTAAGCTCCAGGAGGCCAGTATGCTGCTGGGGTCTCATTTACTTCAATAGGATGAGTTGCATCACCAAGGACAGGCACTACAGAGTGTACAGAGCCGTGCCTAGTGGGAAGTGAACGGGCTGCAGTCCTGGGCCCTTCAATCTATGGATCATTAGGGGGGCAGAAGTTTGGCTGCTATAGAACTTGTGTTTGCCTTACAGTGTCTTTTAACAGGTTTGAGTTTTTTAGATCTAATATTCAGTGGTCATTTTCCCTAAGGGTCCCCATTAACAGTAGAGGAAGGTTGTCCAAACCATCACTCTTTGTCCAAGAACAGAAGCAGCGGCACTCGCCAATCATATGAACAATGCTTTATTTCAGGTCAGGTACAGGTTTAAAAATGCGATTCCATACAATGGAGCTACAATAGTTTTGAAATGATCGTAGCTCCATTTTATGGAATCACATTTTTAAACCTGCACCTGACCTGAAATAAAGCATCATTCACACGATTGGCGAGTGCCCCTGCTTCTGTTCTTTGACAAAGAGTTTATATTTCTTTTGCCTAAATATTTTTTCTTCAATTTTTGTCAGGCTTCTTGAGATGTTCTCTGGACTTTGGACACTGGAAGGCCGCAACTGGAAAAGGTCACACTGTGCAGCTAAGCCAGCAATCGTAAGAGTGGTTAGCAGCTATATGTTTAAGGTTGCTGATGGAAGCTTCATTAATCTGGAAGAAGGTGATGTCCTTCTACTGCTAAACAAGTTTGATAAAGATTGGTGGCAAGTTAGGAAAATAGGAGATTGTGAAAAAAGCAAACCATTTAATGTGCCGTCTTCCTACATCAATGAGCTGACCACCTGCAAAAATCTAGGACACCGAAGCAAAACTGAACGTCTAGGTAATATCCTACTGTGTGTTACATTGCACATAATGCAATAATGAATGAGTAATCAATATACAGAGAAGTATTTGTAACAATTTTATTGTATAATTTTATAGTGTTGCTAAGTCACCAGATCATCAGCTTAGCCTAAGGGCCCTATTCCACCGGACGATTATCGTTCAGATTATCGTTAAATCGTTCGAATCTAAACGATAATCGTTCGGTTGAAATGCAGTTAACGATTAACGACCGAACGAGAAATCGTTGATCGCTTTATAAGACCTGGACCTATTTTTATCGTTGCTCGTTCGCAAAACGTTCGCAAATCGTTCGCATTGAATAAGACATCGTTCGGTCGTTCGCAATAGATACGAACGCAATAGCGAAGAAATACGGAAGAAGAAACGATCGCAATTACGATCATAAGTAGCGATTATCGTTCCATGGAAATGAGTGAACGTTTTCAGGTCTTTCGCAATAGCGGTCGTTTGAGATCGTTAATCGTTAACGATTATGCTAACGATAATCGTCCGGTGGAATAGGGCCCTAAGGCTACATTCCCATGCCTGTAGTGCTGTCTGCAAGGTACGGACAGCACTACGGACGGGCATCTGTATCACTGCGATCCACAGATACAGTTGGGGGTGTGTGGCAGTATGTGTCTCTCCGACTGTCAAGTATAAAATAATATTTTTGTAAATTGTCTTCCAAAGGTTATTGGTCGTTAGATTCTGACTGGGCTGATTCTGACTAGATTCTGTTAGATGTGCATTACAGGCACTGCTACAATAATATTCAAACCCCTGAAAATGTGGAATCTCAGTGACTATAAATTATTGCAGTACCCTAGACCTACAATGGTTACATGCTGTTTGGAACCCCTCCCCCCAACATGTTTCACTGTGCAAAGCAGCATCTTCAGGGGCATGGGATACATGTAATGGCAATTTTAATAGTACATGTTCTGCATATTCAGTCCTGTACACTGATCTAAATACATATAGGGGGAGATCAGTCAAAGGCTATGTTCACACACGCTAACAACAACAATTGTTGTTTGGCACTCAGAAAACGCGTCTGTTGTAGTGAGTGTCAAACCATGGCTGTTTTTGCACTAACAAGTGCTTTGAAATCAATGCACAAACGCTGGAAATAATTTACATGTCAATTATTTCAATGGCCAACAACAACAACCACAACTGCTGTTGTTCAATACACTGTGTGAACAACGGCCTGTTGTTCACACAATGAACGGTCGCCCTTGTCATAAAAAATACGTTATGTGAATATAGCGAAAAAGTGTAAAAGTGTAAACTGCCAATAGCAACCAATCACAGCTCCTCTCTTTATTTTACCAGGGCTGAAAGCTGAGCTGTGATTGGTTGCTGTGGGCAGATTACGCCAGTGTATATTTTACACCCTTTGATAAATCTGGGCCATAGTTTTGTACAGATGAATTGACACTCCATCCATTATTGCTGTACACCTTAGCAATATTTAGCTTTCACTCTGTATCAATTAACATTTGTGTAAACATTTTTTAAATAAGAAAATAAGAATTGATAAAGTTTTATAAAGAGGTTTGTGACTGTCCTGTTAGTGGAGGGCTGGGTCTTTATAGTGCCATCATAAGCCCTTTAGAATAATAATTTATTTATTATTTCTTGTGATAAGCAAAAAAAAGGATATCATTATTATTATAATATATTATTCAATATGTTAATGTATAAATAGAGGTTCCTAAAAGATTTTCCACATAATATTCACATATCAGATAAAAAATGCTAGATCTGTGCCAAGCACCCACCATTCTAGTCATCTAGGCTAGGTGATAGCAGTGGGGGGCTGGATTACCTTAAAGGGGTTATCCAGGG
The DNA here is from genome assembly GCF_027789765.1 of Dendropsophus ebraccatus. Lineage (NCBI taxonomy): Eukaryota > Metazoa > Chordata > Amphibia > Anura > Hylidae > Dendropsophus > Dendropsophus ebraccatus. The sequence continues at coordinate 62,787,543 of NC_091458.1, forward strand.
CTACAAAAACATGGCCACTTTTCCCCCTACTGTTGTCTCCAGTTAAGGTGTGGTTTGCAATTAAGCTCCATTTACTTCAATGGAACTAAGTTTCAAAACCCCACCCAAACTGGAGACAAGAAAGGGGGAAAAGTGGCCATGTTTTTGTAGAGCTGGATAACCCCCTTTAACATGGAGTATTACCTTATATAGGTGACACATATATATATATTGGTTCGTCTCCTAACACTAGTGAAAATTGGAATTCTTCTTGATGTTAATAGTTAAAGGTTTATGATGCACCATATGTCCTAATGCAGTCAACTTCTTGGTGTAACGTAGTTCATTTAATTTTGGTAGGTTGTTCTAGAAATGACATTTTTTTACAAAAGCCAAAAGTTGGCGGAAATAAACGACACATGTACTAAATGCTGAGATTAGATAAGGCAGTACATGTAACCACAGTCTTCATGGCTATATGGATAGATAGAAATTTTTAGTTTTGCATTATACTGGCCTATTCTATTGCTCTAATGCTTTGTTGTTTCTGTGATAGCAACCAAACTGTTTCACAGATCCCAGGACAATCTGCTAATTCCCTCATTCTCCTCCTCTAAAATGGAAGAACAAAGCTGTAGTAGTAAAAATCATGAGAATTCTCAACAAAAGGAAACCATCCAGCATAAATCAACGGGCAGCTTGACAAGAACACATAGAAAGAGTGCCAGCTTCTCTCTGAGTTCCTCTTGGCATGGACAGTTCCCTAAAAATGAAAAGCAGAAAACTTCATTCCACAAATGCATCTCTGAAAAGGTAGGTGGATAGATGTTTTCATATTAATAAAACACTAGGAGTACACAGTATAGTTCTATATTATTAATTTAGAACATTATTCATGTGTAATATGATACAAACCTTGAAGATATATGTGTATTCTATTATGCATGGGCATTGTGTCTCATTGTGACTCACTTGAGCTATGAAGTGAAATCTGACATTTTTATGTATGTATATATGCATTTACAGAGGTATATAATGGAATGAGGTGCATGGTTACATTTATATATCTGCAACAGTTTTCAGTTTTTATTGCTGCTCAGAAGTCTCATAGAGGAGTCGTCAGGGCATTTCAGTGCACTTTAGTGCCCCAGACTCGCCTCTATGACGCTTGAGAGCGACAATGGAAAGCATTTTTTTTTTCTGTGATTGTCGCCATCGCAGGGGATCAGCTGTCAGTATGACAGCAAAAATCCCCCTCTAAATACCTGGAGCGGAGAATCATCTGCTCCTGGTAGTTTAACCCGTTAAATGCCGCAGTCAACGCATGACAGCAGCATGTAACGGGTTCTGGGGGCCATGCGGGTATACACACATGATTGTGAAGTCCTGTGGCAAGGTCCCAGCCAGGGGCGTAACTACCACTGTAGCACCAATAGCAGCTGCTATGGGGCCCGCCGCATCAGGGGGCCCCATGGACGACTCCTGGACTCCCTGAGCTGTCATCATTTGCAGCACCAGGTGGATCTGTAAATGTCCATTTAACTATAAGCACTCCTAAGGAGCGCTTGCTGTTATGCAGATATGACTACACTTGATGGCTTAGTGGTTAGTCGGAAGGAGGGGGGGCAAATCAAAAGTTTGCTATGGGGCCCAGCCATTTCTAGTTACGCCCCTGGTCCCAGCTACTGATCATATCTATGAAAAAAGCCTCAGAGATTACCAAGTATATACCTCTACACTGCCATGCCAGAGGTAGATTGCCTCAGAGCTTGTTGCTGACATAGACAGTACACTACACTACAGTAGTAGTGCAGTTTATTGTATCATTGATCAACAGATCACAGATTAGTATACACTAGAGTACAGTAATACAGTAAAGCAAAAAAGTGTAAACTTTAGAGTCCTAACTTAAGGGTGTACGAAGAAAAGACGGTTGTGACGTGTAAACCACTAGGTACTTGTGTTACTAACTAACATAAGAGAGTCCTTGGGGAACCGTTATGTCTTGACTATCCAATTTGCCCTGCCTGGGTCAGGAACAGGTGCTTATCTACAACTTTCCGCTCAGCGTGAACTGTAAGCAGTCTTGGGAAAAACCATTGAAACGGTCTCTTTCTGTGACTTGACTGTAGACTGGAAATGGGAGGGAGCATTTGCAGGGAGATAAGCATTTGCTGTTTATTATTTTTACCGGCAACTATTTAGTTAAATATGACTTTCACTAGATTCTCGAAGTGGAATGAAAATCTGCTGTGATAATGTAGGGCCATAGGGGCCTATTCCACGGGAGTGGTAATCGGCCGAATCGGCCCGATTCGGCCGATTATCGCTCGGTGGAATAGAGAAAACGATTAGCCGATGATCGCGTAATCGGCTGATCGTTTATTTAGGGCCAGACCTAAAATCATCGGTCTCCCACCGCGCATCGCTATGGTGGAATAGCGGTGCGCGGCGGGCGACTGACGATTTGAGAAGCACCATACATTACCTGGTCCCACAGTGCCGCATCAGCAGCTCGGGAGCGCCTGACTGAGCTGTCAGACCGCTCAGCCAATCACAGGCCATTCACTATGTATGAATGCACCCATAGGGTAGCTTCACCTGTACTGGATTGCACCAAATTTCATGTGTGGGTTCCACAGTGAAATCCTCTGCGATAACCGGTACTGTCATTTTATACAGCTTTACGTGATCGCAGCTGATTTTTCATTCCGCTGCAAGAATGTAAAGCACATTTACACTTAACCCACAGCTGCTGGGCTAATACGTTAACTCACCACGCTCCCATCTGCTTCTGAGGCTCCCGGCTCCCTGACGTCCCACTGATTGGCTGAGCAGGATGCTAGGGAGTCAGGGGCCTGGGAAGCAAGCAGGAGCATGGGCAGCACGTGGTAATGTATTAGCCCGGCAGCAGTGGGTTAAGTGGAAAAGGACCTTACATTCTCACAGCAGAATGAAAAATCCACTGCGAGTATGCAAACCCATAGAAAATTACAGTACAGGGTATCGCAGCGGATTTCACTGCGGAACTCGCAGCGGGAAATCCGCTGCCATCCAGTACATGTGAAGCTACCGTTAAGGATTATTTCTAACCCAGGAAAAAATGGTCTAGAAAAAGGTTATGTAACCAAAGTTCCAACACGTGCACATCCATAATACCTTAATGAATGCAGCACTCATGGTGTAATAAGCAAAATGAATGTTTACTACAAGTTAACTCATGATCAATCACAGATTTAGACACATTGACAACTTTAGTTGTTGTGTACTTATAGTTGATGGGATATGGGTACTGGGACAGTGCACTTAACTTTAGGAAATGTAAGATGGCATTGCTCCATTCATGTTGCAATACATAGTTACCTCTACTCCTCTTTGCATTACTTTTACTAACCTGAACACTTTAAGGATAAAGAACATACTTCAGAAAAACAGCACAGTGCAGGATGCATGTTATGAAATGTATGAAGACCCCAATTGCCCTGCCGTCACTGTCCCCAATTGCCCTGCCGTCACTGTCCCCAATTGCCCTGCCGCATTCAGAGGTGCATGCCTCTTAGTGAAATCGGCAGGCGCAAAAATCTACACCTGCTCCTGAGCACAACCATGCCTTCCCCCTGCATTGCCGCACCCCTCGCCTGCCCATCAGGTAAGCAGGGGATATGGCTGGCATACGCCAGGGAAAAGGAGAGAATCTGCCAATGTCTCCCGATGCGTTTTGCCTTTGGATTGGCACCTTCCTGTACATTGCATTAGAGTGGTTACAAATTTATACGGTTTGCATGCATCCTGAGCTGTGCTTATTGCTGGGGTATGTTTTTTATCCTTGAGGTGTTCATTTACAAGCTACTGATCAACTGTGACAAGTGTTCGTGCGATGACCCTAATCCTGGCAGCAAATTATTTACATCATGTATGACCTTTTGTAAAGTTGTGCCTACATGAAAGCACAACAGTATAGCCCAAGCCCACATTTCAGATTTCTTGTCACCAATATCCCCTTATCGTGTGTTCTTTTTTTGTCCTTCATATATATTTTACCAACCTGAGCAACTGTGACACCTGCCATATACAGGCTTGTACACCTTGATACACTATATACCCTTTCCCCCTTTTTACTCCCCTCTGTTAATCCACTCTCTGTCTTCTTTTCCATTTTTTTATGTTAATTGCTGAAAAAGTTTATTAATAATGTGAGTCCAGAGCCTAGGCTATGGATAGACTACCGGCGGGGTAGCAAACAGCTGATTGACGGGCATCCAGGTGTCAGCACCCCACCATCAACTATTGATAGCCTATCCTGTGGACAGACTATGTTTTTTCCTGGACAACACTTCTTAAGAACTACCAGGACCATTAAAGATTTCAAACATTTTCCTACTATACTTGACATGACTCTCTTCTATCTCTTGATTTCAGAGCAACATTATCCTGTTCCTAACATACATGAAATAGTCTTTTCTACCTCTAGAGGGCAGACTGTGTACAGCTGTAAGTGGCTCCTATTGTCTAGTTGGGGTAATAGGGCATAGTATGTGTTGACATTGCTTACTAAAAAAGTAAAACCATGAACATTCCGTTTTGCCTGCTATTAACCTTAAAGTGTCCTCTGTATGTTATGTCACATAGAGTACAGCAAAGAACAATAAGTCCAATCAGCTTTACACATAACCAGCATTAATATAAAAGGATATATGTTACTCACTAGAGACGAGCGAACTTCAAGCATGCTCGAGTCCTTGCGAACCCGAACTTTCGGCATTTGATTAGCGGTGGCTGCTGAAGTTAGATAAAGCCCTAAGGCTATGTGGAAAACATGGATATAGTCATTGGCTGTAGCCATGTTTTCCAGACAACCTTAGAGCTTTATCCAAGTTCAGCAGCCCCAGCTAATCAAATGTCGAACGTTCGGATGGACTCGAACCCGAAACCGGTTCGCTCATCTCTATTACTCACTCAGTAACAGTTCGAGCAGAATTTATTTATCTGGTGATGTAATATGGTGATCTTTAAAAAACACTTCAGTTTTTGCCGCGATTTAACTGACTGCAATGGCAATGCATTGAAATCAATGGGAAGATGGTCATCCAGTGCACACAATGCATTGAATAATGGACGTTTTTACTGCGGGCGTCAAAATAATGAACATGATCATTATTTTCTGACGTCTTTTGCAAACAGCTGACTTTTTTATTAGTTGTTCACACTCAGTTTTTCTTTTGTCATAGTTCTTTCTCCGTTTAAACTCAATGGACTTTTCAATTAAGCCGCGCCCAAAGGCCAATTAGTAACCCCAAACTAGAATAATGTACAAACACCAGTCATTGCACTAAGGGGAGGACAGGCTGCTAAATGACGTCTGTTATTTTAGACTCAAAATAATGGACGTTATTTTAAACTGAGCTAAAAAAACGTTGTGTGAACATAGCCTATTTCTAAAATCCCAACATAAAGCTTTAGAATACAGTAGTTGACATATCAAGGTATATGGCTGTTGTAAATCCAGCAAGGCAAAGGGAAATCATTGACAGACTCTTCTGTGGGTATTAGAAAACAATAAGCATATTGATTATCTTGGAGATATATTTCAGGAAGGTGTACATCACCACATTGTTCATCTTGTATGGCAAAGCATTGTCTGTCACTCTTTTCTATGTGGCTGAAAAAAATGGTATGTCAATACATACTAGTCTAGTCTAGACTTTTTGGGTTCTTTGGCCTTCATTGGTAAAGGGAACCCTATGGATATGTTTGTATAAAAGAGCTTTTCTTGGCATGTACATTAAAGCGAATGTACCATCAGGTACATTCGCTTCAAGTGTTGCAAATGAATAGAACAGTCGGTGCCACAGTCCTTTTTTTCAGCCCAGGACAGTGCTCAGTAATAGACCAGCACTGTGCGCAGGAACCGGGCTGCAGTTCAAAAATTGGACTGCAGCACCGACTTCCCCCCTGCCGGCGCCGTTCTATTCATATGCATTCTGATGGACCTTCCGTGCAAACAGGGAAAAGCACTGTCTACAATGCTATTTAGTATCAGAAATGTACATGCCTCTGTACAGTTCTTTTTTTTTTTTTTTTAATTCTAAATTTTATTACATTTTTAAATTTTTATACATCGGGGGGTACAATTGGCGACTCGCAGGGCGCTGAAATAATCATATACAGACACATAATGCAGACAAACCTAACCACGGCTCCCATAAAGTACACTCATTTGGCATATCAAACCTACATAAAGGATAGGGAGTGAGCTAGCGCTCGACCTTGGAAAGGTCCGGAGACCAACAGAGAACAAAAGAAGGGGGGGGGAGGGGGGGAAAGTGAGGGGGGGGGCGGATGGGAAGAGGGGAAGTGCAGAGAGGGGTGGTAGAAGGAGGTAGGCTGCTCCTCACTTAGCCAGCAGAGACCTATATTCAGGAGACTCGGTGAACCTTTCCCAGTAATACCAGGTCTTAAAGAACCTAGAGTTTCGGGCATGAAGTTGAGCAGTCAGGTCCTCCATATGTTTGATGTCCTCCACTTTCCGTATCCACAGTGCAAGGCTAGGGGGGTCAGGTTGGCGCCACAGAGCGGGTATACAGGCCCGGGCGGCATTGATCAGGTGGCGGAGAATCGAGGTACGGTAACTTTTGAGAGGGATGTCGGACACATGCAGGAGGAAAAGAGCAGGCGAGAAAGGGAGGGGGTAGTCAGTAAAAGTGGAGGCAATACGCCAAACCTCTTTCCAGAAAGACTCCAACCTGGGACAACTCCAGAACGTATGGAGGAGGGAGCCCTCCTCGCCGCATTCCCTCCAGCATTGTGGGGACACCTCAGGGAAGATCCTGTGCAGTCGAACAGGCACCCGGTACCAACGGGAGAGGAGCTTGTAGCCCGCTTCCTGTATGCGGGAGGAGATCGAGGAGGAATGCGTGCACCGGAGCACTCTGTCCACCTGTACAGCGGTGAAGGAGGTGTTCAAGTCTTCCTCCCAGGCCCCGAGAAAGGGGGGAGATGGTTGATCGGGGGGTGAGCCCAACATGGCATAGAGGGTGGAAAGAGAGTGTCGGAGAGGGTCGGAGCCCAGGCACAGGGATTCAAAAGGTGTGTGTGGACGGGCAAAGCAGGAGGGCATGGGAAGGGTACGTAGGAAGTGATGGAGCTGAAGTGATCTCCAGAACCCAAAGGGGGTGGGGTCATTAAGGGCGTTAAGGTCAGAGAGCGAGGGCCATGCTGTGCCCCTGAGAAAGGATTGGGCACGAAAGCGACCCTCCCGGGACCAAGTGCGGAAGGCAGGGTCTTCCATCCCCGGGCGGAACGAGGGGTTATCCAGAATTGGGAACAGGGGAGAAGGGTGAGGGGCCATGAAGCTAGCGGAGAGATGCTTATGGCAGACCCGGAGTGTCGGGGCAATAGTGGGGTGGGAGCTCACAAGATTGGCGGAGGCCGGGAGCCAGGGAGCTGCCAGCAAAGACACTGGAGCAACTGCCTTTTCCAGATCCACCCATAGCTTCGAGGAGGAGTGACGGTGCCAGTCCAGCACTCTGGACAGGTGGGAGGCGACATAGTATTGATAGGTGTTGGGCAGTCCCAGACCTCCCTTTGATTTGGGGCGATATAAAACTGTCTTTGCTATGCGTGGTTGTTTGTGAGCCCATATGAATTTAGTAAGAAGTGAGGAGAGTTGCCTGAAGTATGACAGAGGCACCGTGACCGGGAGGGCCTGAAAGAGGTATAGTAAGCGAGGTAGGACATTCATTTTAAAAATTGCACAACGGCCAAACCAGGAGAAGGTGCCTCTGTGCCAGCGAAGCAAGTCCCCTTCTATCGTCTGGAGCATAGGCGGGAAGTTCGTTTTGTACAGGTCAGATGTGGAAGGGGTGAGCTGTACCCCCAAATATTTGAGGGAAGAGCGGGCCCAACGGAAGGGGAAGGACGCCTCGAGAGAGGAAGCTACCTCGGGGGGGAGGGATATGTTGAGAGCCTCCGACTTCTGGAGATTAATTTTATAGTTAGAGAGGGCCTGGTAGCGGGAGAGTTCTGACAGCAGGTTAGGAAGTGAGATTATGGGCCGGGTAAGGAAGAACAGGAGGTCATCCGCGTAAGCCGCAACTCTGTGTTCCACCGGCCCCACCCGTACCCCAGAGATGTCCGGATTACGCCTCACATGCCTGAGGAAGGGTTCCAGGGTCAGGATAAAGATCAGTGGGGAGAGGGGGCAGCCCTGTCGTGTACCGTTCGTGATAGGGAAGGAAGCTGAGAGAAGGCCATTGACCGAAACCCGGGCCGAGGGGTGGGAGTATAAAGAGCCTATCCACTCCAGCATGTGAGGCCCGAGACCAATATGCCTCAGTGTGGCAAAGAGGAAGGGCCAGGCTACACGGTCAAAGGCCTTCTCCGCGTCTGTGGACAGAAGCATGACGGGGAGGGAAGAGGAGCGGGCTAGATGGACGATGTTTATGGCTCTAATGGTATTATCGCGGGCCTCTCGCATGGGCATAAACCCTACTTGGTCAGGGTGTATTATGGCTTGGAGAAATGGGGTAAGACGAGCCGCCAGAATTTTAGAAAAGAATTTGAGGTCCAGGTTCAGGAGGGAAATGGGACGGTAATTTTGGCACAATGAGGGGTCTTTGCCGTCTTTGGGGATGACGGAGATATGGGCGCGGAGGGCATCTAGGGGGAGGGTGGAGCCAGTGGGTACCGAGTTAAAGGCAGACAGGAAGTGGTCCCGGAGGAGAGGCCCAAAGGTTTTGTAATAGGGCAAGGTGAACCCGTCGGGACCTGGGGATTTGCCCGAAGGGGACGTCTTAAGAGCCCAATCCCATTCTGAGGTTGTAATGGGGGATTCAAGCGCGGCGGCTTCCGTCTCTGACAACGTCGGCAGTCCCGATTCTGCCAGGTACGAGGCAACTGCCGAGTGAAAGGGTGGGGAATCCAGTGAGGACGAAGGGGTTGGCAGGCTATAGAGGGAGGTATAATAGTCCTTGAAGGATTCTGCTATCTGGGAAGTTAAGGACTGTTTTGATCCGGAGGAGGAAGTAATCTGGGGGATGAAAGAGCGGGCTCTCTGTTGGCGCAGTGCCCGGGCTAGGGTCTTACCCGGTTTGTTGCCAAATTCAAAATAGTGACGGCGGCATCGCGCTAGAGAGGCCTTGGCGTTTGCAAAGGTGAGATCTCTCAGCTTTCCGCGCAGATCCGCTAATTCCGACCCCGTGGCAGGATCCAGACTCGCCTTATGACGTTTGTCTAAGTCCGCAATACGCGTTATCAGAGACTGTATTTTGGCCAGTCGCTCCTTTTTAAGGCGAGTGGCGAGCTTAATAAACGTCCCCCTTATGAAGCATTTGTGGGCCTCCCATACCACTAACGGAGAAGATTCGGGAGAAGTATTAACAGAGAAATATGTAGAGAGGTCGGTCCGGACTTCGGCCAGGACCCCTGGGTCCCTTAGCAGGGTCTCGTTGAGACGCCAGGACCAGCTTCGCGGTTGGGGAGGAGCGAAGGAGAGAGAGAGTGAGATCAGAGCGTGATCAGAAAAAGAGATGGGGTCAATGGAGGCCGCCGTTACACAGTCCAAGTTTGCATGAGAAATGAAAAAATAGTCAATACGGGAATATACGTTATGCGGATGCGAGAAAAAGGTGTAGTCTTTATCGCGGGGATGGAGCAGCCGCCAGGTGTCCATAAGCTGGTAGGAGTGAAGGGATTGTTTTGCCTGTCTTAAAGAAGAGAAAGAGAGAGCAGAGTGGCCGGAAGAAGAGTCCAGGCGAGGGTCAAGAGCCATGTTGAGATCACCTCCAAGAACAACCACCCCCTCTAGGAAATCCTCGATCTCCGCTAGGTATCTCTGCAGAGAGGCAGCCTGCCCCACATTGGGAAGGTACACCGTGCCGAAGGTGCAAAGGATACCCGCCATTTTCCCCTTCACAAAAAGGAACCGTCCCTCTGCATCGGCTCTCTGATCTATAAATTCCCAGGGGGCCGTATGAGCAAACAATATCGTAACCCCTTTTGTTTTAGAGTCTGGAGAGCAACTGTGGTAAGCCTCTGTACAGTTCTAAAAGTGTGGCTCACTGTCATAAATACTTACTTTAGCCATGTCTTTTGTACACAATTTTATGTTACAGCTTATATTTTAACCCATTATCATATAAACAGAGCTCTGGAACCAATGGTGCTCTAAAAATAAATAATCATTAAGTTCTGATCAAAAGCACTGCTCTTCTCCATTAATACCTATAGTAAGGATGGAAGCAGTAGAGTAAGTTGGCATATCTACTTTTGAACCTTTATAGAAAATGATTAAGCTTTGCTCTCAGGATTAGTTAGAATCCTAGCAGGCAGACCACTACTGATATCCTGTGGGTACAGTATGTCCAGAAAATTAGTTGGTAAAATGCCTTTATTGAATTAGGTTTTAGGTAAATACATCCCTTCCTCTATCCTTTAACTCCTGCTATGTGGCTATCTTATTTTAGTATAAACGCCTTGGACGTGAAGGCGACATCTTTACATATTTCATTAGAATGTCACCAGACACTAAAGTTCCAGCATCATCTCTTTGGTCAATGCAAATTGGTGATTCATCATTAAATTTCAAATGCTCCAGGGCTCAAAACCCCAGTCCAGCAAATATGACCCGAATATTGCTGAAGTTGAAAATGCAAGCCCCATCTGGCCCTCCGTACAACATCTGTGTGTTTCTGGCAGCATGCCACAAATACAACTACTTTATGTTTAAATAGTCTGTGTTTGAGTTTTGTGCATTGTAGTTCTATAGAAATTTGTAGAAATTTCCTAGGAAAACGTCTTGAGGTTAAGAAAATTATTTCTTCCTGCTAGCTAAAATCTATTTTTATTTGGTGTGTAACATAGACAGTGACTAGCCTACATTCTACCAAGAATACCGTAACAAAATACTTGGTCATTTGTTCTTTTTGGATAATCAAATCTTCTATTCTCCAGTGTTATTTATCAATCCTTTCTATTTCTAAACGTATGCCCCCTCATTAAAAATAGGTGTGTTTTTATAGCTTGTCCAAGAGCAGGAGCAGACACTGTTGGTTTTAGTGATGGTGGTGTTACAGTGCGAGCAGGTGTGTCTAGTCTTTACAGAACTGCCCTATACTTTGTGAATGGTACAGAGACAAGCCCAGTCTAATTGAATATTATCATTAATCCAGTCATTGTGCCTTTGCATGACCAACACAGGCCTAATGTCATCTTCATGGCTGACAATACTCATGCTCATCGAGGTCACATAAGGGAACAATTGCTGGAGACTGAGGGACCTCAAATGAAGTGGCCTGCACTTTCCCCAGACCCAATCCCATAGGAAATTTATGGGATCAGCTGAGCCGCTGTGCAGAGGCTTGTAGCTCTGTACCCCAGAACCTCAGTGACCTGAGGGCTGCCCTTCAAGAAGAGTGGGATGCCATGCCTCAGCAGACAATAAGTCAACTTGAACAGCATGAGATGTCATTGTCAAGATAGAGTTGATGTCCAAGGACACATGACAATTCATTGAGACACTGACATTTTTATTGCAGTATACCCACCATTGGTGTTTGCTTTTGTTTCAACAATAAAAAAAAAAAGTGTGAGCTCAACCTTGGGTATGGTTCTGGGTACAGTAAAACCGTGTATGGGTCTGGGTACAGTATATATTGCATAGTATATGGGCTGTGTAATTCGAGTGCACTACCTGGTATAGCACCCTACTAAGTTCCACACTGTCAGCTCACCCACTCCTTTACTGATTCGCACGGATCCACCTTCGGTTATGTGCTGCGACATCCAAGAAAAAGGAAAAACGAACCAGCTTTTTTCAGTAAAATCAATACTTGTGCTTTATTTAGATTTTCTCAACAGGACATAATACACCATCGTGCTACACACTTCTCAGTCTCTGATGACGCGTTTCGGACACATGCGCCCTTGTGCTTGCATCTGTGAGCAAGGGCGCATGTGTCCGAAACACGTAATCAGAGACTGAGAAGTGTGTAGCACGCTGGCGTATTATGTCCTGTTGAGAAAATCTAAACAAAGCGCAAGTATTGATTTTACTGAAAAAAGCTGGATCGTTTTTCCTTTTTCTTGGATAGCACCCTACTAACCAGCCAACTGTAGACAAATCAATGTGGTAGGCTCTCTAGAAAATATTTTATTATAATTAAAAACTATGATATATGGTTAGAATTTCTGAAATACTATAGAATATTACACCTTCATCTGTAGGCTTAAAAGGGGATATTGAGGTACAATGACAGAATGTTAGATATAAAATATTAAGTACATAGAAAATGCAGAGTGGGATATTATATAATGCACATAAAATTCATTTTCTATTGACAGCATTTGCAGGGTCCTTGCGAGCTGTGCTATTGGTTTCTATGTATATATAGTTTGTGTTCCAAAGTAATATTGCTGCTGCAGATGCAGAGGTTTCTCACTACTGTTTGTATAGGGACTTGAGTACTTTACTCCAAACAATATATAGGTAAAGATATAGCAAAGTTGTTGCAGTTAGTTATTTGTTGCTAGTGTATTATGGTCAAGGAGCACATATATGTTCAGTTTTGTCTCCTATTATTTGTATAGATACGTGTTACCGACAGTCGGGACAAGTAAGTTGTTATAGTTGATGGCACACGGTAGATACTTGCACCACGGCGTTCCCTTTGTTGCTGACACAGCGGTAGATTAAGTTAATTGTAAATGTAATTTAAAGAATTCAGTCCAGAGACTGGAATGAACTTAATCTACATTTAATCTCCAGACTAATGTCAAAACGAACTTTTGCAACAATTTACTGGAGAAAGAATACAAACTATCCTGAAACGCGTCTAAATGTTGCAGTAGAGTGGTGACTACCAACTATTCAGCTGCTAATTTACCAAACGAGATTGCCACCTTGGTACCAGTAGTGAGCTCACCAACCACAGCACGTGCATTGGAGCCACCGGCCCACCAGTCTCCCACTGTGTCAGCAACAGAAGGAACACCCTGGTGCAAGCATCTACCGTGTGCCGCCAGAGGGAGAGCACTGCTGGATGAGCGCATGCCCCAAACAACTGACCATTGAGACCGGCTACACATGTGAAGATCTCTGCTGGCTCCACAAACATCAGACAGAGCGCTGCTAGACAAGCTAACTAACTGCAACAACTTTGGTATATCTGATATTATTTGGAGTAAAGTATATTTTATAAGTACTTAATATTTTATATCTAACATTCTGCCATTGTACCTCAATATTCCTTTTTAACCCTACATATGAAGGTGTCATATTCTGTACTATTTCAGAAATTCTAACTATCATTGATTTTTAGTTTGAGATGAGAAAAACACCATTGCATGCGTCTGCTGAAATGCCCTACTTTCATATTATAATATCACTGTAGAGTGAACTTTTTATGTTTTAAAAAAAAAAATTCACCTTAAGGCTAAAGAGTTGACTTTGATCGGAGAGCGGAGGCACGTGAGATGTCCCATTAAAACAATGGCACAGGTTGAATGTCAAGCAGCGTCTGTGGCGTGGGCTTCGCTTGAAATTCCTCCACTTTTACTTAGTGTGAACAGGCCCTTATTGCACTAAATGAAAATATTGCATTTGGATGGAAATATTCTAATAAAAGATAGCATTTGTAATAGTTTACTGTGATTGGCCTGACTGAATGGTCACACTATACACAGTAACTAAATGGCCAGATAAGTTACTCTAAAAAGAAAATATGTCTTTGCAAAATCACTCTTTAGGTTCCTCTTTCAGAAGAGGAACAGGATGCAGTAAGAAGGTGCTAAGCTGCTGGCGATAAGAGTAAGCAACAAGTGAACGCTGAGCTCAGGGCACTGTGCGGGGACAAGGGATGTATACATATCCAATATGTAATGCTTGTGTGTAAGTATCTGCTCGCTGAGAGTCTACACTACCACAAAGGTAAAGAATAAGACTGTGATTGACCTGATTAGGTCAATGTCCTCTTCTCTTTATCTTTGCTTCTTACTTGATTTTTGAGAGACTGTGTACAACAAAGGATTTCCCTTATTATTATGGTATATGATAATGTTAATTAGCCAAGCCTACTTGTAAGGGTCAGAACATGTATGTATAGGAGTGTATATGGATACACTGCCTCTGTTTAGTGCCTATTATATAAAATCAATTGTTTGCTAGCTTAGGTTAGGTTCATGTCTGTGTTGGAGGCTCCATTCGAATTACTGTTGGATGTCTTGGTGGTGTTATAGTATATTGCATTATCATCTTGGGTAAGTTTAAAGCAAGTGGCAATGTGGCAGATCTTATTTTACCCTTGCATTTTACTGCTCAACCACAATCTCTGTACAGTGAGAAGGGAAGGATTGCCACATAGTGACTGGCAGCTAGAATGAACCACATTGGAGAGTTGATGAGGAAACATTAAAGGGACTGTAAGATCTAGATTTTTTTCTGATTACAGGCAGATATTGAAGATAAACATTTTCTTTTTTGTAATATTTTTCTATTTTCTAATAATTTTCTGTAATTTACATATCTTTGTACACTATTATGGGGTCAGTCATTGTTTTTAACAACATTTAAATACTTTACACCAAGCCCCATGGATATAGGCAAGAATATACATGAGCTATTTTATTGATATGAAGGGGAAAAGGGAAAATGTTACTGGGTACTCTGTGACCTTTGAAGAGGTCATTCCACAGGGAGTGAGAGGCTGAGCCATGAGCTTTGTCTATTGTTTTATTTATCTACTGGTGTTACCTATCGCTATAATTCTGTACAGAACACTTTCCAGCAGCCTCCTCCTTATCACCACAGAGAAAACAGGTGTCAGCTTAGTTTTAGGCTGGTGACAATGGAAATTCTAGGATTTTTTTAAAATGTTGAAAGTAAAATGGAAAATTAGACAAAACATCTACAGTGTGCACAAGGGACTGTATCAGGTGGTGTAGTGCAGTGCTAGCTGGGTACAGTAGTGCACAGCCTATGTCACATGGCAGAGGAGCAATGCTAGTGTCCCCTGTGTACTGCACACATGCCTTTTTCAAAGAGCTTTTTTCAATCCTACAAAGTGTAGTCAAATGACTTCTGACACTAGGATACCTTAAGGGTACGTTCACACGTACAGGATCTGCAGCATATCCTGTACGTGTGAACATACCCTAAAACAACTTTACTAGGCAGTTCTTGTGAAAATCTAACAAACATACAGTCTTTTAAAGCACAAGGTGGATACAGCTTGTATACTTATAAGTAGGCAGATTTGGTCAAGCTATACAGACCAGCTTTCCCCACCGCCTGGTTGCACTGGTGGCTGTCAGAAGGTTGTCAGAAATCACTACCCCTAAATCCTTCTCTTCTGAAGTCTTTGATAACACAGAAATGCTGATATGATATTTAGAGGATTCCTTCTCCCCAAGTGCATTATTTTATATTTGGAAACAATAGACTTCAATTTACATTGTTTTGACCACTTATCTAGTAAAACGAAATCCTTTTCCATATTGCTGACACCTCTGGGAATACCAACCCTGTAACACACTTTTGTGTCATCATCAAACAGATAAACCTTACCCGCCAAACCTTATCCTATGTCACTTACAAACATATTAAAAAGAAGAGTACCCAGAACAGACCCTTGTGGCACACCACTTGTATCCAGTCTCTGCTCAGAATATACACCATTAACAATGACCCCCTTATACCTATCCTCCAGCCAACCACAAATCCACTAACTATCCAGGGATTAAGTCCACTTTTTACTAACTTTTTTCACAGCATTATATGTAGAACTGTATTAAAGGCTTTGGTGAAATCCAGATAGATGATATCCGCAGCACCAGCTATATCCAGCAATTTTGTGACATAGGGTAGTATTACACGGGCCAATGGGGGCCCGATAATAACTGTAAACGAGCACTGATCTGCTGATCTTGTTTACTGGGTGGCCCAAGAATCGTTTAACAAGGGCTGCATGGACATAGTTACCAATGTCCTTGCAGCCCTTGCTTAAACTTTATACATTACCTATCTATGCAGCAGGGCTCCTCTTGCGCTCTGCTTCTCCCTGGGTCCCACGCGCTGCAGCTCCGTGGCGGTCCCGACCTGTGATTGGCTGAGCGGCCTGTCAGCTCAGGCAGGCCACTCTGGAGCTGCAGCCCGCGGGACCCGGGGAGAAGCAGAGCGTAAGAGAAGCCCTGCAGCCTGGATAGGTAATGTATACAGTTTGGAAATCGTCAGCCGCCGGCCGCACACCGCTATTAAACATAGCGATGCATAGTCGGCGCCTGACAATTATAGGTCCAAAGCTATATCAACGATCAGCTGATGATCATTGCCATTGGCTGATCGTTGTGTTTATTACACGGAGCGATAGTCGGTTGGTTAGGGCCGATTCAGCCGATTATTGTTTCGTCTAATAGGGCCCTCAGTCAAATAAATCAATGAGATTGCCATCAGTAAAGCTGGACTGTTGTGTATGGAGCCATCATATAGCCATGTGCATGCAGCTGAAGAGCTCTGGGACCATTGGTTTAATGTTCTTTATAGTAACAATAATCCAATGTACAATAGAAATGACTTGGAGATGATATAATTCAATTTAATCTCTGTCTATTAAAGGGATTATCTCATCAGTGCTCCTAGCAGCCTGGGCAAATATCTGACTTTTCTAGGGAAAGCTGCAAGCAGCCAGGCAAGTAGTAGGACATGGCAGCGATTTCGATAAATGGCTCTTATTTTCCTACAAAGCGGAGTGGTTATTCCTTCTAGCTCATAGAATGGGGGTCTCTAGCAAGGAACCCTCATCGATGTTATCCATATTCCCTAACAGGATACGTGAACAGTGGTTTTATTTATAAGACAACCAGTGCAATGACTGATTCAAGTTTTGTGTTGATCGACTGTTATGACATATGGCAACTTAACTGGCAACATGTAGTAATCTTGAAACAAGAATTGGTGCAACATTGTTTGTGACACTTCCTTGCAACGTCACAGGTATATAAATGGTGCAACGGTATCATAATATTAGATCCTTATAATATAACACTACACAAAAAATACTTTGCTGGCTTCAACTAGTCTATAAGCTAATTTGTTTTTTTGGGGACATTGCAGTATGAACCATTTATTGGCTGTACTGCACACTGTTCATAGAATGTGCCCTCATAGCGTAATAATGCCCTCCCATGTGCTCCCATGTTGTATAAAACCATGTGAAAAAAAGGGGTTTGGGAGTCTGTTTCTATTGAGCGAGGACACACGCCCAAGCTACACTGACCAAATGCCTTACTACTGACTGTTTGTACGAAGAGAGAGAAATTTCACACTGATCTAGCAGGAATGGAACAGGTCATCCAGTTATAGGATAATCTGTAAACCTGCAGGTCAGATGCCAAACCATGGTGCAAAAGGGTAATAGGGTACTTCCAACATGCATGGAGTAGAGCTCCAGTCTTTGAGTCACACGACCAGCAAAGATCCCAGCAAAGAAACAGAAAGCAAAGATCAAGATATGTAACATAGAGAAGCCTATCACTCACTACTCAGTCTAGCACTGGAAATGGGACACCTTGTGAGCCAATGTTAAATGTCTATCCCTCTGTTGTCTTGAGAAGGATCCACAAAGGTCCTTCTCTGACTCATCTAATATAATGGGGGGAGGACAGTGACCTAAGGGGGAGTTCATCAGTCTGTAAATAGAAGGGTGTTGATGAAAAGTGCCAGAAGAATAAATGGAAATTATTCATTGTTGCAGTACTATCAAATGTAAAACTAACCCATGTATAGGATGGTTTATTTATTTATATACACAAATGAGCAGCAATTGGCAACAGGACGAGGTTTATCATTTCCATTGCTTATTGTCTCTTCCACCTTTATTTAATTGATAGCCTCTGCTGTAGGGGGTGGAAACACTAGGCACTTGGGTCAGTCTAAAGGTATGACTGTGAAGGGGGTTTAAACTGGTGTGACTTGTTAAAAGAAAATGAATGAGAAAGTCCAGGGACTTGAGTCACAAAATTAATTGTGGAGGATTTATAACATAAGGTAATAACCAGTAATAACATAATATAAAGTAATAACCAGTCAAAGTTCAAGACATTCTGAGATTATTGTAATTTGTGTCATATCCAAAGTTCAAAAGAAATGGAAATAACCTTAAGAAAAGAATTTCTGAAGGTTAGAATTTGCCTTTTATTGTGTGTTTTGAAGAAAATGTGTTGTATCGAGCTCCCAGTTAGCCAGAATAATACCCAACTCAGCTGACAGAGCTTTGTCAGTTTGGTAAGGTAGCACTTGGGCCATTTGGGAGCTCACTGCATCGCAATTCCTTATGATGGATTGAGTCCCATTCACTGGGAGGTGTTAAGTCGATGATATGTGGCCAGCATATGCATTGCGTTTCAAGGACTATACACAGCAGTGTGCAAGGGACCTTAGGATATTATCACATTGCATCCCAATGTATATCTCGCACATATACCTATGATGCCTATGACACTTATGTTACTTTGTGCTATCCTTCATACTTAGGGTTCAATGTGAAAAAAAGTATAAATATGCATATATTTTTCAACTTTATTCTGCTCTATGGAATAATGCAAAAGTCTGAGCTATTCTATAAGCAGATACTGACATTAAGCATCTGAATTAAGGCCAAAATGATACCCTTTTGGCCACCATTGGGTATTGGGGTCCAATGTATATGCCATATAGGTTGGAACTGGGAGAATTTCTTGTTCGTACAGTAAATAGATACTGCAAACACAGTGGGAAGCCAAATAAATTCACACTCCAACCATTGTTATGTATAGTAAGGATATCTTAAATGTCAATTAAGCTGCACAAATGGGTGATGAACTAGTATAGAATTTACTGAATATGATTCTATACATATATGTTTTACATTTTGATTGTGTATAGAAATGAAACTTTTATGCTCCTCATTTTTCTGCTTTTTATAGGAGAGCCTGGCTAGCACAATGCAAGATAATACACCAGTTTATTGCAATCTTGAAGAGATGAAGCAAAGAAAAGGAGCTCCTCCTAGCCCTACATGTTCTCCTGTCCACATAGTGGACAACTGGGAATATCATGTTGACCCTATTACAGGCAGGAATTTCTTTATCAACATAGAGACCAGAGAAAAAACATGGAAACCACCAAGGAGGTCTAAGACTCCTGGATGTGTGAGTATATTTTTTCTAAAGATCTCATTGACACCAGTGTGTTACTGTGTTGCATGCCAAACTAAAACAGAAAGATGCAACAGCAACCTGCAAGTGCTAAGACTTATGCTACGTTTACACGGAGCGATTATCGGGCGAATTTTCACGATAACGATCGAATTCGAACGATAATCGTACGTGTAAACGCGGCGAACGATCGAAAAATCGTTCATTTTGAACTTTTAACATGTTCATAAATCGTCGTTCGCAAAAAATTCGCCAATCGTTCCATGTTAACAGTCGTTCACTGATTTTACCTATGTGTGAGATAGGCTTAACCGATCGCAAAATGATCGCAAAACGAATTTTCTGTACGATATATCGTTCCATCTAAACGCTGATCGTAATAGAAAAAATCGTTACTTCGAAATCGTTAATTGTACAATCGAGCCAATAATTGCCTCGTGTAAACTTAGCATAAGGGTCCATTTACACAGAAAGAGTATCTGACAGATTATCTGCCAAAGATTTGAAGCCAAAGCCAGAAACAGACTATAAACAGAGATCAGGAAAGCCTGAGATTGCTGCTCTTTTTTTAAAATCCATTCGTGGCTTTGGCTTCAAATCTTTGGCAGATAATCTGTTAGATAATCTTTCTGCGTAAACGGACCCTTACTGTATATACTTCCTGTCGTATACAAGATATAGGTATTTAAAATGCCCTAAAAAAATTTTTTTAAAATGCTTTTTGTGTTATACTGTGTTGCATGCCTCCAAGTCAGTTTCCCCCTAGATCCCGCTAGAAGAATCCCATGGTGTTAAAAAAAAAAAATCAAAAGGCAGGGGGTGCGAGAACATAATAAACAAAGTATGCTTACCCCGTATCGCTGCTGCCAGGTCCTGTTGACAGCAACTGGCCTTCTGCAGATCTTCCAGCTTCAACGTCACGTACTCAGCCAATCAGTGACTGGGATGGCAGCTGTCAGCAAGACCCAGGACCTACACTATGAAGGCACAAGGACGGTTAAGTATACATCGTTTATTAAGTTGCCGTACCCTTCTGCCGGCCTTGCTTTTTAAAAATTTTCATGGGACTTTCCATTTAACTGTGAGTGGAACAGATTTATTAAACTTGCGCCCCAGCATACGCCACAGAGAAGGTGCAAATTCTTACCTTCTCCATAGCATATGCCAGCTGTAACCACACTTGCCTGGTGGGCCGGCAGGGGGATGTGGGGAGGAAGTGTGGCTCCTCCTGTGCCTAATTAATCTTGGTTTTTGCCTGGAAACTTTATTGCTTTATCCTTGCATTAAATTTAAAGAGTCGCCACTTTTAATCTATAGTTTTAAGCGCAGTTGAAATGGAAATACTGTGTTTTGAATTCCCGTTAGGATGATCTTAACCTTATATCATTTCATTTGTAATTCTTTTACATAAACAGACAGTCACACCGCCAGCAGGTTTTGAATCAAATGAAGAAAGTGATGATCCCTCATCCAGATCACAACCACAGGTAATACTGTTATTTACTGCATGATGCAGAATCATATAGGTTATTTTAAAGGGATTCTGTCAGCACATTGGGTGCTTACAGTGTGTTGTAGCTGGCAGTCCCCTAGTGAGCATGTTACCTTTTGGTAATTTGTCTGTGGAGTTGATTATGCGCATTCTCAGGTCTCATACTGTAATGCAGGGGTCCACACTGGCACACCTCACCAATCCTCCCTCTTCTTCATGAATAATCAATGCTGCCCGGCCTCCTGCTCGCTCAGCTGTCAGCCAGTGTCTCTGATTGCAGATCAGTCTTCTGTAGGCAGTTTATGGCTGAAAGAAACACTCAGATATAGTATATCTCCAGGCACAAGTGTATTGGATCTGTTGTCCAGGGGTAAATCATCTTTGTAGAGACCAACAACTGTTTTTTTTCACTATTGGCTTGATTTATCTGATAGACATTACATATAGTTGCTGTATATATTTTTTCTTTTTTTACATTTTTAAAATTGCAAAGAATTGCCAATTAGGTCCAAATTGGTTTTAAAATTCTGCTTTTTTATACAATAATGAGAAAAAACTAAAAAATAAATTGCTATATTTAATTTCCATCGTGGGAATCGAAGGAAAATTTTTTTTTTAGTCTCTACACAGATGATTTCCCCCTAGAGCATGGCTCCAACTTATTTGTGCTAGGATATTCAAGTATATCTGAATATTTCTTCTAGACATAAACTGCCTACAGAGGACTGATCTGCAATCAGAAACACTGGCTGACAGCTGAGTGAGCAGGAGGCCGGGCAGCAGAGAATATTCATGAAGGAGAGGGAGGAGGGAGTGGTGAGGTGTGCCACAGTGCCGCCCAAACACTGAGGCACACCTCCTCTTTGACTCTTCATTACAATAGGAGACCTGAGATTGTGCATAATCCACTTCACAGACAAATTACCAAAAGGTAACATGCTCCCTAGGGAACTGCCAGCACCTCAGGTAGGGCCCAGGTGCTGACAGATTCCCTTTAAACCTGTCCATATGCCCTTGGGATCTCTGTTTTATAGAAGCTCTTATGCAACTGGGAAGGTTTTATTTTGAAAAAAAATATCTTTTTGTATGTAGCCCCTTGTCAGACAACTGATCGCAGGGATCCAGTTGCTAAAATATCCATGAATCAGCTGTCATTGTTTGGAATCTGCCCAAACCATATATCTGTACCATAAACTATAATACCAGATAAAATCTTATAAGTGTGTGTGTGTGTAGTGGGGGGTTGTGGTTTATTAACCAAAAAAGTGAAAATGGCCAGATGCGAATAAATGATACATTTGAGCCTCTCTAGTAGGATGGCAGACTTCTTGTTAGAATTGTGAAGCTGGTGTGGAATCCAAGGAAGGACTTCATACTGTCAGCTGTCTGAGATTCTGTCCACAGCCCAGCCCCAGATGAAAAGGTTTTTTGTGTTTATGGTAGAAATGCAGGCTATTTTAAAACAACTGTTCAGGATTTTCTGCATAGGAATGGTTTGAGAGATAACCCCTTTAAGTATACTCAACAACATTAACATTCAACTGTAAAAGTATAACAACATGACATCTCCGTTGATCACTGAAGTACTGATATTTTTATTCATCTGACTTTCTCGCACAGCTGCTACATTTTTATCCTATTCCTTCCTTATTCTACCTCTGAGTAGTTACCGCCCTCCTCTTTTCTTTTCAACGCTGTCACCAAAGCAGCTCATATTTCAGTACTTCCTTATTACTCTGAGGACATGGAGCAGGTTGTACATAGACAGATATCACAGGGGGATCCTGAGGATAAAGAATACCCCGAAGTATTTTGTGATTTGAGTCCTGGATATGTAAGTCACCCTGACAATTAACCTGATCTACTTGTTGTTATTGCATCCTTTATTTCTCCTATGCTTGTCACTTTCCCAGGTAACAGGTAACAGGTAGACAGCCGTAGAACCATTTCTACACAGTAATCAATGTGGTTGATGCAGCTATGGTAAATATATATATATATATATATATATATATATATATATATATATTTATTCGCAAGTATTTCTTGGTAACCTATATAATTTCATTAGGTGGAAAAAAATAATTAATGATCTCATGTTCAAAAGGTGTGAATGGGGCTATTTGAATGAATGGGTCTGTAGTGCTGCGGAATGTGTGACCTGGGCCTAACTTTCTTGCAAAACCTTGCAAAAACTGTGGTATTACAATTCAGCTCCATTCACTTCAATGGAACCGAGCTGCAAAACACACACCCAAACTGAGGACAGGAGAAGTGTTGTTTCTGGAAGAAAGTTTTACTTACGCATGGATAATCCCTTTAAAGCATTGCTGTCATTTATATTAACTTTTAAATGTTGCTTAGACATAGCATAGGTTAAGATCACCCTGGCTTTTGGGTTTCAACCCTGAGACCACTGCAATCGTGAGCGATAGACTATAGGGCTAAGTGCATCGCTGTGCATTTCATTGTCTGACCTGCTGCCATATCCGACTCATAATAGGAGTCAGGCTCTATTAAAGATAGAACCTTACTCCTGCTATGTAGGATTGAAAGGTCAAGTGGGCAGTGAAACATTAAAGAGGACCTGTCACCCCCTGTGCCGGGGTGACAGGCTCCTGACCCCCCGCTGGAGCACCCTATACTCACCTGATCCCGCCGGGTCCCGCTTCTTGAGCCAGTCGGGTGACTGAGATATTAGCGCCCGAAGCCCGGCATGCGCGCTCCTCAGATGAGTCCAACTCTCATAGAGAATGACAGGTGAGTCCGACGCTCCATCATTCTCTATGAGCGTTGGACTCATCTGAGGAGCGCGCGCGCCGGGCTTCGGGCGCTGAAATCTCCGTCACCCGACCGTGTCAAGGAGCGGGACCCGTCGGGATCAGGTGAGTATAGGGTGCTTCTGTGGGGGGCCGGGAGCCTGCCACCCCCGCACGGGGGGTAACAGGTTCCCTTTCAAATTTAATACAAATTACAGTAACACTTTGATAGAACATGGAATTTGGCTTTAGATCTGTTGGCTGACCTTAGGGGATCACCATCCTACAAAGTGTGCAGCATAGCGATTGTATAGTAATGGGATAAGATTTTATATGAAACTGTTATTTGCCTTTAGTTTTTGGCACAGTATAGTATATTTTGAGGTAACGGTAAAAAATGCTGTTATGTTATTTTCCATACTGTATGCCAATACAATATTTAGGGGTAGAGTTTAACAGAAAAAAATGGACAGGGCATCATCCAATGTATGTAGCTTGTGCACTCTGAAAGGGGTATTCCCATAGCATATGTTTATGCTATAAATGTCTGATATGTGGGTCCCACCTTTGGGACCTGCCCCTAACTTCAGAACATTGTCCTTCTGACCTGTCTGATGTAGTGGTCCATCGCATGCATTGCTATACCACAAATGTGTAAGATCGGAATAACTCATTGAGTTATATTATTGTTTCCATGTGGCGCTCTTGTCTTGTCCCAGAATCCATAAATACATTTTTTTTTGCATCCGGTGAGCCTTATTGTACACAAGATAGGAGGCCCAATGGAAATGCATTCTATAGAACCAGGTTACTATATATATAAAAAGTAGTGGTATGATTGCTGGGACCCCCAGTGATTACAAGAATGGGAGACTACAGTTGTATGGAGCTGCAGTCAGGCATGTGCGCTGTTGTTTCATATAGTACATCTCCATAGGTGGCAGAGAACTAGTCATTAGAGCCTGTGAATACGTTATAACTGTTGTTGGTTGGAATACCCTTTTAACTTACCCTAAGTGTTTTATGATCACCATTGCTAAATTAAAGGGACGTATAATGTATGCTGCACACATCATTTAAAGTGTTTCTGTCATAATAACTTTCAAAATCTAAATCAATGTGATATAAAGCAAGTTTGCTATTTACATTCATTTTTTTAAGTTCTCATGGAAAACACGGCACTTCCTATGTTCTGACTCATCAAAGAGTCTAAACGCAGGAAGTCCTGTGTTTCCCAGGCTATCTGAGCACTCACAGAGAGAAGACAGTCATGTTGTTGATGGACACATTGAGCCGTGACTCTCTGTACTGGCCGGAATTCCTGTGTTTAGTCTCTTTTTTTTTAACCAGCACAAGTCAGAAAATCTGCCTTCAGGAGACTGGACCTGGATTTCTGGTAAGTTCAGCTTTGTTTTATAGCATTATAACGGGAAAAAAAAAAAGAATGTAAATTACAAACTTGCGTTATTTCACAACTACAGTTGATTTAGATTTTGAAAGTTATAATTACAGTGACACTTTAAATTCTAAACTCTTTAATTGCCAATATGGCTGTCACTTTGGATGACATTTCTCAGGTATGTTTAATACGGTGTCACCTGTTGATAGTTTGATGGAAATATGCTTGCGATCAGTGAATTCTTTTTTTTTTTTTACCATCATACCTTTGTAGTATTTAAAGGTATACAGTATACAGGCTCCACGGGTTATACCCTGAATATGATAAATTGTGCAATTGTTTCCATGTCACATGCTATAGAGCCCAGAGAACAGTATTTTTTCAGTTGTAGCCAACAAAATGAACTGTTGTATCTTATGTAATGACCGTAGTCTGGCAGAATTTCAGAGAATAGCAGGGTAGAGCAAGAACATGTAACTGTCATATGCAATTGGAAAACCCAAGAAGTTCTGGTGTCTTTACAACAGTCAATGTTTTCAATTTTCAAACTTTCTTTGCAATAAACATATGCAATAAACATTAACAGGGATTTACTGCTTACCAGACCTGGTGACACATATTGTCACTAAGGTCAGTGCACTCTGAACCTCTCCTTTCCCTGCAATCAACATCAATATTGACTATTTTTAGTTATCATGCTGTAAAACAAAGCTGTACTTACTTGTATCCAGGTTCAGTCTCCTAAAGGCAGCTTTTTAGTTTTGTGTTGGTTAAAAAAAAAGACCAATGCACTGGCCTGATGGAAAAAAAACATTGAGCCGTGACTGTCTGTACTGGCCGGGACTTCCTGTGTTTGGTCTCTTTTTTCCAGCCAGCACAAGACTAAAAAGCTGCCTTCAAGAGACTGGATACAAGTAAGTATAGCTTTGTTATAAAGCATGATAACTAAAAAATATAACAATGAATGTAAATTGCAAATATGTTTTATATCACATCCCCTGTTGATTTAGATATTTAGTTTTTTAGTTTATCTTATCAAAATACAGTGGTGCCTTGGATTACGAGCATAATTCGTTCCGGGGCCGCGCTTGTAATCCAAATCACTCTTAAACCAAAGCAAATTTTCCCATAAGAAATCATAGAAATGCAGACAATTGGCTCCACACCCCAAAAATAATGATTTATTATTCTGAATAACATGTAAAACAAATGAAACAAACATTCAGAAACAGCAGAATATGTGATATTATAAGTTACTGTACAAGGATGGGAAACAAGGGCGGACAGAGACTTCAGGGAGCATGAAGGAATGAGCAGGACATATGTGGGCACATACATGTAGCACTCTCTGTCTGGGGAGAGAGGGGTTACAGCTATAGAGAGATTACCTCCACAGTCCTGTCCACTGATGTAAGCCCCAGCCTGAAGGAGATCTGCTATGATTTGGAAGGTGAGGGAGACTTCCTGGGTCAGAGTACAGTGCTGTAGACCATGCTATGCAGACCATACCCCTCCTCCACTCGCGCTCCCACCCAGTACAGGGAGCTCTTAAACCAAAGCAATGCTCTTAAACCAAGTCACAATTTTGAAAAACTGTGTGCTCTTAACCCAAGGTACCACTGTAATTTAAAAGCACAGGATACAAAATCTTACTTTACCGAATGTATCCAGGGGCCATGTTTTCTTTGTGTTATGTAGTACAGAAAGTGTTCGCTCTGCACCATACAACCTCTTCAACTCATTGTCTTTTGTTAGTTAAACAGGAAATTATCTTAGTCACACGACCAAAGATAGAGAAACTGTGGTTCTATTATGTTGTGTTCTTAAGCCTGCAGAATTGTCTATCTAGCTCAGTGCTACAAATCCTTATGTGCTGTACAAGGGTTAAAGGGAACCAATCACCAAAAAAATCGATATGAAGGCAATAATATGTTCTTATACACCCTCTAAAACACTTTCCACACTTGTATCTATAGCAGCTGCCCCCGCCCCTCACACCCCAAAATTATACTTTGATCTTGTCCCCGCTGTATGCAAATTCCAGTAAGGTAGTCATGTGGGCGGTTCATCATTCTAAGTAGTCACATTCAGGCCGAGTAGTCACGGCCTCGGGGGGCTGGGTTTGGCTGTAATCACGCCTCTGTGGGCATCATACACAGCCCCTGTTACTGCATCATCATAGGGGGCGGGGCTGGGACTGTGTAACTAAGATACAGCATAGTGGCTGCCTATCCCCCTGCACTGTATATGTGTGACCTGTCCTCACACACAGGCAGCAGCTGCTGCACACAGCCTCCCGGAATGGATGGTTCTACACCAGCTGCTGGCTGCAGAATCATTCACTGACGCCGTTTTCACCCCTCCCCCTCCTTTCTCTCCCTGTTCTCTGTGTGACTCCATCTCCCCGTGACAGCAGCGGCCCCCCTCCCTCCTCTCCTCTCCGCTCCTTTCCTCCTCCTGCCGTCGGTGCTGCACTCCTTATCTCTCATCTCCCTCTCTGACAGCATAAGAGACGGAGCGGCACCAGAAGCACACGGGAGAGAGAGGAGGGGGCCACACACTGTAACTGCTGGAGGAGAGGGAGGGGGCATAAGGGCCTCCCTGGATGATTCTGCAGCCAGCATCACAGGTATAACAGCGCTTTGGTTTATGTGCTGGCTGCTGCTGGTGTGGAACCATCCATTCCGGGAGGCTGTGTGCAGCAGCAGCTGCCTGTGTGTGAGGACAGGTCACACATATAAAGTGCAGGGGAATAGGGAGCTGCTGTGCTTTGGATCTCAGCACACAGTCCCAGCCCCGCCCCCTATGATGATGCAGTGACAGGGGCTGTGTATGACGCCCATAGAGGCGTGATTACAGCCAAACCCCGCCCCCCGAGGCTGTGACTACTCGGCCTGAATGTGACTACTTGGAATGATGAAACGCCCACATGACTACCTTACTGGAATTTGCATATGGCGGGGACAAGATCAAAGTATGATTTTGGGGGGTGTGGGGCAGGGGCAGCTGCTATAGATACATGTGTGGAAAGTGTTGGAGGGTGTAATAGCACATATTATTGGCCTCATATCGATTTTTCAGGTGATTGGTTCTCTTTAATATGATTCATTACCCTTGGAAATGTGAATATGTAATGAACACCTTGTAAATAGTGAAATTAGAATATTTTTTTTTAATGCTAAACAGCGCATTAGAACATTTACAAGACATGAAGGAAAAGGGAAAATGGTTGCTGATTCCCAAAGCAACTAATCTTTTTGGTTATCATTCACATACTGTACACTCACATTATGCTAGCAATGGCAGTCCTGCACAATTTCTGAACACCCAGTCAAGTAGAAAGTGTCACAAGGAAATACTGCTATAAGCAAAACAGCACATCCCTGATGGACTCAATTACACCATCAGAACTATTTAAGTTGGTGAGATCATAGTGCTGTGGAATCTGTTGGCGCTATAAAATAAATATTATTATTATTATTCTAGCAGTCAGTCACTTGGGATAACAATGTACTCTCTAGGGGATAGCACTGGGCCCAATTCACTTCCAGTGGTATGCAGTCTGCTGTGCACTTGAGTCCTAGTAAAATAGAGTATATGGCCTGAAAGTTACATCAGGCTTTTCACACCTTTTGTTTTATTTAAGTTTCTATACCGATAACCAACATAAATAGTTGAGTAACTGTATAAATACACTTTATTACTTACCTTTTATTAAAGGAAACTGACACCTATGCACACAGAAAACCACATGCACGCTTAAATTGCTTAGTACACTTACATTAGCATGTTAACCTTGATCACGCTGTCCATCCGGTTATTACTGATAAAATTACCTTCTTATGTCTGGTCACAGTTTTACGGAGGCATAGTTGTAATACTGATGATGCATGACTCCCCTCTTCCTCACAGTGCCCCTTCTGTCCCCTCCGCTGTGATAAGTGATAAGCAGGGCTCTCACAGGGTGACCAGTCTGGGGTGAGGAAGGAGGGGGGCAGGGTGAACCAGTCTGGGGTGGGGGGGGGGGGGGGGGAAAAAAGTTGAAAAGTGTGAAGTGAGGAGGTCAGATGACCAGTCTGGGGTGCAGGCTGACTAGTCGAGGGGAAGGGAGTAGAATGAATAATCAGGGGGAGGAGGGCAGGATGACCAGTCTGGGGTGGTAAGGTTACTGATTTGTGGTCAGGGGATTGCAAGGTGATGAGGGTCAATGAGGGTCTTAGAAATAAAAAAAAAAAAAAAAAGAAAACAAACCAAGTAAACAAAATTAGTGTGGCTGGAGGTTAAAATGTCTGAATTATTTAACATGTTCCTGTAATTTTATGGACATAGATCGGGCACCACCGGTGCACAATAGTCATTTTTCTAAAGTTTTTCTGTTTTTAATTTGGGGCCTAAATACCTTAACAGAGGTGCCATTATCCCCGCTGCTTGTAGCTGTGCATTAGAAGATGAAGCTTCCTTCTCCATCTGCACTGACGGCTCCAGAGTGAGACCCAGCATAATATTCTGCGGTGCAGGATCTTGCACCAGATATAGGTTCTATGATGATAGAGCAGGAAGCTACATCTCATAATGCAGTTATGAGCAGCGGGGATATTGGCACCACCGTTAAGGTATATAGGAGCAAAATTCAAAATGAAATTTTTTTAAAATCAGTATTGTGCACAATAAAACATTATAGGTACACTTTAAAGGACCATTCCGGACAGGGCGATTCTTTGCAGAACTGCCAGGGAGGATAAAAGAAATAACATGCTCTTACCTCCACTCCAGTCCCCCGGTCCCCGACCGCTTCCAGGTTAAAGAGGACCTGGGACGTGATATATTCGAGGCCCGCTTAGCCAGTCAGCGGCTGAGGTGGGACCTCACTAAGGCTGCTGTCTTGATGAGCGGGACGGGGACGTCACATCCCTGGTCCCCACTCAGACCAGAAAGTGAATGGGGCCCGGCAGACTGGAGCGACAGAACACACCCACAAGCGCTGGAGTCGGTGGAGGTAAGAGCATGTTATTTCTTTCATCCTCCCCCATGCTGATAGTTCTGCAAAAATTCCCCCTGCCCGGAATTGTCCTTTAAACTATAACATATCCTGTACTGTGAACGCCACTTTAGTGCTGCCATGGTTACAAAAGTTTTTGTGTGTGTGTGTGTGTGTGGGGGGGGGGGGAATGGGGGGGGCAACCTTTTTGTACAGCCGGGGCCTATGATACACTTAATCCACCACTATACATAGGAGGTGTCAGTTTCCTTTATTCCTGAGTTACAGTCTTTATAATATAACAGAACTGTATTCACAATGCTGGTTGTCTTTGGTAACACTTCAGAAGCAGCTAAATGGACATTTTGTAAATCTCATCCACATGCTGCAGACATTTTCTGCATGTAAATTTTCAGATCCGCAGCCTCCTCCTTCTGTTGCAGATGTGTAAATTTTCATTGTAGCAAGGGTAAATTTGCAATAAATTTACAGGATAATCTGCATCTAACACTTGTGGATTTTGCTTCAGATGTTTATCATGAAATGTCATGAAAAATCGTGATCATTAAAGCGACTCTGTACCCACTTTTTGACCCAGCTACTTATACCTTCTTTTAGCTGATAAGAAGTTCTTTTCTGGTGTCGCTTTCCAGAGGCCAAAATTCATACTTTATTCGGGCTGTAGCCGTGCCAAAGAGGCGTGGCCTAGAGCGATCGTGCCCTAGGCCAGCGCCGCCTGTGTGGTGTGGTTATCCATCTTCCCTTGCCTCCTGATCCGCTCCCTGTCCACCCGCACACAGTATTAGCAGTCATTACGCATGTGCCGCCTCCTGACAGCCCACCAGTGCATCCCACGCATGCGCAGTGACGCTACCGGCTTTGTGCGTCACTGCGCGTACGCGGGGTCTTAGCGCAACGGCACATGTGCGGAGAAGAGGACCAGCTGATTCAGGGAGCGGGCAGCACAATGGTATGCGGGGGGGGGGGTTGGCGAGGCGGCGCAGGAGGCAGGAGAGGCAGGGAAAGGCCGGGCGCATCACAAACACAGGGCGGGGGCAGCATTGTGAGGACACCAGAGAGGCGGCGCGGACCCGGCTACGTCATTGCAGCCGCGTCGGGAGGGTCAGGAGGCGGCGCATGCGCAATGACTGCTGATAATGTGCGGTCGGACAGAGGGCGGATCGTGAGGCAGGGGGAGATGGATAATCACACCACACAGGCGGCGCTGGCCTAGGGCACAATCGCTCTAGGCCACGCCTCTTTGGCACGGCTACAGCCCAAATCCTATAGAAAGCAACACCAGCATGGATAAACATACCAGGAAAAAGAACTTCTTATCAGCTAAAAGAAGGTAAGTAGTTTGGGGGTTACAAAGTGGGTACAGAGTCGCTTTGATAACGGTCGTTGTTTTGCAACAACGGACACTATTTGCCTTTGTTTTTACATTGTGGGAACATAACCTAAAGCAGCTTTCCTTTACTCCTCTCAATCTTACTGATTATATAATGGTCACATGACACTGGAATATGCATGCAAAATGCATCAATACTGCTGCTTTATCTCATCGTTATAATAAGCTTATCAGACTGAGAGGCTATTTTTACCCATGGACGCACATTTACATAGTATTTTCTGACGTCACTATCTTGTTTCCTAATCGCATGCACCTAAGACATTTACACAAGTCAAGTTGTTAACCATCATAAATAGATCTGAGCTGCACCTTGACCTTTGCAACTCTACTACTTTGCTACTCCTTCTACTCTGTTGAAAAACACCCACAAGCCCATTGAGAATGGAATTATGTTACACTGAGGAAAAGTCCAGAAAAATATAAACTGTTTGCTGTTCATTATACTGACTGAAAAGTTAGTATAGGTCCCCCATTGGCAATGGTCAAAGCTTAAAAGAAATTTGGCAGGCAGACACGGGTAGGTGACACCAGTGAGCAAAACCACTAGCTGTCCCTGCCCGATCTGTTAAATTGACTGCCATCTGTTACAGATGTAAGGACCCTATTACACGGAGCAATTATTGCTGAATTAGGCCGATTACCACTTTATTCTTTTACAATAAAGGCAGGGGCTGCACAGACATCGCTAACGATGTCCGTGCAGCTCTTGCTGCTTGATTGTGGCCTAATTTCTCAGTTTACACTTTATGATCAGGATGTCTAATAGGACCCTTAGGCTATCAGTTCCCCCTCATATTGCCACCAGAACAAAGTTGTGTGAACGTCACCATAACTTTGCCGTGCTAATGAAATTATGGTAAGTTTTAGGGCTCATATTGCATGGTATATGGAATTGTTCTCACTAATAATAGTAGCAAAAAAACATGCCATACTAAACTAGCAGATCACTGTCATTTGAAAAATAGAAAACCCACAGTGCAAAGTGGCAAATGACTGGGTGACACAAAGCTGTTGGGTATTTTTAAATTTTAACAGAATTTACAGAACATATAGAAGTTAATAAAACAATAAACATTGAAAAACAGGGATAGTTTTGTATCCAGGTTCACTGGGAAATATACATAAACCCATGATATTATTTTATTTACGCCCTGGAGCAAAGAAACTCTGGTTATGTGATCCCAGTAGTTCTGTCTGACCTTATTCACGTTTTTCACTCAATACTGTAACCTTATCACTGAAACTAAAAAGTAGTTCAGCTGGTTCCTACAATAACCACCCATTATCACCTACAGTAGGTGGCTTTTCTTATATTGTTATATGTAGTATATTACATTACCGCTTTGTTTCTGTATTTTATATATTACAGATTAGTGACTCTAAGGACCACAGTATCGACAGCAGTTTGTCCTCTTCCTGCAGTAGCTTATGCAGCCCCAGCAGTGATGGAGAGAAGCCAAGACTCAGCTACACCAGGTCTATGGTCCTCTCCCATTCACAAAGACCAAGGGTAAACGTGGAAATTATAGTTAAATTGTATATGTGTATGCTTATTGACTTTGAATTTTGCACATACAGTGCCTTGTGAACTTTTCCAAATTTTTTCATGTTACACTCACAAACCTAAATGTATATTATCTGGATTTTATGTGATGGGCCAATACAAAAGTAGCAAGTTATTGTGACATAATAGAAGAAAGAATAGAAAATTCTAATGGCGAGTAGTGCATTTGTATTCAGCCCCCTGAAGTCAATTCTATGTACCTTTTGCTGCAATTACAGCTGCTGGTCTTTTGGCATATGTCTCTACCAGCTTTGCACATCAAGACGCTCAAATCTTTGCCCATTCTTTTTTGCAAAATAACTCAGTCAGATGGAGAGATACTGAACAGCAATTTTCAAGTCTTGCCACAGATTCTCAAAGGGATTTAGATGTGGACTTTGGGCCAGTTTAATATGCTTTGATTTAAACCATGCCATTGCAGGCCTGGCTGTATGTTTAGAGTTGTTGTCCTGCTGGAAGGTGGACCTCTCTCCTAGTCTCAAGTCTTTTACAGCCTCTAACAGGTTTCTACTTCTGGATTGACCTGTATTTAGCTCCATTCATCTTACCATCAACTCTGACCAGCTTCCCACTGCATGATGCTGCCACCACCATGTTTCACCTTAGGTATGGTGTGCTCAGGGTGATGTACAGTATATAGTTTTCTACCACACACAGCATTTTGCATTTAACTTTGGCCTCATCTAACAAGACCACCTTCTTCTATGTGTTTGCTGTGTCTCCTATGTGGCTTGTGGCAAACTGCAAACAGGACATCTTATGTTATCGCTTACTTCTTGTCACTCTTCCTTTGTGTCACTGTCGTTAGTAAAAACTTTTGACGTGTCATAGAGACACGTCAATGGTTTCGATTGGCCCGGGTCTGAGTGTTCAGACCCATACCGATGAGGAGAACGAGCTGAGAAGACTGCACAGTCTTAAGTGCTAAGTGCGGTCCTCTCCTGGCTCTGTGTCACTTGATCAGTCGGGCTCCTTATGATTGCCTATGTAAGTCTATGGAGACTGACTTATATCATGTGACATGGAGCTGGGAGAGGGCAGCGCTAAGCGCAATGTTTTTTCCCGTCTTGATCTCCCGATTTTTACGGATCTGAACATTCAGACCAAGATCAATCAAAGCTTTTGAAATGTCTCTGACATGTCAAAGAGTTTTTACAAACGACAGTGACACTTTAAAGCTAAATTTGTGGAGTGCATAAATAATAGTTATCCTGTGGATAGATTCTCCCAATTGAGCTGTGGATCTCAGCGGCTCCTCCACAATGACCATGGGCCTCTTGGCTACTCCTCTAGATAGTGCTCTCTGTCAGTCTAGTCAGTCCTTGTCTGGGCTGTCAGTTTAGGTGGACGGCCATGTCTTGGTAAGTTTACAGATGAGCCATACGCCTTCCATTTTCAGATGATAGGTTGAACTATGTGAGATGTTTTGAGCTTGGGATGTTTTTTTTTTTTTTTTTTTTTACAATCTAACCCTGCTTTACAGTTCTCTGCAACTTTATCTCTGATCTGTCTGGTGTTCCTTGATTTTCATGATGGAGTTTGATCACTAATGTTCTCTAACAAACCCTTGAAGCCTCACAGACCAGCTGTAGTTATACTGAGAAGACATGACAGACAGATGGACTCTATAAACCAATGAGGTAACCTTTGAAGGCGATTGGTAACACTGGACTTTATTCAGGGGGATCAAAGTATAGGAGTATAGGGACCTGAAAACAAATGCATGCTACCAGATTTAAAGGAGAACTCCGGGCAAAGCATTTTTTTTTAACAAGTGTTGGGAAGGGGGAGGATAAAAAAAATAACACGGTCATACTGGCACTGGTGGCAGCATACCGCCACTCTGGCCAACCGAGTCCCTGGTTCATCATATGTGTTGTCTGCGCAGCCTGCCAGTGGCCGAGGTCGGACCCCGTTATGGCCACTGACAGGCCAAGCGGACCGCACACATCACGACCCGGGTCCTGGCTCAGACCACGAAGCAGCTTGGGACTGGCGCGGCGGTACGTGGCCACAAGTGCTGGAGCGGGGAAGGTAAGAGCACATTATTTTTTTATTCTCCCCCTCCCCAGCACTTTGCCCAGACTTCTCCTTTAATATTTAAAAAAAAAAATTAAAACCATTCATTATTTTCTTTACACTTCCCACTTACTTGCTACTTTGTATTACTCCAATAAATAAAATCCTGATAAAATACATTTGATAAGGGTGTCATGTAGAGATGAACGAACCTCGAGCAAGCTCGAGTCGATCCGAACCCGAACTTTCGGCATTTGATTAGCGGTGGCTGCTGAACTTGGATAAAGCCCTAAGGCTATGTGGAAAACATGGATACAGTCATTGGCTGTATCCATGTTTTCCAGACAACCTTAGAGCTTTATCCAAGTTCAGCAGCCCCCACTAATCAAATGCCAATCGTTCGGGTTCGGATCGACTCGAACCCGGTTCGCTCATCTCTAGTGTCATGTAATGACCAAATAAAAAATTCAAAGATAGACACTTTACAGCCAGCTTTATCTTTTTGTGTCCTATGAACGCTGGTTTTTCTATTGATCTTTAACTTCACTGTTTGTACATTTCATATTTGTATATTCCATAGTTTCTTACATATTTTAGTTGATTTGTGTACAATATTTTAATAAATTGCTTCCGCTTTTTGCAGCCAAGTCACAGAAGGAACCTGTCACATCACATACTTGACGATTTTAATAATGCAAACCTAAACCCAGACATCAATAAGTTCTCCTCAGTCCTGGTTCTGGATGCTCCCCATGTGAGTGTTTAGTAAGAAAGCATACATTTCACTCTTATATTTACCACTTACCTGTAGGGGTTATATCCAGTGTTTACATTATAGGCTTTGAAAGTTTTGTGAACAGAGACGTTTATATAGTCAGTTCTGTTTTTTTAGCTATAAGGGTGGTATTACACGGGCCGATGGGGGCCCGATAATACCTGTAAACGAGCAGCGATCTGCTAGATCGTTGCTCGTTTACTGGGCCTATTACACGGCTCGTTACCGATGTCCTTGCAGCCTTTGTTTAAACTGTATACATACCTAATCCATGGTCCAGGGTTCCTCTTCTTCCTAACTTCTCCCCGGGTCCGCGCACTTCAGCTTCACAGCGGCTTGTCTCTGCTGACAGGCCGCTCGGCCAATCACTGGCTGCGGCAGTTACGGCCTGTGATTGGCCGAGGGGCCTGTCAGCTGACACAGGCCGCTGAGAAGCCGGAGCGCACTGGACCCGGTAAGAAGCTCTGAGGAAGAGGAACCCTGGACCATGGATTAGGTATGTATTCTTCTTTGCTAATCGTCAGCGTCGGCCGCGCACCGCTATTACACGTAGCGGTGCACGGTCGGCGCCCGACGATTATAGGTCTGAACTTATATCAACGATCAGCCGATGACAACGATCATCGGCTGATCGTTGTCTTTAGTACACGGAAAGATAATCGGCCGAATTGGGCCGATTCGGCCGATTCACAGGTCAACAAAAAAAATAAAATTTACTGGTGTCCAAAATATTTTAATGATTTTGGGGTATTTTTGGGGTGCTGATTCTTAATATGCTATCAGTTTTGCCAGATTGGCTCAAGTTTTTTTTCATGTCTTGTTCATTTTTGAAGATTACTTTCTAAAACTAGTTAAAATAAACTAAAATCAACATTTACTTTGTAAAATTTATTGTATTCATGACAATAGCAATAAAGTTAATGCGCGTGTAGCAAATTACGTCTTTTTTTTTTTTACACATTTCACGAAAATTCTCAAAAACTTGAGCCAATCTGTCAAAACTGATGACATATTCAGAATCAGCACCCCAAAGTTACCCTAAATTCGTTGAAATATCTTTGGCCCCAAAAATGCTGTTGACCTATGTTATCGGTCCGTGTAATAGTACCCTAACTTGTTTTCCTTCTTTTGTATGTTTTTCATGTCTAGGAGGTCGAAAAGACAGGCCAGTTAAACAAGACTAAGATAGCAGAAGGTGGAAGGAAGCTGAGGTAAGTTACACATTACCATACAGTTATATTTCCTGGCTGCTCTATTTATTGTGCCCATAAGTACTTGTTGTGAAATACACTATTTTATACTTGAGGTTTATGACATTGAGTATATGTGAAGATGAAATCTGGATGTAGACAAAGAGGTTGTCTATTATTAGAAAAAAAGGGTTCAGAATTTTCCTCTTCATAACAGCTCCACTCTTGGGCAAAGGAGGTTGAACTGGAGTACCTACAAGGGTAAACTGTAATACCCAAGTTAGATTTCCAAGTGACAGGAGTGGAAAAATCTCTGCAGTATACAGGCATATATACGGTTATTTAGAGATTATTGATTTTTATTCTCACCAATGGGGCCAAAACTAAGCTTAAACTTCCTGTTGTGTCTGTTGTGATAAGATGAGACTGCTGTAAAGTGATCTGTACAGCTTTACAGCTACATGTGACACTAGTAGGTAGATAGCATCAGTACAATAGCAGCTCCCTGTGGAATGACCTTTTCAAAGGTCACAGAGTATGCACATTGATGTTTCACATTCATCTTAAGGGGACAAACTCTGTCCATTGTCGTCTGTTTTCATGAGTTGTGCTGTAAAGCATGTCACTAAATGCTGTTAAATGCTTTTAAGCCCAGGCAATATGGCAGCCCCCATAACAACATACAAAAAGTGAAATAAATAAAAATAAAGTCAGAAAATAGAATAAGATTAGAATAAATGACTCGTTTTTGTATCTAACTCTAATCGGTAAAATAAAATGTAGGTGACACATGCCCTTTAAAGCAGAGAGGTTGTAACTACTTGTGGTTAGTTGCCCCCCTCCCTGACAAATACAGCGCACACCAGAATAAAAATGTATTAAGACACCTATCTTCTGTTATAGTGATGTACATGAGTTGACAGGTTCCCTTTAAAGGTAATTCTTAAGTTAAAGCATGTATCTCCTATCCTATGGCTAGTGTTAGATTGTTAAATCGTAGAGAATAGGGACCCTGAGTTGTGTTTCAGAATTAAGGGCTGAGTATAATGTTCAAAATGGATCCATTTTTTTAGCGTACACAAAAACCTGGTTGACCTCATTTTTGTGTCTGTAAAAATAAAACGGATCTGTTTTGATACATTTTTTTTAAATAATGGAAGTCAATGGAAAAACGGATCAAAACGGTTGCACACAATTGCATCCGTTTTTCTCATCAGATTGCAAAAACGTAGTGTGAACTCAGCCTTACTCATTTTAAGGCTGTCAGAAATCACTACCCCTTAATCCTTCTCTTCTGAAGTATTTGCCAACACAGAACTGCCAATATGATACTGAGATAGAGGATTTCTCCCCAAGTGCATTATTTTACATTTGGAAACATTGAACTTCGATTTCCATTGTTTGGACCACTTATTTAGCAAAGCTAAATCATTTAGCTTAGCTTAAGTAGATGTATTTTTTTCTAATCCGGCATAAGTCCTTTAAAATTTATAACCTTAAAATAGTACATAGTTCTTGAGGTTGATGTGTTGAAAGCACTAAAAATGGACAAGGGTAAGTAACTGAGGGACTTTGACAAAGGATAAATTAAAATGATTACACAACTTGGAGAGAGCATGTCCAAAACATATTGAGTGTTCCCCATATGCAGTGGTTGCTTACCAAAGGTTGCCCATAGAAGGGCAACCATGTTTGTTTTGATTAAAAATTTACCACCTAATGATATTTTCCAATGGAAGTCGCCTCTTTCAGCAGGATAATACCCTGAAAGACTGCAAAATTGTTCAGGAATGGTTTGAGAAACACGATAAAGAACCTGACTTGGCCTCCACATTCTTCAGATCTCAGTCCTTTCGAGCATCTGTGTGTGTGCTGGAAAAACAGTCTGACCCACTCTCACAACCTAAAGAACCTGTAGGATCTGCTGCTAAAGACTTGTTGCCAGACACTACAGGACATGGACGCAGGTCTTGTGGAGCTCTAGTGGGTCACAGTTATTGATGTAGAACTACACATTGTGAGGCAAATAGTTTTAACTCAGGGCTGATCAGTGTATGCCTGGCTGCTATTGTTGTTTAGGATGGTAAATGGTTAAAGATGGTGTCCTTGGTACCGTAAGAAGGTTACTTATTATTCGTTTTGTTTAATATGGGTTGGAGTTCAGTATCATTAAAGGAAAACTCCGCTGATAAAAAAAAACTGAACTGAAGCTCCAGTTGGTGGCTTCATGTTTTCTTTACTTCCTGGTTTGGGCTTTCCCATGATGCACTTTGTCTCCTGTGATGTCTAACTGACTCTGTACAACTGGTAGATGGCTTACAGCTTGCTCAGCCAATCAGAGCTGAGCAACCTGAGTCATCTGACAAAGGGAGGCTGGCCTAACAGGGCTTAGACCAATTTCCCTCTTGATGTAATTGTCACAAAATGGCTGCCACAGAGCAGCCTGGGGTTACCAGTGATTAGGTAAGAATGGGTTTACTTCACTTCCTGGTTGAGGGGTTGGGGGGATAGGGAAGGGGGGCAGATAGGTAACTGTAATATGCTTCAAAGTTAAATAACTTTGTAATGTGTTTCAATAACTGGGAAAAAGATTTTTACCGGATTCAGGGGCGTAACTAGAAATGGCTGGGCCCCATAGCAAACTTTTGATTGCCCCCCCCCCCCCCGACTGACCACTAAACGGTCAAGTGAAGTCATAACTACATAACTGCTAGCTCTGGTCAGGAGTGCTTGCAGTTAAAGGGACATTTGCAAAACCCAGGAGACCAGCAGGGCCACCTGGTGCTGCAAATGATGACGGCTCAGGGGGCCCAGTGTATTGCAGGAGCAGGCCATGGGGCCCCCTGATGCGGCGGGCCCCATAGCAGCCGCTATGGCTGCTATAGTGGTAGTTACGCCCCTGGCCGGAGTATCCCTTTAATGCTGTCTGAGGATTTATACAGCTTCCCTTTAAACACAATGATAAATTTACATGCATTGATTTCCCCCTAGTGGCAGCAGAAATAGCCTTGTATTAAAACAGAACATTTTCTTAATATAAGACACATTTAGTCTGATTTCACATTTATATATATAAAGACTCTCTGATGTATACCTCTAGGAGGAGATTTATCAAAGTGTGTAAAATATCCACTGGTGCAAACTGCCCACAGCAACCAATCACAGCTCCTCTATCATTTTACCTGAGCTAAAAGCTGAGCTGTGATTGGTTGCTGTGGATATTTAGGTGACAGTGGATATTTTACACCCTTTGATAAATTTGGGCCCAAGTGTATTTGAATGACAAAGGTCACCTAGTGGCATCCATCATACATAGGGTCCCATGTCGAAAAAAACATACATTTTTATACTGAATATAACTCTATTGAGCAGGAACCTATCGTGTAACATACATTACACGTGCACTGTGAGATGCAGTCTAAAATAAGTCTTAAGGCCCTATTACACCAGCAGATCTGACGACAGATTATCTGCCAAAGATTTGAAGCCAAACCCAGGAGTGGATTTGAAAAGAGGAGAAATCCAGTCTTTCCTTTATGACCTGTTCTCTGATTATAGTCTGTTCCTGAGTTTGGCTTCAAATCTTTGGCAGATAATCTGTCGTCAGATCTGTTGGTGGAATAGGGCCTTTAGGCCTGAACTACACAGAGATGTATAGCAGTGCAATAGTAAGTGCCATGCATTGCAATGTAGAACAACATGAATCTTATCACAGATTTGCAAAAAAAAAATAGTCAGCTATGTGTCCCTAACTATCCAGCAGCCTTAAATAAATAGTGAATATCAGAGAGAATGAGGAGCCAGGATATTGATATATAGTTTGATTACCTGATAATTAGCAAAACCTTTGTTTTGGGTTTCTCGTTTCAGGAAAAATTGGACTACATCTCTAGTAGTTTTGACTAGAAACAGCTTAGTATTTTATAAGGACCCAAAAGTGCAGGCCCCATCTGATTGGGTGAGTCTTATTTCTTTTGTTTTTAACTACTATTTTTTTTTATTTACTTTTATTTCCTATTGCTTATATAGTGTCAACATATTCCACAGTTCTATACAAAGATTTTTTTTTGCTTATATCAGTGTCTGTCTATAATGGGGCTTACAATCACATTTCTGACACGTACAATACTAGTATGTTTTTATAGAGTGGGAGGTCATTTTAAGACCTTTGTACACACACCTATATTACACATGACTATTAAAGGGATGTGTAATATGGCACCTATAGCCTGCTGTGGGTCCATATTGTGCCTTCATATCAAGGAATACAGATGTTTTTCATGATTCATTCTGAATAGAAAACAATGGAGCCATGTCCCCTCGCATTCAGTATGACAGAGGTACACTCCCATTGAAACATTGCATCAAGGGCTTCATATAGACACCATATGGTAGCGTACAAAGAGACCATAGGCCCACAATGCACACCCCATTCCAAATACTTCAGAAATATGGTTAGCCAGTTGTCATAGCTTGCTGCCGCATATGAATATTGTTTGTAATAGTAAGCCTCGCCACATGAAGTTGTTCAGTCATTAAAGTGGAAATAAAATAGAGTTATTAAACTTATTTAGACAATTGTGTTATTTGTTAACCTTACTAGTAGATCACCTCATCTATGACAATGTTCATTGTTGTTTCAGAAACCTTCTAATAGTAAGCCAGAGAGTAGTATGGACCTCCGAGGCGCCGACATAGAATGGGCTCAAGACAAGTCTAGCAAAAAGAATGTCATTCATGTAAGTAACCAGAAACAGCAACAACAATTAGATTGTTCTTCTACAATGAGCGATTAACATCCTTACAGAAGGAAATGAAAAGACTCATTTAATTTCCTATATCTTATATAGTCTGTCTATGGTTAGATTTTATTTTCCGGTTTGCCGTATCAAGGGTATCTTATTTTATCAATATGACAGTATATCAAAGAAGATGGAGATACATTCATGTTGCGCAATGAAAACACTTATCCATATGCCCTATTAGTGATTCTGGATCAGTCATGTCAAACTCTGACCCGTGGTGCCATTATTTTTAGGCCACCAGGAAATTCAGAGTTTGAATTACATCTGGCCCGCCATGGCTACTATATAAGAGACTATGGGGAGGGCTGGCTACTATTTGAGACTATTGGGGAGGCCTAGCTACTATATGAGACTACTGGGGAGGGCTGGCTACTACATGAGACTATGGGGAAGGGCTGGCTACTATATGAGACTATTGGGGAGGCCTAGCTATGATATGAGACTGGGGGGGGGGGCTGGCTACTATATTAGAGACTGGGGAGGGCTGGCTACTATATAAAAGACTATGGGGGGAGGGATGGCTACTATATGAGAGTAAAGGGGAGGGCTGGCTACTATATGGAACACTTGGGGGGCTGGCTACTATTTGGGCACTACTGGGAGGACTGGCTAATATGTGAGACTACAGGGGAGGGCTGGCTACTATATGGGGCACTTGGGGGGCTGGCTACTATTTGGGCACTATTGGGAGGGCTGGCTACTATATGATACTACAGGATGGGCTGGCTAATATAAAAGACTATTGGGGAGGGCTGGCTACTATTTAAGACACTATGGGGGAGGGCTGCCTACTTTATAAGA
This sequence comes from Dendropsophus ebraccatus, assembly GCF_027789765.1. NCBI lineage: Eukaryota > Metazoa > Chordata > Amphibia > Anura > Hylidae > Dendropsophus > Dendropsophus ebraccatus. The sequence continues at coordinate 62,829,903 of NC_091458.1, forward strand.
GAATATGGGGAGGGCTGGCTACTATATGATACTATTGGGGAGGGCTGGCTACTATATGGGACACTTGGGGGGCTGGCTACTATTTGGGCACTACTGGGAGGGCTGGCTAATATGTGAGACTACAGGGGAGGGCTGGCTACTATATGATACTATTGGGGAGGGCTGGCTACTATATGGAACACTTGTGGCGCTGGCTACTATTTGAGCACTATTGGGAGGGCTGGCTACTATATGAGACTACAGGATGGGCTGTCTAATATAAAAGAGACTATTGGGGAGGGCTGGCTACTATTTAAGACACTATGGGGGAGGGCTGCCTACTTTATAAGAGTATATGGGGAGGACTGGCTACTATATGATACTATTGGGGAGGGCTGGCTACTATATGGGACACTTGGGGGGCTGGCTACTATTAAGGCACTATTGGGAGGGCTCCATAGCGTAATCCAGACAAAAGAAATAAGGTGAAGAACTCTCGTCTAAGTGAGTTGTGCAAGTATAAGACACAACTCTCACAAAAAGCACATAAAAGAACCGCAGCCACTCTTGTTAGAGACAAACTCCTCCACTTCAACAACAGGATGCTGGGTGCAGGTCCAGGTAGCCAAGAATCCATAGCGAATATTAAAATAATTTAATAAAACATATGGTAAAAGACACAACTCGTTTCGAGACCGCTTGAGAAAGAGAGCCGACCGGTCTCACAACGCGTTGTCTTTTATCATAAGTTTTATTAAATTATTTTAATATTTGCTATCGATTCCTGGCTACCTAGACCTATGCCCGGCATCCTGTTGTTGGAGTGGAGGAGTTTTTTCTACTTTTCCATTGTGACAGCAATAAGTAACTATCACATTGAGTGACTACGATGTACAATAATCCCGGAACAAGTAAGAAGGAAAAAGATAGAAGCAACAGGGGTCTCTGGCCCGATGGAACACTTGTGGCGCTGGCTACTATTTGGGCACTATTGGGAGGGCTGGCTACTACATGAGACTACAGGATGGGCTGTCTAATATAAAAGAGACTATTGGGGAGGGCTGGCTACTATTTAAGACACTATGGGGGAGGGCTGCCTACTTTATAAGAGTGTATGGGGAGGACTGGCTACTATATGATACTATTGGGGAGGGCTGGCTACTATATGGGACACTTGGGGGGCTGGCTACTATTAAGGCACTATTGGGAGGGCTCCATAGCGTAATCCAGACAAAAGAAATAAGGTGAAGAACTCTCGTCTAAGTGAGTTGTGCAAGTATAAGATACAACTCTCACAAAAAGCACATAAAAGAACCGCAGCCACTCTTGTTAGAGACAAACTCCTCCACTTCAACAACAGGATGCTGGGTGCAGGTCCAGGTAGCCAAGAATCCATAGCGAATATTAAAATAATTTAATAAAACATATGGTAAAAGACACAACTTGTTTCGAGACCGCTTGAGAAAGAGAGCGGACCGGTCTCACAACGCGTTGTCTTTTATCATAAGTTTAATTAAATTATTTTAATATTTGCTATCGATTCCTGGCTACCTAGACCTATGCCCGGCATCCTGTTGTTGGAGTGGAGGAGTTTTTTCTACTTTTCCATTGTGACAGCAATAAGTAACTATCACATTGAGTGAGTACGATGTACAATAATCCCGGAACAACAAGTAAAAAGGAAAAAGATACAAGCAACAGGGGTCTCATTGCTTTTCCCCCCACAAGTATGGGTTCATCAGGAGGCCCAGCTTCTGGGAACTGATGTAATATGCCAACAGCCTGTACAATATAAGATCAAAGAATCATGATAGACCACCAAGTAATTTATAATAAGCAAAGAAATCCTATATCCTGCTTAGCCCATTATATGTCCTGCTATTGACTGCCAGCCACGTCACATCTTTTTGCAGTGGTGTTTCGAACAAGAAACCTGGATAGCTACAGACTGGAAATGACAGTCAGGATGAAGTATGGAGGCCTCTTGGTCAGTGCTTCAATCCTGCATTTGCTGCAGATCCCCAACTGCTGGTGTGAAGATCTGGCAGGGCTTCCAGCTGGCATTTTTTAGCAGGATAATGGTTGCCTGTCTGTTCACCAGAATTATACCAAATTAAACATATATGAAACCAGCTGGGACACCAGCTTAGGAATTCTATAAATGTGCCGGATCTACAGGCCCAGCTGCAACATCTATATTAATAATAATAATAATAATTTTATTTGTATAGCGCCAACAGATTCCACAGCGCTTTTTCTATGCATACAGTACATAATACACAGTTAAATAATTAGAATAAATTAAAACATAAAAAATACAAAGTATAAACGAGACCTGCTCGTTGGAGCTTACAGACTAACAACTTGGGTTGACACCAGACATAAGTGCTTAATTTGTCCATGGTCCAGCCATTGTACATAGTTGGAAATACAGGATGAGCAAGTAACAATGCCAATATCTGATTGCAAGTAAACATATAGAGTGCAGGAACCGTCAGAGATAGAGCGAGGGAAACAGAAGGGGGAAACTAGTTTAGGGAACGTTATAAGCGAGCCTGATGAGATGAGTTTTCAGGGTTTCAGGGTTTTTAGAGTTTTCATCTGCTGCATGATGCCGTACAGAACCCATATACATTCATGCCCAACCATATCTGGTATCCAGACTACTAGAGCCTCCTTTCAGCTGTACAGTTTTCCCAATACGCTTATTCTTTCACTCTAATATTGGAATCACTTACATATATTATGGTTACATTTTTACATAGAAAGTTTAATTCAATTTCAACAACTTATTCATGGTACTTTTCTTTTGTCAATGAGTGTACAAAACAAGTACATTGGCATATTTATTAGCTATGGCTTTATCTTAGTACCTAGCATGCTTATAGTAATGGATTTTGTGATACATGCATCCTGACTGCTCTGCTAATAGAGTACTATTCTGTCTCTTGAGTGCTTGGTGGTCATGCGCTACAGGAATTGATTTTTATTATAAACTGGCTTTAACCCAACCTTATGATCTGTGCCCTCTGCAGCTCCGCATGGTAACGGGCAATGAGTTTCTTCTGCAGTCTGACAAGGAGGGTGTTGTCCAGGAGTGGTATGATGCCCTGCAGAGAGTTATAGAGAGGCTGGTGAGTTACATAATGACTATTAATTGCTTCTGCATTTATTACATTGCATTATCTAATTGTTGTGCTTTATTTTTAGATGAGACTTCTATATAGACAGTACAGATGTTCTCAAAGACATTAGCATGCTTTGCTGTCATAATACTGGCATTAGGTCTTCTACTTCATAGGCTGTTAACTCAGAGCTGACCCAGTGAGAGAGATTAGTGACTAGAAGTAGTGAAGTCTTAATTCTTTTTGTTTATTGTGACATCATTTATGTGACATAATTTAAGAATTTAATATATTCTTTAAATAAAGGTAATGCTATTATTTAATGTTATATACATTTGAAGTTCCATAGTCTAAACTATAATAAGATTTTGTGCCTAAATCAGGAAGTCTTTTTTAGTGGCTTTTTAAGAAAGTTCTTATAACAAATATTTGGAGAGATTTAGCAGTGCATTTAGGGAGCCCCTGAAATAATTCTTGCCGACAAGAGTAGATGTATTGCTGAAATGTGGTGGTGATGGTGGGGGCTTCATAGAAAACAGCAGAAAAAGTCTACCTTGTCCATCTAGTATGCCCTTATTATAATCTTAGGATAGATATATGTTTATCCCAGGCATGTTTAAATTTAGTTACCAACCACATCTGCTGGAAGTATGTTTGAAGCATCTACTACTCTTTCAGTAAAGTAATATATACTTGTTTTGCTAGCCCTACATTGTGCCCACTTGTTCTTGTGTTCATTTTTTTTTAAAATTTAAAAACACTTCCCTCCTTTTAGAGGTACAGAGTCAAATACTGAGACTAAGGGGGGAATTTATCTACGATTGTTGGTATAAAATTGTTGAATATTTTTGAGCAATTGCTTAAACACAAATTACCAATTTCTCCTGTGTCTTGCATAAAATTTTAGAGCACTTCACAAACTATTGTGACCTTTTTACATTAGTGTTCTAGTGAAAGCATGGATACCTCCCCCACCAACATCATTATTTCAGGATATTCAGTAACTGTATGAATGTTAAATTAACAGTCAAAATTGGATTTAGTAAAATGTTGTAAACAAACTATTGGTGGGTTTCTCACGGAGGAGAATATCTGTGGTCTACATCTGAATAACACTTTTTCTTCATGTAGGAACGAGAAAATCCATTGGACGATATCATATTGAGGAGAGCAGGAAGTATGGAGATTCTGGATGGGAGTGGTGGTGAGGAGGACAGCCCTTTGAAGACAAAAGAAAACCGGAAGTTTTCATGTAAGCTACACATATAAATTTTTTATTTTAAGTAGATAAAACTGTACCCTTGTCCTAGTCCAGAAATGAATAGGCTATGGACACCTCATTTTTTATTTATGCATTGTATTTGTTGGGTGTAAAACATTTTTTATAGGTTTTTATTAAATTTATACTCCATTCTCTTTTGCACGCTACCTACTTTTCCACGTATAGCAAGCTGTTCTGTGGAATACAGACTTATCAGAGGAGCTTACTAACAGCCCCTCTTTGTTCTTTCCTGAATGTTCATCAAAGCTGATTTATAACTGATCAAAGTTGCTTTTTGTTCTATTTGTAAATCCACCTAAAAGTGAAGCGGAGCAGAGAAAATGAGCTGCTCTAAAGGATTTCAGACTGAAACAGACAGAGACGCCTGCAGTGTATATGAAAGCACTAAGGCGGCAGAAGAGAAATGGAGTGAAAGGTTTAATAAAGACCCATAGGAAACATGATTTACACCATAATAAGTACTGTTCCGTACTAACTGAATTGCATTCCGATGTGTTTATAAACTTTAAGAAAGCTTTCAAAGGGGAAAAAAATTAATCCATTAATTCTAGACTTGATTCTTTCTTTGAAGATGTTATAAGTAACAAAATGGGAGATAGGACTGGTAGTAATGTTTGCAAGGCATGTAAAAACATGTAGATATAGATGTCAATATACAGCAGGGCACTAAAAAAATGCTATGATCTGTCACTAATATTGATAGTTATCTAACGCCTGGCATTTGTAACCAAAATGTGGCCTTTAGTTTTTTTTCTGGTTTTGATAACTTTTAGCACATACATTTATTTAAAGTGATCCTGTCGCTGGATGTACCATTTTTTAGCTATCCTAATAAATGTAAATTAGGGGGTTCCAATGCAGTCCTTTTGAATTATTGTGAATTAATGGGTTAAACATGGCCTTTTTCTTCTAAAGACAACATGACTTTTGTTTTCAGTGCAGGTGTGGTTTTCAATTAAACTCTATTCCCTTCAATGGAACTGAGGAGCAAAACCCCACCCAAACTGGAGACACGAGTGGGACTGTCTATGGAAGAAAGTGGCCATGTTTTTGTAGCGCTGGATAACCCCTTTAACATTTTGATGACAATCTATAGCAGATCACCTCTAACAGTACTTTGCATTGTTAAGATTAGGGATGGTCTGAACCTGCCGAGGTTCGGGTTTGTACGAACCCGGACTCTCGGCAATGATTCCCGCTGTCTTAAACCTCGTGCAGAGGGTGGATACAGCGGGAGGACCGCCTAGAAAACCGGGATACAGCCACAGCCATAGGCTGTATCCCAGTTTTCCAGGCGGTCTTCCCGCTTTATCCACCCTCTCCACGGAGGTTTAAGACAGCGGGAATCATTGCCGAGAGTCCGGGTTCATACGAACCCGAACCTCGGCAGGTTCGGACCATCCCAAGTTAAGATGATCTGAGCATTTATTATTTTAATAATCCTGTTTTCCTGATGTTTCCTAAATAGTATCCTGGGTGAGCAATAATGTTGGAGGTGTAGATAGAAAGAAGGTAAAACACAGGTTAAAGAAAATGTTAATGAAGAGGCCAACCCTCCAGACCTTACAAGAGAAAGGTCTTATTAAAGGTTAGTTTGTAAGTGAAACAGCTCACATTCAGTTGCTGATGGATCCAAATATTTCCTGATTCTGCAAATTAGAACTACTAAGAAAATTTTTAAGAAAATAGGACATGTACAAATATACAAAGTATGTTCACACAACGTTTTTTCAGCTCTGTTTAAAATGATGTCCGTAATTTTGAGTCTCAAATAACGGACGTCACTTAGCTGTCTAGCCTCCCCTTAGTGCAATGACTGTTGTTTGTACATTATTCTAGCTTGGGGTTACTAATTGCCCTTTGGGTGCGGCTTCATTGAAAAGTCCATTGAATTTAATAGTAAAAGTGGAGAAAGAACGGTTACAAAAGGAAAACTGTGTGTGAACAACTATTAAAAAACGTCGGTTTGCAAAAGACATCCGAAAATAATTGTCAATCATTATTTTGATGTCTGCTGCAAAAAAGTCAGTTATTTAATACATTGTATGCATTGGACATCCGTCTTTTCATTGACTTCAATGCATTGCATAGTAGTCACTCAACCCCTTAACGACGTATGAAGGGTATATCCATCATGCGGCTGTTAAGGGGGATCAGAGAGGGCTCCCGGCGTATCTGTGCCCCCTCCCCCTGGTGTCTAGTGGGGGATCTCCCCCCCGTGATGCAATCTCGAAGGGGAGATCCGTTGTAATGAGCCGGCCGGGGCTCAGCAACCTATGTAGATGGTCTGCAGCAGACCATTATAATAGAGCACCGATCTGATGGATCATTGCTCTATTATATACACAGCATTGATCTCAATGGGAGATCAGTGCTGTGTATATAGAAGTCCCCGAGGGGGCTTCTAATCACTGTATGTGAAAATAAAATAAAGTGTTTTTATAAATTAAAAAAACCCTCCCCTAATAAAAGTTTGAATCACCCCCCCTTTTCCCATTTTATAAATAAAAATAAATAAATAAATAAACATATTTGGTATCGCCGCGTGCGTAATCGCCCAAACTATTACATTCCTGATCTCGCTTGGTAAACTGCGTAAGAGCAAAAACCCGCCAAAGTTCAAAATTGCGCATTTTTGTTTACATTAAATCCAGAAAACATTATATAAAAAGTTATCAAAAAGTGGCAAATCAAGGTACCAAAAGAAAAAACAGATCGCGGTGCAAAAATTGACACCTCACACAGCCCCATAGACCAAACAATAAAAAGGATGGGAATAGAGCGATTTTAAACACATCTAGTTTTCTTTAAAAGGTTTACATTTTTTAAAAGCCATCAAATAATATAAAAGTTATACAAGGTACATATTTTTGTAATTGTACTGACTTGAGGAACATAGATAACATGTCAGTTTTACCCTAGGGCGAACAGTGTAAATACGAAACCCCTCAAAATAAAAGGAATTGCACCTTTTTTTCAAATTTCACTGCACATATATTTTTTCCAGTTTTTATTTTAGCATATTTTATAGAAAAATTATGTATTTGTAAAGTATAATTGGTGTCGCAAAAAATTAGGGCTCATGTGGGTCTCTAGGGGGACATGAGGGGGAAAAAACGAAAGCGCAAAAATGGAAACTGGCTCCGTCCTTAAAGGGTTAACGTTAACTAACGTTTTTGCCCATTTTATATACTGTAGATTTACATTTTGTTACTACTTTGTAACCATTCTTGTGTTCTGTAGATCAAGTATTTGGCTGTCGGTTGGATGCACTTTGTTATCGAGAGCACAGTACCATTCCTAAATTTGTCCGGCTTTGCATAGATGCAGTAAATGAAAAAGGTAAATATAAAGGTGTTTTCTTTTCAAATAGAGTAAAACGCTAAAGAATATGGCCATGCTTTATCAATTGTACTTGTGTCTCTACTAGGGCTGGATGTAGATGGGATTTACAGGGTCAGTGGAAATTTATCCATTATACAGAAACTGAGGTTCGTTGTAGACAGAGGTAAGACGTTTCATCTGTTCACCTACTGAAGTAAAAGGAATTCCTGTCACACACTTTTTTTTGCTAGTTGAAAACTTTTTTCCCCTTTCAATAATATTGGACGTGTCAGTCAATTGTCCCTAGCCCAGAACTGGGCTTTATTGTATTCCCCAAATACTCTTTATTGATCAGTAGGCTGACCTATTATTTTACAGAGAGGGCAGTAACAACAGATGGACGATACCTTTTTCCGGAACAGCTCACCCAAGGTAGATCTATATGTCCTGATGCCAAGCCTGTGCACGTCCCAGCTCATATGCCCAATAACACCCCTGCTGCCTTGTCTGCCCAATCTGCCTTGTTTGCCCAATCTGTCTGAAAATGTGTGTCTTATAGTACAATGCTATTGTTGCCTTTTGCTTTCTGTGTATGCTTTATAACATAGTTTTTTGTCAGTTGGTCAGAAAAAAATAACTGCTGTATAAATGCTTGAGTGATGTCCATTACTTAATGTCCTAAACAAAGTGGGTCTAAATCCTCATTAAAGTGTACCTGTTGTTTCAAAGGATTTTTAAAAACCTGCATGGTTTTGTTATGTTGACAATTCAGAGTGGTTACTTTTACTGTTCTTACTTCTGATATTGCTCTCCTGAGAGTCCCCTTCATGGTGCACCAGTTCTCATTCTCTCCATTTCAAGAGTTGGGACCAGAGCTGGGCTTTTTGCCAGTAGTACATACATAGTTACGTCCTTCCTGTCTGGTTAATTACAGCACAAAAAATACTCCTCTGCGATGCCCGGCCCCTAGGGGCCACTCCGCTGAGAGGATGTTGTTGCAGGCAGGAACCGGGGCAGATGCTAGCTAGAGGATTGTCACGGTTTTGGCACGAGGGTAACACAGCTGAGAAACGGGCTCCTGACCATGCAGAGGCTGGGCATGCGATTCTTCGTTGTCCTTAGTCAGGGCACCAATAATTACACCAATGCCAAGGTTCAGAAACAACGATAGTTGTGTATTTATTGTAACGGTGGTAACTAGTAGCAACAGTCTCTCCGGATGCAACCGTGTATAAGGCAAACTTGAACAAGGCAGAATAATGGGTGATGCTGCAATAGGCTGTGATGATAGCGTACTGAATAATGGGGGTAGTAGTGATACTGAGGATAAGATGCTGGGCGGAATGGAACTGAGATGAATACTTGCTGTTGATGATTAGAGAAGATGATGAGAGGAATGACTGAAGAACGGCACCCAGATCTTGAGAATAGATGAGAATCTTGAGGACTTAAGAATAGAACACAGCCAGGAACACTTCTGGTAATGCTGCAGCAGATAACGCAGGGTTGCGGCCTTGTGACACAGGAGCAGCAGCAACACACAACCTATCCCCCTGAAGGTGGGAGACAAGAGCTGAGGCAGAGAGGAAGTCACATGGTATTCCCCAGCCAAAGCTCGATGGCCATTGGAGTTACCATGGAAGCAGGGGCAGTCATGTGACATCCAGCCATTGCATCATCACACCATTAGGCATATAGGACTAAATATACATGAGAAGTACCATACTTGAACACTGGGGGGGGGGGGGGGCGACATAATACCCTTAGGCACTGATAACTGAATATGCATACAAGAAATGAATGGAATAGCAGACCTAAACACTGAGAGGAGTGACACAATACACACAGTTTGCAGTGGACCATAGCTTTCCAGAACAGAACTGGACATAATAAAGGTGCAGAGATAAAGTGACAAATAACTACTCTGTTCTGGGACACTGCACCACTTTGCTATGCCATGACACATTCATCGTAAAAGTGCACTGAAAAGCTACCGTTGTGCTGATGATTTACACAGTGCAGAACTATAGATGGCATGTGGAGGCAGAAAGGTGTTCCTGATGCACTGGCATTGCAAGGTGTTATGTAAAGCAAGTTTTTAAGGTACAGCTACCTACAGGTTTATGAGTGATGAGGAATGAAAAGGAAGCCTTCAGACACAGATTGGATCATCATCAGCAGGCAGACAAGCTTAGACTGCAGGTATAGTGTTAAGCCTTTCTTAGGCTATCTCTATTCTGCACATAGCACAATGTAAGCCCTGCCCCACTTCTGGTGTTCTGTCCTGATATAGCTGTTACCTGAGACAGATTTGCCCTAACAACAAGGAGTAGACAACAGATTCCAGGGAAGGGACACACCTTCAGTGGCCAAGTTGCCCAAACGTTAGAGCTTTCTTTTTCTGGGTAAGAAGTAATATTAGGTAATATAAAGTGATTTACAAATATGTTACAAATCACATAGGATTTCATATGAAGGAAAGTTGTTTAAAATGACAGTGATCATTTAAGTGTTTGTCATGAACACCACATCTCAATTAGGTTTGGGCATGGTATTTTTTAGCAAAAAAGTGGCACAATACAGCAGTAATGTCCAGTACTCTTAGGTTGTGTTCACACAATGGTAATAGTGGCCGTAATGCAAATATAAAAATGTGTCTGTATTACGTTAATGTGAATCTCGCTTTACGGTGCATTACATTATCCTAACAAGCATATATTCAATAGTACAAAGCTTTATAACTCCACATAACTGCACAGAAGCTCTCTCATAGCTCACAGCACAGATCTCTGTCCTCCCCTCACCTCTGCTACATCAGCCCCTGTGTTCCTGTCATGCACCATAGATCTCCTTACCACATTACACTTTTCATAACCAGGCTTGGGATTAATTTCTAAATGGGTATTTCACTATACAATGGAGCCTTGGATTACGAGCATAATTTGTTCTGGGACCAAATAAGCAAATTTTTCCATAAGAAATCATTGAAATGCAGAAATTGGTTCCCCGCCCCAAAAATAATATTTTTTTATTCTGAATAACTTGTAATACAAATGGAATGAAAATTTAGAAACAGCTGAATGTTATATTATAAGTTACTGTACAGTATAGCACTCAGCATGTGGAGTATAATGTATAGTAAGGGCATAAACCTGAAAAAACTGCAGCAGTTTGTAGATACAAAATGGAGCTGCAGATCCCCATAATGCAGTAGCATAGTACAACAGGCTAGAATAGAGAAGCAGGGCTGCTGTCAGAGGTCTGTAAAGTCACATGACAGCAATGGGGAAGGGGGGGGTTAGTTTAGCATGGACCAATCAGGAAGTGAGAATCACAGAGCTGTACAGGAGGACAGTGACAGAAACTTTTCCATCCTGCAGTGTAAATTGCTGAGTGTGAGTGTAGACACATTAAAGCAGCAGTGTGTATAGCTGAGTGTAAGTGGAGGCATATTATAGCAGCAGTGTGGATAGCTGAGTGTAAGTGGAGGCACATTATAGCAGCAGTGTGGATAGCTGAGTGTGAGTGCAGGCAGATTATAGCAGGAATGGAGAGGATGGGAAACAAGGGCTGACAGAGACTGCAGGGAGCATGAAGGAATGAGCAGGGCATATGTGGGCATATAGATGCAGCACTCTTTCTTCGGGTAAGTGGATCTGCTATGATTTGGAAAGTGAGGTAGACTTCCTGGGTCAAAGTACAGGGCTGTAGACCATGTTATGAAAACTATGGCCCTCCCCCACTCTCTCTCTTTTTAATCTGTGAGCTCTTCTTGCAAAACACTCTCAATCCAAGTTACTCTTGAACCAAGGTACCACTGTACTTCTTGTTCCTCATTAAAATCCTTAACGGAACATAAGCTTCAAGTAAAAATGCCTCTTTAACTCTTTGAGTAATACAATATAGTTGTATTATAGATAGATCTCATTCTTTGTTCAGACATTTGATGTGGTTGGTTGTTTAAGTATTAATGTTATATTTGTTTTGTAGTAAAATGTCTTTTCCAGCTTCTAACAATGTCTGTTTTGTATACTATTACGTCTTGACTATTTGCTTAAAATGTATATCCTTATTACAGTATATATACAAATCAAATATTTATTACAATTTTTTTTATTATTATGCTTGGTGCTTGAGTAGATGATTGAAGGGGCACATTATAACTAAATCGGTTGTATAGTGAATAGAAATCAATCACTAGTTATACAGTACATCAGAAATATGTAATGATGGTGTTACGTATGCCTTCTCCTTGATGAAAAACCAAAAAACTAATGCTGCGTTTACACAGATAGATTTATCTGACAGATCTTTGAAGCCACAGCCAGGAACAGACTATAAACAGAGAATGGGTCATAAAGAAAAGCCTGAGATTTCTCCTCTTTTCAAATCCATTCCTGGCTTTGGCTTCCAAAATCTGTCAGATAAATCTCTCTGTGTAAACACACCATAAGGGCCCATTCACCAGTACTGTATCACAGCAGATTTCACTCTGAGAGTTTCACATTAAAATCTGGCGTGATACTGATTACTTTTAAAGTCTTTTATGGCCCTCCATTCTCACAGCGTATTTTCTTTCTGCTTTGAGGAAGGAGTCTATAGCCTTGTAAAACCTAAGTAATTGTGCTGCTGGTATAGTAAAAAAAAAAAAAGATAAAGCAGCCATACTTACCTGTCTGTGTTCCCCTGATGCCTTCTGGTGCCGGCTCCAGTCCCCCGCTTGGTGATGGCCCACTTATCCCAGTGATTGGCTGAGTGGGCTATTACTGAGCAATTGACCAGAGCCGACGCCTGAGGGCATTGGGGGAGTGCAGGCAGGAAAACATGGCTACTTTATTGTTTTCTTTACTATACCAGCAGCACAATTACTTAGGTTTTACAAGGCTATGGACTCCATTATGCTGCAAGAATGGAGTGCCTTAGACTTTAATAACAATCAGCATCATATCGGATTTCACTGCGAAACTTTGGCTCCCCTAGGTAGCTGTCAAAGGAAAATACAGGAAAAGATAAGTAGGGGCAGAAGGTCACCTTGTCTTGCCAGTTTGGGTAGAGAGCACTCTCAATATGTTTGTTTGTGTAAACGTCCCCTTACACTTTATATTTTTGTTGGCCGTACCCACCGCTCACAGATTATATCATTGGAGACCCCTTATTTCTCACAGAGAGAAGCCACCGTCAGAGTAGTCTGACTCCATTCACTGTGTAGTGGCAGGGCCTGGTTACTGTGGCTTAGTTCCTGTTCTCAAATAAGGAAAATGATATAATTTTTTGCAGCGTTTCTACTGTATATAGAATGTAATGAATTTTGGAACACTTCTGTTCCTGGGCAAACCTATAGGATGGTGAGATGTCTTTGACACGGTAAGAGGGTTAAGTCTATTATAATAATTATACTTTTGGATTATGCAGAGGAGAAGCTGGATCTGAATAGCCCTGAGTGGGAAGACATTCACGTCATCACAGGGGCTATGAAAATGTTTTTGCGTGAACTTCCAGAACCTATCATCCCATTCAGCTTTTTTGATGAATTTATAGCAGCTGTTCGTAAGTAGATTTTATAGCATTTGGGCAAAACCTGTAAAATAAACCTATAATAATGCTTTATTTTTGCTTTATTTGATTTTTTTGCATTATTATAAACAAATACTGCATGTAAAAGAAAAAAAAAGACTCTATAGAATGCTACTACATTCTGGGTACACTGAGTAAACCGTACCTGAAAAATTATTATTTGAGTAGGTTGCTGCATATTGAAAAGATAACTTGACTATGTCTCTGCCTCTATGCCTAGGGATTGTACCAGTGTGCATGTTATGTCCAGGCTTTAGGACCAGATATAGTTGAGCTGGTCTGTTGGTGGGGACTGTATGAGTGTTCATCCATAGCAATCCATGGCACAATGTTGAGAGGGAATTAATGGGTTTTCCTATCTTTACTAATACCATATTGCTACAATTTGCCATCACTTTATAATTGGTGGGATTCTGACCTTTGGGACCCCCAGTGACCAAGGTCTAGCAATGATGATGCTAGTTAAGCGATGCATTTCGTTAGCTGTTACATTAGCCAAGTTCATGAGTTAAGTCCCCCATCAGTTACTAAAAAGTAAGGGAAAATCAATAAATATTTAATATTTGTTTCTCTGAACAGAAATTCCTGATGTTGATGAGAAAGTGCAAATCTTGCAAGAACTAGTAAGAAATCTCCCGGAACCAAATCATGACACCTTGAACTATATAATATGTCACCTGAACAGGTAAAAAGGGGTGGAACAACACAATATCTAAGACTCAGCAAAAATAGAAAATATATGTATCTCCCCATACATCACCTTGCATAAGGTAGGTAGAGCCCCATACACTGGCGCTAAACCTGTGGCTCTCCAGCTGTTGCAAAACTACAATTTCCATCATGCCTGGAGAGCTAAAGCTTTGGCTGTTTAGTCATGGTGGGAATTATTGATACCACTGCCCCAGAACTGTTTTACTGGATTTTACCGGGACAAAAAATAGTGTTGACTGCATACTTTTTGTCCAGTTATTTTAATGGATTCTGCCATGGGTTTTCCTGCATAGAGCCTCCGACACAGTTATGAAATGTATTTGTTTCTGCAGTAAGCCTGTAGATGGCACTAAAGTAATTCATACAACATCCTATTGTGTAGATAACATTTTTGCTATATTATAAGGCTTTCTCTACAATTTCCGCTTTTATGTAGATAACTATGAGAAACTGAACAGTCAATTGAGTAGGAAGCAAAAAATGTTAGTTAAAGGGAGAAGGATCAGACTTTTTCTGTGACTTATAAGACTTAAATATTTAAGTGCAGACAAAATGTAGAGGTTTTTCATAGAAGCTGTAAAATAGAAAAAAAAATTGGATTGGTTGCCATTAGAGATGAGCGAATTTACATTAGTAATGAAGTGAATCGCTTAGCTCCTATCTGCATTCTGCTCATCAGACTGCGAGCTTTGACGTCTACTCCGCTCCTTGCCAAGATAGATCCAGTTCTGGAAAACTTCTCCCAGTTTCCCAGGACTGGATCCATTTTTTCCCAGCATCCAGGGAGGAGTGTCACGGAAGACGTAGACTTCCCACAGGAACTGCCTGCTTAGTCGGCACTTGCCAAAGCAAGATTTTTTTTTTCAGGATATGCCATCAATATCATATCGTTGGGGTGCCAACATCAGCACCTTTACCGATCAGATGATTACATACACATACATAGAGAGCAGAAGCAGACAGCGCTGTACATTATGTAGTAGCCATGCTGGTTACTGTAGTTAATTTCTCAATCATTTCAGTGAGTTCTGAGCTGCAGTTACCCAGCACTACCACTACACAATGAAGCAGTCTGCATCCAGCCCCATTCACAGTGTATAGCCGTGGCTTAAAGACAAGGAGTGGGGTGTCAGCATTTTTGCAGCAGGTGAACAATTTGATGCTTGAGAGACAAGTTGTCTTTCAGCGCTAAATGCTTCCTAATGGAACCCTAGTTATGTGGGTGTATTGAGCCCAAATAAATGGGCCAAAAATTGACATAGACATTATTACACTCAGATGCTAACATTAAAGGAAATTCATCACCAAGATTCTTTTATTTTAATTTCTATTTTCTGACTGTGAATTGTTTTATTTCACTTCTTGTACGTTGTGATGGGGGCTGCCATCTTGCCAGAGCTGTTTTTCACAGCATCTAGTGACATGCTTTACAGCAAGGCTCGTGGACATAGACGACAATGAACAGTCTGTTCCCTTGGGATGAATGTGAAGCATAACTGAGCGTACCCTGTGAGCTGTGAGAAGTCATTCCACAGGGAGTTGCTATTGTCTCTATCTACTGGTGTCATATAAAGCTGTAATTAGAGGTGCGCGGACCGTCGGACTTTGGTCCGACAGCATCTGCGCTTGATCGTGATGCCTGTGATCCCAGGTGCATAGCTGCGATCCCGGGAATATGCAGCCAGGATATTCCAGGGAATTCCAGATCGATTCCCTGGTATATCCTGGCCGCATATTCCCGGGATCGCAACTATGCACCCAGGATCACAGGCATCACGATTGAGCGAATTGCTTTTGGACCAAAAGTCCGAAAGATTCGCTCATCTCTAGCTGTAATGGTGTACAGATGACTTTACAGCAGCGGCAGTTCGGTGGGCGGAAATGCCTTGTTGATGCCAGAGGTCAGAGAAGAATGGGCAGACTGGTTCGAGCTGATAGAAAGGCAACAGTGACTCAAATAGCTAACCGTTACAAACAAGGTAGGCAGAAGAGCATCTCTGAATGCACAGTACGTCGAA
This sequence comes from Dendropsophus ebraccatus, assembly GCF_027789765.1. Classification (NCBI taxonomy): domain Eukaryota; kingdom Metazoa; phylum Chordata; class Amphibia; order Anura; family Hylidae; genus Dendropsophus; species Dendropsophus ebraccatus. The sequence continues at coordinate 62,845,916 of NC_091458.1, forward strand.
CTTTGAGGCAGATGGGCTACAGCAGCAGAAGACCACACCGGGTGCCACTCCTTTCAGCTAAGAACAGGAAACTGAGGCTACAATTTGCACAAGCTCATCGAAATTGGACAGTAGAAGATTGGAAAAACGTTGCCTGGTCTGATGAGTCTCGATTTCTGCTTGAACATTACAATGAGTTCACTGTACTCAAATGGCCTCCACAGTCACCAGATCTCAATCCAATAGAGCATCTTTGGGATATGGTGGAACGGGAGATTCGCATCATGGATGTGCAGCCGACAAATCTGCGGCAACTGTGTGATGCCATCATGTCAATATGGACCAAAATCTCTGAGGAATGCTTCCAGCACCTTGTTGAATCTATGCCACGAAGAATTGAGGCAGTTCTGAAGGCAAAAGGGGGTCCAACCCGTTGCTAGCATGGTGTACCTAATAAAGTGGCCGGCAGGGGCTGGCTGGCAGATTTTAGCCTGGGGGGCAAGCACACGGCACTGGCCCTTGATTGGCAGGCTAGCGGCCCATCCTTCAAGGACCACTCTGGCCCTTACCTGGTATTACCCTCCCCAAATAAGTGCGGGAAAGGAAGATACCACATGCGCCACAGAATTATAGTATTGTGGCCAGTGTTCCCAGCCACGAAAAGCCCTTGTAATTGTCTCACCTCCGGATGGAATGTCTCAAGCCCCTGAGTACTTCTTTAAACCTAGTGGTCTCTCACATGCTATATAGTATATAATGAGAGCTATCCCAGGATATATATCTATTGGATTAAAGGGAACCTAGCTCAGGTGCACAGCATAGTACCTTAGGGTGCCTTTACACAGAGAGATTTATCTGACAGATGTTTGAAGCCAAAGCCAGGAACAGACTATAAGCAGAGAACAGGTAATAAAGGAAAAACTGAGATTTCTCCTCTTTTCAACTCCATTCCTGGCTTTGGCTTCAAAAATCTGTCAGCTAAATCTGTCTGTGTGAATGCACCAGGGTCAGTGCTGTAATCCTTTACATTGCCCTTCTGGTTCTCTTATCATGTTACAACCATCAGCCCTGAATCTCTGCAGCACCAGCTGTTATCAGAGGAGGTACTACAACTCCCAGCATATCCTGAGGGCTGCAGACTGTCAGTAAATGCTGGAAGTTGTAGTGTTTGCAGCTGTTGTACTTGGAGGATTCTTGGTGTATTGTATACTGGAGGCTTTGTGGGAGATCAGAATACATAGTTCTGTGGGGGCTCAGTGTGTGGATGTGACCCCAGAACAGAACTGATACCGTTATATACCATTACTGACCAAATCCAATACACCAGTATATAAGAAACATATATTATCACTGTGACCACAACCATTACCACCCTATACTAACTAATACCACCAAACCATAACTGAGATCCAGTATACCCAGACCAATAATACCAGTATAAAAGAAACAAATATCACAACCCCTTCACCACCGCCGCCATTACTAACTAACATCCACCGTACAAATACCAGGATCATCCACATAGAACATGGGTCACAAACTCGCGGCCCTCCAGCTGTTGCAAAACTACAATTCCCATCATGCCTGGGACAGCCAAAGCTTTGCTTTGGCTGTCCCAGGCATGATGAGAATTGTAGTTTTGCAACAGCTGGAGGGCCGCGAGTTTGAGACCCCTGCCATAGAAGGTTCTCATTATTAAAATGTGTCTGCTGGTCAAGATATCATGTGTAATCGAAGATACAGAATGAGCTGCTAGATAGGAGAGCCACTTCCTACTATCTATCTATCTATCTCCTATCTATCTATCTATCTATCTATCTATCTATCTATCTCCTATCTATCTATCTATCTATCTCCTATCTATCTATCTATCTATCTATCTATCTATCTATCTATCTATCTATCTATCTCCTATCTATCTATCTATCTATCTATCTATCTATCTATCTATCTCCTATCTATCCCCTATCTATCTATCTATCTCCTATCTATCTCAGGTATAAGAACACAGACAATAGAGCACACTTGTCAAATTCCGTCCCTCCAGTTGTTACAACACTACAAATCCCATCATGACTGGACAGATAAAGCATGACGGGAATTGTAGTTTTGCAAAACCTGGAGGGACGGAGTTTGACACCCCTGATAAGTTATAAGACCTTATAAATGATTATAGTGCAGTTACATTCAGTGACTCACAGTAGGCGTCTTCTCTGCATGAAGAGACGTCCACTTTTCTTTTTCTTCTCCATCTGGCTCCGGCCATCATGAAGGCTTCTCTGGCCAGGACTCCTCTCCGGGATCTGCCAGACAGACATTTTAGGCTTCTTGCTCCAGCAACATCCTCATTTGTACATCCCTCCATATAGAATGCCCCCCCCCCGCTGCACATCTCTCCATATAGAAAAGCCCCCCTGCTGTACATCCCCCATATAGAATAGCCCCCCTGCTGTACATCCCTCCATATAGAATAGCCCCCCCCCCAGTGCACATCTCTCCATATAGAAAAGCTCCTCTGTGCATCCCCCATATAGAATAGCCCCCCCCCTGTGCATTCTCCCTCATAGAATAGCCCCCTGTGCATCCCCCTTATAGAATAGCCCCCCGGTTCATTCTCCCTTATAAAATAGCCCCCCTGTGCATTCTCCCTTATAGAAAAGCCCCCCTGTGCATCCCCCTTATAGAATAGCCCCCCTGTGCATCACCCTTATAGAATAGCCCCCGTGCATCCCCCCTTATAGAAAAGCCCCCCTGTGCACCCCCCCTTATAGAATAGCCCCCCTGTGCATCCTCCCTCATAGAATAGCCCCCCTGTGCATCCCCCCTCATAGAACAGCCCCCCTAAGCATCCCCCCTCATAGAATAGCCCCCCTGTCCATCCCCCCAATAGAATAGCCCCCCTGTGCATCCCCCTAATAGAATAGCCCCCCTGTGCATCCCCCCTAATAGAATAGCCCCCCTGTGCATCCCCCCTAATAGAATAGCCCCCCTGTGCATCCCCCCATATAGAATAGCCCCCCTGTGCATCCCCCTAATAGAATAGCCCCCCTGTGCATCCCCCCTCATAGAACAGCCCCCCTGTGCATCCCCCCTAATAGAATAGCCCCCCTGTGCATCCCCTCTAATAGAATAGCCCCCCTGTGCATTCCCCCCTAATAGAATAGCCCCCCTGTGCATCCCCCCTAATAGAATAGCCCCCCTGTGCATCCCACCTAATAGAATAGCCCCCCTGTGCATCCCCCCATATAGAATAGCCCCCCTGTGCATCCCCCCTAATAGAATAGCCCCCCTGTGCATCCCCCCTAATAGAATAGCCCCCTGTGCATCCCCCCCTCATAGAATAGCCCCCCTGTGCATCCCCCCTAATAGAATAGCCCCCCTGTGCATCCCCCCATATAGAATAGCCCCCCTGTGCATCCCCCCTAATAGAATAGCCCCCCTGTGCATCCCCCCTCATAGAATAGCCCCCCTGTGCATCCCCCCTAATAGAATAGCCCCCCTGTGCATCCCCCCTAATAGAATAGCCCCCCTGTGCATCCCCCCTAATAGAATAGCCCCCCTGTGCATCCCCCCTAATAGAATAGCCCCCCTGTGCATCCCCCCTAATAGAATAGCCCCCCTGTGCATCCCCCCTAATAGAATAGCACCCCTGTGCATTCCCCCCTCATAGAATAGCCCCCCTGTGCATCCACCCTCATAGAATAGCCCCCCTAAGCATCCCCCCTTATAGAATAGCCCCCCTGTGCATCCTCCCTGAAGGGGTTAAAAAAAATAAGAAAAACAACTCACCTCTCCTCGGCCCGGATCTTCAGTCTGCAGCAGCTTCTCCCTGCTGCTGCAGCGCGGCAGCTCCTCTCTCTGCTCTCAGGTCCTCAGCGGCGCGTCAGGGAAGTGACGTCACCGCTGGGGACCTGATGTAGGTGCCTGCAGACGTGCCTGCGCGCGGCACGTCTGCGGCTACTGAAGGGGAACAGGCAGAATGAAAGAGACTGAGGGAATAGCGCGGCGGCCGGCCGCGCTATTCTCTCAGTCTCAATTATAGCAGAGGGTCGGCCACGGGTCGCGGCACACTTATTGGTGGGGAAGACCAGCCCGGGGGGCACATGCCCCCTTGCCCCCCGGCCCAGCCCGCCCCTGGTGGCCGGTGAGTGTATATATACACTACCGTTCAAAAGTTTGGGGTCACCCAAACAATTTTGTGTTTTCCATGAAAAGTCACACTTATTCACCACCATACGTTGTGAAACGAAAAGAAAATAGAGTCAAGACATTGACAAGGTAAGAAATAATGATTTGTTTTTGAAATAACATTGTTTTTACATCAAACTTTGCTTTCGTCAAAGAATCCTCCTTTTGCAGCAAATACAGCATTGCACACCTTTGGCATTCTAGGTATTAATCTGTTGAGGTAAGCTGGAGAGTTGCACCCCACGCTTCTAGAAGCAGCTCCCACAAGTTGGATTGGTTGGATGGGCACTTCTGGCGTACCATACGGTCAAGCTGCTCCCACAACAGCTCAATGGGGTTCAGATCTGGTGACTGCACTGGCCACTCCATTACCGATAGAATACCAGCTGCCTGCTTCTGCTGTAAATAGTTCTTGCACAATTTGGAGGTGTGTTCAGGGTCATGTTCCTGTTGTAGGATAAAATTGGCTCCAATCAAGCTCTGTCCACTGGGTATGGCATGCAAAATTGAGTGATAGCCTTCCTTATTCAGAATCCCTTTTACCCTGTACAAATCTCCCACCTTACCAGCACCAAAGCAACCCCAGACCATCACATTACCTCCACCATGCTTAACAGATGGCGTCAGGCATTCTTCCAGCATCTTTTCATTTGTTCTGCGTCTCACAAACGTTCTTCTTTGTGATCCAAACACCTCAAACTTGGATTCATCCGTCCACAACACTTTTTTCCAGTCTTCCTCTGTCCAATGTCTGTGTTCTTTTGCCCATCTTAATCTTTTTCTTTTATTGGCCAGTCTCAGATATGGCTTTTTCTTTGCCACTCTGCCCTGAAGCCCAAAATCCCGCAGCCACCTCTTCACTGTAGATGTTGACACTGGTGTTTTGCGGGTACTATTTAATAAAGATGCCAGTTGGGGACCTGTGAGGGGTCTATTTCTCAAACTAGAGACTCTAATGTGCTTATCTTCTTGCTTAGTTGTGCAACGCGGCCTCCCACTTCTTTTTCTACTCTGGTTAGAACCTGTTTGTGCTGTCCTCTGAAGGGAGTAGTACACACCGTTGTAGGAAATCTTCAATTTCTAAGCAATTTCTCGCATGGAATAGCCTTAATTTCTAAGAACAAGAATAGACTGTCGAGTTTCAGTTGAAAGTTCTCTTTTTCTGGCCATTTTGAGCGTTTAATTGACCCCACAAATGTGATGCTCCAGAAACACAATCTGCTCAAAGGAAGGTCAGTTTTGTAGATTCTGTAACGAGCTAGACTGTTTTCAGATGTGTGAACATGATTGCACAAGGGTTTTCTAATCATCAATTAGCCTTTTGAGCCAGTGAGCAAACACATTGTACCATTAGAACACTGGAGTGGTAGTTGCTGGAAATGGGCCTCTATACACCTATGTAGATATTGCACCAAAAACAAGACATTTGCAGCTAGAATAGTCATTTACCACATTAGCAATGTATAGAGTGTATTTATTTAAAGTTAGGACTAGTTTAAAGTTATCTTCATTGAAAAGTACAGTGCTTTTCCTTCAAAAATAAGGACATCTCAATGTGACCCCAAACTTTTGAACGGTAGTGTATATGTTTCTGGCTCTGTATGAAGATTGTTAGAAATGGCTCCAGCCTCCAGCACTATGCTGCTGCATCACATTTTGGCACTGCTGATTTTAGAAGGAGAAAGTTGAGTAACCAGCTAATCCAGCCCTGTTGTCTCTAGTCCAGCGAGTGAGCAAGAAAGCAGGAAACTGGGAATTGCTAAGTCTCTGAGGTGTGTGTCACTCGCTGTGTAATCTATCTTCACTGTGTTTCATAACATTTCTTACTCCTTTAATTCTCATGGAGTGTTTCTGTAGAGTTTTCAAGGTAGTGTTCACATAGAAAGAGCCATTCTTAATATTGGATACATGTGCTGAATTTGTTTTTACTTGTTTTGGGGGGTACTCTGGAGACTGAAAAAAAAAATAGTTTTTTTGCTAATACAAAGCTTTAGTAAAGTTATATTACTTTGTAATATAACTTTATTAAAATAAATGTATAGGTTTTTATTTACATATGTGTAGAATGGTAGCAGTAAGGAGCTGCCGAGTAGGGTCACAAGGCTGCCGAGTAGGGTCACGTTCCCTGTATACTATTATTTGGTGCACGGGGGGAGGCTGCCTGACATGATAGTATTAAGAATAATATGCCATAATACTGTATGAAGTCAATAGCTGGCCAGATACTATGTAAAGCCACTTTTACATGCCATTTAGATTAGTATTTGCTATTATTGGCTGAATTCACATTTAGCTTTTTGACAAAAAAAAAAGCCAATAGAAATGCAGTAGAAAAAAATTACAGATCTACTGTGCTTGTTACTGATTTTTCTTCCATGTTGGTGACCCAAATTCTTCAATAGAAACCTTTGAATTACATGACTTGTAATGGGGAAAAAATGCAATGGATACAGTGGCAAATAACCCCCCCCCCCCCCACACTAAATAAAAGAAAAAAAAATAATGTCAGAAAAAATGCCAAAAAACTGTAAAAACTTCTGGCAGTATTAAGACAGTTTTAGGGTAGCTTCACACGTACCGTATCGCTGCGTTTTTAACGGTGCGTCTTTAACGCTGCGTTTTTGCTTCGTTTTTTACATGCGCGTTTTGATTTTCACATGATTTTCATGTGAAAATCAAAACTCACATGTAAAAATCGCACCAAAAATGCACCGTTAAAAGCGCAGCGATACGGTACGTGTGAAGCTACCCTTAACCCCTTAAGGACAGAGACTGAAATGGCCTTAATGACAGAGACAAATTTTATGAATATGACCAGTGTCACTTTATTCATTAATAACTTCGGGATGCTTTTACCTATCCGGCTGATTCTGAGATTGTTTTCTCGTGACATATTGTACTTTACATTTCTGGTAAATTGGAGTCGATACTCATAACAAATCTTTATGAAAAAAACCCAAATAATGTGAAAAAATGTGAAAAAATGCATTTTTCCAACTTTGAAACTTTTTTGCGTATACAGAAAGTGGTTATACCACATAAATTATATATTTAATAGCATTAGCAACATGTCTACTTTATGTTGGCGGCATTTATTAAACTATCTTTCATTTTTTTTAGACAATAGGAAGCTTAAAACATTAGCAGCAAATTTCCAAATTTTCAGTAAAATTTCAAAATCAGATATTTTTAGGGACCTGTTCAGGTTTAAAGTGTATTTGAGGGGCCTGTATGTTAGAAAGCCCCACAAAGCACCCCATTTCAGAAACTGCACCCCCCAAACTCTGCAAAAGCATATCCAGAAAGTGTTTTAACCCTTTAGGGGAGTCACAGAAATAAAAGCTAAGTGTGTAAGGAATTTGAAAATTTTAATTTTCTGTGCAGAGATTTTATTGTAATCCAATATTTTTCATAATTATAAACCTATTACCAGAGAAATGCACCCCAATAATTATTGTCCCGTTTCTGCAGTTTATAGAAATACCCCATATGTGACCCTATTGCGCTATTTGACGCAACCACAAGCCTCAGATATAAAGGAGCGCCTAGTGAATTTCAACGCCTCCGTTATATTTGGTCATTTCTGACTATACCACTTCAGGTTGGCAGAGGCTCTGGGGTGCCAAAACCTAAAAAACACCCCTAAAGGGACACCATTTAGAAAACTACACCCCTCAAGGAATGTAACAAGGGGTGCGGTGAGCATCTGGACCCCATAGGTGCTTCACAGATTTTCCGAACAATATGGCGTGAAAAAAGAAAAATTTATTTTTTACACTAAAACGTTGTTCTAGCCTTCAATTTTTTATTTTCTTAAAGGGATAAGAGGCAAACAAAGACAAAAAATGTGTAGCGCAGTTTCTCCCGAGTACGGAAATACCCCACATGTGGCGATAGAGTGCCAAGGGGGCGCAGGACGAGCCTCCAAAGGGAAGGAGCGCCAATTGGCTTTTGGAAGCTGAATTTCACTGAAAAGGATTTCAAGGGCCACGTCGCATTTACAGAGCCCTCGTGCTGCCAAGACACTGGAAACCCCCCACAAGTGACTCCATTCTGGAAACTACACCCCTCAAGGAATCTAACAAGGGGTTCAGTGAGCATATGGACCCCACTGGTGACGGGCACAAATGTGGAACAATGTGACGTGAAAGGGAAAAATTTCATTTTTTCACTTTCATGGCACAAATGTGCCCGTCATCAAGGGGTCCATATCCTCACTGCACCCCTTGTTAGATTCCCTGAGGGGTGCAGTTTCCAGAATGGGGTCACTTGTGGGGGGTTTCCACTGTCTTGGCAGCACGAGGGCTCTGTAAATGCGACATGGCGTTCATCATCCATTCTAGCCAAATCCAACCTCCAAAATCCAAATGGCGCTCCTTCCCTTTGGAGGCTTGCCCTGCATCCACATGGCGCTTTATGTCCACATGTGGGGTATTTACGGACTCGGGGGAAATTGCTCTACACATATTGTGTGTTTTTTTCTCTTTTAACCCCTTGTGAAAATGATAAATTCAAGGCTAAACCAACATTATAGTGTAAAAAATGTAATATTTCATTTTCACGCCACATTGTTCCACATTTGTGCTCATCACCAGTGGGGTCCATATGCTCACTACACCCCTTGTTACATTCCTTGAGGGGTGTAGTTTCCATAATGGGGTCACTTGTGGGGGGTTTCAACTGTCTTGGCAACACAGAGGCCTTTTGAATGCAACATGGCCCCTCAAAATCCATTCCATCCAAATCCAGCCTTCAAAAACGAAATGGCGCTCCTTCCCTTCGGAGGCTTGCCCTGCACTCGCACGGCGCTTTATTTCCACATGTGGGGTATTTACGGACTCGGGGGAAATTGCTCTACACATTTTGTTTTTTTTCCCTCTTTTAACCCTTTGTGAAAATGATAAATTCAAGGCTAAACCAACATTATAGTGTAAAAAATGTAATATTTCATTTTCACGCCACATTGTTCCACATTTGTGTCCGTCACCAGTGGGGTCCATATGCTCACTACACCCCTTGTTACATTCCTTGAGGGGTGCAGTTTCCATAATGGGGTCACTTGTGGGGGGTTTCAACTGTCTTGGCAACACAGGGGCCTTTTGAATGCAACATGGCCCCTCGAAATCCATTCCATCCAAATCCAGCCTTCAAAAACCAAATGGCGCTCCTTCCCTTCGGAGGCTTACCCTGCACCCGCATGGCGCTTTATGTCCACATGTGGGGTATTTCCGTACTCAGGGGAAATTGCTCTACACATTAAATGTTTTTTTTTATCTTTTAACCCCTTGTAAAAATGAAAAAATCATGACAAGATTAATGATTTAGAGTAAAAATTTTACAAAAATTACACTAAATGTTGGTCTAGCCTTGATTTTTTTCCATTTCCACAAGGGGTTAAAAAAGAAAATGAACACAAAACGTGTAGGGTAGTTTCCCCTGAGTACGAAAATACCCCACATGTGGGCATAATGTGCCATATGGGCACAGGGCAAGTCACCAAAGGGACAGAGCGCAATTTAGAGGCTGGAATGGAGGATGGAGGCCACGTCGCAATTACAAAGCTCCTGTGCTGCCAGGATAGTAGAAACCCCCGACAAGTGACCCCATTCTGGAAACTACACCCCTCAAGGAATCTAACAAGGGGTGCAGTGAGCATATGGACCCCACTGGTGACGGGCACTTACGTAGAACATGTGCCGAGAAAATAAAAAATACAATTTTTTTCATTTTCACGTCCCAAATGTGGCCGTCACCAGGGGGCCATATCCCCGCTGCCCCACTTGTTAGATTCCTTATCGGGTGTAGTTTCCAGAATGGGGTCACTTGTCGGGGGTTTCTACTGTCCTGGCCGCACAGAGGCTTTGTAATTGCATCATAGCATCCTCTAATGGGAATGGCGGCCATACCTACTTAGCTGGGGAAAAGGGACAATTCTAATTTATTTGGGGGTATTAGGGCAATTATTAGTTTATAAGGTTGAAAATGACAGGTGTCCATCAAACTCAACCTGTGTTGATCCAGAGGATGGCAAAAACCCCTCGTGAGGCAGACGACAGTAGCCTCATCACAGGGAAAAATTCCTTCCCGACTCCATATTGGCGATCAGAATAATCCCTGGACCAACGTGACCCCTGAAATAGGAATAAGGGACAGAATTTAGATAATGTAGAACCCCAGGGATGTGTGGTGCGCCTTGGAGCGCTCCAGTATGCAGAGGCCGGGGTGATCAGGACAGGTGTCACACTGGAAAATGGCGTCCTTTCTGATCCCCCTGTTACGCCACACTCTGCACTTCTTCTGGGGTCTCCTGTTCTCCAGTGAGGGGGACGTCACCTGGAAAATGTTGTCCTGGTGCGGTACGGGGTCCTTCATATCCAGAAGCGCTGGGTCCGCTCCATGGCAGCTAAATATTAGGGCTCTATTACTACTTCTGATATGTTCGTATCGTGCCGCAAGCTACAGGGCAGCGAGGGACCAGAAGAGGGGGCGCTGGTATAAAAGTTATCCCCGTACAGGTGGTGACCTTTATCCAGCAGTGGGAAGATCAGTTCCCGGACGATCTTCCCACTAACTCCGAGGATGGGGGGGGGGGAGGGGGCATCTGAGGGCTGGATTCGGGTGTCCCTTCCTACATACATTTTAAGGGTACGTGCACACTGCGGAATCGCGACAGATAACCCTTCGTGCATTCCACAGCTGGCACCCACCGGCGGAGTGATGCAGGCGCACGTCTCCATCCGTGTCATAGACTCCATTCTATGCACGGGCGGATTCCGCTCTCCGTCCAACGTGTTCATTCTTTGGACGGACGACGGATTCCGCCCGTGCATAGAATGGAGTCTATGACACGGGTAGAGACGGGTAGAGGGTTATCCTTCGCCATTCCGCAGTGTGCATGTACCCTAAATCTGTAAGTGTACCCTGAGGTACTCTCACAGAGTTTGTAGAATTTCACACCATACCGTCATCTCTTATTGGGACGGTACTGGCGGAAAAGACGTGTCTGGGGGGCAGCGTACGCTACGCTACCCCCAGACACGTCACTGGATGATGAGGATGATGAGGATGAATGGAGGAAAGAAGGATCCCCCCATTCATCCTCACTGGCTGTTTCAGTGTCGGAGGCAATAATAGCGTATGCCTCTGACGCCGAAAACACCCTGGGGGCCATCTTTATACGGGGATTGGTATATGGGGTAGGTAGTGGTGTAGTCTCAAACTTTATTCAATGTAGTGTGGTGTAATGTAGTGTTTTTTACGTGTTTTTTTACAGTAAGTATAAAAAAAAAACCTACGCCAACAAAGGAGTTGCTGATAAATGCCGCACTTATGTGCGGCACTTATTAGCAGACTGTGGCAGTAGAATATAGAAAAAAAACACCCTACGCCAAAAAGGAGGAGTTGCTGATTAGCAGCGCACTTTCGTGCGATGCTGATCAACACTCAGCGGCGATAGGGTGCGGAAAATAGAAAAAAAAAAATTTGAAAAAAAAAAATAAAAAAATTTCTACATCCTGAACATCCCTGTAGCTGCTGATAAGTGTATTACACATATCAGCCGCTAGAGGGCAGCAGAGCGCAAAATACGGAAAAAGCCGACGCTGGAGCCGAAAATAGCCGAGAGAAGCCGAACGTGACATCACGGAAGAAGCCGAAGACCCGAACGAAGACGAGGACGCCGCGAAGCCGGAAGACGCCGATCAGGAGCCCGGGACAGGTGAGTAATGTACAAATACCTGCTCTGGACCCCTCGGCTACCTAGCTGAGGGGTCCAGGGCAGGTATTTACTATATTGTGGGACTCTGATCGCCGTGCCACCGGCCCGATCGCCGTGAATGGCCGGCCGGTACCGGCCGGCCGTTCACGGCGATCGGGCCGGTGGCACGGCGATCACCATTACTTTTTACAGTAATGGCGGTCGGTGCCGTCCTCGGACAGCACCGACCGCCATTTTTTTCTGGGTCATCGGGTCGCCGATGACCCGGAAAGGTTCCGATCGCCGCTATTGGCTGATCTGAATTGATCAGCCTATAGCGGCGATCGTAAGCACGGGGGGTGTTAACCACCCCCCGTGCCGAGAAGCTATGATGGCCTGCTATGATTTATAGCAGGCCATCTTCCCCGACCGCTGTGTGTGAACACGCAGCGATCGGGGAAACATCGGGCGTAAATTTACGCCCTGATGCGCCAAGTACCAGGGCGCGAGGGCGTAAGTTTACGCCCGATGTCGTTAAGGGGTTAAGAGAGTTTTATTGTTGTCGTTTTATAGGCCCAAAAATCACCATGCAAAATTTACTATTGTAAGTATTTTGCACTGCTGTTTGAAAGTGAAAACCAGAACTGGAGAAAGGCTATAATGAAAAGATTTCTGTCCTTCGCACCCACAGCTGGTTTCAGTTCAAAAACACAGATGCAATATGACCAAAATCCTGTTGGTTGTTAGTGGCCTAACATAATATACATTTGCATATTGAAGAAGTTATAAGGGTCAAAGAGAAGCTTAAGGGTGCGTTCACACCTACCAGATCTGCAGCAGATCCGCAGCAGATTTGATGGTGCAGATTTGATGCTGTGTTCAGCTATTTAAATGAAATCTGCTCCGGATCCGCAGCAGAAAATAAGCTGCGCATCCGGTAAGTGTGAACGTACCCTAAGTTGAGGCTACATGGTGATTCTGGTCATGACAGGAAATATGGGGCACACAAAAAATGGTGGCAGCAACCGCGACTTGCAGCAAATCCATCCGAGATTGATTTTCTTATGACTGTGGGGATGTGGCTGCAGCACAACCCCATTTACTTGCATTAGATGGGATGCATTGGACCTACAAGGAGCAAAACAGCAGTAGTCACATGACCCGTGTTGCGGACAGAATTGTTGTGTGGTCCCAGCCTTAAAGGGGTACTCCAGCGCTGATAAAAAAAAATCAAACAAACAAAAAGATAGTTTTTACATTTACCATCCCTCCTGTGTCTGTCTACGTTTGAATTTCCTGCTGTTTGCAGGACCCTGAAGCTCCAGTTGGTGTCTTCATTTTTTCTTCACTTCCTGGTTTGGACTTTCCCATGATGCACTTTGTCTCCTGTGATGTCTAATTGACTCTGTAAAACTGTTAGATGGATTACATCTTGCTCAGCCAACCAGAGCTGAGCAACCTTAGTCATCTGACAAAGGAAGGCTGGCCTAACAGGGCTAACATCCCTCTTGATGATGTCATTGTCACAAAATGGCTTCCACAGAAAAGCCTGGGGTCAACAGTCATTAGGTAACAATGAGTTCACTTCACTTACCGGTGGGGGTTGAGGGGGGAAAAGATAGGGAAGGGGGGCAGATAGGTGATTGAAGCATATTACAAAGTTATATATTGGGTGGGATACATTATGATCTAGTGCATACTGTATTGAAATATAATGTTGACAGCACTTTTTATTTGACTTACACATTACACATATTAGGTTTATGGAGCAGTTTATGTACTTTTAATGGTAGTCAATAGCAAGTGTATGCATTACACAGTTACATTTGTCAGGTTGACAGGAATGTTGGCCAGGTACAGTATTTGGCAGGAATGTTGCCACTGTACCTAGAATGTACTTTATCAGTGTGATGTGAATCTAGCCTTATCAGGCTGAAATAATGTTTGGTCTATTTGGCTATGTTCACACAACGTAAGAGACCGGCCGTTCCATGACCTGGCCGGGTCACGGAACGGACGGTCTCTGAAAAGATCATCCTAGCCGGTATAGAAGTACCAGCCGGATGATCTTTAGGGCCGCAGAGTTCTGATGCGGGCACATCCGTGCCAGAGCCACTCGCTCCACAGTGTGCACTGACAGTTTTTTTCTGTGGCTGCTATTCACTGAATAGCGGCCGCAGAATACTGACATGTCAGTTTTCTACGGCGCCACCAGAGATCCCGTGCAGAGCGTATACTGTGTGTATACGCTGCGGCAGGGATTCCATTGAAGACAAGGCAACTAATATTTTCGTAAAAAGTACGGCCGTTGTTGCTGATTGCAACAATGGACGTACTTTTACGAAAATATACGTTGTGTGAACATAGCCTTAGGCTATGTTCACACTACGTATATGTACGGCCGTAGTGCGAGCCGCGAATATTCGCCCGTAGTTTTGAGGTTGATGCGTACGCTGGAAAGTATACGATATACGGCTGCACAGTGCACACTACGTAAGAGCCTACGGCCCGATCATAAACGGACCTGTAAAAAATGAACAAGACCATTGTTTGTGGCCGGAACTGTGCCAATTCACGGCCGTGGATTTACAGGCGGTCCGTACGGAGTACTTAAAAAATAGCCGGCAATAATGCCGAATGCCGATGCCTTTAATAGTTAATATATTAAATTAATAAAACACATTTTCTTTGTAATAAAGTCCCTTTCGTTGTTCAATAATTTAATTCTAATGAATCTATCATTGTGCAATTAAATATACTGTTAAAATAAATATATATATAAATAAATGTATATATGCGGGTTTTTTTTAAATAAATAAATAATTAAAAAAAACGCATAGGGTCCCCCCTATTTTTATAACCAGCCAGGTTAAAAACCAAACGACAGCAGCCTGGTAACACCAGGGTGGGAAGAGCCATTGTTTTAGGCCCTCCCCAGCCTAAATCTTACCAGCCTGCTGCCGCCCCAGTCCAGGAGCGCCAATTTTGACGCTCCGGGACCACTGGCACCCGGCTCTTCCCAGTACCCCTGGTGGCATTGGGTACTGGGGTAATAATGAGGGGTTAGTGTTAGCCATTTTATACCGGCTAACACTAGGCCCCGACTTGGTAATGGATTCCGTCTATTAGAAGGCTTCCACTACTAAGCCTATAAAGTAAAGAAATAAAGACAAGACACAAGTGAAATTTTTTTTTTATTCAAATAAAAACACCCCCACACCCCTCATTGACCATTTTATAAAAAAAAAAAACAAACAACCGCTGGTCATCGACGTAGTCCATGGAATCTGACGTAATCCACAGGATACCGATATCTGAAAAACAAAAAGGGAGAAATACACAAAAAACACACAAACAGGAGCACAACACCCATCATTGTGAGCGGTGTTGTGCACCTTACAGTATGCAGCATCTTTACAGATCGCTGCTTACAGTGTGGCCCCCAAGGGGTTAAGGGAGGATGTATTGCATCCCCCTTAACCCCTTGGGAGCCAGACTGATGTCAGACTGCACCCATCCCAGCAAGGAAGGGGTTAAGTGACCCCCCTTCCTTACTGGGGTGCAGTGCTGGGGAGGGGGTGGGGAGAGCTTTATACTCACCCCGATGTGTCCTTTTCGCTGGTCCGCAGCACAATGAAGTCACTGTGCTGCGGACCGGCTCATTATATGTGCGCTGAGCCGATCAGCCAATCAGCTGAGTGCACATATAATTCAAAATGTTTCTTCTAATAATGCTATTGTGATAACATAATTAGAAGAAACATTTGATGTTTTAATTAAAGTAAATTGTTGATTAGTACAGAATGCTTTTATTTACTGGGAATATGAATTAATGGCTTAATGGAGCTTCCTGTACTACTTAATATTTAATTAATAAAACACATTTTTGTTGTAATAAAATCAGTTTCGTTGTTCAATAATTTAATTTAAACGAATCCATCATTGTGCAATTAAATATACTGTCAAAAAATAAATATATATATAAATATACATTTATTTATATATATATTTATTTTAACAGTATGTTTAATTGCACAATGATGGATTTGTTTAAATTTAATTATTGAACAACGAAAGGGACTTTATTACAACGAAAATGTGTTTTATTAATTAAATATATTAACCATGAGAGACATCGGCTATACTGCAGAGGATTGCAAACCCCGATAATAGCAATTCATGTAAACTGTGTTCCCTGCTTTCCCAGATGCATCCAGAGGTGTTTGCATCACTTTCTAAAGATTTTATTTGTTATTTTTAGTTGAACCAGATTTCCAAGTAAATGACCGTATGTTTTCAGCCGCATGTCTATTTTTTCCCACGGCCGTAGTTTCAGCCGCACATTTCCGGCCGCGTAAAAACTACGGCCGTACATATACGTAGTGTGAACATAGCCTCAAAGTGTATAAATCTGCTGAGGGTACATTGCAGTATATGTTGTTGCTAGTATTCAGACATATATCTTAGTGAGAATATAGCTCTGGGTGCTCTTAGGCTAGGAACACATGTTGAAGATAGCAGCTGAATGAGCTAAAAGCAGTGAATCCAGGTGGCTGCTGGAGCCACTTTTGCTGCAGAAAATCCGCAGTATATTTGCAATATGTGTACCTATGTGTTCTTAGACTTCCTCAGGGGAACAAATGTATATCTGGCACTTTAAAGGGCACTAAACAGGTACAGTACCATACAATATTTTTATTGTACTAAACATGTGAATCACAATATTCATATGCTTAACTGATGTTCATAGGCATTATCTCTGTGCAATAAAATATTGAAAAGTTTGTCAGAAGGATGACTAAGCCGGATGGGGGTATTTTTAAAATAAACACGTCTAAGGCAGGCCGCCCACAACAGTCCCACAGGGATTCTAGAAATGAGAAGCCATTAACCAAAAGGCCCAGGTGATATTAATTTAAAACGAAGGGCCGGTTCCTCCCCCAGCTGCACAATAACTCAGATGTATTCTCATGCTACCAGAATGTGTCTTGTGTCAGAATCCGGAAATGACATCCTGTGTTTAATACGTACAATAAGAATAAAATTCCCCTTGGCTGCCTGTACACTCCTGTATAGGGATTCTCTGCCTTCCAGTTACGGAGCAAATGGATTGTGCTACCTTTCCCCTAAATAACAAGTAATGCTGAGTGAACTACTGATCATTTGTTTTTCTCTTACATGAATCAGTTATTGAATCAGCATTAAAGGCTCTGTTCAGGAAATCAGAAACCGACGTTCTCTCATCTAACCCCCGAGCCGCTATAGAAAACATCCAATGTGTTGTTTAGGGGTATAAGCCATCTTAGTTTAGGGTTAGGATGACTGGTGAAGTGTCATCTATGTAGTTTCCGATTATGTCACCCCTGACCATATAAACATGAGCAGTAAGTGTATTGTATTATGAATAAAAGCTGTGCAGTTTGTGCAGATTGAGACAAATTTGCAAAAATGACACTCTTGGCATAAGTATGACATTTGTTCCTTTGTGTCCTCATGGTTGGCTTAATGTCCTCATACACTTAATACTTATGTCAGCCAAACCTGCTGCTTGACTGCTATAAAGTGTATGGGAGTCTCTAAACAATCCACTGACAGATGATGTCCATGGAGATAGGGGTTGGGCGTGATGGATTACAGTTGGGTTCCGCCCTTTGTTCTCTGAGAGATAAACTGCAGCCAGGAGACACAGGATCACTGACTGGGAGAATGAGAAAAGGGAAAAGGAGGCAAGCATCAAAAAGAACCCCCATTGGACTCTGAACTTGTAGGTCGACAGGCAAGCATGTGAGTGTAACATATGTAGAATGTTTTGTGTGGCTCCCACGATCTTCTCTCTTCTTCCTGCTTCTTACATGAGCACTCAGGAGCAGGATCTGCTGGCTCAGCCAGTCACTGTCCGCAGACATGTCCCATCCTCTTTAGCAGGTCTCTCTCCCAAGTGCTTGTCTCAGAAGCGGGAAGAAAAGAGAAGATCAAGAAAAGATCTAAATGGAGGCAAACATCTGCGGGGGACTGGGGTTAGGTAAGTATGTTTCTCCTTTCTATTTCCCCCCCCCAATCCTCGCAACATATTAATTTTCACATTAGGAATGGAATATTCCTTTAGGCTATGTTCACACATTGTCCCTTTTTGGCCCGTTTGGCAGCCGCCTTATAGGGCAGCTGTCATTTTGAGGCCAAATAACAGCAGTGGTTGAACAAATTACATCTATCACTATAAAATAATGGCCGTTATTTAGCGGTATGTGAACATAACCTTGAACTGCCATCAGAAATTATCTTATTATTTAAATGAGGTATTCATATTAATTATATTTGTTAAGCATTTTTGGTGATATTGTCCATTTTACTCTATTGGAGAAACCTGACCCCCCCCCCCCAATCATTGCTCTTAAGTACACAACTGCTGTGTCTGAGCGTTTTACAGTCATCTATTACATTCACTGGGAAGAACAGATTGCATTCTCTTTTTTAGTCCATAATGTGCCATACAGGCATTTTCTAACAAGAGAAGTTAACTACAGTCACAAAACATGGGCAAATCACATGAGATGCAGATGTGAGGATGATGATAGTTATATTCTTGGTATTCTGCTTAATGATTTTAAGTCTATCCACTGGCCAGGTTACCTTATGTGAATCAGGATCTGCATGCCTGTTAAATTAAATGACTGGAAATGACTGAGCTTAAAGTGCCTCTGTACCCTCAAACCACTTGTACCTTCGGATAGCTGCTTTAAATCCAAGAACTGTCCTGGGGTCCGTTCAGCAGGTGATGCAGTTATTGTCCTAAAAAACAACTGTTAAACTTGCAGCCCCTTGCCCAACAGCCGGGGCTTAGAATATCTGTGCCCTAACTTTGCACGACCCCTCCGTCCCTCCTCCCCACCCTCTTCATCATTAGGAATGCCACTGGAACATTTTCTTCTGTCTGAACATTGCACAGGTGCCTTAACGATCCAGCCCATGTTCAATATTCACACAGCTGATAAATAGGAGACAGTCTGCCTGGATCATTCCTAATGATGAGGAGGATGGGGAGGAGGGACAGGGTGTGCCAGCCTAATGCATACACAATCTAAGCCCCGGCCATTGGGCACAGGGCTGCAAGTTTAAAAGTTGCTTTTTAGGACAATAACTACATCACCTGCCGAACGTATACCAGGACAGATCTTGGATTAAAAGCAGCTATCCGAAGGTACAAGTGGTTTGGGGGGGGGGGGGGTCAGATTGTGCGTATAGAGTCGCTTTAAAGGCAGCAGCTACATGTAACCTGTGCTGCACAAGAATGATTCATGTCCATGTTAGTTTCATATTTGGAACTTTCCAGTTATGATGCCAGGTCAATGACCAATGCATCATATTTACTTTCTTTCAAACGGCACCTTGTGGCAGAATATCAAATGTATGCCTGTATTTTGCACTTTGTTTTTTTTCTCCTTATGTTTAAAAGGCCATAGCTCTTTTATTTTTTCAGGTATAGACCCATTAGAGGCCTTTCTTTTTGTGACACTAGTTGTACTTTGTAATTGCATGCTTAATTGTTCCACAAAATATGCTGTGACACTGAAAAAAAAAACATTTTGCTGATGAAAGTGAAACATTTTGGGGGTGGGGGGATTTGGGGTGTTTCATCTTTCCAATTAGTACCATTACAAGGATATTCAGTTTATACAACTTTTATTTTATTTTAAAAAAATTAGAACTATTTTAAAAATTAATAAATGTGATTTAAATTGTTTTATTCTGACCCTCATAATTTTTTTTATATTTTGTTCTTTAGGGCTGAGGGTGAGGGTTTCTTTATGTGCCATGATCTGTTGTTTTTATCGGTACTGCATATATGACACTTTTTGATCACTTTTTATTAAATTTTTTTCTGGGATGTGATGGGATCAAAAATCACTTTGGCGGGTTTTTGTGCTCTGTTGCGTCGTTTACTATACAAGATCAGAAATGTGATGTCACTTGACAATACCAAATATGTTTATTTATTTATTTATCTCCCTCAAGGAGACTTCTATGAGCAATACCATGATTGGTCATAGAGATGAATGTAGCATTGATCACGGCTAGATTGCTTTTATTTTACTATGTGTGAATATAGCCCTAATTACTTAAAGAGATTGTCCAAACAAAATTACCTTGACCCCTATCCAGAGGATAGGGGACAAGTAAGAGATCCCACCGATCTTCATATTGACCCACGTCTTCTTTCTTATGAATACAGTAACGGGTACGGCACATAACCCTCAGCTCCATTCATTCCTATAGAACTGACGGAAAGCACAGAGTAAGCACTTTTAGGCTTACTCGGCTGTTTCCCATGGCTCTATAGCTGTGAATAGAGACTTGGGTCACATGCCGTACCCTTGGCTGTATTCACAACAAAGTAGCCAGGGGGCCCTTACTCTTACTGAGGTCAGAGACCCTGAAATCTCTTACTCTCCATGCATAGGGGACAGGTCAATTTTGCCTGGATAACTGCTATAAGTCTTTACTGACATGTTTTATGCTTTAGACTATACACCACTTCTGTAGCCATATTTTATCCAGGTCTAGCCTTCCATTTGCAGCCAAGGATAAAAGTGGATACTGCATAGAGCAACATCAGAAAATTACTAATGATTCGACTATTCTCTCCCCAGGGTCAGAGAGCACTGCGAGATGAATCGTATGACCACTCAGAACATTGGCATTGTTTTCGGGCCCACATTGATGAGACCAGAGAAGGAGCAGTTTTCCAACATCGCTGCTAACATGGTCTATCAGAACCAAGTTGTAGAAAATTTTCTTACTCACTATGAAGAGATCTTCCGGGACTGTCCAGAGGAATGTAGAAATTCCCCCTGTACAGAAACTGATTGTGTGGCTAAATCTCACATAATACTGTCCACCCCTCTCTAGGACTGAAGAGAACCTGCCTATTGCTATCAAGTCCTATCTTGCTATCAGAAATGGACATTTATGTTAGGGAATGGGATGTAAAGCAAACTATAGAAGGTATTTAAGGAACAATAACTGTGTTCTTAGCTGTTTAGTAAAGTAATATATGATGTTGCTCAGTTCTTGGACCAAATTGCTCAGACATATTCCTGTTGGAAGAGACAGTCCCAGCTGGAGCTCAGACACACACACACACTGGCAAGGTCTATACTATGCTGAATGCAGATGTTGAAATTAATTGCAACTTGTTTTATTTTTATAGTATGCGTAAAATATTAGAATCTTGTCATTTTTTTTTATTAGTTACTTTTTTATATTGTTGAACATCAGGAAAAATGAGTTTGGTATATAATGCCTAAATCTTTAAGCTGTGACTTTCTAGCTGTTGTGAAACTACATTTCCCAGTATGTCTCAATGGCCACAGGCTAATATAAGACATGGATCACATAAGCTGAATCATTACAGATGATGTGCTATTGACCGGATGGAACTTCCGGGAGCTCCAAATCAGTTTAAATCTTCGTGTTACAGTACTGACACAGCCGTGCTTCTGTGTCAGTATAGTAGCACAAACATGAATTATGAATCATAAAGAAAGATGATGTCGGGAGCTCTTCATTCCATTCCACAGCACATTCTCCATATATATGGACTGTGCATAGAATGTGTGAATGCCTCCTTAGATAACTGGGTTTAGTAGGGGGAAGAAGGCTTAATATTAGGAACATAAAATAAAGGCTCCTCATACTGATTGATGTTACTACATTCTCCTGCCATCTGAAAACAGAAGGCCTTAGCCTCCTTTTGCAAAAGGAGTCCTGGTTTAAATGCATTAGAAATGCACAGTTTTTTGCAGCGTTTTTGCATTTTTAAACAGCCTGAGACTGTAAAAATCTGGATCACTCTAAGGCTATGAACACAGTCAAATAAAAGCAGAATACAACAATAAAATAGGTATAAGGCTATTGTTAGGAACCGGACAGCAGGACAAGACAAGTCAGTGAGCCCTAAGCTCAGCCCCGCCCACTGTCCTCTACCTACTTGCCACAATCCGCCCTAAGATGGCGGCGAGCAACTGGGCGGCAGTCCCTGCACTGGCTAGGTGGGACACAAAGACAAGACAGACAGACAAAACACAATAAAGAATAGTCGACAGTCCGGGTCACAACAATCAGGCAGCACAGTACAAAATCACAATCCTATAATAAGAGTCAACAAACAAGCGATATGGTCAGGGGCAGGCAGCTAGCAAGGATAGTCAGAACACAAAGCAGTAGTCAGGAGATGCAAAGAAACAGAATCCACAAGCAGGCAGAGACTAAGTCAATAACCAGCAATGATATCCAAGACTGAGGTAGTTATATAGGAGGCCAGGGTTCTGATCCAGAACATAATTGGACCATCCCCTGATCTCCAAGCACAGACAGCTGAGAACAAAACAGATCCACTGGCAGGAAGACCTGTCAGTCACAGCAGAACCAAAACACAGATTAACCATGACATGGCCAGACAGAACTCAGCAGGTGAAGTCGGGTGTGTCTCCCAACCCAGGTGAGCAATAAACCAGAGTTCACACATAGCAAAACAAAACACAGAAACAGGATACAAGAAAATCAGTGCCTTCTCGGTCGAACAGCACGAGCCGAGGGGCGCATAATGCTCTGCAGAGATACCATCCTGACAGCTATGTTCACACACAGTAAAATACAAGCAAAATATGACTATAAAATCAGTATAAGGCTATGTTCACACACAGACTTTTGCAAAAATGGTAGTTTTTTTTACCCACCTGTATACACATTGCTTATTTCCACTGAAAATTAAAGAGGATGTACCACCTGGTACATCCTCTTTAATCTAAACCCACTGATCGAACAGCACCGGCACGGGGTCGGTGCTGCGGTCCGTTTTTCGAACGGAGGCCCGGTTCCCGTGCACGGCGCCGTTCTATGCACCGGGACCGGCCGGTGCTCAAGCACTGGAGGCGGGCCGGGCCGCCCCCAGTGGGAGGGAATTCCCTCCCCTGTATGACGCGGCTCCCTTAGAATGAATGGAGCCGCGTCATACAGGGGAGGGAATTCCCTCCCACTGGGGGCAGCCAACCCCGCCTCCAGTGCTTGAGCACCGGCTGGTTCCGGTGCATAGAACGGCACCGTGCACGGGAACCGGGCCTCTGTCCGAAAAACGGACCGCGGCACCGACTTCCCCGTGGCGGCGCCGTTCGATCAGTGGGTTTAGGTTAAAGAGGTTGTACCAGGTGGTACATCCTCTTTAAGTCCTTATTTTGGTATTCCTTTACTTTGTGTCAGCATTGCCTAAAATGCTGCTGTATTTTTAATCAAATAATTTGCTAAAATAAAGTCCATGTAAAAATGTCTGTCTCTGCAACAATTGTAAAAATTATATATTTTTTTGCAATATGTGCACAGACAGCAGTTTTTCAATTATCTTTAAGGCTATGTTCACACACAGTATAACAATGGACATTGCTTAACAACGGCTGTTTTCATACTGGCCGAACATCCGCAGGTGTTTGCAAGTACATTTATTTTTATATGGCTCTTTCGGGGTGTGTATGGAAATCAATTAAGCAGTCATTTCCATACACACCACGGATGAACAGACTGCATCTCTGTATGCATGAAAAATAATAACGGCTGCTATTCATGAAACAGCGGCCATTATTAATTGACATGACCATTCTTTGGACGGCCACACCAAACAACAGCTGTTGTTGATGCGCCCTGTACATGGAATGGACGGCATTGCATTGATTTCAATGGAATGCCACCTGGGCTGAAAAGAACATTCACTGTTTTCATTGAAAACAGTGTCTGTTCTTTAAAAAAAATTGTACATTGTGTGAACATACCCTAATGTAGCACATTATTACATTGAAAATACAGCAGCGATCTTTACATACTTCACTGTCCTATTTTGCTTTTATTTTATTGTGTGTGAACATAGTCATAGATTGTCTAAACCGACACTAAGGCTGCATTCACACGTTCCGTAAAATTGTCTGTGATCGTGCAACTAAGGATCCATGCCGGGAAAAATAGGACATGTAACTCAGACGTGATCTTTGTACGCATTAGCCAATAGAAGTCTATGGGATCCATGTTTATCATGGATGTAACATCCATGAAAAAGGCGGATCAAATCAATGCAAATTAGTTAAACTTATTTTTGACCAGTTCAACATTTTATGCGGATGTGGATAGGGACGCACCAGGTTGGAATTATGGACCAACTTGCATGGATCATGGAGTAAAAAAAAAAACGTTAAAACGAAACAGTTTTTTGTGACTCTCCTCCACGTGTTTAACTCCTAGGTTTAGACTACAACTCGAGGTTGCAATGTGTATATTGCAGTCATGCTAGATATCTTTGTGCATTAGGAGGTTTTAATAGTTCTTTCAGTTACTAAGATTTATGCCATGTTTTATGTGTAGAAAACAAATCCCCCCCATTGTTTCTGGATGATTGCGTCACTATGCTAGCATATGTAGATTAATACATTTCTACTAGAGAAATGGACTGAAATCCACAAAAATAAATTACTACAGTACCTAATTTTCCCTTCCCGCACTGTTGGTAGAGCTTCTAGAGCAGGGGTGTCAAACTTATCGCCCTCCTGCTGTTGCGAAGCTTCATGAATGAACAGCCAACGATTTAGCTGTCCATTAGCTAAATTGATAGTTTTGCACCAGCTGGAGGGCCGCAGTTTGACTGTGTGCTAAGGGAAACCCCAGTATAAAATATAGCACGCGGCACCAGTTCTGTATTGCCTACCTTATTACCAGCTGAAAAGCATACAATAAAGTTCTTGAGGCCTAAGCTGTACAGAGTTGAAGTTGTTTTAAAGCGACTCTGTACCTTTAATCTTTCCCCCCAAACCGCTTGTACCTTCGGATAGCTGCTTTTAATCCAAGATCTGTCCTGCAGTCCGTTTGGCAGGTGATGTAGTTATTGTCCTAAAAAACAACTTTTAAACTTGCAGCCCTGTGTCAAATTGGTGGGGCCTAGAGTATCTATGCCCTAGGCTTGCAACGCCTCTCCATCCTCGCTTTAAAGGCTGCGGCTACATGTAACCTGTGTTGCATAAGAATGATTCATGTCCATGTTAGTTCCATATTTGGAACTTTCCAGTTATGAGGCCAGTGTTGGTAAATACAGCTATTCACACAGCCGTTTGTTATTACATCTGTTTTTCAGTACACAGTATGTCCTATTGTGGCCCATGTTGCATTTCCCACATTTTGCAATAGTGGATGACATAATTTGCAGCATATTATTTAGACTTACATTTCTTTGATCATGGTCTTCATCATATACATATACAAATGATGAATATCTTGATGAATAAAACATTTATATTACATACATATATATCAGTTTACTACAATACTCTTGGGTGAATGAGCCCAAGTGCCATCCTGCACCTTGGTCATAAAGCAAGTGCGACAAGGAAGGTGTCAATCACAATAAAATCACACAGATTAGAGACTAAAAGGTTTATTCAGATACCGAGTACATTTGTTATAATAGAGACAATTTGCTGACCACAGCATTATAATCTATTTATATGATCATTTACACCTGTTGTAAGATTGTGGTCTATGGTAGCACACTGCAATGTGGTATTGTGTTTGTTTTATTTGTTATTATATAGAAAGTTCCTTTTATTTGTAATATTGGTGAATACATGTACATTGGTTCTACAATCTGCAATTAAAAAGTTAACAAATGCTGTATGTCTATGGAAAATACATAAATGTCATGTTATTCGTGAATCTATTTTACATTTACCTATACTAGCTAGTGCATCTTTCATATGACATTAGAGTTGGGGAATATCTGGATATTGACATACACTACACATGTAGTACTTGCAATCTCTGCTAGTAAATTTTACAATGCATGCGTGTTTAACATAAAAGTTAAATATGATATAAAACTTGTAAATGTTGCATAAATCAAAAAAGTTATATACAAAAATGTTTACAAATATTTTCAACCCATTTACCCCTTTATGAATAATGCCAGATTCCAATTTATGGAACTTCTAGGTATAGGTCTATGTTACTGGAATGATAGACAGTGTGGAAATGTCTTTTATAGCGCTGGTGTCAAACTTGTGGCCCTCCACCTGTTGTAAACCTACATTGTAGTTTTGCAACAACTGGAGGGCCGCAGCTTTAAGACCTGTGTTTTATTGTAATGGTGTGTTTATACAGAAAGATTAATCTGACAGGATTTTGAAGCCAAGGCCTCTTTTCAAATCTATTCCTAGCTTTGGCTTAAAAAATCCGTCAGATAAATCTGTATTTGTAAACACACCATTAAAGCGACTCTGTACCCACAATCTGCCCAATCCAAACGCTTGTACCTTCAGATAGCTGCTTTTAATCCAAGATCTGTCCTGGGGTGCGTTTGGCAGGGGATGCAGTTATTGTCATAAAAACAACTTTTAATCCGGCAGCCCTGTGTCTAACGGCTGGGGCTTACATTTGTATATGCATTAGGCTGGCACCACCTCTCTGTCCTTCCTCCCCACCCTCCTCATCATTAGGAATGATCCAGGCAGATTGCTTCCTATTCCCCACCTGTGTGCATAATGAACATGGGCTGGATCGTTAATACACCTGTGCAAAGCTCAAACAGCAGTAAATGTTCCTGCTTCCTAATGATGAGGAGGGTGGGGAGGAAGGACAGAGAGGTGATGCCAGCCTAATGCATATACAAATGTAAGCCCCGGCCGTTAGACACAGCGCTGTAGGATTAAAAGTTGTTTTTAGTAGAATAACTGCATCACCTGCCGAACGGACCCCAGGACAGATCTTGGATTAAAAGCAGCTATCCGAAGGTACAAGGGGTTTTGGGGGGGCAGATTGTGGGTACAGAGTCGCTTTAAATATAGATTGGCCTTGCCTATCAGTAAGGCTGGTTTAAAGGGGTTATCCAGCGCTACAAAAAACATGGCCACTTTTCCCCCTACTGTTGTCTCCAGTTCAGGTGCAGTTTGCAATTAAGCTCCATTTACTTCAATGGAACTGAGTTTCAAAACCCCACCCAAACTGGAGACAACAGTAGGGGGAAAGTGGCCATGTTTTTGTAGCGCTGGATAACCCATTTAAAGGGGTTATCCAGCGCTACAAAAACATGGCCACTTTCTTCCAGAGACAGCACCACTCTCGTCTGCAATTTGGATGCAGGTTTTGCAATTTAGTTCCATTTAAGTTAATGGAGCTTAATTGCAAACCACATCTTAATTATAAAAGGGATAGAGTAAAGCATTCACATCAGATGCATATGTAGATATGACATAGCCCTCCTCCCTGTCTCAGACAATTGACATAAGTTAACACTGTTCCTTTATATTTTGCCTGTAGCTGGCCCAGAGCTTCATCAAGTCTTCTTTTTTAGCATTCAGTTACCTGCTGCTATGTACAATATTGTCCCTGATATAGTGCCTATTATTCTGCCTAATTTTCCTATAAGGTCACTTGATGGCTGTCTTTTTGGATGGCCGTCATTTAGAGTCCAAATGATGTCTGTCATTTTATAATTGCGCCCGATATTATGAAATGATGGCCGTCAAGTTGCCAAAAAAAGATGGTGTGTTAACATAGCCTAATAATGCCCCTGATGTGCTGCCCCAGGTAAACCCTGGAGCTATGTTGACGCATTGTCAAAATGACATCTGTTTTCATTGGAAGGCTGTCACTTAACAACAAATAAGGGATGTTATTTTATAACAGTGGCCAATATTATACGAATAGTTAGATGACGGCCATCCAATAAAAACAGCTGTCATTTTTATTTTGGTGTGTGAACATAGCCTTGTTCCCATACAGTTTAGGCTGGGTTCACACTACGTATATTTCAGTCAGTATTGTGGTCCTCATATTGCAACCAAAACCAGGAGTGGATTGAAAACACAGAAATGCTCTGTTCACACAATGTTGAAATTGAGTGGATGGCCGCCATATAACAGTAAATAACGGCCATTATTTCAATATAACAGCCGTTGTTTTAAAATAACAGCAAATATTTGCCATTAAATGGCGGCCATCCACTCAATTTCAACATTGTGTGGACAGATCCTTTCTGTGTTTTTAATTCACTCCTGGTTTTGGTTGCAATATGAGGACCACAATACTGACTGAAATATACGTAGTGTGAACCCAGCCTTATGGGGTATTTGTTGAACAATAAAACCATTTTACAGTTATGGGCTATGTTTACACTGTAAAAAAAAACAGGAAAAGGCGTCCGTTTTTTTAAATGACATCCGTTATTACCGATTTTTAATTAAAGTCAATGGAATAATGGCCGCCCAATACACAGAGTGTATTGAATTACAGACGTTTTTTGTGTGGGCGGGATAATAATTCTATAGCTTTAATTTTTATGGTCTCAAAAGTGTAGCTGTCATTTAATTTTTTTATCATTATTAGTTAGTGCCAGCAAATTAAAAATACTTTAAAAATATACTTTATTAACCTTTCTTACTCGCTTCAGTGTCCTATTATCTCCTGAAAGGGGATGTGCAGGGTAGCACATTGCTTGCAGTGATCTCCATACAGTGGTTCTATTTAAAGTCTAAGGGGCCGCTGGAGACAGAATTCACAGCGGGCAAGTAAAGCGCGCTACCATGGACTTCTTCCTACTCTCATCAATAGTGAGGATCTCAGCAGATACTGGTCAATCCAATGTTTTGACATGTCCCTGTGACTTGTCAAAATTTTTTCTAAATGACAGGTAAGCTTAAAATTTGGATCCCTCTTTGAACCTTTTATGGCCCAAATTATGGCCATTTTGTGACCCAACTTTAAACAACCAGTTTTTGGACTATAGCATAAAGGCAAATAATAGCTAAAAATGCATTTGTAATTTCAGCAGTTTTTTTTAAACTGTAAAAATATGTCTTAAAAAACGGTCTGCAAACATCACACTTTATAGGCTGGAGCCTCTAGTACTGTTCCTGCTGTGCCACCTTATATTTCCAAGGTAGTGCTGAGTACCTTGTCATATACACTGGGAAGCAAACAGCATTTAAAGAGGATGTGCCATCAGGTACATCCTCTTTAATCTGACCCAGGGATAGAATGGCGCCATCACAGGAAAGCCGGTGCCGCGGGCCGTTTTTTGATCCGCGTTCACTTCCCATGTTCAGCGCCATGCTATCCACGGGTACCGGCCAGGGGCTGAAGCACTGGAGGTGGGCCGTCCCGTCCCCGGTGGATGGAATCCCCTGCCCCTCTATGACACGGCTCCATTGATTCTAATGAAGCTGTGTCATAGAGGAGAGGGAATTCCCTCCCACTGGGGACAGGCTGGCCTGCCTCCAGTGCTTCAGCCCCAGCTGACACCCGAGGATAAAACAACGCCGCGGTTCAAAAACGGACCGCGGCACCAACTTCCCCGTGACGGCGCTGTTCTATCCCTGGGTTAGATTAAAGACGATGTACCTGATGGTACTGTACATCCTCTATACAGATTTGTTTTTACTGCATACTGCAATGTATACTGGACTGTTTTTTTTTTCTAATCTTATTTTTTTTTTTCTGAATGTATTTACTTTTATTTGTAGTACATTGTTAAGTAGGCTACCATCTTGCCTGAGCTGTTTTTAATAGCATTTAGTGACATGCTTAACGGGAAGCCTTAGACATAGACAACAAACATCTCCAGACCCTATCCTTTGTAAGGTTGGCCTCACAAAACACCAAAGAAAAGTGCTGTGTGAGGGCACCCTCAGGGACACATTTCTGAGCGTAATCTGTTGACTTATTTCAAGAGTGTAGCTATTTTTTCTATATATGTCACCTTTCACTGTACGGCTATGTTCACACAATGTTTTTACCTCCTTTTTAAAATTAAAAAAATTACTTCCATCATTTTGAGGTCAAAATGTCATCTGTCATTATTCTGTTTGGCCGCCCATTAGTGCAATGACGGCTATTGGTACATTATTCTAGTTCAGGTGGACTAATTGGCCTTTGGGTGTGTCTGTTATTGAAAAGTTCATTGAATTTAATAGCAAAAAAGGACGGTGAAAAAGGAAAATCTGTGTGAACAACAAAAAAAAATAACTTTGCAAAAGTCGTTTGAAAATGATTGCCATAATCATTATTTTGACGTCACTGCAGATAACATCTGTCATTTTATACACTGTGTGCATTGGACATCCATCATTCCATTGACTTCAATGCGTTGCATTGAAGTCAATTAAATTGCGTTAATAACGGACATCTTTTTAAATAGAAAAGGGGCAGCCTTTTCTTTTTCTTTGTTGAAGTTGTGTGAACATAGCTTGTTGTGTTGATAAGGAGGGTACTGCTGGTCTGTATAGAATAGTAAGGCTTAGCTTAGTTTTTAGGTTTAGTGGACAAAATTAAAATTGCGAGATTTCAGGATTATTTTATAATTTAGATAGTAAGATGAAAAACCACAAAAATAAAATAAACAAAAATTTGTGAAAAATAGGTCATCTTCTGATGACATGTTCCCTTTAAGTAAAAATAATTGAAAGGTCAGGATGCTTAAAGCGCAACTATAAAATATTTTGACCATTCAGTTTTAGTTAGCTTAGGTCATGATAAGACTTTTTGCAATATACATTAATAACCTAAAATGAACAGTTTTTTAAATACATGAAGCATAAAGTCCCTGTCATGAATGTGCCTAGGATGAACTCCGTGCACCCCTCAGCTCGTACTGCGTGGCTGAGATGGCGCTGATATTCAGTGTTTTGTATGTCTTGTGCAGTAATCTGAACCCTGTCTGAACACTGGCCTATTTCTAGTATTGTGTTCAGCCCCACCCGTCTGCTTTGTGCTCTGGCTATTTAGGAGTTACACTGCTGCCAGTTCTGATCCGCAGGTAATTCTGTTTGGAACCAGGAGCCTTGTCCAATAGGGGGCTGGAACTGTCTCCTGGTTCCCTATAAGTGTTTGGCTGAGGCTTATTCTAGTGCCGGATATTGAGCTTGTCTCTGCCTGGTTCTGTTTCTCCTGCTCTGTTTATTCTGACTCTTTTGCTTTGTATTTCTGACCATCCCTGCTAGCTGCCTGCCCTGACCATATTGCCTGTTTATAGACCTTGCTTCTTGGATTGTGTTTTTGTACTGCGCTGCCCGATTGTTGTGACCCGGACTGTCGACTATTCTTTATTGTGTTTTGTCTGTCTGTCTTGTCTTTGTGTCCCACCAAGCCAGTACAGGGACCGCCGCCTAGTTGCTGCCCTAGGGTTTAGCCTAGGGGGGCAAGTAGGTAGAGTCAGTGGGCGGGGCTGAGCTTAGGGCTTACTGTCTTGTCTTGTCCTGCTGTCCGGTTCTTGACAGTCCCCATTAAGCTGTGTTAGCCTTATTTCTTGACTTATTTCTGCATTCCTGCTGGACACGCCCCCTCCCTGGAGATCCGTACCTAGAGTACAGACTCTGACAGCAGCATCAGATAACAGCCCTGACACAGAGAGAAACAGAAACAAAACCTCCTCCCCCCCTCCCTCACCTCCTAGCAGCACATTCTCCCCCCTCCCCTCACAGAGATCACATAGCAGAGCTGAGGGTGTTGTGTGTGAGGAGCAGCGCAGGGGAGGAGATGGATGGAGACACAAGTGTATCTAGTGCCACCATGACTCCAATGTACTGCATAAGGGAGAGTGGGTGAGTCACTGAGGGGAGGACTACAAGTCCCAGCACAACACAGCTGTAGTCCTTCCATAGTACATATAACATTCACTATCAGATGTCTGCAGCAGGTGCCCCCACCTCCATGGCTGACATTATCTTACAGTGTTATGAGAGCAGATGACTGTATCTGATGCCACTGTGTGTGATACCATCTGCTGGGGCTCTGTATCTAATCTTACATTGTAATACTGTATGCTGGGGCTCTATCTGATCCTGCTATGTGTGATACATCTGCTAAGGTGCTGTTCAGTGAATGGAGGGACGCAGCCAGAGAGAAGAGGGATAGGCCACGCCCACTTTCTGTCAGTCAGGAGAAAAATTCATTTATTCTTCTGAGCCAAACAACTGGGGATATCTTAGCGAGCGTACAAGCTATCAACGCAGTTTAGGGCTCTTTTTAAAGGGTAACACATGGGCTTTTTATTTGAGGAATTTCATTTTTTGGCTACTGAAATTATAGTTACGCTTTATGCTAGACTAAAGCTACAAAGTGATGGAACACTCCGACGAGGTAGACATTTTGCACAATTTTCCAAGAGACCATCTAAATCAAACTCTATTCCATAAATGACAATCGATTTGGCTATAGTTACAAAGTGCTGGTATTAAACAACTATCTGCCAGTGTAAAAGAACTCTTGATCTTATTTATAAGTAAACAAAATTCTACAGCTACCTATCCCCATCTCTTCATTCAAGGACACTATTCTTTCCCAACTCAAAAATATGCTGTGTTCTGGATACCTTTACACCATTTTTCTCTTACTTTAGATTTTTCTTGTGTTGCAGTAAGTGTGCTTGTTAGCAAAAAAAACTAAAAACTAAAAACTAAAACTAGTATAAGATACTACTGACAAGTACTTTTGTATTTAACAATTAATAGCACCAAGATATTTTTATATATAAATGTGTGTGTTTATTGATATTGCTTATAGTGGTAATTTGAAATATACTTTAGATATCATTAACAATATGAGTGCAAGTTATGCTAAAAGAGTAAAACAGTGCTTCGTGCCAGGGGATAAGCTATAGTTGGTGCAGAGGTAGCAGTTAAACTTAGGCCCTTGTGTCTGAAAGGACCCAGAGATCCTTTTGTCCCATAATTAGGCATCTTGACAGATTCTTCTCTCCGAATTTGATTTTGAATGTGATTTTTTTGGACATTGATTGGTTGTCTTCCTCATACAATACCTGTAGTGCCTTTTTTGTATACCCATTATAATGGATTAGATCTGCACCACATTCATCAGCTCTTCGGGAGAATGCAATCCAGACTGGTTAGATGCATTTTCCCAAGTCATCTCACTATTTTCAGGGGGTTCTATATTATCTCTATGGCAGTAAGAATACCGATGATTCATATGCTGAGAGAAGGACCCAGAATGGGAGAACCTCTTGCCACATTTATCACAACGGTACGGCTTTTCTCCTGAATGTAGGCGAATATGCTCAATGAGGTGATGCTTGTGTTTGAAGGCTTTGCTGCAAACTTCACATTGATGTGGTCTGTTTCCTAGATATAAGATTGAAGAAAAGGTGAAGATTTAATTGTTGAAGTAAAAGCATACTAGCTGTTTACTAGAGATGAGTGAACTCCGAGCATGTTCATCCAAACTTGAATTCTCGACACTTGATTGGCTAAAGAAGTTGGGAGCCCTGGAAAACTTGGATAAAGCCTATGACCCATGACTGTATACATGTTTTCCAGGCAGCCATAGGGCTGCATCTAACTTCAGCCCCTAGTAATCAAATGCCGATGGTTTGGGTTCAGACGAACACGAACATGCTCAAAGTTAGTTTGCTCATCCCTACTGTTCACAGTACATACAATTTTCTCAAAGAGGTTTGGTGACCTGTTATCTGAAAATGTGTAATAAAAAATAATAGGCCCATACTCACCTTTCAAATCACCTTCACCACACACCAATGGATTGGTAATCCCTTAACAGCTTTTGTTTTCACAACCACTGTGATGATATGTTATACTCAACATGACAAAGCATTAGCCATGAAGTGGTGTCCATACTGGCATCAATAACTGGCTGCTAGGTTCAATTGTCAAGCATAACATACTATTACTGCAGCCAAGGTATACCGGGACCATGGGATCATCTGCATGAGTAGAGGGTGAATTTTAAAGATGAGCATGTACCTAATATTTATTTTTTCATAGCATGTCTCTTATACAGTATATGCCGTTCCATACAGGGGAAGCTGTCTGTCAGTATTACTGTCACTACTCGCTCGGTTAGCGGCTAAAATTCTATAATAACCTGCTGTCCTTGATTATGTCCTTCTTATTTTATCTATTAGGAAGGTCATACATGCTCTGTTTAACTGCAATTTCATGGTGTTCCAGGAAGTATCAGTAGTTTACACCCCTCATGCAAGCAAGAAAGATTGTTAGAATGTATGTGCAACATTACATGGCCCATTGCACAGTCACAGTTTAGAAAGGGAACCAGGAAGTGATCATATCAATGGAGAAGAAATATAAGACAATGATGTAAGTTATTTACCTAAACAATTGTACATTTGTGCACCTTTTCATTATATCTGTGGTACACATTTGATTACTAACTTTGCTTGGTAAAATCTGCTTTAGGCCACGTTCAGACACTGTAAAAACAGCATCCTTTCTGTGACACGGCCATGTCACTGAACGGCTGCTGTCTGTGATGTTCAACCAGCCGGTACTGCAATACTGATTGGGTGAAGATCACTTCATGTTAATTGCAATGCGAGCACTTTTGTGTGTGCCCACGATCCAATTAACCATAGAACATAATATAAAGTGGAAACGGTATCTATTGAAAATATACATAGCCTTAAGGATGGAAGCATAATGTTCACCCCCTTTTCAAATCTTACCTGTATGTTCATATTTATGACGTAGAAGAGAACTGCTTTTCTGGAAACTCTTATTACACTGATCACAGGCATATAAGCCATTCTCGGCTTTCTTGGTCTTCTTATGTGGTACACTTACGGTTTGTTTCTCTTCCTCAGGGATATTCTTCAAGAATGAAACATTGGAGACAAGATTTAATAAACACCTTTAAAGCACCCTGCATATATACACTATTAATTGGTACTTTCAAGCCAAGCATGCTTATTCTTCATCACCCTAAACCCAGTTTTTCAGAGATAATGTAATCTACATTGATGGATATTTAAAGAATTTTTGTAAGGGGTACACCATGTCACTAGAAAAGTGTTTAAAAAAAATGATATCAACATAAAACCATAATTAGACATGGGCGAATTTACAGTACAAGCAAAGTGAATCGCTTTGTTTTCTTAGCAAACTGCTTATCAGCCTGCTGCCTTTTGAAGTCTGTGCTACTCCGTGCTGGAAAGAGAACAAAGCGATTCACTTTGTTTACTAGAAAAGATGGATGTCCAGCTCCAGTCCGAGATTCCAATACAAATGTCTTTATTGATAATAAAATGAAGACTCCATAGTCCAATAGACCAACATGTTTCGGGCTTAGACGTGGCTTGTAGCCCGAAAAATGTCGTCCGAAAGATGCAGTAGCTAGGAAGTGCAACTGGAAGTGGACACTCTGTCTCATTAGGTATAGTTAGATGTGGTCGGGAGAACAAGTGCCCGGAAGCCTATTCAGGCACTGAATTCAAAATAAATGTACCTCCACCTCTGGAGGTATACATTATAGATAACCTGACAGGTATTATAGATAACCTGACAGGTATTTTGTACTGCCTGAACCCCAGAGTTTGGTAATATACAGCAAAGGTTTATTCTGCACTGGGGCATGTCACGCCAAGCATATGGGGTGGGAAGCAGCTGCTGGAGACCACCCAGCAGCTTTTAAAACTAGTGTGTCTCACCATTTGTGTGAAGTCTTCACTTCTTCTTTCTAAGTTATTTTGCTGGTTCCCGTAAAAGCAATTTATAAAGGGGCAAAAAGACAGTCCACTGAAACTGTGGTTAATATGTAGAAATGGGTAGCCACTCTGAATGAAGTTGTGTAATGCATCTGGCAAAATGCATGACAAATTGTGGGAGCCAAGCTGTGGCTTGGTGTAAGGAGAGAATAAATCTGGCCTGGAAACTTTACTTTGAAATGTATGATTTGCACGTTTCAAGGGTTGGTCACTCAGAAGTGTCCTCACATGTGGACTAGCATGTATTTTTGGGACAGATAAGTCCAGTGGCTCAATCTGAGGCTCGTTTGGGACACTGTCAGGTAGTGCATAAACTGTTTTTATGGAATTTGACTTGATTTGTTCTGGACTACAGTATTGACTTGAATTGCAGCGCTGCGAGGTTTCCAGTCTGTAGGCAGGAGATAACAGTTCTTGTGGACATTTTGGAGAAAAAGACTGGTGCCATCCCATGACTTTTGTTGCCTGCTCTTCTTTTTCAGTCCCTATGTTCTCTGTTTTGGGATTTCTTTGTGGAGTATTTGTATATATTTCTGAATTCTTTACTATAGTTTCCATAGGCATCTCTCTGTGGTATAGAGCTAAGGACCTTGCATTTGGTTCTGTTTCATAAAATCGACTTGAAGCCAGTGTTTCTGGTTGGTACTTTCTACACTGAGTGACACTAGCACTTTGGTGGTCGATTTCTTGTTTCTTTAGAGATTCCCATTGCCTAAGATTATCTCCTGACCACCTGTCAGAACTGGTTTGTTGCAGATTCCTCCAACAGTCATTGCCAAAATGCCAAAGTCCTGGCGTCTTTTCCAACTGCTGACTCAAAGCCATGTCAAAAGAAACGTTCTCAAAAGATCCAGGGGCAATATCAAAATCATGGCTACACCATGTGACATGTGGGTCTGGGGCAGGTTCTGCAACTGGATGGTATATTAACCAGTTTTTACTATGGGAGTGTTGCAGTTTGACCTGATCACTGTACTTTTGTACAAAGTCAAGTTCTCCGGGGATAGAACATAAATGCATCGATGGAGGTGCCATGGAATTACTGTCTTTAGAGGGAAAGCATTTCCTGTTGTTTAAATGAGAACTGTAAGACCCTGAGTGTGAGAACCTTCTTTTGCACTTGGAACATTCATAGGGTTTTTCACCTAAAAAAAGAAAAAAAAAGATAATTTATTTTAAGTGTTGGCTGCATGGTTCCCTTTACCTAGGATTCATCATGACATAGCTCATAGGATCTGCTTTGTAGTCTGAAAAGTTGCTAAAGAAGTCTGAAACACACCTACTGTGTCACTATAGGCTCAGGTTTCTGCACTACTCTCCCTATTATTATTACATTGCAGCTCAGCTTACTGTGTAAATACAAGTTCAGTATGGGTTTCTTAAGTAGTCATTGAACGCTGTGATGAGATGTGTACTGAAATTAATGAATGAATGAAAACTCCAGGCACTTACCGCTATGTATCCGGAAGTGTTCTTTCAAATGATGTTTAAACTTGAATGATTTTCCACATTCCACACACTTAAATTTTCTGTTTTCTGCTGTATTGTTCACTGGTGTCTGTAAAAAAAGGATAACATGCATATCAAAAAACATTTTTCATTTCATTTTAGTGCATTGTTATCTGAGGGGCCATCTTGCCTGAGATGTTTTTCAACACCATTCGGAGATATGCTTTGCAGCAAGCTCCTAGACATAGGCATATTAGACTGAAGCAGACCCTATTCACTGGTATGGAGATGTTTTTAGGAATAAACTGTGACATGTGCATAGATCATTGTGGAAGTAGGGAATAGGGTAAGATCTCACCATCTCCTATTGTAAATGACCTGATTTTATTGTATCTATATGTTGCAATGAAATGATAGAATCCAGGGATTTGATCTAATCCCCAGAAATGATGAAATGACCAAGCCGTTCCATCATTTCCCTGAAGAAAGTCAAGGATTTGATCAAATCCATGACCCCTTTCAGGGAAATGATGGAATGAATGAACGAGTCAGGAGACGCCTGGCTCTATGTTTGGCGGACGAGGAGGCAGAGCAGCAAACCTCCCGGCAGGCATATGGCGGCTGGGCGGACGGGACCTCCTAGCAGGCATGATGGCAGACAGGGAAGCAGAGTGGCACACCTCCCGGCAGGCTAATGGCGGCGGGGAGGACGGGACAGAAGGCAGACGGAGGAGCAGAGTGGCACACCTCCTGGCAGGCATATGGCGGCGGGGTGGATGGCACCAGAGGCAGACGGGGAGCAGAGCGGCACACCTCCCGGCAGGCATATGGCAGCGGGGCGGACGGGGAGCAGAGCGAACAGGCTGGGGGAGCAGGAGGCATGTTGCAGGGCAGGGAGGACAGGACCAGAGGCAGACGAGGAGCAGAGCGGCACACCTCCCGGCAGCCATATGGCGGTGATGCGGACGGGGAGCAGAGCGTTCAGGCTGGGGGAGCAGGAGGCATGTTGTAGGGGAAATGAGTGGAACAGGGAGCATAGAGTCGGCGGAGGCAGACGGGGAGCAGAGCGGACAGGTTGGGGCAGCAGAGAGGAAATACAGTAAGCAAATTCTATATTGCAGGGGAAATGATAGAATTCATTCCATCATTTCCCTGAAAGGGGTCAGGGATTTGATCAAATCCCTGACTTTCTACAGGGAAATGATGGAACGGCGTGGTCATTTAATCATTTCCCTGGATTTGATCAAATTCCTGATTCTATCATTTCACTGCAACATATATACTGGTGTCACCTTTTATTGATTTGATCTGAATACTTCCAGCCAGGGTTGGCAAATTTTTAAGTCATGAGACCTGCTAGCCCAACTGTGCTTCTCTAATCTGCAGCTTTGGTTAACTTTGTTTATCCATTCAGATTTGGTAAGTGGTTCTGTTTGCCTCCATTTCAGTGGGATAAGGGATTTAGATGCGGGATGAGTGGGTCACTAAATTTATGACACTTTCCACCGTCTTCCAGTATGTAGCGAGGCAGCTCCACCATGTGGCCCAAGAAGACAGTGTGACTCCAGCATCCCCAGCATTTATTGGAGGGTGCTAACTTTTAACCAAATCACAATTCCGGTGTCTTATACCATCTCGACAAGACCTTAAAGTGGTTCTCTTGTAGCAGAATACACCTAGAAAACCCATGCCAGTTGACTAGGATATTGTGGATATCTGCTTCAGAAAATGTAGTTTGCGACTTTCCCAGGACAAGATAAAGCCTGGCTTGAAAGGGGACTGAGCGGTAGTGACGAGCTGGTTAAAGAAAGAAATGGAGTGGCTTCTTTGTGGCTTTAGTACACAAATTTTCCAAAGCAGTAAGATCCCCGGGTAGTGGTTGCTTAAAATGTTTAGAGATATGCATGTGGTGTAAAAAAGTGAGCATGCTTGTATGCTGACGTTCATACACTGCAGCTATATCTGGTTTAGTTTTCATCCAATAAGTATAGTTCTTAAGGATGGTAACCAAAGGTCATGTGGAGGAAGAGTGGAAGACAGCGCTATGTCCAGCTTCAGAGTGTGGGCCAGAAGAAGCAGGTACTGCCAATTCCAGCCAAGTGTATGGCCTTGTAATAAGATTGGATGTCAGGCAGTCCTATCCTAGTCCCTAGTCCTAGTTCCTTCTTTGGGTGTTGGACCAGTAGTCCATGTGAGGTGCAGAGTCTTTTACTTCTCCATAAAAAGCGTGAAAACAGGCCTTGTATTGTTTGGAAGAAAGTGACCGGAAAGAAGATAGGGACCATTTGCAATATGTAAAGGATTTTCTTTAAAAAGTTTTTTCTGCCCAACCAGGAAATCACTGGAAAGTCATAGTTCTTTAAAAGTTTAGTGATTTCCACCATCAACAGAACATAATTGAGTTGATAGAGGTCTGTAAACTGGTTAGAGATCTTAACTCCCAAATATTTTATTGCGTGGGATGCCCATTGGAAGGGACACGACCGTTGCAAAGATGATTTAACTGAGCCGAAAGTAAGATATTTAAGAGCTTTGATTTTGAAAAATTTACTTTAAAATTGGAAACTTTGTTAAAGTCTAGCAATATCTTCTCTATGTGAGGAAGGGAAACTAGGGGGTCGGTGATAAGGAACAAAAAGTAATCTGCAAATACATGTGTTTTTAATTC
Source organism: Dendropsophus ebraccatus (assembly GCF_027789765.1). Classification (NCBI taxonomy): domain Eukaryota; kingdom Metazoa; phylum Chordata; class Amphibia; order Anura; family Hylidae; genus Dendropsophus; species Dendropsophus ebraccatus. The sequence continues at coordinate 62,885,453 of NC_091458.1, forward strand.
GGTATTGCAAACTCATAAACCCGCAATTTCTAGAGCCTGTCAGACCTTTCGCAATCGTGTTTCTACAACTACGATAAATAAGGTGGGGGACAGGGGGCACTCCTGTATTCTGGATATGAAATGGAAGAGAGAGGATGTCATTCACAATTAGTCTGGTGTGGTGTTGATTGTATTAAGAAAATATAACTTGTATGAAAAGGTCAGGAAGGCCAAATTTTTGTAAAGAGGCTCTCATGAATGGCTAGGCTACTCTATCAAAAGCCTTCTCGGTGTCTATTCCGAGAAGGACAGACAATGTTTTGTTGAGCCATGATTCATGGATTGCTTAAAAGAGTTAAGCTTAAAAGAGTTTTTAAACCTGCCTGGTTCTCCCCTACCAATGAAGGAATCAGAGGGCGAAGTCTCATGGAGAGAAGCTTGGCCCAGATTTTCAGGTCCAAGTTTGAAGGGGAACGCCACATAAGAAAAACTTGTTTTCTATTAAAAGTACATTAAAAGTTATATAGATGTGTCTATATAATGTATTACCATATATGTGCGGTTCTGTCACACTAGTAGCTGATAGAAATTCAGGAAGTGAAGAAAAATGGCCTCTGAGCCAATCCACATTGTCTCCTGCTCCTTCTGCTATCCCCCCTTAGTAAACAAATCTTCCATGCCTCTGGCTCACATTGTGTGTATTTGCGGAGTACAGGCTGATGATGCAGACAGGGGGCAGGGTGTGATGTCACAGAAGGCACGGCTGGATCCCCCAACCCCCTAAGTGATTTACCATCTCTGACCAGCCAAAAGCAGGTGCTGCAACTTCACTGATTGTGCAAAGCACTGCAGTGAAATTATGTCTGTGTTCACACATGTCGGAGTGTGATTGCAGTACTGCAGCGTATGCACAAAAATGCAGTAACACAATTAAATGATGCTAAACGGCACAGAGGATCTGAGCTGGCAACTGCCAATCCCACCTGGACAAAAAAACAAGGCATAAACAGTATATCCTATGTAAGATAATAGCGGATAAAGTCCTTATTGCGGGGCTCAACTTTAAAGATAAAAGGTGCTTGATCATAATATGTGCGTGGAGATGAAAAGAAAAAAAATTAAAGTTAAATTCAAAAAGTTCTTTACTTTATACCAACATCAGTGTTACAGGCAGAGAATACAGTGTGCTGTTTGGTGTTACAGGTAGAGAATACAGTGCTGTGTGGTGTTACAGGTAGAGAATACAGTGTGCTGTGTGGTGTTACAGGTAGAGAATACAGTGTGCTGTGTGGTGTGGTGTTACAGGTAGAGAATACAGTGTGCTGTTTGGTGTTACAGGTAGAGAATACAGTGCTGTGTGGTGTTACAGGTAGAGAATACCGTATGCGTGTGGTGTTACAGGTAATAACAGTGTGCTGTGTGGTGTTACAGGTAGAGAATACAGTGTGCTGTGTGGTGTTACAGGTAGAGAATACAGTGTGCTGTTTGGTGTTACAGGTAGAGAATACAGTGCTGTGTGGTGTTACAGGTAGAGAATACAGTGTGCTGTGTGGTGTTACAGGTAGAGAATACAGTGTGCTGTGTGGTGTTACAGGTAGAGAATACAGCGTGCTGTGTGGTGTTACAGGTAGAGAATACAGCGTGCTGTGTGGTGTTACAGGTAGAGAATACAGTGCTGTGTGGTGTTACAGGTAGAGAATACAGTGTGCTGTGTGGTGTTACAGGTAGTAACAGTGTGCTGTGTGGTGTTACAGGTAGAGAATACAGTGTGCTGTGTGGTGTTACAGGTAGAGAATACAGTGTGCTGTGTGGTGTTACAGGTAGAGAATACAGCGTGCTGTGTGGTGTTACAGGTAGAGAATACAGTGTGCTGTTTGGTGTTACAGGTAGAGAATACAGTGCTGTGTGGTGTTACAGGTAGAGAATACCGTATGCGTGTGGTGTTACAGGTAGTAACAGTGTGCTGTGTGGGTAGGAACACAATGAAATGCTAAAGTCCTGCATATAAATCATTAACATAATGAAACTGCAATGTGTGAACACAGCCTAGATGTTCTGCAACAGCTTTGGGTGGGGAATGGGCATGGCAGGGGACTGTGATGAACAGCTGAGGTAAAGCAATGCATTCTGGAACCTATAGTACTGTGTACAACTGTTCAACCAGGAAGTACAGCCACAAAATACAGAACAAAACCCCCTAAAGCAAATGGATTTTTGGTAGTTTCGAAACTGGTATAGATAGGTAAGTAATGCTATTTTCTTCTGCAGAAGGTTCTTTTTTTTTTTTTTTAACCTCTACCTGGAGTTCTCCTTTAACAGGGGGACTGGCCTGTAACTGCCACACTGAAGTGGATCCTTACCCTTCTTTGATATCTGTGTGACATGGGCCTCTTGTGTTTGTTTTTGCCAGGGAGAACCCCGCAGGAGAGAGTTACAGGTGGAGGTTAGATAGGGGAGTAGGGTAGATTGGTATTTTTTTTATAATATTGCAAGGGAAGCCCATCTGGGCCCGACTTTTACCCCGGGGGGAAAGCTAATAATTATGTCTACTACTTCCCAAAATACATACCAGTCCTCAGTAGAAGAGTCACATAAATTAGACTCCTTTATAAATGTCCCCCAAAGTATTATATCACCATATATTAGATAAAGGCCAAATTACCCAATATGCCAAACCAGAGAGTATAGTAGGCACCACCCTATAACCTGAGTGCGAAACCAATGCATATAAGAAACAGAGAAGGACTATGAAGAAAAAGCATATGTACAAAAAGAAAAAAGGCAGAGATTTATCAAACATGGTGTAAAGTGAAACTGTCTCGGTTGCCCCTAACAACCAATCAGATTCCACCTTTCACTTTCCAAATAGTCTGTGAGGAATGAAAGGTGGAATCTGGTTGCTAGGGGCAACCGAGACAGTTTCACTTTACACCGTGTTTGATAATTTCCCCCCAAATCTTTATTTAAATAGCCTTACAATACACAAAATATAAACAAAACAGGAGCAATAAACCTAGGAAGACAAGCCCTAAATGCCACTCAACAATAAAAACACTAAAATGTCATCCTTGGTCCAGCTGGTGTCTCAGCCCGGACTCAACACCCTACCTGACCCCGGACTCAGCACAGGAGTAAAATGCAAGAAAAAGATCCCCAAAACTATTACAAAAATAATGGGTAATGCAGTGACTGATAATGAAAATGAAAAGTGTACTGAAAACAATATCACCATGTGCGGTCCAGTAGTTGAAAGAAATAGTCTGGTAGGAGCAGCAAAAACATCCCACGCGTTCCGCCGTACCTGGCTTCCTAAGGGAGGTCTGAGGTTGTCATCCCTAAGGAAGCGGGGTACGGGGGAATGCGTGGGATGTTTTTGCTGCTCCTACCAGACCATTCCTTTCAACTACTGGACCGCACATGGTGATATTGTTTTCAGTACACTTTTCATTTTCATTATCAGTCACTGCATTACCCATTATTTTTGTAATAGTTTGGGGGATTTTTTCTTGCATTGTACTCATGTGCTGTGTCTGGGGTCAGGTAGGGTGTTGAGTCCTGGCTGGGACGCCAGCTGGACCAAGGATGACATTTTAGTGTTTTTAATGTTGAGTGGCATTTAGGGCTTGTCTTCCTAGGTTTACTACTCCTGTTTTGTATATATTTTGTGTATTGTAAGGCTATTTAACTATTTTTTTCTTGATGACTTACAGGTCAAATTACAGCATCATGTGCAACATATTTCTTCTACCATAGTAGTTTCATTTTGACAACAAAGAAATTTACATAGGTATATATACAGTATGATAGTGCAGTTTCCATATGAATTGTGTGACAGAAGTCACTTCTCTTTCTCTTGTTATCTGTCTTTCTCAGCAGCAGTGTGATTAAATAAGGTCACCCATGTAAAGTTTTCTTCATTTTTTTAAACAGGCGAACATATTGATAAAACAATATATTAATTGTAATCATTAATTAATAAATAGAATTAATACAATTAATTAATTGTAATAATTTTTTTAAATTACAAAAACGTGATATGCCATGTATCAGGGGATATGCCATCAGAGAATGACCTATTGTTTAAATCAAGTATTTATGTTAAACATATTTTTTGAATTGTTGTGTCGTTTACTAATTTTCCATTCTACTGCTCTATGTTGTGAGCTAAAATGATATTATATTATATATCATTCTGGCCAGTAAGCCTAATATTAGCTGAAGTTTCCTATTCTGTAGAGATCACTTAGAAGCTCTTTTTATCTATCACAGATGATAGATAAGATTGGATCCGGTCATCCACACAAAGGTAAACGTTCTAGCCACAATGCCATCCATATTATAATGAGTTTAGATCATATTCATATATGACTACATCTATTAGAAAAAACCTTATGGGCTGTTCTTATTTTTCCACATATACATTCATGGGGTTATATGTCACATAGCAAACAGGACAAGGTGGAATATAATCATGTTTTTGAGAAAATAACTGTATGCTTGTAGATATCATCTCCTTACGTGCTAAGTACAATTACTTTATTCAGCTGTGGCTTCCTTCCGCCACTGTCTCATTATCTGTACGTTATATAAGATTATGCTGCATTGTGTGACTGTAAAGTTTAAGAATCATTCACGCTATGGAAATATCTAAGGGATTATTATGTAACTATATTACTAGGGTCTTTTCAATAATAAAGCACCTTTTTGGTGCACGTTTTGGTGCATAAGTAAATAGTTAATGCTAGGAAAAGGGGGATATGTGAATAACTGTAAAGTAGATGTAATATGTCTGCATTAACTAAAATTATTTGGTAGTTGATTTGGAATTTGAAGGGACTTGTGATCACTGAGACATGTGTCAGTGTTATCCTGTTAATGTCCATAAGGCACTTTGCAACAAATCACTGGCCTTAGCGGTAGTTGGCATAAGAGTATTGAGGCTAGTGCTTAGACACAGTGTGTTTGGGCACATCATAACTGCAGGTAAGTAATCAGAGTCAGCAGGGTGTATGCTGTATTTTATTGTATCAACCTAGCACCCTAACTCTGATAGGCCTTTAAAGGGGTTGTCCGGCTCTCCCTGGCTCCCACGATTCCGCCTGTACTCCGCTGCTCTGGTCTCCATTGTGCGGTGTCCTGCCTCTGCCACTAAATGTTTGATTTGACCTGCTACATCACGTTCCCGAACCCAGAAGCATCAGCACAATGGGGACCAGAGTTGTGGAGTACAGGTGGCAGTGCGGGAGCCAGGGGGGTACATGTTATTTTTTTTACTCACTCCCCAACCCATGCATGTTGCAAAAAGTGGTTCTGGCCAGACAAGGGATTATTTTCCTGTGCAAAGTGTCAAAGAGGCTTTCCCAAGCCTCAAGCAGACAGTCCCATCTGCTACAAGCTGCCTGTCCGTCAAGCAGGAATAGGCATGTGAGGGGGAGTGAGGAGATGTTACAGCTTGTAGCAGATTAGGAGATGAGGAAATCTTTTTTGACGCTTTGCACAGGAAATTAAAAGCATTTTCTATTTTCTGGAAGCACAGACAGATATATGAAAGCTACCATGTGTCTATTTGACCTAATAACAGTTTGAAAAATGAATTGCGCCTGACAGATTCACTCTACAGGGTTATTCCGGGGAAGGGACTTTTTTTTTAAACATGTACCAGGAGATGCATTGTCTTAAAAAATGATTTACCTCCCTGGCTCCATCGTGGCCATCGCTATCCTGTTGCTCCCAAGATATCGGCAGTAGCGTTGGACTCAGAGAGGTAAATGTGCTTTATATTTTTTAAAACAACCCATCCCCAGGCATATGTAAAAAAAATGTCCCTTGGTCGGAGTAACTTTTTAAGCCATATAATTGATTTCCATACCTTAAGATCCTGCAGGGAACCATCCAAGCAATGACAAGCATTAAGAGTGGAGTCAGTATGTGAGTCATTGCGCTTTGAGCTGTAATCCTTTCCACAGTGACCACAAGATTTTAGGTCGGATCCTTAAAAAACAATCACAGTATGTGAAACAATCTGTAGACAATTAAATGAATAATGGCATGAATTTAGATCTTTTCTCTCCCTGCTGCAGATGTTTATATACATGTCCACATTTTTACAGTTTCTTGATTTGCCCTCCCGTTACCAAGATATGTGGGTTTAAAGCTTGTCTAACAATTCATTTAATAGTCAGAGTGAAGTAAACTTAAAGGGGTTGGCCACTTTATAGTAAAATTGTTTAGTGCACAGTATTAGTAAGTGTACACTTACCTACTGTCAGCAACTCCTTTTGACACTCATAGAACTAAAATAAGACTCCCCTCCTCTAGGCTGTGCTGCCCCGCTCTGTGGTGAGTCTGCAATTCTAATAAATATACTGACATGTAAATGCATTTTCAAACACTTCCTAAGTTGTGTTAAATTTCACATTATAATTTCACAGATTTATGTTTCAATCCAACTTTAGTCCAAAAGTCCAAAATATCCCGACACCCACAAGTGCAAACACATTAAGGGTGCGTTCACACCTACAGGATCTGCAGCAGATCTGCAGCAGATTTGATGCTGTGTTCAGTTATTTAAATGAAATCTGCTGCCGAAATTCAGCTGCAGATCCTGTAGGTGTGAACGCACCATAAAGGGGCTCCGTCTTCACGCCCAGCATGGACGCTGCTAAAGTCCTTGTGTTCTTAAGCTGCAGAGACCTCCATTTCGGACGGGAGGCCAGTAATTGGCGTAACCACGCAAATGGTATTAAATTTAATACTTAAGAAGTATTCTTAATAACTTAAGAAGTGTTTGAAAACGCATTTACGCGCCAGTATATTTATTGGAATTGTGGACATTCAGGAGGTGGCGTCTCCAGTGATTGATACGTGACACCCTGAGGAATAATGGTGAGTTGAATAACATCTGTGGTGAGTCTGTCCATAAGATGGCAGACATGGTGAAGCATGTGACTATGCCCTGCCCCCAGTGTCCACCACTAAGCCTGAGGAGGGGCATAGGAGTCATAAGCAAATGCCCCTCATGATGGTGCCTAGCCTGGCCATTTTTAAATAATATGTATTATCCAGTTATTTCTGTGTTTGCTTTTCCCCCTCCCCTCTCTATTGAGTTATGGTTTACAGAATGCTACATCTGGTTGGTTAAGCGATGTCCAATAGAAGACATGCATTAGTTTGGTTGCTGGCCTGTTGCTGTTCTGTCCCATCTCCTCATCAGTTTATTTACACGTCTGCTCAGTAAAAATGTTCCTATTGGTGGGATTACACTGAGGTACCAGTATATACAGGTGGTTTTTGTTAGATCTGCAGCAGTTACCTCAGGATCTGGAAGAAAGACGAGTGCCCCACCCGCCCTGTGCTGTGTCAGAGCTCCTTTGTCTCAATCCTAAAAGTTTAGAGGGCCTCTATAGTCGCCCAGCTTAGGGGCCTATTCCATGGAGCGATAATTGGCCGAATTGGCCCAAATCGTCCGATTATCGCCCAGTAGAATAGAGAAAATGATCAGCCCAAACCTAAAATCATCGGTCACCACCCGCGCATCGCTGCGTGGAATAGCTGTGCGCGGTGGGCAACCGACGATTTGAGAAGCAGTATACACAGTATACACAGAAGGGCTTCTCTTCCGCTCCGTCTTCCTCCCCGGGTTCCGCGGCATCAGCTTCGGTGTGGCGTGACTGAGCTGTCAGACCACTCAGCCAATCACTGGCCGGGTAGTGTTTTTATTTATTAGTAGAGATGAGCGAACCAGGTTCGGTTTCGAGTCCATCCGAACCTCAACGTTCGGTATTTGATTAGCTGGGGCTACTGAAGTTGGATAAAGCTCTCAGGTTGTCTGGAAAAGATGGATACAGCCAATGACTATATTTATGTTTTCCACATAGCCTTAGGGCTTTATCCAACTTCAGCAGCCACAGCTAATCAAATGCCGAACGTTCAGGTTCGGATGCACTCGAGCATGCTCGAGGTTCGCTCATCTCTAGTTATTAGCTATTTAGTAAGTATGGTTATGGCCTTGATGGCTAGTGCCAGTATGGTTATGGCCTTAATGGCTAGTGCCAACACCATTAGGCATAAACGCTCCTCAATGTAAAACATTCACACTCCCTGACTGTAAATTCACTCCCATCACCTGATATTCATACATACTATGAGAACAGAAGTCTTTTTATATGAAGGACCAGTTTGGCTGTGTTCTTTTTATTTTTTTTATACACTATAAGGATTGTTCAGAAAGTTCAACTACTGTGTCATAATGATAACAAAAAATGCAGAATCATTTCTTATCATTTTTGAACATAAAAGGACATTGATCTTGTTCCAACGTATGTGCTTCTGTAGCTCTGATTCAATCTGCAGTTCTTTTTACTGTTAGAGGCCTCTGCTAGAAGTGTGTGGGCCCTGGGAAATAACACAAAATGCTGCTATTTCTTGTTGTAATACAAACCACACTAGAGCCTCAGCCCTCCCTCTGTTTGTAGCTTCAGAGTTTTGTAACATCAAATTAGGCATCTGGGTCAGAACTATATAACGGACAGCTGGCACCTGATTTTTCATGATGAGGTTAATGAGTACTATAGTGCAGATTTTTGCTCATCACTAAGGGCTCATTCACACTATCCGTGCCACAATCCGGATAAGGATCGCTGCACGCATCCCCTGGCCGGAGCCCCCACCCGTTCTTCATCTGTAGGAGCTGCCCCTTGGCTGGGTCCTTCCCGGAGGGATATCTGGATAGTCCTGTGTTTGAGACTCTTCAATGTGGCTCCACGGGCTCCTCTTTTGCCCACCCGTTCCTGGCACAGATCCCCCCCCCCCCACCGCAGAGATGACAGGACAGCATGATGTGCTCTCCTGTCATCTCATCTACTACTCACCTATTCCCCCGTGCTGACCGGCTACAAGCGCTCACCGGAAGTGGCCTGGACTACGCTGCCAGGAGAAAGCAAAGTAGTCCAGGCCTCTTCTGGTGAAGATGAAGCTGGTCAGTGCGGGGAGTAGGTGAGTAGTAGATGAGATGACAGGAGAGCACATCATGCTCTCCTGTCATCTCTGCGGCCAGGCAGTGATCCGCACTAGGACATGTCCTCCTAATTTTTCGTGGTGCGGGTCACAGCACGGATCATGTGAAATCACATTCACTTCAATGGGCCCTAAAATTGTCCGTGGTTGCGGTTGTATCCTTATTGTTTTGACCCTTTCCCTTTGGAGTCAATGAGGATTCTGGGCTGTGTGATGCAGTGCTTTGGACATGAAAATTCTGCATGTTTCTGCATCCAAAACAGAATGCATTTTGGCCATGGGAATCTTCTGATGACTTTGTTAGTATCACTGAGCAATTTTTACACTTACATGTTTTATTTCATTTAGGCCGGCTGGGAACCTTTGGTCCTCCAGCTGATCCAAAGTTTTTGCTGTCCATACATGATAGGAATTGCAGTTTCACAACAGTTGAAGGGCCGATTTAGGTAGAGGTAGGTTCGAGGGATACTAGTTCTCCTTAAAGGGGAACTATCAGCAGGTTATATTATATATCCCTACTGCACAGTAGGTGCCAGTGATGAATGTATGTCTTTTACCTTCATCCTCTGCGCAGTTAGTCTCCACGGTCTGGTAAGACTGTTAGGAGCACTGGAGCACCCGTTTGGAGCACTGCCTGCCTCCATCATGCCCATCTGCCCCCAGCCTGCCCGCCCTCTCCAATGATAATGGAGCGGGCTGGCCCAAAGGCAGGCCTGATCAGTGCTCTGGGGGCAGGCAGTGCTCCTAACGAGTGCCTCAGTACTCCTAACGGTCTTACCGGACCATGTAGCAAAAGACTAACTGCACCAGAGCGGTGCCAAGGAGGAAGGTAAGACCTTTAAGCAGAGTGCATCATAAAGACCTGTGGAGACTTACAGACCATTGCTGCTCCACTGGGAATGCTGGCAAGAATGGATATGCAAAATAGCTTTCACACCTAGAGGTAGTAATGGTAATGACACTGTGTTTACACCTTTAGGCTAGGTTCACACTATGTAACTGTGCGGCTGTAATTTTTATGCGGCTGTGAATGTGCGGATGAAACTACGGCCGTGGGAAAAAAAAAAACATGCGGCTGAAAACATACGGTCATTTACTTGGAAATCTGGTTCAACTAAAAATAACAAATAAAATCTTAAGAAAGTGATGCAAACACCTCTGGATGCATCTGGGAAAGCAGGGAACACAGTTTACATGAATTGCTATTACCGGGGTTTGCGATCCTATGCAGTATGCCGATGCCTCTCATGGTTAATATATTGAATTAATAAAACACATTTTCTTTGTAATAAAGTCCCTTTCGTTGTTCAATAATTTAATTCTAACGAATCCATCATTTTGCAATTAAATATACTGTTAAAATAAATATATATATAAATAAATGTATATTTATATATATATTTATTTTTTGACAGTATATTTAATTGCAAAATGATGGATTCGTTAGAATTAAATTATTGAACAACGAAACTGATTTTATTTCAACGAAAATGTGTTTTATTAATTAAATATTAATTAGTACAGGAAGCTCCAGTAAGCCGTTAATTCATATTGCCGGCAAAAGAGCTTTCTGTACTAATCATCACTTTACTGTAATTAAAACATCAAATGTTTCTTCTAATTATGTTATCACAATAGCATTATTAGAAGAAACATTTAGAATTATATGTGCGCTCAGCTGATTGGCTGATCGGCTGAGCGCACATATAATTAGCGGCAGGGCCGCCATTAGGGCAGTACTAGCAGTACTGGTGTATGGGGCCCGGCCTATGGAGGGGCCCGTGCAGCCTCCCACACACTTAAGTTTGTGAAAAGCCTGGTTTACACAGAGTGCAGGGGGAGGGGACAGCTCCCGCTGATGCAAGGGGCCCCCTTTACTTAACTCAAACCATGGGGCCCCCCTCCTCCCTGCACTCTGTGGACCGGGCTGCAGAACTCCCCCTCCCCCACGGACTGGGCTCCGTCCTCAGCAGCTCCCTGGCTCTGACACAGTGACTTCCGGCCTGAGTGCTCTCCCAGGAGACAGGAAGATGCAGCGGGCCCCCTCTCCTCTCTCCTGCCTCCCTCTCAGCTGTGACGTCTTTTCCCTCCTGTATACAGCTCTGCAGTCGGGTGCAGAGGGGGAGGGGCTGCAGACCGGGCTGGGAGCAGAGACTTCACTAGTGACCCCCCTGGAGCGTCCTGCATAGAAAGTAAGTGTGTGTGTGTGTGTGTGTGCTGTCTGTATCTATGCTGTGTGTCTGTAGAGGTATGTATGGAATCTGCATGTGTGTGTGTCTGTATCTATGCTATGTGTCTGTGTAGAGGTATATATGGGATCTGCATGTGTGTGTCTGTATCTATGCTGTGTGTCTGTAGAGGTATATATGGGATCTGCATGTGTGTGTGTCTGTATCTATGCTATGTGTCTGTGTAGAGGTATATATGGAATCTGTTTGGAATCTGGAATGTGTTTGTATCCGTGTAGTTTCTCTATGTTGGCATATTTGTGTATCCTGTAATCTGCCTATCTGTGTGTGTATACATGTATTGGGGATCTATATATGTTAACTTCCTGGGTTTGTATCTATGTGATGTGTTTGAGCATACTTGTGTATAGGGCTGGGCGATTAATTCGCTCAGAATGTTAGAATCGTTTAGATTTTTTGTGAAAATCATAAATTCGATTTTCACAAAAAATCATTGAGGGCGGGACGGCGAGCGGCCGAGCAGCGAGAGAAGAGGGGCGTGTGGCCGAGCAGTCCAGAGATGGGCAGTGTGGTGCCGGCGGGCGCTGCCGTGAATGGGGTGGAGGCCATGGCAGGTGGATAAGGTCAGGAGATCCAAAAAGGAGAGAGACTGAGAGCAGGGCGCCCTCTGCCGCCTGACACCCTGCTGTCCCCGCACACTGACTGACTTCCCGCGCTTTTATTATAGCGGGGACGGGATTACTCATCTCTTCCTGCTCTGATAGAGGAGAATGGCCGCCAGAAGTGCTGGGGAAGTGTCACCACACCAGCTCACACGTGACTGGCCAGCTACTGCCAAACTACAGCTCCCAGCATGCCCTGACAGCCTGTGTATAACTATTACTGCCAGCCTGCCCTGACAGCCTGTGTATAACTACTCCCAACATGCCCTGACAGCCTATGTATAACTACTACCCTCAGCATGCCCTGACAGCCTATGTATAACTACTACCCCCAGCATGCCCTGACAGCCTGTGCATAACTACTACCCCCAGCATGCACTGACAGCCTGTGTATACTACCCCCAGCATGCCCTGACAGCCTGTGTATACTACCCCCAGCATGCCCTGACAGCCTGTGTATAACTATTACTGCCAGCATGCCCTGACAGCCTGTGTATAACGATTACTGCCAGCATGCCCTGACAGCCTGTGTATACTACCCCCAGCATGCCCTGACAGCCTGTGTATAACTATTACTGCCAGCATGCCCTGACAGCCTGTGTATAACTACTCCCAACATGCCCTGACAGCCTGTGTATAATACTCCCAACATGCCCTGACAGCCTATGTATAACTACTACCCCCAGCATGCCCTGACAGCCTGTGTATAACTACTCCCAACATGCCCTGACAGCCTATGTATAACTACTACCCTCAGCATGCCCTGACAGCCTATGTATAACTACTACCCCCAGCATGCCCTGACAGCCTGTGTATAATACTCCCAAAATGCCCTGACAGCCTATGTATAACTACTACCCCCAGCATGCCCTGACAGCCTGTGCATAACTACTACCCCCAGCATGCCCTGACAGCCTGTGTATAATACGCCCAGCATGCCCTGACAGCCTGTGTATAATACCCCCAGCATGCCCTGACAGCCTGTGTATACTACCCCCAGCATACCCTGACAGCCTGTGTATAATACCCCCAGCATGCCCTGACAGCCTGTGTATACTACCCCCAGCATACCCTGACAGCCTGTGTATACTACCCCCAGCATGCCCTGACAGCCTGTGTATAATACCCCCAGCATGCCCTGACAGCCTGTGTATAATACCCCCAGCATGCCCTGACAGCCTGTGTATAATACCCCCAGCATGCCCTGACAGCCTGTGTATACTACCCCCAGCATGTCCTGACAGCCTGTGTATACTACCCCCAGCATACCCTGACAGCCTGTGTATACTACCCCCAGCATACCCTGACAGCCTGTGTATACTACCCCCAGCATACCCTGACAGCCTGTCAGTTACCCCCAGTTCCCCTAAGTCACCCCCAGTCTTCCCTAGTCACAGGGGGATCGAGAATCGTCCAAATTAAAAATAAAATTGAGATTTTATTTTTTGGCCATATCGCCCCGCCCTACTTGTGTATATCTGCCTATTTGTACAGTATGGGTTTGCACATCTATTATATATTTATGTTGTGTGTATTTCTGTGTGGTAGTACAATATATGTCCTGTGTGTAGTGTGTGGATATGTAGCACATGTATATACATTTAATAGCCAAACGTATGTCCTGAGTTTACGTTTTTTTGGATTATTGCATTTGGTAATGTGGGGGCCCAGACAAGTTGGCAGTATGGGGCCCTGGAATTCCTGATGGCGGCCCTGATTAGCGGGTCCGCAGCACAGTGACTTCATTGTGCTGCGGACCAGCAAAGAGGACACATCGGGGTGAGTATAAAGCTCTCCCCACCCCCTCCCCAGCACTGCACCCCTCCCAGCAAGGAAGGGGGGTCACTTAACCCCTTCCTTGCTGGGATGGGTGCAGTCTGACATCAGTCTGGCCCCCAAAGGGTTAAGGGGGATACAATACATCCTCCCTTAACCCCTTGGGGGCCAGACTGTAAGCAGCGATCTGAAAAGATGCTGCATACTGTAAGGAGCACAACACCGCTCACAATGATGGGTGTTGTGCTCCTGTTTGTGTGTTTTTTGTGTGTTTCTCCCTTTTTGTTTTTCAGATATCGGTATCCTGGGGATTACGTCGGATTCTGTGGACTACGTCGATGACCAGCGGTTGTTTTTTTTTTTTTTTTTTAATAAAATGGTCAATGAGGGGTGTGGGGGTGTTTTTATTTGAATAAAATTTTTTTTTTTCAACTTGTGTCTTGCCTTTATTTCTTTACTTTATAGACTTAGTATTGGAAGCCGTCTAATAGACGGAATCCATTACTAAGTTGGGGCCTAGTGTTAGCCGGTATAAAATGGCTAACACTAACCCCCTATTATTACCCCAGTACCCAATGCCACTAGGGGTACTGGGAAGAGCCGGGTGCCAGTGGTCCCGGAGCGTCAAAATTGGCGCTCCTGGACCGGGCGGCAGCAGGCTGGTAAGATTTAGGCTGGGGAGGGCCTAAACCAATGGCTCTTCCCACCCTGGTGTTACCAGGCTGCTGTCGTTTGGTTTTTAACCCGGCTGGTTATAAAAATAGGGGGGACCCTATGCGGTTTTTTTTTTTTTAAATAAATAAATAATTTAAAAAAACGCATAGGGTCCCCCCTATTTTTATAACCAGCCGGGTTAAAAACCAAACGACAGCAGCCTGGTAACACCAGGGTGGGAAGAGCCATTGTTTTAGGCCCTCCCCAGCCTAAATCTTACCAGCCTGCTGCCGCCCGGTCCAGGAGCGCCAATTTTGACGCTCCGGGACCACTGGCACCCGGCTCTTCCCAGTACCCCTGGTGGCATTGGGTACTGGGGTAATAATAGGGGGTTAGTGTTAGCCATTTTATACCGGCTAACACTAGGCCCCGACTTAGTAATGGATTCCGTCTATTAGACGGCTTCCACTACTAAGTGTATAAAGTAAAGAAATAAAGACAAGACACAAGTTAAAAATTTTTTTTATTCAAATAAAAACACCCCCACACCCCTCATTGACCATTTTATTAAAAAAAACAACAACAAACAACCGCTGGTCATCGACGTAGTCCACGGAATCCGACGTAATCCCCAGGATACCGATATCTGAAAAACAAAAAGGGAGAAACACACAAAAAACACACAAACAGGAGCACAACACCCATCATTGTGAGCGGTGTTGTGCACCTTACAGTATGCAGCATCTTTACAGATCGCTGCTTACAGTCTGGCCCCCAAGGGGTTAAGGGAGGATGTATTGTATCCCCCTTAACCCCTTGGGGGCCAGACTGATGTCAGACTGCACCCATCCCAGCAAGGAAGGGGTTAAGTGACCCCCCTTCCTTGCTGGGAGGGGTGCAGTGCAGGGGAGGGGGTGGGGAGATCTGTATACTCACCCCGATGTGTCCTCTTTGCTGGTCCGCAGCACAATGAAGTTACTGTGCTGCGGACCCGCTAATTATATGTGCGCTGAGCCGATCAGCCAATCAGCTGAGCGCACATATAATTCTAAATGTTTCTTCTAATAATGCTATTGTGATAACATAATTAGAAGAAACATTTGATGTTTTAATTACAGTAAAGTGATGATTAGTACAGAATGCTCTATTGCCGGCAATATGAATTAACGGCTTACTGGAGCTTCCTGTAC
The DNA here is from genome assembly GCF_027789765.1 of Dendropsophus ebraccatus. Classification (NCBI taxonomy): domain Eukaryota; kingdom Metazoa; phylum Chordata; class Amphibia; order Anura; family Hylidae; genus Dendropsophus; species Dendropsophus ebraccatus. The sequence continues at coordinate 62,900,918 of NC_091458.1, forward strand.
TAATTAATATTTAATTAATAAAACACATTTTCGTTGAAATAAAATCAGTTTCGTTGTTCAATAATTTAATTCTAATGAATCCATCATTGTGCAATTAAATATACTGTCAAAAAATAAATATATATATAAATATACATTTATTTATATATATATTTATTTTAACAGTATAATTAATTGCACAATGATGGATTCGTTAGAATTAAATTATTGAACAACGAAAGGGACTTTATTACAAAGAAAATGTGTTTTATTAATTTAATATATTAACTATTAGAGGCATCGGCATTAGGCATCATTGCCGGCTATTATTGAAGTACTCCGTACGGACCGCCTGTCAATCCACGGCCGCATGTCCAGCCGCAAACAATGGTCTTGTTCATTTTTTACGGGTCCGTTTACGATAGGGCCGTAGATTCATACATAGTGTGCACTGTGCAGCCGTATATCGTATACTTTCCAGCGTACGCATGAACCACCAAAAATACCGCCGCACAATTACAGCCGCAAATACAGCCGCAGTTACATAGTGTGAACCTAGCCTTAGCTCTCTTTACTTGTCCACTCAAGTCAATATTTGCTGCTCTCATAAAATAACAATCTTTTAAAAAAATATTCAGTTGTTATTCCTTTTGGAATGTATCAAATAAATTAACAACCAGCTGTCATTATTCCCTCGGTCAATAAGATGTGCCTACACACTCTGACATTGTCAAGACGGTGTTGAGACTGTGTAAGGACACATCCTGTTGGAATTGAGCTAAAGCAATGTTTGGTACCTCTGAATTAGATGAAAAAAAAATTAAATGTAGGCAAACTCTTACTTGCCACAGGTGCTACAGATCCATTGGTTTCACTGTTCAGTGTTGTTGTGAAGGTAAGTGGACTCTTTAATCTTTCCTTTTCTTCATCTCTTTCTATTTTGGATGAAGGTTCCATCTCCATGTTAGGTGGCTCATTACTATCCCCTGATCAATGTCAGAATAAAAAACAACGTATATAAGAATGATGGTTGTAAAAACAAAATTATTTTATTGTTACAGTGCACATAAAATAAAAAATAAAGATTGCATGTCATCTGTGTGGTATGGAGGGAGACCTTTCTTAAATTAATGCACCACCCGTATTTTGGTTTTAATCTGCCCCCATCTTCAAGATTTCCACGATTTCTAAGATTTCAAAATGTCTTGTATCTGCAACGATTTCTGGCACAGTATTTGGTCTTGTCCCTATTCTCAGACATGCACATTTGTGGCTGAGCACTGGAAACTTAAAGGGGTAGTGTGGCACTGACTTTTTTTTAAAATCTAGAACTTTATGTGGTGCTATTACCTTTATTGCCAGCATCCACGGTGTCCAGGTTGTCCTGCCCCCAGCTAGTAGTCCATTAGTCTAATTTTTTTTTTTTATTGTGTCGAAACATTGGCCCAGCATCCATCTTGCGGGTTGGGGCTGGATTACCATGGGACGGCCGCTCCCCTGTTAAGCAATGACCCGTTGACTCAAGATGGCCGCCAGGCCAATGTGCCGATGCAATTAAAAAAGATTTAGACTAATGGACTTGCGGCAGGGGGTGGGACAACCTGGACACTGTGGATGCTGGCAAGAAAGGTAATAGCCCCCATGGTGCTAGATTTTTTTTTTTTTTTAAGTTAGCACCACACTAACTCTTTAAGCTGCCCTAGAGCCTTTGCCTTTAATTAGAGATGAGCAAATTTACAGTGATAACTAAGTGCTTCATTATCCCTGCAATCCGCTCATCAGCCTCCTTCCTTTTAACTCACTGCCACTCTGTGCCGCTCCACCCCCACAGTGCCAATGGTGGTGACAGTTTCGAAAGCCTCTTTGACGGCCGACGGGCTTGAGGCAGAGTGTAACACTGAAAAACATGCAATGAAATTCTTTCTTAAATGGAGGACCCTCTTACTTACCCATTTCTCAGCGCAGGATCGCGTCTTTGTGAGACTGTACTGTTTAAGGATGTGATATTTTGTATATTTAGTGAAGCCATTACAATATGGCGCTGACCTTCTAAATAAGTAGAGATGTTTACATTCCTTAAAGCTTATGTAAGTAAATACTAGTGCTACGCAAGCAACTGTTCTCATACTTCAGCAAATGAAGTACTGACATGAGCCTTAGCAAAAGAACACACGCCCCCAGGATATATAAACTGGCTGCCATCTTTGAATAAAGGAGATCCACCTTAACCATCAATGAGTCAGGGTGTTTGATTCTCAGTGTGCATTATAAAGTTTATAACTTGTAATTCAGACAGTCAATATGACAGCACTCTTGAGATGCTTCCATTACAAATGTTGCTTAATGGGGGCGAAGGAGCGAGAGATACGCCACCTAGTATCAGTGGTGGACTTGCAAGTCTTAAACTTCCGCCTTGAATATCTTCAAGGCTCTACATCTTCTGATTATACCTCACAGGAGTTTAAGTAGGCCCGATTGGCTTTTCCTCACCTTTTTGGTGCTCATACCTTAACCGGGATCCCCTCCCTTAGTGGCCCTCCCTCCCCCTCATTACTTCTCTTTTTTACTCTATTTACTCTGCTCTTCATTCTCCTTTACTTTCATCTCAACTGAGGAAAATAAAATGAGCGCTGCAACGCTTTACAATTAATGTTGGTTAAAATATCCTACCACCTAGTGTTAGCATGATTATTTCGCACCTTCAGGACCCTGTTTTTTTCTGTACCTTCAATATTCTATACCACATCAAAGGGCCAATACCTTTTCTTGATTTTCCTGTTTATGTAACTGTATGATGACCTGTTTTTGTGGAACCAGTTGCAGTTTTTATTTCTATCATTTTGGCGTTCTTATTTTTTGTTTGCTTTTTATTCATTTTATTTGGGGGATGAAATAAAAGCAAGCCCACACCTATTTTCAACCTTCTGAACCTCTGTAGGCCTCTGTAGGTTTTATAGTGGCATGCGGATATTGTATGTTTGCCCCATTGCTCTCTATACTGCAACCTTATGGTGCCTGTATAGCAGTGTGCAGTGGCCATATCGCTCCCTAGTGTGGAGTCATATGGCCTCGATACATCTCTGTACAGGCTAAGCATTGAATGAAGGCTTAGTTGGTAAAGAATGAAAGGTTCTACTTTAGAAATGTTCCTTTCAATCGCCTGCTCATCTAATCCCTTAATAACGGATTGATTTTCTAAAGTCACTTGTATTTTTTATAAATGATTTTCAAGCATTTGTTTATCCAAAAAAAAACCAAAAAAAAAACATTCTGTTACCATTCCTTTTGATGATAAAATTAAGCTCCTTGCACATGAAATTCGGGAGATCTGCTCTCTTGCACGTCGTCTTTGATTAAAAGAAAGATCACGTCTTAGCACAAGGAAGAGGGGAAACATTTCCTACCTTTTACTTAGAAAATGTTTCCACTTGTTAAAGTCAAGAAGATCTAATCCTTTTTTGATGTATGCGAGAGCAAATGTTTTGCTGTGATGTGAAAGGGTCTTCAGGCCGTATCAATTCCTACCAATACATCGTAGTTGTATTAATGATGTAATGTCCCAGCACACTCAGTTTCTGGGAGTTTAGCTTCTTTAGACTTTGCATACAAAGCAAAAACCAATATTGTCCTGTGTAGGTTTGTCACCTGAAGGAAACTGGTGACTCAACTTTTTTTTATTTTTTTTATTTTTTATCACATATTTCCAGCACATAAAATAAATTATTTTTTAAGTCATTAGTAGAAAACACCTCAACAGGCAAACAAACAACACCTTATCTGGCACTTCCTCTCAGCCCCTAAGGACTACTTTTGCAACATTGGATGCTGTGGCATGTTTTTTCATCTTGCATGAATTTTTTTATTTCTTTAATACTGCACATATCCTTGAGAAACTTTGTGCTTTATACATCAGTATCAGTCTGTGAACTGTCAGAAAATATCTTCCTTAGGGTATATTCACACGGGCGGGCTCGCAGCGAGATTCTCGCTGCGAGCCCGGCAGGTCCTGGCAGTTCCCATACACTACATACTTGCTGCGGTCTAAACGACCGCAGCGAGTATGTAATTATACCGCCCTTAACCCCTTCTGCTCCCGCCCGGCTCCCCCGCTGTAAGCATACTTTACCTGTCCTTGCTGCACGGGTCAAGCGTCCTGCTCTCCTGTCCGGCCAATTAGTGTGTTGCCCAGCCGCAGCCACTGATTGGCCGGGCGGGAGAGCAGGACGCCGGACCCGTGCAGCAAGGAGAGGTAAAGTATGCTTACAGCTTACGGCGGTATAATTACATACTCGCTGCGGTCGTTTAGACCGCAGCAAGTATGTAGTGTATGGGAACTGCCAGGACCTGCCGGGCTCGCAGCGAGAATCTCGCTGCGAGCCCGCCCGTGTGAATATACCCTTACTGTGGTCTATTACCTCTTGATGTGTGCAACTCCCTTCATGATATTGGCTCAGCAAAATTATGCATGAGATAAAAAATAAATCTAGTGTATCCATTTCTTCTTTTGCACATCATAGATCACAACAGTGCTTACAATTTGGGTCTCTAAACCCGAGGTCAGGCTGGGACTTACATCTGTAATTTGCATGCAAACACACATCCGTTTTACATGTGTTGCAGTGGCCTTAGATTATGGAATAAATGCACCTTCACCATCTTCAGCCTTCTACTCAACGTCTAACCTTATCTTGAAGGTATCTAGTATATTGAACAGTACTTGTTCTAAGAAGAAGAAGAAGGAGTAGCATTGCGTGCATCAATCTTCATAGGTACAACTGTTCTGAGAGTGGTATATGGGGAGGCCACAACATGAGTAAACACAACCTTGTCCCTTAGATACAGTATCAGGATTTGATCAGAAACGCTATCTCAAGAAAAAAAACATTCATGTTTCAAATGCTGATTCCTACCATTTTCAACCGTTAATTACTACACATGAAATCTGTATGTAAAGGAGCAATGTCTGCTTAACAGTTACTGCTCGTATCCAATTTATTAGGAATGATATACTCTATGTGTAAAGTAAGTCTATAATTGTGACTTGCTGCAAAAAGGTGCCCCTGTGAGTGGTGGTGCACATGGTAGAAAGGGGTACCATAGCAAAGATCAAAAAAGACCTTCTATTATGGCATCTGATTTACCCCTCCTACCCGGGGTATTACCCCTTCCTTTCCACGGCTGTTAGAGCAATGTCCCTATCCCATTATTTGCTGACAATACACCTCCCTGGAGAGGAGAGTTCTACACAATTTTTCATCATTAGCAAATATCTTTTGCAATTCCATTTTTATCTACCTACCTCCCAATCTGCTAAGTTTAACTTGCTATAATAGGTTGTTTTTTTGGTGGTTAAAGAATGCTATAAGCACAACAAAATATTATAAAATAGGTGATTTCAAAAATGAAATAATACTTAGCTGCAGTTACAGACAAGTAGTTTTTCCATAATAAAATGGTGAGCCATTTTAAATATTGTCAAAAGTTTAGCTTTAGCAGTCCTAAGTCACAAGTTATAAGCTGGTTGAAATGGTCCATTTCCTGGTCAACTGCGTACAGGATCTGTATGGTTCTATGTCCCCAAATGTTACTTTGGGGTCAAGAGTAGGCATCATATTAGGGAAACAGGGCCCCCCGTTAATAATGGGACTAGGGTGGCTTGTTTACCTTCACCATGCTAATGCTGGGAGGGAACACTTTTTTGTGGAGGGTCTTTAAGCTTTGAAGTGATATTGTAACCCTCCCCTTACTGTATGTGTGGTTCTCCGCACCATCCACAAGCTTAGATGCTGCATACTCATATAGTATACCTGTATGACACTTGTCTGTGTCTTCTTTCTGCTCTAAAATTGCTTTATTTTATCATTGAACAGTGGCACCTAGGTGGAGGCTACATGGCAGTTGGGCCGTCTCTCCTATATGGACAGCGTCATCCAGGCGAAGGCTTCATGGCAGTTAGGGCCCTATTACACGGGATGATTATCGTGCGAAAAATCGTTATATCATTTGAATTTAAATGATAATCATTCTATTTAATTGCAGGCAACGATCGAAAAATCGTTTGTATGTCGTTGATCGTTGATTTAGATCTGAACTTAAAATTATTGCTAATCGTTCGCTGTAATACCACATTTGTTTGCTCAAGTTCCGCATTTGTTCACTAATTGTTCAGTGTAATTGCACATTGTTCACTTTTTTGCTGGGACCAGAAGGAGTAAGCGATTATAGTAACGATCGCAATAAAGATTGTTCTGAGTAATATGGTGAACGATTTTAGGTTAACGATTAACAATCTCGTTTGCTATTGTTTATTGTTAGTCGTTAATCATTAAAAATCGCTTTGTGTAATAGAACTCTTAGGCTCTATCTTCCAGGTAGGTAGAGTGCCCAACTGCTGTGAAGCCCCACCTAGGATCCACTGTCCACTGATAAAATGAAACAATTTTAGAGCCGAAAGAAGACACAGACAAGTGTTATACAGGTATATATCAAATGTGTAGTATCTAAGCTTGTGGATGGTGTGGCGAACCACACATAGAGTAAGGGGGGTGACAATATCACTTTAAGCTGGCCCTACACATTGGATAAAACTTAGCTCAACAATATTGGTTGGATCACTGAACTAGCTAATGTACATGGGGCCCCCAATTTGACCCTAGATGATGGGGAAAAGGATTAGGCAAATTGGATTTCTCCATTGAAGATCTTTTGTTCCCCTAGGAGAAGAGCCAAGTTAAGTCTAGCGGCAGCTTATTTAACACTACCTATAGAAAGAAACATTCATGCTTGGGCAATTGTAGTCAAACCCATAATGTTTCTGATAGACATTTACGAGACATGCAAGCAATGCTATCTTTTGCAAAGGGTTAACATCCATTACGTTATAGAGGTCATTTTAAATTACCAATCGTCTATCTTAGATTGTATAGGCAAGTAGATAATTCATGTATTCCAGTGGGAAAAAATATTCTCATAAGGGCAAAAATCTCAGTGTGTTCACTGACCAAGAATGATTAGTAGAATACTAAAAATTGATGTTTTAAAAATACCATTTGGGGAAAGAAAACCTTTTGCTATGTTCACACCGTCATGTTACAGTTGTATTTCGACCTTTTTGGTCGGCTGTCATTTTGAAGCACACTTATGGCTGTACTATGCAAATTACAGATGTAATATGCATAATATGGTCGTAATTTCACTTCAAAATGATGGCCGACAAAAAAAAAATGGCCAAAATATGCCCAGAAGTTGTGTGAACATAGCCTTAAAGTCCTACTAAAAGCAAAACTTTTAAAATAAATAACTCCTACTATAACAGAATAATGGCCGAAATCCACATCCAAAAATAGAAATAACACCAAAAATGTTAGTACGCTTGACAAACAGAACATATATTAGCATTTTCAACCTTTTATCTTGTCATTTTTTATACTATTGGGCTGTTACTTTTCATTGTGTTATTGCTACATTACTACTTACATTCTCAGAGGTCCTGAAAAGTCCCTTAATCTCATTGTATATCCTCTAGCAAAACAACACCTTTTACAAGCCTCATCTTATTAAAAAAGACAGTTCCGCTGACTCAGAAAGTTACCTTTTCATTTCAGAACATTTTCAAGCTGGTACCGTCCCTGATATTAAAAACTATACTACAACTTTCTAATAATTCTTGTGTAACATACAGAGAACATTAACATTCTTAACCATTTACATACTTAAGTTTGACTCTTCACACTCACCTAAGGTACTGAACATACTTGTGACTTTTAGAAGGTCTGTGGCAGAAGAAGCTGTCAGCCAGATATAGGTAGAGACAGATTCAGTACTGAAACCAAATGTATATTCACTATACCTAAGACAGCTTAGTTTCGCACTGTAGTAACTCTCCACCCAATGTGCAGGCTCTACAATGTTATTGGTTGCAGGATTTGATGGGATATTTAAGTCCTGCTATATATTCTGCGTGATGTGCCAGAGGTTGTAGCTATTGTATGGTGACAGGTCAGTAACTATGAGGATTCTGATTTAGTCTGGTATCATGAGACACAGTTATGCACTATACACATGCAATATTTCTACATTCATTTTGTGTAGGTGGCATCTCTGAAAATGTGCAGAATCAAAGCTCAATGTACACTATATAGCCAAGGTCTTAAACACTTGTCCCATGGGCCAGATGCGGCTCCTTATGTTGTGATGTATGACCTGTGGGGCATCGGAGCTCATGGTAGGGATGTTCCTAGGACTGGGCATCCGTCCGACACAAGTCCTGGATTTTTACACAATGTTTTTTATCCAAGTGAGTAGCATCAGTGGAAATGTCCCATTTTGATCTCCTCTAAGGAGCACCCTCTTCTCTATGATCTACATTGTGGGAGATGACATTGGGAATGCAAGCCCTCTGTTTATTGTTGAAGAAGATATATTCCTTGTACAATGATGGCTTATCTGAAGCATACAGTTCTGTTCTGAGTACAGCGTGTCTTTCCTGTAGTACGTGGTCATCTTCACTCTCTCAAGTTTTTTAGACAGAGGAAAAAAGTGCTAAGAAACACACTGGCCTTGAAAAAAGCTCAAAGCTTCTAACCTCAACATCATCTAGCTTACATCCAGCCAAAAAAAAGAGGAACCGCAGAGCATCCCACAACAAAGGTTCATTCCTTTTAAGATTCTGATCTCAGAGCGATATACCTGCATGAATGTAAACCTCAAAGAACTAAGGTTAGCATGTCTGTAGACTGATAGTTGTCCTGACCACTTTGCATATCGGAAAGGAGACCTGTCTTTACTGCTTTCGGCTAATAAAGTATTATATTTTACCTCCTTAATACCAGTGTATGAACGGTAATGATTACCACTGAGATCCTTGGATCACCACCTTGTTATAGAAACTAAGCAACTTCCTTGTGGAAATGTGTATGCTAGGAGTTCTATTTGGAAGCTTTTGAGTTGGCCCTAATGTGTATATATATAACAATATTAGAAACATAGGAAATGAGATGATCATGTTTAAAGGATTGTAATACACACAGTATAGAGACAAATAAATGACATCCTTGTGTGCAGCCCAGTCCCATCTCTTCAACTCTAAAGCAAAAATACTTTGCAGATATAGATAACAGGAATGTTGTCTATACTATGTCACCATAGGATATAGGGCACACGATAATGAAGAAGCTTGTATTATCGTATACTCTGGATCCAAAGGTCCACTGGTCGTGCACTACCCAGGTGAGCCGGTTGGCACTATTTGTTTCTAATATAGGGCACACGGTTAAGGGCCCTATTACACAGGACAGCACTCAATTTGAATAACTGTCAAACTTATTTTACCACTTGTTTAGGGAGCCTATTACATGGCTCTACTACTGCACAGGCAGGGATGGATGAACGACCAATGAATCATTGGTGTAAAACTAAGGGTAAAACTTAACTTTTATTTGGTAACTTAAAAAAGCTCATAAAGAGAATGAACAGTGGTATGCGTAACTAGTATGATTCTGTCTATAGATATTGTTTATAATAGAGCTTATAGATACTTATAACTAAGCCCTAATATATCCCAACCTGCAGCTATTTCTGAGATTTCTTATGTTACCAAATAAAAGTTAAGTTTTACCTTAAACTACTGGTCAACCACTGTGCCATTAGACACTGTGTCTTAGACACTGTGGAGACCCACATTAGATATATATTGACTGTTCCTGCTCACCTAATATTGGTTGTATATACGTACAATTTAGGTAGACCTGCGCCCTGTGCGCTAAAACAACTTAATAACATAGGGTTTAAACTCCTGAAAGTAAGAAACAAACTCGTAATGTACAAACCCAATTTACTGTTTAATTCTAATATTATCTGCAGTTAGGGGAAAACTGAATATTTACATGGGTGGAGGGAGTGTGAGTGTGATTTTTTTTTTACTTTTCTCACAATGTGTATTTTTAGACTTTATAGCTGAGTCACATTAGACATTCTAAAAAGTTTTCTGGAAATTAAGCATATAAAAGCATAAAGACTTGTTCTGGCCTTACTTTTTTTTTGTGAACAACTTACAGAGGTGCTCCCCAAAAAAGAAATCTGCCCCCCACCCTTCAAATTGGATCATTCATAATCATCAATAGTGTAAAAAAATAACTAAGTGCATTACTTTAAAGTTTCACCATATATACTCCTCCCAGCGTACTCACATGTGTACGCTGGGAGGAGTATATACAATGAGTCCCTGCACCTGTCGGTTGCTGTTGCACCTTCTTTTTTTTTTGTCTTTTTTTTTTTACTTAAAAGTTTGCATCCTCCACTGCTGTGAGGACTGGAATTAAAAGGCCCAAATCCCAGATTTTGCCCTCAGTAATAGGGTCAGTAATGAATTCTTGTCAGCTGATCGCTCACTTTAAACCGTCAAACATCAAAAAAGTTATCCTCCATTGGCCGAACATCCCTACTTGTAATATCTAACTTTTGTGCAACCCCGGCCATGCGATCATTGCTCTATGAAATAGGCTCTGTAAGGGCTAGCGATCAGCATATGAAAGAGAAATCGCTCATTTGTCGCCTGATCGCATCTTTGGTGCGTGCATTTGTGCGTTTACATCATCAGCTGTCACCAGCTCCTTTTCCTGTGTAAGGCTATGTTCACACTATGTATGAGCCGGATCATCCCAACGGGTACTTAAGTACCGCATCAGAACTTCACATAGCACACAATGAAGCAAGCGGCCGGAGCTGCTCGCTTCATTGTGTGAACTGACAGGTCCTTCTGCGGCTGCAATTCTGTGAATTATGTCCGCAGAAAACTGACATGTCAATTATTTGTGGGTCCGCATGGGATCCCAGCCGGAGCGTATATGATGTGTATACACTCCGGCCGGGATCCCATTGAAGTAGAGGCATTGTTCCACCACGCACAAAGTATAGCCGTTGTTGCTGATGGCAACAATGGCCGTACTTTTACGTAGTGTGAACATAGCCTAAATCGGAATGCGCAGGTGATTATTATAAAGTTAATAGGCCACACGAACAATGCAGACCTGGCCATGATTGAGTGAACCATGAAAAGACTCTTCAAATGAGGATCTCATTCATCGGCACTTGTTTGTGGCACCCATCAGGCCATATTAAAGGACACTATGTGAGAGTATGTCCTGTTTTGGCAGACCTGGCCCATCCACACATTACATAATTAGGTACTGTGTGATGGCCACTATAGGTAAGAGCCCCTCTACTACTTGACGAAACACCTTTATTCTGTTGAAGAGATTGTAAAAGTTATTGTACTTGTTATTATTGTTGTCTGCTGCGTATGTTGCATTGGGAACCAACAAGCAAAGATAGATCCAAAAGGGGATCACCAAAAAATGCAGGACAATTCAAAAAAAGTATATATATCAAATGTACTTTATTAGTAGAATTCATAAAACTATACATATAAAAAGGAGGCAAGAAACAGAACTGAACACACAGTATATCCTTGTGGATCCATCTTTGTTGATTTGTATCTTTTGTGCATAAGGACGTTATTTATATGCTATTGTGCATCCTATGTTTTGCATTTGCATTAGGAACCAGTTAAGCCTCTGGTCTGTTGTGTCGAAGGGAAAATTCACTCAAGCTGCCAGCATCATTCATTTCTATCCAATAGGGCAATTAAAAACTGGGCAGGGGGGATTTACTATATGTGGCTTTTCTTACACAAATTCTATTTTCTTTACACTTTATTTTTCTGTCAAGAAGTTGCACCTTTGTGATCATGAAGTGGCATGCGTCTTCATAACTGAGGCGCGAGTCTTTACGCTAGTTTTAGTTCTTTGCATTGTCTTGACTGTACCTATGTGGCATAGGATAGTGTGGTCTCTGCAAATCGAACTTGAAAGTTCCCCCATTGTATACTGTGCATAAGAACCTATCCATTTAAATTTGCTTGTGTTTTTAAAGTGGATACATGACATTTAAGCCACTACAGACTATTGCTATATCACTGTCTTCTTCTTAAGTTTCATTCTAAGGGGTTACATGATTGTTTCAGTCACAAATTACTGTGAGAATCTAATGTTTCTCAAACTTTTTATAGTCTCCTGGGAGGCTGTGGCAAGTGGGTTGAGAGTGCTGTATAAAGAGCATGTAAAAGACACTTAGACCTCAAGGAACTTCCCCACTGACTGATACAATCTTTACAATATTAATGGAACATACTAGAAATATATATTGTATATGGACCGTGACTTCCGTAATTACAGATGACTTTTTGACATGATAGAGATGCCAGGGTCCCTTAACTTAGTTACAATAATGATGGCATTTGCATCTTTTTACACTAGTCAGAAGATTAGTGGAACCAGAGGATATAAATGTACAAATAGATAATACAATGAAATTAAACATTTTGTATAATTGGTCCTATATGTCAGATATTCTGTATATGGTGTAAGATCAGACCTCCACTAATTTCCACTATCAGTAATTCTACAGACAGCATTTGCCCATTTTGCACAGCTTGGTGGATTATACTACTGAAGATCTGAAACAACATTTACTGCCACAACCAGAGTTTTTGTAACAGAATTTTTGGATTTTCTATAAAGTCTTTTTATTCTGGAAACCAGTGGTAATTTGGGATCACAGTCATCACAGATTACGTCAAGTCATTTTGATTGGATGCTCCCTCTCAATCCATGAAATCTCCCCATTTGGTCAATATAAAGTATTGGATATGAATTTATTTCCTATTCATTTTATCTGTTTATACCTGTAGGACAAAACAATGCTTTTATTACAAAGCTCAAAGTTTAGTTTCAGTGTCTTTTGTATATACCAGAAAGCCCACTTGCTGTTCGTATTAGCTTTTATATACTGAAGCTCTGTTAAACATATTATTATTGTTTAAAAATAAATGTACATTCGATTGTATTTAAAGGAAAAGTCCGGCCACTGATTATTTTTTTTTTACAAAACTGCCGGAGGGGGTGGGTGAACAAAACAACATGAACTTACCTCTCCGGCTCCAGCTCTGGGGCTCATCCTCTGGTTGCCGGTCCCCGGACGCTTCTAGGTTTGAGTGTCAGGCCTATTCAGCCAGTCAGAGGCAGAGGCCGGACCCCGCTACAGCTCTGACTGGCTGAGCGGGCTTGGAACGTCACATCGGTTTTGGGACTTCTCCTTTAAAGGTAACATTGAAGAGAACCTGCCATACTGAAAATACAGTCTAATATTCAGGGATCATGTTATAGAACATTATAAGAAGAGCGAGAAAGAGAGAGAGACAACAGGCCCAGGCACCTCGTGTGTTACCTTAGGAGAGGGATAAAGAAGAGAAGGTGTATATATGCTCACCTATTAGCCTCTTGGGCTTTATGCATATCACCGCTAGCTGGTCCGCAGGGGTACATGGGTTTATACAATCATATGATCCCTTGGTCCAGTGTAGCTCAGGAAGGTCAAAGGGGCATCTGAGAGACTAAAAGCAGCTGATGTACCACAAACGGGATGCTCCCAACAGGGTCCCATAGTTGTAATGGCAGAGAAAAATATATATAAAAAAGGGTAGTTGGATTTACCAGCGCTATCCCCAAAGACTCTCCACAGAGATGTAGTTAAGAAAAAAGAAATTTATTGCACATTTTTTTATGAGTCTTTGGAGAGTCTTTGGAGATAGAGCTGGTAAATCAAAGTACCCATATATATATATATATATATATATATATATATATATATATTTTACTCTGCCATGTTATAGAACAAGTGAAGCTGAGAAAGATTGATAAATAGTTTTGTGGGAAAAGATAACTTTATTTATTTAGCTCAGAACAGGTGATGATTTTCAAGAATAATTATCCAGTAACTTTTTGCCTTAACTTTAAAACTGTATATTATAATCTGTTTTTAACTTCCCCTTCTCTATAACATGCAGCCTGCAGATTGGACTGCATTTCAATATGAAAATTTCTCTCTGGTCAACATTTACAGGAATTTGATTAACTAGATTCCTTTAAATTTTTTTTTTCTCTCAAAAAGAGCTCCTCTTTTTGAAGGGAAGCCAGTTCTGAGATCACCTGATCGCCGTTGGTCTGAGTTCTCTAAGGTCAAGTGATACGTTCTTTTTGTGGAGAAGACTGTCTGGCAAGATATTTTGCCTGCAGAAATGTGGTATTACACAGTAGCCTTTTATTTGAAATAAAGCAATATATGCATGGGTTGACTACACCAGAGTTGCCCTTAAAGTGTCACTGTTGTTATAACTTTCAAAACCTAAATCAACAGTAGATGTGAAATAAAGTAAGTTTACATTCATTTTTTTTAAGTTATCATGGAAAACATGGAACTTACTGTGTTCTGACTCTGACTTTTTTTTTCAGAGTCTAAACACTTGAAGTCCCATGTTTCCCAGGTCATCTGAGCGCTCACATAGAAGGCAGTCATGTGACTGATGGACACAGTGAGATGTGACTCTCTGTACAGGTCAGACTTTATGTGTTTAGTCTGTTTTTTCAATCAGCACAAGTCAGAAAATCTGCCTTCAGGAGAATGGACCTGGATTTCTGGTAAGTTCAGCTTTGTTTTACAGCATGATAAAAGAAAAGAAAAAAAGAATGGATATTGCAAACATGCTTTATTTCATATCTACTTATTTAGACATTGAAAGTTATAATGACAGTGACACTTTAAGAGCCTCACGGAGTCCTATGTGAAGGACTACCTTTATAATGTTCAGATGTCCTAATTGAGTGTGGCCAGGATTGTTATTGTGATACACTGATCGGCGGAGTGCAGACACCCATCACCCATGCTGATCAGCTGTTCAGCTCCTCACTACACTTTTTCTTCGATCATATTACCGGAGTTGTGAACTGCAGCTCAGTTCTTGTTCAAGTGAATGTGCACATATACATTGAGTAGAGGCAAACTGCGTTCACTGTGTTTTGTGGTGCTGAACAGCTGATCGGTGTGGGTGCCGCATGTTATATCAGTTGCTGATGAGCTATTCTTTGGATAGATCATCACTGCATTTTGCACAGAATGTAGATTTCTTGGCTTACAAAATAAACTATGCATGTATTATATTTGCGGAATGTATATTGCTATGTATTACCTAACCTTAGAGAACTCGCTCTTGGTTACGTTCTGTGCAGAGGAGCCTTAGTTTGGGCAGCTAAAAACCATAAGTGAGGTTTACTTAGATATTGTCATTGCCATTTGTATGTGGTCTCCGCGGCTCTATCATGACTAGCCGATTACATGGTAAAAAAAATGCGTAAAGGTGGCACTTTAAGGGTGTTGCGCAGTGAGCGAAGTTCTCGAAAAGGGTGGAGGGCCTAATGCTCAACCACAGTTTGTGAAGTTTGCAATCTGCAGTGAGTGTGAAAATCAAGCTCTCTGCAAAGTACACCTTATTGTGGTCACCATCATTTTAGAAGATGTATGTCCAGCTGCCTCATCTCTACTTATGTTCCCATGATCACAACATAGCACTACACATTTCAGCTGTGGTCACAGTTGCTAGATCCCCTTTATATAAACCACCATACCTACAAGTAAGTATTTTCCTTTTGAAATTTCTAATCACATAGACTTGTTAATAAATTCTACAATGTACTTTGAGGGTGCGTTCACGCGAACAGATCCGCAGCAGATTTGATGGCCCAGATTTGAATCTACGTCTTTAAATCTGCAATCTGCAGATCTGCTGTGGATCCGGTACGTGTGAACGCACCCTTAGGCTATATTCACACAACACATGAGACCGGCCGTTCTGTGACCCCGGCTGGGCCATGGAACGGCTGGTCTCTGCCCAGATCATCCCGGCCGGTACTTAAGTATCGGCCGGATGATCTTTCTGGCCGCAGAGCTCTGATGCGGGCGCATCAGCGCGCGCCCGCATCAGAGCTTCACATAGCACACAGTGAAGCGAGCTTCCGGAGCCGCTCGCTTCACTGTGTGAACTGACAGGGTTTCCTATGGCCGCAATTCATTGAATTGCGGCCACAGAAAACTGACATGCCAGTTCTTTGCGGCGCCGCACGGGATCCCGGCCGGAGCGTATACGATGTGTATACGCTCCAACCGGGATCCCATTGAAAATAAGGCATTGTTCCACCCCGCTAAAAGTACGGCCGTTGTTGCCGATGGCAACAACGGCCGTACTTTTACGTAGTGTGAACATAGCCCTACACGTACAGGTACAAACAAAATTATCCAATCCGCAGCGGATTTCTTGCTGTGAATTCACAGAGAAATACGCTGTGGATCCTTAGCTTCTATTAAAATCCACACTCGCAGCAGGATTGTCATCTTGCTGCGAGTATGTAAGTGACAACCCCCTTAACCGGCAGGGGGTTAAGGGGGCGGCATTTACATACTCGTAGCAGGATGACAATCAAGCTGCGAGTATGAATTGTAATAGAAACTAAGAGACATAGGGATCCGCAGCGGTTTTTGCTGTAAATTCGCAGCAAGAAATACGCTACAGATCGGGTATGTGTGTTTGTACAATAAGCGAGTCTTTAAGATTATCTAGTAAAACAAAGGAAGCAGGTTGAATTGCACCCTAAAAATAGTCTGACAAAATGCTGATCATAATGCAAAATGTAATATTCAAAGTCTACAGCATATCCACTACATGTGTATGTACTGTGAGAGTTTCTATCTTTCCACATGATACATGTTCAGAACGTTTCCAATACTCTCCTTATAGCAATACTGCCTTATTGTATCCCACCTCATAGAGTTTGGTATCATAGTCTCATCTATTCTTTTGAATTTACTACATTCTTGAGAATTTTCTTATGAACGTGCAACTATCACATAATGTTATCACCTTTAAGCTGTCATGAAACTGAAAAAATACTCTAAATATATGTCTCAGATTTCTACATTTTAAGATTTTGAGATTTCTGCAAAATGCTAAGCACGGGATGTAGTTGCAGGTAAAAAGTATGATGGTGTGTATCTGATTTCTAGCATAGGGAAGCAGATATTTAAGAGGGTACAACTCATACTATGCTCAAATAATAAGAATTAAGGTCACATTTTTAGGGTATGTTAAACTCTACAGCATTAATTGGATTGTTGCATGTGGATTTTTCCCTAGAAATCGCCTTTAACCCTTTGAGGACCAAGCCCAAAATGACCCAGTGGACGGGGCCAATTTTCATTTTGAGCTTTCGTTTTTTCCTCCTCCCCTTCTAAGAGCTCTAGCACTTTCATTTTTCTATCTACAGGGTCATGTGAGGGCTTGTTTTTTTTTTTTTCAGGAACAGGTGTACTTTGTAATGGCTTCTTTCATTCTACCATAATATGTATGATGGAACCCCAAAATATTATTTATGAAAATATAAATTGGTGAAATTGGGAAAAAGAATGCAATATTGTAACTTTTGGGGGGTTTCGTGTGTACGTAATTCACTATACAGTAAAAGTGACATGATACCATTTTTCTGTAGGTCAGTCCAAACACAACCATATGCAGGTTTACACAGATTTTTTAATGTTTTATTTTTTTTTATGAAATCCTTTTTTTTTGCAATTAGTTATTAATAAAATTGTCCTTTTGTGATTCTTATAACGGTTTTAGTTTTTTCACCTACGGGGCTGTATGGGGTGTCATTTTTTTGCACCATGATCTCTGGTTTTTAATAATACCATATTTGTGTAGATTGGACGTTTTTGTTCATTTTTATTATTATTTTTTAATATATAATTTGACAAAAAAATCGCTAATCCTGGTGCTTTTTTCCCTCTTTTCGTTTACGCCGGTTGCCATACGGGATGACAATTGTTATATTTTTTTAAATCGGACAATTACGCACGCTACGGTATATAATATGTTTATTTATTTAGTTTTATATGTTTTATTTATACTACGGGACAGGGAGATGATTTTAATCTTTATTGGGGGAGGGGGACTTCCACATGCAATACTTAGATTGCATACACTAATCACTGCGATGCAATTGGCATAGCATTGATCAGTGTAATAGGTGCTCTGCTGATTGAGCCTGCCTGTGGCAGACTCAATGAGCAGAGCGCCGATTGCACCATACGGAGGAAGGTAAGAGATCTCCAGCAGTCCCATACAGTGATCTTCTCCTGTCACTTACACTTAAAGGCCGGGGGGTTAATGACCGGCTGCAGCGCGACTGCTGCAGCCTGTCATTAACAGTGAGGGTCCGGCTTCTGAATGCAGAAAAGGGGGGTGATTCAAACTTTTATTAGGGGAGGGGGCTTGGGGGACTTCTAGTATAAGTACACTGATCTCTCATTGAGGTCAATGCAGTATAGTAATACTGCATAGATCAATGAGATCGGCACTCGATTGCTTTTGGCTGCTGCAGTCAAAAACAGTAGAGTGCCGAGCCAGGATCAGCACCATTACAGCGCTGACCCCGGCCCAGGTCAGAAGCAAGGATTGCTCCTTTGCTATCCGCCCCACTAGACACCAGGGAACGGCTGCAGTAAGTTTTGAGATTCAGCTGTCAAACAGCTGCATCTGAAAACTTAATTAGCGGGTAATCGGACTGTGCCCGCTAATAGCCGTGGTCCCGGGCTACAAGCGGCACCTGGGACTGCGACAGTTCAGAACGAGGCCGCAGCGCGGCACCGCTCTGAAGTCCCGTAGGCGGCCCAGGACGTACGGGTACGCCCAGGGTCATCTAGGGGTTAAATGGTTCCAGCACCCACCAATAATAAATTACATTGATAAGTGTTGTATTTTATACAGTATAGAACAGCACTATACTGTACAGTACATTTTAAAACATGAAATGTTCAACAAAACCAGCAATTATAGTACAGTAGTCACTAACTCCTCATTCATCTTTACTGTATAGAGTCCCCCCATAGCAGCACTGTAACAGATGGGTGATGGTGGTGCACTGACTGTACTATTACGGTACTGTATATGCACTCCAGCAGTCTTATACAGCACTGTACTGTATGTGAAGCCTCACCAGTGCTAAACTCACCACATACAAAATTCAAATTTAGATGCAATCGAACACCGAGGTATTACTGTACTTCAAGACTGGGTACCAAGCAAGAGTTTGAGAACTGAAGAAGACTTTTCTTGCAAATACTGTTTGAGAACCGAACTGTTTGAGTTCACAGCATTTTGAGAACTGAGGTACCATTGTATAGGCAAAATTGACATGGTAGTTAGTGGTTAATGTTACTGTACAGTATTACATTTAACTGTCCTTTTAAATAAACTTTTGACATGTTGCACAATCATGTCAGAAGTTTAGATCGGTTAAGGTCTCAGTGCTAAGACCCCCTTAAAGCCCACCTTAAAGAGAATGTACCAGCAGGTACATCGCTTTAAGATTTTAACATCAATAGACCGACGCCAGCACAAATTAATGGAATTGCGTCACAGAGGGGAGGGGTATCCTCCCACTGGGGGAGGGCCAGCTGCCTCCAGTGCTTCAGGCCGGGCCGTTGACCGGGAATAGTCCGGCGCTGGCACGGGGATGCTGGTGCTGCGGTCCTTTTTTTGAACCACACCAGATTCACGTGTACCGGCCGGGTGATGCTAAAATCTTAAAGCAATGTACCTGCTTGTAAACTCAATTTTAATTGTTATAGCTGGGTGAAGTACATAGCAGAGCATTTTACTTCCCAGCACGCTGCTTGATCTAATTTAACACAGAACACATGGCCCCGTGACATATTTATTTAAATGACATTAATGCTTTAGGTAACAGATTTCCAATGAAGATCTGCAATTCTAAATGTCTATATTCACCACGTCATCAGTGTGCTGCTGGACCTTCTTGGTTTTGTGTCTCTTTGACAGGTCAATATATTTTTAAACTGACAGGGAAGTTTTTTACCAAATATATCAAAGTGCCTGGCCATAGACAAATAGTAACACTTATCCTCTTTTAAGGAGGTTGTTTTGTGTGACAGATGCCTTACTCTTTTATTTAGTAATATAAAAGTCCATCAATTCAACAAGATGTGTGCAAAGAAAATCCAAACCTCCTCTGCTTGATACTAGGGGATTATTACAAAAAGAGGTTTTTAAAGTTCCTGTCTTGAGTCATTCTTGCCACATCTGAAAGCCTCCTCCGCAATATAAATGGTATATGGATGCAACTACTGAGTTTATGTTCCAACATTGCTCCAAACTCCTGTAATATACAGCAATCTAACACTGATATGTGCCATACCTTCTTTTTTCCTGAAACATTTTCACCTTTTAGTGTGTGAATATATTTCTTCTATTAATAGGTTCCTAGTAATACCCTGTATAATCCTGTGGCCATGACTTACCTCTCTAATAAGGCCCCCACTTACCTAAAGAGTACCTAGAGTACACAAGAAGTACACAAAAGAGCTTTCACAGGATATTTTGTGTTTTTTTTGTGACCTTTTACAATAACTTTCAAAGAAAATTCTAAGAAATATCAGTTTCACATTTAATTTTAAGATTTATTAGATATGTTTGATTCCCATGATTTTAGGGATAAAAATATAAAAGCTTGAAAGCGGTTTTCCAGCAAGATAACAATTACAAAAATAAAAGGCAGATGGGCTTAATCTCAAGAACTGACATATATACTGTATATATATATATATATATATATATATATATATATGTGAAATGTTTTATGCAGATATATAGAGCGGACTCAAGAACTGAGCGCATGCCATACTGGTCTTCTAAAGGCTTCTCTGACTGCTATCTGCTGTGTTTATGCTCCTAGTACATCCTGCAATAGGCCCTTCATGACATCATAATTACATGACAAATGTCCTGCACTCTACCACGGAAGAGGAAGAGTGCTGATATGACCGTCTGTGATGGAAAGTAATAAGTGAAAGCATGTGAGAATAGTGTAGGTTTATTTGTTATCCTCAAATAAGTATGATTACACAATTTACACAATTTTTAGTTCCCCTTAGGGACTCCTATGAGCAATACCATGATTGCTCATAGGAACCGTGCATATGTACTGCATTGATCCATAAAATCGGCACTCAATTGCTTCAGCCTACTGCAGGCAGCCTGGCAACCTGGGAAGCCTCACAGAGGCCCCAGGCTGCCTGAAAAACAGATTGGCTCCCTGTAGCCGATCTGCTGATCTTCCCACTGGACCACCAATGAAGGTATGCCATTGCCATTTAAATGCTTCAAAGTAGATTGCTCTGTTAGTGCAGCCCCCTAGTTGCTGATAGTGGCTGCGATAAGCGATGTACAAAGATGGCTCACATGGCCACCGGCTGTCATTTTCAGCTGCAAAATCAGTTACTGGGTCAGTGTCCAACCCCAGTCACTGATTGGCTAAGTGGGCAGTCGCTCAGCCGCGTACGTGACATTGCAGGTGGAAGAGCTGCAGGTGGCTGGCAACTGTCATTAGGACCCGGGAGCTGCGATTTGGGGCCCGAAAATAGGTGACAATATTCAGTTTATTATTTTCCTGCACCCCCTGACATCGTGCCTTTTTAAAAAACCTTCCTTAAAGGTTACCAATCAGCCCAATTGGGTTGATTTGGTTCCCTGCAGCACTGTATATAGCTGCAGCGAGAGCAGTCCCGCACACATCAGTGTGTCTGGGTCCGGAGGTAATGAGAGGCAGCTGCGATCCCGCAGCTGTGTCTCAATAACCCCTTAAATGCCGCGATCTATAGTGATCGCGGCGCTTAAGGTACTCAGTGACAGAACAAGCTTCAGTCACTGAGTGATTGGGACCGGCTGTGGGGGTCCCGATTGCTTGTGCCGATGGGTGGGGGTAAGTCACTTACCTCCGTCCTGTTGGATCGGCGATCTATGAATAGAGTCTGCTCTCAGGCAGGCTCTATGCATAGATCGCCGATAACACTGATCTATGCTATGCTAATCTCCAACACAGGAGCCAGAAGCAACAAACTCTGCAAGCTAAGTACTTCTATATTGTATTGTGAGCGAGTTTTGGAGCGTGCCAGTTTTTGATCTAAAGTGTGTTTTTATCTCAAGTGTGGGACTTTAATATTCTGGGACTTTAGATTCGGGGAGTTTTAGAGGAAAACAAATTGTTTATTTGCTTTTGAACACATTGTTTGCTTTTGTTGCTTGTTTGTTTTTTCTTTCTTTATACATAATATCCCCATATAAATGAGCGCCATGTTTGACAATGCGGCCCAATGTACATCTTGTGCGATGTATGCAATCCTTGATCAACCGATCGAGGGTGCATACCATTGTGGGAGATGTGTGCATGTTGCTGGTTTGGAAGCCCAGATCCTGGATCTAAATGAGCAGCTGCAACGATTGAGATGCATTGGCAAACTGGAAAGGGGTCTGCTTCTGACTGAGCAAGCACTCCAAGGGGTAGATGGGGGAGAGTGTGATAGCATGGAGGTACAGGAGGAAGAGGCAGCTAGTTGGGTCACAGTTAGAAAAAGGGGTAGAGGGAAGAGTGTGAGGGAGGCCAGTCCTGATCTGGCACACCCCAACAAGTTTGCCAAATTGGCGGATGAGGGGGATGTTGATTCAGGGGTGGCATTGCTGCAGCAGGACACTGCCTCTGAAAGCCAGGGGGGTGTCTGCTCCAGTAAGGTGGGAAACAGGAGTTCAGGGCAGGCCAGGCAGGTACTGGTAGTGGGGGACTCAATTATTAGGGGGACAGACAGGGCAATCTGTCACAAAGACCGGGATCGTCGAACAGTGTGTTGCCTTCCTGGCGCTCGAGTTCGTCACATCGCGGATCGGGCTGACAGATTACTGGGAGGGGCTGGCGATGACCCAGCAGTCATGGTGCACATTGGCACCAATGATAAAGTTAGAGGTAGGTGGTGGGTCCTTAAAAATGATTTCAGGGACTTAGGCAGGAAGCTTAAAACTAGGACCTCCAAGGTGATATTTTCCGAAATATTACCTGTACCACGAGCCACACCTGAGAGACAGCGGGAGATTAGGGAGGTAAATAAGTGGCTCAAGAGCTGGTGTAGGGTAGAGGGGTTTGGGTTCATGGAGAACTGGGCCGACTTCTCGGTCGGTTACAGGCTCTACGGTAGGGACGGGCTGCATCTCAATGGGGAGGGTGCAGCCGTGCTGGGGGAGAAGAAAGCTAAGAGGTTGGAGGAGTGTTTAAACTAGGGACCGGGGGGGAGGGCAACTACAATATAGTAAGTAAAGACAGAGTAGATGGAGAGCTGGGCCTAGATTATGGAACTGGGGGTGGAGCGGCGGGAGGGGTTAGAATAGTCACTAGTGATAAAAGGAAAGGGAATATGGACAAATATATTAAATGTATGTATACTAATGCTCGAAGCCTCACTAATAAAGCTGAGGAATTAGAACTTATAATGGTTGAAGAGAAATATGATATAGTGGGGATAAGCGAGACATGGCTGGATGAGACCTATGACTGGGCCGTTAATATCCAGGGTTATAGTCTATTCAGAAATGACCGTAAAAATAAGAAAGGGGGAGGGGTCTGTCTATATGTTAAATCATGCCTTAAGCCTATTCTGCGGGAGGATATATGTGATGATAATGTGGAGTCTCTTTGGGTAGAAATAAGGGGAGGGACGAAGAATAATAAAATTCTTATAGGAGTGATTTATAAACCGCCAAGTATAGTGGAAGAATCAGAAAATCTTCTTATAAGACAAATAGATACGGCAGCGAAGCAGGGGGAAGTCATTATTATGGGGGACTTTAACTACCCAAATATCAACTGGAAAGCAGAAACCTGCAGCTCCAGGAAGGGAAGCGTGTTTTTGGAAATAGTAAAAGATAATTACCTTTCCCAACTAGTAGAGGAACCAACAAGAGGGGGGGCCCTTCTGGACCTGATCTTAACCAATAGGCCCGACAGAATATCAAAAATAGAGGTGGGGGGTCACCTAGGTAATAGTGACCATAACATAGTAAGTTTTCAATTATCCTTCAATAAAATGATTAGCAGAGGGGCTAACATTAAATTTCAGGAAGGCTAATTTCCAAAAACTAAGAGAGGACCTTGGGAACATAGACTGGGACAATGCCTTCAGAAATAAAAGTACACAAGAGAAATGGGACATATTTAAGAGCATCCTGTGTAAATCGTGTGAACGACACATACCATATGGGAATAAACGTAGTAGAAATAACAGAAATCCAATGTGGTTAACTACAGCTGTAAGGGGTGCAATAAATGATAAGAAACAAGCATTCAGACAACTAAAACAAGAAGGTAGTGGGGAAGCATTGAGCAACTATAGACAGAAGAATAGAATGTGTAAAACACAAATAAAAGAAGCAAAAATAGCAACAGAAAGAAGGATAGCCACAGAAAGTAAAACAAATCCCAATATAAATAACAAAAGACTTAAAACCGAAAATGTTGGTCCCCTCAAAAATAATCTGGGTGTAATGGTGGAGGGGGAAGAGGAAAAGGCCAATCTACTAAATACATTCTTCTCTACTGTATTCACAGAGGAGAATCCCATAACAGACGATATGACTAGGGATAATGTTAATCCTCCCATAAATCTCACCTGCCTAACACAACAAGAAGTGGGGAAACGCCTTAAAAATATTAAAATCCATAAGTCACCGGGCCCAGAAGGTATCCATCCTAGAGTTTTGCAAGAATTAAATACTGTGTTAGACAGACCGTTATTCCTATTATTTAAAGATTCTATTACGACAGGGATTCTTCCACAGGACTGGCGCATAGCTAATGTGGTACCAATATTCAAGAAGGGGTCAAAGAGTGATCCTGGAAACTACAGGCCCGTAAGTCTAACATCTATAGTAGGTAAAGTATTTGAGGGGATTGTAAGAGATGCTATACTGGAGTATCTTAATGAAAATAATCTTATGACTCAGCACCAGCATGGATTTATGAGGGATCGGTCCTGTCAGACTAATCTGATCGGCTTCTATGAAGAGGTAAGTTATAGACTGGACCTGGGGGAGGCTGTGGATGTTGTGTATCTGGACTTTTCAAAGGCATTTGATACTGTGCCGCATGAAAGGTTGGTCTACAAAATGAGGATGCTGGGACTTGGGGAAAACGTATGCAAATGGGTAAGTAACTGGTTGTGTGATAGAAAACAGAGGGTGGTCATTGATGGAACATATTCAGATTGGGTTTTAGTTACTAGTGGGGTACCACAGGGGTCAGTGTTGGGTCCACTTCTTTTTAATATTTTTATTAATGATCTTGTAGAGGGGCTATAGAGTAGAATCTCCATTTTTGCAGATGATACTAAACTGGGTAAAGTAATCAGCACAGAGGAGGATAATATCATATTACAGAGGGATTTGGAGAAGCTAGAGGCTTGGGCGGAGAAATGGCAAATGAAGTTTAACCCCTAGACGACCCTGGACGTAGGGTTACGTCATAGAAGTCTGTCCCCAGACGACCCATGACGTAACCTTACGTCATGGGTGTTATTCCCGCTATGAAGCGCGCTCCGGAGCGGAGCGCGCTTCATAGCAGGTGGGGGCCGGCTGCAGTGAGCAGCCGGGACCTCACCGGTAATGACACGCTGCAGCGATCGCGCTGCCGCGTGTCATTAACCCCTTAAACGCCGCGATCGCGGCGCGACCGCAGCGTTTAAGTGTAAGTGACAGGGGGAGTCCCCTGTCACTTACCGATCAGGACCCCCGCAGTGTGACTGCGGGGGTCCCGATCGGTAAAACGGGCCGCCGGAGGTCTCTCACCTGCCTCCGTGCGGTCCGATCGGCGATCTGCTGCACTAAGCCTGCACAGGCAGGCTCAATGAGCAGATCGCCGATAACACTGATCAATGCTATGCCTATGGCATAGCATTCATCAGTGTAGAAATCAGACTAATCTATGTACAAGTCCCCCAAAGGGACTTCAAAAGTGTAAAAAAAAAAAAGTTCAAAACACTAACACACTACCCCAAAACCCCTCCCCCAATAAAAGTCGAAATCACCCCCCTTTCCCATTATATAAATAAAACATATAAAAATGAATAAATAGATAAACATATAATATACCGTAGCGTGCGTAATTGTCCGATCTATTAAAATATAACAAGCGTCATTGCGACCGGTAAACGGCGTACACGAAAAGAGGGGAAAAAGTGCGCAGATTACCGATTTTATGTTACATTATATATAAAAAAAATCAATAAAAAGTGATCAAAACGTCCGATCTTCACAAATATGGTATTAATAAAAACTAGAGATCATGGAAAAAATGACACCCCATACAGCCCCGTAGGTGAAAAAATAAAACCGTTATAAGCGTCACAATAGGCCCATTTTATTAATATTTAATTGCCAAAAAAAAGGATTTCATAAAAAAAAATATATATAATATTAGAGAATCTGTGTAACCTGCATATGGTTGTGTTCGGGCTGACCTATAGAATAATAGTGTCATGTCGCTGTTACCATATAGTGCATTACGTAGACACAGGAACCCCCCAAACGTTACCATATTGCATTCTTTCTTACGATTTCACCTATTTATATATTCATAAATAATATATTTGGAATTCCGTCATACATGTTATGGTAGAATGAAAGACGCCATTACACAGTACAACTATTCCTGTAACAAATAAGCCCTTACATGGCCTTGTAGATAAAAAACTGAGAGTGCTAGAGCTCTTAGAAGGGGAGGAGGGAAAAACGAAAGCACTAAGATCAAAATTTGCGCGGTCCACTGGGTCATTTTGGGCCTGGTCCTCAAAGGGTTAATGTGGATAAATGTAAGGTTATGCATTTGGGCCATAGAAATAATAAGTACAGTTATGTGCTAAATAATAAAACACTGGGTAAAACTACTTCCGAAAAGGACCTGGGGGTATTGGTGGACAGTAAACTCAACTTTAGTGATCAGTGCCAGGCAGCAGCTGCCAAGGCTAATAAAATAATGGGATGCATCAAAAGAGGTATAGATGCTAAAGATGAGAACATAGTTTTGCCTCTTTATAAATCACTGGTCAGACCACACATGGAATACTGTGTACAGTTTTGGGCACCGGTATATAAGAAGGACACAGCTGACCTAGAGCGGGTGCAGAGGAGGGCAACAAAGGTCATTAAGGGAATGGGTGGGTTACAGTACCAGGACAGGTTATCACGCTTGGGGTTATTTACGCTAGAAAAAAGACGTCTTAGGGGCGATCTGATCACAATGTACAAATATATGAATAGACAGTACAGAGATTTTTGTAGTGGTCTTTTTACTCCTAGGTCTGTAACAATGACAAGGGGGCATCCTCTACGTCTAGAGGAAAGAAGATTTCATCATCAGCATCGACGCGGGTTCTTTACTGTACGAGCGGTAAGACTGTGGAGCTCTCTGCCACATGATGTTGTCATGGCTGATTCAGTAAATAAGTTCAAGGGAGGCCTGGATGCTTTTCTTGAAAAATATAATATTACAAGTTATGGGCATTAGATTTCTGGTGATACGTTGATCCGGGGATTGTTCTGGTTGCCATTGCAGTCGGGGGAGGGGGGGGGAGTTTCTCCCTGTGGTGGGGCGTTTGTCTTCTGCCCCATGGGGGTTTTTCGCCTTCCTGGATCAACACAGTAGGATTTTCCTAGGTTGAACCTGATGGACTCTTGTCTTCTTTCAACCTTGTTTACTATGTTACTATGTTACTATAGATCAGTACATGCAATCTATTGATTTCATGTTTTACAGTGAAAAAAAAGTGTAAAAAAAGTAATTAAAAAAGTATTAAAAAAACCCTTATAAACCCCTCTCCCACCAGGATTGCTGATTTTAATAAATTATATATAAAAATTTTTTTTTATAAAAAGCGATCAAAATTTTTCAGTTACACCAATATGATATTAATAAAAACTAGAGATCATGGCGCAAAAAAATGACAACCCAACCATCCCTGTAAGTGGAAAAATAAAAGCACTATGGCTCTTAGAAGGCGGGGAGGAACATTGCATTAATTTGACCCGGACATCCGTACATCAAAGGGCTCTGTCTTGAACGGGTTAATTAAGTACTATTACTCATTGTCTAAATCACGTTTTATGCACATGTATGCTTCACTTTTGTTATTAGCACATCATGAGATTTTTATTATGTTGGTTTTTGATACTATTTGGAATAACGTTTGAATATGAATGTATTGTGTGATCACAGATTTTGAGAATTTTTGTTAAATATGATGATGAATTGATTATTACCACTTATTTCACTTCCTGTCAACACTGAGCATTTATATGGCTGAATTCATCGGCTAGGCTAGGCTAATTTGGGGCCATTATGGGGCTCTATCCTGTCACCACTATCAGGCTGTCCTGCACTTGCCCAGCCTGGTTGAATGCAGCCACATCAGGCAGGAGTCCTGTAATGTTATAGCTCTGTGATTGGATGGGCGCTAGGGATTATGGTTAATAGCGCTCTCCTGCCCAGTGACGCTCCAATTAGCTAACATGTGCGGCCGCCAAGTTTTTTTTTTAATCTGATGGAAAGTATGGTACCATTGTTTGTGTTTTTCTCCCTAGATTGTAATAGTGAATCCACATCTAGAAGTAGAACATCATAGCAAAGGGTCAACTATTTAGCAAAGCCTAAAAGGTAGAACACAGCTGTGTGGGTTCTCAGGAAGAGGGAAAGGGCTTGACAAAAGTTAGCATGGCTGGAGGCTGAAGATGTTGGATGCAGCCCTAAAAAGTTCGGGAAAACATGGATATAGTCTATGGCCTATGTCTGTATGCATGTTTTCCAGGACTACCTAGGACTTCATGCAACTTCTTCAGCCACCGGTATTCAAATGTTGAATGATCGGACTCGAGCATGCTTGAATTTTGATCATCTCTAATGAGTGGCTACAGTGCTGTGCACCATGTCAGTCCTTCTCAGCTTTTATTCTTATTGCATAAAAGAAGAAGAAGAAGGGAGATGGCCACTAAGTTGGAAACCCCTTGTAAGAAGCTGGCATGCTGCCTCTCTCCAGGACACACCTGGCCACATCCTTCATTAAAGGCAATGCACCCTGGATGATTCTGTAAATTTCTAGTGTGAACATGGGTTGATTCTGCCTTCGGCTAGTTGACTGACTTCTGGTTAAAGCCCGTGCATTTTCTGGAGTGATTTCTACCTGCACTGAAATGGTTAATGCCTTGTCTTGCCGACGACTGACAGCCCTATCTTCCTAAGTCCTTGTCTGTTTGCTCCAATTACCTCTGAGAGAGGGACCTGGTTTTCTCTCAAACTATGGCTTTGCCTGATGCCTGCTATAGCGTATACTTAGTGTTTCTATACTCGCTTCCTACCCTGTGATTTGCTTTTTGGATCTATTGGTTACCTGACTTTGCGTCCCTAACGTGTTTGTCTCCTGACTTGGTCTGTATTTTTGTTCTCTGGTTTTTTGACTCTGGTTTGCCTCCTTGACTCTGCTTATGGCCTAGTGACTTTGTACAACTCTCTGTCTCTCTGGGTTTGACCCTAGAATCCTGACCTCCCGCCATTGTGTAAATTTGTCCTTGTGTCATAATTGTCTCCTGTTTGTCTCGTGCCCTGTTCCACCTTTTTTAGTGTAGGGGACATCTCCAAGTTGTCCTGTGTCGCCTAGGACATGTTGAGGCAAGTAGGCAATCCTGTGGCAGTGGGCGCGGGACAGCATCAGGGCTGCACCTGTGTGTACCCTGACCTGTCCTGACACCCCAATTAAAAAAAAAATCAGCATTGGCCCCTGCAAGATTCATTATAATAGAACTGAGAACAGAATTCATAATCATTGAATAAGGGCATTGTTTTTATTTAGTATCAAACATTAAGCGACAAAGGAGGAAATTCAAGAAACTGGTGTAAAGTAGAATTGTCTAATGCTGCGTTTACACGAAACGATAATTGGCCCGATCGTACGATTAATGATGTCGGAGTAACGATTTTTTTTTCATAAGGATCAGCGTTTAGACGGTACGATATATCGTACGGAAAATTTGTTTTGCGATCACTTAAGCCTATATCACACACTGGTTAAATCGGCGAACGACTGTTCACACGGAACGATCTGCGAATTTTTTGCAAACGATCAACGACGATTTGAGAACATGTTCAAAGATCAAAATGAACGATTTCTCGCTCGTCGTTTGATCGTTCGCTGCGTTTACACGTACGATTATCGTTCGAATTCGACCCTAGCAACCAATCAGATTCCACCTTTTATTCCTTAAAGATTCTTTAAAAAATGAAAGGTGGAATCTGATTGGTTGCTGGGGCAACTCAGACAATTCTACTTTACACCAGTTTGATAAATCTACCCCAAAGTGTGGAAATTCTATCCTTTTATTGATATCCCTGCTGGATTTATACAGCAATCTTTGCACTCGGTGGTAGAAATGTAGGTGACTTGTGGTTTAGTATATACAATACCCGGTATTCATTTCAGCGTAAGAGCCCAGATCATACAAACCAAGGTGTCAGCACGATGCAGGAAATAAGATGAGGCACAGGTCCTCTATCATTCAGGGCATCTTCAAAGTGCAAACACCTGAACTGCTTACAACCAATGTATCTGATACACAACATCTTTGGAAGAACGTAGTATGTTGGAAAGGTAGTGGAATCAGTACCTATCCCCATTAACCAGTACACTACATCCAGATGAGTTATTCCTCCACTAACATAGCCTATCCTGGGCTGCTATATCTAGGACACGGCACTTGCTGACTTAATGTTATTAATGTGTTTCCTGCTGACACAAAATCGTTGTGGTTTCCCTGTCAGATGTTTGAACCCAGGTAATGTCTAAAATAGTTGATAATGTCCTCTTGTGATAAGAATAACACTTGTCAGCAGAGAGTAATATGCGCCATCAGCAAGCAGCTAATGCATGCTATATTTGAGGCAGCAGGATGTCAATAAGACATTACTCCTCTGAACAATATTGCTGCCATAGATTATGAGATAGAGAGGACATAGGTGAATGTGACAATGCAGATTCATTTACATGTCTGCTTTACCCCAAATCTCTACTTTATGTAAAAAAAAAATATGAAAAAATCCTCTTTATGTATTGATGCCAAAATTAGTACAACCTTGTCCTGCGTGATGGTGCATCTTCTGTAGTAAGTATTCACCTGCCAAGGGTCATACAAAGCAACCTCCTCTAAGGGTCAAAACACTTGTTCGGGAAATGCATATAGCCAAAATGCAGCAGCCAACCATGGCACTAGTTTGTCAGCAAACTGCATTTCGCCTGCATAGACGCTGGTATGTTTTTCACCTTTATGGAAACATAGAAAACATTAATGGCAGCAATGCATCTGAAAAAGTTGGGGCAGCATCCCTTCTTCCTCTTACAAGACTCTGTAAACATCTGGGGCATGAGGAAACCAATTGCTAGAGCTTCAGGAGAGGAATATTGTCCCGTTTTTCTCTGATGTAGAATTCTATCTACTCAATAGTCCTGGGTTGTCTTTGCTGGATTTCATGATGCACCAAATGTTTTCTATTGGTGGAAGGTCAACTATAGAAAATTTGTTGGTGGTATGCGTAGTGGCTTGTCTTCAAGTGATGGTGAGCAAACAGCCATACATCAGTATTCTGAGTAGATTCCAACTCACGGTTTTGCTGTCCATGATAGAAGAATTTATTCAAATACTTAGTATAGCTGTAGAGCTGGCATCCTTCCCTTCTCCCATGCGATGTTTCGAGGGGCAGTGCTCTATTAATTATGCATGCAATGGGTCTGGAGTGTTACTGTGGTAATGCCCCGCTGTGAGGTGTGACTGGTCACTTGCCAGGTGGTGATTGTGACGCCACTCTGATGGTGGTTGGTCGAGGCACAGCTCAGCCAGGTGTTATGTTGTCGTGACGCCAGTGCCGGTTGGGCACACAGGTATGCTGGCACACCTGCTTTTATTTTGAGTGGGCTCACTATACCTTTTCCCCTGTGGACAGTAACCTGCCGGGCTGTTTGTGGGTCTCTTGGGCAATTATCACGGTGGTCCGGAGTGCAGTAGTGACCAATTCGGACTGTTGGCACTGCCACCCACAGAAAGCGGAGATAACTGACCTTGTTACCTGAGATGAGTAGAGTGGTCAGAGTTCTCTGATTACACCCGCGCTGCGAGATAGAGTGCTTAGGCTTCTAGCAAATTTGCTCTATCCGGATCAGTTTCTTTACTTCTTGTGGATACTGTCCTGCACTGTGTTAAGATGTCCACGGCGTGGGTTGAAATGATCCCTGACTTGTCCTCTCTAGTAGTGACTTAAAGGGGTTATCCAGTGCTACAAAAGCATGGCCACTTTCTTACAACACGACTCTTATCTCCAGTTCAGGTGCGTTTTGCGATTAAGCTCCATTCACTTCAATGGAAGTGAGCAACAAAACCCCGCCTAAGCTGGAGACAAGAGTGGGTCTGTCTCTATAAGAAAGTGGCCATGTTTTTGTAGCGCTGGATAACCCCTTTAACACTGCATAGTTTGTGATAAGGTTGCTTGAGGGAAAACTGTGTCTAGGTCTCGTGTATACAGTACATGTGCTCTGCTCAATGTCTAGACCACAACAACTCTTACATTCCTTTTCCCATTTTACTTCTTTCCTACAGCATGTGAAAACTGTGCTGTGAGTGGGTGAGGAGTGCGTGTCTAAGATGTAAAGAGAAAGGTGATAGGTTAGAAGAAGAAATTGGTGTACAGATCCATGTGGTACATAACTAAACAATAACCATTTAGTTCCTACAACTGTGCAATATCTGGACACAAATACAGTGGTAACTTGGTTTAAGAGTAACTTATTTTAAGAGCATCACAGTTTTCCAAAATTGTGACTTGGTTTAAGAGCATTGCTTTGGTTTAAGAGCTCCCTGTACTGGGTGGGAGGGCGAGTTGGGGAGGGGCATGGTCTGCATAGCGGGGTCTACAGCACTGTACTCTGACCCAGGAAGTCTCCTTCACCTTCCAAATCATAGCAGATCCACTTCAGGCTGGGGCTTGCATCAGGAGACAGGACTGTGGAGGTAATCTCTTCATAGCTGAAACCCCTCTCTCCCCAGACAGAGAGTGCTTCGTTTATGTGCCCACATATGTCCTGCTCATTCCTTCATGCTCCCTGCAGTCTCTGTCAGTCCTGATTGGTCCGTGCTGAACACCCTCCCTTCTCCATTGCTGTCATGTAACCACACAGACCTCTGACAGCAGCCCTGCTTCTCTATTCTAGCCTGTTGTACTACGCTACTGCACTACGCTATCTGCAGCCCCATCCTGTACCTACAAACTGCTGGGGTTATGCAGTTACTATACATTATACACCACATGCTGATTGCTATACTGTACAGCAACTTATTATATCACATATTCAGCTGATTATAAATGTTTGTTTCATTTGTTTTACATGTTATTCAGGATATAAAATCATTATTTTTGGGATGTGGAACCAATTGTCTGCATTTCATTGATTTCTTATGGAAAAAATTAGCTTTGGTTTAAGAGTGGATTTGGATTACAAGCACGGTCCCGGAACAAATTATGCTCGTAATGCAAGGCACCACTGTATATGTAACAAGGACATCTAGTGGTAAAACCTTGGTATTGCTATATTACCATTTACTCTTTTAAGTACAGACTTTTGGGAAGGGTGTAACCAATAGCAACACCCGTGGTGGGATACCACATTACAAGCTATATACTAGGTATTTGTCCTACTTTTTTGTCATCACAATAAGCCATCCGTGATTTATGTATGGTTGATCCCTTTCCTCTAAAGTCCTCAGAACAGTTTTCCTTTTTGCCTCAGTCCATTTTAAATAAGCTTTCACTAAGGCGGCAGTGTTTCTGGATAGTGTTGCCATACAACGACTTCTTTGCATGATACAACTTAAACTTGCATTTGTTTATTGCACAGTAAACCATGTTCACAATGATTCTTGAGACCATGTAGTGATTTCCATTATGGAATCATGCCTGCTTATAATGCAGTGCAGTCTGAGGGCCGTGGAGGATAACCACCCAATATTCACCATTGGCCTTGTCCTTTGCACACATAGATTTCTTCAGATACTTTGTATTTTTCGATGTTACTATGTAGTGCAGATTCAGATTATTTGTAATTTTGCATGAAACAACAT
Organism: Dendropsophus ebraccatus; assembly: GCF_027789765.1. Taxonomy (NCBI): domain Eukaryota; kingdom Metazoa; phylum Chordata; class Amphibia; order Anura; family Hylidae; genus Dendropsophus; species Dendropsophus ebraccatus. The sequence goes on from NC_091458.1 coordinate 62,934,885, forward strand.
TTTCAGAAATTGTTCCACAATTTTAGGAAGTAGTTATTCACATATTGGTGAACCTCTGCCCATCTTTGCTTCTGAGAGACTTTGTCATGCTAACATGCTCTTTTTATTTGATTATCTTATCTTTTTATCTTAATCTTTTTTTTTTTTTAAGCAAACATATGAAACTCGCACTATGTGATCAAGGTCCGATTGGCGTTTTCATGATCGCATCATTTTCCTGGTATGTTTCTTAGGACCCCTTGAGTAGCACGAATGGGGTAATAGCTAAACTGGTATAGGTATGTGTTAGTAACAGGGACATTTTTGGGTTATGGATGGTCCCTTACCACGTGTGGTATTAAAAGGTCTTTTCAGTCACTCTCATGCACCACATTTTGCCTCCTACATGTTCACAATGACAAAGTGTCAGCCACAATTACTGCATTCTTTTCAGTCTAAAATTAGCAGTATTTATGAGTTTATTAAAGTCTTGGCTCTTAGGCCTTTTGCATACTGAGGCTATGTTCACACAACGTATATTATCTATTAATCACGTCCGTTGTTACAAATTGCAACACCAGCCGTGATTAATAGAAAATATACATTGTATTGAAGTCACAGGAATCCTGCCCGGAGTATATACACATATGACATATCAGTTTTTTGCATCCCCTATACATTGAATAACGACCACACAGAACTGACAGTTCACACAATGGAAAATGCAGCTCCGGGCGCACTTTACATTGTGTGCAATGGGGAATTGCGATATGGGGGCACCCGAATGTGGTTCTGCAGTACCGTCCGGGATTAACCTCACTTAAAATGGCCGTTCTGTGACACAGCTGGATCTTGAAGCGGCCGGGGTCTTAAGCTGCATTCACACATTCTGTGTTCTGCGTGGAACATGGATGTGGAACGCCTGTAACGTACTCCCCCCCCCCCCCGTGCCCGGGCAGCATCTGTGATAAGATGCTGGGAGCTGGAAATTGTATGCACATGCACCACGCTGTAATAAAAGATCCACGTGGCTGCTTCATTACAGCGCGGCACATAAATGTACAGTTCCCCCCGCTCCCAGCATCTTATCACAGATGCTGCCATGGCGGAGGGTGGTGTGGCCTTAATGTGGCCTTACTGTGTGTGAACCTGGCCTAAGGGAAGAATTTATTTTTCCTAAAGGTTTCAAAATATACCCCCCCCCCAAAAAAAAAAAAAAGGTGAAGGGAGAAGGCTATTTATTATTTTCTGTCAAAATTGCCCTTTTTTTGCACATTGCTCATTTTTCAGCAACGCGGCAGTTTTGCAAAAAAACAGAACTTGCACAAAAAAATAAATAGAGAAATCATAAATTCCCCTTTAAGTTTTTATATAATAAATAATTATACTCATTATTAAATAAATATAAAATATTGAAATATTTAGGTATTTTTCAGCCTTATCAGACTTTTTAAAGGATCTTTTTAAAACTTTAAAAAAAAAAAAAAAAAAAAAAAGGGTTTTTGGGTTACAAAAAAAATTACTCCCCAAAAAATGTCTCTTTGCAAATATCTCAAAATACATGCTGAAATACATGCCAAAATAGGGACGTATTTTACACATAAAAAGCCCATGTACTGTACTGTACATAGTTTGCATCTGTATCAATCACATGTGAATATAGATACATTTTTACCACTGAATTCCATCATAAGAAATTAATTTTTTTTGGTATGGCCTAAAAATCTTGAGGGGTCATTTATCAATGCTTTTAGCAGAAAGAACCACCAGAAGTGGCACAGTACTTTCCTAGTGCCAATGCCACTTCCTTCTAGCAATCAGACAGTGCATCACTAGGCAATCTATGTCTATTAGGAGACAACTCCTTTTACTGTTTTGATTGCATGCTGGGAATGAAAGTGAGTACTATTTGTTTGTTGGCGATTATTTTGAAAGGTTAAGTTTACACAGTCTTTGGCTATGTTCCCTCCCACAATGGTTTTTCTTGTCCATTTATCATTTTTAAAATGACGTCCGTCATTTTGAGTCCAAAATTACGTTGGTTAGTTTGAGGATTTTGAGGCTGCCCATCAGTACAATAACAGCTGCTGGTATATTATTCTAGTTTAGGTGGACTAATTGGCCTTTGGGTGTGTCTTTAACCCCTTAGCGACCCATGATGTATCTGATACGTCATGGTGCCGCTCGGGGTGTTCAGAGCGCGGTCCCGCCGCGGTCCCGCCGCGGTCCCGCCGGGACCCCAGCGGGCCTCAGCGTCGGAATGACGCTGATCCCGGCTCGGCAATAGATTGCTATGGCCTGCAGCAGGCCATAGTAATCTATGACCGATCTAATCGATCTTTGCTGTGTATATACACAGCATTGATCTCTATGAGAGATCAGTGCTGTCTATATACAAGTCCCCCAGGGGGGCTTCTAGTTACAGTAAAAAAAAAAGTAAAAAAGTGTTTTTATTAATAAAAAATCCCCTCCCCTAAAAAAAAGTCCAAATCACCCCCCTTTTCCCATTTTATAAATATAAATTAATAAATAAATAAACATATTTAGTATCGCCCGAACTAATAATTAATCACATTCCTGATCTCGCACGGTAAACGGCGTCAGCGCAAAAAAATTCCAAAGTGCAAAATTGCGCATTTTTGGTCGCATCAAATCCAGAAAAAATGTAATAAAAAACGATCAAAAAGTCGTATATGCGCAATCAAGGTACCGATAGAAAGAACACATTATGGCGCAAAAACTGACACCTCACATAGCCCCATAGACCAAAGGATAAAAGCGCTATAAGCCTGGGAATGGAGCGATTTTAAGGAACGTATATTTGTAAACAATGGTTTGAATTTTTTACAGGCCATCCGATACAATATAAGTTATACATGTTATATATCATAGTAATCGTAACGACTTGAGGAACATGCATAACAAGTCAGTTTTACCTTAGGACGGACGGCGTAAATGCAAAACTCCCCGAAATCAAAACAAATTCATTTTTTTTTTCAATTTGACAGCGCAAATGATTTTTTTCCGGTTTCGCAGCATATGTTATGGAAAAATAATGCCTGTCATTGCAAAGTACAATTGGTTTAGCAAAAAATAAGCGCTCATATACGTCTCTAGGTGAAAAAATGCAAGCGCTATGGACTTTTAAACTTAAAATTGAATAAGCAAAAGCGCAAAAACGAAAATAGGCTTTGACCTTAAGGGGTTAATTGAAAAGTCCATTGAATTTAAAGGGAACCTGTCGCCCCCTGTGCTGGGATGAAGGCCGTCCGACCCCTCGCTAGAGCCCCGGATACTTACCCCATCTTGCCAAGTCCCGCTCCTGGACCTGGTCCCGGGACGGAGATATCCTTGTCGGAAGCCAGGCACGCGCGCTGCAGGGATGAGTCCGACGCCCATAGAGAATGACGACTACATTAATTCTCTATGGGCATCGGACTCATCTATGCAGCACGCGCCGGGCTTCCGACAAGGATATCTCCGTTCTGGGACTGGCTCCAGGAGCGGGACTTGGCGAGATGGGGTAAGTATCCGGGGCTCAAAGGGGGGGGGGGGGGGCTGGGCTTGTTGGGCGACCTTCACCCCGGCACGGGAGGGGGGGGGTTGACAGGTTCCCTTTAATAGTAAAAACAGACAAAGGCCGGTAAAAAAAAGAAAAACTGTGTGTGAACAGCTAAAAAAAACCTGTTTGCAAAAGACGTCCCAAAATAATTGACATGATCATTATTTTGATGTCCGCACCAATAACGTCCGTCATTTTAAACATTGTGTACATTGGATGTCCGTCATTCCATTGGCTTCAATGCATTGTATTGCAGTCAGTTAAATTGCGGCAATAACGGATGTTTTTTTTTTAAATAGAAAAAGCAGCCACCTTTTCTCTTTTTTTGACGTTTTAACCAAAAATAGAAGTGAAACTGACAGGGCAAAATTATAATTGAAAAATTTGCCCAGTTTCTGTGTTTTTAACCCACTCCTGGTTTTGAAAAAAGGTGTAGTTTTTAAAATGACCACTAGATGTCAGCTAATAAATGTTTTTACAGCTTATATGTTATCATATACTGCATCTGTTAGACAGTGGAATATCTATAAAGCGAAGTGCTAGTGGTACATTTGCTTTAAATTCAACTTTTATTCAAAATCATTAAACACTGTTTTTTTAAATTCATTTGGCATTTTGATTTTCAGTTAAACAATAAATTTCATTGCTGTAAACAAATATAACTCCTGGGCACTCCTTGCTTATGATAATAATCCACTATGTCAACTCTGTTATTTACACCACTTGAATACATATGTAGTGAAAACTTGGGTTCTAATTACACAGGGAACAGAGACAATTGTAATGTGGCCACTAAACAGCTGACATGCATTTTAAGCTTTGGTTAGTGAACTCCCAAGAATTCATAGAAAGTATCGGTACCCATTTACAAGCTTCTGTGTTATAAAGGTTGTTATGTGGCTGTAGAATGTATCCAGATGTCTGCTTGGGTATCACTAAATAGCATGTGCAAGGGTTAATATTTCCCTGTACTGCCACCACTGGTGGATAGGATGTAAGGATGAGATTTTGGGAGTCCTGGAAAGCTGTATGGCTTCATCCAACTTCTTCAGCCACAGTTAACCAAATGTCAAGCGGAGAATTGTGGAGTTCCCGCCATAGTTGGTGCTGGGTGGCCTGGGTGGCCTGTGATAGGAAATCTCATAGCAAAGCTAACTGTGAATAAAAACATCTAGATATATTCACCACAGTGAGCCAAACTGGGAAGACTCTTGCAGTAAAGTGTATCTCACTACCCTTTGCTGTAAATAGTTATATGTCTGTATTGAGTAAATTGCACATAACAACACACAACCCAGGCATCTCATCTTAGTATAACATGGACACACCAAAAGAGCAGCATGCCGAAATCCACCATACAGAGAAGTACATAGAATACTGTAATAGGGAAAGAGTATTGCAATGATAAGGAATGGGTTCTAGTTGCTAACTATATACCAATAAGAAAACACTGAACCTCAAGATTATCACAAAACAATAAACAAACTTTATTATTAAAAAATTCATGATATATATAAAAAAAACAATGAACCACGGCTCTCAAGAAATATTAGAAACAGCTAACAAGAACAGGGGGCCCGCTACAGATGGACCAGTGTTAGTGCCACAAAATTATGTATAAATGGAGAGCAGATCACAAATCAATAAGAGCTAAGTGCTATGAATGGCACATATAAGAAGGCCATCTAACAATACATATAAACATCCCTAAGAGTAAGAGCTATAAGCAACAAAGTGAAGAGAAAGTGATAAATAATATTACCTATGTATGGGTAATGGTAATGTCCACTGGCTGCCCCCGCCCTGAAGCATATTTCTGTGATGCCTTTTTCTATTAAATGACATTCTAATCCCACTGTGAGTATGTAAATGCCGGTCCCTTAACCCCCTGCCGGCCGGAGCATACTTTGCCTAATCCATGCTCCGGCTGCACTTTAGGCTCCCGGAGGTGCCTCCCAGCCAAGCAGTGACTGCGGTGGAACCGTGCATTGATTGGCTGAGAGGGACCTATGGGAGCCGGGAGCCTCAGATGCCGCCAGAGTACCACCTTTTTGCTGTATGAGCGAGACAATTGCCCTAAATACCATTCACACCTCTGATAAAGGCTGCTGAGATTATAACTTTTCAAGGTATCTTGAGCAATTATAAAAGAAAAAATTATTCAGGTTATGTCCATATAATGTATGTAGGTATGTTATACCTCCAAGATGAAATCTGCCATTTTTGTGAGGTTTACGTCAAACATTTTCCAGGCTTTGACCAGACTTCATTCTATTTTTAGAGTGATCAACTTCAATTGAAATCATTTCTTACCCCATCCAAGAGTTTAACACAACATCATTGTAGAGGGCCGTACAACTACTCATTTCTCTTTTGTACCTCCTACCCTCGAGGCCACTGCAGCTGTGTAACTGAATGTCTTAGCACCCCAAAAGTGACAAAGGCCTCAGTCTTCTGAATGCTGTCATAGCATAGTTATTGCCAGATACTCCACCACAAGTCAGAGGAGCAATGGGAACAATTCACTGCCATGCTATTTATAATGGCCTTTTAAGCTCTCTCTTGCTAGAACACAGGCAGCCGGGGGCATGCTTCAGAAAGGGGTCTTTTATGACTGTCGAGTGAGAATAAAAGACATATATACTGTGCCACCTTTGTGCTCATCTCAGTGGTCAATGTTGAACTATTCATAAGGGGTTCGTGATTATAAATAGAGCAACTTCTTCACATATGATTTCATTCCTGCATCTCTTCCTTTATAACCCCCCCCCCCCATTTCAAGAATTTTGGGCTTAAAGCCAATGTACCACTTTACTAAATAACTTTTTTATATTTCAGTGCACTGTATGCAGGCCCAGCACCCCCCAGAGCACTGATATCCTCTCCCCTCAGTGACGTGCCTTCTTCTGAATCAAGGCTGGCCACATCACTGAGGTGAGGGGATTATGAAACACCAGGGGCCCTGGGCCCACCTGCAGTGCACAGACCAGCCTGTTTGCATGTGAAGAAACCAGCGCAGATAGCAAGAACCGGGCAGCAAATTGAAAAATGGACGGCGCCCTTGGGATCTATGTGAAAGCGCCGATTAGGTCATAAGTAAAAAAAATTCTTTATTGAAGTGGTACATTGGCTAAGTATTTTGGTGGCTTTTTTGGTTGCTAAATGGAACTATTCCACCATTTCTCTGCACAAGGTTTGAACAATAAAAAATGTGTTGTTTTAAGCTAAATTCAGAAAGGGGCAGGGGGAACTCATTCTCATTGAATAGACTCAAAAGTGTATGAAGATATGTTTGCCGGGGGCGCTCCTTTAAAGCGACTCTGTACCCACAATCTGACCCCCCCAAACCACTTGTACCTTTGGATAGCTGCTTTAAATCCAAGACCTGTCCTGGGGTCCATTCGGCAGGTGATTCAGTTATTGTCCTAAAAACATACTTTTAGGGTACAAACCCACTTGACGTATTTACTGCGTGAATCAGTCTTAAAAATAAGCAGGCAAAACGCAGGTTGGCTTTATACGATTGTTCTGCATTAAAATACGCAATTGCGTATTTTTGAAGCGTGAAGCTACATGCGTTTTTCCCACAGGTTGTTAACAACTGATGCTTTGCTAACAACAAGTTTTACGCTTCAAAAATACGCAATTGCGTATTTTAATGCAGAACAATCGTATAAAGCCAACCTGTGTTTTGCCTGCTTATTTTTAAGACTAATTCACGCAGCAAATACGTCAAGTGGGTTTGTACCCTTAACGGTAGCTTCACATGCAGTGGGACACCGGGGGACCGGGGATTTATCCGGTGGGCCCCGGGTAGGAGTAGGCCCCGCCCCCCAGTCAGGGGACACCCAGTAAGCCCAGCGGAGCCCCCCGTGCTCCTGGGCTTTCCGCCCTGTCAATTAATCTTGTGACCACAAGCAGCTTCTTGCTTGCGATCACAAGAGTGCCGCCTCCTCCCCCGACAGCCAAGAAGCTCCTGGTCCCAGGCAAGCGTCATCACCACTGAGCTCTGTGCGCGGTGCGGCAGCTAGGATTTCCTGTTCACGTAGCGCATACCGGAAGTCCCAGCCACTGCGGCGCGCATGGAACTCAGTGGTCATGACACTGCCTGGGACCAGGAGCTTCTCATCTGTCGGAGAAGAGAGGAGAAGAGACCCACGACCGTCGGGGGAGCGTGGTGACAGGTGAGTTGTTTTTTTTTTTTGTTTGTTTTTATCATAGGGAACAGCACTGGGGGCTATAGGGTGCAAATGGACAACATGAGGGGGCTATGGGGGCAGATGGACAACATGCGGGGGGCTATGGTGGCAGATGGACAACATGAGGGGGGCTATGGAGGCAGATGGACAACATGAGGGGGGCTATGGGGGCAGATGGACAACATGAGGGGGGCTATGGGGGCAGATGGACAACATGAGGGGGACTATGGGGCAGATGAACAACATGAGGGGGGCTATGGGGGCAGATGGACAACATGAGGGGGCTATGGGGGCAGATGGACAACATGAGGGGGCTATGGGGCAGATGGACAACATGAGGGGGGCTATGGGGGCAGATGGACAACATGAGGGGGATATGGGGGCAGATGGACAACTTGAGGGGGGCTATGGGGGCAGATGGACAACATGAGGGGGGCTATGGGGGCAGATGGACAACATGAGGGGGCTATGGGGGCAGATGACAACATGAGGGGGCTATGGGGGCAGATGGACAACATGAGGGGGGCTATGGGGTCAGATGGACAACATGAGGGGGGCTATGGGGGCAGATTGACAACATGAGGGGGGCTATGGGGGGAGATGGACAACATGAGGGGGCTATAGGGGGGAATGGATAACATGAGGGGGGCTATGGGGGGAGATGGACAACATGAGGGAGCTATAGGGGGAGATGGACAACATGTGTGGGGCTATGGGGGGAGATGGACAACATGAGGGGGCTATGGGGCAGATGGACAACATGATGGGGCTATTGGGGGGTGATGGATAATATAAGGGGGCTATAGGGGGGAGACGGAGACATGAGGGGGCTATAGGGGGGAATGGACAACATGAGGGAGCTATAGGCGGGAGATGGACAATATAAAGGGGCTATGGGGGGCAGATGGACAACATTAGGGGGGCTATAGGGGGAGATGGACAATATAAGGGGGCTATAGGGGGGAGACGGAAACATGAGGGGGCTATAGGGGGGAATGGACAACATGAGGGAGCTATAGGGGGGAGATGAACAATATAAGGGGGCTATAGGGGGGAGATGGACGACATGAGGGGGCTATAGGGGGAATGGACAACATGAGGGAGCTATAGGGGGAGATGGACAATATAAGGGGGCTATGGGGGGCAGATGGACAACATGAGGGAGCTATAGGGGGGAGATGGACAATATAAGGGGGCTATAGGGAGAGATGGACAATATAAGGGGGTAATGGGGGGAGATGGACAACATGAGGGGGCTATAGGTGGATGGAAAACATGAGGCGGCTATACTGTAGGTGGATGGACAACATGAGGGGGCTATATGGGGACAACATGAGGGAGCTATAGGGGGGAGATGGACAATATAACGGGGCTATGAGGGGAGATGGACAACATGAGGGGGCTATGGGGGGGAGATGGACAACATGAGGGGGCTATAGGTGGATGGACAACATGAGGGGGCTATAGGTGGATGGACAACATGAGGGGGCTATATATATATGGGGATGAACAACATAAGGGGTCTACCTATATGGGGCATGGACAACACTGGGGGCTATCTATATGGAGGACTGAACAAAGGACCATCTATAAGGTGTCTACACAGAGGGGACCATATAATATAAGGGATATACAGTGGTACCTTGGTTTAAGAGTAACTTGGTTTAAGAGCATTTTGGTTTAAGAGCTCACAGTTTTTCAAAATTGTGACTTGGTTTAAGAGCATTGCTTTGGTTTAAGAGCTCCCTGTACTAGGTGGGAGTGCGAGTGGAGGAGGGGCATGATCTGCATAGCGAGGTCTACAGCCCTGTACTCTGACCATGGAAGTCTTCTTCACCTTTCAAATCATGGCAGATCCACTTTAGGCTGGGGCTTACATCAGGGGACAGGACTGTGGAGGTAATCTCTCCATAGCTGTAACCCCTCTCTCCCCGGACAGAGAGTGCTGCTATACTGTGCCCACATCTGCCCTGCTCATTCCTTCATGCTCCCTGCAGTCTCTGTCAGTCCTTGTGTTTCCCATCCTCTCCATTACTGTACAGTAACTTATAATATCTCATATTCTGCTGTTTCTGGATGTTTGTTTTTATCTGTTTTACATGTTATTCAGAATAATTAATCATTATTTTTGGGGTGTGGAACTAATTGTCTGCATTTCTATGATTTCTTATGAGAAAATTTGCTTTGGTTTAAGAGTGGATTTGGATTACAAGCACAGTCCCAGAACGAATTATGCTCGTAATCCAAGGCACCACTGTGTATATATATATATATATATATATATATATATATATATATATATATAATGCACATAGTTTCAGGGCTACCTACTAAATGAGGGTGTAAAGGGGCCATTACAGATGTGCAGTTTGTATAGAGATAGGGATGGTGTCAGAGTGAGGAGACTAATATGTTTCTCTGGCAGATTCTGTGGATTCGTGGCTCGGAGAAGTTCTCATAATGGCCCAGGGCAGATAAAGAAGAAGAAGGAGGAAGAACTCTGATTAGAGAAGACGTCCCCCCGTGAGTCACCTGATATAACTGCACTGTGATGTATATGGTGTACAGAGCTGTGTAGGGCTTGGGCTACCTCTATATGACTGGATGAGGTGATAGTGATCTGTGTACAGAGGATTATTCAGTAGCAGTGGTGGTGTTAGTCAGTATGTGATGGTATTAGTCAGTATTTGGTGGTGTTATTTGTCACTTGTAATCTAGTACTGTGTTTTATTGGATTTAGTATACTGGATTTGGTCAGTAACGATATGGTGGTGATGGTTGTGGTGTGGTGTAATATTTCCCCCTTGTATTCAGGTATTATTGGTATACAGGATTTGGTCAGTAACAGTATGGTGGTAATATGTATGTTGATAATATTTCCCTCCTATATACTGGTATTATTGGTAATATCAGCCTTGGTATACTGGATTTGATCAGTGATAGTATGGCAGTAATGTGTGTGCTCTTTATATACTGGTGTTATTGGTAGCATACAGTAGTATACAGTGTTATCATGCAAAGAAAATTGTCTTATAGCCCAATTAAACCGGTCAATTATCGGTAACAAGCGCTCCTAGGAAGCCCCATGTAAAAGTGCCAGAGATCAGCTGACAAGGCGAGCAAATGCCTGATAGTCGGCTGATTTGATCTTTTGTGCGGCTGTAAAAATCATTGCTGTCGGCCAAACATCTCTATATATTCCTGCCCTGCTGATTAGCAATTGTTTGCAGCCCTACACTGCCCCATATCACGCCGTGTAACTGGACCCTTATTAATGGCTGAAGGGTGGGCCCCAAGAATGATTTTTCCCTGGTGGGCCTTAGGCACTCCAGTCCACACTCCAGGCACTCCAGACACTGTTCACACTTACCGCATCACTTTCACTACATACACGCAGCAGTCTGAACGACCGCTGCGTGTATGTAATTCTGCCGGCCGCTTAACCCCTTCAGCTGACGCCCGGCTCCTGCTCCCGCTCTGTATACATTACCTGTCCTCGCTGCATGGGGTCCCGGCGTACTGCTCTCCCGCCTGGCCAATCAGTGTGTTGCCCTGCAGCAGCCACTGATTGGCCGGGCGGGAGAGCAGTACGCCGGGACCACGTGCAGCGAGGACAGGTAATGTATACAGCGGAGTGGGAGCGGGAGCCGGGCGGGAGCTGAAGGGGTTAAGCGGCCGGCAGAATTACATACATGCAGCGGTCGTTCAGACCGCTGTGTGTATGTAGTGAAAGTGATCTGCCAGGACCTAGCCGACTCGCAGCGTTATTAACCCTGCGAGTAGGTACGTGTGAAGCTACCCTTAACTTGCAAACTTGTAAACTCTGCAGCAATCTTTGCCTCACTGCGCAAGAAAAGCTCCATTATACGTTTTTAGAATCTCCTGCAGTGTAACAATTGCGTAATACAGACAAGTAAGGATATCGCTTACCTGAGCAATTCTCCTTCTAGATATATTGATGGGGGTCTGAGCAAAAAGACCCCAGCTCATTGATAAAATATAGAATAATATTGATAAAATAGAATGGGTCAAAGACAGGCTCCAAAAATGGCGGAGGGTGTGAGGCATAAAACTTTTCAGAAAGACTTAAAGCCTTATTACACCAAATAATTATTGGCCGTACTTGGATGATTACCAGCAGTTCTGACCTATAATCGTTTGGTGGAATAGGACATATTAAAAGACCACGATCACCTGACATGCACGATCCCTATCATGTCAGCGACGGCTGTCGCTCCTGTTATATAGAACAACGAGCAGCAGACCACCGTTGACTTCAGTGGCCAGCCCAACGATCTAAGGAACGTCCAGGCAGCCCAGTCTTCTTAAACACAAAAAAAAACGTCGCCTTTTTTTCTTTTTTGGACGTTCTGTGAACATAGCCTTTGGGTGTCTTCACATGTAGCGAGTTTGCATCGGGTTTTGCATTGCAAGTTTAACAGTGAAATCTGCTGCAATACTCTGTGACATTATAGTCTATGACCCTGCACTCTCACAACGGATTTTAACTCGGCTGCGAGAGTTATGATCCCTTTACCCAGAGCGATTACCGTTCAAATTTTCACAATAACAATCGCATTTGAGCGATAATCGGCTCATGTAGCCACAGCGAACGATCAAGCGATGAGTGAAAAATTGTTCATTCTGATATTTCAACAAGTTCTCAAATCATCGTTGGTTGTTCACTGAAAATTCTCAGATCGCTTTGTGTAAACAGTCTTTCACAAATTCAGCTTAAGCGATCTTAAAACGATCGCAAAAACAAATTTTTCAAACTATTTATCTTTTTGTGTAAACGCTGATTGTTATAAAAACAAAATCGTTGCCTCAAAATCGCTAAACGATCGATCGGCCGAATTATCATTCCGTATAAAAGGACTATTAGTGAAAGCCTTGTTTAACTAATTAGCTGCCGGCCTAGTAAAAATAATTAACCGCCAATGCTCATTTCCCCCCGCTACCTTATCACTCTCCTGCTTGAGTCTCTTGATAGAAGACTTTTCTGTACTTAGCGCTTTTGTTAACAGCGCTTTTGTTAACAGCCTCAACTGTAATAAAGTTGTGTGACAGCAAGTCACAGACAAGCCCTAGCCTTACAGAAAGCTCCAGGCCACAGACTAAAACTTCTTTTTACTTATGCATGGCTGTCAATAGAGAGATGTTACAAGTCACTTATCTATCATTGTCAGTTTGGATGGATCAAAACCGTTGTTACACTCCCTTTAAAATCACTTTTAGTCTAAAAAAACTGGCTAAAGATAACAGAGGTGAATGTAGGAGGAACAGGTATGCTGGGATATGTAAGACTGGATTTGTCATTGCTTATGTTGGGGAGGAGATGGTTCTAGGATGTACCTGAACATTCACTGATAGGGTTTCCAATGCCAAGTCATAAGCATGAGAAGAAACTGTACACTACATTGTTTCTGCTTTATTAAACTACATGGTGAAGATACTGAATGTATAACATTCTATACAGGGAAATAATAATAATAATAATAATTAAAAAAAAACTGCTTAAAAAAATAGCACAAAACTTTTTGTTATATGTATATGTTATATATAAAATACAGCTACCTATCAGACTGCGGCAATAAAAAAAATCTTCAGAAAAACACATATTGTGTGATTCTAATTCACACATATGCGTTTTTCTGAATATTCTCCCTACTAGAAATATATGAGATAAAGGAGAAACATGAGGGAAGACATTTCTCATTAATGACTAAGCGCATATGCGCAAAACACGTTGATCTTTCAGGACAGCGTGGATTGTATTGTATTTTATTGCAATGATTTAATAAAGAATCGGAATTTTAAACTATTTTTGGGAGTGCCGGAACCACGTCGTCTATTACTTGTCTGTTGAATTAGAGGTCAGCCACTGCGGGACCCGTGCACCCTCCCGAATGTACTGTGATTCCTGAGGACTGACTGAGGTGAGCTGATTTCCACCTGCTTTACTTTTATTTCTCATTAATCCAGGTGAATAACAATGAAGTCAATTTCCCAGACTAGAATGGTTGGTTAAGGAGTGTTCCTGTCTTAACTAATATAGTTACATTTACATTAACCCCTTAGGGACCAAGCCTATTTGAGCCTTAATGACCAGGCTCATTTATCAAAATCTGACCTGTCTCACTTTATGCGCTTTTAGCTCAGTGATGCTTTAACATATGCTAGCGATTCTGAGATTGTTTTTTTGTAACATATGGTACTTTATATTAGTGGTAAAATTTGGTCACTATCTTTTGTGTTTTTTGTGAAAAACATAAAAATATCATGAAAACTTTGAAAAATTTGCACTTTACAAACTTTGAAATTCTCTGCTTCTAAGAAAAGAAAGTTGTATCACATAAATTAGTTACTAGGTCACATTACCAATATGTCCTCTTTATTCTGGCATAATTTCGTAAACATATTTTACTTTTCTTTGGTGTTACGGGGCTTAGAAATGTATCAGCAAATTATCAATTTTTCATGAAATTTCCAAAACTAATTTTTTTAGGGACCAGTTCTTTTTTTAAGTGTGTTTAGGAGGCTTGTATATTTGAAACCCCCATAAATGACCCCATTTTGGAATCTAGACACCTTAAAGAATTAATCTAAGAGTATAATGAGCATTTTAACTCTACAGGGGCTGGAGGAAAGTATTCACAATTAGGCCAGAAAAAAATGGAAAATAGAAATTTTCAAATAATATGTTCGTTGAGATTTAAGTATCTCATTTTCACAAGCAACAGGAGAGAAAAAGCACTGCAAAATTTGTAACGCAGGTTCTCCTGAGTACAATGGTAACCCATATGGGGGCGTAAACCACTGTATGGGCACACAGCAGGGCTCAGAAGGGAAGGAGCGCCAATTAGCATTTTCAGTGCAGATTTTGCTGTACAAGTTTTCAGGCGCCAGGTGCGTTTGCAGAGCCCCTGTAGTGTCAGCAGAGTGAAACGCCCCAAAAGTCACCCCATTTTGGAAAGGGCACCCCTCAAAGAAGTCATCTTGGGATGCAGTGAGCATTTTGACCCCACAGGTATTAGAGGAAAGTATTCAAAATTAGACAGTAAAAATGAAAAACTAGAATTTTTCCAATAATATGTTTGTTTACTTTGAAATTTCTCAACTTCACAAGGAAAGGGAGAGAAAGCGCACCCAAAATCTGTAACGCAGGTTCTCCTGAGTACAACGGTACCCCATATGTGGGCATAAACTACTGTATGGGCACACAGCGGGGCTCAGAACGGAAGGAGCGCCAATTAGCATTTGCAGTGCAGATTTTTCTGAAAAAGGTTTCCGAGCACCGGGTGCGTTTGCAGAGCCCCTGTAGTGTCCTCAGAAGAGAAACCCCCCAAAACTCACCCCATTTTGGAAAGGGCACCCCTCAAAGAAGTCATCTTGGGGTACAGTGAGCATTTTGACCCCACAGGTATTAGAGGAAAGGATTAAAAATTAGAAAATAAAAATGAAAAAAAATTAATTTTTTCAATAATATGTTTGTTTAGTTTGAAATTTTTCAATTTCACGAGAAACAGGAGAGAAAAATGCACTGCAAAATTTGTAAAGCAGGTTCTCCTGAGTACAACGGTACCCCATATGTGGGCATAAACCACTGTATGGGCACACAGCAGGGCTCAGAAGGAAAGGAGCATCATTTTGCTGGTGCAAAACCGCAGCTAGTATCGGTTATTAGAATAGCGCAGGTGCTAAAAATTTTTTTTTTAAAAGAGATTACAGGTAATCTGGGGTAGTGACAGGAAACCTGGGAGTGTTTACTTGCTATCTGGGGTGTTTATGGGCAATCTGGGGTGGTGCGAGCAGTCTATGGCAAGCTGGGGTGTTTATGGGCAATCTGGGGGTGTTTACTGGCTATCTGGGTTGGTTACGGGCAATCTGGGGGTGTTTACTCGCTATCTGGGGGTGTTTACCGGCTATCTGGGGGTGTTTACCGGCTATCTGGGGTGGTAACGGACAATCTGGGGGTGTTTACCCACTATCTAGGGGTGTTTACTGGCTATATGGGATGGTAACGGACAATCTGGGGGTGTTTACTGGCTATATGGGGTGGTAACGGACAATCTGGGGGTGTTTACTGGCTATCTGGGGTGGTGACGGGCAATCTGGGGGGGGGTCACAGGCAAACTGGGGTGGTGATGGGCAATCTGGGGGAGGAGTAACAGGCAATCTGGGTTGGTTATGGGCAATCTGGGGCGGTTACGGGCAATCTGTGGTAATCTGTAGTGGTTATGGGTAGCCTGTGGCAATCTGGGGTGGTTACAGGCAATCTGGGGGTGTTTACTGGCTATCTGGGGTGGTTATGGGTAATCTGAGTGGTTACAGGTAAACTGGAGTGGTTATGAATAATCTGGGGTGGTTACAGGTAATGCGGAGTGGTTACAGGTAATGCGGAGTGGTTACAGGTAATGTGGGGTGGTTACAGGTAATCTGGGGTGGTTACAGGTAATGCGGGGTGGTTACAGGTAATCTCGGGTGGTTACAGGTAATGCCAGGTGGTTCAAGGTAATGCAGGGTGGTTACAGGTAATGCGGGGTGGTTACAGGTAATGCGAGGTGGTTACAGGTAATCCGGGGCACTTGACTTTTTATCCCGTCACCAATGATTTTTGGTGACGGGACAAAAAGTGCCGGCAGCATTTAGAACACGTGATCAGTGGTATATAGTATATACCGCTGATCACTTGTGCCAGGACCACATCGGCTAGTCCCTGATTATTGCCCCATGCTCTCCGCCACCTCTGGTGGTGGAGAGAATGAGAGTTTGATCTTTTTTTAAGGGTACAAACACACTTGTCGTATCCGCAGCGAGTTTCTGGCTGCGTATTCGCAGTGAGACTTGCTGAGGATCTGGGCCCTCCTCTCCTCTCACTGTGGATTAACGGTGAGAGGAGATGAAAGCATGCAGTGCCCGTTACCGGTGGCAGCTGTTATACTGGTAATAACGGCGATCGTTGGTGCGGGGACTGGCCAGGACTGAGCCCACGCTCTGTCCCAACTTTTCAGCAACCTCCGGTAGCTGAGAGGAGGGGGCTGCGGGCATTACCGGCGCTGCTGCACTATTCTGCACCATCGCCATAAAGAGCTGATGGCAGCAGAATAGAGCCCATTAGTGATCGCCGTAAAAATCCGTATCGGCGGTCACTAATAACATAATACATGTATTCTCTGGGTCACTACGGTTACGGCGATACCACATTTGTGTAGTTTTTTTTTTAACTATTACCACTTTGGCGCAATAGAAACTATCTTCCTAGCAAAAACCCACAAAAACTGTCGCCACATTGCAAGATCCATAGCGTTCTTATCTTTTCCGCGACAGAGCTGGTTTTGGGCTTATTTTATGTGGGAAGATCTGTAGTTTTTATTGATACCAAGTTTTATATGTATATGACTTTTTGATCTCTTTTATGACGTATTTTCTAAAGCAGATTGATAAAATACAGCTATTCTGGTACTGTTTTTTTATTTATTTATTTACAGCGTGTCTCGTGCAATATAATTATTGATATCATTTTATAGATTGGGTCGTTACGGATGTAGCGATACCAAATATGTATAGGATTTGTGTTTTTGATCACTTTTATGTAATGTTTTATAGTGTATGGGGAATGTAATGCATTTTTATTATGGGGGGGCTGGGGGGATTGTGTTTGGTGCACTTTTTTTTACTTTTTTACACTAGTGTACATTACTGTACACTAGTGTAAGACTTAGATCACAGTATACAATACACTGTACTGCTTCTGCAGTACAGTGTATTGTATCATGTGACCATCCTGCTGACAGCTGTCAGCAGGATGGCTTATCCATGGTAAGCCCGGGGGCCTTCATTAGGCCCCCCGGAATTACCATGGAGACGTCGGGGGGACCGGACGGCGCCGCGGGACCTCCGATCATGTAAGTGGACCTGCGGCGCCGTCCGGTACACACCGGAACCCGTTAGATGCCGCATTTAACGGGTTAAACTGCCCGGAGCGGAGAACATACTGACCGCTGATCCCCCGTCGTGCAGCCGCCGCTGGGCGGTAATTTATTCCGATGCGCCCGCCGTTAAAAGGCGTACGCATCGGAATAAAGCCCATTAGTGGTTGCCGTGAAAAGGCAGCATGGCGGTCATTAAGGGGTTAAATTAGCAAACTTGCCTCCTTTTCCTGAAAAGCTGTCTTTACCTACCATTGTGACTCACAATAACAGCTGGTTGTCTAGGTTAGCCACTACCACTATAAAAGCACTGGTCAGACTGATTAAAAGGATATTAAGGCTCTGTTCAAATGCATATATTATTTTAATGAAACCATGACTTTTAGCCCAGATCAACTTTTTTTTACTGCTCCGTCAAGTTTTCATGGGGCTTCAAGTATTTTTGATGGCACTTATTTGTAGGAGTTGTCAGGATATGGGACCAGGAAGACAAAAGACAGGTGCAGCCCTAAAGCTTGCCCCTGCCCTGCTGTCCCTGCCTACTTGCCTCAAAGCCCTAACGGCAGTGGACAATTGGTCAACTGTCCCTAATCCTTACTAAGTGTGAACACAGAACAAAAGACAAGACAAATGCAACACAATACAGCAAGATCAAAGGTCCAAGTCAACAACAAGAGGGCAGCGCAGTACAAAACATAATCCAGGAGAATAGTTGAAGTCCAGAAGCCAGAAGTTAGAATACCAAATACACAATGCAGAAAGAAACGCTAGGTCAAGACACGCTAGTAAACTAGGCTCTATCGCAAGCAAGGCATGGTAGACAGGGGAGGACACTTATGAGGCCTGGAGTCCCAGATCCAGGCGTGATTGGGGCTGAGACTCCAGCCCCAGGACACATCAAATAGCTAATTGATGGTACTGGCAACCAGTTAATGTAAAAACACTCCAAACACCTGTTGTTGTTTGACCGAGGTTGGTGAAACCCCAGCCGTGGCTACACAATAAAGAGCGCCGCTGCAACCCCAGCAGCCAGCTGGGCCGGTAGTCAAGGAGGCCGTCGGCGCACTCCCTGCCCCCGACTGGAGGTGCTCGGGAGGTGCGGGGAGCCAGCCAGCTCCTCACAGGAGTGCTCTTTTTCTGCCATAAAAAATACATAAACCAATGTATACCAAGGTATAAAGTAAAGTATAAAGTACAACAAGATATGAGAGATCTCATTAAAGCCAAGGAGGGACTCTGGAAGTGATGAAGTGATGACAAAAGGTAGAGAATGATCAGTGATAAGGAGATTGTGGTGTCCCAGTGGCCAAACCCCTATTCAACTCCCACCTGAACAGTGCAAGAGGCCATGGCAGCCCTCCAAGATACTATAAAGAGGATCAATAAATCTCTGAAAAGGCTCTGATCCAAAATGGCCCAAAGGTGGGAGGGACCATTGTTGTCTGTAATATTGGGGTTGCCCAGAAGTCTCTCTCACTCAAAGCCTTAGTTCTGCTGTTCATGTGGTAAACCCCCTCACCTTGCTCAGGAGTAAGGCTGGGATTACCCTGCATTTTGCAGTCCGTATACGTTTTCTGAAGAAAGAACATGAATTTTTTTTTCCCCATTGACTTCCATAATAAAAAAAATAAAAAATCAAAATGGGTGCATTTTTTTAGCATACACACCTCGCCAATTCTTTGAGCATGTCAATTCTTTGAGTGGAGGCGTGCAAGGCTTACCATTGACACACTGAGGCAGGCGGAATTCCGAAGGGAGTTCCGCCTGTTTTACTCAGTGTGAATGCACCCCTAATGTTCATGATCATTAGAAAAGGACGTTGTTTTGCAACATCGGCTGTTATTTGCCCTTATTTTTACATGGTGGGAACATAGCCCTAGGATGAGCTGGATAAGTTGTGGCACAGTAAGATGGTTGTACATATGGGCCCAGATTCATCAAAGGGTGTAACATATACACTGGTATAATCTACCCATAGCAGCCAATCACAGCTCCTCTTTCATCGTACCAGAACTGAAAGCTGAGCTGTCATTGGTTGCTATAGGCAGTTTACACCATTGTATATTTTTCACCCTTTGATAAATATCCCCCCCCTTGTGTACAACTTCATTGACTTGTAGGAGGTTGTGGAAGGTCTGTTTATCTATTGTTTTATTTTGACATTGTTCTACTCCTGATAACATTGTATTTCAAGAAACAATAAGTAAAAGTAAAAGTGCCTCCTCCGGAAGTATGAAGCTAAAGGTGTTTTCCAAGATAAGTTAACACATGGCTACTTTCTTAAAGTGACAGCACCACACTTGTTGATGGGTTTGGTTTAGTATTACAGCTCAGAAAAGGAATGGAACTGAGCTGTTATACAACGCATGATCCACAGGCAGATGTGTGCATCAATTTACCATAGCCATGATAATTTTGTCTGTGCTAAATTCTAGAGGTATTGTATGAGGAAGTATTGCCAACCTGGAATGAACTGTTAAAACTTTAAAAAAACTTTTTTCCATCAAAGTTGTGTTTTAAAGTTATTGGATCAATAAAAACATATATTGGTCATTCCTTAATATACAAGGTAGCTGCATAACTAGAAACTGCATGCTTTTTTAGAATGTATACAATAGACGGATCTGTTCATTGCATTACTATAAGCACCGATATAACAGGTATATTGTACTGTGTGCATCGAGAAAGAAAAATGGCTTAAACAACTAGCACATAAAATAAAAGCATTTTGTTTTGGTTCATTGTTACTTGGTTACATGCATTTCGCTTTCCTTAGACTTGCCAGGGTGCAGCAGGACTATGTCATTAATACATATTTCGGAATGTGCATCTTACACCTTTCTGGAGGAGTTGCTGGGTAAGGAGGTGTGAGAGATTTATAGCGTTCCTCAGGTAGAGATATGATTTTGTGTACCTGTCTCATCCAGGTACCTCTCTCCTCTCTAGCAAACATGTTATATCAGGCTTCAAAGAGGTTGTTTGTCAAATGAAATCACAGGCACTTTCAAAGCTACTCTGCATACAGGAAACTGAGGAGATCCTGGGCACCCACACAGCAACCCCAACATTACGATTGTAGAGAGATATACACCTGGTAACTAGTGAATTTTACACTGCCATTTATGTTGTAAAAAAAAAAAACTGAAACATTGTATGCAATTTTTATACAGTATTAAAAGTCCATAAAGATTTCAGTGCCACCATCTTGCTTTATGTCCTCCTTTAATTTAAGAAAATTTTTATTTAAGTATTGTATTGCCCCCCAAAAGTTATACAAATCACCACTATACACTTAATATGGGAAATGCTTATAAAGTGTTTTTTTCCGTGCACTTACTACTGCATCAAGGCTTCACTTCCTGGATAAAATGGTGATGTCACAACCCGACTCCCAGAGCTGTGCGGGCTGTGGCTGCTGGAGAAGATGATGGCAGTTTCCCTCCAGTGCCCTGTGTCCCTCAGTGTCCCCCTGCCATCAACCTCTCCAGCAGCCACAGCTCTGGGAGTCGGGTTGTGACATCACCATTTTATCCAGGAAGTGAAGCCTTGATGCAGTAGTAAGTGCAGGGAAAAAAACACTTTATAAGCATTTCCTATAATAAGTGTGTATTGGTGATTTGTATAACTTTTGGGGGGCAATACAATACTTTAATAAAAATTTTCGCCGGATTAAAGGGTACCTTTAAACTTTTGGCATGTCATAGCGACATGTCAGAGGTCAGGTTTCCGGGTGCTGAGACCCCCGCAGATCTTTGTTCATTATGTTCCTGCACCCCACCTTTCTTTTGATTGTCTGCTCAGCCACTCAGTGACAGCTGGTGGCAGTCAGCGAGACCAGGGAGGGGGGCTACAAGTGCACTGGGATAGGTAAGTATTCTTTGTTTGTTATGTTCTCGCACCCCTTGCCTTTCTTTCGATTGCCTGCTCAGCCAATCAGTGACAGGGGCGGCACACCAGCGGTCACTCACTGGCTGAGCAGGCAATAAATCAGCTGGGCCGTGACATTGCAGCTGGAAGAGCTGGTTACGTGATGCATCTAGATGCTGCGTGAAAATGACAGCTGGCGGTGGTCAGCAAGTCCCAGAACCGGGGTACAGGGGCACTGGGACCGGTAATTATACTTTATTATGTTCCTGCACCCCCCCCCCCCCCCCCCCCCCGAATTTCATGAGACTTGTCTCTTAAAGAAATGTATGAAAAGTCGCATATAGTTAATTCCCCCGACTCACATCAAAATCACTAAGGCAGATTTATGGCAAATACATACACTTCCTGTATCTGCGCTCTACCATTATTTGTCTGAAAAACTGTACACCATGGATGTCTAATCTGCATGCACCAGATACCTGTGCCTCTGGAGTATGCCAGGGAAAAGGTGGTTTTGCTCAAACCACCCAGTTTGTGAAAAAATATGTGCCTTTTCCCTGATGTACACCCCGCTTGCCTGATTTATGCTTACCAATAGATGTCGATCATGGCAGAAATCTACACCAGCTCCGTGGTAGGAAAGCCGTTTATTCTCTAGTGCAACTAACTTATCGCCCTGACAAACAGTTCAATTTTGACATGAAATTGGTTATCCGGCATAAGCAAAAATCTATGATGCTGCCACGGCTACAGGAAACACAACAGTGCGGTGTACTTACCTGTCTTGCTCTGCCACTGTTGCCGCTTCCTGGGCCGCCTACTCTCCGCTGCTGTCATCCTTTTTAAAACATTTGCTAACAGATGGTTCCCACAGGAAATGGCCACTCAGCATAGACAGCACTATACTGTACTATGCAATATATGGAACCGGCAGCTGCGTCAGAGCAGGACAGGTAAGCAGCCTAATAGATTTTTAGTTTATTTCGTACAACCCCTTTGAGGACCAAGCTTTTCCACAGTCACATCTCAAGAGCCATAATGTTTTGTATTTATTTCATTGCTGATATAATGCTTTGGCATCCTCAGTATACCAAACCATTATTTCCTGATAGTGAGAAGCTCTGAGGTAATCTTTTAGGTTGTGCCTCCCCATGGCTGGAGTGAGAGATTTTGTTAAAACCCTGCTCATCATGGTGATGCATTTGTTGGAAACCTATGTTTAACCACCTAGATACGTAAAAACACCTCTTTGCTTGCTTTCCGATGTATTTGTGTTCCTCATGTGAACCCAGCCTCATATAAGATATTTGGAAAACCATCAAAGTGCATATAGGCACTGTTCACATGAAAAGGAGTTATATAACTATTTTAGTTTGTTTTCATATCTATTTATTTAGAAATGCAATATAAAGTAATGATGGATAATATGTAGTAGCTCATTCAGCTAACTGGATATGATCTTTACTGGTTATGTTGGTGCACTAATGATATTGATTGCTTATGTAAACCAATGAAAATAATTTACATAGGGTATAGGGAATTCCTTGAAGTGTTAAAATTCCTAGTTACATTGGTGTCTTGAACCCTTTTGTTTTCCGTGAATGTTTAAAGTTTTTCCAGTAGAATGTGTCATTCCACCTACTCAAACCTACTCACAATCCATTCTCATCTCCTTATTTGTTATGGGGTGGATGAAGCTTTAAGAAAATATGTAACATAGTCATTACAATTATTCCTTCCAGTGCTGACTAGCTTGTTCTACAAAAGGGTGTTGAGTCAAAGATCAGGAATAAGTTTTGAATTTAAGAAAAAAAAATCTGAAATGTTGATCTGGTTTATGTCTGTGGGAAGATAATATACCTTTGCTTTATTTTTCATACATGTTTATGTAAAAAAAAATATATATATGTGAAGATTGCTGAATGCCACTGTACTGGCAATATGCTCAGGCGGATGCACTGCCTCAAAGAAGCCCAATTGAAAAGGTCCAATGACATCCACAAATAAAGGAAGTAAGTGGCACTCCAGATAAAGTTCCATACATTTTCTTTTCTTTCACCCATCATGGGCTATATTTCAGTCCTACAGTGGGACTTGAAATAGGTCTGGAGTGCCGTCTAATTCACACACATGTGGTGACGGTCCCGCTGGTGAGCAGGGACGGACAGACGGTCACAGATTAGCTGGGACAGCGTGACTCCACTGATGTAGTGGTGGGCCAAGATATAGCCTTGCCCATTGGTGTTATGTTGTGACGCCAGTGACGGTTGGGAATACAGATATGCTGGCACACTTGCTTTTATTTTAGTGGGCTGGTTACACCTTTTTTCCCTGTGGACAGTAACCTGCCGGGTTAGTTCGGGGTCCCTTGGGCAATTATCATGGTAGTCTGGAGTGGAGTAGTGACTCACCCGGACTACTGGTACTGCCACCCACAGAAAGGGGAGATGACCAAGGAAGTGTGTTTACTGTGTCAGTGCTTAGTGAAGAACCACAGAGTCCCGTTAAATATAATCTTGTTTACTGTAAAGATACTTGATACAGAAAGAAGGTAATACAGCTTTGCTTTGATATGGTACTTTATACTTGATAGGTATATGCTTGATGAGTTTGCTACATCGCAGAGAAAAAAAAAAGTTCTTATTAAAGGGACCCATTTATCAGCTTACTGTTGCCAGAAGTACAGGCAGCATAACAAAGGACAGACAAACTTTTGTCTATATTTTGTCTAGATTAAATACAATGGTAATTTTGAGTAAAATTAAAATAATATATGAACGAATGAAAAAATGGCTGTATTTTGCAGGTGGTAACTAATGAGCATGTTCATTATTTGGTGTCATACTCAATTACGGCCATTATTCAATACCGTGGGTCCAACTTACAATTAACTCAATGGAGCACATTACGTTGAAAATACAATCGTAATTTTACCTCCAAACTATGGATGTACAGTAATACCTCTGTTCTTGAACTTAATCAGTTCTGGAACGCTGTTGTAAGATGTAAATGGCTTTAATTATTTTTCACGTTATGACGGGATTATGATGTCATTAACGGGAATTGCTGCTCTAAATGGGTGTTGCCTGCAGCGGAGGCAGAGAGAGAGGCAGAAGCAGGCAGCTGTTTGAACTTGCGCCGCCGCCCTTGCTTCTGACTGCCATGGGGAACAGCTCCTTCAGCCTCCCCCAGCTCCGGGCCACCGGCTGCCCTCCCCAAAGCTGTCTCTGCAGCTGCCGGCTGGTGCTTTCTGCGGGCTGCCGCTGCTTCTCCCCACTGCAGGGAACAGCTCCCTCAGCCCGCCCCAGTTGCCAGCACCCATCTTGATCTATCTTGGTCCAGTGAAAAATGCTTTTTATGGTTGGTGGATTGCAGGGCTGATTCTGGGGTTTCTGAGGTTTGCCTCAGGCGGCCGCCCCCTGACAACCCCCCCCCCCCCGCCGCCGTAACCGGATCACCTGCGCTGGCACCCCCCGCACCGCCCCCCCCCCCCCGCCGTAACCGAATCACCCGCGCCTGCACCCCCCGCACCCCCCCCCCACGCCGTAACCGAATCACCCGCGCCTGGACGCCCCGCACTCTTCTGTCCTGCAGCAGCCGTCCCGTCCCGCTCACCGCTGTCTCCCGACCCTGCAGCCGCTCACCTGTCCTGCCGCAGCCGTCCTGTCCCACCGCTGTTCCTTTCCGCGCTCCAGTGCCGTCAGTCAGCAGCTGTCATCGCCCTCCAGAGAGTCGTGAGTGCCTGGGGTCAGCGGGGGCATCGCGGCCCCCGCTGACCACGGGCACTCACGACTCGCTGGAGGGCGATAACAGCTGCTGACTGACGGCGCGGGACAGCGGTAAGCGTTGGCGGCGGGACCGGACGGCTGCGGCAGGACAGGTGAGCGGCTGCAGGCGCAGGGCTGCTGTCTGCCGCCCCCTGCAGGGGCGCAGAATCTGCCGCCTGAGGCGGAATACTCATTCCGCCTCATGGCAGAAACGGCCCTGGTGGATTGTGCCACCTGGACAGGGCTTCACAGCCACTGCACCACTTTGCCCCACCCATATCAGCGCCGTAGGCCCCTCCGTGATGCCATCGGCCCATTTGAATGGTCTGACCTAGGCCCAATGGCCTCCAAGGGGCGAGGCCTAGACACTGATCATGTCACAGAGGGCCAGGGCCTTCAGCACCGATGTGGGCCCCGTAGAAGGGTCGCAGCAGCGGTGAAGCCCCATCCAGGTGGCACAATCCACCAACTATAAAAGCATATTTTACTGAACCAAGCACCAATAAATCTATTATAATGTAAGGTATGAAAACTGCAGAATTTAGGCTTTACAGCTGTGCAGAGACATCCTCATACAGAAAGGGGGTAAGGGCTCGTTCCCACTGAGGAAAGGTAGCGGAATTCCGCGACGGAATTGTCCGCCGCGGAATGCCGTTAGCCTCCCGCTCATAATGGGAGTCTATGGGAGGCGCGCGCTCCTGCCCTGTCCGCGCTGAAGAATGAACATCTTCATTCTTCAGCGCAGACAGGGCAGGAGCGCGCGCCTCCCATAGACTCCCATTATGAGCGGGAGGCTAACGGCATTCCGCGGCGGACAATTCCGTCGCGGAATTCCGCTACCTTTCCTCAGTGGGAACGAGCCCTAACAGTGTCACTTTAAGCACTGGCGGTCTGAGCAAGTTCAAACAGGTGTCCACTCCTGTCTCTCTCTCTCTGCCTCCAGTGTGGGGGACACCAGTTATTCCCCATTATGAAGGGAATCCTCGCTCCTGTAACCTTGGTGTTCCTGAACACCTCAATAACAATAGTTCAGCCGACAGCTATCTCCTATGATTATGTTCAGATACCGAACAGAACATTAGGGGGAAAATTTGTTTACATACCATAGTGTTAGAACACCGAGATATCACTGTATTTTACATGAATTTTACAGTGTGTAAACATAGCCTTGTACAGCCTTCTTTGATTCCATATGAAATGTTGCCGTGTTTCAAAAAAATCATGATATAAATATTGCACATGCTCATAGGAAGTGATGGAAGGTGACAAAATTACATATTTCAGCATGCTGGTGTGAATGATGTGTAATCCCACTGAGCTACTAATTCACCAACCTACATTATGGTGTCACCTGCTGTATACTTATCAGAGGCTGAAAGTTTTTTCTAACCGCCAGTAGAAGCATAACTGGCATCTCTGTATAGTTTACACCTGACTGTACGTAGTGGCAGCTTTTTATGAACATGGTAAATGACAAGCTTTGATAAGAACGGGGAATCCCATGGAAGAAATGATCAGGAAGACCCTAGTTAGACTGTGAGATAAGTGCCGTGGGCTTTGCGAGTCACACTACACCGGGGACCTTTCATACTGAGGGGGAGGGAGTAGATGCACTTTATACACAGAGATGTTGTAAGCTACTTGCTGTAATACTGACATTATGCTCTGGAAACTGTCACACAATGTGATACATTAACCCTTTATTTCTCTCTCATGGCTGTAAGGCATGCATATTTAAATGGGTCATACCTGTTTGTTAAGTTGATAGACAAAAATTATAACGATAACATTTGTGTTTTATATTTTTTTTCTGTTATTTAATGTATGTTATTTGTTAATTTTATTATTGTAGTAGTTCTATCACCTGGAAAAAATATGTGTAGGGTTATGCAAATATTTGATATTACCCACACATTTTTTTTATAGGGAGAACCATCCTATTTTGTGAAAGATCTTCCAGCAAGTGGTTTGATGTTAAGGCAGTGTTCACACATAGTATTTCTGTCAGTCTTTTTTCAACCAAAACCTGGAGTGGAACTGACAAAGCAAAATTGTAATGGTAAGGTTTGCACAGTTTCTGTGTTCTGTTGAAAAAATACGGACCAAAATACTGAGCGAAATACTGTATGTGAACATAGCCAAAAAGGGTTTTTGTCATAAAACTCTCTTGACATATTGTAGAAACATGTCAAGTGTTTGGATTGGTTTGCCCCTCGGTGTATAGACGCCCAATGATCAGTAAATGTAGTCTAGAGAAGCTCCCTGCGATCTTCACCTTGCTGCATGAGACAAGCTCCGCTATAAGTCTATAGAGCTTGTCTTTTGCAGCAAGATGAAGAATGAAAGGAATCGGGGAGATAAGCATATAACCACAAACTTCTCCTAGCTATATCTAAAGATCAGTGGGGCTCTGAACTGTCACTGATTACATCTTTTGATATGTGTCTGTCACATGTTAAAAATTCTTTTTAATAAAAACAGAAACACTTTAAGGCTTGGTTCACACACCATAATTTATAATTTTTTTTTAACTGCCACTGCAGTTTTTAGGCCAAAGCCAGGAAGGAAGCTGAAGTCTAAGGACTTCCTTTATATTTCCAATTGCTTTTGAATACACTCATAGTTTAGGCTTACAACTTCAGTGGCAGTTTTCAAAAAATAAAAGATAAAAAAAAAACCTCGAAAAACATGTTGTACATGGCTTTGATACATTGTCTTCTTTTCTGTTTTTCTTTGGGAGGGGGCGGCTGCATAAAAGGCAACAAAAAATGCTGGACTACTTTTGTTTATGCTTTTTTTATGGTGTTTTTTTCTCCCTTAGGGTACAAACCCACTTGCCGGATCCGCAGCCGAGTCCCCTCGCTGCGTATTTGCAGCGAGACTCGCTGCGGATCCCTGCCCTATACTTTCAATGCCAGACAAAATCTCAGCAGGGATGTACATTCCTGCTGCGAGTTTGTCCGCAGCCCGCCCCGTTAACCCCCTGCCGGCTGGACACTATACATTACCGGGTCCCCACTCCTGATTGGCTGGGCGGGATGTGCCGGGAACCGCCAAAGCAAGCAGGAGCGAGAACCCGGTAATGTATAGTGTCCAGCCGGCAGGGGGTTAATGGGGCGGGCTGCAGACAAACTTGCAGCAGGGATGTACATCCCTGCTGCGAGTTTGTCTGGCATTGAAAGTATAGGGCCGGGATCCGCAGCGAGGGGACTCGCTGCGGATCCGGCAAGTGGGTTTGTACCCTTAAGGGTGGTTTCATACATACCAGAATTGCAGTGGATTTCATGCTGCGAGTTCCACAGCAAAATCTGCTGTTATTCCCGGTACTGTCAGTTTGAGTAGGTTCACATACTCGTAGCGGAATTTTCATTCTGCTTTGAGTATGTAAAGTGCCGTCCATCTTAACCAGCTGCGGTCCAGTGAATACTTTACCTGTCTATGCTCGGGCCTGCTTCTGTTGCTCCTGGCTCCCTGAGGCACTGCGGCGGGACAGCGCACTGATTGGCTGAATGTCAGGGAGCTGGAGCGTGGCATTCACTGGGCCAGTATGCACCAGGCCGCAGAAAGTTAAGGGGGGCCATCTCTGGCCAAAACAGGAACTGCCCAGAGCAGGAGAGGTTTTCTATGGGGATTTGCTGCCGCTCTGGACAGTTCCTGTCTCGAACACAGATGTCAGCAGAGAGCACTGTGTCAGACTGAAAAGAAATCACCAGTTCCTGCAGGACATACAGCAGCTAATAAGTATGGAAAGACTTGAGATTTTAAAATAGAAGTAAATTACACATCTGTATAACTTTTTGACACAAGTTGATTTGCAAAAAAAAGTCTTTCGCTGGATATCCCTTTTAATGATCATCCTTTGGGAATCCTCCATACACATAAATGGCAGCTTCTTTTTAAAGAATAGGGGTCCAGCATACTCATACGATGGCTGCTGAGCAGGTGTAGATTTCTGCCACACCTCCTCCCGCCTTGCTGCACCCCCTGTCCGCCCATCAGGCGAGCAGGGGTCACGTTTGGAGTTTGCCACGGAGAGGGTAAGAATCCGTGCCTTCTGCATGGTGTATGCCACCGGCCCAACAATGATAAATGTCCTCCCTTGTCTTTAAGCAGCTTTAAAATACAATAGCAGATCACTTAAAAGCTGCATCACAATCAGACACTAAATACTGTAATTGGCACACAGAGGCAATGGCACAGTTGTCATGGTTGGCAGCTGTGTAAAGAAGCAGTTCCAGGACAGCTATGGATGCAGAAGAACACAGAACAGAAAAATCTTTCTACACCCAATACTGATGACATTAATATGGCATCCTTAGGAAATCATACTGACAACATCGTACTGTCGGCAGTGAGGAAGTCAGTGTGCATGAGGGCAGCTCCTGAATGCAGTGCAGTTGTACATTTCATGTGGATTAATTCATGTGCAAAATATTAAGGAGATTATCCCACAACTTTAAGTTGTCTAGTTATCTATAAGTGAAGTCTAAGTCCAACAGCTGGGATCCCTGCCGATCACCAGAATGGAGGTGAAATGCATGGTAATTAGAGATGAGCGAACCAGGTTCGGGTTCGAGTTGATCCGAACCCGAACGTTCGGTATTTGATTAGCTGGGGCTGCTGAACTTGGATAAAGCTCTAAGGTTGTCTGGAAAACATGGATATAGCCAATGACTATATCCATGATTTCCACATAGCCTTAGGGCTTTATCCAACTTCAGCAGCCACCGCTAATCAAATGCTGAAAGTTCAGGTTCGGATCGACTCGAGCATGCTCAAGGTTCACTCATCTCTAATGGTAATGCAATAGCAGGGATCCCAGCAGTCAGACACCCTCTAGCTACACCTCATTCTATAGATAGGGAATGGTTTCACATTGTGGGATAGCCCTTTAAGTAGTAAAGATGTAGTTACTAGCAACACTGCAGACTTATTGTGAAATAGTGTTGAATAAGTTTGTAAAAATGTACATGTTGCTGAAATGTACAGCTATATGAAAAACATTTTTAGTCTCACAACATTTGGCAACAGAGGTGCTACGTAATAATATCTCCATATATGTTGCAAAATAGGCAATGATTCTTAGAGTTTCACCCCCTTTTGGCTTGTGGAGGGCCACGACAACCCCAATATAAACAACCTATTACATTATAATGCTGTCCAAATATTATCCTTTCAGTTTCCTATGATATAGGAAATATATAGACATATTTCATTAGAACTTGTGGGCCATACATGCCCCTGAAGAATGGTATTAGTACATTGCATTTTACATCTTGGGTATTTAGCTGTAATGCATGGATTATAATGTACAGGTTCATCACAAACAGCGGATATGCATCTTATAATATCTTAGTGATTAGTATAACAGTTCCTGCTGCCAAATCAGAAGACTCTATCTATTTGTACAGATCTGGGGATTCACTTTACTGTAAGATGAGCTACCAGTAAAATAGGGAGGCTCCACACTTGGTTAACCTGTGATTTCACTGTGTATGGGTTATTTCCCGTAGTTGACAGCCTTACAGAAAAATATGGTAATATTTCATAAAAAATGTTATTAAAAGTGTTATAAAGTGTAACAATAATTAAAATCATTAGCGTAAGGAATATATAGGAGTACTAGAGGTGATGATATGGTCCCCACAGAGCCCTGATGTCTACAGCATGGAGTCTGTATGGAATTACATGAAGGGGTAGAAGGATCTGAACAGCCTACATCCTTAGAAGAGCTGTGCTTAGTTTTCCAAGATGTTTTGTACAACCTCCCTGCCGAGTTCATTCAAAGACTGTGGACAAGTGTATCTAGAACCGATTGTGTTTTGAAGGTCAAAATAAATTCTGGCTGTAAACTTTGGTAGATAAAATCTCTTCTGAATAAATGGGTGGTCTTCTCAAAGAGGTGGTCTTTTGAAAAAAAGTTTAAAAAGTTTCAGTGTATATATATATATATATATATATATATATATATAAACTTTTAAACTTCTGAATATATATACATATATAAACTTTGAAATACTGTGAATCGCTCTTCTGGATGAACTTATTTTGCTTAACCACAAATGCTTAACAACCGGACATATCTATTTATAGGAGTCTGAAGAAACTATACTATGGTAACATTGATGATAGATAACAACAAACATTTAAGTAGCTGTGAACTCTTGGTCTACTGCTGTAAAGCGTATTATAGCAGTGACTCTAACTCATGGCAGTGAAGGGACTAAAAACCATGACTTCTTACTAGTATATGAGTGGATGTAGCTGTGCAACTAAAGACCTGATAAGCCACATCAGATAGATAGACACCAGTCTGCACTATACAGCTGCTCGACTTTGCAGGGTGGTTACATACAGAGCGGAGCGTCCACAGTTCTGTGGTCACCTATGTGGTAGACAGGTGTCACTGCTCACCTTGACTTCTCTTAGGCTGGGCTTGTTTTCTGCGCTTCTCTTTCAGATCCTCGGACATGGTACATGTGTTTTGGACAGTAACTCATCCAATCTGAGCTGAAGTTTCGGCAGCTTTCTGTTCTGAGTCTGACACACATGCTAGGGAGTACCCCACAACTCCCTGGATGATGTCACACGTGGAGGGGCTGTCCTCCAACAAACCAAAAGCCTAAAATGAATTGCTGCCCAATACTTATTAACCCTGCTCATAATGCTGAGTCTAACCGTGTCTTCAAATGAGTCTCACTTATAACTAATTCATACACACATGACTTGTTAGAAGAAATTACAGCTGGTCTGCTAGTGTGATAATATCCTGTAAAATACTATCTGTGTATGTAGCGATAGCGACATTTTTGACTGTATACAGATCTGTTATCCCCTTCCTGTACATGTTAATACACACATTTATTCGTTACTTCAGCCAAGTATGTGAGAATCGTGCAAAACCACATGTACTTATAAGAGATTAGAAGATTAACAAGCACGGAGGAGATATGCCAGTAGTTGTGAGCAGTTTCTCTTTGCTCCTGTCAAATTGATATATGGAGGATATAATGATATTTTTAGTAATGAATTATTAACCTTAAAAAATATTATATAAAATACAATAAAATATATTGAGACTATAGGATGGAAGTAAGTGTAAAAAAAATCCTTAACCCATTGTCAGGATTCTTTCAAGCTTTGTTCGCACGCTTGACTATTTATTTTTTTTTTATATTTTTTTTTAATAGCATTTTCTACAAGTGTTTTTGGTATTGTTTTCGTTTTGATACCTTTCTGTTGTTTTTTTAAAAGTCGAGCATGACCCTTTTTTTTTTTTTAACAAATGCTGGGGAGGGGGAGGATAAAAGAGATAACATGCTCTTACCTCCCTGGCTTCATTGCTGGTGGCCGCATGCTGCCACTCTGGTCCCCAGGTCCCTGGACACTTTCTGGTCTGAACAGGGACTCGGGTAATGACGTGTGAGGTCCACTCATTCAGTCAGCTGCCGTAATGGGGACCCGCCTTGGCCGCTGAGTGGCTGAGCAGACCTCAAACATCCGACCTGGGTCCCCGCTCAGACCAGGAATCGGCTGGGGACCCAAGGACCGGAGCGACAGTACGTGGCCACCATCGGTGGAGTGGGGAAAGTAAGAGCATGGTTTTTCATTTATCCCCCCCCCTCCCCAGCACTTGCTGGCAGGGCCGTCTTAACAAAACTATGGGCCCCTGAGCACAGCTGTGGACTGGGCCCCCCAACCTAAGATCAAGTCCTCGCATCCCCCTCCCCCTGACCCTCTAACCTTGTGCTGTGCAGCTCCATGTGGGGTAAAAAAATATACTCACCTCAAACATTGCTCCCCAGCTAAGTCTTCTTCCTTCAGGAGCTCCGGTACCCAGCAGCTGCGGTGGCTCCTGGATCCTCAGCGGCACCTCCAGGAAGTGACGTCAGTCGCCGAAAGCGACGTCAGGGACGCGCGGCACGTCTGCTAGGAATTTAAAAGTCAGTGGTCCATAAGCAGGGGCGTAGCTAATGTCTCCTGGGCCCTGGTGCAAGAGGTCAACTTGCCCCCCCCCTTCCTCGACCAAGCGATGCTATATATATATATATATATATATATATATATATATATATATATATATTATATATCTCATCTCAAGACTGATATTACCAATAATACCAGTATATAGGAAATATTGTCACCATACATATTACTGCCATACTGTCACTAACCAAACCCTGAATACTGAGAACAATATTGCCAATAATACCAGTACACAAGGGGGAAATATAACCATCACACCACAACTACTGCCATCACCATCATTTTGTTACTGACCAAATCCAGTATACTAAATCCAATAAAACACAGTACTAGATTACAAGTAACAAATAACACCACCACATACTGACTAACACCACCACATACTGACTAACACCACCACATACTGACTAACGCCACCGCTGCTACTGAATAATCCACTGTACACAGATCACTATCACCTCATCCAGTCATATAGAGGTAGACGCAGCTACACACAGGTTCTCTACTCCATATACATCACAGTGCAGATATATTCAGTGACTCACAGGGGACGTCTTCTCTGATCGGAGTTCTTCCCTTTTCATCTTCTTCATCTGCCCTGGGCCGTCATGAAAACTTCTCCGAGCCAAGAATAAACAGAATCTGCCAGACAGACATATTAGGCTCCTCACACTGGCACCATCCTCATCTCTATACACACTGCACATCTGTATTGGCCCCTTTACACCCTCATTTAGTGGGTAGGCTGACTCTATGTGATCCCCCTTATAGTATATGCTCCCCTCTGTGTGGTCCACTATAGTACATCCCCTATTGCATACACCCCCGTGTAGTCTCCCTTATAGATGTTCCCCTGTGTTGTCACCCAGATAGATGGCCCACCATGTTATCCCCCTTATAGATGTCCCCCATGTTATCCCCCTTATAGATGCTCCCCCGTATCCCCCTTATAGATGGTCCCCCATGTATCCCCCTTATAGATGGTCCCCCATGTATCCCCTTTATAGATGGGTCGCCCTGTACCACCCTTATAGATGCCCCCCCATGTATCCCCCTTATAGATGGTCCCCCCTGTATCCCCCTTATAGATGTTCCCCCATGTCTGTGAAAAAAACAAAAAAACCAACACAACTCACCTGACAACTCGCTCCCCCGCTGTGTCTCTCTCCTCCTGCAGTCCTGTCTGGCTGTCAGCTGACACGCGGCTCCCGGCTCTGCATGCTCCCGTCCCCGGCAGCACATACATCAGTGAGCTCTGTGCGCGCCGGGGATGTTACTTCCGGCACGGGGGTGCTTATTTTCGACGCACCCTGCGCCGGAAGTACTTCCCCAATGCACACAGAGATCACTGATGTATGTGCTGCCGGGGACGGGAGCGTGCAGATCCCCCATGAGTTATAGGCCCCCGGGCAGCCGCCTACCCTGCCCAATGGGAAAGACGGTCCTGCTTGCTGGACTTCTCCTTTAAGCACAATAGAGAAACAAGTACCGCAGACCTTAAAAAATGGCCCCAAAATGCTGCACAAAAGAACACATGAAAAACCTATGGACCACTCAGGCTAAGTGCATACACAGTAAGATAAAATAGGTAAAAAAAATGGGGCCGTATTCTTGATTTAATAATGTGCTACAATAAAGTCCAAGGAAAATGTCATGCTGTGCACACATTGCAGGATCTCTACCTTGCTTTTTGATGCTGTGGTCCCAGCTGGGGAGTGTATAGAAGAGAAGAGGGTAGAGATAGGTAGAAAAAAGAACAGCATATCTCATTGGTGTACAGGATCGCAAAAAACAACAATAACCATTGACTTACTACAGCTGTGCCACATACATAAATATATACAGTGACATCTTGT
Organism: Dendropsophus ebraccatus; assembly: GCF_027789765.1. Classification (NCBI taxonomy): domain Eukaryota; kingdom Metazoa; phylum Chordata; class Amphibia; order Anura; family Hylidae; genus Dendropsophus; species Dendropsophus ebraccatus. Next base: position 62,970,033 of record NC_091458.1, read on the forward strand.
GGTAAAACCTGAGAATTCACCTTCATTACTACTTTACTTTACAGTACAGGACTTTTAAGACCCATACTAGAAACACCCGTGGTGGGACACCACACATGTATTTAAGAAATAACACAGGCCAGGAGAGGCCACACATCCTCTTCTGTGATGAGACAACCCCTGTGATTTGAGAACTGCAGCCACCACCAGCAATAGCTGATTTTGATGAGGGATGATGGGATCTGCTATTCCTTCCCATAGCTATGGCCTAAACGATAATTTTAGGACTTCTGCCAAAATTGGCCAAAAAATGAAAGGGCAAAAACAAACAAACAAAAAATGTTAGTCCAGTAGTGAAAGTATAGGGAGGTCATCAGAAGACTTTGGGGGACTGGCAGCCTCTTAGTACAGCCAGCCAACCCTACACCCAGAGCAGGCATTACACAAAAATCTATACTTTCTCTGTAGACTGTAGCCTAGTTTACGCCTGTTTAAGACATAAACCATAATAAACGTGGTGCGGGAGTAGGCCCCACTTCCTCCTTGCCTTGCCATGTCTCCCCCCCACCCCCCCACCACCACCTGTCCATCAGCGAGCAGCGAATACGGCTGGTGTATATCATCGAAAAGGTAAATCTGCCTCTTTTCTGTGGGGTATGCCAGGGGAGCATCTTAATAAAGACCCCTAGGATTTCCATAAATCCCTGGATCAACAACCCTTGCCCAATTTACTGACTGTAAATTATTACCTTTTAGATCCTTAGGCCCTTTTAATTTCTTGCAGAGAGGTCATCATGACCACTTCCTCTGGCAGAGCGCTCCATAGTCTCACTGCTCTTGCAGTAAAGAATCCCTTTCTGTGTAGATATAGGAAAGTCTAAAGACCCCATCCACTAAATACTAGATTAGCAGTTCACAATCTGCACCACAAACCTGCAGCAAATCCATTGTTTCGGAATAAAGTCCCAGTTTTATATTGCCCAGAATAGTATATAGTATGCAGTACTACAAAGTACAAACTACTGTAGAGATAGGGGGCTCAGGTGCGGTATATAGTGAATGAAGCTTTCCACATAGCAAAAGGAGTGTATGGATTCACTTACCTTGTTGTGGTTGTGTGAGACCATAGGCACAACTCTATATACCATGTACTGCTCTCTGAGGACCGCTACCAGCACAGATTCCGGAGCATATAAATGCAAAGGAAATGCCAACCAAGACCAGGCTCGCAACAGTGATGAAAGCACAACTGACCAAAAAATGCATTGAGGCCGCTTAATGAGAACAGGCTATGAAGAGAAAAAAAGGCTATATATTAAATAACAACACGTTTCTGCTTTTACACTCTCATGTCATGGAGATAAAGGCTCCATGACAGTGTAGGAGCTAAAAGGCGTTGTTTGTTTCGCTACACACTTTATATCCTATTTTCATTCATTCTTTAGGGTGACTTCACGCGTAATGGATCCACAGCGGATTTCACATGAAAGGCATGGGATCCGCAGCAAATTTCGCTTCAATTTTGCAGCGTGAAATCCGCTGCGGATCTGTTTTGTGTTCACACGTACCGTATCGCTGTGTTTTTATCACTGCGTTTTTATCGCTGTGTTTTTATCGCTGCTTTTTTATCGCTGCGTTTTTGTTGCGTTTTTTACATGCGTGTTTTGATTTTCACATGATTTTCATGTGAAAATCAAAACTCGCATGTAAAAATCGCACCAAAAACGCAGCGATAAAAACGAGATAAAAACACAGCATTAAAAACTCAGCGATACGGTACGTATGAAGCTACCCTAAGTGTGTTTTTTGGTCGGTTGCGCTTTCATTACAAGAGGAAGATCTTTGTTAGGAGCCAGGTCCTTGTTGGTATTTCCTTTGCCATGTATAAAATAAAAAGCAAAATTACTCCTGTCCTTTATTTAAAGAGATAATAAAACAAAAAATGAATGCAGTCAAAGTCTTATATATATACTTCTGCTTTGCTTTCCTATGAAAATATACTTGCTATAAAGGAAATACTGGGCATGATAGGTGTGGATTTGGTAGTAATGCATTTGATACATTTGTATGTTTTACAAGATGGTTCTCCAAGTTACCCAATAAGGTATTTGGGGTCTATAGAAAGAGATCAGCATAATCATGTTCAAGTCTCACATCTGATCACATACTGTAGCTACACATCATTATGCTCTGGTGCCACCTACTGGTGGAAGAAGAAATCCACCTAGTGGAACCATGTACAGTACATGGAGCCTATATGTCTCCTAACATGATGCCATACAGTTTCTATTATATGCTGTTCTACAGGTTCTGTTAGGTGTTTAAACAACTTTAGGAGAATACAGCATGTAATATAGAACATGTCACAATATTGCATTTTACATCTGGCACATTAAAATAAATAGTTTAGCGTTATACTTAGGTTTACTGTCCCCCTCTGGGGGGAGTGGCTAGCAGCAAGATGGCGTAGCTGCACCTGTCTCGGCTCCGTGGACTCCTGCCCCACAACAAAGCCTCCCAGGAGTGTGCTGCCTTATGTGGGATGTTTGCGGCCCCTTACCGGGGTGAGCTGTGGATGCATTCACCTGTCCTGGTGAGGTGGAGGTATACTGTACATCAGCATACCAGTCAGCGGTTTTCTGAATATAAGTAATGCCAAGGAAGACAAAAAACACATGGCAGGACATTCGCACCCACAGTGATCTTCTACTTGTTAGCGCTATTTAATACTGACATCACATATTTATTGATTAGGCATTAAAAAGTGATCTTCCACTATGGTTTTCTAGTAACAAATTTGAGTTGTGAAGGCAATATCCTGGCAGTCGGATGCCAGCAATCAGTAAGTGATGCCATAATCCTTTAAAATCTTTATGTCACCAGGCAAGTAGAACACTTAATTTACCAAAAGTGAATCCTTACCCCATGTGGGGATGAGACTTAGCTTGTTCCTTGTCAAGGAAAAAGTGTGAAAGCTTGGGTTGTGCACTTGTAATCTGTGAGCCTCTTCCAGAGGATCCATGCTGGGAATGAAAGAAATGTTGAGGCGTCCCTTTAATCTGGGACTGTCCAAAAATTACCGTAGGTCCCTTAGGTAAAATCTAGTATTGGTTCTACTGTATAGTGTGGCCTCCCAAATGTAATCTTCCACTACCTTTAGTCTGGCGTAGCTACCATGAAGGCAGACCAGGCAACTGCTATGGGCCCGTGAAGCGTGGTCTGCCTCCATTGTAGCTATGGTTCACAGCAACCACTGGCAAGCTACCCACCCTTCCAGTCTCTCTTGAGGTAGTATTGCACCTCCAGCCACAGGAGCCCCCCCCCCCCCCCATGCACATACTGAAATTACACAGCGCAGTTCCATAGTGTTCCATTCTCCCAGCTCCCCATCGTGCCAGTGGTGTCACTCATGCGCTGGGAATCTGAGAGATTGAAACACCACTGGACTATGCTTGGTCATGTGAGTATGGGGGGTGGGGGGCCCATATGGAATTCACAAGGCCTAATGAATTCTAACTATGTCCCCGCTTATCACTGCTGCTGTTGCTATCAGTATTGGTGCTTTTACACGGAACGATTATTCACGAATTTTCACGATAACGATCGCATTTAAATGATAATCGGCTCGTGTAAACACAGCAAACGATCAAACGACAAGCGAGAAATCGTTCATTTTGATCTTTCAACAAGTTTTCAAATCATCGTTGGTCGTTTGCAAAAAATTTGCAGATCGCTTTGTGTAAACAGTCTTTCACTGGTTTACCCTATGTGTGACATGGGCTTAAGCGATCTTAAAACGATCACAATAACGATTTTTTCTAACGATCTATCGTTTTGTCTAAACGCTGATCGTTGTAAAAAACACATCGTTACTTCAAAACCGTTAAATGATAGATTGGGCAAATTATTGCTCCGTGTAAAAGGACCATTACACTGCTCACTGCTAGCCTTGATCGCTGCTGCTGAGCAGTGTTTTATGATTGCCAGTTGACTCTGCCTGTTGGGAACCTTGAGGATCAGATCGCCGGTCTAATGGGGATCCGGACCGGGTTCTTGATCCTCATAAATGAAAGCAGAGCCAGTTATTCCCTGCTGGCAATTAAGCTTCATACCCTGATCCCAGCTCCCCCTGTCTACTCCTGCGATCCCCGTTCCTAATTCCTCTGTTTGCTTGACTCGTTACCTGACCTCCCGCTTGACCTTTGACTTTCCGTTTGATCTCTGATTTTGTACTACATTGTCCGTTTGGTTCTTACTTGGCTTGTCGACTCTCCTTTGTTGTGTTTGTCTGTCTGTCTTGTTTGGTGGGGGGGCTACTTTGGGACCTAGTCAGGGAGGAGGTGGCTGAGAGAAAAGACGTCCACTCACCTCCCCGGATCCAGCGGCGGGTCCTGCACCGCTCCCCGGTCCCCATCCGCTTCCTGGTGTCTGATGCGGGCTCGAGACGTGATGTCTCAAGTCCGCTCAGCCAGTCAGTGACAAAGGCGGGATCCGTTTCAAGTCCGCTCAGATCCCGCCTCTGTCACTGACTGGCTGAGCGGACACCAGGAAGCGGCCAGGAACCAGGGACCAGAGCGCCGCGATACGGGATCCGCCGATGGAGTCGGGGAGGTGAGTGGACGTCTGTTCTCTCAGCCACCTCCTTCCCGGCCAGATTCCAAAATAGCCCCCCCCCCCCCACTGGAGTACCCCTTTAAGTGTAGGGCACCTATTTGTGTTTTTTTGCGGCCGCCTAGGGCCAACTGGGGCAAATAGGTGGGGACAGTGAGTGGGTGAACTTAGGGTCCGTATTATCGTCTTGTCTCTATCTCCCAGTCCTGACAGATCCTTCTCAATATTAAAACTAAAAATGAAGTTACATAAGAATTTCTCCTATAGTTCTCTACTGTTCTGGTAAAATCAACAAGGGTCTAGATCAGGGATTGAGAAAATTTGCCTTTCTAGGCATGATGGGAAATATAACTTTACAACAGCTAAAGGTCCAAGGGTTCCCCATCCCGGGTCTAGATATTCTCAAGATCATCTATATCAGAGTAAAACAGACCAACTACAAATAAAGAAATAAAACATAATTGACAAAAAGAAGACATTTTATTGTCTTATGAAAAAGGCTAGTAGAATGAATTTACAAGTACAAAAATACACACTGTACAAAACAGTCAAGGGATTTACAACCGGTTCTCAAACTGTTAAAAATATATTTTTGTTTTATTTTTTACATAAGACATTCTTTAAAAAAAAAAAAACTTTGAACGTGAAATTAGAAAGTTCTAGAGTCCTCAATAGTCACTTCAAATGTCTACATTATATTTATATATTTTTCCTCAAATACAGTACAATAAAATATACAGTAACATAAGACAAGTTTTTTTTAAGGAAATGTGTTCTTTGGTTTTATTACATTTTTTTTTAATTTTTAATGTAAAAAAAATATTTCAAATATAAAATATTTGGACATACAAAAAGACCCTTTCAATCCAATTTTTAACTTTTTACTTCATTTTTTATGGACACTCACAAACCAAATAAATATCACAGTTTACTGTCCTTCAAAGTCAGGCACAAACCAGGTAATTTTCTGAAAACCAGATCAAAATGGAAATATTTGGGCTCATGAAACTTTATTAGCAGTCATTTTGTGGCCCATCCTATTCATCACATTTAGCCTACCATATCTTTCCTGAATGCCTGATATTATTGAGATCCTTAATAAGCTTTAGATTGACTTGAATTCATCTGGTGTCTTCTTATAAATATTCAATCCTATAAAAAAGCTTTTGCATCTATTGTAAAACATAGGTGTGTAGTGTGAACACTGACAGCCATTCCATAACTTGCTGGCATAACTGTTGGCTGGTTACCAATGTTAGAGATGTGAAGTATATACGGTATGTAGTTTAGTATTTAGTAATTTCTTTTAAAATAGACTTTAATATATAGTTTTTGGACAGAGAAATAACATTAGCAAATGTTAAAATACAGTCCTCGGGTGGTGGTTGTTTACTAGGACCCCATTTATTAAATAGGGGGTGTTTTTGTCATCCTACCCACTCTTTCCAGTGAATGAAGCGTGACAGAGAAAAGTGGCTGGATTGGTTTCTTCTCTCCCATTTGCTAAGTTTGTGGTGATTTGGCAGAATTACAGAATTAACACCCTGTATAGTTTCACAGCACCTAGAAATTTCGAGTTTATTCGGTGTACCCTCCTTAGGCCCCAGCTACTTTTTTTTTTTTTTTGATCAGAAGGCACTTATAAGTGATCAGTCATGGATGGTGCATTGTGATTGATTAACTGGCACTTCTTGCTATGAATATAACATTCTCAAACAGTCTCTGGGCCCTATTGCATACTATTGCATTAAATGTTTATTGGTCAGTGATCAGCTGACGAAGAAGCAAACATCAAACTTGTTCATTGGCAGATCACATTCTTTTGCGGTGTTAAAAATCACCATTTATTGGCCTGTGTAATAGGGTATTTGTGGCCATCAAATGATGGCAAAAAAATTGCTGGGTCATTCATATGGCCCTCCTTGCCTAATAGTCAAGTCTTGAAGCTCAGGCTATGAGATCCAGTATATGTCAGGTAATCTTAGAACCTTTCACATCGGGTAATTATTCGACAATCCGTCCAGTTATGGACCTGTGTAAAAAAAAATGGCGTTTGTCCACAAACTAGAAAATGCTTGCTTGTCAGCTAATCACATCTTTTTATGTGGATTTAAAACCCAATGGTAGTTGGCAATAGTTAGTCCTGTTGAACAGTCAGTACTAACTGTCCTATGTGGGACCTTTGAGCCCTGTTAAGTACCAGGAGCCAAGTGGTACTGCAACTTCTATAAGCCCTAATTTTATACCTTTGGCTATCATCAATTTATTATTTTGCTCACAAACATCTATCATCTATTCTTTAGTTCAGTTACTTAGTAAGGCAACTTGTGATAATCTGACCTCCCATTGCATGTCATCTAGCAGGGTGTCAGACCGGTAAGGTAACAACGTGAGAGCCTTGGGCAATACCATTGTGATGTCTTATTAAACCAGAAATGTTTCTGCTAAACTAGTCAGCAGTGTTATGGTTTTTGTATAGAAAATAGGTAATAAAAGACTATCCTATATTGTACAGTCATAATACAAAAATAGCTATAGAATATGTGCAAATTTGTCACACTAAAAGTCCATCATAAAAAAAAAATGTTTATAGAAAGTTTTAATGAAAAATATATCAAGTGAATTGTTCTGTGTCAGCAAAACTAAAAACTTGCATTTTTGAAGCACATAGTATAATAAAATCCCAGCATTTTTTTTTTTAAAAAGAGGACAGGATTATGAGCAAGCGCTGCACCATGTGTGATCAGCTCGATCAGGGCAGTTGTCATACAGATCAGTTTTACTAAAGCTTTAGGGCACTCAGGAAATAGTATTGAGGAACTTGTTTTCTCCCGCTAAGGAGGACAGCATAGAGTTCAGGTCTGATACAGCCATATTGGGAACCATGGCAGCTGGGTTACGTGGCGCGCTTAAATGGGAGGAAGGCTGAGATGATCCTGGTAATCCACTTTGAGTTAAGTTATGTGGCATCAGAGATGTGTGGTCGGTGTCATCTATGATGGCTGCAAAATCAATCTGAGTGTTTTCCAAATCCAAACTGTCTAAGGTATTAGATGCTGGACAGGAGCTACTATATGGCATGGTGTCTGGCTTCACATATCCCAGGTTTGAACTGTATTGTCCATGTTGATGTCCATCACAGCTGCTTTGGGGGTGATTTAGCTTTTGGTGTCCTGTTTTCCCATGATGCATTTCAACTTGACCTGGATAATACATCATGCCAGTGGTTTCATTGGAGTCAGATTGGGGGTGAATTGGTGGCAGGGTAGGCATCCTCCTAGGGCTAGAGTCAGTTGAATGGTATGATGGACTAAGTTGAGTTGGGCTGCCCATGTATGTTGACTGACTAGTCATGCTGTGTTGTCGACTTAAAGTTTTTGGCCCACAGGGCGGATGTGGCATCATATCTACACTATAACTATGATTTCCTGGACTCCTCATGGCTTTGGAGTGGCTTGACTGGGTATCATGTGGGTTCGGACTCATTAATCTGTTTTGAGGTTGCTTGTTCTGATAATTCATATATTTAGGGCTCATATATGCTGGGGCGTGAGGTGTGTTCCTGTGCTGGTTCTGTCCAGTGTCAACATCCTCCCCAGTGCTGTTTACCATAGACATATTTTTGGGCTGCTGCTCCCACATTAGTGCTTGCTGGGACTGAACATAATTTCTGACCATCATTTCTTTGACCTGCATCATCGGTGTCTGTGACCTTCGCCCTTGAGGGCTTAGTATGTTTGGGTTAAGGCCAACATTATAGCAGAGGTTTTGCTGGCTTTCCTGTTGTCCTTGGAAATCACAGTTGGAATTCCCAGGAGACAAGGCTACAGCATTTGAGGGGTTGTAAGCCTGCTGCTGCATAGAATGTGGCTTCATGTTCTGACAGGACACCATAGAGGTCATGGACTGATGAAATTGTTGTTCTGGTTTGATTTGAACCTGACCCAAGTGGTTATACCTTTCATTATTAACATACATGCCTTGCTGTTGGCAAGAATTACTGTTTGCAAGGGAAACCTGTTTGGTTGTCTCAGAAGCTTGGCTTGGGTACTGGTTCTGACAGTGATTCCCTGGTGAAATATTTGGTGGTGCCACCTGGTGGTTTGTACTTTGGCCATCAGACATGTCCATGGTCGCTGAGCTTACTTCATGCCACTGCACAGGTAAACTAGAATTGCCAGTAACTTGCCTTGAGTTTTGGAAAGGCTGATTGTGAGCTGTCATTTGACATTGGTTTAGATCTGAGTGACTCAATACATTGCCCTGACAGGAATGGTTTGTTGTATTCATGTGTATACCGCCCAATGGTCTCTGAGAATTAGAGTAAGTGTTATGGTTTTGCATGTCTAAGCCATGAAGTTGGTGATTAAAATTCATGTGGTTATTGGGGTTCATTTGAGATCCTTGATAGTTCATATAGTGCTGCATTTCATTACCGACCATCATACCCTGTTCCTTATGTTGAGATGTTAAATCTGTGCTTGCTGTTTCCATAAACACGTTCTCACTAATGCTGGGTGGACGGGGTGAAAAAATATGTCTTTGTAAATTCACATCAGATCCCCCGTATGGTTGCTGATGTCCAAGAGTCTGTCGTCCCATCATTGACGTGTTCATATTTGACATACTCTTGAACCGCTGCACTTTGGGTATTACTTGAGGGTCTCCACTAGGTCTTGCAGGATCACTAGCTCTTCTTATTCCAGCCCCTGGTGCCTGAGAAGGATGAATTATTCCTGCACCATAACTGTGGTATTCATTGTTGCTGTGCCTTCTTTGGATATTAGTAGAATGTGCTGAAGAAATAGAAGATCCACGGTAATCACTGACACCAAAAGCAATGCGATTATTAGCACTTATTCTTTCCATATTAGGAAGAGGGGTAGGTGGAGGTCCACCAGTAGCTGCAGCATACTTTGCCTTAAGCCTATATTGCTGAGCAGGGGTAAGGCCCGGAAGACCATTGGTATTGGAATGTCTTGAAGCATCAGATGTACTTTGGTCATATGTGTCCACCATGTTTCCTACATCACCTGGTCTTTGATTAGACAGATATGGTGACACCACTGAAGATCTACGGCTCACTGTATAAGCCGAGCTCACTGTACTGGTCGTGCTATTACGTCTGTCATTCATTTGGCTTAAATGTTCGCCAGAAGTCAATTCCATGATGTTACTGTTATGGGGCAGACCACACATACTGGGCAATTCTCCCTGAGAAACTGAAACAATAAAAAGAAAAACAATTAATTCCCTGAAAACAGTACATATCCAGTGCATATATGTCAGTATACTTTAGTCAGTGATACAAATTCTAGAAAGCAAAACACACAATTACTAATTGATAGCAAATATTTAAAAGAATTCTGAACAATTTGACAAAAAAGTGGACTTTATTATTAAATGGGCACAAAACTTGACCCCATTGCTTTTTTGTAAGGTAGAACAGGGGGCTGGTTATATGTTGAAGAATACAGCTGTAAACTGCACTCTGTATTCTATTGACACCTTTTTTAAGGAGTCCAAAAAAAAAAATGGTGGAGTATTGTTCCACAAACACCTTTAGTCATTGACCTTGTCTATAATAGATTGAGATCATTGTACAATTCTGTCTTCTTTCTGGTGGATAGGTATTGCAGATATGTATTCCATAATGTTTATATTTTGTAAAAACTTTAAGATGATAAATCAAAGAAACTTAAGTTGGTAACATAACCATTTGTGACAACTGATGTTCAGCACAATAACAGTTGTATGCAAACCTTTTTCTCATATTACTGAGTTTTTTACTTGTAATGTAATACATGTAATCTACCTGTGTTGTGGATTGCAGGCAGTTTTACACACTTTCCAGAAGATGGAGCTTTTCGCATTTGGTTGAGCTTGTCGATTCTCAGGTTCTCTAGTTTTCTCAGGGCTGAAGCTCCTGCAGTACCAATAGACTCCACTGAAGGAATATCATCCAAGTTGGAAAGGTCCTCAAAGCTACCTCCTGTATTGGCATTCATTTCTACTCCACTGTCATTGTTGTTGGTGCTACCTAATGGAGACCTCTCACTGCTGCAAGATGACTGTCCTCCGGGGCTAGCTTGGGACTTCTGCACAAAGGTAAAATAAAAATAGCAATACCAGTAATATAATGGGTTCTTTTTGTAATAAAATGCTTAAAGGACATGTATCACCTAGATTTCCTTTTACAGATTAGAGTTAGATACTAAATAGAGATGAGCGAACCTCGAACATGCTCGAGTCGATCCGAACCCGAACTTTCGGCATTTGATTAGCGGTGGCTGCTGAAGTTGGATAAAGCCCTAAGGCTATGTGGAAAACATGGATATAGTGATTGGCTGTATCCATGTTTTCCAGACAACCTTAGAGCTTTATCCAAGTTTAGCAGCCCCAGCTAATCAAATACCGAACTTTTGGGTTCGGATCGACTCGAACCTGAACCCGGTTCGGTCATCTTTAATACTAAAACATGTTATTTTATTCTAATCTATTTCTATTGTTTTATTACACTTTTTGTACATTGTTATGAGGGCACCCATCTTGCCCGAGCTGTTTTTAACAGCAACACTCATGGACACAGACCACAATAGACAGACTATGCCCCCTTGAGATGAATTGGTAACATTAAAGAGCATACTGTGTGACCTTTAAAGAGGTAATTTCATGGCTGCAGCTCTGATCACAATACAGACCTGACAGATTTCTTTTAATAGTTAAAGAACTGGAAATTGCCTGCAACATAATTCTTAATAATAATAGTCTCCTATTTATATAGTGCCAACATATTCCGCAGCACTTCTGGGGGTATATATATACAGACAAAATCAGACATTACAGAGATCCACATGTGATTATCAAGGCAAACATAAGGAGCTGTTTTTTATGTCATCTCTTATGTGATCATATTCATAGAAAAAGATACTGTAATAACTTTAAAAAAGTTCTTACCAAGGACATATCTGGCACAGCCAGTCTTCCCTCCTCTTTTCGGGTCTGAGAGGAGCTTGATTCTAAATCTTGCTGGATGTCACACTTAATTCCTGGGGTCATGCCACCTTCCTGGGGTGCATGACTGCGAGGCTGACCGTCCCCTCTGTGCTTCTTTGTAATGTGTGCCTCAGGACCATGAACTGTCTTCACATGCTTTCTGAGAGAACTGGGATCTGTGTATCTCTTGGTACATCCTGGGATCTTGCACACATAGGGTTTCTAAATAAAATGCGAAGATTGTTAAGCTATACTTTATTTATAGTTTTAACTTTTTTGCATGTTTAATAATGTCATAGACGACCTATCCTACCTCATTGGAGTGAGTGCGGTTCTGGTGCTTGGCTCGGTCAGAGGCGTTGGAAAAGGCCTTGTTACAGCCTTCATGTTCACATACATAAGGCTTCTCGCCAGTGTGGGACCGCAGGTGAGTTTTCAGGTTCTCAAGGCGTGAGTAAGCTTTGTTGCAACCCTCAAACTTAAAAAACAAAACAAAATACAAACTTGTTTAATTACCACTGCATATATAGTGCCAACATAGTACTCAGTGCTGTACGGAGATTGCCATGATACACATAATTTTCTCCAGCGAATCTTACAATCTAATTTTCTTGTCTTAGCGATAGTCATGAGATATCCACAGGCATGGCTCTTTTTTTGGTACCTCAATCACCGGAAGCCACAAAAAATGTATGAGAAGTAAGGGTCTCTCATTCTCAAGATAGGTGCAGGTCCCAGAGGAGAGACCCTAATTTATCAGTTATTTATAGCCACAGAATATATCATAAATGTTTATATAGAAAATCCCCTTTAGGTAACTTCAAGTAGAATTAGGGTGGGTTCACACTACGGAATTCTTGCGGATAAACTCAGCTGAATTCCGTCGGCTGTCCGCGCGCACGGCCGCGCGCCTTTCCACCAGCTCCATAGACACCATTCTATGGGCCGGTGTATTCCGCTATCCGCCGAAAGAAGTGACATGTCACTTCTTTCGGCGGATAGCGGAATACGCCGGCCCATAGAATGGTGTTAATGGAGCAGGTGGAAAGGCGCACGGCCGTGCGCTCGGACAGATAGCGGAATTCCGCAGACATTATCCGCGAGAATTCCTCAGTATGAAACCACCCTTACACCACAAAAAGTTGTTGTTGCCCATCTAACAAAATACAAATGTTCTCTCAGCTCACCCCAGGAAGTTTGCCAATATCCATGTAACTTACTGTGCACTTGTGAGGTTTCTCTCCAGTGTGTCTCCTCATATGGACAACCAGCATGTATTGGGCCTTGAATGGTCGGAGCTCCCGAGAGCAGTCCTGCCAGTGACATACAAACTCTTTCTTCTCCCCATGGATATGTTCGTTATTAATGTGCTGTTAGAAAGCAGTTAGTTGAACTGCATTAGTGTATTGACACAGGTTTATCTTTAAAAATATTGTCCAGGATTAAAAAATGTAGTTGATTTCTTCCAAAAACAGCGCCTCACCTGTCCACAGGTTGTGTTTGGTATCACAACCTGGCTCCTTGTTGCAATACTGCACACAAACTCAGGACAAGAGTGGTGCTGTTTTTGGAAGATGGGGGAGATTTATCAAACATGGTGTAAAGTAGAATTGTCTCAGTTGCCCCTAGCAACCAATGAGATTCCACTTTTCATTCCTCACAGATTCTTTGAAAAATGAAAGGAATGGAATCTGATCGGTTGCTAGGGGCAACTAAGACAATTCTACTTTACACCAGTTTGATAACTCTCCCCCAATGTCAAGATTTTACTAGAGTAGGCTGTCTTACATGGACAAGATGTTCCTGGGTATCAAACTCTTTAGTGCAGCTTTCCCAATGACAGTTTGTCTCATAAACAGTTTCGGGCTCGTGTTTCCCATCTTCCTTTTCCAAGTCATCCCGTCCATCCAGCAAACCAAGTAAAGGATCCTATTTACCAAAAGAAAAAAAGTTTGGAAAATACATTTTGGTAAATCTTCATAAATAATTCCAGACTTCTATCTTTTTTATTATAACAAAGAGCTTTCATTAAAGGGGTACTCCGGCAGGCGGGGGGGGGGGGTGCTATTTTGGGATCTGGCCGGGGGGGGGGTGGCTGATGGAAACGACGTTCACTCACCTCCCCGGATCCAGCGTCGGGTCCCGTATCGCGGCACTCCGGTCCAAGGGTGACCGGCCGCATCCTGGTGTCTGATGTGGGCTCGAGACATGACGTCAAGTCTACCCAGCCAATCAGTGACAAAGGCGGGATATGAGCGGACTTGAAACCGATCCCGCCTCTGTCACTCACTGGCTGAGCGGACTTGAGACGTCACGTCTCGAGCCCGCGTCAGACACCAGGAAGCGGCCAGGGACCGGAGCGCCGCGATACGGGACCCGCTGCTGGAATCGGGGAGGTGAGTGGACGTTGTTGCCCTCAGCCACCTCCTCCCCGGCCAGATCCCAAAATAGCCCCCCGCGGAGTACCCCTTTAATGGCCACCCAACACTTCTATACTAGAGATGAGCGAACTTGCCGAATGTTCGAGTTCGCATGAATACAAGCGATTGTTATTTGAAGCCTGCTGCCTGGAAAAGGTGGATGCAGCCTGAGGACTACCTAGAAAACATGGATACATCCAACACTGGTGGCATTTACCCACTTTTCTTTCTTGTAAGGGCAGACATTGACGGAATGTGGTGCCAGTACTATAAGCAGAGGATGCCAACAGATCTTGCTTGCAAAAATCTCATGTTAATTTTAAGCTTTAGGCTATGTTCACACACTGTTGAAATGATGGCTGTCATTTAACAGCAAATAATGGGCTTTATTATATATATATATATATATATATATATATATACGGTTGTCATTTTGTTGGTGTGTGAACATAGCCTAAAAGTGATAAGGTTCGCAATTTTGTCTATATGCAATACCTATGCACCTGTAAACTATAACTGTCACTAATATAGGTGTATTGCAAAACAGCCGTTATATTGCTACTACAGCTACCACAAACTACAAAGGAAAAGAACAAATGCTGATTTTAATAGCAAAAACTCTTGTATCTTTATTGAATATATATATTTTAAAACAATTAATAAAAAGAGAGACAAACCAAACAATAAAAGAACGGTGGCTATCCTGGAGGTGTTCTTAATATAGCACAATCATATAGGCAAGGATCCCTGACCAACAACCTACATCAAAGTAAAGGGGGATGCATTCTCAATGACAGGCAGTAGGACAATATATAGATAATATAATAAAATAAAGTGCTAGTGCATGCAAATCATAAAATAGTCCGACGCTTAAATAAATAAGTTACTTATCCGCCCCTCATCCACTATTATTTGCCCCACAACATCTAGAGATCCAGCCAATTCAATACCTTTTATGGTCAATCACAGTGTCTATCCTCCAGGACGCCACCACCCCGACGCGCGTTTCGTTGCCTTCGTCCGGGGGTCCAACAGATCTTTCTTGCAAAAATCTCATGTTAATTTTAAGCTTTAGGATATGTTCACCCACTGTTGAAATGATGGCTGTCATTTAAAAGCAAATATTGGGCTTTATTATTTATATATATATATATATATATATATATATACACTCACCGGCCACTTTATTAGGTACACCATGCTAGTAACGGGTTGGACCCCCTTTTGCCTTCAGAACTGCCTCAATTCTTCGTGGCATAGATTTAACAAGGTGCTGGAAGCATTCCTCAGAGATTTTGGTCCATATTGACATGATGGCATCACACAGTTGCCGCAGATTTGTTGGCTGCATATCCATGATGCGAATCTCCCGTTCCACCACATCCCAAAGATGCTCTATTGGATTGAGATCTGGTGACTGTGGAGGCCATTTGAGTACAGTGAACTCATTGTCATGTTCAAGAAACCAGTCTGAGATGATTCTAGCTTTATGACATGGCGCATTATCCTGCTGAAAGTAGCCATCAGATGTTGGGTACATTGTGGTCATAAAGGGATGGACATGGTCAGCAACAATACTCAGGTAGGCTGTGGCGTTGCAACGATGCTCAATTGGTACCAAGGGGCCCAAAGAGTGCCAAGAAAATATTCCCCACACCATGACACCACCACCACCAGCCTGAACAGTTGATACAAGGCAGGATGGATCCATGCTTTCATGTTGTTGACGCCAAATTCTGACCCTACCATCCGAATGTCGCAGCAGAAATCGAGATTCATCAGACCAGGCAACGTTTTTCCAATCTTCTACTGTCCAATTTCGATGAGCTTGTGCAAATTGTAGCCTCAGTTTCCTGTTCTTAGCTGAAAGGAGTGGCACCCGGTGTGGTCTTCTGCTGCTGTAGCCCATCTGCCTCAAAGTTGGACGTACTGTGCATTCAGAGATGCTCTTCTGCCTACCTTGGTTGTAACGGTTGGCTATTTGAGTCACTGTTGCCTTTCTATCAGCTCGAACCAGTCTGCCCATTCTCCTCTGACCTCTGGCATCAACAAGGCATTTCCGCCCACAGAACTGCCGCTCACTGGATGTTTTTTCTTTTTCGGACCATTCTCTGTAAACCCTAGAGATGGTTGTGCGTGAAAATCCCAGTAGATCAGCAGTTTCTGAAATACTCAGACCAGCCCTTCTGGCACCAACGACCATGCCACGTTCAAAGGCACTCAAATCACCTTTCTTCCCCATACTGATGCTCGGTTTGAACTGCAGGAGATTGTCTTGACCATGTCTACATGCCTAAATGCACTTAGTTGCCGCCATGTGATTGGCTGATTAGAAATTAAGTGGTAACGTGCAGTTGGACAGGTGTACCTAATAAAGTGGCCGGTGAGTGTGTATATATATATATATATATATATATATATATATATATATATATACAGTATATATATATATATATATATATATATATACAGTATATATATATATATATATATATATATATACAGTATATATATATATATATATATATATATATATATATATATATATATATATATGGTTGCCATTTTGTTGGTGTGTGAACATAGCCTAAAAGTGGTAAGGGTACAGTGAGGGACCTTGATACCCAACATAATTTATATTTATACATTTGGGGGAGATTTATCCAATGGTGTAAAATATAGACTGGTGTAAACTGCCCACAGCAAGTTCTGGTAATATGATAGAGGAGCTGTGATTGGTTGCTGTGGGCAGTTTCCACCAGTCTGTATTTTACACCTTTTCATAAATATGGGCTTTGGTGTCCTACAAAAAAAAAATTATTCTTTTTTTTTTTTTAAATACTACCTAACCTTACCATTTATCAATATACTACATGTGGATTTGGGTTTTGTTGTTTGGTTTAGTAAAGTATAGATTGTCTCTGACACTTGATAAAGAAATATATACAGTGGTATATTGAATAAACTACTGTAAAATATCAATCTACCTGTGTCCCAGCAGAAGCTGGACTTGAGATGTCACCCTCTGATCCATCTTCCAGACGTTTAGTATTCATAGCTTCTAATCCTGTGCTAGATAGTGGCTCTGACTTCAGCTAAAGCAAGGAAGAAAATGTTATTAAATTAGTTGTAGATAGGATTCAGTGTGTGAGAAGCTCCATTAATGCTGGTGCCAGCCATCTTTCAAGAGGTGTTCCAGCAAAAAAAAACAACTGATGGCCTATCCTTTAAGAGTAATTGTAGAATTGCCTGTTTATGTTAAGCTGTGCATAAACATTAAAATATTTTTTGCAAAGAAGGAACTACCCACCTGACAGTGCTTGATAGAGGAGCGAGACTGCAGTACACCTACTCCTCTGCTGGACAAGTGCTCATGGGAATTGTAAGACATTAAAGGGTTTGATCCATAGGATGTCCCTTGTGGTCTCTGGTGATTAAGGCAATTTGGATACCCAAGGGAAGGACTGTAAATAGAGACAACACAATATAAGGAGTTATAAGTTATCTAATCATTTACATAGAGAAACAGATATGTTGAAATTGCTCAATATAGAATTAAAGGGGTTGTCAGATGCTGTTTCTTTTTTTTTATGTAAAAAGGCTGAGATTAAAAAAAAAGAAAATTGTTCCCCCACTTTTCAGACAGTGCCTGCCCCCCCCCCCAATTTACTACTTACAGGTCTCCTTTCCATACATAGGAAATGACCTGCCATAGCCAGTGATTGGCTGAGCATGCATTTCCCTGTGTGAACACAGGGAACATGAAGTGTGATCTGTGGGGATACAGTATATCATCAGAACAGCAGCAGCTTGGGATCAGGCAGGTGTGTACAGCTGTTTTAGTCCAGCCTGATCACTTAGAAAAAAAGGATATAAAATGCTGGACAACTTCTTCAATTTAAGATTATCTTCATATGCAGAAAAAAGTGATAAAACAATATAGAATATGGATTATATAGATTATAAGTTTACAAATACATAAAATATAAAGGGAGATTTCACTGGAAAACCTCTTTAAAGGAGTTATCCAGATCTACAAACCATGGCCACTTTCTTTCAGAGACAACACGATTCTTGTCTCGACTTTTCAGGTGTGGTTTGCAATTAAGCTCCATTCAATTCACTGGAACTGAGCAGCAAAACCCCACTCAAGCTGGAGACAAGAGTGGGGCCGTCTCTGGAAGAAAGTGGCCATGTTTTTGTAGCGCTGGATAACCCCTTTAATCCTTTAGAAAATAGTTTCATTTTTTCACCATAGAGGCGTGCAGATGTTAGCCCTGAGGTTTGACCTGGCCCCCCCATCACATACCAAAACAGCAGTATTATAAATGGCATACATATTCTATAACTGCTTGTTGTACATAACCTACTGTATCCAAAGACTTGGTGGACTCCTAAAGCCCTCACCCAAGCACTCAGCCAAGGCTGTAATACCCATGTTTGCTAGGGGTAATAAAAGGGGTAGGGGTAATAACAGACATCAGGTTGTATCAGATTGCTTACTGTAAGATGTAAACTATTAAACAATGTTAGCTGTGTTCATTGCTATGCACTATCCTGCTTAATTAGGCTGGGTTCACACACTGTATATTTCAGGCAGTATTTGGTCCTCAAGTCAGGTCCTCATAGCAACCAAAACCAGGAGTGGATTGAAAACACAGAAAGGATCTGTTCACATAATGTTGAAATTGAGTGGATGGCCGTTATATAACGGTAAATAACTGCCATTATTTCAATATAACAGCCGTTGTTTTAAAATAACAGCAAAAATTTGCCATTAAATGACAGCCATCCACTCAATTACAACATTATGTGAACATAGCCTTTCTGTGTTTTCAATCCACTCCTGGTTTTGGTTGCTATACAGCCTCACAAATACAGCCTCAAATATACATAGTGTGAACCCAGCCTAAAAATGTATTTAAACAGTTGCTTTGTTTTTATACCTGATTGTTCCTATTGATAAATGACCATAGGAGCCATTGGCTGAGGAACATCTGGAGTTGATAAAAGCCACCAGGGAGTTAGGGGATGTACGGATCATGGTCTGCAGGTCAATACTAGCGTCTGATAGTGGAGATATAGACATCGCTCTCTTCTTGCTTAACTTCACTGAACTTCTAGGAGTGGAGAAACGAGATCCTGAATGGGGAGGAAAAACACCAAATGATTGACAGGAAACACCAAACTAAATGATTTTTTTTTTTAAATGCACCGTCCCTCTTATGGTAATATGTATTCAAAAAGTTGTCTTGGTTTTATTGAAATGGTTTAATTACTTGGTAGGAAAAAGTTATGTTGGGCCCTTATGTCTGCACCATTTGTGAGATCTATTTACTATTATTAAATAGGGATATATTACACAAGAAGCAAAGACATTTGTGCTAAAGGTTACTATTTAGCTCCAAGAGGTGGTCTTTAGAAGGTGCAATACTCAACTGTTAGTATTAGGCCTACAGTATATATGGGGTTTTAATTTATAGATATTTAGGCAAATAATCACTGATTATCAGCAAACTACGGTCTTGATAATGTGAAGGAAATTAGTTATGGATTTTGCATTGGTGTATAGGAGCCTCAAATTACACCTCTGGTCTACATCTATATAAAGGACACATGTATATATTGTCACCTATGATTTTATTTTTGACATCCAGAAAATTTCCAGGAAACTACTCACCATCTGCAGAAGGCATTTGTTCATTGGCTTGTGCAAGGCTGAACCCATGTTGGCTGGTCATTAGGTTGTTCTGGTGGCAGTAAGGCATATCGCTCATGCCTGAAAACCAAATTACACAAAGATGCATGACAAAGACAAAAACAAAATGGCTCCAAAGTAATAGCATAAACACAGTTCATTATACATGATGAAGCTAATAATAAAAATAAGGGGTATACACAAGAAGTAACATGGTTCATACCATCCCTCTCATCTGTATATGTGTCCAGAATGCACGTGCAATCTGAAAACAATGGTGGCGCTCCATAAGTGAGTCTTATCTTCCCTTACAGAGTGGGGAACGCCTCCCATTATCGCTGCAGCAGCATCACTAGTGTAATATGTGATTTGGTCTCCTAAAGCAAAGTGTCCACAGTAGTCAATAAAGCAAGTATTTTGTTTGTTTGGGCAAAGAGAGAGGAGCAGCACCACCTTATACTCATTCTGAGCACTTTGCTGATGAGTCAAATTGATGCAGAACCACTGGCATTGATTTGTTTCATTGATGACTATAAGAGGAGCACTCAAGGAGTATGGTACTGTATGAGGGTCACCATTATTTGGAGTTAAGCACTTCGGGGTACTATTACTGTGTGAAAAACATAATTGTGGTATTGAGGCACTATCACTGTGTGTGAACACAAGGGAAGGGACAAATAGGCAACATTACTAAAGGTAACCTATTAGGCCCCCTTCATGATTCATTCTTAATGAATATTAATGGTATATATTGAGATGTTGGCAAAGTGCGATGGCCAGGAGAAATGATAAAGGCAGTCTGGCTGGATAAAGAGAAAAAGAGAAAGTGAACACCTTCAATCTCAGAGGTTACCTGTGAGTCACTGGATGTAACTGCACTGTAATCACTTATATGGGCTACGAAGCAAGTGTAGAATTAACATCTACCACTATATGCTCACTGTATTAAAGAAATAGTATTGTTTGTGATTTTTATTCTTTGACAGTATAGTAACATTCAATTGTTATGCAGTGGCAATGTGTGCTCTTGTTCTGACGGTAATATTTGGTAAGTATGTTATACAGAGACTATGGGGCACATTTATCAAAAATGCTTCCCTGGTGTAAAAACTTTGTGACTATTTGCAGCTTTGAGTTGTACTAGCCAAGTTGGTGGGACCTTGTACAGAGAGGCCATAATTTCACAGAAAGGGGGCTAGAAGACGTACAATGTGGTTAAAATGTTTAATACTGACATATAGGCAGCCTCAGATGTGCCTTTTATTTATCAAGAGGTGTGCACCTCTTCATAAAACTAGCATGTTAGTCCCCTGCTATGTTTACTTAAAAGAGGTTTTCTAGGCAAGATATACTGATAATCTGTCCATAGGATCGGTCATACAGTCACCAATCAGTCCGGCGCTCACACAGTGACCAGGGCTAGAGGCAGTTGGTTCTGTATACTGTGAAATTCCGGACTTCTTTGCTTTCTCTCCTGGTAAAGCAGGGCTGTATACTACAGTGGACGTTGCTGTGCAGAAGATGTGGCTGCTGATGTTTGGGGAGAAAACATTACATCCTTGCTCAGCCAGCTGACAACAAGGGAAGTGTGGCCAAAGCTTCAGTATTACATTATTTTTAACCCCCTGCCCTGTTAAGAAAACCCTGTGTATAATAATAATAATAATAATAATCTGATAGGTGATGAAACTACATTTCAGGTCAGAGTTTATGACATTTCTAAATAGATATAAAAGAATAGCATAAGTATGCACCGTTTGATGCTAATCCAAAAGAACAGTAATTATCAGACATTGTGTCTTTTTACTGAATCATCTCACAGCTGGCTGCCATCAGACCAGTGGCGTAGCTACCGCAGTCGCAGCGGTTGCCGCTGTGACTGGGCCACTACCAAGGGGGGGCCCGCGAGGCCCCCGCTTGCCACTGCACTGCCGTCCTCCCACTCCCTCTTGTGATCGCAAGCAATGTTTTGCTTGCGATCACAAGAGGGAGGCTGGGACGGGCCCCGGCTGACTTGCAGCTCCCTGGCTCTGTCCCCGGCAGCACACATACCAGTGAGCTCTGTGTGCGCCGGTGAAGTACTTCCGGAGCAGGGAGCGTCTCACTGGTGTGTGTGCTGCATAGTTTTTCCGTGATTGTCCCGCTTCTGAGAAGACAGCCCCGGCAAAACCGTGTCCCAGGAGGCCCCACCTCCTGCCATGGGAAGCCCTGCCCCCGCCAGTGCGGGTGACATTGTTCATGCAAGCAGGGACAGGAGTGCTGGGAAACCATACAGGTGAGTATAGCGTTTTTTGTTTTAAATACAGATGATGGGTGTAGTGGTATGATGATAAAGGAACAAGAGGATGATGAGGATGTAGTGGTATGATGATAAAGGAACAAGAGGATGATGAGGATGTAGTGGTATAAAGGAACAAGAGGATGATGGGGGTGTAGTGGTATGATGGTAAAGGAACAAGAGGATGATGAGGGGTGTAGTGGTATGATGGTAAAGGAACAAGAGGATGATGAGGATGTAGTGGTATGAAGGAACAAGAGGATGATGAGGGGTGTAGTGGTATGATGATAAAGGAACAAGAGGATGATGAAGGGTGTAGTGGTATGATGGTAAAGGAACAAGAGGATGATGATGAGGATGTAGTGGTATGATGCTGAAGGAACAAGAGGATGATGAGGATGTAGTGGTATGATGCTGAAGGAACAAGAGGATGATGATGAGGATGTAGTGGTATGATGCTGAAGGAACAAGAGGATGATGAGGATGTAGTGGTATGATGGTAAAGGAACAAGAGGATGATGATGAGGATGTAGTGGTATGACAAAGGAACAAGAGAATGATGAGGGGTGTAGTGGTATGATGCTGAAGGAACAAGAGGATGATGAGGATGTAGTGGTATGAAGGAACAAGAGGATGATGAGGGGTGTAGTGGTATGATGATGGAACAAGAGGATGATGAGGGGTGTAGTGGTATGATGATGGAACAAGAGGATGACGAGGGGTGTAGTGGTATAATGCTGAAGGAACAAGAGGATGACGAGGGGTGTAGTGGTATAATGCTGAAGGAACAAGAGGATGATGAGGGGTGTAGTGGTTTGATGGAGGAACAAGAGGGTGATGAGGATGTAGTGGTATGATGAAGGAACAAGAAAGTGATGAGGGGTGTAGTGGTATGATAAAGGAAGAAGAGGGTGATGAGGATGTAGTGGTATGATGAAGGAACAAGAGGGTGATGAGGATGTAGTGGTATGATGAAGGAACAAGAGGATGATGAGGGGTGTAGTGGTATGATGAAGGAACAAGAGAATGATGAGGAGTGCAGTGGTATGATTCTGAAGGAACAAGAGGATGATGAGGATGTAGTGGTATGATGCTAAAGGAACAAGAGGATGATGAGGGGTGTAGTGGTATGATGAAGGAACAAGAGGATGATGAGGATGTAGTGGTATGATGATGATGGAACAAGAGGATGATGAGGGGTGTAGTGGTATGATGATGATAGAACAAGAGGATGATGAGGGGTGTAGTGGTATGATGAAGGAACAAGAGGGTGATGAGGATGTAGTGGTATGATGAAGGAACAAGAGGATGATGAGGGGTGTAGTGGTATGATGAAGGAACAAGAGAATGATGAGGGGTGCAGTGGTATGATTCTGAAGGAACAAGAGGATGATGAGGATGTAGTGGTATGATACTAAAGGAACAAGAGGATGATGAGGGGTGTAGTGGTATGATGAAGGAACAAGAGGATGATGAGGATGTAGTGGTATGATGATGATGATGATGGAACAAGAGGATGATGAGGGGTGTAGTGGTATGATGATGATAGAACAAGAGGATGATGAGGGGTGTAGTGGTATGATGAAGGAACAAGAGGGTGATGAGGATGTAGTGGTATGATGAAGGAACAAGAGGGTGATGAGGATGTAGTGGTATCATGCTGAAGGAACAAGAGGATGATGAGGGGTGTAGTGGTATGACAATGAGGGAACAAGAGGATGTTGGGGGGTGTAGTGGTATGATGATGAAGGAACAAGAGGATGATGAGGGGTGTAGTGGTATGATGATGAAAGGGCGGGAGGATGATGAAGGGGTATTAGTATGATAATGGAGGAGGATGAAGGGGGTAGTAATATAAAGATGGAGGGGCAGGAGGATGAAATGGGTAGTAGTATGATGATGGAGAGGCAGGAGGATGAAGAAACAGTAGTATTATGATGGAGGTGGTTGTAGTATGATGATGAGGGGCAGGAGGATGAAAGGGGTAGTAGTATAACACGGGGGGGGGCATCTATAAGGGGGATTACACGGGGGGGGGGGAATACAATAGGGCATGTACTATAGAGGACCACACAGAGGGGGGCATATACTATAAGGGGGTCACATAGAGTCAGCCTACCCACTAAATGAAGGTGTAAAGGGGCAAATACAGATGTGCAGTTTGTAGAGAGATGAGGATGGTGACAGAGTGAGGGGCCTAATATGTTTGTCTGACAGATTCTGTGGATTCGTGGCTCAGAGAAGTTCTCATAATGGCCCAGGGCAGATGGACAAGATGAAAAAGGAAGAACGATCAGAGAAGACGTCCCCTATGAGTCACTTGATATAACTGCACGATAATGTATATGGTGTATAGAACCTGTGTAGAGCTGGGGCTACCTTTATATGACTATATAATATTTGCCCCTTGTATACTGTTATTATTGGCAATATTGGTCTCAGTATACAGGATTTGGTTAGTAACAGTATGGCGGTAATATGTATGGTGATATTTCCTATATACTGGTATTATTGGTAATATCGGTCTTGAGATATATATATACCAATAGCATCGAGGAAGGGGGGGCCCAAGTTGACCTCTTGCACCAGGGCCCAAGAGACATTAGCTACGCCCCTGCATCAGACTGTTAAGTGGGAAAACTATAACCTTTGTTTGACCTTGACTCCATAATCTGCATCTATCTATCCCATCATGACCAGATACTGACCTTCAGCCATGACATTGGGTGACCTCAGGTAACAGTGTTCAACATAACTGTTCATAGGAGGGTTCATAGAATTGAACATTGCAGGCGGGCACTGGCGGGAAGCCATTATGTGAGCAATTTCTAGTCAGTGGCACATTTATTCCTACAAAAAAAGAGAAAATTGTATACAAAATTGCATCATATATACAAAGTATCAACAGACTATATACAAACTATATACATTTATATACAGACAGACACACCATTTTAGGCTTACTTATAGCAACAAGCCATTACACAGTGTATTACACAGTCTTTCTTATGTCAGTGGGAACTGTGTAAAGTCTCATTTCACCAGTAGAGGTGCTGTGAGTTTCCCAGCATATCACAGCTGATTGCTGAGAGTCCTAGCAGGAAAAATCCCTGTTATAAGTTTGAAGAGTTTGACAGGGTTACTGGTTGGGCATCATTGCTCTGGAATTACTGACTATCCAGTGTAATTTGCAAATATACCAGCAGGTGGTGCTAGAATAGTGCATGTACTTAGTTGGCAAAGTATGTCCAAATAAAGCTGCAGAAAATGTACTTAACTAATTTAACATCTGTAACATGATGGAATTATCCAACCCGGCCTGATGATGCTTGGAATATTCAGTCTATGAAATGTAGGTGGTCCAAGTAAAACTAGACAGTAGCTGGAAATGTTAATGTAAATCGAATCTTTCTATTCCTTATGATTGAATATATGGTAAAAGCGTTAAAGTAACAGCCCCGTAATAGAAAACACGGCTCATCAGTTACACAGAGGTTTATGAGACAGCAATATGATGGATGGGTTATTGTTGCTCCACTTCAACAGGACAGACGCAGGGTCTTTTCTTACCACCCACACATTTAGTGCATCTTTTTACTTGGGTCTGTGTTCTATTTTTAACCCTTTATGACACTTGCATGTGCACACTTTGCAGAAAACTGTTTTGGCTTTGCAATTTCTACACAAAGAACAGTTGAAGCAATAATCATTGTATCTAAAGGGATCTAATCTGTGGATATCTGTTCCATCTGACATCTGTATGTTGAGTTTTATGTAGCAGCTACTACCACCATGGTAGCATTGAACAACAATTGGCTGATTCATTCATAAGTCATGGTGAAAATCATTAGAATTAGAGCGACTTATTTCTGCATGTCTGTTGTATAAGGATAAATTCTTCGATAATGAGAACACGTAGGAATTCTTTGTACCTTTGGCCAGCATAAGTCATGGTTAATAGTTGTCGCCTTTTACACCATTTTATAGAAGCTGATGTTGTTCAGGCTTATTGTGAGAAGCCCGTATACATATGGCACACACCGGTGTCAGATAGTAACATGAGATTACCACGGCTGGCTTCATGTACGTCAGCCAAATAATACGCTGAAATTAAACAGGCTGCCTGAAAACTGTGGAATGTACTTTCCCTGCATTTTTATAGGGTGCTGTAAGCATGGAAAGCAATTTGGGCTTGGTTACTGTATTATACATGTACTATACAAAGCTCAGGCCGAATGACCTGCTGAGACTCCATTTATTGCCGCTTGGACAGCGGATCTCTCTGCATGATGCCCACGTATGGCTCTGTAGACAATTACAGAATTTACAGGAACTATCTGGCTAGGTCAAAGGAGGTCAAAGGGAGACAGCTATGTTGCAGACTTGAGCTGTTCAACAGCTGAGATGCTTCATAATGAGGAACAGGTCAGCTGACGCTGCTACTACGCTCCTCCTTCAACTTGGGTGGTATAGGGGAAGACTGAGAGAAGCCAGCCATCCAGTCAGCCAGCATAACAATAGACAAGCTGCATTCAGCAGCTCCCTGAAGGGATCTCTCACTTCCTGACAAGCTGGAATTGGAGAGTCCTAGATGATGTGATTCTTTTTCCTCTAGTCTTCCCAGCTGGACTGCACGTACATATTCTGACATGTCTTCCCACCTGATATAACCATACCTTCCAGTATCACCCAAGTTACACACTGATGCCTCTCATTGCCCACTAACTAATGCCAAAAGTTAAAGGATCAATCAAGGCAATTTTTTCCCCCTATCTGAGAGTAACATAGCGTGCATAATTAATGGGGTATACTGACCTGAATTAACTTATGGCAGGCAGAAACGATGAGTGCTCCAGAACTGTGGCCGTCTCAATGGCAGGAGTGCCGAGGCTCTATTTGTTGTCTGTCCAGAGATAGCTCAAGACCCTATTACATGAAGTAATTATCAGCCGTATTTGGCCATTTACCGGCCATCACAGCCGATAATCGCTTTGTGTAATATGAACATGAACATGTTCATGTAACATGAACGATGTTGGCTGATTGTTGTCTGTGGTTGTCTTTCAACATGTTGAAAGACAAACGACTAAGATAGCAACAATCTGCTGCTTTCGCTGCTGGGCTTTAAATCGTTCAGGGAGCCCCCACGCGGCTCCTTCCCCCCCCCCCCCCCCCCCACCTGCACCTACCCACTTGCTGTTGGCACGTGTAATAGTGGTGGCAGCAAGCGGGGAATGAGGAGCAAGCGAGCGCTGACCTGACAGGTCGGCGCTTGCTTGTTCCAGGAGATTGCCCCGGCTTAAGTACAACACTCGACTTCTCTTGGCTGAGTGCTTCTCTCTCTGCTTTACTGTTCTCCCATCTTAATTAAAGAGTCTGCCTCCATAGACTTATTATAAAATTCAGCGTGAGGAGTACCTAGCCAAGTGCTTCTCCCAGCTCGTTCTAGTGATCAGTGATCAGACCCCGTCATTCCAATCGTTTGACTTGACTCTGTGACATGTCAAAAGTTTTTGTAAATTTCAGGGACATGTTAAAAATTATATTGTGCTGTAAGCTTAGACATATTGAAAACTGCACATCAAAATATTTGGCGAACAGACTCAAGGCAAATGTATGCAACTCTCCATCTTTGCTGAATGGTGGCCACCCATGGCTTTATTAAAAACTGTCAACGGTTAGCAACCACGCAGTTCCATGAACAACCAAGGAGGGGGAGAAATACTGTGGTCCCTATACATAATGCCCCATACGCCTCCCATACGCCATATGCCTCTTCATGGCAACCTGCGAAGAGACGGCAGTCACCCCCAGGCTGGGCGTGGGCCTGGTGCTCTGGCGGAGATATATAGACAACATCATTGTCATATGGGACAGCACACGTGACGATCTTGAGATCTTCATAAATACTCTTAATCAAAATGACTGAAACATAAGGTTAACACCAGTAATAAGTAGATCTGAAATAGAATTCCTTGATCTCCATATACTTGCGTCAGAGGAAGGCTTTGAATGTAGAACCTATCAGAAACCGACAGCCAGAAACAGCTATATTCTCTTTAATAGTTGCCACCTCCCTAGGTGGCTAATCAATGTCCCCACAGGACAGTTCAGAAGACTAAAAAGGAACTGCACAAAATCCGACCAATTTGAGTTTGAGGCCCAGAAATTAACAACACGGTTCCAAGAAAAGAAATATCCAGACACCATTGTACAAAAATCACTAGCTAAAGTTAGAGGACTAGAACGCCAATCATTCTTTAATTCAACATACAAAGCTCCTACAGAAAGAATGGAATCCAACATCCTACCATTCAATTCAGACCATAAGAAAGTGGAAAAACTTATTACAAAAAACTGGCATTTAATTCAAAGAGATAAAACAGTAGGACCCTGCCTTCCACAGAGACACCCAATAGTGTATACCAGAGCTCCCAATTTGGGAATCCAAGTGGCCCCCACTGTCACCAAGAGAACTCAGAATGCCACCACCTCCAGGTCTTGGCTGCAAACACCGGGCTTC
Source organism: Dendropsophus ebraccatus (assembly GCF_027789765.1). NCBI lineage: Eukaryota > Metazoa > Chordata > Amphibia > Anura > Hylidae > Dendropsophus > Dendropsophus ebraccatus. The sequence goes on from NC_091458.1 coordinate 62,998,538, forward strand.
CATAAATGTGGCACATGTGTGGGATGTAAAAATACATCTACCCCCAGACACACCATAAGCGTTATATCAACTTCCAACAACTATAAGATGAACATCAAGGAATGCTTGACGTGTAATTCCAAAGGAGTCATTTACGTTATACAGTGCAACTGTCCCAAACAATATGTGGGTAGGACAAAAAGACAGCTAAAAATTTGAATTATGGAACACATTCGTAACATCAGAAAAGGTGAAATGACTCACCTCCTCTCATCCCACTTTAAAGAGACGCATCAGTTTGATCCTTCCCAATTATCCTTTCTAGCCATACAAAGTGTACAGAAGGACTGGAGAGGGGGCGACTTTATTAGTAAGATGTCAAGGATAGAATCCCAGAGAATATTTTTACTTGGTAGCCTTGAACCTAGGGGCCTGAATGCCGAGATGGAGGTTTATGCTTTTTTGATATTTTATATATGACTATATATGTCCTTTTGCACCCCCCCTCCCCTCCCCCCCCCGGCTATCTCGATGCCACAGCCACCTCCGTGCCTAGCCGTTCTCCACAGCGCCGGAGCCGTCTCTGCCTCCTTGGTCCCAGCCAACCCATTCCCCACTCATGCCTCTAGTTGGTATCACATAGACCAGCCATCATTCTGTTACCTGAAATAAATCCTTTGGTTCCTAATTTACAAGATGCGTTCTTCAAGTAATTCTCCTAGAACATGAGTATAGTCCAGCAATTTATATTCATTCTCTATTAATTTTTATTATTTTTATTCAATTTCATTTTTCCCTCATCTCACAATCGATCTGTTTTTGATGTATTAGTTTATTCCTTTTGATGTATAAGTCCACTCTTAATATGAACCCGAGAGCTATATGTATTTGAATTCATGCATAAATTCACATGATGCGATTATCATGCGGTTTGTAAGGGAAAATCATTCCCTCAAAATATAAGTATTACCCATTTATTCATTCATCCATCTATCTTATTTATTCACTCAATATTCCAAAATCCATTATTTATTTTTCCACTTTTTTTATGTTTTATTATTCTTCACTTCTGTATGTGTTAGTACATATCATGAACCTGAGAACTACATCTAATCGAAATCATACATCTGATCATCATATATTCTTTTATAAGCACTGGTCCAAACTATCCAAACCTCCCCTACCTTTCGATATATCCAACATCCCTTGATTATTTATCCATTTATTAATCTATTCATACATACACCCATATATCTACCATTTTATGATCTACAATTTCGATTATATACACCAGATCACTATACATGATCTTAGAGACATCAGTCAAATCTCTTCTATATTTTCCACCATATATATATTACATATTTACTCATGTTCACACACTATGTCTTGTCCGAGCGTTTTCTATGATATATCTTTTCATTTCTGCAAATTCACATAATACGGCCTCTCTGGATGCTCCCATGTTACATGTTTGATGAGGATCGACTTTTACAGCCCACCTATCTATTGATGTACATTATAGGAATTTGATGTTTTATTTTAACATTGTATGTTTGTTACATAATTTGTCCAAGATAAGTGTCCAACCAACTTCATAACCCTTTGAGAGCTTATAAAATCTCTAAATCTCTTTGAGAACTCCCACTAAGTCCGGGTTTTCCTTATCATCCGACATTGTTATCAATCTGACTAATGAGAGACTAATGAGATACCAATGAGTGACCAACTATAAATGTCCCCGGAGGAGGGGACCACAAAGATTGCCAACACTGCTATTGCTTACCACTGCCACTGACAAAGGGGTTAATCATTATAACCTTGAAACGCGTTTGGCGCAATATATGAACTGTTTATCACAAACTATTTCAATTTGCAAGACATACCGCTATTGGGGGGCCCCCCGCTATCCTTCCCACACGACCAATCTACGGCAACTATCTGCTACTTCCACCAGCATCTCACCCTAGATGGAGATACCCGAGGTGAGAACGAGGTCGTAGAACGAGGCCGGGATACAGAACGAGGCAGCGATACAGAACGAGGCCGGACAATGGCGCGCGAACGCCAACACCACGAGGACGCGCTGCAAGAGCCTCTCCAGCCCAGACCGAGTGATTACAACTGGCAGCCTCCGCAGGAGGGAGAGAGCCACGACAGCAGCCATCACCTTGATTGGGATGGGTGAGCGGCGTCACAGACGCCATCCTTTATACCTAAAGTGCAATAAGTGTGACTTAACCTGGCCATTATCAGGTGTCTCGCTATAACAGTTACCGCGAGCTGCGAGACACACGAACACTAGAAGGACCACAAGTCCAATATTAACTGTGACCTAAAAATCAAAACGATCTGAGGTCTGAAATAACACTTCTAACAATACATTGAACTAATGCTCATTGGCCAGTACCCAGCGGTATTACATTCACTTTTCAACTATCCTTTTTTCCAATTCCGTACTTTCACGGCTATCTTTTATGATCTATATATGATGTACATGATGTTTTAAAACCAAGATTTTCACTCATTTTATTTATATATTTTATTATATACTCTAATGATATCATTATTTATATTGCTATTGCATTTCTTTATTAATTAAAACTGTTACATGTAAAGGTTGGGACTTCTTGCGGTCTAGAGGACTAAATTCTATATGTTTTTCTACTGCCCCATACAATCACCTGCCCTAGTTGGTTGGATACACATCAGGTACATATTATAGGTATGGAAATGAACCATGCCATTCCATTGAAGTTTAATTTCCTTCTATCTTAGATGTTCTTCTAATGCTTGTATCTTGCGTTTACCACAGGGCTACATTGTTAAAGCAAAAAATTAACATCAGGGTGCACACCTAAGGGTTAGACCACTGCCCATATCCAGATATAAAACTAGAAGGATTTGGAGCACTCCATGGTAATAGTAATATTTTTTATTTATATAGGGCCAACAGATTCCACAGCACTTTACAATTAAAAACAAACAAAAATATTATTATTTCTCCTATGTAAAAACAACACTGTTTCAACCTCAGGTGCTTAAAAAAGACTTGAGAGAAAGGTTGAAACGTTGCAGTATTTCATATTGGGGCAATAAATATTTGAGATTCTTTTCACCACAGAGTGCTGCAGATTCTTCTATTTTTGTACCATAGGAACCAGACAGAGTATTCTGTAGTCTGTTCACCATATGAGGAGCAATGCATTTGTAGTTTAGGCTTACGCAGACATGTCCATCCCATAACCATTAGCTATGAAATCTATTGGATAGCTAGTGATCAGTGTAAGGAAGCTGATGCTATTTCACTGATAGGGGTAGGACTACAATTTTACCGTCAATGTTAAGCTGTTATGCTGTCACTTGTGTCTGTTTTTTTTTTTTTGCCATATTCATTAATGTGTTGCATGTCCTATGTAAATCTGGAAGGTTTTTCAGAGGTCAAAACTAAAACCCAACCATCCTGCCACAGTAGAAGTGGCTGGTTTTTAGAAAACCGGTTAAAAAATGATGGTTTGATGGTTAACTATCAAACCATCATTGGTAATGTTTATTGGTAAGGGTTCAGGTGATAAGACTGCCGCCAATCGCTAGAATGGAGGAGCAGAAGCACTCAGCAGCGTGCGCTTTGCCCCTTCATCTTTGATATACAGAGATGTATTCCATACACTGCTAATTCCAAGCAATCTACAGAATTATAATGAGAGCCTATGGAACTTCTGTCTGACACCATTATAATTCAGTAGACTGCAGTTATAGCAGAGATGAAGGGGCAGAGCACGCGCTACTGCCCCTTTATTCTAGCAACCATATGGGGTCTCAGCACCCAGACTCCCACCGATACACACTTCTGACATGTTACTATGACACGTCAGAAGTTTTTATACAAGATAGTTACTGTGGCAGTTTTAAAGGACACACCCATGACACCCACAACAAGCCCACTTTTTTATGGGTTTGTTGGGTTTTTAGCAAAATTGTGTTGCACACCTTTAGTGAATATTTCGGAACACTAAACCAACAGGAAAAATGGACAAAAACTGGACAATTTGCTCCTGGGAACATGTTAGTAAATCAGCCCCATTCTGTTTATAAACATTGTTGTGTCATGTACAAATAGATCTCCGAAACAGCTGGCTGATGCTGTAGTTTGCTGATATGGAATCTGTGGAGGGGAGAAGTATGAGTTTTATTGTCTGAGTGTATGGAAACTTATGACTTTAAAGCAAATGTACCATTAGGAACATCGCTTTTTTTTTCACATTAGCTAATCGGCCCTAATGCAGGAAGCCGGTGACACAGTCTTTTTCTTTTTTAAACTGCCACCTGGGTCCCGTTCTCACTGCTGTTCTTTTGCCATGCACCTGCCCGACTCTATGCAGTGAGTACAGGCCTGCCGCCACCCAGTGTGACCATATTCCCTCCCCTCTGTGACACGGCTCCATTCTAATCAAGGGAGCCATGTCACAGAGGGGAGGGAATGGCATGGCTAAAGAATGGCGGCGAATACGGGAAGCAGGCAGCGTTTAAAAAAAAGAAAGGGCTTCGCCACTGGTGGCGATCAGCTAATGGAAAAAAAGGCGGTGTACCTGATGGTACATTTGCTTTAACGGTATGTTTGCTTTATAATGGTATAGTGTGTATATTTGTACATATAATGTAGTTATTAATCTGCTCCTGTGATTTGTAGCCATATGATGAGCAGCAATCCATTGATACCATACTGATTATTTGCTCCCTATTTAATATCTTGGCCAAATTTATCCTTGTGTATGGGTTATAACAGACAGTGTGGTGCCATTTGCCCATTACATAAACTTTATAAATCTGTATATGTGACAGAAGCCAGCAACCAGCTCTCTTACAAGACTACAGCTTGGCCATTTAAAAGTCCAGGATTCCTAAAATGTAAACAAATGAGTAAAATCTTTGGAAGACGTGTTTCAGCATTAGCGAGCGTGATCTGTAAATTTAGTGTTATACCGCATATAGCCTGCATGCTGGTTTTCTAATAAGTTGGATTTTTCTTTTTTTTTTCCCCCCAGGAAATTAACTCTCATTAAATTGTGTTAGTAATGTTCATTTCCAAATGAATTTCCTGCACTGCTCCTGTGTAAAATACCTTAAAATAAAGAATTACTTACATTGTCAATGTATAAGCTATTATTAAAGCCTATGGACACCTTAAGGCTATGTCCACACTACGTACTGTATATTTCAGGCAGTATTTGGTCCTCATGTCAGGTCCTCATAGCAACCAAAACCAGGAGTGGATTGAAAGCACAGAAAGGCTCTGTTTACATAATGTTGTAATTGAGTGGATGGCCGCCATTTAATGGCAAATATTTGCTGTTATTTTAAAACAACGGCTGTTATATTGAAATAATGGCCGTTATTTACTGTTATATGGCGGCCATCCACTCAGTTTCAACATTGTGTGAACAGAGCCTTTCTGTGTATTTAATCCACTCCTGGTTTTGGTTGCTATGAGGTCCTGACATGAGGACCAAATACTGCCTGAAATATACATAGTGTGAACCCAGCCTTAGAAAGCATTTCCCTTCTACCATACTGACGGAGTTCAAATGTGTCCTGCAGAAACCTATTACACTTTTTTGTTCAAATTTTTGTAAATTTTATTTAAATATTCCTTCAAGGGAAGAAATATAGAAAAAATAGATCTTAAAAATTTAATAGGTAAACCAAGCACCATCCACTCTGCCGAGCAAGGGGGCAACTGGTTAACTGCTTGAGTGTTCCATTGATTTTAATGGGGTTTGCTTCTCCTGTCAAGTACTCAAGCTTTGAAAACTGCTTGACTCGAGTAATGGGCACTCGTGCATTTAAGTGCTCACCACCATTAATCATCAATAAAAAAAAATCCAGTAATGTCCATATAATTTCAATTAGGAAACAGGTAAGAATCATTAATTTATTTCATATTTAGGTGCACGATAGAACACACTTAAAGGATAGGTACCTCATATTATTGCTGTGAATTGATGAGGGCAGTTATTTTACTACAGAGACAACCACCAAAAATAGCATTGGAAACTATACATTAGGCACTGTAAAAAAAACTTTTTTTTAATGCACTGCACATATAAGCTACAGTTACTTCTACTTCTGACAAGGGACACATACAGTCACTGAGCTGGATATTGTATGATGTCAAGCATAGCTACCAACCATTATAACCAATCGTGCCCGACCTCTGTTTTAACAGGCAAACCAATCATTTATAGCCATGGGATCAATAACTAATGCTCTAAAGTCCTAAGGCCCCTGGCACAGCTTTTTTTTGTGCCATTCTTCTGCCCTCCAAAAAAGTCAGCCAAAGATTATTTTTGGCATTTCTTCTGGTGTTTTTGACTTGTTGACTTGAAGTGTGAATGGCCTTTTTTGCCTATGTGTTTTTTTAGATGAACAGAAGACTTTCCACTGAGATACACCACAGTTTGCAGACTGTGCCATTTTTTTTGGTGTTTTTGCGAAACTTGAAAGGGAACCCCTCACCATGAAAATGTTACCTAAGCTATCGGCATCATATTATAGAGCAGAAGGAGCTGAATAGATTAATATATATCTTTATGGGAAAAGATTCAGTATAACATATAATTTATTAACAAAAATCTCTGATGTTTCCATGGTAAGGAGTCCAGCCCATTGAGTGACACCACCCACTGGACTCCTTATCACAGAATGAACAGGGATTTCAATGAACATTTTACAAGTTATACTGAATCTTTTCCCACGAAGATATATATGAATCTGCTCAGTTCTTTCTGCTCTATAACATGATGGTGATAGATTAGATAGCATTGTCTTGGCAGGTTCCCTTTAAGGCTGTGTGGGACCAGCCTAGGCTGGGTTCACACTACGTATATTTCAGTCAGTATTGTGGTCCTCATATTGCAACCAAAACCAGGAGTGGATTAGAAACACAGAAAGGCTCTGTTCACACAATGTTGAAAATGAGTGGATGGCCGCCATATAACAGTAAATAACTGCCATTATTTCAATATAACAGCCGTTGTTTTAAAATAACAGCAAATATTTGCCATTAAATGGCGGCCATTCACTCAATTTCAACATTGTGTGAACAGAGCCTTTCTGTGTTTTCAATCCACTCCTGGTTTTGGTTGCAATATGAGAACCACAATACTGACTGAAATATACGTAGTGTGAACCCAGCAGGCTATGTTCACACTGCGTATATGTCCGGCCGCATATTTTCGCGGCCGGACATATACGCAGTAAACTCCGGCTGGGTATTTACGCAAGTTGCGGCCGGCTACGTACGGACCGCGAACTTACGCCCGAAGTCTACTTATGCTTGGAGCGCCCTACGTAGCAATCTGACAGCGGTCTTTAACTTGGAAATCTTCACCTAGCCCCGGACACCCCACAGAACCTTTTGGATCGGCACAAAAAGCTGCAAAAATGAAGAAATCACCACTACGTACGGGACCGCATGTAACGCTACGGGCGTAAGTTACGGCATTTTCGTCTGCAAACAATGGTCTGGTTCATTTTTTACGGCGCCGCGTACGATCCGGGCGTAAGTTCGTACGTATTGTGAACTGTGCAGCCGTACATCATATACTTTCCATTGTACGCAAACTACATAAGTCTCCGGCCGCTTATTCATGGAACGCGCTACGGCCGGAAACTTAGCCTTATGGTGCGTTTACACAGACAGATTTATCTGACAGATTTTGGAAGCCAAAGCCAGGAATGGATTTCAAAAGAGGAGAAATCTTAGTCTTTCCTTTATGACATGTTCCCTGTTTATAGTCTGTTCCTGGCTTTGGCTTCAAAAATTTGTCAGATAAATCTGTCTGTGTAAACGCACCATTACACAGGTGGTCTATCAAGCAAATGAGAGTTTGTAGGAAAGTCTGTGTAAAAGAAATGGTGAACATGCACAGAAAGCGAAAAAGCTTTTCTTTTGGCTGATTGCAACTTTATACAGCCATTTAAATTATTGTTATGATCAATGACAATTATTAAAGTCCCTATTACACGGGGCCTTAACGGCCGATATCGGACGAATACGGACGATAATCGTTCCGTGTAATAGGGCCTTTAGTTGAAGGACTGCAGGATAATCCAGTGATCATGGAGATCAAGCACCAATCATGGACACCAGGTCTGGATTGGAAGTGGCACTATGGTGGACATACTTTTTCTTATCTGTTATAAATAGATGTGACACTCCAGTCCTTTATAGGAGAACAGAGAACTGTAGAATATAAAGAGATAACCAGATCTAGTTGATAGGGGTGTTATGGGGTCAATTAATTCTGGAGGCACCATCTGGTAAGCCATCTCTCTATGAATGGTATGAGGTAGGGTTTTAAATGATAAATGATGGTATAGCATTAAGAACAGCAGTATATAATAAGGAAGTATTAAATCAACCCTCTGTTCTATATGGTTATAGCACTGCAGAGATGTGTATAAAACTATATATGATTAATATCTATACATCCTTGTTGTCTTGGGGCACTCTAGAACTCAGCATCATCCCTAGATATAGTCCTAGTTTCACATATATTGCCTACACATCCAGTTTCACTAGGTAGCACTAAGGTTGTGTGGTCACATTAGCCTCTCAAGGTCTTATTATTATATTAGAATAGTTATATACACAGAAACTAATTTTCTTTAGAATATACTGGAACTGAACAGGTTCTTCTTGTTGAAAAGAAAACTCTGATACTCACTGTGATTCACTGTATTATACTCAGAATACAGAACTTTCGTGTCAGGTTCCTATTTTATTTTACACTGCAAATCCTCTTGGTATATAGCTACAGGTAGTATACACCCTCTTTAAGATAACATTTACCAGCAGGTTGATGTCACTTTTAGTGATTAGATTTACCACATAGTTTAATAAAGATGTTGTTCCATCTAGACAGTTACTCCTATAAATGCAAACTTGGTGATGATAATCTGGGAAGGCGACTATTCACTATAGATAAGTGTTGGCCAGATACTCATTTAGCCAACAGCTGTGTCTTCAAAGCCTCCAATGTATCTGCACGCTCATGGTCCGTTTACATGAAGCGATAATTCGCTCAATCGATCGTTTAACGATTTTGAAGCAACAATTTGTTTTTTATAACGACCAGCGTTTAGACGAATAAATCGTAAGAAAAATCGTTATTGCGATTGTTTTTAAGATAGCTTAAGCCCATCTCACACATAGGGTGAATCTTTGAAAGACTGTTTACACCAAGCGATCTGCGACTTTTTAGCGAACGACCAAAGACAATTTGAGAACACGTTGAAAGATCATAATGAACGATTTCTCGCTCGTCACTTGATTGTTTGCTGTGTTTACACAAGTTGATTATCGCTCAAATGCGATCTTTATTGCGAAAATTCGAACGATAATCGTTCCCTGTAAATGCACCATCAGATTGACTATATGTGCATGAAGAGAACAAAATAAACTCCTGCCAGGATTGGGCATGTTGAACCAACAAAATCCATGTTGTCCAACATAAACAGTTCCTCTTTCCCCAGAAGTCTGCTATCAGGGGAGAATTGGGACTTCCCATTGCACATAAGATAATTGGTATCAAATGGAATTGGGTTTGAATGAGTTCTATATAGTCCATACTGGCACCTTTAGTCAAGGACAGTTTTCTATACATACAGAAAGGAAGGATGCAGAAACTTGTGAAGATTTCAGCTTCTATTCAGCAGGAGGGTCTGCTGTTACAATGTTGACCCAAAGGGCAAGGATTGTAATGAAGAGGTCCAACAGCATTCAAAGGTAAACTTTAATCTTTATTGATAGCCAAGCATACAGAGATACAACGTTTCGACCATCACTGGAGTCTTTGAAGAGTACTTACCTTTACCTTTGGATGCTGTTGGACCTCTTCACTACAAGCTACATAAAGCCCTTCTTGGAATCCTTGGCTTCCCAGCGGGCATCCCTCCACCTCTACTCATCAGGGTCTATTGGTGCTGCTTACCTCATCTACCCTTTGCAAGCCAAAGGGCAAGGTTGTCATACCATAGAGGCAGACAGTTTAACTGCTATTGGGCTCTTGGAAAAAAGGGAGTCCAGCCTTCGACGGACACATTCCCTTTGATACTGGGTGGAGAGAAGTTGTGCTACCTGACTTGGAATCACATTGTTAGCCAACAGGGCCAAGTAATTGGTCCACATTAAGGGAGAAGGAAACAAGACTTGATATGATAATAGTGGCCTTTTTAATATTTACTTTCTAGTTCTCACTCTTCACTGTATTCCACTGTCACAGTTTCAATGACCCTTTAGGCTTCTTCTTACTAAAGGTGCCCATAAAATTTGAACTAAAGGATAAGTCATATGGAGGCCTCTTGACTTCCCACTGACAGATGATGTTGGTTAAGATAAGGGTCGGGTACCCAACCCTTCGGTATCAGCTTACCCGTCCCAATAGGGAACACATAAACGTTCAGCTGCATATACATGCGTATGTGGATGTATGGAGAGATTACAGTCAGATGAACGATCCTTCGTCCGACAGTTATTGAAAATGAATGGCCTTCTTTAGGCCGGGTTCACACTGAGCAAAACTAGCGGAATTCCGCGAATGCCGTTAGCCTCTCTCTCATAATGGGAGTCTATGGGAGGCGCGCGCTCCTGCTCTGTCCGCCCTGAAGAATGAACATGTTCATTCTTCAGCGCGGAGAGACGCTGTGAGAACAGCAGCGCGCGCCTCCCATAGACTCACATTATGAGAGGGAGGCTAACGGCATTTGCGGAATTCCGCTAGTTTTGCTCAGTGTGAACCCGGCCTTAGGGTATGTTAATCTCCTGCAGATTTAATGCTGTGGGTTTAACCAATATAAAGAGATAGCTGAATTTACAGGATTAAATCTTCAGCATAAAATACACACTATATTATGTATGGATGTGTATTTTCTGTGGACTCATCCTTTGGCTCTTGCTTCTGCAACAATTACCTTACAATGTTTTGGTGATCTGGTGGTAATCTGTACTTTATAATCATTCTTCCCTTACTATAACAGAAATCCCCTCTCCCTACACATGGTACCCATGATGGGCTTGTGTTTACACACAGCAACCAATCTGAAAGGGTGGAGCTGCAGTGTGGAGTGGCAGAGCAGCAGCCTAAACCAATGGTGAGACAGGAGGTGTGTCTTAGACTACCTTGGACTCCTGTAGGCACCTGACCTAAACTTTGGTCACATATCAATACTGTACCCTAATGAAACTGAACTAAAAAGCGGCAAACAGTAAGAAAAAAATAGTCAGCTGTTGCAGCTACATAATTATTTTCATTTTCACTGTAAGTTATTTTCACTGTAAGTGTAGGAGTGGTTCCCTGTTTGAGTAATTATAGGTATAAAGTTTATTTGTTAACAACATCCTTCTGTAAAGCAGTTACAGAAATCTATATATTGTTATTTTAACAGTAGTGGACAAATGAACAGTGGTGTTACCCATAGCAACCAAATCACCCGTCATGATACATGGTTGTTCTCTGGAAAGATTCTGCATCACAGACGGACTGCCACAGTGTGTCGTTTGGACTAGTCAGACTAAAGAGAAAGGTTTTTCTTACCGACTGCACTTTGTTTAATGTGGACCGAATGGACATGGACACAGAGGGAATATGTTTAGACTAGCTACTGCCTGGCCCACGACAATTCCAAAAAATATATTTATTTTACCAAAATACACTTTTAAGTAAGACTAAAAAATAAGAAGGTAGAAGCATGAAACGTTGCTAGGGTAACAAATGTGCTGAGATGACATTCCTAAAAACCACTTAATGGACTGAGGCAGGAAAGGAAGAGGCCTCCGAGCTGCGAGAGAGGACGCTGACACCCTACATCTGCATTCCTGCTCAGCCACCCAGCACGAAAAAGAGAGATATATACCCAGGATGGGACCAAATGCTGCAAATACAGCATCATAAAGAGGAGCCCCAAGATGCTAACTCTGATATATGAAAAAGTAACATTACATAAGGAGTTTAATGTACAGAACAGTGAAGAAACGACATAGAGCTGAAAGAGACAAATAATGGACTGCTAAGCATGAAAACATAAGCGGAGACCATCAACAGAGACCTAAACACTTTGCTAAAACCTCGTACAAGAGGATTTCTATTTGATATTAAGTGAGGAAGCAATAGAAGGAGAAGCAAAATTCTGTTATTTTACTAATTCTGTTACATGCGAGGTGGGTGTTCGTGGCTAGTTATGGTCTGGAATCAGATATTATAAAGACATCCATGGGTAGACTTGCTGCTGCAGTTCTGTTATGACATAGCACAAGCTGGGTTTGCTTTGGGACAGAGCCAAGCCAGTAACTGATGGCTAGTAATTATTTTAGAAGTACTTAACCAAAGCGGCCCAAAGAGATTTTGTGCAACAGAGAATAGTTGTTCCAAAGTTAGAATACAAAGATCTGAGATTGCATTAATATCCAGCGTATTAGAGAAGGATTTCGCTCGTGGCTCCTATTTTTCTATCAGCAACATATATGGTAGACAGCAAGGATGTAAAGGACAGGCACACTCATTTCAAACTACCTATTTGGTCTGTGGTCAGCTGTTAGCAGTAAATTCTCCTATGTGGCCAGGGTTACTATTTGAGGTGGTCAAAAGAGATTTTACCCACGACCCAGTTGTCTGTGAGTTTCTCATGGCATAAGAATACTGTAGTGCCACCGAACCAAGAAAACGTAACTCTTGTAAATATGGTCAGAAAATCCAATGTGATGAAATGGGATGTCATCTTGTCTACTGCATGTCTACTGTGATATCGTCAGCAATTTTATTTTTGCTTTTGCCAGGTCTGCAGCATACTACATCTTTACAGATAGACTGATTGCAGGAATAGGGGATCTTTGGTGAAATTTTATTTAGAGGTTGTTCAGGGATACTCACCTACCCCGACCACCGCAGGCTTTTTATTATGCCTCACAGTCTCTGGTTCCTGTGACGCAACAGCCAGTCGTTGACCATTGCAACCAGCGATTGGCTGAGCAGGGCAGTTTCTAGTGGATAAAAGGGGTCCGTGGAGCCTCAGTTACGAGTCTCAAAACACGGGAATAGCCAGATATCCCTCTCTCCAGAGAAGGAAGCCCGTTGCCAAGGGGTGCCTCCTAGTGGGGAGAGCACCTAAACCACCCTGATACGTAGTCCCTCAGGTCCTCACTCTGTAGCGAGCTTTGGGACCTAAATAGGGAAACACCAGGGTGGACCCTGTGAGTCAAAGTCTAACTCTGTGGCGAGTATAACGACATAAGACAAGGGCTACCAAGGCTAGGCATCCATCCACAGACTGCAGTTTCAGGGTATTTGCCCCTCGTCAGTGTGGAGCAGGATTCTGGCTACTGGGGCAATGATAAATAGACCAACAAAACACAACAATCACTGAACTCAGGGAGAACAGTGAAAAATTCCAATGGAGTACTCATTTACGAGTCTCCATTGATTGTCCCATACAAAATTTGAATATGCAAAAAAGGGGTCCGTGGAGCCTCAGTTACGAGTCTCAAAACACGGGAATAGCCAGATATCCCTCTCTCCAGAGAAGGAAGCCCGTTGCCAAGGGGTGCCTCCTAGTGGGGAGAGCACCTAAACCACCCTGATACGTAGTCCCTCAGGTCCTCACTCTGTAGCGAGCTTTGGGACCTAAATAGGGAAACACCAGGGTGGACCCTGTGAGTCAAAGTCTAACTCTGTGGCGAGTATAACGACATAAGACAATGGTTACCAAGGCTAGGCATCCATCCACAGACTGCAGTTTCGGGGGATTTGCCCCTCGTCAGTGTGGAGCAGGATTCTCCATTGATTCTCCATTGAGTACTCCATTGGAATTTTTCACTGTTCTCCCTGAGTTCAGTGATTGTTGTGTTTTGTTGGTCTATTTATCATTGCCCCAGTAGCCAGAATCCTGCTCCACACTGACGAGGGGCAAATACCCCGAAACTGCAGTCTGTGGATGGATGCCTAGCCTTGGTAACCCTTGTCTTATGTCGTTATACTCGCCACAGAGTTAGACTTTGACTCACAGGGTCCACCCTGGTGTTTCCCTATTTAGGTCCCAAAGCTCGCTACAGAGTGAGGACCTGAGGGACTACGTATCAGGGTGGTTTAGGTGCTCTCCCCACTAGGAGGCACCCCTTGGCAACGGGCTTCCTTCTCTGGAGAGAGGGATATCTGGCTATTCCCGTGTTTTGAGACTCGTAACTGAGGCTCCACGGACCCCTTTTTTGCATATTCAAATTTTGTATGGGACAATCAATGGAGACTCGTAAATGAGTACTCCATTGGAATTTTTCACTGTTCTCCCTGAGTTCAGTGATTGTTGTGTTTTGTCAGTTTCTAGTGGATGACACGTGACAATAATCAGGACGAAGCAGTACTGTGTGGGGTTTGGCTGCCATTAATATAGCAGCTGTGGGGGATCAGGGTATGCGAGTATAACTTCTTTTTTTACTTTTACACTACCCTTAGCCATAAATAAAATGTTCAACTCTCAGGCAACCCCTTTAATCCTTTATTAATATACTTTTAATTCACCTCATGGTAATAGTGCCAAAAAACAATGCTGTCTCCAGTCTCCAGTGTGTCTGTAAATCCTGTTGTCTGTAAATCTGGCCAAACAAATAAGATCACTGTCAAATGCTCATTCAGCTGACAGTTATGTGTCTGTGGTCAGCTGATCATGTATGTGTGGTGTGCCCCCGGGGTGTTGTGTCGGAGGAACAAACGGTCACTTGCTAGGTGGTGAAGTGTGATTTCGATCCGGTGGTGGTTGGCCAAGATACAGCCGGGCCTTAAGATGTTATGTTGTGGTGCCAGTGTTGGTTGGGCACACAGGTGTGATGGCACGCATGCTTTTAGTTTGGAAGGCCGGTTGTACTGCCAGACTCATCTCCTCAAAATTGGATTGGGCAGTTAAATCCAACCCTTCTCTGCTCTGACATTGAGAAAATATGGGGAGAAAATAACCATTAGATGGCTAGTCAATCCTTCCAAAATCAGGGGGTTTGGATGAATAGTTTTGATTAAAAGGACCTTCAAATAAGATTCTAAAAGTTATTGACAGTTATCTACAAAGAGGGAGAATGATAATCTTACATATTAGGGTGTAATAAGGATGGTCTTACTGTGATTCTGATAGCCGAGCACTTGATGTTTCTGTACAACCACCATATTTAACATATTTTACCATTTTCTAAAGGCAAATAAATATGTAATGGTACGAGGAATCTTATAATTCACCAAAATTATATTCAATAATTTTCGTTCTTTACAGACCTGATTGTTAGTATTGGGGGGGCTGTTCTGTATTAGGTTGCATCTATAATAATGTCTATTATTCTCCCATATTCTTCTTCTTATATGTGTCTTCCAAGACTGCATTGCTAGAAAAAAATGGACTTCTTAAATTATTCCCTCTCAACATGCATTTATTCATTTATTCCCTCTCAATTATGCATTATATGCAGTTTCTTGCAATCAGTTACTGCCATCTTAAAATTACAAATAGTAATAAATCATAGTTAACCCCTTCGTGCTGCAGCTAGTTTGGGCCTTAATGACCAGGCTAATTTTTCAAAATCTGACCTGTCTCACTTTATGCTCTTATAGCTCAGTGATGCTTTAATGTATGCTAGCGATTCTGAGATTGTTTTTTCGTGACATATGGCACTTTATGTTAGTGGCAAAATTTGGTCACTACTTTGTGTGTTTTTTGTGAAAAACATCAAAATATCATGAAAAATTTAAAAAATTTGCATTTTATGAACTTTGAAATTCTCTGCTTCTAAAAAAAGAAAGTCGTAGCACATAAATTAGTTACTAAGTCACATTACCAATATGTCTTCTTTATTTTGGCATAATTTGGGAAACATATTTAACTTTTTTAGGGTGTTATGGGGCTTAGAAATTTATCAGCAAATTATCACATTTTCGTGAAACTGATTTTTTTAGGGACCAGTTCTTTTTTTAAATGGATTTAGAAGTCTGGTATCCTGAAAAGCCCCATAAGTGACCCCATTTTGGAACCCCACAGGTATTACAGGAAAGTATTCAAAAGAAGACAGTAAAAATGAAAAACTCGAATTCTTCCAATAATATGTTCGTTTAGTTTGAAATTTTTCAATTTCACGAGGAACAAGAGGAAAAAAGTACCACAAAATTTGTAACGCAGGTTCTCCTGAGTACAATGGTACCCCATATGTGGGCGTAAACCACTGTATGGGCACACAGGAGGGCTCAAAAGGGAAAGAGTGCCAATTAGCTTTTTCAATGCAGATTTTGCTGCAGAAGTTTCCGAGCGACAGGTGCGTTTGCAGTGCCCCTGTAGTGCCGGCGGAGTAAAATCTCGCCATAAGTCACTCCATTTTGGAAAGTGCACCCCTCAAAGTATTCATCTTGGTGTGTGGTGACCATTTTGACCCCACAGGTATTAGAGGAAAGTATTCAAAAGTAGACAGTAAAAATGAAAAACTCAAATTTTTCCAATATTATGTTCTTTTAGTTTGAAATTTCTCAATTTTATGAGGAACAAGAGGAAAAAAGTACGCCAAAATTTGTAACGCAGGTTCTCCTAAGTGAAAAGGTACCTCATATGTGGGCATAAACCACTGCATGGGCACACAGGAGGGCTCAGAAGGAAAGGAGCGCCAATTAGCTTTTTCAATGCAGATTTTGCTGAAGAAGTTTCCGAGTGCCAGGTGCGTTTGCAGAGCCCCTATAGTGTCTGCAGAGTAAAATCTCCCAATAAGTCACTCCATTTTGGAAAGTGCACCCCTCATAGAATTTATTTTGGGGTGTGGTGAGCATTTTGACCCCACAGGTATTTGAGGAAAGTATTCAAAAGTAGACAGTAAAAATGAAAAACTCGAATTTTTCCAATAATATGTTCCTTTAGTTTGAAATTTCTCAATTTCACGAGGAACAGGAGAGAAATGTCACCCCAATATATGTAAAGCAGGTTCTCCTGAGTAGAACAGTATCCCATATGTGGGCATAAACCACTGCATGGGCACACAGCCGGGCTCAGAAGTAAAGGAGCGCCAATTAGCATTTTCAGTGCAGATTTTTCTGAAGAAGTTTCTGAGCGCCAGGTGCGTTTGCAGAGCCCCTGTAGTGTCAGCAGAATAGATTCCCCCCAAAAGTCACCCCATTTTGGAAAGAGCACCCCTGAAAGAATTCATCTTGGGGTGTGGTGACCATTTTTACCCCACAGGTATTAGAGGAAAGTATTCAAAATTGGCCAGTAAAAATGAAAAACTTGAATTTTTCCAATAATATGTTGGTTTAGTTTGAAATTTCTCAATTTGACGAGGAACAGGAGAGAAAACGTACCCCAAAACCTGTAACGCAGGTTCTCCTGAGTAAAACGGTACCTCATATGTGGGCATAAACCACTGTATGGGCACACAGCAGGGCTCAGAAGGGAAGGAGCGCCAATTTACAGGAGCAAAACCGCAGCTAGTAATGGTTATTAGAATAGCGCAGTTACTAAAATAAAATAAAAAAAATGAGATTACAGGTAATGTGGGGTGGTTACGGACAGCCTGGGGTGGTTATGGGCAACCTGCGGTGGTTACAGGTAATCTGGGGTGGTTACGGACAACATGGGGTGGTCACGGGCAACCTGCTGTGGTTACAGGCAACGTGGGGTGGTTACAGGCAACATGGGGTGGTTACGGGCAACGTGTGGTGGTTATGGGCAACGTGTGGTGGTTACAGGCAACATGGGGTGGTTACGGGCAACGTGTGGTGGTTAAGGGCAACGTGTGGTGGTCACGGGCAACCTGCTGTGGTTACGGCAACGTGGGGTGGTTACAGGCAACGTGGGCTGGTTACAGGCAACGTGGGCTGTTTACGGGCAACGTGGGCTGGTTACGGGCAACCTGCTGTGCTTACAGACAATCTGGGATGGTTACGGGAAACGTGGGGTGGTTACGGGCAACCTGCAGTGCTTACAGACAATCTGGGGTGGATACGGGCAACGTGGGGTGGTTACGGGCAACCTGCAGTGCTTACAGACAATCTGGGGTGGTTACGGGCAACGTAGGCTGGTTATGGGCAACCTGCAGTGCTTACAGACAATCTGGGGTGGATACGGGCAACGTGGGGTGGTTACGGGCAACCTGCAGTGCTTACTGACAATCTGGGGTGGTTACGGGCAACGTGGGGTGGTTACGGGCAATGTGGGGTGGTTACGGATAAACTGAAGTTCTTATAGGCAATCTGGGGTGGGTACCTGTAATCTGACATGGGCACCGCAATCTGGAGGGGGTCATTGGCAATTTGGGGTGGTCAGAGGCGACGTGTGGTGGTCAGAGGCGACGTGTGGTGGTCAGAGGCGACGTGTGATGGTCAGAGGCAACGTGCGGTGGTCAGAGGCATCGTGGCGTGGTCAGAGGCATTGTGGCGTGGGCAGAGGCATCGTGACGTGGGCAGAGGCATTGTGGCGTGGTCAGAGGCAACGCGCGGTGGTTACGTGCAATCTGGGGGGGTTACATGTAATCTGGCATGATTACGGGGAACCTGGGGGGGTTATGTGCAACCTGGAAGGGTTACAGACAATCTGGGATTGTTACTGATAAACTGAAGTGCTTATAGGTAATCTGGGGTGGGTACATGTAATTTGGGGTGGTTACGGGCAATCTGGAGGGGGTCACTGGCAATTTGCGGTGGTTACGGGCAATGTGCGGTGGTTACGGGCAACGTGCGGTGGTTACAGGCAACGTGCGGTGGTTACGGGCAACGTGTGGTGGTTACGGGCAACGTGCGGTGGTTACGGACAACGTGCGGTGGTTACGGACAACGTGTGGTGGTTACGGGCAACGTGCGGTGGTTACGGGCAACGTGCGATGGTTATGGGTAATCTGGGGAGGGGTTAGGGGTAATTTGGGAGTAAACTGCAATTATTACTATAATAAAAAGTGTGTGTTTTATTTTTTTGTATGTTTGTCACTTTTTGTACTTTGCACATTCATTTTCACTGTATTACTATGATTACTGTGATATTTTCTATCACAGTAATCATAGTTCAGTGACAGAGACCAAATTGGTCTCTGTCACTTTAAATTTTCAGAGTTGGCTGGTTGTGAAGCGCATGCGCACTTCATAACCAGCCAGGACGTCGAGGAGGAAGGAGCTCCAGGATCAGGTGAGTATATGGGGAAGGGGGGGGTGACTGGGGGACGGGGTTGACAGGGGGGGTGGGGGGCGACTTGGGGGGTGGGGGGACATCACTTTTTATCCCCTGTCACCAATCATTCATGGTGACAGGGGATAAAAAGTGCCGGGAGCACATGGTACAAGCGATCAGCGGTATATAGTATATACCGCTGATTGCTTGTACCGGGACCCCACAGGGGGGTCCCCGATGACTGCCCCATGCTCTCCGCTACCTCCGGTGGTGGAGAGCATGGGGCTTTCATTCATTTTAACTTTTTTATCGCTGTGAACCGACATTAGTCGGTTCACAGCGATGTCGGCGGCCATCTTGGAAATGATGGCCGCCGGGGGAGGGGGGTTAGTCATTCCCTGCTAGGGGGGGCTGATCTGGGGTCTGAGGGGACACTTATTTCATCTCCCCCCGCCGTAGATTCACGGCGGGGGGAGATGAAAGGCGGCGGCAGCACCGGTAATCCCCTTTACCGATGGCCGCCGCTATAACGTTAATAGCGGCGATCGTCGGTAAAGGGGGGGGGGGCGGGACGGACCCCACACACTGCCCCAACCCCTCAGCTACCTCCAGTAGCCCCGCCCCGCAGCCTTATTCTCTGCCATCGCCGTAAAAAGCTGATGGCAGCAGAATAAGGACCATTAGTGACTGCCGTAAAAAGCCGAATCGGCGGTCACTAAGGGGTTAAAGTGTCACTGTCGTTAACATTTTTATTGCAGAAATCAATAGTATAGGCGATTTTAAGAAACTTTGTAATTGGGTTTATTAGCCGAAAAATGAATTTTTATCATGAATAAGCAGTTTGAAACTTTTCCCCCTGTCTTCATGGTTTTCCTATGGAGAGAGAAAGTAAAAGCAGCAAAACGGGACAATAAAGAGTTAATTTACATTCACATGGTGGGCTCTCTCCTCTGACACCACACCTCTGTCACCACAGACCTCTCTGACCTCTGAGTAGGGCTCTGAATAGCTCCCCGCTTAGCAATCCTTTGTTCTTGGCTCTCAACTGCTGGCTAATCTCGCTCCTTCCCACTCCCCCCTCCCCTCTTCATAGACCAGACAGATCCCACTGATGAAAAAAAACAGTCAAGATTTCCTGATTCTGAGCAGTGGATAACAGAAAGGAGAGGAGGGGGGGACCTGGGAAATGGCTTTTTACATGCAGATAATGGCATATTTGGCTAATAAACCCAATTACAAAGTTTCTTAAAATCGCCTGGACTATTGATTTCTGCAAAAATTTTTTTAATGACAGTGACACTTTAAGGGTTATTACAGCTTCCATTACATCTGTATGAACTTTGCAGACACCATGTCATCTTGCAGTATTTTATTCCAGTTGATAGGAACCTGTACAGTTCATGCAGATCTACGCTATGTTCACACACCGTCAAAATGACGGCTGTTTTTATTTGACAGCCTTCATTTGACTGCACATAACGGCCGTTATTTTATAGCAAAGGCTGTTATTCGCATACTAACATAAAATAATATCCATTATTTGCTGTTAAATTCGGACCATCCAGTTAAATCAGTAATTTTGACAGTGTGTGACCATATCCCTGTGGTGTCTTCATTTGTTAAAACATCTCAAAATCCAGACATTTTGATAATATGGAGCATAAAAGTGATGTATAAGTGGCCTGGACCGTGACCTTGCAGTCGGGGAAAAACTCATCTCAGATCATGGTCGCAACATGACCCCATTTACTTAAATAAGTGACATGCAGCGCAATCAGAGTAGTGTGACATAGAGGTTTTGGTTGTGCTACCAGAATCTGCCGTGTAGCCCCTAAAACTAGACGGGGAAAAAAACTGTTGAGAGAGTCCCCTGACTATAAGTAACAGCAGGATATAATATATCGGTATATTAATAAAATGATATAAGATAAACTGAAACTTCAAACAATACATTTTTCTTTGTGGCCTTTTTCCTGATGTTACAGTTTATTTGGTCCTTGCCATTTTTTTTTTAAATGTGGCATTCTCTGTGTATGCAGTTTTTTTCTGGCTGTTTCCCACTAGGTTTTACAACAGGAAAATATGCTGTCAGAAATTTTTTTTTCAATTTTCAATAGAAAAAAATAAAAAAATTAATATTTTCTACGCAAGAAAAAAGTCTTGTCAAGGAATTTTAAGAAAGAAAATGGTCATCACTACACGTCACGGTTACTGCATGCGTTATCTCATGAAGTAGCCTTATACTTTACCTGTCCTTTATCCACACTCCCTCTGCGGCAACTCATGATAATCTGGACAAGCCTACCAGATGCAGTAACGCATGCAGTAAATGGGACACATAAGCCTACCCTTAGTATTTGAAAAAGCTATGACTCTTAGCTGAAAGTGACAATGACGTAATTTACCATTTTTTTCATGACTTTAGGATTGGTTAAAGCAAATGTTCTCTTTTCATTAAAGAGATCAATCAATCTATATTTTGCACATCTGGGGGCTGGCATTCCTTTCATAGAACTAACTTGTCCTGAAAGGTTTTGTGTGATAAAGAGCATTCATGCAAAACATCTCTCGCATTCAGTAGAACATATTTAACGCCCAGGTTTTCCTTTCACAATAGCTATTGACTTCCAGCTCTACAGACTAATTACTAACCATTAGGTGTCATTGTTAGACAAACAAATGGTATCGGCACACAACATGCAATTCATGAATCCAGAAGAGGCCCATGAATCCTGACTTTACAAATAACTGGAACTGATACAAATGTATCCATCAACAGCAGGACCAACATGACTGGACACAGATCTACTGGTGGTTATGGATTGTCTTGGTCTTCAGGGGATTATCTAGGCAGGTGTTATAACAAGGAGGCGCCAATGGGAAGGAAAAAAAGCTGCTGAACTCGGATTAATGACTTGTAAGGACTCATGGCAGTGCATCTGCATAGAGCGTCTCTTCTACTCCTTACTATGGAGACTTACAGGAACATCCTTGATCCCTACAAATGCCACCTTATTATAGAGCCATTCCTCTGCATAAAATAATACTTCCAGATGTTTTTGGTTATAAACTCTATGAGAGAGATTTATCAAACATGGTGTAAAGTGAAACTGGCTCAGTTGCCCCTAGCAACCAATCAGATTCCACTTTTCATTCCTCACAGACTCTTTGGAAAATGAAAGGTGGAATCTGATTGGTTGCTAGGGGCATCTGAGCCAGTTTCACTTTACAACATGTTTGATAAATCTCCTCTAATATTTATAGGGGTGTCATTTTGTATTGTGTTACTTGGTGCACCTGTAGCCTAATGATAAATACTTATACGACTATGATCAATGTAGTGATGAATGCTGCACCGTCAAGTTAAAGAAGGTGGTCAGAATGAGTACCTGCTGTTAGACAATCTTTTAGGTGTATTATCTCACCGAATATAAGCCTCAGCCACCATAGTCTTTTGTGGGCTAAAACCATCTAGTATGCTGTACCCAATTATTTTGTATTATTTTCAAAGTCGTGCCCCTATGATGATTCTGTGTGTAGTAAAACCTAAACTAAATTATAAGGTCATTATGAGAGAAGTACATCATGTTCAATTTCCTAATCTGAAAAGTAGCTGAATTGCTTCTACTGGAATCCGGAGCATCAGCCTAGATCGGGAAGCAGCTTGGCACCAGTATCTTGTGTGCCGCCTAACTCGAGATAGACTTTACACTCATAACTCTTTTTCCAAAACATGCCTTATATTCAGCTGGCAAGCCAATTCTGTAAGATCACTGTGTATTCATACCTCCCAACCGTCCCGGATCAAGCGGGACAGTCCCGATTTCGGGGTCATGTCCCGCTGTCCCGGAACGGCCCCCGTGTGTCCCGCTTTCCAAAACATACTTGTCCCTTTAACTGCGAGCGCTCCTGATGTAGCTCTCGCAGATGCTGGGCTGTGCACAGCTCCCTCTAGTGGCCGGAAGCTGCATTCTGCCTCCGGTCACTAGAGGCCTCTCTGATCCCCTGCGTTCCCGCGCGGAGCAGAGGAGTGATGTCTGCCCAGAGCCGAGATGGAAGGAGACGCTGGAGGGCTGAAGCACAGAACTTCAGTAAGTATGTGCTTAACGAGGAATGGTGGGGGGAGGCTAGCTGACAGGGAGGGTGTTCATCATGGGAGTGCTGGGGGAGGGGGGTCTTCATCACTCTGCTGTCTGTACTATGCATCCCGACTGGGGTCGGAGGGGGGGGGGTCGGTGCAGTCAGACAGCAGAGTGATCAGCAGTGTATCAGGCCCAGATTACCAGTGGGGGGGTCACTGACTGACACTGAAGGCCATCTGACACTCAGCAGCTGCGGCCTTCAGTATCAGTCAGTGGCCACTGACAGGTCACATGCTCTGTTCCTTTCAGAGCCCTGAGCAGGCAGCTCACATATCGCACAGCCCCTGAAGCTCTTATCTCCAGCCCCGCGGCACTGGCATTCATCTTCTCCCCTGCTTATCTTCTCCCCTGCTTATCTTCTCCACGCTGCTGATGACGTCACATGTCGGGGACAGACAGGAGTGAGGAGAGTGCAGGGGCCACGGGACTAGAGATAGGAGCTGCGGGGGCTGGGAGCTGTGTGTGGGGCTGTGCCACTACTGCTGAGCTTCTGCTGGAGAAAGCCTCTGTTGTGCAGCCATGTGAGTATCCTTTTTTATTTTTCTGGTACACAGGGGGGCTTTACTTAGATAGATAAACTATCTTTTATCTATCTATCTATCTATCTATCTATCTATCTATCTATCATCTATCTCCTATCTATCTATCTATCTATCTATCTATCTCCTATTTATCTAGGAGATAGATGATAGATAGATAATAGATAGATAGACAGGAGATACACAGATACACAGATAGATAAATAGATAGATAGATAGGAGATAGATAGGAGATAGATAGATAGGAGATAGATAGATAGATAGATAGATAGGAGATAGATAGGAGATAGATAGATAGATAGATAGGAGATAGATAGATAGATAGATAGATAGGAGATAGATAGATAGATAGATAGATAGATAGATAGATAGATAGATAGGAGATAGATAACAAATGTCCGCAGCACAAACCATGATGTTGGTGCCAGCAAATTAAATCTTGACCAGAGATAGATGTCTATACCATACGGATACTTCACGGCACTCAACTTCTATGTTGCAAAAGAAGTGTTTATTTCATCAACATGCAAAGCAATAACAAATAGTGCAGCACAGCAAACAGTCACAAACGCGATGTTTCAGCGAGTCAATCACCATTTTGAAGCGTGAAAATGGCGATCGACTCGCCAAAACGCTGTGTTTATGACTTATTTAGGGGCGTGTCTTTGGGTGGGGTTAGGGGCGTGTCCATGTCCCTCTTTCCTTCCAGCCAAAGTTGGGAGGTATGTGTATTTAGCAACAGAGACCTCTACAGCCTGTGTATCAATGTGCTTTACATCAATGTATTATTAAGTACAGACAGCAGTTTTAGTAGTCATAGCCATATTATATATAAGGCCACCTTCACATTGCATTTTCAGTGTAAGTTTTCCATAGGTGCTGGCAAAGTTCCCAGCTCATACATCAAATAATTGGAGTTAACAAATTGTCATTCTGGCCTCTGTTAGGGTAGTATACATCAGTATACATATATTTGCTATACAGCATAGTGCAGCAGATTGTATTTTTCCATACATAGTCATCACATACCACACAGCAAATGTTTTTACCCTAGGAGCCTATTTTCATCAGCTTATAGTCCAATTGAAGGTATTTGTGGCCCCTATCGGAGTTGTCTGTAGCCTCCATCAGAGGTATTTGTGGCCTCCATCAAAGGTATATGTATATATTTTATACATACGAAAATCCTCCCCAAGTATCTTTTCTCTAGGCAGTCGAAAAAGAATAATGAAAGTAGCCTTAGCTATACTTTCTATAGCTATATCTAGATTGTGTTACTAAGGATTTAGAGTTAGGGGCCTTTTACACAGGAAGATAGCTGATCGATAAAAGTGCTGACTGATTATGTAAAAGTTGTTTGGTGCTTGTTTAAAGCTAATGTACCATCAGCACATTTGCTTTAAGTTTTGCATATGAATAGAACAGCACTGGCGCAGGGAAGCTGGTGCCGCTGTGCTTTTTTTGAACCACACATGGCGCCATACTATTACCGAGCACTGTGCTGCCCACAATTATTGGGGAATTTTGAACCCTAGTGGCTAACCTGGACCCCCCTCAACAGCAGTGACTCCAGCTGCTGACTGCTGCAATGACTGAACATTTGCGGTAACCACAGTCTCAAACCCTGGGAATAGGAGAAGCCTAAAGCACCTTCTAGACGGTCCAATAATTGGACTAACCATGATTTTAAATCCTTCAATATCCCAACAATTGCCAATTGCTTGTTTGTCAATTCATGGCAATGCCCTTTACACAGCAGAATGATAGGCTTTTCTCCTAATAATCACCCCATGTAATATGGCCTTTAGTTAACAAGATTCTGGTTACCAGCTTAACATTAAATTCAGAGACTTCAGATAAAAGTGACCATCGATCTCCATGAGTGGGTCAAGTTCACTGTTTGATCTGTGTATCTTAAGATTTCAATGTGTGGTACACCCCCGGGGTGTTATGTCAGAGGAGCGTCCGGTCACTTGCTAGGTGGTGAAGTGTGACGCCAGTTCTATGGTGGTTGGCCGAGAAACAGCCGGGCCTTAAGATGTTATGTCGTGATGCCAGTGCCGATTGGGCACACAGGTGTGGTGGCAAGGCTGCTTTTAGTTTAGAAGGCCAGTTGTACCTTGTTTTCCTGTGGACAGTGTCCTGCCGGGCTGCTACGGGATCCCTTGGGTTTGTGTAGTCACGGTTGGCCGGAGTGGTGTAGTGACCCTCCCGGACTATTGGAACTTCCACCCACAGAAAGGGGAAATATCCCAAGGATGTGGTGAACACTGTGTCGGTGTGAGTTGAAGAATCACAGAGTCTCTTTATCAAAAATAATCTTGTTATTACTTGAAAATTACTTGTATGCAGCAAGTTATACAGCTTTGCTTTGACAAGGTGCGGTACACTTGATAGCTCCCTTGATAAAGCAATTGAAAAGACACTTGACAATACAGCAACCAGATCTGTGATAGGAATACAGTGAGGAGCACAGTTGTGCTTACTGAGTAGCGTGTTGAGAGATACAAAGAATCAGAGTAGCAAAGAGGAGGATGTTGTGAGAGTCCCAACCCAAGTAGTACTGTGCTCTGGCCGGATGTTTTAAGATGAGGTAGGAGAATACTTAGAAGAAGAATACTTATGCCCATGTATTGACCTTTGGTTATTCACACCACCTAATGCCCACCAGTGTTGGGCAACCCATCCTATGAGGGTGACACAAGGCCCCAGACTTTGTTACCTGGGATTAGTGGAATGCTGAGGGTTCCCTGCTGACAACCGCGCTGGAAGATAGAGTTCCTAGGCTCTTAGCTACTTTGCTCTATCCGGATCAGTTCCTAGCGTATTGCTGTCTGTGGATACTGTCCTGCTCTGTGACTCTCCTAGTCCACGTCGTGGGTTGAGATGATCTCAGACTTGTCCTCTCCAGTAGGAGTTTTACACTGCATAGTGTTGTGTAGAGTTACTGAGAAGAAAACTGTTAGCTGTGTCTTGTCTTGCTTCCGACCCATACAGAGGTTTGACTAAGGGTGGGTTCACACTATGGAATTCTCGCGGATAAACTCTGCGGAATTCCGCAGGCTGTATGTGCTCACGGACATGTGCCTTTCCGCTGGCTCCATAGACACCATTCTATGGGCCGGCTGTTTCCGCATTCTGCAGAAAGAATTGACATGTCAGTTTTTTCAGTGGAATGCGGAATCAGCCGGCCCATAGAATGGTGTCTATGGAGCCGACAGAAATGCACGTGTCCGTGAGTGCGTAAAGCCGGCGGAATTCCGCGGAGGTTATCCGCGAGAATTCCTCAATGTGAACCCACCCTAAGACTGAACTTGACATTACGGGGACCTGGAAAAGGGCCAGGGCCCAGGGAGGACCACTGTATAGAGCTGTCAAGCTGGCTTCCGTCCTCTACAATGTCCAACACAAAAGAACCCATGAACTTCATCTACCCATGTGACTTCCTTCCTCAGCGTATCTAAGGTGCGTGCTGAGTGGGTGAAGAGTGCAATAGAAGAAGTAAAGAGAAAGATGATAGGACAGAAGAAAAGATTCCCATAGGTTCACAGATCCATGTGACACACAAATAAACAATAACCCTTTACAAACTTCAGCCGTGTAACACCTGAGTACATACATCTACAATAGCGACATCTAGTGGTGAAACTTTATCACTACCTTCATCACCACTTAAGTACAATAATTACAGGCTTTTATGAGGGGTGTAACCAATAGCAACACCCGTGGTGGGACACCACAAATGGTCAACTAGATTTACACTTGGAGGGACATTTACTAAGGAGTCTAAGGTGTGCAACTATTCTAATGGGGATTGGTGTGTATTTTGTTACAATATCTTGTGACTGATTTATTAACATGTAGCACTGCTATAGTAAATGTATCTAAGTAAAAATTCACAAAAAAGTTGCAAAAATTGCGCAAGCATATTTACCTGGTACTGCCTGCACCTGTTTGTGCGACTTTTTAAAAAGTCGTAAATGATAAATTGGGTGCTAATCCTGGATTATGCAAACTTTTGGGTGGATACTCAAAACTTCTAGATCATAAAAAAGCAAAGCCCTTGATAAATCATATTTGCCATTTTTCGGCTAAAAAGTGCATTGGCTAGATTTTGGCTGGAATCATTATGGAAATAGGAAACCCACATTTTATTAATTTTTTTTTAGCTGTCTGTTTTTGGTGTTTTCTGGCTCAGTGTTAGTTTATCAAGATACCAGCATGCACTGTCAAGAAATAGGAGATAGTGGTGGTTTTTCCCTCCATTGACTTTCCCTCCACTATAGGTGGAAAAATGGCAGAAAAATGTCTATACCAGTACACACTAGATTACAGGCAGAAAATATTACAATAAAGCTGTACAAACTGGTAATTTTTTGTGGTGTTTTTTTTTTTTAAGTCCCCAAAAAGTCATGCAAAATGTGTGTCTGAAGGAGGCCCTCTGTGTTTTTATGGAAAGAATAGCACAGTCAATGTTTTTATTCATGATGTCAAAAACAGATAAAACCCTTACAGAATGTAAATGTAAACCTGATGTAAATTTTATTGTATTAATTGCATTCTGTGTACAGCATCATTGAATATGTTAGTGTCATATACATGATCTCTTCTCAATAACTAGGCATTAATTCACTGTATACTTTTTGAATACCAGGTGAGTGCCATGACAATAAGTATATAAACAAAAAGTCTGGCTATTGGTGGCCGCAGAACTGCTATGTCTACCTCTATTGGCCAGTGTGTCTTGTTCTAGCGATGTACGAACAGGCTAGCTAAAGTTGTGGAAATTGCTGTATTGTTTTTGAAAACACGCGTCTTCATTTTTGGGAAAGCGACTTCCATCTGATTACATTTGTCTCCAATTAATCTCCAAGCACACAGCGAGCTGCAGCTGCATGTAAAGGCAAATTGGAAAAATCTGTGAAGTGGGGGAAGGGGAAAGTCTGTGTGTGGCATTGCAAGACCTCAGTGATTCACTGGCTGCCCTTCCTCCCTCCCCCACCCCACCCCTGCCGCAAGCCTGGAAAAAGAAAGCGTAAAAGAAATATAAAACGTAGTGGGAGAGTGAAAGGGGGAGAGGAAAAGGCCCAAACTCTGCAGAAAGGAGAGAGAGAGAAAAGGATGAAAATAAAAGCGTTTTCAGGGCATTTTAATGCATGGTATCTCCTTTTCAGAGCTTGTCTGGTACCATTGTGATCATGCTCTGTGAATAAGGAATAAAACTATAGAGGAAGGGGCAGCTTTACGGGAAGGGGGAGAGGTTAGGGCAAGAAGGAAAATAACATTGAATAATATTAGAACAGTTAGATGTAGAAGAGACACTTAACACATTAACTGCTAACCCACTGAAACGCACATTAGGGGAGAAGGCAGCATTACAGTGATACATTCAGGATGTATGTCCAGTATAGGATACAGTGTGTAAATGTGTGAGTATAGCTGTCGCAAAATGTCTGTGTACCTACCCTAAAAAAGTCTAATGACCACTTATATTATTTCCTTTCTTATTACCTTAGGATGGATATATATATATATATATATATATATATATATATATATATATATATATATATATGTATGTATGTTTTATATAGCTCATAGCCTACTTTCTACGGGTAGCAGAACCCACAACGGTCCCTTGTTCCTATCATTACAAATGCACTTTGTATATGTTGAACATGGCATACAGAAGCACTGGTGATGGAGAAGAAAGTCAAGTTTGGGGGAAGTCTAAGGCATAAAGGGGTTTTACAGAACTTTTTTTTGATTCTCAGGATATTCTCAGATCATCAATTTCTGATCGGTGTGTTTGCAGACACCCACCACCCCACAAATCAGCTGTTTGCCATAACTAGAATGCACAGTGAATAGACTTGGAAGCAGACATTATCTTAAACTGTGTAGGCGATGTGCTATGTTACTACATCTCATCCCTTATTCATGTCAATGGGAACTAAGCTGCAGTAGCCCAGCCTAGTCACTATATAATGTACCTGCCGTCTCTTTTTACTTTTTACTGCAAATGCTGCAGCTCTGGCAAATATCTGAGCCACTTGTCAGCACTCACTAATCAGATATTGATGCCCTATCCTAATAAAAAAAGTCCCGGAAAACCTCTTTAGGGTAGCTTCACACGTACCATATCGCTGCGTTTTTAATGCTGCGTTTTTATCGCTGCGTTTTTGCTGAGTTTTTTACATGCGCGTTTTGATTTTCACATGATTTTCATGTGAAAATCAAAACTCGCATGTAAAAATCGCACCAAAAACGCAGCGATAAAAACGCAGCATTAAAAACGCAGCGATACGGTACGTGTGAAGCTACCCTTAGAGTGCCTTCACACGTACCAGATCGCAGATTTTTTGCAGATTTGATCTAAATAACTGAAAACAGCATCAAATATGCACCGTCAAATCTGCTGCAGATCTGCTGTGGATCCTGTACGTGTGAATGCACCCTTAGTCTATCATCGGTGTCAAGAATCAAATATAGTGATGTGCATGAGGCCTATATACTTTTTCATCCTTAGGGTGCCACAAGTACCATATTGTAGCCAACTTTGCGCTGTGAATTCCGCTCCAATACTGGGTACTGTCATTGTCTATGGCTTTGCGTACTTGCAGCAGACTTTTCTTTCCACTGCGAGAACCCACGTAGCCCACCACTGCTGGGCTAATACGTTACCTGTCCACGCTCCCGCTTGCTTCTCAGGCTCCCGGCTCCCTGGAGTCTTGCTCATCCAATCAGTGGCTGTGGCGGGACAACACACTGATTGGCTGAGTTGGAGGCCAGGGATGCTGGAGCCTGAGAAGCAAGCGGAAGCGTAAACGGGTAAAAAAATTAGCCAGGCAGCTGCTGAGTTAAGAGGCTATATTCTCACAGGAGAATGTAAAGCCAATGGAAATGACAGTACACAGGATATGGTACATATGAAACTATCTTCTAGGAGGATTTGTCACTTTTATTAAACAAACACATGCATGCAGCAATGGCAAATCAGGCCTCACTATGAGTACATTGTTCAAGGCCTCATACTTAAGATAAAGTCAAGCCAATTGCATCAGATCTTCTTTGACGGATAATTGAAAGTCACATTTGGACACCCAGGGAAGGTCATGTGGAAAAGTGTGCTTAGACTGCAGTCTGTGCGCAAACTTCATTACTGATATGACCTCACAGAGCGGATTGCACTACTACTGCTCATTTGTCACAGGGGACAGGGAACTGTTACCTACACTAGTCATGCTGTACATCCTCATTTGCAAGGGCTGCGTGGTGTCTTCTGCTACTCACATCACACTTTGAATGTCTTCAATGGATAATGGATAAAGTGCAATAAAAGTGGATGAACCTGGTGAGAGTGAAAGTGGGAGCTAATTCCCAGTAAAAAGGATTGGATAGGTGTAGCCTTTGTCATGCTAAATGTGTACTTAGCTCTTGTGGCTTGAATTGCAAATGTTCATTAATTAGAAGTGAATGTGGTATCCAGCTTTATTTGTACATCATTACATAGGAAGTATCACTTCCTACACTTGGGAAAGCAGCTGTTCCTTGGCATTCCTATTTCCTATTAACAGGTATTTGTGCATACATAGGCTATGTTCACACAGCATTTTATCCTCCCATTTTTTAAAAGAAAAAAATTACGTCTGTCATTTTGAGTTTGAAATGATGTCCATCATTTTGCTGTTTGGCCGCCCGTCTGTGTGCGCACAACTAAAAAATAACGTCTGCTGTTTGCAAAAGACTTCAGAAAATAATTGTCATGATCATTATTTTGACGTCCGTGCAGACAACGTCGGTCATTTTATACATTGTGTGCATTAGACGTCCGTCATCCCATTGACTTCAATTCACTGCATTGAAGTCAATTAACTTGAGACAAAAACAGACGTCTTTTCAAAGAGAAAAAGCGGAAGCCTTCTCCCTTTTTTGAACGTAGTGTGAACGTAGCCATAGGAAAAAAATCCTTCAAATGTCCATAGATTAATCACTATGCAAAATACAACCATGCAAAACCCTGATGCCACTGACCAATGACTGTACGAAACACAGATAGGTGATTTGGGGATTTAGATTGTGAGCCCTAATAGGGACAAGGACCAATTTGAGCAATGACAAGCCAGGTAAAGCAATGCAGAAAAAGCTGGTAATAAATAAAGTAAAGGAATCATTATTATTGTTATTATATGGTCATAAGGGTGAGTTTACAGAAGACAGTATTCTGAACTTGAACATTGTAAGGCTATGTTCACACACTGTATTGCTGTATAAACAATGGACATTTCTTTTACAGCCAACATGATCTGCAGCGCTGTAGAGAAATTTGTACCTCAGATCAATCCCTGTCCCTACTGGGGCCCACTTGTGGAGTATGGCAGGACATTGGGATATCTCGGAAAAAACATGCAAACACAAAGAACACAAACTCAGATGTTGCCTTTTGCTGGATTCAAAGTCATGACACTTTTTTAATGTACTGTATTTCTACTTAGAAGTAGATAGATCTAAGTAATCCTTATTGGAAATGGAATAGGATTGCTGGTAGAGAAGAATATTTTATATGTAAGTCCATCTCAAGGAATGATGGGTAAAGTATATATACAATAACTAATGAAAAGGGTTAGTCTAAATCACCTAATCAATAGATATGCTGATGACTAGTTGATTCATAGTTTCGCTGCTGGGACCCCACTAATCATGAGTCAATTAGCATGGCATTTTATCATGGACAGCGATGCTCCATTTACCTGCTGCCAAATAGAGCTCAGTGGTGTATTGTACCCAGAACCCCACCAGACAGCTACTTATCATTTATTCTGTGGCTGGTTGATTGTTTATAAAATTGGTATAATCCCTTAGACTTTTATATGCTTATAAACTGTATAGAATTTGAATAATCTTTGCAATAAAGTACAATGCATTAGACTGTTATTACCATAATATTACATAACACATATCTTTAGTGTACTGTGTTTAGTGACCATACACAGTTAATGGAGTCTCACAGTAAGAGCATAACACTGTTAGTCTTCATACTGTAGCTGTCAATGAGGTTGCGGAGCACAGGTGTGAGCAGAAATAGGAGGGCTGACATAATGGAGAGTATGAGATGCAGTGAACAGTAACATTGCACACAGCCAGATGTAGCCATACATATGCTTTACCATAGTAAAGATATTCCGCTTAAAAATTTCAAACAACTTTTTTTTTAGCCAAGGAGGAATATAATACATTTTAAGGCTTCGTTCCCACACAGTATTTTGGTCAGTATTTTTCAACCAAACCAGGAATGGATTGCAAATACAGAAAGGCTATGTTCTGACACTGCTGAAATTGAGTGGATGGCCATCATTTAAGGGCAAATAATGGCTGTTATTTCTAAACAACGGTGGTTGTTTTTTTTTTTTTTTTTAAATTACACTGTGCTGCCGGCCCACCACCTTCTATATCGCCTCCTGGTATGCATATTCATAAGTAACCATGTCTGTCTCCTATGCATAAATAAGAGAGGACATAGTAGGTGATATGGGAGGCAGCAACACAATGCTGGAACACCCCCAGTGCACCCAATGGGGTAATTTGCCTATTATCTTTTGGATTAAACTAAAGTAAAATGGCGCCATGGAGAAAAGTAAGAAGACCGTCTGGAATGTGCAGTTTGGCCTGTACAGGTACCTATCAGCAAGTTCGAATGTACAAACCTGCTCAATTTCTCTTTAATTTTACAGACACTGGAAAAAAGTCCCCTATTTTTATGGACTGCTTAAGAATACACAGTGGGTTGGTAACCCTGCCAGCAGCCACATACTGGCGGCTCAGTATAAGCATATTGAACATATTGCGCATACAGCGCAGCCTAGCGAAAATGTGTTCAGACAGTGTAGAAATGCATGAGACTGATTTAAAGGGTGCATGAAACTTTACCGGCATCATTGACTCCTGTGGAAGCTTTAATGTGACCTCTGGGTGCAGCACAGAAAAAAGTCAGTGATATCAGTCCTATGATGGGCCCATTGCAACAGCAATGTATACTTTCTATTGCTAGCACCCAACTTTTAACACCCCAGTAGTGTAACAGAAATGGCCATTGTCTATCTATGTAACTTGATCCTTAAAGAGGTTATCCAGCACTACAAAAACATAGCCACTTTCTTCCAGAGATAGACCCACTCTTGTCTCCAGTTTGGGTGGGTTTTGTAACTCAGTTCCATTGAAGTGAATGGAGCCTAATTGCAAACCACACCTGAACTGGAGACAAGAGTGGTGCGGTCTCTGGAAGAAAGTGGCCATGTTTTTGAAGGGCTGGATAACCCCTTTAATTTATACTATACTTACATACTTGGATAGGATAAAGTCATCTTAATTCTAATATTTATTGTCAGTGCACATATATGGCTTAGAAATATTATATAGCTAGTGAAACAACTTGTTTATTCCAAACCACCCCAACATCTCACACACCCAATGACATTTATGTAACATTAATTACAAGGTAGGTGATGATGTGCACACATATTTTATGGGCTGTGGTACCCTATATCTTTTTGATGGGTATCATACAGCGTTATCTTATGCATATCTTTTATGCACAATCTTACACTTTTTATGGTATACTTCAAGAGCTTAGACTGTATATTTAGAGTAGATTTCCATTGTATTTAAGGGTTAAATTATCCTGTTGACTTTTGTACAGCAAATCTCTTTAACAAAGTGGGTGCCAATGAATTGCTGCTTTAGAAGTCAGGACGACAGAGCCAAAGCCTTAAAATCATACAGTTAAACCCAAAGCACTCCAAGATCCTCCAAGCAGTTTGCAGGGCCACTTAGAAAGTTTGTCTTGTAATTGAGTAAATTGTTTACTCTTTTCTTCCAACTTTCTCCTCCCTATCTTTGCTGGCGTTATCCTGAATACCCCCCTTTTTGTCCCACTGGTCAGCATTCTGCACAGACATATAACCATGCCAAACAGCCCTCTGCATGACAATGGTTGGGCTCTTCTGTGTCTTGTAATTGGACGGGGCTAAGGGTCGGTTTTATTAGCTGTGTGATTTAAAGCTAAACCGTTGTGACTGTCTTTTTAACACAAGCCTGTGCAAGCAGCGGGCGTGGGTTGAATCATAATGACAGGGGAATTATGCCAAAAGAGGAGGGGAGATGTCTTGTGCTAGTGTTCCCTCAATATAGATTGCGAGCGTCATAGGGGAGATCAACATTTCAACATATGAACTCATTTTCAATCTTGTACAAAACTTAACTAATAACCGATGTGTAATATTGTGTACATTAAAGTCATCATTGATTAGATGCCACCAGTGTGTGTGTGTAGGCCATGATTCTCCTATACCAGGGATGGGGAACCTTCGGTCCTTCAGCTGCTGCAAAACTACAATTCCCATCATGCCTGGACAGCCAAAGGTGGGAGTTGTAGTTTTTCAACAGCTGGAGGGCCGAAAGTTCCCCATCCCTGTCCTATACACAGAGAGAACCAATGTCCTGTAAATGTAAATTTACAGGGGGCAATGCATCAGTGGAGACTCTTCAGTGAGTACTCCATTAGTTTTTTGTCGCTGGTATCCCTGAGCTCAGCGATTGCTGTGTTTTGTTGGTCTATTTTTCATTGCCCCTGTTAGCCAGAATCCTACTCCACACTGATGAGGGGCAACAACCCCGAAACGATCGTCTGTGCACGGATGCCTGCCTTGGTAAACCCTTGTCATGTCGCAATACTCGTCACAGAGTTAGACTTAAAGGGGCCACCCTGGTATTTCCCTATTTGTGTTCCAATACTCGTAACCGAGGGGCTACGTATCAGGGTGGTTTGGTGATCCCCCCACTGGGAGGCACCCCCTTGGCAATAGGCTTCCCTCCCCTGGAGGGATATCTGGCTATGCCCGTGTTTTGAGACTCGTAACTGAGACTCCACTGACCCTTCTTTTGCACATTTAAATTTACAGGGGGCAATGCATCAGTGGAGACTCTTCAGTGAGTACTCCATTAGATTTTTTTGTCGCTAGTCTCCCTGAGCTCAGCGATTGCTTTGTTTTGTTAGAACCAATGTCCTCTCTACATAAGTATGTTCTAGCGATGTGTCTGTAAATCAGTGATATGGATCCTACAAAAAATATAAGCATTCACTTAATGAAAATATTACATTTACATTTGTGCATGCAAAGGATAGTTTTGCAGACATTTATAATTATACATAGCCAAAGATGTCAGACAAAATAGAGAGAATAGGGGAACACAGCTGTTTGTATATTAAATGGTCACTGACATCAACAAACTTTCTATAAACCAACAATACAAGTGAATATAAGAAAGTTATAGCTAGATTAACAGTAAAAAATGCTTCCTAATCCTCATACCCAGCTTTCCTGCCCCCCCCCCCCCCGACTTTCATTCACTTTCATTCACTCGGAAAATTAGCTTCCGTCTTGTGTTTACATGATAGACTAGCAGTTCATTGAAGGATCAGGTTATATGCTGCCTATACAAGTCTATAGAGAGGAAAGGGGTGGGGGATAGGAGGGGGTAATTAGAGAGAGCCAGAGGCAAACAGGGACTGCAAATAGACTGCAGAAGTGTACTTCAAATATTAGACTTCCCCCCAGTGCTTCATTGACAGTTTAGTATTGTTCTATAGTGTGCTCCGTGCTGCTTCTTCGGAAGTGTATAAATACATAAAAAAGATCCCTTTCTCTATGTGTTTGCAGTGTATGGTAGTTATTATAGAGGCTAGGCTCCATCTACTAACTCAGGGAGAATGGAGAATGGAAATCTAGTTAAATGGGTAGTTCACCAAAAATGTTTTTTTTTTGGTTGTTTTTGTTTTTTTTCAAATAAACTGGTGCTAGTATTGGGTATTGTGTCACTGTCTGCATACCTTGGTTTTTTATTTATAGGTGAGCTGCACCTGTTATTGGTGCCAGACATTTGTGGTTTACTTCTATTTTAAAAAAGTTTTCCAGTACTTATCAGCTGCTGTATGTCCTGCAGGAAGTGATGTATTCTTTCCAGTCTGGGGAGCAGGAGAGGTTTTCTATGGG
This sequence comes from Dendropsophus ebraccatus, assembly GCF_027789765.1. Classification (NCBI taxonomy): domain Eukaryota; kingdom Metazoa; phylum Chordata; class Amphibia; order Anura; family Hylidae; genus Dendropsophus; species Dendropsophus ebraccatus. Next base: position 63,035,411 of record NC_091458.1, read on the forward strand.
GATTTGCTACTGCTCTGGACAGTTCCTGACATGGACAGAGGTGTCAGCAGAGAGCACTGTGTCAGACTGTCAGTGTCATGTGATATAGGGCAGCAATATATATAGAAAATGTAAAGGGCCAGAGTACCCCTTTAACTAAACTATAAAAATGGTAAAAGTAAGGGAATTCATGTTCAGAACCAGTTTTCTTTTAAGATTTTAGTACAATGTCTTATTGTATGGCAATAATGTACTGTATAGAAGAACAAAGACAAATTACACAGCGCTTACAAGTCAATATATTGGTTAATGAAGTAAAAGCATCTTTTACCTACTCATCACCGTCCTGTTATACTAACATTATTCTCATACTCTCAACAAGCTAGGCAGTTATCATATGGTGTGCCTGCCAATTTACTTCCCAGCTTCAAAGTTATTTCTGGAGCTGCTCATTGTTATGCTAGCTCGGGATAGAGTGTATTATTTTTAACTTTACCTATCACTTCATTTTGGAGTTTATTTAAAGTTTTAACTTTTGTTAAAATAATACCTCTAACCTTAACCTTTAACCCAAAGATTACCAGCAATTTACTATAGTTTAGCTGCTGGGCAGGAATTATGGTTTTCACTGGGGGCGAGACAGGCGCTAGGTTGGATCTGTCTTCAGTAGACTTGTCACAGTTGTCAAAGTGCTAATTTACACCTTTCATCTATAGGGCTTGTGACTGTTTAACCAATTTTTCTCTGAAACACGGGTTAATTCATGGAGTCATTCAGTTTAAAAAAAAACTGAAGAAAAGTTATCACCTTTCAAACTTGTTGACGAATGTATAACATTATCACGACCGGTCATTACGAGGAAATGACATCACTAATGATGTCACATTACTCTATTCTAAGGGTACAAACCCACGCGACGTATACGCAGCAGATACGCAGCAAATACACAGCAGATTTGATGGTGCAGATTTGATGCTGTGTTCAGTTATTTAGATCTAATCTGCTGCGTATTTGCTGCGTATTTGCTGCGTATCGCAGCAGTAAATACGCTGCGTATACGGTGTGTGTTTGTACCCTAATGCAATTAAATGGCTGGTGGTAAGAAATTGGGCATAGCTACAGATTGCTCATGGGCATAGCAAGGAGGAAGATTGGCAGAATGTGTGCCCAAGGTGCTGGATGCCAGAGTAGAGAGAGTGCTCCTTAAGCCACTATTCTTCAGCCATACTATTTAGTAAGAGAGCTAGGGCAGTACATTTAATATTTTCCTGGGTAGTGAAAAATCTAGCCCCAACCCTGATTTTCGGGATAGGTTTGTAATATGCAATTTAAGAATCCACTTTAGTTTCCAAATATGAATACCTGTTTTCCATACAGCCATACTGACCACACAGATTCACCAGTACTTCCTACTGACACATTGGTAATGATTTCACACCTAGCACCTGGTGACAAAGCTGTATCCTCTCGTCTAGAAGCATAAAGCACAAGACCATTAAGTGAATCATATGTCCTGTGGGAAACAGATACATCCGTACAACCTACACTTTTTGACAGGTTACACCCCACATTTCTGTTAGCTCAGCTCTGTTTTTTAGGTACATATATTAGATGTTTTTTTTTTTTAGTTTAGTATGATAGAGATGGCCAATACAGGATAATTTGCCATTAAATTGTATGGTGGTTTCTAATCTTTTACAATTTGAGGAAGCATGAATAAGTCAAAAATATAAATATGTATAAGGTATACAATATAACATTTGTTTCAAGATTTCTCTCTTTGGTTCTCTCTTTCATAATGGTAAAGTATATCTATACTCTCAATGCAAATATATGTGCCCATTTAATGATGAAGAACATTGGGCTAGGTGGTTTTCCCAGCTGGTATCCCAGCATAAACACATACTCCTGTTTACCATCAGTATTTCCATTTAAGTAAATTTACTATGAGCAATAAACAGATGGATAAAGAGAAAAGCAAAATGTGTTTTAGTCTGAATCTACGTATACATGGCCTACTTCATACTTGATGGCTTTGAGGACCTTAATGAACATTGCTGACCGTTCTCAGTAAGTCGTAATCTTTGCGGAGAAGAATGCTGGGAAGCAAAGCCCGGTGAAAATGCTGAAACGTAAAGTGTGTGTGAATCTCTGTCCCTTCATTTACTCTGCTACTCTAGACCACTTCTCTTTGTTATCTCAACCTTACCTAACATCTGATATAATGATTTTGTTTAGACCCTTATAAAGCTAGTCAGTTGAAACTGGGAGCCTCACTGCATTAAATAACTTGTGGAGAACTCAGAGTGATTAGATATAGGACACAATGTGGACTTGAATGTCAACTTGAGGTCTGCAGCCACTTTAGCTTTCTCGATAGCTTTTCAGATCCTAATTATTTCATGTTGTTTGTCTCTTAAGAGCATCTCAAGAAGCTGTTCCCTCTGCCATTCGACCTTAAGTGCAGAAATTTGTGCGTGAGAGACTGGAAGGTTGAGATTGTATGTTTTCAGACACTTCTTTTTGGTTGTTAATTTCCCTTTGTTCTCTTTACCCTCCTTCAAAATGCCTCTTCATATTGCCCTCATTCATATGGCACTCCATACTAACTGTTCCATACAAACGCAGGCTGTGAAATCAATCACTAACTTCTCTTTAATATGGTTTAAAGACCTTTAAAGACCTGCTCTATTAGGGAAAATATTTCTATTTTGACCCCTATGGTCAAAAAAGGAGGAGTGTTACATATTAACTGATTTAGAACATCATTTGTTTCAGGGTTCTATTGGTTGGCATGGCTGAAATTTACCATTTGTGTATAGCCTCTGCAACTTTTTACCAGGATAGGTATTTCTTGGCAAAGTGTTGCCTATTTCTTGCACATCTATATGAAATTGGACCTCTTATATTTGAACAGCATTTTACCACGCACAATGGAAAAACACAGCATTTTATGAATATAATGTTGCTCAAGGAGTGGTAAAAATAAAAAAACAAGCCGTTTTCACCTGCCCCAGTCCCCTGCAGCTCCTGTTCCAGCACATTTCAGCCCCCGATAGTTAATGCTTGGTGCTACTTCTGAAATGAATCTTCTCATCAGGACCTGTCTGGTCAGCCAATCACTGGCATCAGTGGTGTCTCATGTCAGTGATTGGGTCAATGGGCAGGCCCTGCTTCAATGTCTCAGAAACATCTACAAGTGGTGAGGAGTTGCGGAGCAGAAGTCATTGGAATGGGATTTGCAGTGCACCCAGGTAGGTGAGTATGATTTTTTTTTTTAACGCTCTCTCAACAAATTTTAAAATACTGGAATACACCTTTAATACTGTCAACATAAAACAATAAGGTGCATGTGTATGACATGTTTGGTGCATCGTTCTACACATTTAATGCTCATTTCTTGTTCGGAAGTCACCTACTACCTACGACTTATGTAACAGTAATATGTTGCACCATAACATCACACGCTATTAATCTGGTACTTTTTAGTAAATCTCTCCACTCTGTTTTGCTATCAGCAGTAAAAGCAAAGAGATATCTATGTTCAGTCATCATTGCTTGTGGTAATATCTCTGTGACCCACTATAAGTAACTAGTCACTGAATGTCCTTACTGATGTGTAATAAACCTCTACCATTCACAATAGCATTTGAAAGGAATATCTTTGGTTTATTGATTTAGTGATTGCCACAGAGCTTTATCCTTTTGTATATTTAGCCCTGCAGTACAGCATTCTATCCTTGTCTTTCAACAGGGTGTAGAAGAATCTCTGATTGACAGCTACTGTGCGAGATAAATGCTTGCAGTGATTGACACTCCCTTCTGATGAGTAAAGGCAGACAGAACTTTAAGGGAAGAAGAATAAAAGTTTCTCTTAGTTCAGAATCCATGGTTCTCCCTGATTATTACTGTCCAATATTAAAAAAAAAATAAAAAAAAATATACATATATATATATATTTTTTTTTTATGTATTTATTTGGAAAAAGTAAGTTTTGCAGTCAATTAACAGTGTTTTAATTTCATATAATTGTGTGTGATAATAAGCTGTTCAATTGAGTTTTATGGATTTTAAATATTTCAAATGAATTGCTTCCTGTTTGTGTTGTGTGTTTGGGGTGGGGGGTTGGGGAGATTAAGTTTAGACATGTGGTATAGTAATAAAGTGACACATACTACAATGCAACTTTACTGTAAAATGTTTCCTATGGTATTCTGTGGTTGACTAAGCATTTTACAAACACCAAGAGGAAGGGGTTGTCAAAAGGTGGACACAGCCTTTTTAATGTTACTGGGTATGGGAAAACCAGTAGTCATACACATTAAAGCGCTATGAACACTTGAGAAAAAAACGTAGAGCTAAATTCTGCCGAGGTTATAGTGCAAATGTCACATTACAGAAGGTGATTCCTAATTTAGATGGGATATTGTACCCATTCCAACTAATGTCTAATGTGTGGGCTGCGGTAAAACAAATACATCTAAATAGCAGCGATGGAATGTAAAACGCTGTTTCAAAATAGACTTGTCTGAATCTTGGTACACCATACAAATTCATGTCAAAGCCTTTATGTGCCCTTAAGCATACCTGCCAGGGGTTTTGGGCCACGCTAAATGAACATGACTTGTGCCAACATTTACATGTTACTGAAAGGCTGTGGCATATTTTATAATTAGCTTAGTAATTCTTTAGTGACGTTGTGGCCCTTAAGAAGGGATTTGTTCCAAGAGAAATAACCAGAGTGCTCCATGACACACACCAACCTTTATGGATAGCTTAGGGTGGAAAGCTTGAGCGTTGGGAACTCAAGTAGCTAACTACTGTACTTGCAGACTCTCACATCTGATACGTGTTTGAAATAGGTTCCACGGGAACCAGATGAAGGGTGGTTTAATTTGTTTGCAGAGGTGGACTAGCCGGTCTGCCTGTTCCTGTGCCATACATTCAGGGTGGTTTGCTATGTTTTTCCAGGTGGTGACATTTTCTCTTCTAGACGGTTGGAGGCTGGTTTTTTTTGCCTCTTTTTTTTTACGAGGTCCTAGTAATTCTTAACTCATTTTCTGCTGTACAGTCATAGTGGTGGCGTCTTTATTATGACAATTCTTTACATCAGTATGTTCTATATATAAATATCATAGTGGTCCCCCTCCCCCCCCAAAAAAAAAAAAAAATCAATCTCATCAATTTTCTATATAGCAATTTGCAACCACAATTTAATGGATTTCTTATAGTTTATTATGCATTCCCTCTCTGCCTGCAGACTGAAAATAGGTGGAATGTGGAAGATTACTTTCTCTGAATTCTTTACATCAGTATATAAGAGTTGTTGATAAAGCTGTCTGTTGTGTGGGCTAAACCTGTAGTTACCATATGCACTTCTTCATTACTATATGCATTTTTTCATTACTTGTGACATCAATATTGCATCTACGGCTAGGTTCACATCACAATTTTAGAGTGCTTTAAAAATGTAAACAAACATTTTTGCACAATTATACATTTTTAGGCTATGTTCACACTACGTAAAATAAAGGCCGTTATTTTCAACGGCCGTTATTTTGAGGCCAAAACAACGGCCGTAGAATTACGAACGTACGGGCTTAATTTTGATTCCTAGCATGTTTATAAACGGGATGAAACAGGTCATTTACTTTAAATACTGCGCCCAGCCCGACAAACCACTCAGAAACTTTTTTACATTAAAATCAAGTTTATTTCTGCAGATATAAGTTTTACGTTCGCAGCCGCATTGAAATCGGCCGTTGTTGCAGTATTACCGGCCAGAAATAATTGTCATGTTCATTTTTCACGGGGCCGTATAAACAACGGCCGTAATCTTATACGTAGTGTGAATTCAACGGCCGTAGTTACATTGCATTGCAGTCATTATAGGGAACCTCAAAACAACGGCCGTAGTTTTGCGGCGCGGACAACGGCCGTTATTTTACGTAGTGTGAACATAGCCTTAAAGTGTAGAAATTAAACACAGAACTGTAAATTCTGTATTCAATACATTTCCCATATTTTTTTTTTATTTAAAAAGGGGGCAGAAGAGTGTGGATTGGATTCTTTTTTTTCATCCAGCAAAAAAATTAAATAAATAATTACAGAGATAAAGAAGACAAGACTTTTACTCATGTCAGACAATACATTTTAATACATTTGAATACAATGAAGGCTATGTTTACACATTTTATTTTTTGTCAGGCTTTTGGCCAGTTTTTTTTCAACCAAAACCAGGAGTGGATTAGAAAAACAAAATGGCTATGACCACACAATGGGGGACATGTATCATGTGGCGTATCTTTTTTGTTTGGCGGAAAGAGCCGATTTGCGAATATTTTATCCACAAATAGGCCGTTTTGCGAATAAAATATTCGCAAATCGGCTCTTTCCAGCGGGTACGCCAGGGGTGTGGGGAGGGGGTGTGGAGGGGGCGGAACGGGGGGGGCGCGGACTCATAGTCCGCGAGATTCAGCATTTTTTTCACTTTTTTCACTTTCACTTTTTCACTCAGCTGGCGTAGGTTTTCGGCTGTGCGCACCAGAGCGCACAGGATTTATGTAGAGGCAGTCCGCCGGAGATGCGGGGACATTTTTAAGTCCGGCGTAAAAAACGTTGGACTTAATAAATGTCCCCCAATGTCTTTTTTTGCATGGCCGTCACTTTGTGGCCAAATAATAAACGTTGTTTCAAAATAATGTTCGTTATTTTGCAATAACAGAGATGTTATTTAGACGCTTAATGATGGATATCCAAAGAAACGTCTGTCAAAGGGCCAAAAAACAATGTTGTGTGGTTGTGGTCTATCTTTCCGTTATAGTTTTTCTCTGTTGATTCCACTTCTGATTCTGGCTACAAATAATGACCAAAATACTGACAGAAACTCTGACCAAAATACTATGTGTGAACACAGCCAAATACATGCTCAACGTATTGCAAAATAGGGATGTGAAGGAACAGTGAGAACTTAATGTGCAATAATAGATGTATTCTTCCTCATATTGGTTCGGCCTATAACATGTCTTTCTTCACTGTATACAATTAGTATTTATATAGAAAGGTAGAATCACTAATTTCATTGGGACCAGTATTAATATAAAAACTATTGGAATTCATAGTGTAAAGCAATAACAGCTGAACTGTAGGTGGTCTGGAGGTCTCTGGAGAGGGCAATTAAATGCAACTGTTTAGAAAACTTTATCACGTGTATTACCTTAAATGTTTTTCTCTTATCTTTAAAGAAGATACCTATTGCTATATAATATACACCTAGAAGATGCGCAAAGATATCTGCATAAGCATAAAAAATATTTTCCTTAAATAGAATCTGTCTCCAGGCACAAGTCTTTAAATTAACAGCAAGCCACAAGATGCTGGAGCAACCACTAAATGCCTTCCTGAATTCCCAACTGGGAGAAATCTTAAGACGGCACATGCCTTTTGTTTATTTATATATCATCCAATATTTTCCAGGTTGGCTATTCTTTCCATTTGTGAATACAGGTGACAGCCAGACTCTAGAAATGAGTCAAGAAAATGGCTTATTATTAGACACTTATGTTTACTGTCCAAACCTTTATAGAAACTGGCAGTAAACTTTTAAGAGCCGTTGTAATGTGTCCCCCATAATTGTTACCATATTTATCAGTAAAACAGATGTTGGAGTGGTAGGTAAAGTAGATAGAATAGATATGTGATACAGGGACAGTCGTGTACTTTATTTTCCAACCATCCCTGTCTGATTGATATGGTTCTAAAGGTCCGTTGTCACTAAATGTACATATAGCCATATTTCAGAGATCGTTTTAACATTATAAAAATATGGTACACAGTATTTAATAAATCAGCAATGTATATAACATCATATAAGAACAACTGTATTTATTGCAAAAAAATCTATATAAACTGACTTCAAAGCCAAAACCGTATTAACAAAATTTAAAGAAGCTGGAGTGGTAAGACTAAGGGCCTTTTTACATGGAATGATTATTGGCTAAATGGTCTGGCTCTGTGGAACAGGGTTAAAGATAGGCTTTTTCTTTTTGACCCACTAAAGAATCATTGCCCATCGGCCACATAAGGCTACACAAACAGTCCAGTGATTATTCGGGTATCCCAGCTGCACTACTAGTGGAGCCTTGTGAAGTCTCTGCAACCGAGTGACAATCACTGAAACTGGAGCTTGCTTAGTGACACACTTTGAAAATCTAATATGGCCTTTGGGCTAGGTTCAAATCCGCGTCAGTCCATTCGGAGCCTTTTACCACATAATCTGTCCAAATGACCGTATGCAGTATTTTTTGGCTGGCTGAATCCTCTACAATGAATGCACTTCATAATCAAAACCAAATGGACCCCACTAAAGTCAATGGGGTCCACTGGGCTTTGTTGGTGTGCGGCGGACAGGCTGGCTCTGTTTACCACTGCTGAATGAAGTCAGTGCCAGGGGCCCTTTACGGAGACTCTGGTGCAGATGTGAACCTACTTAGTAGTCAAGTGGCCACACCATATTAAAGGACTATTCCGGAAATAAGCCATTGCTTTAGTCTTCTTCATAAGCAGCTATGGTAATACAAACAAACAACAAATCATGTAGATAGGTGATAAATGCTTTTTGTTGGAATACCACATTAAGAAGCTTCCTTTCCTTGGGTAAGGAAAACCCAAATTTCTAGCTGACCATGAAGGCCTGCAGCTGTCATGTAACCCTGAGACTTGTAGTTCCTCACTGTATACCCTTTCTGTTTCTGATGACCGAAATTGACACAAAAAACATAGGGGGAGATTTATCAAACTGGTGTAAAGTAGAACTGGCTCAGTCGCCCCTAGCAACCGATCAGAATTCACCTTTCATTCCTCACAGATTCTTTGGAAAATGAAAGGTGGAATCTGATTGGTTGCTAGGGGCAACTGGGCCAATTCTACACCAGTTTGATAAATCTCCCCCATAGTGAATTGCTATATAATAGAGCATTTACATGCAATAGTGTAAACCAGCAAAGTTTTGGAGGTGCTGTAGGTGATCTGGTTAGATTTTCCACTTCAGTGAGAAATGTAACATATTAAAGCAGAAGGTGAAGAGTAATTAAAAAAAATAAGAAAGTTTTATGTTCGATTGGATTTTTCATTAGAGCCGCAGAATTATAATCCTTCCTTTTTTCATTAAATCCCTAAGAAAAGATTTAGCATGTGGAAGAATAGGCTAACCATGGTGAGAAGCAGGTTGCTGTAATGTATGATAGAAGAGAATATAATACAGCTAAGCCTGGACCGGCTACTGAATGGAAGGGGCCACTAAGGAATTGTTAGCTACAAGCAAGGGTCTCAGTATTATCGGCTTTGATCTCCGACTTAGAGGGTTTTGAATGGCTGGGAGAAATGTTAATCTTCCAGACCACACCTTCTATCCATTTTTCTTCACTATGACACATAAGAAGAGGACAGAAGGTACTCTTTTAGCAATGAGGAAAATCAATGATAAAGTGTGGTGCTTTATGGCCATTACAATACAGTAATCAGGGATTAAATTACTTGAAAGTCTCTATTGCTACACATGTAGCCTGCCTCCAGTTAGCATTTGAAAGTACAATTTTATTTACTTGTTTCTATTCAAAACCATAAAAAAGTCTTTGAGAAAACGAATATAGTGTATCAAAATTACTTTACCAGGGTGGCATTTACCATTAGACACATTTGGCTGGCCTGGCTGCCAATTTATACACATATACTGACATATACCCATTTGTTTGGCATACTTTCCTCCTAAATTATATCTGTTGGCTATGAATGGATGGCATGTCATTCCCTCTCCTTCCCGTGGGTGCGCAGCAGGGAAAATCATAGTTAAAGGGGTTACCCAGGATTAGAATAGGCCTGAGGTTGTGGGTGGTATTACATTTTAGCTCCACTCACTTCAATGGAACTGAGTTGCAAATCCACACCCAAACTGTGTGGAAAGGTGCTTTTTTTTTTGGAAGAAAGCAGCCATCTTTTTCTAACCTTTAAAGCCATGGCCAGGGCTACACTGTAGGTTTATGTAGCACTACAGATTTTAACAGTAGTTTAACGGTAGATACAGTGCAAAGTTGTATGAAATATTGTGGACTGGTTACGATAAGTTGGTAATGCCACAGTATAACCTTAATCTAATTAAAGGCATAGTTAATAAATATGGTTAATATATATTCCATAGACAGGAATAACCATTTACTACAAGATACAAGGAATAGTGGTTAAGCCACAACCCTGCCACGACCCTGAAGTGAACATCTACTGTGTATAATATGTTAGGGCATTTTCTATTAAGCAGTTTTCCAATATTACAGATGATGAGGCTTTCCTATTACCTCATTTATTAATAGTAGTTCTAGGTGATGCACAATGTAATATAGGATGCACTTATATAAAGAACTGAAAGGTGAAGAATTTTTAAATGTACAGAGCCTATGTCTCTTACTATAACATAAGGACAAAAGGTGACCCCACCTGTTCACGCATGTGTGGATCACTCCAGTGACAGCTATCAGGACAGGTGGTAGCTGGGTTTCTGTGTGTTTTCTCACCATAGTAAACATCTCCCAGGTGGGAAATGCACTTCTCAACAGCCTCTCCAAGACAATATGAAGGGAGGGGTCAAGAGTAAGCTTCCTCTAGACAACATATGTTACCTTTCCACTGATTTATATTGAACTAATGCCAAAATATGGATAGATGGACATATGACTATATTGTCTCATTGAGTAACTTAAGCTTTAATTACAACCAATCATGAAAATATAATACAATTACTGAAAGCACCTTACAGTAATGATAAGGGTGTGTTCACATATAAAGGTTTTCTACTGCAGTTACTGAATACAAAGCCAGAAAAGGATAAAGTTGAGAAGTCTTTCATGTATGTCCTTTATTTATGGGTAAAAAAGGATGGATTTACAGAAGAAATGCAATGTATAACCTCAGATACTGTATGCCATGGTTTTGGACATCAAGGTTCTTAATATAGAAAAAAAAAATCAGCCTATGGCTATGTTCACACAACATCAAAAAAGTAGAAAAGGTGCCTGCCTTAGCTATTTGAAAAGACGTCAGTTATTGCTGCGATTTAATTGACTTCAATGCAATGCATTGAAGTCAATGGAATGATGGACGTCCAATGCACACAATGTATAAAATAACAAAGTTGTCTGCACAGACGTTAGTTATGTTCACACAACTTCAAAAAAAGAGAAAATTGACGCAATTTAATTGACTTAAATGCAATTCATTGAATTTGATGGGATGACGGACGTCCAATGCACAAAATGTATAAAATAATGGACGTTGTCTGTGCGGATGTCAAAATAATGATCATGTCAATTATTTTTGGACGTCTATTGCAAACAGCGGATAATATTTTTTTGTTGTTCACACACAGTTTTTCTTTTTTCACCATCCTTTCAATATTTTTTTTATTAAATTCAATGGCTTTTCAATTAAAGACACACCCAAAGGCAGATTAGTCCACCTAAACTAGAATAATGTACTGACAGCCGAAATGGCGGACATAATTTTTTCTTTTCAAAAACACAGAGAAAAATGTGAACATAGCCTATGGTTGTTTTATTAAATGAAAGCTACATCATGGTTCTTGCAGTATATATATATATATATATATATATATATATATATATATATATACACATATATATATATATATATATATATATTTTTTTTTTTTTTTAACAAAACTGTCAGCTACTGGGTAAGGATAAAAAAGAAATGAAAGACCCAGGTGCACAACTGAACAAAAGAATAAGGACATTTAAGTCTAGTTTGGGAAACAGGCACCTTACAGGTCCTTAGTTGCTTCTTTAAGCTATGTTCACACTACGTAGTTGACCGGCCGTTCTGTGACTCCGGCCGGGTCACGGAACGGCCGGTCTCAGCTCGAATCATCGCGGCAGGTACTTAAGTACCGGCCGGATGATCTTTCCTCCGTGAAGCTCTGAGAGCTTCCCATAGCACAGAGTGAAGAAAGCGACCGGAGCCGCTCGCTTCACTGTTTGAACTGACAGGTCCTTCTGCGGGCGGAATTTATTGAATTCCGTCCGCAAATAATGGACCTGTCAGTTGTTTGCGGCACCGTATGGGAACCGGCTGGAGCGTATCCGATGTGTGTACGCTCCGGCCGGGATCCCATAGCAAATGATGCTATGTTCCACCCCGCAAATCTACGGCTGTAGTTCTGCTACAGCCATAGATTTACGTAGTGTGAACATAGCCTTAAATAGTACATACTAAATACTAGTGTCATCTTCATCGGTAAAAGAACAACTCTGGAATGATAGCTGCACAGGCAAGCTATAGTTAAAAGTGGGAAACCAAAACAAAACATTTATAATAAGAATCATAAAAATAATAGTATAAAAAGAGAACACATGTGAGATGTAGAGCAAATTAAAAGGCAGTTGTACTGTCTTTGATGGGCTGTGCAGTCGCCACATCTTAAAGGGGATGTCTGGAGAGCAGAAAAGGTCCTACCTTTTCTGCTCTCCGTACCTTCACTTCCTCTCTCTGCCCATCTGCACTGATAACTTCCACATCCGAGAGGGGAGCGGAAGCAGATGAAGGAAGGGGAGCGCTGGAAAACAGAAAAGGTAGGACCTTTCCTACTTTCTGGATATCCCTTTTAAACCTAGTATAACTTGTCTTGTATATACTTGTAATTCTGGAAAGATAAAAAAAAAAAATTGATCTTGAGTATTAATTGATGCAGGTGGAGGAATGTTTTATTTCACGTGTAACTCATGACATAAAAAAAATCCTATGAGATGTAAACTTTTGCAGGGTAGTGTACATGTAAGTGTTCTTGTCTCTACCTGGTTGTAGTATTTCTGTGTTAAAATCCAGTACCCTACACTGTGGCTTTACTTGTCTACAAATAAACATAAAGACCACCAAAAAAGGTAGCTAATAAAGTTAAACTTGCAATATGGCAAAATACGAATGAAGAAGTCTAAAATAAAAAACCTAGTTCATACTGGATATTTGTATGCGGGGAAAAAAGGTAAACACACCACAGATCATGTTTTGTGCCTTAAGCTTCATTTATTAGCATTTACTGGCTACAAACCAGGGCAAACATTAGAGCAAATAAAAAGCTTTGAATACATTACTTTATCAAACAATCATTCAGTGTCTTCTTCCTAAGTAAATGATGTCCTACATTCCTCTGCTCTGCCGCTAAGTGTCTGTAATGACTCTGTTCTTGTGTAAGATATTATGCCTTAATATGTCAGTATGTAATAAATGTGAATAAACAAATATTCCAGATTCCCTTTGCTGTCCTGCTGGGTCATAGAAAGCACAGGGTGCTCAGGAGAAGGGAATTTTTATGGAAAATGTATGGGCGTATGATGCAAAATGCAAGACATTTCTACCAACCAACAGAGGGTCATCAGGCACCAGGGCCACATGTGACTGCTACCACAGTACTACCTATGGATACAGGCCTGAAAAGCAATGAAACTTGCAATAAGCAATAACTTTTCCATAGACAACTCAGACATATTAACTGAACCTATGATAGTTCTTTAAAGGCAAGACTAACCACATTGGATTTACCGATAAAGTCGCTAAGTAGCAGCAATGAAAGGGTTACCCATGCTGTTAGCACAGAGGCCCCAGAGGAAATCTGCGGACAGCAGTGTTTAGACTGCAAGCAGACTATAGTAAATATGAAATATTCATGTCGTTCAAGGGTCTGTAATGCAAAGCTCAGCCCATGGTCCGTACTCTCTACCACAATCTCCAAGCTGCCGCCCCTCCCGTCAGGAAATAAAATAAACTCATTCTGTTGCTCTAACCTTTCAACAATGATGTTTATGTTTTTTACAGTCATTTTTTACAGTCATTCTACTTTTTATGGGCTTGTAATGGAACATCCATGTCTTCCACATATGTCAGCTGTTTTCTGTCCAGAAGGAAGCTCATTTTGGATTCTTTTTACACGCTGCTCAACAAGAGAAGACTGAAATATGCTCCCAAAGTTATTAGCTTTACTAAAGAAGAAGCTGTCCTACTATTTGTTGTAGGTAGGGGTATAATGGAGAACATGGATTCCTTTTTAATAAATACCACCCGTTATTTTTGCCCTAGACACAGCGTGCTGTCCGTGACATACACAGTTTACCAAATTACCGTGTTTTTGTAATTATTAAATGCTGGATGGAAATGATATTCTAAGGCTGGGTTTACATTGATCCGTTGCACCCTTTTCAGTTTTTTTTTGTAAGGAACTGACCACAACTAATGCCACAACTGATACCAAAACGGCATCAGTTGTCATCAGGTGTTCTGTCCCTTTATTTTTTTTTTTTTTAATAAAAAATATAATTTGTTTCTTCCATCAGTTGTCATCATTTTTCTCCTCTATTCTATATTTATTTGAATCCTTTTCTATACATAAAGCCATGTCAAAGGGCGCACAATCCTGTAGCAGGACTTCTATCATAAGGAGTGGCATTACAGGGGACCCATCTATTATAGGGGGCAGCAGCACAGGGGGCTAGCTACTATAAGGTGACAGCTCACAGGGGGGCATCTACTATAGGGAGAAAACTCGCAGAGAGCCCTCTACTGTAGGGTACTGAGCTGCCTCCACCTCTCTACTTTGAATACCAGAGGCAAAAGTCAAGTGATGCATAATGGATATGTCTGTACGCAGCGATGCCTCTGGCTCTCCAAAGATTTTAATGGATGCAGTGCCCGATCACCGGACAGGCCATACCTCAGAATGTTGCAGGATACAATCTGGCAGCACTATTATACTTCAAACTGTCCCATTGAAAACAATGGGATCAGTTCAGAGAGGCATTTCCCTTTGGTCCTTTTCTACTGCAGCAGAGGAAAATGCCGCCAGTTCACCCGATGAATGTAAACCCGGTTTATCACAAGCTAATCACAAAGGTATACTATATGGCCAGAAGACAGCATGTCCTTATATGTGCCTATGAAACTTATCAGTGACAAGTAATGATCATTTATAAGGGGGACCCCATTTTTGTCTGATATAATGTTTACTTTTAGGAAGAAATTGGGGGGAATTTATTAATGTTACTAATACTAGTGAAATGTTGACCATTCAGCAAAAAGTCTTTAGATGTGATTGGGCTCCAGTTCTGGGTGATAAGGCTCGACTCACAATCAGCATGCTGCTAGCTTTACAGTTAGAACTAAGCATGTTGGGAGGCAGTAGTAAATTTTTGGCATTCCCTTCAGTTCCATTCTGTAAGCCTGTGTGGCCTTACACTTTATAGACAAGCTATTCTTGTTCTTAGAACAATTTAATTAGCAATAACAACATTCTCAGTTTATTATTGTGGCTCTAGTAGAGTTGGAATCTAAGAAAATGAGTTTTTAGAAAGTTAGGATCTTATGACAGTGCCATGTGGAATGTCCGTGAGTACTACCTATTCTACTGCTTATTTTTGTCTATAGAGGATACGGACTTGACTTTGTGTATCTCTTTCTAAAAGGATTTACTGGGATGTTTCAACTTACTAATGAGAAATTGTATCCATAAACATTCATTCATGTCATGTATATATGAATCACATAGTTATACCATAGCATTATACTAATGCATAAGATGCTAACTGCACCACTACTTGACCATAAATGACTGCTTAAAATACTTGAAATAAAATAAAATAAATGACACTCACTAGTTAAATGTCTCTCCAAACTATTAAAAGTACCATTAAAATATGTATTACAAACCACCTAATATACAAAAAACTCACAGAGCCAAATACTGAACTCATGGCTGGTATAAATACATCAGCAGCTTTGTTTTTATCCGTGAATGTGCTCTACCATCCTATCTTCCTTAGCTGCTCCCGGCCTGGTATTCCTGGAGGTGGAGGTACATCCCATTTCTTGGCAAGCGAGCTGAGGAGAGAGTGTGTCTCATATTGGATTCTTGGCTGGGGAACAGGCAGGGGAAGAGCTTGCTTGCGTCTAAAGACCTCAGCACTGCTCTTAGATTTATGCCCATAGGCTTTCAACTTGTGTGGGCTATTCTGAAGTCTGAAGTATGAAGGAGAAACCTGGGAATGTACAAGTTTTAGCTCTGTGCTTAACTGCTCATAAGTGGAAAGGGTGTGTGTGTGTGTGTGTGTGTGTGTGTGTGTGTATACACATCTATATATATCGGTTAATACTGTTTTGGTATATAACTGTATTGAACTACAATCATTATATATACTAATATATCATCCTTTCTATTAACACATACTTTTTTATTCCCGTTTAAACACAATTTTACTATAGATAGATGATGTTATCATGGGAAACGATTATAGTTAAAGATTAATTCAATTACACATAATAAAGATATACAGTAAAACCTCTCCACCTCTTCAAGAAGGCCATCCCTTTATACCAGGGGTAGGGAACCTTGGCTGTCCAGCTGTTGCATAACTACAACTCCCATCATGCTTGGACAGCCAAAGCTAAAGCTTTTGATGTCTAGGCATGATGGGCGTTGTAGTTTTGCAACAGCTGGAGGGCCAAGGTTCCTAACCCCTGCTTTATCCAGACCATATTTCCTGTGACAGATTTTCTTCATACATTATGTTAAGTGGCCACATCCTATAAGAGAAGCACCTTCCTAGAAGATGCAATCTCGGATGGTCGTTTCAAAAAGGTGTCACTGTACCTCAATCACTAAGTTTGTATATTATGTCCAAAATGGTGCAGTAGCAGGGGCTGTAGCGTGCCCCTTTAGTGTGCAACATACATTTTAGTATGCAAAATAAAAAGAAAAGTAAGGTTTTAATTCAAAAGTTTTGCTCAGTGATAGTAATTCCAATTTATTTGGTGGTTCAATTGCTTCTCAACTATCTTCCTATTTCGATTTTCCACATATGGAAATGTACAGGATCTGCAGCAGATTTGATGTTCCATCATTTAGTTACATTAGCATCTGCAGCTTCAAATTTGCAACATCAAATCTGCTGCAGATTCTGTATGTGTAAATGGACCCTCAGGGTAATGTACATGGTCATGTACAAGGCATTCAGGCGGCCATTAGACGGAAAGATGTGCAGCTGATAATAATGATTTTAGCTGCCACACAAAAGATCCAATCAGACAACACGCACTGGTCATCTGGTCTCTGGTGCTCTTGAGGGCTGAACGGCATTCTTATGCTGCGTTTACACGGAATGATTATCGTGCGAATTTGCACGATTACGATGGAATTCGAACGATAACCGTACATGTAAACGTAGCAAACGATCAAGCGACGAGCGAGAAATCGTTCATTTTGATTTCTGAACATGTTCTCAAATCGTCGTTGGTTGTTCGCAAAAAATTCACAGATCGTTCCGTGTAAACAGTCGTTCACCGATTTTACCTATGTGCGAGATAGGCTTAAGCGTTCGCAAAACGATCGCAAAACGATTTCTCCATACGCTATATCGTTCCATCTAAACGCTGATTGTTATAAAAAAAATCGTTACTTTAAAATCGTTAATCGTACGATACGGCAAATTATCGCTCCGTGTAAATCTAGCATTAGGAACACTTGTTAGCAATTGACCTGTGTTAAAGGGCCTTTAAAGTACAGTTTGTGCTTGAAAATCATCGAAGCAACCTCTGAAAGTCAACATTCCATTGTGTAATGCAGACTTAGGCAGGGTTCACATTATAATTGCACCTTCTGAGGCACAAATATATCGTCACTCTATGGCCCAAATGCAGTCGGCTAGTGGTTAACGTTGTGTAAGTCCAAGTTTTTACTTGGACTAAAAAGCTAAGCAAACCACTATCACCAGCTTACTGGTTGACCTTGAAAGGCACAATCATTATGAATGCACCCCATCAGAGTACTTTATACATTAATTTTACACATTAATCCTGCTCAAATAAACAATATAACACAAATTCTATGTCTACTTTATTTTTATTATATTGTAGTCATTATACATACTGTATAAAAAACTGTCATTGTCATTGGTCTTTGGCAGTATGAACAATATGAACTATAACATATCTATATCTATCTATACATCTGTGAACCTGAACCTCAGGCAGTTTGTTCTAGCCGAACCTGCTAAAAAGGCATCGACAACATGACAGTAAGGAAAAAGATAAAGGATAGCATGATCCTAATCCATAATGACTTACACAATGACTTGCCAGAGGCTGTATCCAAGTTTTCCTGGACTCCCTAGGGCTACATTCAACTTCTTCAACCATCGGTATTCAGATGCTGAACGATCAGATTCAAGCATGTTTAAGTTGTGTTCATCTTTAGTGACAATATACTGGTGATATCAAAGCCACCGTAAAAATCTATGTACAGTAGCTTCTGCAGCCATTTATAGAGAAGTCTGGCCATTTTTAAAATCCGAAATCAGGCAGGGGAGAATTCGATCAGGACTGCGAACTTACCTCTCGATGTGTCCATGGTGATCGGCAGGACTGGCTTCAGGACCCCCACCTGAAGGCATCTTCCCCCCGTTGTGATGACGTCACATGGGGGAAATGCCTATCTCGGCTGATTGACTGGACACTCAGCCAATCAGTGACCAGTCCATCAGCAGGGTTGTGACGTGTCAGCACTGGAGATCCAGGAGCTCAGCAAGGGTCCCGAGGCTGGTCCCACTGCTCCCTATGGGCACGGGGAGAGGTAAGTTCACAGTCCTGATCAAATTCCCCCCTGCCCCTGCTTGTTGCCAGATTTTAAAGATGGCTGGACTTCTCCTTTAGAACATTACAGGTGTTGGGAGAAGATCTCTGTAAGGGACAGTGATCGATGAACAACACAAAAGGGAGTAGGACCACACAAACACAATGATTGTAGTTATAGAGAACATTCTCAATCTGTTCTTTCAGTGCAAATTCTGTTGTGTAGAAGCTGAGCATACAGGGTTTTGTGTCACTTTTGGGAACAGTCTATTAAATCACAAACTCAAGTGTGCCAATTATTTTTGTGGTACACTAATTGTTGTGAAAAAGCAAAGAAGGTTTTGTGTCACTTTTGTGTACAACCTATTAATTCAAGTGTAACCATTTTTATTTGTAGTGTACTAATTGTTCACAATCTGTTTTCTACTTGCAAAATGTAATCATTTTTTGGCCACGCTGAAAAAGCCATTGCAAGACAAGCATCTGCCACCAAAAAGGAGATGCTTTGCGGCCTTATATTTGTTTTTTTATTTAAAAAGGCATAAAAAATGATAGTATAGTATGTTCAAAAGAAGCTGTTACCTACCAATGGATACCATCTGCTATCCCATAACCATTCATGTTGCTGTAACTTTGGCATAAGCGTTGCCTTAACCCTTAGGCAATACATACTGTACATTTACAGAATGATAGACTGGACCTTAAGGACACATGCTGTACATGTACGTAATGCTTTTTCAGTTAGTCTATGAAGTGAGCTCAAGATTTGTGATAAGGAACAACATCAGTGATCAGGCTGGTGTTATCCATTATCTCTAAAAAATCAGAGATTGATAGCGATTGCAGCCTTAAAGAGACAGGACTGATGTCTGTTACTTAACAAATGGCAAACCTGCAGGGGCACCAATCAATCTCTATGGCAGCTGGAGGCTTGCTCAAGGTCTCCATTCTGCCCTCAAAGAAAACTGCAGAATGAATGCTCAATATTGATAATTGACCAGTATAAAAAGACCCTCAGGGCCGTTCACACTACGGAATCGTGCAGAGGTTCCGCTCGGAACCCCTACCCGCAGACTCTCACCGAATCCTATCTGCTATATTTTTCAATGGGAAGCCTCACGTCCCTCCGCTCTCTGCGCCTTTTCGTTCAAAGAATTGACGTGTCAATTCTTTGAGTGGAGAGGTGCGGGGAGCGCAGGCGCGCAAGACCTCCCATTGAAAGAGATAGCAGGAGGGATTTGGGGCAGAGTCTGCAGGCAGGGGTTTCGAGCAGAATCTCTGCACTGATTTCGTAGTGTGAATGGGCCCTTAAACATGAGCTTTAGAGCTATTGATGACATTTCAGTTTGCTCCCAACAAATTTGGTCCTAAACAAACTTTTTGTTGAAAAGTTCACTCATCTGTAAATAACAGAATAGGATTATTAATAAAACGTATGTGATATTACCCTAAAAAAGAGCTCAGATCTACATCCAACCCAGGAGCAAAGCATAGGAGGTAGAGATAAAGGCTTAAACCAGAAACTCCTCCTGTAGAAATGAATTCAAGAGAAACAGAAGATTTTTTATAGTCTGGTTAGTAAACTTAGTTAACAAAGTGTAGAAATGGTGTCCAAACAACTGGAAACCTCAAGATTCTAGATAAAAGATCATCAGGATTATATTACATTGAGTTTGTAGCACAACATCTCCTTTAAATAACATCCAGAGGTGGAGAAGAGAGTTCATAGAAATATGATAGCACGTCAATGTCAGTACATACAATGAGCAAGAATTTTTATGAGAGCAGAAAGCTTATGTGTTGACTTCCAAACTTCTTAAACCATTGAGTGTTTATAAGAAATGTGTGAAATCACAGCAGGTGATCATTTACTGCACTTTCCCAGCAAAATTACCAGACTATCTGATTCACTGTAGACAGCTATAAAATTTATATCTTACAGGGATGTAGTGTCTGTAAGCTAATAGGCATTTTACTATTCCTCAATGAGCCGTATGCACATAGTTTACAACATGTGTCCTCAATTAATGGAATCTAATAATGGCTGATCACGGAGACAGATTGTATTTCTCCGCTGGCTATATTGTCAGCCAATGCTTTCCCCATCTTCTGTGTTTGTAGAGTAAAACACAACTGCAGCATATGATGTAATTCATACTTAGCAACTTGGTGGACATACATATTGAATATCCACTTTTGTGCACCATTTTTACAGCATATAGACATATACCGTAGTTATATATAGATATAGGTATATATATAGATCTAACTAGAGATTAGTGAACTTACGACCCTGAACTTACTGTCAGTTCGCTCATCTCTACATATAACCTATATAGAAAGGTGACTGGCATTTTGAATGCACGACTTTGCTTGCCTGGTTGTGCTCCTAAATACACAGATGCATTGTATTCTAGAGCTGTATTCACATTCTGCTGTTACTGGAAATAGACAACAAGCTTTTGGTTGAGCTAACAATTTGCTAAGCTCTTATAATGCAGAGGGACATTTAGCTTTCTCAGCATCAAGTTACAGTATCTGGTCCTAAGATAACATCTAGAATGCTAACCATAAGAGCAAGCTCTGATCAGACACTGATCCAGCAAAGAATTCTGGAAAATTTCAACTTTGAAACCCTCAGCATGGTGAATGCAGCTCGGGGAAACAAAACAAGCTGTAAATCAGGATCAGTACAAAATAGCAGTGATAGGTTACAATCTGTTGGTAGATAAAGAGTTATATGGTGTACTAGGGAGAAAAATGCTATACATACAGTATAGGGAGAAACTTTGACCAAAAATTAGGACTTTTTGCCACTCACCATTGTGCTTGCTGAGTGAATGGAACTTGGTGCCGAGAAGGCGTGGCATTTCCTGGCACTCCATTTTTATTCAGCCCTGTCTGGGAAGTGTAAGGCCCCATTCACACTACGGAATCAGCACCGAAATTCCAAGCGGAAACCCCACACGCGGACTCTGCGCCGAATACTGCCTTTAATGTGTTTAAATGGGAGGGCTTGAGCGCCTCAGCTTGAGTGCCTCTCCACTTGACATGTCAATTCTTTGAGCAGAGGGGCGCACAGAGCGGAGGCACGCAAGCCCTACTGTTCAAAGAGATTGAAGACAGGATTCGGCGCTAATGGGGCCTTACTTTCAAAACAGGAGGTGCATGTACTGCAATCATTGCAATCCCCTCTATGATGTCCGAATGTTCTGAAAGAGTACAGTATTTTCCTGCGTATAAGACTACTTTTTAACCCAGGAAAATCTTCTCAAAAGTCAGGGGTCGTCTTATATGGTGGGTGTCATCTTATAGGGCGAAAAACTTTGAAACCGGACTGGAGAATCTGTATTCACTGTATTCATGAGGGGGGAGCTCAAAAAATGGCCACATCGCTGCCATATGCGGTGACCATATGAAGCATATTAATGGCAGAGCAAGCTACAGGCATCCAGGGTATGGGGAAAAAAGAGATACGGTAGAGTGGCCAGAATAACACACCTCTTTGACCCATCTGGCCGCCCTTGTATCCAACCGGTATTACTGTACCTCCTTCTCAGATCTTGTTGCTGTCTGATGTTTTATTATTAATCTTTATTTTGTGTGTGTTGGAAGAGGGGTAGCTTTATACTGTGAGTATATCCCAAACTCTCTATTTAAACTGGAAAAGTTGGGGGTCGTCTTATACGCCCAGTCGTCTTATACACTGGAAAATACGGGTAATGCAGCAACAGACAGCACTTCAAATCAAAGCAGTGTTTATTCACCGGAATGCACTCCTTTGTTTCGAAGTGCTGTCTTTTGCTGCATTCTCTGGATTGATACAAACCTGGGTCTGGTTTGGTAAGGCGAGCACTACATCAATATTTTCTCTATTTTGTCTGTGCTGCTGTTGCTGCTATATGTGGAAAATACGGGTACATAGAAAGTGGTTGTTTTGCTGAGACAACCTGTAGAAGAGAATATAGTACACATCATGGTGTACAGACAGGCAATGGCCTGTAGTATACACTATTACCAATTGAAACAAATGACTAAAAGAAAAGCTTGTTTGTGTTTTAAGCTATGCCCGGGATAATCTTTTTCATTAATTTGGCACATTCTTACCTTTTCCTTGCAGCAAAATATCTTTCAAGTTTTCCTTAAGGGTACAAACCCACACACCGTATACACAGCAGATACGCAACAAATATGCAGCAAATACGCAGCAGATTTGTTGGTACAGATTTGATGCTGTGTTCAGTTATTTAGATCTAATCTGCTGCGTATTTGCTGCGTATTTGCTGCGTGTTTGCTGCGTATTTGCTGCGTATCGCAGCAGTAAATACGCTGCTTATACGGTGTGTGGGTTTATACCCTTAAAGTGTACCTGTCAGCCTGGCCAATGCCGGATCAGCAGTGAGTTCCTTTCTTTATCCAGAAGTTTGAGTATCCATGGCTACAAACCTCACTGTGACAGAAATGCTTGACTTCCATCCTGATCCAATGGAAGCAGCGTCCATTTCCATCACAATGTAGTTAGTAGGCATGGATACCCAAACTTCCGGATGAAGAGAGGAACTCGCTGCTGATTCGGTAGCGGCCATTCTGACAGTCACACTTAAAAAAATAATGACCACTAATCTGCTTTCATTATGCTCCTCTGTTGGGCTGTTTTTGGTGCACTGGGGCTGCTACATTACCCCTGGTTGCACCAATGCACCCACTCACTAGCTGAATATTCATCCAGCGCTCTGCATTGAGGAGTGGCTGGAGTTACATCGCTACAGAGCACCACATGAATACTGATAATGAGGCAGCTGGCAGGCAGTTCGGTGCACTTAGGTAAAGTACTGTCTCCAAAGCACCAAATGCCCTGTCTGCCATATTGATAAAAGGTATAAATTACCATAAATGGCCCAGCAGAGAAGCATAACAAAAGTATATTAGTGGTTAGTGTCCCTGTCCTATAGGAACATACTAGCAGGCTAGATTCTTATGCTGTTAGTTTCCCTTTAATACATTTGCATCTATTGCATCTGTTGGTTGTCTGTGTGGCAGAAAAGCAAGTCTATGCCTGCTATGTGCAGGTAGGGATTTGAGCCATAATTTATGCCAATTTCTATGACTATAGTGAGTCTGATGTCCCACAAGAGGTCAGAGTCCTCCCCAAACCAAGACAGGCTTTTAACATGACAAGAGATGCTAACAGAAGCAAAAAGTAGCAAATTATTATGCAAATGTAACTTTTACCAGAAAACTGATGTACTGTAAATGTGTTCTTAAATTCTCCCCAAGAATGAGAATGAGCAACAACAAAATGAGTGGTTAAAGGGTTTTCCAGACAAATAAGGACTGTGGTGCAAAAGACACAGAGGCTCTTGTGGTGCTGTAATATCAAAGTATAGAAGGGGGTTAACTACTTATTGTTGCAGGCAATTTTAGTTTTTCCTCCTTCTAAGAGCGTTTAAAGCATATGGGAGCTTGTTTTTTGCAGGACCAGTTGTACTTTAGAATGACTTCTTTCATTTTACCATATAATGTATTATGGGACCACTGTACTGTACTGTACATTGGGATGAAGAAGATACATGCAGCAAGAAGCAGAGTAAGGAACCTATTTCTGGTATCGCTGTGAGCTCTGGATGAGGAGGTAGAAGATTGGTCCGCTGCTACCCTGACACAGGATGCAAGAAAAGTCATATGATCATTTTGCCACTTCCATAGTCAGCCCCAGTAACTGTGTCTCTAATAAAACTAGGCACAAGAAAAGACCCACTGTAGTGCTGGATGATTCACCAGCTCCCCTGTGGGCTAGAATGTGCCTGTACAGGGACATCATCAAAACAGTTGTGGCCCGAAACAGAGAAGAGCAACACCATTGCACCTTCAGTGATATCTATTTTAATTTGTACTGTAAATCATAACAATCAGTGTCTGTGATTTAGAAGGGAACCAGTAAATGAAAACCATTTGGAATTACAGTAAGGGAACTACAGTATAAACAATGCGGCTTTGCTTTAGAATTATGATGTTTGGATACACAGACACACACACACAGACACACATACATATATTAATGAGGTTTTTAAGGTCAGTTTAAAAGATGCGATAAGAGACACATACATGATTTTCGATCGTGCAATAATCATCCCTTGTAATAGGGCCCTAAGCCTGGATAACTCCATTTAATCATTTAATTTTTTATTGGTCACTTTCCTGTCTTTCAAATTTTCAGTGAATATAAATAAAATAAAAGTCAATCTGTTACTCGCTAATCTGAAAGTCCTTTTATCTGGAAATTGACACCATTTAGTTTGCATCCCTTTATAGTCTGGAATACTGTGAATGCTGGAAAGAAGAGATTAGTGGTGTTTTGCAATAAACATTCAAGGGCTACTGTACTTTAACAAAGCCGCCTGCCTGTGGAGCTGCAGAGTACTAATATTCATAGTAATGCAACGCTGGCAAGAAATCATACAATTGTGTTGTTCTGCCTGTAATGTATAGCACTACTCTAATGTAACATATTGTGATTTTTTTCTTTACGTTGTAAACTATTGTAGAAACTTTTATTTAGGCAGGAACCTCTAGTGACATATTCCCTAAATACCTACAAAGCGTGTGTGTCTTTTAAAAGATTGTTCATTCTATTAATCTATTGGGCTATTATTTGATGTGTCTATGGTCTATGGAAGCTAAGACATTTCATAGCAGGTCATTGTGTTTTGAGCAGCCCTTATACATGTCTGTGAATAACTTGTACAACCTATTCAGCTAATTCCTCCCCCTTCTTTTCCCCCATGGACAACTTCTAGTTGTGACCTCTGTTTTTTTTTTTTCGTTTTTTTTTCCTCAAACAACCCCCTGGGGTCAGTCTGATTGGTTTAACCCTAGGTGTCCTAGAAATAACATTTCCCTGTTTCCATGACCTGACTTCAGCCCACCCTGATTTAGTCTAGAACTCGTAATACGTAGCCCTGTGGTATAAAAATAATATATTTACTAAATTATGAAAATATAAAAATCTAAATGATTAATGTCTGAAGTAAAATATACAGGTAAAGTGTGTGACTCTTTTTCTAAATGATGGAAGAACCGATCTTTCCTCAGACCATAACTTCTGGGCCTTAATGCAAAATCTTTTACAAGCCCCCACCTACCATATAAGATTTAAAATACTGGTATGTTTTCATGTGATAGAGAGGCCTTCATTAGCACAGGTGCAACTACTACTGTATTTAGTTATTTAAATACACTATACACTCCAGTAAACCTGAAGGTAGCCATAAACGGGTCTCTGGGGAGCCTCCTGACTCTCCATTGACAGATGATGTAAGTGAAGAGATGGGTCAGGCAAGTTGCATGTTTGCCACCCAACTTTTTTGTTCTTGGAGGGATAAGCCGACGCCAGGGCAGTCTGGCAGCAGCTCACCCCCTACTTTCCCTTATAGGGAATACATGCTGAATGTTCACGTGTATCACTGCTGACTGTTCACTCAGCCGACAGTTATTGAATGTATGCCACTTAAACTATCGTGTGATGAACAATGGTTTTACAGACACAGCCATACACATCTTAGTCCATATTGACCATTACAATTGATGGACCTGCCTGTACATGATCAATGACAATTGGCATCGTTTCTGGTTAAATTCTGAGAACGTTCTTTCATGATCGTTTGTGGATTAAAGATCTTTCCTGAACAAAAGATCTTTTGTGCGACTAGTAATCACAAATTTCATTTTGGTTGAAATCATCCATTTTCAACAACTTCAATATGATGTGCATGGGCACCTTAGACTAGTTGTAAAGTGTCCCGACTATATCCCAGAGTGTTCTGTCAAGTATTTTGAGACTGACTAAGCAAACTATTGTGTTCTTGTAGACTAAACTCTCCAGCTGAAAACGGTATGTGGAGAGAATACTTATTGTATGTATTAGCAGCACTTAATGGGTACCTTCTGAGCGCCTATCAGTATTAATGACAATGCATACTTTTCTGATGGTTCTAATTTACTATCCCTTTCCCTGTCAAAACACAGACTGCCTTGTGAACTTTCCTGGAAGTGTGGAAGGTACCCCCTCCCTCTTTTTTCTGTGTGCCCCTCCTCAGAGCTCTCCTGAGCTACTAATCTCTGCAGGATAGACAGCTGCCTGAAAGCAGATTGTGTATGGTTCAGGGAGTCTGTAAGGAATTTGATCCTGTCGAGTAAAGGGGCACAGAGCCAGTGAGTATTCAGGGTGGTCCAAGAAGAAGAAGAAGAAAAAAAAAAGTCAGATGAAAACAGGGCAGGTTATGCATGTGTGTGTTTGCCTGCATTTATATATATATACACACGTTATGCGTGTGAGTGTACTGTATGATAAGGGAACATGTACCTATGTGTTCTTTCCAGAGATTACATGTACAGTATTAGTGTGGATTTTGATCATTTTATTCTATTAGCTAACAGCAGGCAGTTCAGCCAAGTAGCAGATTTCAGCATTACTCACCCTCTTGTAAAACCCCCAAAAGTTCAAGCCAACCAGTGTTACAATTATCTAAAACAAAGCATCACAGCATCAGCTTTTACAGTTGACTAGCAAATGCCAGGAGTTGCGTTGCTCTGTTTATGCCATGTGACATCTAAAATACAATTGTTACACATTCGCAGCAGACAGCAAAGTGCCAGTTGCTTCTTAGCAACAGACTACAGACTACAGCCACTTTGTTAGTAACAACACAGGGTGACTTATTATAGTCTCCAGCTGAAGGGAATATTAGATAAATTAAATACTGCTGTAGAAAACCCCATCAATACTACACATCAGATAAGATACACTTATAGTCCACCTAAATAATCTCCAGTTTTACCCGTTTTTTTTTTTTTAACCTTAAGACTAGGTTTATACATAGTAAAATAAGGAAAAAAGATGGCCGTTTTTGTTATCAAGTAATAAGCCATACTAAAAGGAGAATTCTAGTCAAAATGAAATATCTGCTGAAGGCAGGGAATGTAGGAACATAATAAAGAATGTATACTTAGGCTAGGTTTACATCATGATTTTGCTATCCGTGTAATGTATCCGTCCTAGGAAAAAAAAACAGATGGTTAAAAATGGATGCTGTTGTATGCCCTTTGTTTTAATCCATTTTCCGTTGACTTACATTATAAGGCTATGTTCACACTGCGTATGAATCCGTCCGTAGTGCGAACAGCGAATATACGCACGTAGTTTTGAGGTTAATGCGTTTGCTTGGAAGTATACGATATACGCCCGCACAGTGCACACTACGTATGAGCTTACGGCCGGATCGTATACGGCGCCGTGAAAAATGAACAAGACCATTTTTGAGGATGGAAATGTTGAAACTCACGGCCATGGATTTCCATGCGGTCCCGTACGAAGTACTTATTTCAGCCAAATTGAACTTGATTTTTCGATCCAGAAGGTTCTGTGTGGTTTACGGGGCTGGGCGAAGATTTCCAAGTAAATGACCTGCCTCAGATCGCTTCGAAACAAGCTAGGGAAGCATAAGTGTACTACGGGCGTATGTTCGCGGATCGTACGCATCCGGCCGCATGTCTATTTTTCCTACGCTCGTAGGTTCAGCCGCACATGTACGGCGGCGTACAATCTACGGACGGATTCATACGCACTGTGAACATAGCCTCAAAAAATAATGGAACAAAACAAATCCTTTTTAAAAAAAAATATTTTATAACGTGCACAAAAACATGGTTGACCATGTTTTTCTGTATATTTTCCAAAACGGATACAGTGTGACCGATTGCAAAATCTTGATGTGAACTTAATCTTATCCTTCCCCATGCTTCGCAATGCTGCATCACCACTCCGCTTCCCCCTGCCTTTAGCAGAGTTTTAATTTTGGCTGAAGTTATCCTTTAAAGTCTATAGAAATCAAATAGCAGTTTGTGCATATATTTTAAACAAAAATGGAGTAGCAATGCAGTACCAATTTTAAACATGTGGCAATATGTACTCATTTTTAGTAGTAATCTGTACATTTTTGTGACATTTTATTAACTTTATTGACACAATTAAATAATAATATTTATTGATATTGTCACTTTACCATTGCAAGATAAAATAATAATAATAAGACTTTTATATGGTAAGACCCCAGGTCTTGAAGAGGTTTTCCCATCCCAAGAAGTTATCTCCTATCCACAGGAAGGGATTAACATGCTGATTGGCTGGGATCTGACTACTGGCTACCCACCTATGATAAAAATGGAGGCGAACAGTCCCCCAGAAGGAACAGAGCATACTACGCATGATGCATGTGTGGCTAGCACTCCATTTATTTTCTATGGGGCTTTAAAGTATTGCAGAGCACTGAGCTCCATAAAGAATCAATGGATTGCTGGCCATGAATACAAAGTGTGCTATATTCAATCTGGGGACACTTTTCTCCCCTTTCTTAGGATCTGTGGGGATCCCACCAGTTGGACCGCCACAGATCAGCTTGTTATCCTCTACAGCTTACAATCTCAGAACACTTTGCTGAACACCTGGTCGCTTATTTCAAAGGTAAAATTGACAACATCTGTCCAGCCAATATACTGTCCTCCCCCCATGGGCCAGTCACTGCACTGAATGTCCATTCCCTTTAGTATAACATTTACATGTATCAATCTCACCTATAGTACTCTCCACAGTGCTGCACTGGGTTGGCAACCTCTTTTGTTTTTCTTTTTGACTGAACAATTTATCCAAAAATCACAGTATCAGTGCCCATGCTAATCCTGCAGTAAGAATGCATTATGAAAAAAATGATGGAGACAGCGTGATGCAATCAGATTCCGATGTGACCAATCAGATTCCACCTTTCATTCCTCACAGATGTTTTGAAAAATGAAAGGTGGAATCTTATTGCTTGCTAGGAGCAACTAAGACAGCTTGACTCTGTGAGAGTAAAAGAAAGTGGTGGGTGCTGAATGGTGGACTACAAACCTGTCAGTGGTGCAAGGGGGTATGCTGCCACGCCAGGAAAAATAATGGGTACCCTCATAACCTGATTGATATCCATTATAAAGCTCTCAGGTTTATCTGCTGTGTGTTATTGGTCATTATTGATTTGTATGGTGATGCTGTATTCTGTTTGTGCAGCATGTGGGCAGAATCTATAGCTCAATACCCTCCAGAATTCATCCTGCTACACCTATGGCCATTGCAATAGGTGGCTAATACACTTAGGGGGAGATTTATCAAACTGGTGTAAAGTAGAATTGTCTTGTCCTTCTCCTAGGTAATGAAAGGCAAGGGCAGGGGCCTATGGTTGTATAGCACCCACGCATTTCTGACCCCAGATGCAGGTGTCAATAGAGACCAAATAAACCACACTGCCTTGGCCAAGGTATTTAGATTTAGAGCTATGGACGTTATTTGAACATCCCCAAGCTAAGGTAAAGCCTAGCTACACCTCTGTTATAATGTCAGAAGTTTATTTATCACTAAGAGAAGGGAAAGGAAGGGAAAGGAAGAAGAAAATAGACCAATGTATGAACATTGATCTCCACTGTAGTTGTTTGGCACATGGGCACAAGCATAGCTCTTACTCCATCATATAGTATAAGGAAGTATTTTAATAACACATAAAATCATTCCATTCTGATCTGTCAACAGGCCATGAAGACGCAAGTTTGGGGCTTTCTGTCTTAGATCAGTTACTGTGAAATAGATGCTCACCGCAGAACATGGCAGGAGAAAGGCACAATCCCACCAGTTGTTCACACCTTCCTAATATGTTGACACAAGGATTTAGAAGGTTATAAGAGAATGTTTCCTGGACTCTATCTAGAATTAATGTGACAGGGATTTACCATTCAATTACCTATTTAGCTGTTTACAGCACATTAACATTTTTTTTTTACTTTCTGAGGGATTTTTTCCCTAAGCCCTTCTTAGTGACAGCAACCGTAATCGATAAGAATCACTATCATTAGATGGGTGGGAAATCTTAACATGTGCAGCAAATGATGTCAGATTTTACTATGGATCTCTACTAAAAGAGCTATTACACAAAGTTATTAACAGCCAATCAGGTAATAGGGTCAGTGATCACTCATCCACTCATAGCATAGTCCTAACATGCCAAAAATCACGGCTCATCGGCTACAGTACATAATCTATCTCCCCATGTTAGGCCTCTATTAAACAATCCGTATGATCCCTCCACGATCTGTGCCGCAATGACTGTGCTGGCTGGCTTACATGTTCGCTAGCACGGTGGGAGTTGGTGAGTAGTTGTCTTCTGCACTCCTGTCATCTATGCTGCCGGGTGACAGGGGGTATCCGTGCCGCAATCTATTTTCTATTTTTTTGCTGTGTGGATTGCAGTGGGGGTCATGGCAGGGATTGTGTGAATAGCTGCCTTCATGTCAACGGTACTTAAAATTGTCTGTGGTCGCGGATATGCAACCACGGCCAATTTTACGGGATGTGTGAATGCAGCCTAATGGAGGGGAATTATGGCTGAATAGGGCCACATCAACAATCTAGCAATTGTTCATGTGGCCCTGTCTACATGATAGGCATCCCTGGTAATAAGCTTGCTAATCGAGCTATGATCTAAGCGATTTTTTAAAGTGCATGTTGTGCCATCTAATAAGGCAATATAGTTAGGAGGCCTGTCAGATAAAACAATTGAAAAAATGGACCCTGTCATTATAAAATCTTTTGACATGTCAATGAGACATATTAAAAGTCATGATCGGTCAAGGTCTGAGGGGTCTGACAGAACTAGGCGGAAGGAGTCTGTGTGCATCACAGTCACTCCTGACTCCATGTCACATGACCTATAAGGACTTTCAGTCCAAATTTTTGGGGTCCGTCTAGGTCACAGAGACAGAGCAGGGAGAGGAGCATGCAGGAGCAGGGTTGTCTCCCCACTTATTCCTCTGCTTGGTCAGGGTCAGAACACTCAGACCCAGACCAATAAAAACTTTTGCCATATCTCTTTTACATGTCAATTTTTTTTAAAATGGCAGGTACACTTTAAGGATATGCTTGAGATCATGGGGAAACTATATTTAGACATAATTCTGTCTAGTGAATACACAAACATTCATGATTTGATATTACATATTCTCCCAACACTGAAAGAAATTGGGTTTTGTTAGATTTACAAAAACAATCTGCCATCCACTGCGTCTTTTATGGTTTGAATGGTGAACATGGTTTTGACAATGTCATGTTTGCTACATAATTGCAAAAAAACATGTTCCTTCCTGCATGTTCAAAGGCCGAAAGTGTAGAGCAACATTTTGTCAATGAGCTGTGGAAACTCACATGTCATAACCTCCCGGTCTGATGAATGAGCTCCATTCCAGGTTGTTTACAGATAATCCACAGACCCCCAAAAATATACAAATAAAAACAAGAAGAAAGACACATGAATTTACATGCTAAATGGCTGGTGTGCGCTGAGAGTCAGGACTGTCTTACTATGGTCATAGGGGTGTCAACTGAAAACAAGTCTCTATTTAAGCACTAATGAAGTATACCCCAAGTCTAGCAGTATGGAAAAGAACACTGAATAGACAGGGCAACAAACAGGTCAGCTATGTTGTTAATCTGTCATTCTACAAATCTATTTATTTGGAATTTATTGTGCTGTTGGGAAGATTTACATTCTGTCTTAGGCTGGGTTTACATATATAAGTTGGCATCAGTTGCGTTTTTTGCCTAAAAACTGACCGCAACTGATATCACAACTGATGCCAAAAATGCATCAGATGTGATCAGTTTTTCTATCCTTCTTTTCATTAAAAACCATCAGTTTCCATCAGTTGTCATCAGTTCCCATCAGTTGTCACAAGTTGCGCTCATCAGTTGACATTTTTTTCCCCAGTATGTTTTCCTGTCATTTTCAATGGGATTTGCAGGGGAACGCACAGGGGGGCTATATACTAATTGGGGGAGCTCACAGGGGGGCTATATACTACAAGGGGAGAGCGCACAGGGGAGCTATATGGGAGGGGGAGAGCGCACAGGGGGGCTATATGGGAGGGGGAGAGCGCACATGGGGGGCTATATACTATTGGGGGAGAGCGCACAGGGAAGCTAAATATTACTGGGGGGGGCAACAGGGGGGCTATATACTACTGGAGGAGAAACAGGGGGGCAATATACTACTGGGGGACCAAGGAGGGACTATAGGGGAGGGGGAGAGCACACAGGGGGAGAGATGTGTTTATTTTGTGCTACTATTTGCCTGAACGCCGGATGCCAGAGCCGAACGGCATGCGTCCTGCCCGGCGAGGCACTCTATTCGATTGAATTGGTGCGGCGCCGCATCACCGGAGCGGCGGTCCACCAGGACGCTGCAAGATGCATCCTAACGCACCGACGGTCCGGCGATGCGGCGGCCACTAGTTCACCGCCGCACATTTTGAACGATCCCATTGAAAACAATGGGATCAGTTCAAAGATGCGTTTCCCTCCGGCGCCTTTCTCCTGCGTCGGAGGGAAACGCCGCCGCACCGCCGGACATATGTAAACCCGGCCTCACTAAACATCTAGATATGGCACAAGTCTACTGAGACATAGAAGAATACTATAATTAAGACTAAAATAGTTATCTCAAGCATGTTCCCACCTTTCCTGATTTATTATGACTTTCTGTCACTTTTCCCTTGATTTTGATCCTACCTACGGTAAATAATTCTGCTCAGAACGGCAAAATCGGCCGCCTTTTCTCTATTTTTGACATTTTGTGAACATAGCCATAATGTGATTGGTGAACACTGACACATAATTAATTTTGTGAATTGAGAAAATAAAACCCTAATGTGGTGTGATTTTGAACAGAAAAAAAAAGAAACATTTGTATACCAAAAATAAGGACCCTTCATACAGAAACCAGGAAATCACCATTAAACCTGTATGTAAAAGTGAAACAATGGGTAAACATGCCTAAATGTTGACCTACAAAATGTGTTACTGAATACAGAATACAGTAAAAGTACAGCAAACATTTTACTATATTTTGTATGAAATGTTTTTGCTGTCACTACTATTAGTCAGTTATCCTTAGCTGAGCTAGAGAATATTGGCATTATATTAAACTATGATATTGATGTATTTACATTATTATGCAGCTCTATAAGCATTGCTATATTAATTTGTCTATTTGGACTAAGTGTATTATTATATAGATGATGACTGTGCTAAGAAAAGTATATTATATTGTTGAATCGAGTATTTATAAGAATTTGAAGTACTATGCTTATAAAAACAAGACAATCCAAGTTTAAAAAATAAATAAATAAAGAGCATTTACTGTATATATGAATAGGATCAGCTCTACAACAGATACTGTAGGTCAGCAGAGAGGAGCCAGAGCAAAGAGCCACTTAATCACTTGCCTTTAAAAAGCGATAACTTTACTGCAAAAGTATATAAGAAAGCGGGTCAACAAAGAGCATAAGAGAAAGCTGCTTCCCTTGTTGGTACTGAGTGTTTGTTGAAGGACTTAGCTCTTAGTGCCTGCAATACAAACACAAACAGAGCACTCACAGAGCAAAGTGAAGTGAAAGTTTCCTCTAAAATCACCTCTCACGCGAGTGTTCTGCTTAGAAGGGTACAACTAAGGACATAAGTAGAAGATGAGGAATTTTGGTCTTCGCTTCAATGATTCAATTTGTATGAAAATGGTGATCAGTGGTTAGATGCCATGGCCCAAAACCAATTTCTTTTATTTTTTTATTTATTTATTTATTTTTATTTTTTTTTAACCACAGTTGAGTCCATAACTTTATACAATTGCTTGAATAATATAGCTAAAAATATTTGGATTATATTACTAGACAGATCCCATAATAACTGGGTAACACACATTTTTTATTTTTTTTTTCTTAAAAAAACCCAAAAACTAATTTGGAGCTTAGGGTGCTTCCTCAAAGGCACACTGGCACTTAAATCCCCAACTTGGAGAGATTGAATGCCGGTGCCCTAGATCATGTGATTGTGGATTGGTGAATGTTAATAGTTTTTTTTTATTCAACTAATACACACCATAGGCTATAGTATCTTGTCCTTCCCAAGAGAAGGTTAGAGACACCTGACTTCTTTTCACTTGTGATGGGAATTTGCAAGACATGATGAGAAAGAGGATGAAGGACAATGCATTTCTTCACTGTGAGGGAGAATGAACAGCTAAAGAACAATGAAATCGATTAACATAATAGGCCAATGGAGAGAGCCTAGACTGTATGGGAAGATTTCTCTTTCAGTGTCATATACATGATGACAATTGGAACAGCTGAGTACACAGATTATATTATGAGACCCTATTTCTAACAAGGCGATAATTTATCAGCACATGTTGGCAGTAAGACAGATTGAAAAGTAGATGACAATAATTACATGACTATCACACAAAACTAAAGAAAAAGACATAAAATAATAGGAAATTAGCACTATTCAATGGAATTGCTATTAGTCTAAATTCTCATTTAGTGATAAAATGCAAAGACTTAGGGTCCTATTAGCGATTTTTCATTTTTGCCAATTAATAAACAATCTCAAACAAGCGATTTTGGGAACAACCTGAAATCGTTCACCATAACACAATCGTTACAATCGTTACTATGATCGCTGCTAAGATTGTTTACTCCTTCTATTCCCAGCAATAGAAGGAACGATGTGTACATACACACAAGATTAGCGAATATTTAGCAAACATTTAGCGGATGATTAGCGAGCGATTAATGGTGATATTATGGTCAGCTTAAAAGATGCTCGCTTAAGTTCAAATAATATAATGTTTTTTCAATCGATAATTGTCCTGTGTAATAGGGCCCTAAGGGACATCACAAAATCATCTCTAAAGCTTGCAGTTTATATTTATTTAGCCACTATTTGGGTTTTCCATGTGAAAATCCTTTTCTTTTTAAAGGGCAGGCTTTTTTTTTTTTTAAAGCAATTTACATATTACTCACCTTACTGATATCCCACTGCTGCCAGTCCAACACTGCCAGGTCCATGCTGGTCTCAACTTCCTGGTCCCATCTTGACATATAGAATGCCCATTGAGCCACTCACTGTCTGCAGTATTAAGCCATTTACCCGTTCATTGGCAGTGTGCCAGGCAGAGATTATTGGACATCTTGTGAGCATTGGACCAGCAGTAGTTGGGGATTGGAGTGACCACCAGGAGGGGCAGTTTTTGATTTTGTTCTAGAGGTGCCCATACACTTTCAATAGCTCTCAGATGAACCTTTATTCTGTCAACAACTGTCTCTCTCATTCCCCACATACCACTGGCCAAGCCTAACATTTATGTGTTCTCAATTGGGAGGAGATTGGGAGTAAGCTACTGTCAAACTCCTTTGGCATCAGCTTAGCTCCCTGAGAAAATAAGGATCTGGTAGGTGAAATAAAACATGCCCAAACCTTCTCACACTCAACAGTAGGAAGTCTCCATGTTCAACAGTGGGTCAATCCCACCAAACTCAGCAGTTTCTGTTACAGTACTTCTGCACAATTATAAGCTCCCTTAAAGGGATTGTCAAATAAGACCAATAGAAGGCAGACCTGCTGCAATAAACTGAATGCTGAGTCCAGTTGAGGCATCTCCTTTAAAACAAAATTGCACTTGAAGATCACCTATTCTATTCTGTGTTCGATCATACCTTGCCTACAGTATGCAATGGTCACATACTATTATATTATACCAGACTGTTGGGTACTATCATATTAAGTTCAGTCAAACTCAGCAACACTGTACATAGTCACCACAGACTGATATTTAACTAGTCTATAACTTACTTTTTTGGAGGTCTCTTGATTTGTCTGTTGAGGTCATTTCCTGGACCTTTAAAAGTGACCTTGTCCCAACCTTTCCCAGCTTAGTCTAGTCATCTCAGGAATGCTTGTTGCTCCCCTGGGCAGAGGCCATCCTGTCTAAAGTATCCATGATGGCAATCAATATTCCAGAACCTCCCATCAGTTAATACAATGATTTCTCATCTCAATTAACTACTTGACACCTCTCCTCAAGGCATAACATGAAGTCCCACTGAAATGGGGTTAATGCTGGAATGTAATGGGAGGGATACTGACTAATTTGCAGCAGCAAGCTTCCTAATGTGGCCCATTGTTATGTGTCTGATGGACATAGGGAAACAATAGACCCCTAGGGCAGGACTTTCCTTGCATGTGAATAGGTGTACAAATGGTTCCAGGTGTAGAGCAACAAGTGCCTAGATAGTTCAGATTCGTTTTTTTCTACTGATTTGTTTTAAGCAGACTTCCTAAATTTGTGAAATAAGAGGAAAGTCACATGGAACTATCCATAGTTTTGTACACTAACTCTATATCCTTTCTAAAGGTCATAACAATCACTATATCCTCTAGATAAGCATTCAATATGGCAGATCTCAGATTTGCAAGATCTTGATAATGGACTAAAGGCCCTTTTTCATAGGCTGATAATCGTGAAGGAGTGTTCCTAGGAATGCTCATTTAGCCGATAATCATCCCATGTAAAGGTGCCAGAGATCATGGTAATTGCTCACTCGTCGGCTAATTTGATCTTCTGTGTGGCCGTAAAAATCATTATTGGCTGCACATCTTTCCGACTAAACAGGAGATGTGTGGCCGATAAGAATACATTTTGATAGCTACGCAAACATTACAGCGATTGTATATGCGGCCTGGCCTTGTGATTTATAGTGCCTTTTAAAGGCACTGCAGGTGAGAGCCGATCACGCTGATCAGCGCTCTATGGGGGAGATTTATAAAACATGGTGTAAAGTGAAACTTTGCTCAGTTGCCCCTAGCAACCAATCAGATTCCACCTTTCATTTTCCAAAGAGTCTGTGAGGAATGAAAGGCTGAATCTGATCGGTTGCTAGGGGCAACTGGGCCAGTTTCACTTTACACCATGTTTGATAAATCTCCCCCTATGTGTCCATATATGACCCCATAAAAGGACCCTTAGCTATATAATGTATATTGATCTATTACTGGTAACTGTTCTCATGTTTTGCTGAAATGGAAACATTCATTATATGAGGAAGAAAATAATACTAAAAAAATTGTAAAACAATAGAGTCCTCTTATACAAAGAATTAATTGATACCTTAAAGATAATTAAGTAACTCATGATCCCCTGCAAGAGCTGAAATGGCTTTTTGCCCAATAGCATCTTCTCAAACAAATAGTCTTCCCTTTAGGGAATAGGTTCCATGTTTGGGAAACATTACACCTGTAACAGTTGTAGGAAGGCATAATTGTCTATGAATGGACTTCTCATGCTAGAATATAAGTGAGAGGATAACAAAGACCAAGACAATTGTCCCCAATGTCTAATATTTCTATGGTTCGCTTGATAAAAAATTGAGATTTCTCAGTAGCTGATACAATTTGGTGGCTAAAAAAGGACATAGACCATCACAGTTCACCTGAAGCGCAGAAAGAGATCCCGATGAAGAGTGCTGCACAGGTAACTGATCAAGAATCAGGATGAACATAGACAAAGGCAGAGGCTCCTGTACAAGTGTCCATAGAAAATTATTAAAACTTCACATTTATTGGGAATCCATTAAAATATGAAGTTTTAATAATTTTCAATGGACACTGGTGCTGGAGTAGATGTGAAAGATCACCAGATGTGAAAGATCCAGCTTGTGGCATCCAGTTTCCCATCCATTCTAATCACAGATGTTGCAGATTGCAGGACATTGTTAACCTGGCTTAGCTGAAAAAGACAATGACAAAATGGAACCTTCAAGTCCTGCTATGGTATCATCAAACATGGAACGATGTCTGGTGAAGAGCCCATATACAGTCTGAAAAGCTTACATTTTGTCATTATTATTTTTTTTTTTCAGTTAGCCATTTAAAGGTATCAACTATTGAGAACTCTTGAATTGAAATTGTGGTTCTGGGATTGTCCAGTTGAATTGGTTTATAGATAAAAAAAAATGAAAAGCCTTTTTTATGTTGCTAAAATGAACCATTAGTAAACTTAATTCTGACCTGACTACTAGATATCAAATATTAGAACTATTAGGTAACAGCTAGATATTTAACAGGAGAGAAAGTAGAAACACAAGGGGAGATTTATCAAACTGGTGTAAAGTAGCACTGGCTCAGTTGCCCCTAGCAACCAATCAGATTCCACCTTTCATTTTCTTAAGAGTCTGTTATGAATGAAAAGTGGAATCTGATTGGTTGCAACTGAGCCAGTTCTACTTTACACCAGTTTAATAAATCTCCCCCGCAGTCTGCAAATAACTCCTTGAGGGTGCGTTCACACATACGGGATCTGCAGCAGATTTGATGATGCAGATTTCAATCTGCAGCAGATCCGCAGCAGATTTGATGGCCTAGAATTAATTTGCTTTGAATCTGCAGCTTCAAATCTGCGCCATCAAATCTGCTGCAGATCCTGTACGTGTGAACGCACCCTGAAGCTGTTCTTTATATTACCTTTATTGCCTTTATTATTATTTTGTTTTCCTTGACTAGGTTGCTGTAAATGTATTACTATTTAACATGACACAGTAATAAGGAACAAAAACTGAATAGAGGGAAAAAAAACCTTGACTCTTCCTAATAGAGTGATGATTCAAATAAACATGAACTCTTTCTCGCTTTGCTTTCTTTTTGACTCTTACCCTAAACAGCCACTTGTAACACTTACATATAGAACATTTATCACTAGCAGAGGTGCAGTGTAATCCAACAAATGCTTTGGGTATGTTTGTAAGACCAGACAGGGTTTAAAAATATGAATCGACATTGGCTGCGGTGTAACGCAACTCAGAATCTCCCACTTCACAGGCAACCGGCCTAACCACAAGGCCACCAGACCTACTCCTTTAATGCTTCTTCCATTTTACTTCTAAAAGTTGTTCTGAGACAGCCGCCTATGTTTGTTTATGAGTGGAATTTGGGCATATTTCCTGCAATAATTAAAAAACAAAAAAACAAAACATAGTTTTAACCCTGTATTCCATCACGGGTTAGTAACCTATATCGCTTGTTGGATTGTCAGTTCCCTGTTTAAGATCAATGCTTTTAGCTACTATTTCCTCTCATAGTGTTTGCATACAGGACGCCATAAGTGTCTTACAAACATGCACCGCACAACTGTTGACAGAACAAACAGTATTGTCTAAGGACCTGTCAATATTTGCTCTTTTTATTAACTATTTTTCTAGTTGTAGATGTATTAGCCTAAATCAACCTGTTTTTTAACGGGAAAGTTATCTACTTGTAGCAGTTTGTACATGTGCCACTTCTGTATTTGCTTTATTGAATGTGAATATTTCACTTTAGATATTTCACCATAGGATGTTACCATCCAATAACCCCAAGATCAAAATACACTCCATGCGTCTTGCAGACATCTCCTCTACAAATATTTCTGTCCATGTGTGTCTTGTCATTTTTCCATAGCATGGGCTGCTATACATACATTTTCCCATACAAGGCCAACAATACATAACACATCCTTCATATGTGAATTGAATCAAGGACCTTACAATCAATCATTAACTTTGTCAACACTTTTAATCCTGGATGATTAGCATATACTATAGTTATACAAATAAGTACATAATTTCTTATGTGTTGTGTAAAGGGGGTTTAAACATTAAAGGGGCACTCTGGAGAAAATGAATATTTTTTAAATCAATTGTTACCAGAAAGTCATACTAATATGTAAATTACTTCTATTAAAAAATTCTCAAGTCTTCCAGTACTTATTAGCTGTATGTTCTGCAGGAAGTGGTGTATTCTTTCCAGTCTGACACAGTGCTCTCTGCTCCCACCCCTGTCCAGAGCAGTAGCAAATCCCCATAGAAAACCTATCCTGCTTTGGAGAGTTTCATTCATGAACAGAGGTAGCAGCAGAGAGCACTGTGTCAGACTGGAAAGAATACATCACTTCCTGCAGGACATACAGCAGCTGATAAGTAATTAGGAATCTACATAACTTTCTGGCACCAGTTAATGTAATTTTTTATTTTATTTTATAGAAGTAATTTACAAATCAGTATATTTTTCTGACAATTGTTTTTAATGTAAAATCTTTTTCTTTTCTTTTTTTTTAATCTGGAGTACCCCAGATAGGATATATAGGAATGATTTTTTTTACAGTTCGAGTAGTTAAACAATAGCAGTATTTTTTTAAAGGGCTAGACATTTAAATTGTTCTTTCCAATATGAGATATCAGGGAGGGTCAGGATACTAACACACACATTAGATGGTGGGCCAGTCCCACCAAAACTAAGGTCTGTATTACAAGCCCAATCACTATAATTAATGAGCACAGATTGGCGCTCGTTTACTGAGACTACTACAAGGCTCGATTATTGTGCAGCAAGGGCTGCACAGAGATCGATTGCAATGTCTGTGCAGCCCTTCCTTTAAAAGTGTAATAATAAAGTTCATACATACCCCTTCACGCTCCCTTTGTCTTCCTGGCTTCTACTCGCTCCCGGCAGCTGCCAGTTTAACTTCAGAGCCGATCTCTGTAGTGACAGGCTGCTTAGCCAAACACTGGCCAAGGCGGTTCTGTCCTGACGAGTGATTGGCTGAGTGGCCTGTCACCACACACACTGCAGGGATGGGGCTGAAGCTCGCAGGACAGCAGGGAGCATGGAAAGGTGCAAGCCTGTCGGCTGATGATTTTAGATCAGGACCTAAAGACATGATCGGCTGATGATCGCTGTCATCAGATGATTGTTGACATGTTTACATGGAGCAATGATCTGCTGAATCGGCCTGATTTGGAAGATTACCGTTCCGTGTAATAGGACCCTAACAGTATTGGCCAACATAAATCTAGTGTGTATGGCCAGCTTTATATTTACATCACTTATATTTAATGAGGTTTTAAGTCATCCAAGAGAATTTTTGCCAATAAACTAGAAGCTGGAATTTAACTCCTCCAATTATTGTTTGCAACAATATTCATAAATTAGGTTCATTATGTTCTATTCAATGATGATATAGACATATGCATATGCATAATAGAAAGCCTTTCCTATGGAAACTCTAGTGATAAGAGTTCAATGTTACTCTAAAAACAGTGTGTCATACATATTGGGAGAGATTTATTATTACTGCCCTAATCATAGACAGCTGAAAACTCTTAGGCTCGGTTCACACAATGTAAAATGAAAACAAATGAAAACAGCTGCTTTCCATAGACTTTAAAAGAACACGTTATTAAATATAAAACGGCCACTTTGCATACCTATTTTATGTGACCCTAATATAGTACAATGGTAGCACATTTTACTAGACATGTTAGAGTTTATTCTCTTCCTTGAACCAGTTTTGGTTGGCTTACATTATATCAGTATTTGGCTCCAAAGTTTATAATATAGCCGAGTAAATTTCCCCTATTGTATTTGCTGTATTTTTATTATGTAGTATTTGTGCAGTTATTATATCACTATGTGTGATACTCACTATAAGGTGAGTGCCGCTTTTTGTTCTTATCCTTTACTGCACTTGAGATTCTATCACTATATCATGTGTGTGAACTGCGACCGAAGCTTCCCTTATCATGATCCTGATCTGCCAAAATACTTTCAACTATAAAATGTGTAAACATTTGCACATTCATTAGGACCACAATTATAGGGGGCAGAAATTATGGTTGCACCTGTGCCCTGAAGCATGAGGTGGACCAGTATTATAAATGTTACATGGTAGGTGGGGGCTCGTTTACATGTGGGTCCAATAGCTTCAGGTTACACCTCTAACATTAACACACAATGTTCCACAAATCCATGTGCTCATATAACATACAAAAATGAGTAGCAAAAAGAAAACATTAAATACATGAGATATGTCACGCTATATGGCCGACTCTGCTTCGCCTAAACTCCATAAAACCTGCAATTACTCTGGAGCTGATGGAAACAAGTGGCCTACAGCAAGGTCCATTAATAATTTCTGCATATGTTTAATATAAAAGTAGCAGGAATAGAACTAAGAAGCGTGGAATTGTATATGACTACCAGGCCTTCTTATCCCATGGGTAGTAGAAAAAAACGCTGCTGTTACTTTTTAATAATCACATACAATCAATGTATTGTGTAGAACTTGGCTTACATTTTAACAAGGCTTCAATACACAGAAAATTATTATTTGGTTGATACATTATATATTCTAGTGCCTGTAATAATTTTAATTCTTATTCCCTCTAATATATTTATCAGCATGAACCTTCATAGAAGTAAATAGGCTCAGTAGTCACATGGAAGTTCATAGTCTGGAAGCTTCCAGGGTCCAATACAAGATCTGTAGCTATTATGCATCACTGGTCACGTTATCTGGGGCAGAGGGGCATTTTGGGCCTATTCAGTCCTAGGCCCTTTGGAGTCCTTGTGTGACTGTTACCTCTGTACTATACTGAATATTCTGAGTCATCTTGGAGACATTCACCCACTGTTATGGTATTTATTCTATACAGTAAAAATTCAGCTTGAAATGTGACAGCGTTATCAGTTACATTATGTTTATGTTACAGTACGAAATGTGACTATTACATAACAGTTGCTAAAACTCATCTGGCAGGAACATGCAGTGTGCTGACAAATCCGCTTCTCCAACACTGCAGCTAATAAATAGCCTCCTACTAATGGATCCAATGTGTTTATCTGATGCACGCTTTGTTTATTCCTATTTCTGCACTGTAAACACAGGGAAACAGTAGAGCAGCAGGCGCAAAATGGTAATCAAAGCAAATAATGCTAAAAAAGGCAATCACCGCGATGAGTAGACACAGAAAAAAAAACTTCCGCTCATGTTGGGGTCAAATGATCCTGTTTTTAGAAACTACCGTCGTCATTTCTTCACTGTATACACCCAGCCTTAAGAATGTTCAGCTACTACAGAGCAATATCTTATATATCATATTATGTGCTGTTCAGCTAACAAGTCAGATATGGCATATACTATCTCTCTATTATACTATTAGTAAGCATTATTAGTAATGTTACATATGACTAGTGGTAAACATATATTATTGGTATTAATACAGTGTAATATAATTTCATGTGTGACTACAAAAAATACTTTAGTTTTATTCTAATATGCAATTTTTGGAAACCTTAAAAGAAAATCCTGCCTACTTTTCAGTTAGGTATTAGGATAGTGAGTGTAACATACGGAGGTGGTATTTATTTCTAGTTTGTGTTATTGAGAACAATGCAAATACATGCAAATTTCATTAGACTAACATAGGTCAGGCTTAAGGAGCTCTTTATCGTCTTCTATATGAGCAGTAATTTGGTATAAAACCTTCATATGGACAGAACACCTGATCTACATGGCTGTTACAAATATGGGCCCTCTTTACTCTCCCCACAATATGGCCCCTTAGGACCATTGTAAGAAGAGGCATTGTAAATCGAGAAAAAGGCTGAAAAACAGAGCACTGGACATTCGAAAAGGCATTAGTATCAGCAAATCTGAATAGGAAAAGTGATGAAGAGGTTGGCCAAGTGGTCCTTCTCTGTCTCCAACATCTATCATAATAGTGACGCACTTTGGAGAGAAAGCATGCTAATCATTGTTTATCAGTCAAGAACCCTCTTAATGCCAGGCCTTTCAACTTCGAATAAGTTAGGGATTACAAGAACACGGTGACAAGAAACTTTCCTTAGATAAATACTCAAACCCAAAAGTACGTAGAAAAAAAAAATAACAGGACTCATGACAAAGCCTGAGCCAATTGATGACTTATGGCAAGGTAATGAACACAGATGTAGTAGAGCTGAATTTGTCATTTAACAGCTCGGTGCTGCTTAGTTTCATAACTTTCTGTGTTGAGAGAACTTAATGGGTTTACCAGCAGTCCTATGTAATATAACAAATAACTAAACGTAATATCATATCAGGCTATGTTAAATGACCAAACTAGCTCTGCTTAATGGATATGGTAGTTATTTACCACTATTACAATAGTATCTGTATAATAAGTGCACAGGCTTTTTGCATTATACATACCGTAACTGTTTAACTGTTTGTAAGACGTTGGCATAATGTGACACCTAAAAAAATTTGTGTACAAACAGCATACCTCCTATGTGAAAGTAAAAGTAAGAATTCCTAAAACTATTGGATCCTGCTGCACTGCTAAGGAGGCTGAAGAATTATATCCTTAGGCCTGTAATTGCACATTGCAGACCCCCCTGTAAGACAACAGGTGAA
Organism: Dendropsophus ebraccatus; assembly: GCF_027789765.1. Taxonomy (NCBI): domain Eukaryota; kingdom Metazoa; phylum Chordata; class Amphibia; order Anura; family Hylidae; genus Dendropsophus; species Dendropsophus ebraccatus. The sequence goes on from NC_091458.1 coordinate 63,080,242, forward strand.
GTTTTACTAGCCAACACTGCGACTGGCAATCCCACATTTATAGGGTTCTCGCCAGCCCTCAAAGGACAACCAGCCACTGCATCAAGGAAGCGGATGCTAATAGTATAACAAAGTTCAAGCAACTTACTGTACAGGGTAATTGATGGTTAGATAGATATAGACATTAGCATCAAACCAAGAATATTTCACTAATAACCTAAGTAGACAACAATTTTGTTTGTCACGTGCCATTTTGTTATGTATTATATTAGTGTTAAGCATTGTAATAAACACAGATGTAGATCGCATCATGTACCAATATAATGATGGTTAAGCATGTGTGGTGTCCCATGGGATTGCAGGTAAATGCATTATTTAAACTGAGTTCCCAGCTCGGCTACATCTGTATATAAGTTCTTTGCAACTCCTATAACTGCAGTTAAACATAAAGCTGCACCATGTGCAAGGGTGTGTACTGGGCTCCCTGACAGCTCTACAACTTTATAAATGAAAATCTTTCACTTATCATCAATCTCCAATAATCACATTTTGAGCAGAATAACTATAAAATGTTGCATTGAACATTTACTGTTGTTACAGTTGAAATCGATAGAGAATCCCCCCTTCCCATGTACTTGCCATACCTGACAATTATCACACCGTAATAAGCTCCAAAACAATCCAGCTGCGACTCCAATATTATTCGCCACCCGGCTTTTCTTTACATACAGATAAACATTGTTAAAAAATCCATGTTTTCCAAGAGTTAAAAAAACGGACACATCCAAGGTTAGAGAAAAAGTGGCGAAAAAGATGTAATAATCTTCTAGATCAATATGGCAATTGTTAGAAACATCCTTCTGGGATTTTAACACTTTAAGACGAAGAAAGTTTTCAGCAAAGTTTGTGCTTGTTTTGTCCTCTGGCTGTAATTATAAATATTTCATTCTCGCAGGAGGACCACCCTGAAGCAAGAAAGGAGTGATCTGATTTCCATGAATTCTGCCTCCTCCTTAGCTCTCTAAGTGAAGCAGAAACTTTTCTGGCTGTTTAAGGGTCCAGTTCTTGTTTAGCTGGAAAAGGTGCTTGGATTTGTCCTCTTTTTTGTCTCTTTTGCTCAGTTTTTAGGGATACGTTGAAGGCTGAGCAGTCAGACTAGGCACTGTGTGTGGTTGGGATGGGGAGACCCAGAGGATTCTCAGCTCTCAGCATGCTGTCTGTGGTTACTTGGGCTGGAAGGAAGATGTGGCATGGATAACATGTGGGATGCGGATTGGAATGCTCTGAAGTGAGGGGGAGGAGGAAGGTCCATTGAATGAACCACATTCCAGTGGGAGAAGCACAGACAAAAACAAGGCACAGAAAAAGCTCCATTTATACATGATAAAGTGTCTCAAAACCTTGGACGGCATTTAATAAATATTTGTCCAGATTAAAGACCATTAGGCTCAGAAATAATAGCATTATTAATGCAATTTTTTTTACATCACATGTACACATAATATCATAATATATGTATTGAAAATATAGATATATATAACACACACACACACATACATACATATATATATATATATATATATATATATATATATATATTACACATTTGCAGTTGTGTACTTCATCCAGAGATAAGTGGCACAAGATTTAAAAGCTGATTGGGTTATGTAAGTACCTCTATATTATCTATCTATCTATCTATCTATCTATCTATCTATCTATCTATCTATCTATCGATCCACAGTGCTATACTCTGCATTATATACATTTATGTTCTAGTGACATTCTATAAGCACACTATACATTATTCTATCTATCTATCTATCTATCTATCTATCTATCTATCTATCTATCTATCTATCTATCTATCTATCTATCTATCTATCTATCTATCTATCTATCTATTGCACTTTGTAAGCAAAGTCACACCTGTATATTCTATCTACCTATCCATAGACTATACTGTGCTATACATTTTATGGCTATGTTCACACTGTGTATCTTTCCGGCCGTAGTGCGGACCGTGAATATACGCACGTAGTTTTGAGGTTGATGCGTTTGCTTGAAAGTATACGATATAAGGCCGCACAATGCACACTACGTATGAGCTTACGGCCGGATCGTATACGGCGCTGTGACAAAATGAACAAGACCATTGTTTGAGGACGGAAATGTTCCAACTCACGGCCGTGGATTTCCATGCGGTCCCGTACTAAATACTTATTTCAGCCAAATTAAACGTGATTTTTAGATCCAAAAGGTTCTGTGTGTTTTATTGGGCTGGGCGAAGATTTCCAAGTAAATGACCTGTTTCAGATCGCTTCGAAACAAGCTAGGAAGCATAACTGTACTACGGGCGTATGTTCGCGGTTCGCCCGCATGTTCGCAATCCGGCCGCATGTCTATTTTTCCGGACTCAAACGTAGTGTGAACATAGCCTATACATGTAAGATATACTGACATAAGGTAAGCAAGGACACATCTGTATACATTTTATCTATCTATGCACAGTACTATGCTACACATTATAAACATAGGATATAATCACATAAGATAAGTACACATCTGGTTACAGCATATTATATCTATTTAAAGGAGAGGTCTGGCCTCATTTTTTTTTTTAATTGCAGGAACCACTCTCTGACTGGCCCCGGGACCCCTTCCGGGCTCTTGGATCTCTTGTGTTGCCAATGTCACTACCCGGCTGATTGACAGCTCGCTCACCCAGTCAGTGACTGAGGTGGGATGTCGCTGCAGTCACCGATTGGCTGAGCGAGCTGTCCATCAGCTGTGTCTGACATTTTCCCATGATTCGTGACATCATCACAACTGGAGGGGAAATGCCTTCCGTCGGGGGTCCCAAGGACCAATGGCGGATTATAATGTAGGCGGTTTGGGCGGCCGCCCGGGGCCCGAGGCTCCGGGGGGGCCCATGCCTTGCCGCCCACATTATAATGCCGCCCGGGAGGCCCCCTCGCCACTGCACTCTTGTGACCGCAAGCATTGTTTCGCTTGCGGTCACAAGAGTCTCCGGCTGCCTCCGGCTGATGCGCGGCTGCCGGGGGTGTCCCGTCCTCTCCCCGGCAGCGCGCGCATCTCACAGCTCCTAGTGCCGCCTGGGGCCCTGACTTCCGGTACTGGGAGCGCACGTACCGGAAGTCAGGGCCCAGGCGGCACTAGGAGCTGTGTGATGCGCGCGCTGCCGGGGAGAGGACGGGACACCCCCGGCAGCCGCGCATCAGCCGGAGACTGCAGACGGAGAGAGGATCGACGGGGGAACGCAGGGTAGGTGAGTTGTATTTTGTTATTTATGTGTTATTTATTGACTGGGGGGGCTTCTATAAAGGGGAGAAGAGGGGGACCATCTATAAGGGGGGGGGGGAGAGGGGGACCAGCTATAAGGGGGGGGGGAAGAGGGGGACCAGCTATAAGGGGGGGGAAAGAGGGGGACCAGCTATAAGGGGGGAAAGGAGGACCAGCTATAAGGGGGGAGAGGGAAGAGGGGGAGAGGGAAGAGGGGGACCATCTATAAGGGGGGGAAGAGGGGGACCATCTATAAGGGAGGGGGGGAGAGGGGGGCCATCTATAAGGGGGGAAAGAGGGGGACCATCTATAAGGGAGGGGGGAGAGGGGGACCATCTATAAGGGGGGAAAGAGGGGGACCATCTATCAGGGGGGGAAGAGGGGGGCCATCTATAAGGGGGGGAAGAGGGGGACCATCTATAAGGGGGGGAAGAGGGGGGCCATCTATAAGGGGGGGAAGAGGGGGACCATCTATAAAGGGGGAAAGAGGGGGACCATCTATAAAGGGGGAAAGAGGGGGACCATCTATAAACGGGGAAAGAGGGGGACCATCTATAAGGGGGGGAAGAGGGGGACCATCTATAAAGGGGAAAAGAGGGGGACCATCTATAAGGGGGGAAAGAGGGGGACCATCTATAAAGGGGAAAAGAGGGGGACCATCTATAAGGGGGAAAGAGGGGGACCATCTATAGAGGGTGAAAGAGGGGGAGCATCTATAAGGGGGAAAGAGGGGGACCATCTATAGAGGGTGAAAGAGGGGGAGCATCTATAGAGGGTGAAAGAGGGGGACCATCTATAAGGGGGAAAGAGGGGGACCATCTATAGAGGGTGAAAGAGGGGGACCATCTATAAGGGGGAAAGAGGGGGACCATGTATAGAGGGGGAAAGAGGGGGACCATCTATAAGGGGGGAAAGAGGGGGACCATCTATAAGGGGGGAAAGAGGGGGACCATCTATAAGGGGGGAAAGAGGGGGACCATCTATAAGGGGGAAAGAGGGGGACCAGCTATAAGGGGGCAAAGGAGGACCAGCTATAAGGGGGGAGAGGGAAGAGGGGGACCATCTATAAGGGGGCAAAGAGGGGGACCATCTATAAGGGGGAAAGAGGGGGACCATCTATAAGGGGGAAAGAGGGGGACCATCTATAGGGGGGGAAAGAGGGAGACCATCTATAAAGGGGGACTATCTCCTATAGGATTAGCACCCTCCTCTCCTGACATCCTCTGTGCTGCTGGGACCTCCCCTATAGATCAGCACCCTCCTCTCCTGACATCCTCTGTGCTGCTGGGACCTCTCCTATAAGATCAGCACCCTCTTCTCCTGACATCCTTTGTGCTGCTTGGACCTCTCCTATAAGATCAGCACCCTCCTCTCCTGACATCCTCTGTGCTGCTGTGACCTTGGGGGGGGCAACATCAGGGGACCAGGTGAGGTGGCGATATGTTTATTGGGGGCAGTGGAGGTGGGGTGGGCAATGCTTACTGGGGGTAGCAGCAAGGGACCAAACATTATGTTTATTGGGGCCAGCAGGGAGGGGAGGCAGGCAGGCAGTGTTTATTGGGGACAGTGGGGGGGGGAGGCGCAGTAGCAGATTATAATGTGGGCAAATTGACTGGGGGGGGGGGGGGCCCAGGTTGGGTGGACAGCCCGGGGCCCAGGGTACATTTAATCCGCCACTGCCAAGGACGGTCAGGTAACACATTGCAGACACGGGGAGAGGTAAGAAATCCATCAAGCTCATTTTCCCCCCTGCCCTTGCTGCCTGACAACAATTTGTTATGGCTGGATTTTTCCTTCAAATACACAATGCTTTGTTGTACATTATATACAGATACAATATTGATACTTACTGTTCATTATGTTAATATAATATAAAGTACTATTCTGTACACTATACATGCACATGCAGAAGATATAATGAAATGCTTTAAAATATTTATCTAGCTACTTGGTATTTTTGCTATACTATACATTTAATACATATAAAATATAAAGCCATACTAAATATGACATACATATTATAAGGCACTAAACTATAAATACAGTAGTTACACATAATATATGTTAAAAAACGACATGTAGATTAGCTGCCTTTAGATCCATATAACCACAGTAGTAATGTGCATTATGCATAGCACAGCTCTGTACACTGTACACACACCATACACACAGTATATAATATAGTGCATTGCGTACATTATAGATAGGGGTTAATGTACATTATTCCCTGATGTAAGTTATGAGATTAACAAATTAGTGATGCATTTTGTAATGATATAAAGGCATGAGATCCCTAATACAGTAATCAGAAGTACTGTATATACAGGAAAGGGAAGGCAATAAGCAGTAGGTTATACATGTATGCATACATACTATACATAAGAAAGTACATGTACATGCACTGGAAAATCTTTATTTATAGCACCAGCATATTATGCAGCACTTTACAACTGTAAAAGCTAACAAAAGGAAAGAGGTCCGAGCTGACAGATCACAGGAATAGTTGCCATCATGCAGATTTTTGTGAATGCAGAAACGCAGGCAGCGAAGTTATCTCCTATTTTTTTTTTTGTTTATCTTTTTGTTGTTGGATCAAATGTTTGTAAATATTACAAAATGTAAATGAAAATTCAAACAGCTGTTTAGCACTTACGCTAAACGCTTACAAAGTGCTAAGTGTACGGGCTCTATTACACAAGATGATTATCGTGTGAATTATTGTTATATCATTCAAATTTGAAAGATAATTGTTTTGGGTAAATGCAGGCAATGATCAAACAACCAATGAAAAATCGTTCATCATTCGTTTGGTGCTGACACCAAAATCATTGCAATCGTTCGCTGTAGTTCCGCATTCATTCACTAATTGGTCAGTGTAACTCCACATTGTTCCTTCATTTGCTGGGATCAGATGGAGTAAATGATTCTAATAATGATCGTAGTAGCAATCGCAACTACTGACTATCGTTCTGTATAATGTAGTGAACGATTTCAGGTGAATGATAAACAATCTTGTTTGCAATCGTTTATCGCTAATCATTAAAAGTCGCTTAGGGTACTATTACACGGAACGATAATCGGCCGAATTGGCCCGATTCGGCCAATTATCGCTCCGTGTAATAAATGCAACGATCAGCCGATGACAACGATCATCGGCTGATCGTTGATATAGGTTAGACCCTATTTTCGTCGGGCGCCGACCACGCACCGCTGCGTGTAATAGCGGTGCGTGGCCGGCGACTAACGATATACATTACCCATCCACGTTCCAGGGCTGCTCCTGCCGTCCGCTTCTCCCGGGGTCCCGCGCGCGTTCTAGCTTCACAGAGGCCTGTCAGCTGATAGGCCGCTCAGCCAATCACAGGCCGCAGCGGTCCCGGCCTGTGATTGGCTGAGCGGCCTACCAGCTGACAGGCCGCTGTGAAGCTAGAGCGTGTACGGGACCCCGGGAGAAGCGGCCGGCAGGAGCAGCCCTGGAACGTGGATGGGTAATGTATGCCAGTTTAGCAAGGGCTGCAAGGACATCGGTAACGATGTCCTTGCAGCTCTTGTCAAACGATTATCGGGCCGTGTAATAGGCCCAGTAAACGAGCAACGATCTAGCAGATCGCTGCTCGTTTACAGGTATTATCGGGCCCTGCTCGGCCCGTGTAATACCACCTTTAGTCTAATAGGACCCTAAGGGCAAAGCGGAAATTGCTGAATCTGTGTTTGTGATCAATAAGTCTGAATAAAAGTAATATAGGAGAAGTTTGGTGAGTACTTTGATTTACCTTCTGATATAGTCAGCCTGAAGTTGAGTTTAGTTTGCTGCTGGGAAGAGCCCACTTTTGAATGTAAAGGCACCTGGTATTGGACAGTGTAGTGTCCCAGTACAGGGGTCACTAACTTGTTTATCGCTTGTCAGAAAGTAACTCTATCAGGTGTCACACTAAGAGCTGGGAACTGAGATTTTCCACTCCAGCCCCTAGGTGTCTCACTCTCCCTTTTGCACAGATTCAGTGTTAAGGTTTAGCTATGTGTGTGTTTAACCAATCTCATGTGCAAGTCACTCTAATTTCCTCTGTATTCTTCTCTTGGTACTGTCACATGACTCTATAAAAGTCAAGTTAGCTTCCTGGTCCAGGGTTCTCTAGTCTGTGTGTATGAGAGACAGACTCAAGACCAGGGGCAGATTAACTTTACCATAGGCCCCAGGCTGTTGACCAATCCTGGGCCCCCCCCCACCCCACTGTAACTATGGCAGCACTAGCGTAGTGTCCATAGTACAGGATAGATAATGTCATGATGCCCGTTTTTGTGCAAAATTGCTGTAAAAAAGCAGCGATATTTTTTTTTTTTGCAAATCATGCCAAAACTGTAGCCAGAAGACAATACACCACTGAAAGTATTAGTCTTTTTGGGTGGCTATGGGCCCCCCAGGAGCTCAGGGCCCCGGGCTACCGCCCAAAAAGGACCTATTATAATCCGCTACTGCTCAAGACACAGGTTCCTGCTGCAGTGACCACCAGTATGCAGTGCTAAGCTATAGAAGTGGGTAACTTTGGGCTCAGACACCCTTGTGTATGCCGTGGATCTTCTTAAACATCAGGACTGTCACCCCTTAGAACAGCGGCAGACGGACATATATATATATATATATATATATATATATATATATATATATACAGTACATACAGTACAGAGGTTACATAATACAGTTGAATAATTAGAATAAATAAAATAAAAATACAAAGTGTATACAAGACCTGCTCGTTGGAGCTTACAGACTACAACGGGGGTTGACACCAGACACAAGTGCTTTATTTGTCCATGGTCCAGCCATTGTACATAGTTGGAAAGAACAGGATCAGCCAGTCACACGCTAATGTCTGATTGCATGGTAAAGAGTATAAAGTACATGGAGCCGTCAGAGATATAGAGTGACAGGACCACAAAAGGGGGAACAAAATTAGGGAATGTTATAAGCAAGCCTGAAGAGATGAGTCTTCAGGGCACGCTTGAAACTGTGAGTATTGGGTATGAGTCTGAGGTCTTTGAGTAGGGCGTTCCAAAGAACTGGTGCAGCACGAGAGAAGTCTTGGAGGCGGGAGTGGGAGGTTCTGAAGGTTCTGAGCTGTTCCCTTTGTATATTTTTGTACTGCACTGAAACTTTTACAAGTAAAGTACCAATTACTTGTTAATGAGGATGTACCATCAGGTATACCCTCTTTAAAATTACACATGAAATGAACGGCGCCAGCACGGGGAAGCCGGTGCCACGGTCCTTTTTTGAACCGTGGCCCGAATCTTGCGTACGACACTGTTCTATTCATGGTTACCGGGCCAGGGGTGAAGCACTGGAGGCAGGCCAGCCCACCCCCAGTGGGAGGAAACCCCTGCCCTTCCATGACGCGGCTCCATTGATTCTAATGGAGCTTGTGTGGTGTACCCCCAGAAGTGTTATATCAGAGGAGTGGCCGGTCACTCGCTAGGTGTTGTGGTGTGACGCCAGTTCTGTGGTGATTGGCCGAGATACAGCCGGACCTTGGGATGTTGTCATGTTGTCACGCCAGTGCCTGGTGGGCACACACAGGTGTGATGGCACGCCTGCTTTTATTTGATAATGCCGGTTGCACCATTTTCCCCTGTGGCCAGTGTCCTGCCGGGTTGCTACTGGGTCCCTTGGGTTAGAGTGTGCACGAATGGCCAGAGTGGTGTAGTGACCCTCCCAGATAGTAGGACCCGCCACCCACAGAAAGAGGAGATTGTCCCAAGGTTGCGGTGTGTGCTGTGTTGGTAATTTCGACGTATAATCACAGAGTCTCCGGTTATAGTAAAGTCGGTTTACTATTTGTAAATATGCAGCAGGTAATACAGGCTCGACAGTATAAGGTCCCTTTAGATAAAGTCTCTGAAACACTCTTGACAAAGTTTCAATGAACACTTGACAATAGAACGACCAGATCTGTAGTTGAAGTGCAGTGTAGGAGATAGTCGTGTTGTTTGAGTTGTATTAAGCGATACAAGAGATAGAGTAGCAGAGAGAAGGATGCTGTGAGAGTCTCAACCCATGTAGTACTGTGTTCTGCCAGGATGTTGGAGGATGAGGTAGAATACTTAGAAAAAGAAGAATCAGAAGAATAAGAAGAACACCTGTGCCCGTGTATTGACCTTTGACTTTAGTGTTCACACCACCTTATGCCCACTAGACTCGGCTGAACCTTCCTAATGGGTGACACAGGCCCCAGACCTTATTACCTGGGTTGAGCGGAATGCTGAGGGTTCCCTGCTGATACTCGCGCTGCTAGACAGAGTTCCTAGGCTTACTGCAACTTTGCTCTGTCCGGATCAGTTCCTAGCTCTTTGGCTCTATTGTGGATACTGTCCTGCTTTGTGACTTCTCCTTGTCCACGGCATGGGTTGAGGTTGTCTCTGGCTTGTCCTCTCCTAAGAGGAGTTTAACAATGCATAGTGCTTTGAAGTATAACTAGTGAAGAAGCTGGTAGCAATGTACTGTCTTGCGTCCTTCCCATGCGGGGTACTAACTAAGACTGACTTGAGGTAAGGCGACCTGGCAGAGGGCCAGGGCCCAGACAGGACCACTGTGGAGAACTATCTAGCGTGTGTTCTTCCTTCACAACGTCCAGTATGAAAAGAGCTTGGTTCCTCTTCACCCATGTGACTTCCTCCCTAGCGTGTTAGGTGCGCTGTGAGTGGGTTAAAGAGTGCTACTTTCATCACCATAATAACACAATAATTACAGACTTTTGCGAAGGGTGTATATATACGCAACACCCCTAGTGGGACACCACACTTGCACCTTCTTGCAGATTCTTGCAAGGCGAATAAAATCATGGGGTACATGAAAATAGGCAAATCACTAGTGAAATGACATATGGAATACCATGTTATTTAGTTTGGAAAAAAGGTGGCTTATACATAGAGATGATTACAATATACAAACATACGAATGGATAAAACAGAGACATTTTTAGTCATCTTTAAGTAGGTCTGTAACCATAACAGGGGTACATTCTATATGTCTAGAGAAAAGGAGGTTTTACCATCATCACACATGGGGATTCTTTATTGTAAGAGCAGCGGGACTATGGATTTTCCTGCTACATGATGTTTTGATGGTTGAATCATTGAAGAAGTTCAAGATTCAAGAGTGGCATGGACATATAATATTGCATGCTGTGGGAACTAGAGGTGGGCTACTGATCCAGAGATTTATTTTGACTGCCATATTTGGAGCTGGCCAGGCATGTTTCTCCTAGTATGGCAGATATGTACATACGGATGTCATACACATATATATAAACAAATGAACATTACATATATGCATAGATACGCACACACACACACACTTCATGTACACACAGATTTACCTCTGGTACAGTGCTTTTTCACATCCTGTACAACTCCTTTAAAAGGAAACGCATCTAACCTACTGATATGTCCCTATAGCACACAGGGGGCTGAAGATAAAGGTAGTTTCTCATCTCCATACTCAGAGTCATTTTCGTGCATTTTGTAGTTTAATCCCTATGCTAATGAGCCACTTGAGTGCACTGGTAGCAAGACTACCGCCACTGACCTGCCCCTTCTGCATTTCAGCAGGTTAGATGCGTCAAACCTGATGATACTTTCCTTTTAAATGGAGGAGTGACACAATAGGTTCATGGTGCCAGCTGTGTCCAAAGATATACTTCCATTATAGGAATTACTTCTCTATGATATTTATGCAGCTTAAAGTGATTATCCCATCATTAACACACCCCCTATCCACTGCATTGCTCCATTCATTGTCTCTGGAAGCTGACAGAGATATTTAGCGCTTGTTAATCTCCAGCAACTTCCATACACAATAGATGGAATGGCAGTGCTTCTTCCCAATAGTAGACTCAGGACCCTATTTTCAAGGTTGCAGGTAGAGATGAGTGAAGCAGTTGAAAATTGGCATCGCAAGGTTCACGAATATTGGGTCGGATTCGATATCATCCGCAAATCAAATGCAAACGAATCTCATTAAAGCAGCCAAACTAAAATAGTGGGACTATTAGAGAGTAGCAATTTTTTTTCAACAGATGTTGTTACTGTAACGCCTGGACTAGTGGATCCACTGGACCGTCACCAGCGATGGCACTGACCTCACCAGGGAGCGGAGTCTAAGGGGCCGCTGGTTTTCACCAGAGCCCGCCGCAAGGCGGGATGGACTTGCTGCGGCAGGCGACCCCCAGGTCGCTACCCCTGGGTTGGTTGCTGGTGACGGCAGGCGAGGCATGGCAGGAGCAGTAGGCAGGAGATGGTACTGGCAATGGTCTGTAGGTGAGACCGCACGTGACAGACTGAACACAGGAACTAAAGTGTAACGGGGAAGCAGGAACCAGGAACAAGGAGTGGGGACCAGGTAGCGGACAGGAATCAGGAACAAGGACTAGGGACCAGGTAGCGGACAGGAATCAGGAACAACAGGGAGCTGGGCCAAACGCTATGGGAAGCATGTAGAGGCTCCAACCCCTGTAGTGGGGCAGGGCTGGAATATATAGGGAGTGATTGGTGCAACTAACCAATTAGGAGCGCACTGCCCCTTTAAATCTGAGACAGCCGGCGCACGCGCGCCCTAGGAGGCGGGGACGCGCGCGCCGGCCGGCACAGTGAGAGACAGGAGCGGAGGAGAGGTGAGGCGCCCTCAGGGGCCGAACTAGCAGCAGCGCCGGGTCCCTGCACAAGGACCCCGGCGGCTGCATGGGGCAGGAGGAGGTCGCGGCGGCGGCACAGGACACGGGAAGCCGCCGCGGCCGTGACAGTACCCCCCCCCTTTGGCCTCCCCCTCTTTCTTGCCTGCAGATGGCGGCAAATCAGTGATGAAGTCCATCCCTATGTGGTGCCAGGGAAGGTCTGGACCTGGCAAGGGCTGTAATAGGCCGGCAGGCCTTAGTCGGGAGGACTTGTTTTTGGCACAGATGGTACAGGAAGCCACAAAGTCCTTGACATCTTGGAACAGACTGGGCCACCAGTAGTGGCGGGAGATCCGTTGCCCGGTCTTTTGGACTCCAGGGTGCCCGGCCTCCAATGAGGAATGTCCCCACTTCAAAATCCTTCTTCGAAGCGCAGGGTGGACATGGGTCTTTCCAGGGGGTATTCTCTGAAGAGTAGAGGTGACGACTGGTACTAGGCGATCGGGAGGTATAATGTGGCGAGGGGATGTGGAGTTGTGGATGAGATCCTTCTGTAAGTTCTCCCGGATGTAGGAGGACATGGCCTCAGTCTCGGGTACGGAGAGAGGGTACACCCGACCTCGAGGAGAAGGAGTACCAGGAAAGAGGTCTTTGGGACAATTGTACGCCCGGTGAGATGGTAGAGAGTCCGCCTCCTCGGCAGAGAAGGCATCTGCCAAGTCTTGGTCTTCCGCCGGTAGGCCGGATAGAGGCTTGGCGGGGTCAGGTGACGACATAAAGTACTTGGTCTGAGGTGACTTGAGACACTGGTTGGAACAGTCCTGACCCCAACTGAGAATCTCCCCGGTTCTCCAGTCCAGCTTAGGGGCATGTAATTGCAGCCAAGGAAGTCCCAGGAGGATGGCGGGAGAAGAATGGGGCAGGACGTAGAAGGATATCTTTTCCTGATGTAAAGGACCCACCTGGAGGACTAGAGGTGCGGTCTGGTAGTACACATGGTCGGTAAGAATCTCGCCCGTGACCGAGGAGATAGTCAGGGGCCTGGCTAGTTGGGTCACGGGTAGCCGCCATCTTTGGACCAATGTTGCCGCAATAAAACTTCCTGCTGACCCAGAATCGAGAAGGGCAGTAGTCTGGTGATTTTGTCCTGAGGGTGTCTGGATGGAAACCGGCATAGACAAACTTGGAAAGGTGGCATTCACACCTAGGGACACCTGTCCCACCGGACCTAGGTGCGAGCATTTCCCGGAAGCTTGAGGACGTTGGGGACATCTCAGCCGAAAGTGATCCGAACCACCGCAGTAGAGGCAGAGATTCAGCTCCAGATGACGAATTCTTTCATCAGGCGTCAGGTGAGCCCGTTCCACCTGCATAGGAATCTCAGGAGAGGGCTGGGACACCGGAATGTCAGGGTTCTGGAAGACCGGCGCCAGCTGGTGATGGCGACGGGACAAGCTTAGTCGTTGTTCATGCCGAACCTCCTCCTCCCTCTCCGAAAAACGAGTATCAACTCTGGTGGCCAGTAGGATGAGTTCGTTCAGGGAGGTAGGTGGGTCTCGGGCGGAAAGCACGTCTCTCACCCGACTGGACAGGCCCTTCTTGAAGGTGGCTATTAGAGCGGCCTCATTCCAGTCTAATTCTGCCGCCAGGGTACGGAACTGGATGGCGTAGTCGCCAACAGAGGAGCTCCCTTGAGAAAGGTTGAGGAGAGCAGTTTCAGCTGAAGAAGCACGGGCACACTCCCCTTTAAAGACGGAGCGAAACTCGACTAGGAAGGTTCGGAGATTGGCAGCAGCAGGGTCATCTCGGTCCAACAGCGGCGTGGCCCAGGCCAGAGCTCTACCCTCCAATAGGCTGATGATGAAAGCCACTTTAGAGCGCTCGGTGGGAAACTGACTACTTAAAAGTTCAATATGCATGGTGCACTGAGTCAGGAATCCTCTGCACAACTTGGAGTCACCAGAGTATTTGCTTGGGAGAGCCAGTCGAAGTGTAGAAAAAGCAGCAGGAGGTGGTGTGCGCTGGGCTGTAGTATGCTGCTGTAATGCGGCAGTGAGTTGCTGGATCTGCTGCGCCTGTTGGGCGACCACACGGGCTACGTCACGGATATCAGGCACCTCGCCGGGATCCATGGTTGGAGCCTACTGTAACGCCTGGACTAGTGGATCCACTGGACCGTCACCAGCGATGGCACTGACCTCACCAGGGAGCGGAGTCTAAGGGGCCGCTGGTTTTCACCAGAGCCCGCCGCAAGGCGGGATGGACTTGCTGTGGCAGGCGACCCCCAGGTCGCTACCCCTGGGTTGGTTGCTGGTGACGGCAGGCGAGGGGCGTGGCAGGAGCAGTAGGCAGGAGATGGTACTGGCAATGGTCTGTAGGTGAGACCGCACGTGACAGACTGAACACAGGAACTAAAGTGTAACGGGGAAGCAGGAACCAGGAATAAGGAGTGGGGACCAGGTAGCGGACAGGAATCAGGAACAAGGACTAGGGACCAGGTAGCGGACAGGAATCAGGAACAACAGGGAGCTTGGCCAAACGCTATGCGAAGCATGTAGAGGCTCCAACCCCTGTAGTGGGGCAGGGCTGGAATATATAGGGAGTGATTGGTGCAACTAACCAATTAGGAGCGCACTGCCCCTTTAAATCTGAGACAGCCGGCGCGCGCGCGCCCGAGGAGGCGGGGACGCGCGCGCCGGCCGGCACAGTGAGAGACAGGAGCGGAGGAGAGGTGAGGCGCCCCCAGGGGCCGAACTAGCAGCAGCGCTGGGTCCCTGCACAAGGACCCCGGCGGCTGCATGGGGCAGGAGGAGGTCGCGGCGGCGGCCCGGAACACGGGAAGCGGCCGTGACAGTTACAGTGTCAAAAATTGGAAAATGACAATTTAAAACAAATGCCAATCAGCCAGTCAATCATTCAGTTTCCGCCATGGACAGCAGTGGACCTTGGTGGTACAGCGGCATAAAATATATAAACATACTAATTAACCATTAAACACATTCCAATCCCCCTTTAAGTACCCTTTTGCCAACCCTTGTGTGGCAGAGGTAGAATGACCCAGCGTGAGCTACAGTCTGGAAACAGTTCAACTGACAGACCATCATCTTTAAAAGGGTACTCCGGCCTGGGGATATTTTTCAGCTATGGCCGGGGATGGGGTGGAACCCCCCGGTTCCAGCGCCGGGTCCCGGATCGCGCCGCCTGGTACGCTCGTCCCGCAGCCGCTTCCTTGTGTGAGCTGCCGCATGAGACGTGACGTCTCAAGGCAGCTCAGCCATTCTGCGGCCGTAGCAAAGTCCCACTTCAGCTGCAGAATGACTGAGCTGCCTTGAGACGTCACGTCTCATGCGGCAGCTCACACCAGGAAGCGGCCGCGGGACGGGTGTACCGGGCAGCGCCATCCGGGACCCGGCGCTGGAACGGGCTAGGTAAGTTACCTCCACCGTCCATAACCACCCCATCCCCGGCCATAACTGAAAAATACGCTGCAAGTTCACAGCAAAATCCGCTGCGGATATCTTCCCTGTCACTTCAATGACATTCCATAGATTGTCATCCCGCTGAGAGTATGTAAAAGTCAGCCCCCTTAACCCCACCTTGTCTCAGTACATACATTCCCGGCATCTCCTGGCACTCAGCCAATCAGTGCTCTGTAACGTTAAATCAGCTGCAGATACGGTATGTGCGACCCCCCCCCCTAAAGTCTCAGCTCTACAGCAGTCAGTAGTCAATCCCAGAGCCAGCACTCATCAGAAGGGTCCTCACGTAGTAGTGCCAACACCAATTTGTGCCAAGGGCAGGACGTTTCCTCTGCCCTGTGTCCTGTCATGTCTGGGCCGCAAGTCAGCTTTCAAGGATCATCAGCAAGAGCACTTCTGTCAGCGCTCCCCCAGAGTCTCTCTAACCTGAAGATCTTTTGGAGGAATGTCAGGATAGCCAGTGATTGGAAGGCAGCATTAAAACTCCACTGTTTTTTAGGCCACAAATCAGTCAGGAGAGCAAGGGAGGGGCAGCCTACGACAAAAGTACAGGATCGTACTGCATGCCACTGGAAGAAGGCAAAGGTCGTAGTGTGGCAGTTTTTCTGTATTGGTAGCGTAAATAAACATGATTTTAATCTGTAGCATCTGTGATCATAAAGTGGGTCAGGTTTGTTTTTAAACCCAGGTACAACTTATATGCGCCAGCACCTGGAACACCACCACCCGACTGCCTCTAAGAAAGAACCAGGACCCCCATGCCACTTATTGCCCGTTAACACCAACAGCTGCAGCTACCATTGTGCAGCCCCATCTCTGCAAGTCTGGGGTCAGCAACCTCACTTGGAAGCAGGAGGTTAAGAACATTTACCTATGCCTTCTCTGTGGGGACAAGTGGGAAAACATCACCACTGCTGAGACAATAGTCCCAGTGTGAAGCCATCACAATAAAACAGCACTACGTCAGCACCCACCCTACGGCAAAGATGCTAAATGGATCAGCTGTACCTTCACAGATCACCGTATTTATCGTGTTATTCAGGCACAAGTCTCCTTGACTATATTTCTCAAAGAGGACATTTCTCTTCTTGTTACCATAGCCATGGGGTTTTTAGTCACTGGAACTTGTGACAAGGAATAGTAGCATTCATGTTCCATTTTGTACGGTGACTGGCTGATAACTAGTTTTTACTATATCACACAATGGTTCAACAAAGGGTACTTACTGTGCGAGTTTTTGATGGCTCTTGTGGTTTTTTGAGTAGTATAAGGCTATAGAAAGGTTTTGTTATGGGGTATATATTAAGGAGGATAATGCCTCTCTAACTGTGAGAGAACAACCTTCTAAAGCTATTACCAGCAGCAATTTGTTGCTGAAAGGCATCAACAGTGTGCATTCACATGTGAATGATTGAGCAAGCTAAATAAATTAAGAGGGAGCCAAAGTTATTTATATAAGGGATAGTGCCACTACTGGTTCCTCAATAGATGGGACAGGCCACAGATTTAACCAAACTTTTTTTTTTTTTGGGGGGGGGGGAGAATTGTTGAAGGGGTTGAATACTTTATTGTACAGAGGTTTGAAGGGGATTGATGGGTATTTGAATGTGTTTTTTAGAATTTTTGATAATAGGAAATTTTTTCGCAACACCCAGTGACTTGGTATAATGCCTAGCCAACACCCAGTAACTCAGTATAATGCCCAGCCAGCAGCCAGTGACTTGGTATAATGCCCAGCCAGCACGCAGTGACTTGGTATAATTCCCATCCAGCACCCATTGACTTGGTATAATGCCCATCCAGCACCCAGTGACTTGGTATAATGCCCAGCCAGCAGCCAGTGACTTGGTATTAAGCCCATCCAGCACCCAGTGACTTGGTATAATGCCCATCCAGCACCCAGTGACTTAGTATAATGTCCAGCTAGCACCCATTCACTTGGTATAATGCCCAGCCAGCACCCAGTGACTTGGTATAATGCCCAGCCAGCAGCCAGTGACTTGGTATTAAGCCCATCCAGCACCCAGTGACTTGGTATAATGCCCAGCCAGCACCCAGTGACTTGGTATAATGTCCAGCTAGCACCCATTCACTTGGTATAATGCCCAGCCAGCACCTAGTGACTTAGTATAATGACCAGCTAGCACCCATTCACTTGGTATAATGCCCAGCCAGCACCCAGTGACTTGGTATAATGCCCAGCCAGCACCCAGTGACTTGGTATAATGCCTAGCTAGCACCCATTGACTTGGTATAATGCCCAGCCAGCACCCAGTGACTTGGTATAATGTCCAGCTAGCACCCATTGACTTGGTATAATGCCCAGCCAGCACCCAGTGACTTGGTATAATGTCCAGCCAGCACCCAGTGACTTAAGAATAAGGCCCATCCAGCACCCAGAGACTTGGTATTAACCCCTTAACGACCCCGGGCGTATATTTACGTCCTGCGGTCGGTAAGGACGTTCAGAGCGGGGCCGCGCGGCGGCCGCGCTCTGAACCGCGGCGGTCCCGGGTGCCGCTTGTAGCCCGGGACCGCAGGTATTAGCGGGCACAGTCCGATCGCCGTGCCCGCTAATACAGTAATCGGATGCAGCTGTCAAAGTTGACAGCTGCATCCGATTACCGTTTGCAGCGTCATCCCTGGTGTCTATTGGGGAGATCGCTCCTCCGGGACGTTGTCCTGGAGGAGCGATCTCCGTTTCTGAAGCCGGCCGGGGACCGCTCCAAGATGGCGCCGTTCCCGGCTCGGCACTCGTTTACTTCCGGCTGCAGCAGCCGGAAGTAAACGAGTGCCTATCTCATGGATCTCTGCAGCATATCTATGCTGCAGAGATCTCTATGAGAGATCAAAGTGTATATACTAGAAGTCCCCTAGGGGGGCTTTTAGTATAAGTGTAAAAGTTAAAAAAAAAGTGTCATTATTAATAAAAAGCCCCCTCCCCTAATAAAAGTCTGAATCACCCCCCTTTTCCCAGGTTATTAATAAAAGTAAATAAATAAATAAATAAACATGTTTAGTATCGCCGCGTGCGTAATCGCCCGAACTATTAATCAATCACATTCCTGATCTCTCACGGTAAACTGCGTAAGCGCTAAAAAATCCCAAAGTGCAAAATTGTACATTTTTGGTCGCATCAAATCCAGAAAAATGTTAATAAAAAGCGATCAAAAAGTCGTATATGCGCAATCAAGGTACCGATAGAAAGAACATGTCATGGCGCAAAAAATGACACCTGACACATTCCCATAGACCAAAGGATAAAAGCGCTATAAGCCTGGGAATGGAGCGATTTTAAGGAACGTATATTTGTAAACAATGGTTTTAATTTTTTACAGGCCATCAGATACAAGAAAAGTTATACATGTTACATATCGTTTTAATCGTAACGACTTGTGGAACATATATAACAAGTCAGTTTTACCCCAGGGCGAACGGTGTAAAATCACATATCCACTAAAAACACAAAATGTGGGTTTTTTTTCAATTTCACCAAACATTTAATTTTTTCCTGCTTTTGCAGTGTACTTTATGCAAAAATTCAGCCTGTCATTGCAAAGTACAATTAGTGGCGCAAAAAATAAGGGCTTATGTGGGTTTCTAGGTGAATAAATGCAACTGCTATGGCCTTTTATGCACAAGGAGGAAAAAACAAAATCGCAAAAATCTAAATTGTCCCGATCCTTAAAGGGTTAAGCCCATCCAGCACCCAGTGACTTTGTATAATGCCCAGCCAGCACCCAGTGACTTGGTATAATGCCCAGCTAGCACCCATTGACTTGGTATAATGCCCAGCCAGCACCCAATGACTTGGTATAATGCCCAGCCAGCACCCAGTGACTTGGTATAATGCCCAGCTAGCACCCATTGACTTGGTATAATGCCCAGCCAGCACCCAATGACTTGGTATAATGCCCAGCCAGCACCAAGTTACTCGATTTAATGCCCAGCCAGCACCCAGTGACTTGGTATAATGCCTAGCTAGCACCCATTGACTTGGTACAATGCCCAGCCAGCACCCAGTGACATGGCATAATGCCCAGCCAGCACCCAGTGGCTAGGTATAATGCCCAGCCAGCACCTAGTGACTTGGTGTAATGCCCAGCCAGTACCTATTCACTTGGTATAATGCCCAGCCAGCGCCAGCGCCTTGGTATAATGCCCACTCAGAGAATTGGTATAACGCAAGGGATTATCGATAAACCCTTGTTCCCGCCAAAAGACGGTACTGTAAGATAACATGTGCAGCTGCCATCTTGGCCGCCATGTTTAACAAATCGCTGTGAATTTGCTTTGCAAAATGAGGCAAATAGCACAATTTGCATTAAATCTTGCTTTGCCAGATTTGCTTTGCTCATCCCTAGTCGCAGCAGTAAGATTCTGTGAATAGGAGATAAATGTCAACACATACAGTACACATATTGACACATGCTTAGTACATACAAGTTTATACCTACGTTCACTCAGAACATACATGCACCCCCACACAAGCACAGTCATTGCATACTGTACAGACATACATAAATACATACTCACTATAGTCACTTATACAAAATGTAAGTGACATTTGCATCATGGTAGTTAAAGTGAAACTGAGGTTAGAAATTGCCAGATGATGAGGAAGAGGATAGGGTGCTGGTCTGGACAATACAGTATAAAGACTGCACTGATGCACTATATATATAAGCTGCTATCCTTCCTTTATACCTATACTCTGGACCTCTTCATTTACCATTCACCATATTCTAACCCTACATTCTCATATCCCTGTGTTTAATATGACAATAACCTGTAATTAATGCAGCTAATGTCTGTATCTAGCTGTTAGTCACTGGCTTTTTGATGAGGCACGGTTCTCTCTAATGGAATGTTTAGTAATTACCTAGTACAGAATTACCCAAGAAAAGGATGAGAAATACAATGGGAAACAAAAGGTAAACTGAATAAATTGGAGTATAAGGACTCACAAAATCCTGCCACACCTTGTTCTTTGCCCTGGGCAGAGAGCGAGGTGCCAAAATAGCATGCTTAAACCTTGTTATTTCAATTTTGGAAGTGTTTACATTTTTTACGTGCTATGTGGGTGTTCTGTACTGTTCTTTTCGAGGGAGGGACGAACAGTTTTCAGTTCTTGCTGTTGAATAACCCCCTTAGTTAGTTTTATTGATCATTAATGTAATTTTCTCAGAAACCTGTAATTATTGAAAATAATGATTTCATTATTTTCAAATATTCAAATTTTAACGTTAGTGAAATTATCTGGTCAATCAATTTATCTGGTAAAATCAGATGTGTATACAGTCCTTTACAGTATATGTAAATAACTCAGTATGAATGTGTTTGAAAAGTATATGTTTAATTTCACATAATACACCAGTTTAGAGCTATTTAGATATATCTTTTGACTGCTTTTAGACTGTCATTTTATTATTGTTGTGTATTTGTAAAACAGGTTGGTAGCTGGTTATGTGTTACTGGCATGAAAGGTGGATTTCTGCTTTAACCACTTTTTAGTGTTGTCTAGGAAGCCTGTTACCAGTAGGAGTAGTGGGTGGTGAGGCAGGTAAGATGGTCCTGGTGCCAGGCACTGGGAAATAGCAGAAGTGGTGCGGTGTGAGTAGTAGCCTGACAGCCAGTTAGGCAAATCAGGTGCAAGTAAAGGAGTCTTGGCCGGTTCAACATCAAGTACATGCATAGGACAGCATAGGATTAGGGTCAGTGATCCAGGTGAAGCACAGGAAGGTCAGCATAGTACAAAAGGGTCGGGCAGAGGCAACATTAGGAGAACAGGCACAAGTTGAGAGGCACAAGGCACAGATCAGGAGCAACACACCTTTACTATGGTAAAACCACACTGTTGCTCAGGCACAGGTAAGTAAGTTTTAAATAGGTGGAGGACAATTAAGTAGTGTGTGTTGCCCCTTTAAATTGCAGGAAGAGAATATATGTGCGCCCTACAGGGCCAACCGGGAATGGAAAATAAATGGTGAATGGTGATCCGTGCCATAATTGTGGTCTATATAAATACCATGTTAGATGTAAATTAACCTATAAAGCTGTCTAAAAGAAAGACTCAACCAATCACAGTGCAGCTTTCATTTTACCCAAGCAGTTTAGAAGAAGCACTGCTCTCTTTTATGTCAGGTGGCCAGCACCAGGATGCGGTGCACACTCACTCATGTCCATTGTCCCCAGTGTTCTAAGCTTCTCATAGAGAAATATACAGAGCAGTAAGAGACTGGGCCGCCTGAGCCCGGCAAACAGCTCAGAATGGCATCCAACAATGGAAATAGCAAAATGACAGGCGCAGGTTACTGAACAAGGTACCCTGGTGCCGGCCACCTGGAAAAAAAAATTGGGGGGGAAAGCTTCTTTAAGAAATGAAGCCTGTGTTCTTATTGGTTACTACAGCCAAAGATTTACTTTAAGGGTAGCTTCACACGTACCGTATTGCTGCGTATTTATCGCTGCGTTTTTATCGCTGCGTGTTTGGTGCGATTTTTACATGCGAGTTTTGATTTTCACATGAAAATAATGTAAAAAACAAAACTTGCATGTAAAAATCGCACCAAACACGCAGCGATAAAAACGCAGCGATAAATATGCAGCGTTAAATACGCAGCGATACGGTACGTGTGAAGCTACCCTTTGACAGTTTTGCTACCCTGCCTCCTAGGTTCTTAGAGTTACTAAGAATTACTAAAAACAGACATGACAGGAAAGCCGACAGGTTCTCTGCAAATGATTTCTGGAATAGCATTGTACTGAGTGTATGAATCAGGCTTATGTAGCAGGACTGTTAGAAGATGTATTAGATGAGGGCATGGAGCTTAAGTCATCACTTTGAAAGTTTGTCAAGATGATCTTAAAAGGAATTTTGTTTCCATCTAGTTGCCATGATTTCTTTATGTCTTTCGCAAGAAATCAGCTATGCAGTGAAGTTACGGTAAATAGAATATGTTCTAAAGGTTACTAAAAAACTTTTGAGTGACTTTCCCTGAATATATTGTTGTAGAAAATTAGCTGAGCATGAGCTGGTACTTGAGTTGAAAGTAGATCCATAGATCCTTGAATAGGGAAATTAAATATATCGCTTAGGTACCATGGTACTGCCCATTTAAGGGTATGTGCACACTACGGAATCCCGATGGAACACCCTTTGCGGATTCCACAGCTCGCGGCCGCGCTGCTGCTCCCATGGGGTTCATTTTTCGGGTGGATGGCGTAATCTGGCAAACCATAGAATCCACGAGCAGGTGCTAGCTACGGAATCCACGGCGGGTTTTCCGCTGCGATTATGTAACAGCCCAGTTAACCCCCTGCCGCCCAAAGCATACATTACCTGCTCCATGCCCCGGCTTGCTTTAGGGATTCCCGACTGGACATCCCACTCAGCCAATTAGTGGCTACGACGGAGCAGCGCACTGATTGGCTGAGTGGGTTGTCCAGACGCCGGGAGCCTCTGAAGCAAGCCAGAGCGTGCAACAGGTAATGTATGCTCCGGCCGGCGGGGGGTTAACGGGGCTGTTAATTATATACTCGCAGCGGGATGTCAATCCCGCTGCAAGTATGTATTTTCATAGTAATTAACAGGCAAGGGATCCGCAGCGGATTTCGCGTGTTTGTACCCTTAGGCAGGTTTTAGAGCAAGGAGTTACATATTACCTTTCACATATCCATCTGTGCTTCTAAAACATAGACAAAAAAATATTTTAGCATATTAAGCAAAGTGTCCAGAGAAGCTTTATCAAGCTGCTAAATTGCTGCAAGCTGCAATGTATCCTTGCTACACCCTGCTTGTCAATCAAGCAAGCAAGTATAAGGATGGGAGGGTGAGCAAGTAGGCCTTGCAGCCTGCAGCAATTCAGGGGCTTAAAGGGAACCTGTCAGCTCCTGCCAGAAGTCATACAGTGTAAGGGTAGCTTCACACGTACCAGATTTGCAGCGGATTTGACGCTGCCAGTTTGCAGCGAAATCCACTGTGAATCCTTGTACAGTGAACTTTAATAGGGTTACATACCCGCAGCAGAATTTTCATTTTGCTGCAAGTATGTAACCTGGCCCCTTAAACCCCCACAGCCTGCAGCATACATTACCTGCTCCTGGCTCCCGTCGGTCCCGCTGAGCCAATCAGTGCTGCTGTGCACTGATTGGCTGAGTGGAACAGGTAGGAGCATTGCACCTAGGATTTTACTGTATTGAGCGCTTTAACCGGCAGCCAACAGTGTATTCTTTGACTGGTCTTTCTGAGATCAGTGATCTGTTTCCCGTAAAGTAAAATTGGTGTTTCAATAAACAAAGAGCACCTCATATAGGTCTGTAGATCAAAAAATGAAAGAGCTATGACTTTTTAAACATGAAGAGGAAAAAACGGAGGTTTAAAAAAAAAATGTGGGTTAAATTGCGTGGAGGAGGCCAGGACCACTTTTCTCTAAACTATTCCAACTGTAATGTAAGTGTAACGCTGGGGGTTGTGGTTCCCCTGTTCCACCACTAGCAATGACGTAAGCCGCACCAGAGAGCGGAGTCTAAGGGGCCGCTGGTCTTCACCAGAGCCCGCCGCAAGACAGGATGGATTTGCTGTGGCAGGCAACCCCCAGGTCGCTACACCTGGCTTGGCTGCTAGTGGTGGTGGCGAGGTGCAGCTGGAGACTAGTAGGCAGATGGCAGTATACTGGAAACACTAGGCAGGATACACGGAGAGGAGTATACAGGCAGGATACAGGGGCTGGATACAGGAGAGCTGGGACTACACACTAAGGAAAGCATGCAGAGGCTCCAACACCTGTGGTGGGGCAGGGCTGCAGTTTATAGGAGAGGAGCAGAGCAGCAGTCAATTAAAGGCACAGTGACCCTTTAAGTTACAGCAGAGCCCGTGCTCGCGCTCCCTAGGAGACAGGGACGCACCCGTCGAGCTGACAGGGAGCTGGAGGAGGAGGAACCCCGGCACAGAGCAGGAGATGGGGCAGCAGCGGCGCGCCGAGAGGTATGTGCCGCTGCCGCGGATGTGACAGTAAGCACACCCACTTGGTGAATATGATGTACATTTGCAACAAAATGCAATGCAAAATGCAGTAGTGGATAGTAGATTGCCATTGTCAGTTGTTTTTGAGACAATAAAGATATATTTTTACATGTCATATTTGTTGCAGAAACTTCTGCCACTATCCTATTTTCTTCATTGGCTCTTGCAGGAATTCACTACAATTACAAACAAATCCTCTAACATAAATAAAACTTCTGCTGTGTGTGAACATACCCTGAGATTTTATGCATAAAATGAAAATAATGCATTTCAGATCTTACAAATCATTCTTGCATTCTATGGAACTGGGCCACAATATTATTGATAGAGATGGGAAAAATAAAAAGTGGTCGGGCATACTGATTAAGGCTAAGTTCACACAACATATATTTTCGTAAAACCATGGCCGTAGTACAACGGCCGTGATTATTACAAAAATATACGAGCCTTTGCTGCCTATGGGATCCCGGTCGGAGTGTATACGCCCGCTTTAGGACTCTGCAGCTGCAAAGATCATCCGCCCAGTACTGCAGTACCGGCCAGGATGATCTTTTCAGAGACCGGCCATTCCGTGACCCAGCTGGGTCACAGAATGGCCGGTCTCTTACAGCATGTGAACATAGCCTAATTGTTTCAGATTCCATTCACATGTACAGGATCTATAGCAGATTTCATGAGCAATATCCACAAGCATTTAAAGGTCTTCCTAAAGAAAGCGGGAAAAAAAATATTGTAAGCCGGGGCTACACTGCAGCGCTGTGACCACGGATTATTCTCAGAGCAGTGTTTCATTTAAATGGGGCTCATATGGCCTCATTGGCTACACATCTGCTAATACTGGCATATGGTGGTGGTGGAGAGTAAGCTCCTGGAAGATGTAAGCATAACCTGCATTCACCCAATGAGACTCTTAAGCCTATATATAGCAGAATATCTTTTCTACTGTATAAAATACCACAGCAGGCTGTGCAATTCATATGTATATATATATATATATATATATATATATATATATATATATATATACATATCTCATTGTGCTTTTTCTTTGTGTCTTTTTTTTGCTTCTTTGTGTGTTTTTTTTTTTTAACAATGAGAGCCTATGAACGGTATGAGTGGCATCCTTCTGATGTATTTTTTTTATAGGTATACTGTGGCAAATCCTGCTGGCCACTGCAAATTATAGCCTAAAATATATGTCGTATGGAGGCCACACATATTTCTTGCCAATTTTAAAATTTAGTAAGCAATACTAAAATATCACATATTTACAGAAATCCTCTTTTGAGTTCTCTTAGCTACTTCTATTAGCTGTGCCCCCACAGCGTAGCATCACCACTTCCCTCTGGTCTCCAGTTTCCCCCTCTGGTCTCTGGCTTCCTGTGTCAACACAACCACAGAAACTACCCCCTCAGCCCCTTGCCTGCACAGGATTTTTGTGCCCAGAGTTCTCCTTCAAGCACTGCATTCGGGTAATGCAAAGCAACGGACTAGAGACACCTTTAGGCTATGTTCACACATCGTAAGAGACCGGCCGGTCTCTGAAAAGATCATCCCGATTATCTTTTCGGCCGCAGTGTTCTGATGCGGGCGCATCCGTGTGCGCCCGCATCAGAACTCCCGCAGCACACTATGGCGCGAGCGGCCGGATCCGCTTGCTCCATAGTGTGCACTGACATGGTTTTCTGCGGCCGCTATTCAGTGACATGTCAGTTGTTTGCGTCGCCGCGAGAGCTCCCTAACGGAGCATTGTCACGGCCGCGGCGGCGTCCCGTGCTCCGGGCCGCCGCCGCGACCTCCCTCCATCTCATGCAGCTGCCGGGGTCCCTGTGCAGGGACCCGGCGCTGCTACACGTTCGGCCCCGGGGGGCGCCTCACCTCTCCACGCTCCTGTCTCTCGCTGTGCCGGCCGGCGCGCGCGTCCCCGCCTCCTAGGGCGCGCGCGCGCCGGCTGTCTCAGATTTAAAGGGGCAGTGCGCTCCTAATTGGTAGTTGCACCCAATCACTCCCCTATAAATCCCAGCATGCCCTGTCCCCTGTGTTGGAGCCTCTACATGCTTCCCATAGCGTTTGGCCCAGCTCCCTGTTGTTCCTGTGTCCTGTCCGTTACCTGGTCCCAAGTCCCTGTTCCTGAGTCCTGTCCGTTACCTGGTCCCAAGTCCCCGTTCCTGGTTCCTGTTCCCCTGTCACTCCACCTGTTCCCGTGTCCAGCCTGTCACGTGCTCTCTCATCTGCAGACTATTGCCTGTGCCATCTCCTGCCACGCCTCGCCTGCCGACACCAGCAACCAAGCCAGGGGTAGCGACCTGGGGGTCGCCTGCCGCAGCAAGTCCATCCCGCCTTGCGGCGGGCTCTGGTGAAAACCAGCGGCCCCTTAGACTCCGCTCCCTGGTGAGGTTTGTGCCATCGCTGGTGCCGGTCCAGTGGATCCACTACTCCGGGCGTTACAGTAGGCTCCAACCATGGATCCCGGCGAGGTGCCTGATATCCGTGAGGTAGCCCGAGTGGTCGCCCTACAGGCTCAACAGATCCAGCAACAGTCACAGCTGATCCAACAACTGACTGCAGCCGTACAGCAGCATACCACAGCTCAGCAGTCATCACCCCCGGCAACCTCTTCAAAACTACGACTGGCTCTCCCAAGTAAATATGGAGGTGACCCCAAGTTGTGCAGAGGATTCCTGACCCAGTGCACTATGTATATCGAACTTTTAAGCAGTCAGTTTGCCACCGAGCGCTCTAAAGTGGCTTTCATTATCAGCCTATTGGAAGGTCGAGCTCTGGCCTGGGCCACACCACTATGGGACCGTAATGATCCGGTTGCTGCCAATTTCCGAATCTTCTTGGACGAGTTCCGCTCTGTCTTTGAGGAACCTGCCCGTGCGTCTTCAGCTGAGACTGCTCTTCTCAATCTATCCCAAGGTACTTCCTCCGTTGGTGACTACGCCATCCGGTTCCGCACCCTGGCTGCGGAGCTAGACTGGAATGAGGCCGCTCTGATTACCACCTTTAAAAAGGGCCTGTCCAGTCAAGTGAAGGATGTGCTCGCTGCCCGGGACCTGCCTACCTCCCTGAACGAACTTATCCTACTAGCTACCAGAGTCTACACCAGGTTCGCCGAGAGAGAGGAGGAGGTCCGGCAAGGACGGCGTCTGAGTCTGCCCCGTCGCCATCCCCGGCTGGCACCGGTGTTCCAGAATCCCGTGGCTCCCATGTCTCAGTCGCCTCCAGAGGTTCCTATGCAGGTGGAACGTGCTCGCCTGACGACTGATGAGAGGAACCGTCGACTGGCCCAAAATCTCTGCCTCTATTGCGGTGGCGCGGATCACTATCGGCAGAGATGTCCCCAACGCCCTCAGCGTCCGGGAAATGCTCGCACCTAGGTCCGGTGGGAGAGGCCTCCCTAGGTGTGAATGCCACCTCTCCAAGGTTGACTATGCCCGTCTCTATCCAGACACCCTCAGGGCAAGTTTTTCAGTCTACTGCCCTCATCGACTCTGGCTCTGCTGGCAGTTTCATCTCTGCTTCGTTGGTCCAAAGATGGCGGCTACCCGTTATCCAGCTTGCCCAACCCCGGTCTATCTCTTCGGTTACGGGGGAGATTCTTTCCGAAGCTGTGTACAGCCAGACGGCACCCCTAGTCCTCCAGGTGGGCGCCTTACATCAGGAGAAGATCTCCTTCTATGTCTTGCGCCATTCCTCTTCCAACCTCCTGCTGGGTCTTCCTTGGCTGCAATTCCATACCCCTAAGCTGGACTGGAGAACTGGGGAGGTTCTCAGCTGGGGTCAGGACTGTCATAACCGGTGTCTGAGATCTCCTCAACCCAAGTGCTCTACAAGGTCACCTGCTTATGTCAAGCCTCTATCCGGGCTACCGGAGGACTACCAAGACTTTGTCGATGTTTTCTCGGCCAAGGAGGCAGACTCACTACCACCCCATCGGGCCTATGATTGCCCTATAGACCTCCTTCCAGGGGCTTCTCCTCCACGTGGTCGAGTATACCCTCTCTCTGTGCCCGAGACTGAAGCCATGTCCTCCTACATCCAGGA
Organism: Dendropsophus ebraccatus; assembly: GCF_027789765.1. Classification (NCBI taxonomy): domain Eukaryota; kingdom Metazoa; phylum Chordata; class Amphibia; order Anura; family Hylidae; genus Dendropsophus; species Dendropsophus ebraccatus. The sequence continues at coordinate 63,108,744 of NC_091458.1, forward strand.
GAACTTACAAAAGGGCTTCATCCGTAAATCCACGTCTCCAGCTGGCGCCGGATTTTTCTTTGTTCAGAAGAAGGACGGTTCCCTCCGCCCATGCATAGACTATCGGGGCTTAAATAAGGTGACTGTTAAGAACCGCTATCCTCTTCCGCTCATTCCGGAACTATTCGACCGTCTTCGTGGAGCTAAGATCTTCTCCAAGCTGGATCTCAGGGGAGCGTATAACTTGGTCCGAATTCGTAAAGGAGACGAATGGAAGACCGCTTTCAACACCAGGGATGGGCACTACGAATATCTGGTCATGCCATTCGGCCTATGCAATGCCCCAGCGGTCTTCCAGGAATTCGTGAACGATATCTTCCGAGACCTCCTCTATGTCTGCGTCATTGTCTATTTGGATGACATTTTGGTCTTCTCCCCGGACCAGCAGACTCATGTGGCACAAGTGCGTCAGGTTCTACGAAGACTACGGGCCAATCATCTATACGCCAAGCTTGAGAAGTGTGTTTTCCATCAGCGCAGCCTTCCATTTCTTGGCTATATCGTCTCCGATCAGGGCCTACAAATGGATCCAGCCAAGCTCGCAGCTGTCCTTCAATGGCCACGCCCTGTGGGACTTAGAGCTATCCAACGTTTCCTGGGCTTCGCCAACTATTACCGGCAATTCATCCCTCACTTCTCTACCCTGGTCGCACCCATTGTGGCTCTCACTAAAAAGAAGGCGGACCCCAGACGTTGGCCTCCAGAGGCCGAACAAGCCTTCAATAGCCTCAAGTCTGCCTTTGCCTCTGCTCCTGCTCTAGTCCGCCCGGATGTCTCCAGGCCGTTTTCTCTCGAGGTCGATGCTTCTTCTGTGGGCGCAGGAGCCGTTCTCTCGCAAAGGGACACATCAGGCAAGACCAGAACCTGCGGGTTCTTTTCCAAGACTTTCTCCCCTGCCGAGAGGAACTATACCATTGGGGACCGCGAACTCCTGGCCATTAAGTTGGCACTGGAGGAGTGGCGTCATCTACTAGAGGGGGCTAAACACCCCGTTAACATTTACACGGACCACAAGAACCTCCTCTACCTCCAATCGGCTCAACGCCTCAATCCCAGGCAGGCTCGGTGGTCCCTCTTCTTTTCTCGGTTCAACTATACCATCCACTTCCGTCCAGCCGAGAAGAACCTAAAGGCCGATGCATTATCCCGAACATCCGATGTCATGGGGCAAGAGGAATCTCCTCGTCACATAATACCTCCCGACCGCCTAGTACCAGTTGCCACTTCTGCTCTGCAGAGACTGCCTCCCGGGAAGACTTATGTGCGCCCCGCACTCCGTAAACGCATCTTGAGGTGGGGGCATTCCTCCTTGGTAGCCGGGCATCCAGGAACCCAAAAGACCGGGCAATTGATCTCCCGTCACTACTGGTGGCCAAATCTCCTCCAGGATGTCAAGGATTTTGTGGCTTCCTGTGCAGTTTGTGCCAGGAATAAGTCTCCCCGTCAAAGACCTGCCGGCCTACTTTTGCCCTTGCCAGTCCCGGACCATCCCTGGCACCACATTGGGATGGATTTTATCACAGACCTACCTCCATCTGCGGGCAATACAGTCATTTGGGTGGTGACGGACCGCTTCTCCAAAATGGCTCACTTCGTGGCCCTTCCTGGTCTGCCCTCTGCTCCTCGTCTGGCTCAGTTGTTCTTCCGACACATCTTCCGCCTGCATGGACTTCCTCTTCACATTGTGTCCGACCAAGGCTCTCAATTTGTCTCTAAGTTTTGGCGTGCCCTCTGCTCGCAACTCCAAGTGAAGCTGGACTTCTCTTCGGCCTATCATCCTCAGACTAACGGGCAAGTGGAGAGAGTCAATCAGATTCTGGGTAACTACCTACGCCATTTTGTTTCCAGCCGCCAAGACAACTGGGCCGATCTACTCCCATGGGCAGAATTCTCATATAACCATCTGGACTCGACTTCCACAGGCAAGTCTCCTTTCTATGTGGTCTACGGGCATCATCCTCGTCCTCCTCTGCCTCTCTCTCCATCCTCCGAGGTCCCAGCCGTGGAGGAGTTGTTATCTGACCTGCAATCGATCTGGGAACAAACTCGACAGTCATTACTCAAAGCCTCTAAACGCATGAAGGATCAGGCTGATAAGAGGAGGAGACCTGCCACAAATTTTCTCCCAGGTGACAAAGTCTGGCTCTCGGCCAAATATGTCCGACTCAAGATTCCCAGCTACAAGTTGGGTCCTCGATTCCTCGGTCCTTTCTCGGTGCTAAGACGCATCAACCCTGTCACCTACAAGCTCCGCCTACCCCCCACTATGCAGATTCCGAACTCCTTCCATGTTTCCCTATTAAAACCAGTGGTTCTGAACCGGTTCTCGGATAAGTCTTCGTTCTCTGCTCCTCAAGCCGTCTCTGACGACGTCTACGCTGTTAAAGACATTCTGGCCATGAAGACTGTCAGAGGGAGAAGGTTCTTCCTGGTGGATTGGAAAGGATTTGGTCCTGAGGAGAGGTCCTGGGAACCCGAGGCTAACATCCTGGACCAAGATCTCATCAAGAGGTTCCTGCAGGTTAGAAAGAGGGGGAGGCCAAAGGGGGGGGGGTACTGTCACGGCCGCGGCGGCGTCCCGTGCTCCGGGCCGCCGCCGCGACCTCCCTCCATCTCATGCAGCTGCCGGGGTCCCTGTGCAGGGACCCGGCGCTGCTACACGTTCGGCCCCGGGGGGCGCCTCACCTCTCCACGCTCCTGTCTCTCGCTGTGCCGGCCGGCGCGCGCGTCCCCGCCTCCTAGGGCGCGCGCGCGCCGGCTGTCTCAGATTTAAAGGGGCAGTGCGCTCCTAATTGGTAGTTGCACCCAATCACTCCCCTATAAATCCCAGCATGCCCTGTCCCCTGTGTTGGAGCCTCTACATGCTTCCCATAGCGTTTGGCCCAGCTCCCTGTTGTTCCTGTGTCCTGTCCGTTACCTGGTCCCAAGTCCCTGTTCCTGAGTCCTGTCCGTTACCTGGTCCCAAGTCCCCGTTCCTGGTTCCTGTTCCCCTGTCACTCCACCTGTTCCCGTGTCCAGCCTGTCACGTGCTCTCTCATCTGCAGACTATTGCCTGTGCCATCTCCTGCCACGCCTCGCCTGCCGACACCAGCAACCAAGCCAGGGGTAGCGACCTGGGGGTCGCCTGCCGCAGCAAGTCCATCCCGCCTTGCGGCGGGCTCTGGTGAAAACCAGCGGCCCCTTAGACTCCGCTCCCTGGTGAGGTTTGTGCCATCGCTGGTGCCGGTCCAGTGGATCCACTACTCCGGGCGTTACAAGCATATACTATGTGTATACGCTCTGGCTGGGATTCCTAGGCAGCAATGGACGTATATCTCCGTATAAACGGCCGTGGTTTTACGAAAGTATACATTGTGTGAACAAGGCCTTAGGCTGGGTTCACACTACGTATTTTTCAGTCAGTATTGTGGTCCTCATATTGCAACCAAAACCAGGAGTGGATTAAAAACACAGAAAGGATCTGTTCACACAATGTTGAAATTGAGTGGATGGCCGCCATTTAATGGCAAATATTTGCTGTTATTTTAAAAAAACGGCTGTTATATTGAAATAATGGCAATTATTTACTGTTAAATGGCGGCCATCAACTCAATTTCAACATTGTGTGGACAGATCCTTTCTGTGTTTTTAATCCACTCCTGGTTTTGGTTGCAATATGAGGACCACAATACTGACTGAAATATACGTAGTGTGAACCCAGCCTTATAAATCTGTATTCTTTAAAATTCTGTGAAAAACAAATTTAATTTGTGGTATAACTGCTCCCTCTAGTGGTCATATAGTTGCAAGACATACATACTTTAATACTTCTCTGAACTCTCCCCTTTTTGGCTTTAACAAATTCCAAGGCTAGTTTCACACACACACACACACACACATAGTTTTTTTGGGGAAGAAACTGCAAATGCAGTTTCTGTGCCAAAGCCAGATGTGGATTAAAAAGGAATAGGAAATATAAAGGAAGGACTAATGTTTCTTCCCACTGGATCCATTTGAGGCCTTGGCTCAAAAACTGCAGTGTCGGTTTTCCAAAAAACAAACAGAAAACTGCTGTGCATGAATCTCTCCTTAGGAGAGTTTCACACACAGCAACTTAGTTCAGTCAAGCCCAAAAGTTGATCCAGCAGGCAGAAGCGTAGCTAGCACTCATGGGCCCCATAGCAAAAAATTTGCAAAGCCACATGAATCCTGTAGGGGACATGAATCATAGCATACATATACTGACCTGGCCTAGTGTCCATTCCCCCAGCGTTAATTCAACCAGGGACGCCGCGGTCACGTGACTGCCGGCCGGCACTCAGCTGAACAGATTCTATGCAGGCTGTTCCGTTGTTTTGCTGACTTTGTACTGCGTTGCCCGTGTGGTTTTACCAGGCTTGTTCCACTACTCTTATTGGGGGAGATTTATCAAAGGGTGTAAAATTTAGACTGGTGCAAACTGCCCACACCAACCAATCACAGCTCAGCTTTAGGTAGTGCTGAAAGTAAAGCTGAGCTGTGATTGGTTGCTGTGGGCAGTTTGCACCAGTCTAAATTTTGCACCCTTTGATAAATTTCCCCCATTGTGTTTTGTCTGTCCGTATTGTTCTGTGTGTTCACTTATGTAGCGTAGGGAACGTCTTTGTGGTTGTCCGCAACCGCTTAGGGTCGACTGAGGCAAGCAGGTAGGGTCAGTGGGGGGATTCAGATCCAGGGCCCACTGTCTCTCGTCTGTCTGTACCTGCCCGTCCTGACAGATCCATTTTCTATTGACTTACATGATAAAAAAAAAACAAATCCAATCCACAGATGCAGAAACGCAGTGTGAACCAAGTCCTAACCTCTGCGTCAGGGCCTATTTATTCATTTTCAGGGTGACTAGCAGTTTTTATTGCAACCATTTTTACATACGTGCATCTCTTTGATGACTATAGTGAAGTTACAATGAAAAAAAAAGCGAAAACTTTAGTTTTTCTTTCTTTGACAATTCTATCAAAGTTATTGGTGACATGGAGAGCTTCTGTGGTAAATTTATGGGTAATGGTGGTAAGCCAAAGGGGAGGATACATGCATATCTGTGCTGTCAGTTTTAGTAGAAATATAGCTTGGTTGTTATGGGGTCATGGATCTACTTAAAAGAAACTCTGCTTACAAATGATTTTCACAGTTAAGTTAACTGTGGTTAAGAAGAAACATTCATTGTCACAGAAGAACATCTGCAACACAATCACAGATGTGTAAACCGATCAGGAGAATGGTAAATGCCAGTGGGTTCTTGATCAAATTATCCAACCCTGGACTAGAAATTCAGAAATCTGAAAAATGCCCTGGAAATCTCTCCTTATTTGCTTGTCTCACTCTGTATACTGTTACACAAGTTACACATAAATAACTAAATAAATGATCTGATTAACAGAAAGTGAGCTAGCAGACAGTGCTTTGGCCAAAGGCCAGGCTCAGACTAGTTTGTACAAGTTTTAGGCCCACCCCTTTTCACATAATTAAGGACTCAATTAGGGACTTTCATTGGTTGAGATATGTCGTGTGACCAAAACATGTCATTTCCATACATGTGACATTGGTGGTAGTAAAGACATAGCAGAAACATTAACAAAAACATTAAAATATACTTTAGTGTAAGCAGTGTGACAAGTAAAGTAGCAGTACATACAGGTGGAAGGTGCCAAGCTCACGTGAGCGCATAAGGAAGAGGGCTCCACGCCTTGAAACGTCCATGGCAGGGAAAGCAAGCCAGAATAGCCTACATATAGAACGAGACACAAACAGCCTGTATTTTATGCAACCAACGCAAGAAATAAAAGCAAGAAGCATGGAAGACCATTAATACCAATGTTTTCTATTTCTGCCTGTGCTTTATGCCACTAGATTTCACTATATTGCATGTATTGTTTGCACAGCTGAAGGATAGGGTTAACTGACCAACTGTCATTTATTTGTGACGAGATATTCCCCTAACCAATCAGTGAGCTGGGTACCTCAAGTGATCTGGCCAATCACTGTCCAGTATCAAAGCCTTCTTGTGTTCTGTCCAATCAGGGAAGAGTTCATTCCCCGAGGAGATCGAGTTCTGAGAGGATTTCTGTGAGGGAGCTGCTGTCATGGCTCACCAACTAAAGACCCCAAACCAAGGAGTGTATTATTTCTTTCAAAACAACCTCATATTAGCCATGTTTGGCTAGAGGCATACTAAGGAGGCTGAGGTGAAAAAGGACTGAAGGGACCACCTCTACTTACGCTGGGCGGCTGCTATTACTGTCTCCTGACAACCAATGCAGGACTACTAGTCAGTGGCTAGGTAAGCAGATAAAGCAAAGACTCTACTGCAATTTGCTATGTTTCCCTAGGTACTCTCTCCCAGAGCCCACAGCTGAGTACCTCAGGGTCTTAAGTATAGGCCCCCCATAAGCCTGTAGTAACCCTCAGTGCACTCCTATCTCCTCTCCTAAAGCCAAGCTACAATATTCAAAGACTTTTCAATTAAATAAATTATTCACGCATTATTCCTCCAGCGAGAAGTTGTGTCCAAATCTAAAGATACCCAGCTCAAGGATTGGAATAAATATATATATATATATATTTATATAAATATATATATATATATATATATATATATATATATATATATATATCAGAACTTTATTGAAAAAAGAGACTCACTACTGTGTACTGCGTTCAAGGGATTACAGTAAAATTTATTTCCTGTTTTAATTCAACCCTGACTCTGGTGATTTACTTCACCTCTATACCCATATTAAAAAAGTGTTTTGTTGGTGTATCCAGGGGTGAGCACATACCACTCCTGGCCACCGTGACAAGTGCCTCAGGAGCAGGCCCGCAAATGCCCGCTGGGCTGCCCGATTGCCAATCCGGGGGGCCGCTTAGTTGGCATTTTAAAATTCTGTATTAACATAAAACAATAGTGCAGCGGCTGCACGCCACTGCGCTGCTTAGAAATCTTCTGAGGAGGGCCGCGGCTGCTCAGTCTCATCCTGTCACACTGCAGTGAGGCGCGCACTCTGCTGGACGCTGCAGAGCAGTCGCTGGCGGCTCAGAGGAGGAGGGGGAGAGGATCATCTTTTGAATGCAGTTAGGCAGCAGTCAGCCGGCCCTGCGCCACTAGCAGACTACTCACATGTCTGCAGGCAAGCAGGGGAGAAGAGAAGTGCTGGCTGGAGCTGTGGGAACACTGAAGCAGTGACCTTACCTGCAGGCAGTCCCCTGGGCCGGTTGGTAGGTCCCTGTAGGAGCTGCTGTCCTCTAATTCCCAGCCCCAGACAGGTGCAGAAGCCAATTTTCATACAAGGTCCTGCACTGGTATGTATTTAATGTGGCCCGATTGGCTCCTCCCCCTGACAGTTAGCCCCACCCCTCACAGCCCGCGATACAGTTTAGGACAATGCCAGACTACCCATGTCTTCTAGCAGCCACCTCAGCTCCCTCAGGCTGCCCCCAGGCCTCCCAGAAGGAGGTGAGTTAGTTGCACTGCAGTGTTTTATGGGATCAATTACAAATTGACAGGAGGAACAGGGGCTGAAATTCTTCCCCCCACATCCATACAGAAGATAAGTGACCCTGGGTGGTCATTTCACTCCCTATTCTTATCATCCTAGGGTGATATGACCCCTGGGGTGGAATCAGTCCCTCCAGAGGTCATAACAATAGGAGGCAAAGAGAAACTATCAGCCTGTAAAGGAACCCACTGATACCCCCTGCAGCTGCGTCCATCATGTCTGTGGTGACGGCCCCCAGAGCACCCCCTCACCCCACCTGCCTCCTCACTCAGTGATGCCTACCTATGCACAGATGGCTGCTGTTTATGAACATGCGCGTCAAAGACCGGAATGGATGTGCATAGGTAGGTGTCACTGAATGAGGCGGCAAGTGGGGTGAGGGGTTGCTCTGGGGGGGCTGAGGAACACCTGCAGTGCTCCCTACTAGCTGATGAATATGCATAGGTAGGTGACACCCATATCCATAGGTAGGTGACCTCCATATTACTTGCTTTAGATGAAACTTCTCCAAAACAACGGGACCTAGGAAAAAAGTCAGTCACCACAGACACGATTGCCGCAGCTGCAGGGGGTATCAGTGGGGTTTGTTTGTTGTACTCACCTCTAGAGTCCCCTGATGCAGGCAGTACAGGCTGGAGGAATCATTTCTCTGTTTGCAGATTTTTTTGTGGGTTTTAAATTTATAGGTATGTGCACACTATGGAATTTGGTGGAAATTTTAAGCGGAGTTCACTTGGCGGTCTCTGCTTAAAGTTCTGCCTGTCCCATAGACTCAGTGATATTCTGAAGCTCAATCCACCCAAAGAATTGACATGTGAATATAATTGAGTCTATGAGAGAGACAGCACTTTAAGTGGAGGGCACCGAACGGACCCCGCTTGAAACTTCTGCCCAAATTTTGTAGTGTGCACATCCCCTTCCTGTGTAGCTATAGAGCTGTGGCTACAGAAATGAGGAGCCAAAAATGCCTCAGCAAGAAAAATATTATCATTGTGGTTTGAGCCAGGTGAAAAAGGAAACCGAAACAGAAAGGACGTCACCTGTGAATCTCAGATTACAGAGACCCTGTCCCCTCTCCTCACCTGTCCTGTACAATAAATCTTTTTATTTCCCACAGCATAATAATTCTGGAGCATTTTGACTTAGAACTCTGTGTTGTAACGTCCCTCTGTTATTCCTCCTGGAAATGTAGAATATAAGGTCGGCTCTACATGGAGACTTTTGTAACACAATCTGTTCATTTTAACCATGAGGCTCCAGCTCCAGCTCCAGTAGTTAACTAGTTAATACGGATAACTAACTACAGAAAGTCTCTGAGTAGTCCAGGACTATTGGGTGTTGCCATGCTCCTGTCCCTGGACAGTGTACTGTGTGGGACATGGCCCTATGACAAAGAGAATATTTATATCCAGACATTCATATATTTCCAGGATGAATAAAGAGGAACAAGATGCTCTGGAATCATTATTAGATAATACATTTACATACTTGTATTCCCTAAAGCAGACTGGTTAGAAAAGGTGGCAGATTCTTTATTAGGCTATGTTCCCACGCAGTATTTTGCTCAGTATTTTGCAACCAAAACCGGCAGTGTGATATTTTCATACTGTGCACCTATGTACTATATGTTATATCATTCTTTGTGTAGTGGTAGTGAACACTTATTCCTAACTGTGTGATTAGTTTCTGTGGTCCTTTTTTCCTTCTTGTGATAATGGTGGAGGTCACCTATTGAAATGAGTGTCAAGGATTCTGACCTAGTAAGTAGGAGTTTGCCACAGCTTGCATTCCACTCTGTATTAAAGGGGTACAGTATTCCAGCAAAAATCTTTTGCTTTCAAATCAACTGGTGTCAGAAAGTTATATAGATTTGTAATTTACTTCTATTTAAAAATCTCCAGTCTTCCAGTACTTATCAGCTAGTGTATGTCCTGCAGGAAGTGGTGTATTATTTCCAGTCTGACACAGTGCTCTCTGCTGCCACCTCTGTCCATGTCAGGAATTGTCCAGAACAGGAGAGGTTTTCTATTGCCGCTGTTCTGGACAGTTCCTGACATAGACAGAGGTGGCAGCAGAGAGCACTGTGTCAGACTGGAGAGAATACACCACTTCCTGCAGGACAAATAACAGCTGATAAGTACTGGAGGACTGGAGAGAATACACCACTTCCTGTAGGACATGCAGCAGGTGATAAGTACTAGAAGGTTTGAGATTTTCTAAATAGAAGTAATTTACAAATCTGTATAACTTTCTGACACCAGTTGATTTAAAAAAACAAGATATTTGCTGGAGTACCCCTTTAAGGCGGTACGTGGGACAATTATTGGCAAGGAACATTGCTAGAAATGCTCCTTCGTCTGATAATCGGCCTGTCTAAAAGGTCCTTAACACAGAAATCTTGACTGATCTTATTATCTTTTGTGAAGGCAGTAAAATATATCACCTGCACATCTTACTGGACAATAGCAATATATTTCAATGGCCACATAAAAAATACAGTGATCGTTCTTAAGGCCCGGGTGCTCGATTACTGATACCTTATGAGGGCACTGCAAATGAGCGCCAGGGGTATTGTATGTGGGCTGGTAGGGTTTGACTGCCAGGGCTGCTTTTTAGTCCCAGTCTGGCCCTGCTCAGGAGCACCACCACCTAGCCCCGCTACAAACCACCAGCTGCAGATGTAGGCAGGGACAGTGGACTGAGTTCAGTACAGGGATCACCATTTCTCTAAAGGCATGACAACTTACAGCTAGATTGGGTAGTTTATTATGAACCTCCTTACTTTAGCTTGTACTATTGGGTTATGCAAAACAATGACCTTTTATTGTTATTTCTTTTCTGCAATACAGTTGACTTAAAGGGGTTCTTAAAGGGGTTGTCCAGGATAAATTTATAATTGGAGATGTGGCGAAACAGAACAGGTACATACAGTATATATCACTGTCATGTCCTCTGCAGCCACAGCAGCATCCTGAGTTATGAATTCATTTTAGAACTAATATATACAAAAATTACCAACTAAACATGAGTCATATTTTTATATCAAATATAGAAGAGAATTTAGAGCAAGGAATGGAAATGTATTATATTAAAAAAACAAAAACAAAACAAAACAGTGATTAGATCCTCATCATAATCACAGAATAAACAACACACACCATGTCTGCAAAGTACAAACACAGATGCAGCTTTAGATTACAGAGCTATAAACAGCCTCACGTTAATCCGTATTTGCTCAGCCTAAAGTAAGTCATAAATATAGCTTGAAGCACGTGGCTAGATCATTTTCAATACACAAAGAGAATAGTGAGTAAAAGATGATGTACAAATGATTCAAGATGATAATTTATCATATTTCTGATACACTGTAGAACATTCAGTTCATTAGATATTAAGATAGAAGGTTGCAGGCTGATAACTTTTTTTTTACAGGTACCATATTTACCATATTTTTATAATCCTTTCAATGAGGCTTGTTACTTGAACTGAACACTCAAGTATTTCAAAATACTCGACTTGAGTAACAAACATTCAAGTACTTTGGTGCTCACTCATCTCTACTTCCAAGGGCCCAACACATGCCTGATAAAGTTTTCCTAGTACCCCTTGTAGACTAAGGACTTGGTGAATGGCAGCAAGGCATGCCAGCAAAAAAATCAGGCTTCTCAAACCTCTCACTTAAAACTGAAGCACTGGGGTATTGCATGAACTGCAAGACTTGAAGATGGACCCCTCAGCATGGACAGGCTTGATCACTCATGCAGCAGTTACACCACATTTACAGGCCATAGCCTGGCACTCAGGAACACTGAAAACTGCAGCACAACTGAAGTACAGCAGCTCTGGAGCAGGCACTGGCTGGAGGGCCAGGCCCCTCGTAAGACGCTGTGTAGAGAAGAGCCTGGCACTCACCAAATTGTTTTCTCTATTTTGTGCAGAATGCATGAGTATTACAGCAGTAATATTGCTGTACTGTTGTAATATACTTCTGTAATACTAATGCATTCTGCACTAAATAAATGAAGAAAACTTTTGGTGAGAGACAGTTTCTTCTCTACACATTGCTGGTTTCTGCCACCTCGAACTTCACTGACCTTCGAAGTGCCATCCTCTCTCCCCTACTACCTTGTAAGACACTGTCTGGTTCTGTATACAACTGGATATGGTTAGGCAGGAAACTGGAGCACAGGAACACTAGCTAACTTCCCCCAGGCTCTCACTACCCACATATCCAGAGATGAGGAGACACTAGGTCTTGGCCCTGATAGTTCAGGCAATTAAGAAAGATACTTTGCTCATAGACTTGACTGTGATTGGAGGACTTAGGGCCCTATTACACGGGCCGATTATCGTGCAAAAAATCATTAAATCGTTCGAATTTAAACGATAATCGTTCTGTGTAATTGCAGGCAACGATCGAAAAATCGTTCGTATGTCGTTGATCGTTGATTTAGATCTGGACCTAAAATAATCGTTAATCGTTCACTAATCGTTCGCTGTAATTCCACGTCCGTTTGCTCAAGTTCCGCACTTTTTCACTAATCGTTCAGTGTAATAGCACATTGCCCATTGTTTTCCTGAGATCAGAAGGAATAAATGATCATAGTAACGTTCTCAATAACGATCTTAATAACGATCGTATCTAACGTCTATCGTTCTGTGTAATATGGTGAACGATTTCAGGTTAACAATCTCGTTTGCGATCGTTTATCGTTAGTCGTGCTTATGTGCTTAGACACAAACACAGTTAAACCCTTACTTCTCTGCAACATGTGCTTGCTGTAGCTGAATGGAACACAGTGAATATGATAACACACAGATAAATGCAGTTTTACATCCTTTACCCATAAATTAACCCTTTAGACTCTGAAATAAAGACATAGGTGATGCCTCCCAGGGATAATTCTAGCTTTTTTGCTACCTGAGGCAAAAACTAAAATAGCTGCAAGAGGGGGCTAGGTTCACACTATGTAACTGTGCGGCTGTATTTTTTATGCGGCTGGAAATGTGCGGCTGAAACTACGGCCGTGGGAAAAAATAGACATGCGGCTCAAAACATACGGTCATTTACTTGGAAATCTGGTTCAACTAAAAATAACAAATAAAATCTTAAGAAAGTGATGCAAACACCTCTGGATGCATCTGGGAAAGCAGGGAAACAGTTTACAGGAATTGCTATTACCGGGGTTTGCGATCCTCTGCACTAATGCCGATGTCTCTCATGGTTAATCTATTAAAATAATAAAACACATTTTCGTTGTAATAAAGTCCCTTTCGTTGTTCAATAATTAAATTTAAACTAATCCATCATTTTGCAATTAAATATACTGTTAAAATAAATATATATATAAATAAATGTATATTTATATATATATTTATTTTGTTGACAGTATATTTAATTGCAAAATGATGGATTCGTTAGAATTAAATTATTGAACAACGAAACTGATTTCATTTCAACGAAAATGTGTTTTATTAATTAAATATTAATTAGTACAGGAAGCTCCATAAGCCGTTAATTCATATTGCCGGCAAAAGAGTATTCTGTATTAATCATCACTTTACTTTAATGAAAACATCAAATGTTTCTTCTAATTATGTTATCACAATAGCATTATTAGAAGAAACATTTAGAATTATATGTGCGCTCAGCTGATTGGCTGATCGGCTCAGCGCACATATAATTAGCGGGTCCGCAGCACAGTGACTTCATTGTGCTGCGGACCAGCGAAGAGGACACATCGGGGTGAGTATAGAGCTCTCCCCACCCCCTCCCCAGCACTGCACCCCTCCAGCAAGGAAGGGGTGGGTCACTTAACCCCTTCCTTGCTGGGATGGGTGCAGTCTGACATCAGTCTGGCCCCCAAGGGGTTAAGGAGGATGCAATACATCCTCCCTTAACCCCTTGGGGGCCAGACTGTAAGCAGCGATCTGTAAAGATGCTGCATACTGTAAGGAGCACAACACCGCTCACAATGATGGGTGCTGTGCTCCTGTTTGTGTGTTTTTTGTGTGTTTCTCCCTTTTTGTTTTTCAGATATCGGTATCCTGGGGATTACGTCGGATTCCGTGGACTACGTCGATGACCAGCGTTTTTTTTTTTTTTTAATAAAATGGTCAATGAGGGGTGTGGGGGTGTTTTTATTTGAATAAAAAAATTTTTTAACTTGTGTCTTGACTTTATTTCTTTACTTTATAGACTTAGTAGTGGAAGCCGTCTAATAGACGGAATCCATTACTAAGTTGGGGCCTAGTGTTAGCCGGTATAAAATGGCTAACACTAACCCCCTATTATTACCCCAGTACCCAATGCCACCAGGGGTACTGGGAAGAGCCGGGTGCCAGTGGTCCCGGAGCGTCAAAATTGGCGCTCCTGGATCGGGCGGCAGCAGGCTGGTAAGATTTAGGCTGGGGAGGGCCTAAACCAATGGCTCTTCCCACCCTGGTTTTACCAGGCTGCTGTCGTTTGGTTTTTAACCCGGCTGGTTATAAAAATAGGGGGGACCCTATGCGTTTTTTTAAATTATTTATTTATTTAAAAAAAAAAAAACGCATAGGGTCCCCCCTATTTTTATAACCAGCCGGGTTAAAAACCAAACGACAGCAGCCTGGTAACACCAGGGTGGGAAGAGCCATTGGTTTAGGCCCTCCCCAGCCTAAATCTTACCAGCCTGCTGCCGCCCGGTCCAGGAGCGCCAATTTTGACGCTCCGGGACCACTGGCACCCGGCTCTTCCCAGTACCCCTGGTGGCATTGGGTACTGGGGTAATAATAGGGGGTTAGTGTTAGCCATTTTATACCGGCTAACACTAGGCCCCAACTTAGTAATGGATTCCGTCTATTAGATGGCTTCCACTACTAAGTCTATAAAGTAAAGAAATAAATACAAGACACAAGTTAAAAAAAAATTGTATTCAAATAAAAACACCCCCACACCTCTCATTGACCATTTTATTAAAAAAAAACAAAAAAAAAACGCTGGTCATCGACGTAGTCCACGGAATCCGACGTAATCCCCAGGATACCGATATCTGAAAAACAAAAAGGGAGAAACACACAAAAAACACACAAACAGGAGCACAACACCCATCATTGTGAGCGGTGTTGTGCTCCTTACAGTATGCAGCATCTTTACAGATCGCTGCTTACAGTCTGGCCCCCAAGGGGTTAAGGGAGGATGTATTGCATCCCCCTTAACCCCTTGGGGGCCAGACTGATGTCAGACTGCACCCATCCCAGCAAGGAAGGGGTTAACTGACCCCCCCTTCCTTGCTGGGAGGGGTGCAGTGCTGGGGAGGGGGTGGGGAGAGCTCTATACTCACCCCGATGTGTCCTCTTCGCTGGTCCGCAGCACAATGAAGTCACTGTACTGCGGACCGGCTCTTTATATGTGCGCTCAGCCGATCAGCCAATCAGCTGAGCGCACATATAATTCTAAATGTTTCTTTTAATAATGCTATTGTGATAACATAATTAGAAGAAACATTTGATGTTTTCATTAAAGTAAAGTGATGATTAGTACAGAATGCTCTTTTGCCGGCAATATGAATTAACGGCTTATGGAGCTTCCTGTACTAATTAATATTTAATTAATAAAACACATTTTCGATTAAATAAATTCAGTTTCGTTGTTCAATAATTTAATTCTAACGAATCCATCATTGTGCAATTAAATATACTGTCAAAAAATAAATATATATATAAATATACATTTATTTTTATATATATTTATTTTAACAGTATATTTAATTGCAAAATGATGGATTCATTAGAATTAAATTATTGAACAATGAAAGGGACTTTATTACAAAGAAAATGTGTTTTATTAATTTAATATATTAACTATTAGAGGCATCGGCATTCGGCATCATTGCCGGCTATTTTTGAAGTACTCCGTACGGACCACCTGTCAATCCACGGATGCGTTTCCAGCCGCAAACAATGGTCTTGTTCATTTTTTACGGGTCCGTTTACGATCGGGCCGTAGATTCATACATAGTGTGCACTGTGCAGCCGTATATCCTATACTTTCCAGCGTACGCATGAACCACCAAAAATACCGCCGCACAATTACAGCCGCAAATACAGCCGCACACTTACATAGTCTGAACCTGGCCTTAAACTGTAAGATTTAGAACCTGTGGGTCATGTGGCTATTTACTACTCTCCCTCTGTGTAAGGCTCTGTTCACATGGCGGAGAATGCCGCCAGCCTCCGTGTCATAATGGGAGTCTATGAGAGGTCCATAAAAAGGGTTTGTGGCATGTGGTGCAACACAAAAAAATATGCACCAAAATCTGGCTCAAAATTTTGGCACACTAAGGCTGGGTTCACACTATGTTTTTGCAATCAGTTTTTTCCATCCTTTTTTGCAAAAACAAACAAACAAACAAAAAAACGGATGGGAAACGGATGCAATTGCATACATTCGTTTTGATCAGTTTTCATTGACTTCCATTATTTAAAAAAACAGATCAAAATGCATCCTTTTTTAATGAACAAACAAATAAGGTCAAATACGTTTTTGTGTCCGTTAAAAAATGGATGCATTTTCATCCGTTTTATTTTTATAATGGAAGTCAATGAAAAAACGGATGCACACAAATGCATCCGTTCTCCCATCCGCTTTTTCATCCGCTTTTCCATCAGTTTTTTGCAAAAACAGATGAGAAAAAGAGATTGCAAAAACGTAGTGTGAATCCAGCCTTATAGATGGTCTGAACTTAGTGAGATTAGACAGTGTTCAGATGCAACAAATTTATTGGACAGCCTGATTGATATATCCATCACATTTGATGGCTATGTTCACACATAGGGGGACATTTATTAAGTCTAAAATGTCCCCACAGAGCCGGAGCTATAAAGATTTATGTAGCAGCGCAATGCCTCTACATAAATCCTGTGTGCACCGGAGCCCGTCTGTGCGAATGAAGTGAAATCTTGGAATAGGTTTCATTGACATTTTTCCTATGGAAAAATAAAAAATGTGGCGCATGCAGAGGCCGCTCACCCTCGTTATGCCCCCTGCCCGTCTTTCTGGCACAAGAGTCTTTTGGTCGGTCTTTTTTCAACCAAAACCAGAAATGGGTTGAAAACACAGAAACCGTGCAAATCTTTCCATTATATTTTTGCCCTTTCAGTTCCACTTCTGGTTTCAGTTGAAAAAAAGAATGACCAAAAGACTGATAGAAATACTATCTGTGAATATAGCCAAAGACTGTCTACTCTAAGCGTACACATAGACAGATTTAGTACATATAAGCCCCGTGTTTGCACTCATATAAACAGCATGATATCCCCATTCCGAAAATTTGGGGGAAATGGGAATCCATAGATCATGCACACAGTTGGAGTGGGAGAGTTGCTTGATTTATCATAAATCCCAAGTCATGTTCTAAAGCTTCTTATGGGTTAAGCTGGACACTGAGGCCTCTTTCACATGTCCGTAAACTGTGTTCCCAACCAGGGGCGGATTAACTTTACCATAGGCCCCGGGCTGTTTACCAAGCCTGGGCCCCCCAACCCACTGTAACTATGGCAGCACTAGCCTGGCGTTCATAGTACAGTATAGATAATGTCATGATGTCCTGATTTGTGCAAAATTACCATAAAAAAACTGTGATTTTTTTTTTGCAAATCATGGTGGAAGTGTAGCCAGGAGACAGTAAACCACTGAAAGTATAAGTCTTTCTGGGTGGTCATGGGCCCCCCAGGAGCTCAGGGCCCCGGGCTGCCGCCCAAAACGCCCCTATTATAGTCCACTACTGTTCCCAACAGATTACGGACCCATTTGTCTATTATGGACGACTACAGATGCACACCCCTTGTGCTGTGCATAGCCATGAGTCTGTGGCTACAGACATGTGAATGAGGGCTAACTTGAAAGCTACCTCCTTCTACCAAAACTCCAGGTGAAGCATGGATGTGATGCCAGGGCCATAGGGAGGGGGGGGGGGGGCATAGGGGGGGGTAGCTGCCCCAGGCGCAGAGACCAGGGGGGGCGCCATCACAGGGAGCAGAGAGAAGGATCACAGTGGATGAGGCAGCCTGGAAGCCTCCTGCACTATGTCAGTGTGAAGAGGCAGGAGACGATTTTAACTTGATCAAAAGAGGTATTTCCTATACTGTCCTGTCTCCTGGCTGCTGTTTAGCTATAATTTGCGCAAAATCGCTGTGTTTTTACTGAGATTTTGTGCAAATCAGGGCTAAACAGCAGCCAGGAGACAGTACAGCAAAGTTACTGTGTAGATGGTGAAGGACCTTGACATGTGACTATGATGTCACCGCAGGTCCTGTATGTACACTGCACTATAGAGGAGGAAGAAAGAAGATACAGGTGTGTGGAAAGGGGAGGACAATCAGGGGTGCATAGTCTGGGGAGGGGGGGGGGGGTGAAGGGTGCCCAGTCTGGGGAGGGGGTGAAGGGTGCCCAGTCTGGGGAGGGGGGTGAAGGGTGCCCAGTCTGGGGAGGGGGTTGAAGGGGTGCCCAGTCTGGAGTGGGAAAGGGGAACAGGGGGGTACAGGGTGACACCAGTCTGGGATGGGGGGAGACACACAAAAGAGTGTCCAGTGTCTATTTAGGGGTCTGGTCTGGTTATACATTATTATATACTTAACCCTTTAATAACTGCCCTCTCCAAATATATATCACATTAATATAAACCTTACCTACTATCTGCAGAGGTAGGGAACCTTGGCTCTCCAGTTGTTGCAGAACTACAACTCCCATCATGTCTGGACAGCCAAAGTTTTAGCTTTGGCTGTCCATGTATGATGGGAGTTGTAGTTTTGCAACATCTGGAGAGTCAAGGTTCCCTACGCCAATCTATACAGCACCTGTATCTGTATATACAGCGACCATGATACAAGAGTCATTTTTCGAAATTATTTATTTTTTTAATTTGGTGATGGAATACCTTACTGGAGGTATTGCTGCTGTTGTCTCCGCTGCTAAGTGGAGTTGATCGAACCTCGGGAAATCCTAGGTTTGATCCAACTCGAACATTCACAAACCTGCTGCATTAGATTGCTGATGCCTGCCTGGTCCGTGGGGAAGGAGGAGAGTGCCCGGGCACTCTCCTCCTTCCCCATGGACCTGTAAGGCATCAGCAATTAACTCAGGCAGGTTCGTGAATGTTCAAGTTCGATCGAACCTTGGATTTCCCGAGGTTCGATCAACTCTACTGCTGAGTGTATCTGTGCATTAGGAGATGGCACAATAGAATCACATTACACTGGGTGTCACACTGGAGATAGATCAGGAAGCTTTGCCTCCTAATTCACAGGTACAAACAGCAGGGAGCGGAGACAACAGCACCTCCTCAGGTACAGACAGCAGGGAGCGGAGACAATGGCGCCTCCTTAGGTACAGACAGTAGAGAGCGGAGCCTCCGTTAAGGTACTTAGGGACCAAATTTTAAATGGGAAAAATGGGACTAAAAAATGCTGATTGTGCCCAGAGCTGCCTGATAATCATTCTTCATAAAAACATTCCAGGTGCACAGTAAATATGACATTATGTGACCCATATTGTGAACACCACACTAGTGCTGTCAGTACTTCTAGTGCTTCTAGTGCTTCTCTAAGAAAAACATGCATTATATTATATTTGAAATAAGGAGTCACATGTCACTTCAATGGGAGCTTTTAACCCTCAAAAAGACACAAAAATGTAGCAGATTCTGTGGAGATTTTGAATTGTTTATATATATATATATATATATATATATATATATATATATATATATATATTGCACGCGTGAACATACTCTAAGAGGGCCCAAAGTCTCTCTCTCTACAGCCTCCTGAGATGTAAATCAGATATCTGCTGACTCATTTATTCACTCTTAGCTTACTATAAAAAGTCAATCTGGAGTCTCAACTTGATATAACCACATATGTCATCTGTCTAAGGACTGCTTCTTGTTCAAGACCAGTACAAGAAAGGGAACAAGCACTTTGTGTATTTAGACCTTGCTTGCTTAGATAATGAAGGATTTACCTGTAGACAAGATGGTCACCCTAAATAATAACTTTGCATCTGTTGTGAGGACTCTATTTTCATGAACTCTGGGCTTAAGTTGCTAAAACAGTAGCTGCACATGCTATTTGCACCTCAAGCCGATAAGTCAAAGCTATTTACAAATGTTTTTTCTGTTATTGTTTGCACCTTGTGTACCTTTGAAGACCTTAACAGACTTTGTGCGGCTCAGGAGAGCAGAGGGTATAACAGCCTGTTCCATATGCCATTGAGGATAGGACAGATGTTTCTATCACAGGGCAGCACGGTCATATAACAAGAGATTTTCTCTACAGATGGCACTATGCATATGTCAAACAATCCATCTCTATGTATGCACTATAAATAGTCCCTGCAAGAATGAGAATAAATAGACCCGTGTGAGATGAATGGGATGCAGAGGGAGAATGCTTTGGGTATTGCACATTGTTGCTCTGTGTGCCATTTGTTTTATATTTTACTGATCTATGGACACATTTTAGATGTCTGTAATTTGTTAGTTGTACAGGAAAGTACAGGCTTCCCCCCCTATAGATTCCACTGATGGATATTTATCATCATGCATGACTATGCAACAAGCCTGCACATTGCTTGAAGTAAAACAAGTAGAAGGTAAGAGCAATATACAAAAGTCCTGTTTAAAAAAACATTTACAATGTATATGGCACTTTGTGCTATTACACATTTTATAGTACTAAATGTTACATTTTTTAATATGCGTTATCATAAATCTATTATTATATCTATCTACAATCTATTTATTATAGATTTATAATATTTTTTATATCAAAAATGTAAAGTTCACATTCTTTTGCTACATTGTAGCACTAGGTAAGACAACTGTCTAAAAAATAGGGAGGATCAGCAGATGCCAATCATATCTGGCCCAGTTAGTGGCTTTTTGTTGTTGTTGTTGTTGTTGGACTTATACACATGAAGCTGTATTATACCACCTAAGGGATGCCTATTTGGTTTAGTACAGGATTACAGAGGAGAACAATCAGTGAATTGCTTGTAGACAATAGTTTAACATTTGTTATTAGACTTTGTATTTTTAAGTATATGAGTACAGCCTTTTTGCATGAGCTTGTGCGGGTATGTATGTGTTATGAGACGGGTACGTATAGTCATGTAAGTTATTTCTCTACACCACAGGTAACAAAAATGACATGTTGCATACTTATTTATATACATTTGAGAGCTTGAAAAAAAAGTAAATGAGTAATAAATTCTTTTTTATAGTGATGTCATCATAAACACAGAATGACCCATAAAATCATTGTATCCTATGTTGTGCACCAGAAGGGGGCTGTATGCAGAAAAACCTGGATAATGTTTATTAAAGCTTCATAACTATGACATCTATAATGATTCATTGAGCGCATACACAACATAATTATCAAGTTTATGGACAAGATTTAAATTTAAACTTTGTATTTACCCAAAGATTCTTCTCTTCATTTAACTTAATAAATAATAAGAGGCACACAGTATTTCAGTGGTCTATTTATTCTTACACTTAGCATTTTCTATCATGTCCACAGTCTCATGTCCACTAAATATACAATATGCTAACAGTTCTGTAAATTGCCTGCACATATACAGTATTCTATAGTGATTATACTTATAATCCCACCTGGACATACAATAATAACTTAATATACATAAATTCCTTAAAAATACTGGTCCAGAAAACCGCAAAACATCAACACTTCTACACAAACTTATATACTGAAAAAACACTGAGGCTAGTTCCCATAAAAACCATATACTTTATTGTAAAATTGTACACAAACAATAAAAAACAACAAAAGAACAGACCAGGATGAAAAGTGGCAGTGTGCAGAAATGGCATATATTACAAAGATAACATGTGCAAAATAGTAATTCATGGGTAGATAATCTCATAAGTCTCACAGTTTTAAGTATGGGTTGCTAACTATCTCGCTGTTACCCCTACATGGAGTATTCGTACCGGCCTCCCAACACATATACGTAATCTAAAGTAAACATCATGAAAGCTCACCCATTGTGATGTAAATCAATGCCACCAGGTCCCCCTCAACGCACGTTTCGCGTCTATCGCTTCCTCAGGAGGGCGTGGCTTAACTGATGTCTCGGCCTGCTATTTATATAGTGCCTACGGATGACGTTGGCGCCGGTCGCTGGGTCATGTGGGTATCGCGTCACTTCCGCTTCCGGCTACTCCACGCTGGAACGCATATCCGCCACGTGACCCGCACACGGACATGAGCACAGCGTACCTGAGGCCGTTTTGGAAGAACGCCCACACTCTAATCCCAGAGGCCGGCGCACCATCCTAGGTATATATAACAATAGAATAATCTAACTAATGAATGACTATATTAAACTGTAAAGAGAGCAAGAAGGGAAACATTCAACTAAATTATATTATTATAAAATAAAGTCGGGGTGACTGCTCGCATATCTGGATATCTACATATACTACCACCTAGTGGTGAACAAGTGAAATGTATATATATGTGCAAAAACATCAAGTTAAAGTGCAATAGGCATATGTGTATATATGTAAACATATCTGATAAAGTGTCAATTAGTGCAGTATAAAAGTGCTTCAATATATGACTATGAATTATATGCTAATGTGCAAAATATACTCATATTGTGTCAATCCAAATTCATCGTGAATAAAAAACAGTATAAAAATATACATAAAATACTATGTGCATATGTAATTTGTGATCGTAAAAACAGATATGTGAAAAAATAGAAAAAAATAATTATTAATAAATAACGCTTCCCTGACATACACTGACCGATATAACACTACACACACATGAACAACCACACATGTCCACTCACCTTCCCCCCCTCAACTTGCAGTCATGCATAACTATGTCACCCCACACCAATAGACCACATACATACATACACACATTCATACTAACAACACCATTACATTACAGAAAATGCAAGTTAAGAGTTTCAAGAATATATTCATAGTCCATCTCTCATTTTATACCGTCCATTCATTTGATAATATTTTCTTCGTCTTTATCTTCTCTCCACTTCTTATTCTCTTTTTAACTTTTTTACTTTTTTCCCCCCTTTTTTTTATTTCAGCTTGCCATATCATCATTCAGATCACGTCTAGTCGACATGCAGAGGATCCCCACACGGCTGACCCGAAGTCACCCAAGGTAAATATGGCACCATATAACACTAAAATAAATATACAAAAGACAATAGTTAAAACACAAAATAATAAAAACTGACATTTAGGACTTAAAGGAAAGGTACGAAGCTCCTTTGTTCATTTAAACCTCGAGAGAATTAAAAATACGTGTTAGGGAACATGTGAGAGGAATTATGGCTGCGAAGGATGAGGAAGACTTCGGCCAGTTGAAAACAATACCAAGACATTTTAAAACCTTTCACAATAGTGACCCAAAGACATTTAAAGTAAGAGGCATTGAGAAGATCAATGGTGGCATCAGAGGGGGAAATATGAGAAGGATTTTGGCTCAGAAAGAATGCAGGTGGATAACAACTCTCGGTACGTTGTACCCTATAGGTTTAAATGAACAGAGGAGCTTCGTACCTTTCCTTTAAGTCCTAAATGTCAGTTTTTATTATTTTGTGTTTTAACTATTGTCTTTTGTATATTTATTTTAGTGTTTTATGGTGCCATATTTATCTTGGGTGACTTCGGGTCAGCCGTGTGGGGATCCTCTGCATGTCGACTAGACGTGATCTGAATGATGATATGGCAAGCTAAAATAAAAAAAGGGGAAAAAAAGTAAAAAAGTTAAAAAGAGAATAATAAGTGGAGAGAAGATAAAGACGAAGAAAATATTATCAAATGAATGGACGGTATAAAATGAGAGATGGACCATGAATATATCCTTGAAACTCTTAACTTGCATTTTCTGTAATGTAATGGTGTTGTTAGTATGAATGTGTGTATGTATGTATGTGGTCTATTGGTGTGGGGTGACATAGTTATGCATGAGTGCAAGTTGAGGGGGGGAAGGTGAGTGGACATGTGTGGTTGTTCATGTGTGTGTAGTGTTATATCGGTCAGTGTATGTCAGGGAAGCGTTATTTATTAATAATTATTTTTTTCTATTTTTTCACGTATCTGTTTTTGAGATCACAAATTACATATGCACATAGTATTTTATGTATATTTTTATACTGTTTTTTATTCACAATGAATTTGGATTGTACACAATATGAGTATATTTTGCACATTAGCATATAATTCATAGTCATATACTGAAGCACTTTTATACTGCACTAATTGACACTTTATCAGATATGTTTACATATATACACATATGCCTATTGCACTTTAACTTGATGTTTTTGCACATATATATATATATATTTCACTTGTTCACCACTAGGTGGTAGTATAAATTGCAGGCCGAGACATCAGTTAAGCCACGTTTGAACATAGCCTAAAGAATTCAGCTCTTAAATAACATCAATTGTGAATAAAGGGTAAATCATTTTTTAATAAGAAAACTCATGAAAACTGCACATAATGTGAACTGACCTCATCCCACTTATGACTGTAATCTGCTCAGATGGCTGGACTCCAGCACCTGTAGCCTACTAAGCTGACCTGCAGTCACTCCTCTCTCTGCAAAGCTACAGCATTCATGGCAAATGTAGGCAATTCCCCTGAGTACGGAAATACCCCACATGTGTACATAAAGCGCCATGCGGGTGCAGGGTAAGCCTCCGAAGGGAAGGTGCGCCATTTGGTTTTTGAAGGCTGGATTTGGATGGAATGGATTTCGAGGGGCCATGTTGCATTCAAAAGGCCTCTGTGTTGCCAAGACAGTTGAAACCCCCCACAAGTGACCCCATTATGGAAACTACACCCCTCAGGGAATGTTACAAGGGGTGTAGTGAGCATATGGACCCCACTGGTGACGGGCACAAATGTGGAACAATGTGGCGTGAAAATGAAATATTACATTTTTTACACTATAATGTTGGTTTAGCCCTGAATTTATCATTTTCACAAGGGGTTAAAAGAGGGGGGAAAAAAACAAAATGTGTAGAGCAATTTCCCCCGAGTCCGTTAATACCCCACATGTGGACATAAAGCGCCATGTGGGCGCAGGGCAAGCCTCCGAAGGGAAGGAGCGCCATTTGGATTTTGGAGGTTGGATTTGGCTAGAATGGATGATGAACGCCATGTCGCATTTACAGAGCCCTCGTGCTGCCAAAATACTGGAAACCCCCCACAAGTGACCCCATTCTGGAAACTGCACCCCTCAGGGAATCTAACAAGGGGTGCAGTGAGGATATGGACCCCTTGATGACAGGCACATTTGTGCCATGAAAGTGAAAAAATGAAAATTTTCCCTTTCACGTCACATTGTTCCACATTTGTGCCCGTCACCAGTGGGGTCCATATGCTCACTGCACCCCTTGTTAGATTCCTTGAGGGGTGTAGTTTCCAGAATGGGGTCACTTGTGGGGGGTTTCCAGTGTCTTGGCAGCACGAGGGCTCTGTAAATGCGACATGGCCCTTGAAATCCTTTCCAGTGAAATTCAGCTTCCAAAAGCCAATTGGCGCTTCTTCCCTTTGGAGGCTTGTCCTGCGTCCCCTTGGCACTTTATCGCCACATGTGCGGTATTTCCATACTTGGGAGAAACTGTGCTACACATTTTGTGTCTTTTTTTTCCTCTTATCACTTTAAGAAAATGAAAAATTGAAGGCTAGAACAACGTTTTAGTGTAAAAAATAAATTTTTCTTTTTTCACGCCATATTGTTCGGAAAATCTGTGAAGCACCTGTGGGGTCCAAATGCTCACCGCAAATGCTTATTTCTGTGACTCCCCTAAAGGGTTAAAACACTTTCTGGATAAGCTTTTGCAGAGTGTGGGGGTTCAGTTTCTGAAATGGGGTGCTTTGTGGGCCTTTCTAACATACAGGCCCCTCAAATACACTTTAAACCTGAACAGGTCCCTAAAAATATCTGATTTTGAAATTTTACTGAAAATTTGGAAATTTGCTGCTAATGTTTTAAGCTTCCTATTGTCTAAAAAAAAATGAAAGATAGTTTAATAAATGCTGCCAACATAAATTAGACATGTTGCTAATGCTATTTAATATATAATTTATGTGGTATAACCACTTTCTGTATAAGCAAAAAAGTTTCAAAGTTGGAAAAATGCATTTTTTCAAATTTTTTCACATTATTTGGGTTTTTTTCATAAAGATTCGTTATGAGTATCGACTCCAATTTACCAGAAATGTAAAGTACAATATGTCACGAGAAAACAATCTCAGAATCAGCCGGATAGGTAAAAGCATCCCGAAGTTATTAATGAATAAAGTGACACTGGTCATATTCATAAAATTTGTCTCTGTCATTAATTCCATTTCAGGCTCTGTCCTTAAGGGGTTAATTGCAAAATGATGGATTTGTTTAAATTTAATTATTGAACAATGAAAGGGACTTTATTACAACGAAAATGTGTTTTATTAATTCAATATATTAACCATGATAGGCATTGGCATCGGCATACTGCAGAGGATCGCAAACCCGGGTAATAGCAATTCATGTAAACTGTGTTCCCTGCTTTCCCAGATGCATCCAGAGGTGTTTGCATCACTTTCTTAAGATTTTATTTGTTATTTTTAGTTGAACCAGATTTCCAAGTAAATGACCGTATGTTTTCAGCCGCATGTCTATTTTTTCCCACGGCCGTAGTTTCAGCCGCACATTTCCAGCCGCATAAAAAATACAGCCGCACACATACATAGTGTGAACATAGCCTAAGGGTGCCTTCACACCTACCGACTCGCAGCGTTAATAACGCTGCAAGTCAGCTAGGTCCTGGCAGATCACTGTCATTACATACACGCAGCGGTCTGAACGACCGCTGCGTGTATGTAAATCTGCCGGCCGCTTAACCCCTTCTGATGCCGGATGCCTCCCGCTCCGCTCTGTATACATACCTCCTCGCTCCATGGGGTCCCGGCATCCTGCTCTCCCGCCCGGCCAATTAGTGGCTGCGGCAGGGCAACAGAAGGGGTTAAGCGGACGGCAGATTTACATACACGCTGCGGTCGTTCAGACTGCTGCGTGTATGTAATGACAGTGATCTGCCAGGAACTAGCCGACTCGCAGCGTTATTAACGCTGCGAGTCAGTAGGTGTGAAGGCACCCTAAGGCTATGTTCCCACAATGTGAACATCCGGCCGTTCCATGACGCCGGCCGGGTCACGGAACGGCCTGTCTCTGCCCAGATTATCCCGGCGGGTACTTAAGTACCGGCCGGAGGATCTGTCCGGCTGCAGAGCTCTGATGCGGGCGCATTAGCGTGGGCCCGCATCAGAGCTTCCACCTGCACACTATGAAGCAAGCGGCCGAAACCGCTTGCTTCATAGTGTTAACTGACAGGGTTTCCCACGGCTGCAATTCATTGAATTGCGGCCTCAGAAAACTGACATGTCAGTTATTTGCGGGGCCGCACGGGACAATGTGTATACGCTCCGGTTGGGAGCAACGGCTGTAGTTTTACGTAGTGTGAACATAGCCTAAATTGAGGGCCAAATCTACAGCAAACATTGGATTTGGCCATCTAAGGCTATGTTCAGACTACGGAAGAGACCGGCCGTTCCGTGACCCCGGCCGGTCTCTGCCCGGATCATCCCGGCCGGTACATAAGTACCGGCAGGATGATCTTTCCGGCCGCAGAGCCGTCAGAGCTTCCCATAGCACACAGAGCCATCAGAGCTTCCCATAGCACACATTGAAGTAAGCGGCCGGAGCCGCTCGCTTCACTGTGTCAACTGACAGGGTTTCCTACGGCCGCAATTCATTTAATTGCGGTCGCAGAAAACTGACATGTCAGTTATTTGCGGCGCCGCACGGATCATGTGTGTACGCTCCGGCCGGGATCCCATTGAAAATAAGGCATTGTTCCACCCCGCTTTTACGTAGTGTGAACATAGCCTAAAGGTGTAAGGGGACCTTTTGACAGGTAGAGCAGGCTGTGCACAGTACAGCTGACTGCTGAGCAGAGGAGGTGGCAGCTGATGTTTGGGGAGAAAAGCAGCCACATTCTCTTTTCAGTATGCAGCTGATGTAGTGTACACAGCCTTTAAATATTACAACCATAGAGTTACTTTGTAATACCTTCATACATATGTGAAATACAGTATCACCACCACCATCACAACAATATACTGCAGCTGCACAGTGTATGTGTGAATAAAATTACCATATAGTTATGGTATTACCTCCCCAGCAAGACCACAAATATTGTTATAGTGCCCCACCACAGGTAGTTTCCTAAGTTCTTCTACCACCCAGGTTAAGTAACTCTTTCAGGTGTCACACTAAGTACTGTGAGCTGTGATTTCCATTCCAGCGGGCCTGGCTTAGGCCAGAGCCCTAGACAGTGGCCACACTTCTTCCTGAATGTTCAGACAGACAACCAGTTAGCAGTGCGTAACTCTAGGGGTGGCATAACCGGACACCAGGACAACCCCTGTCTACTCCGTGGATTTCTACAGTCAGTAAAGTCACCTGCTAAGGAAAGACAGAGGGTCTGATCCCCAGTAAGGCAAAGATGCTAAGAGCCAAGGCACCTTACAGACACACACTTATCCATGCAACTCTTCAGTAGGAGCTCAACCTAGAGGCCTAGGACTCGTACTACTTCACAGGGCAGTCACTGATACTATGTAGGCAGAAGGTGGTCAGATATCAGAGATATAGCTAAACGTGAGTATGAGAAGTTAGTTAAGAATCAGTATTATCTTCACACATCTCAGCAGAGTACTATACTAATTAGATAAGGGCTCCTACCCGGTCCCTATGCTAACCTCTCACACAAGTCTTCACTTCTATTCTGCTCAAGTCTACCACTTATTTCTTCTACAAGTATTATCAAGTATTTTGCACTAGCACTGGTAACCAGTATTTTTGTATCCTGTACTTGTATTGCACTGAAGATATTTTTGCAGTAAAGTTAAAGCACTGTTTAAGTCAGGACTCATCTCTTACGCAGCACCTTGCACCTACTCCTGCACCTCACACCAGTTCTACCAAGGTCCGGTGGCCATGTGTCCGGGGGTTGGTACTACCACTCCCAGCCACTGTGACACGTCGCCCACAAAACACCAGAACTCACCAACTGGTGCAACACCAGCATCCTGCTCCCTGGGCCATGGTATTGTTACTGAAAAACAACCATATCACAGTAATTCTCCCATAAAAACAGATAGACTGAATATAGTACAGGTAAACAAAAAGACTCCCAGGGGAATTCTTTTGTGAATGAAGTCATTCCCTTCCTCTTGTCTTCTTCCTCTGTCCTAGACCAACATGAAGACTTCTCAGTATCATGGCTCTTCTCTGCAGTATGCTGTCCAGAGACCTCTGGCTTTTCCAGCATCCTTCTTACCTGTTCCCCACCCTCTGCAAAGTCTCCCTTACCATTTTGCTGCTTGCTGTAATTGCTGCAGCCCTGGATGTCCCCATAACTATAAGTACTGTGTGACAATTGCCTGATTGTGGCTTACTGTGGAATCCATATTGAATAGCCACCTCATACATTTATGGCCCTTATTGTGTTTTATAATTCATATTTATAGTTAGTCCAGGGCTCTTCTGTACATTTGTTTTTCATATACACCTAAACGACCCTTGACAAAGCAGAAACACGCAAGCGTTTGGTAAGAAGGAGGAGGAGGTTGTAGGTACTATACTTGTATTGACCTGGTGTTTGGCACCATATTTCCTTAGCGGGGGGCCATTGGTGCACTGTGCACTTTACTGTCTATTTATTTTGTGTGTTGTATGTCTCCATTGCTGCTTTCTTACATATTCTGTTTACATGAGTGCCCAGTACCATCCGTTAATGTTTTCTCTAGCAATATTTGCACCATTAGGCTATGTTCATACAATGTCAAAAATAGAGAAAAGGTGGCCGATTTTGATATCTAAAATAACGTCTGTTTTTGCCGCGATTTAACTGACTGCAATGGCAATACATTGAAGTCAATGAGAAGACAGACGTCCAATGCATACAATATATTAAATAACCGACAATTTTACTCCGGACGTCGAAATAATGAACATCATCATTATTTTCGAACGTCTTTTGCAAACAGCGGACGTTTTTTCTTAGTTGTTCACACAGTTTTCCTTTTGTCACTGTTCTTTCTCAGTTTTTACCATTAAATCCAATGAACTTTTCATTTAAGAAACACCCAAAGGCCAATTAATAAACACCAAACACCAAACTATAATAATGTACAGACACCAGTCATTGCAAGGGGAGGCAAGGCTGCTAAATGACGTCCGTTATTTAAGACTTAAACTGACGGACGTCATTTTAAACTGAGCTGAAAAAATGTTGTGTGGACATAGCCTTACACTGAATTGTATACTTTTTCCTCCCTAGAGGTTTGTTGCTGTGTATTCCCCTATCAATTGTATGTTTTTAACCCCTTAACGACAACGGGCATACATTTATGCCCTCACTGCCTTAGACTTAAGGCAGGAGGACGTAAATGTACGCCCTGGCGCGGTCCCGGGCACAGGCAGGCTGAATCAGAAGATCACAGATAACACTGATCCCTGCAATGCTATGGCATAGCAGGGATCAGTGTTACTGATCTAATATATGCAAGTGATAGTTCCCTAAGGGAACTATAAAAGTGAAAATAAATAAATAAATAAAAGTTTTACAAAGTGCCCCAAAGCCCCCCCCCTTCCCATTGCATTCATAAAACACATAAAAAGTAATAAACTTAATTAACATATTATACACCGTAGCGTGCGTAATCGTCCGATCTATTAAATAAAACAATACTTTTCCTGCACTGTGAACGGCGTGAAAAAAACGGTAAAAATACGCAAAGATTGCTTTTTTAAAATGATATTTTATGTATAAAAAATTTAATAAAAAGCGGTCAATACATTTGATCTGGAAAAAAATGTTACTAATAAAAACTTGAGATCATGACGGAAAAAATGACACCCATACGACCCCGTAGGTGAAAAAATAAATGCGCTATAGGAGTCACAATAAAGCCAATTTATATATGCCTATTTGCAAAAAAAAAAAAGTTTTACTGCTAATAAAATAGTAAAACGTAAGAAAACCTAGTAAACCCGCAAAGTGGATTACGTAAACATGGAAGCCCCCCAAAATTTGCAGAATCGCATTTTTTGACCCAAGTTACCCCATAAATGATATTTATAGGTTCTGTCATTCATTTAATGGCAGATTGAAAGATGCCATTACAAAGTACAGCTGGTCCTGAAAAGAACAAGCCCTCACATGGCCCGGTAGGTGGAAAAATGAAAGCGTTATAGGTCTTAGAAGGAGAGGAGGAAAAAACGAAAACGCAAAAGTGACAATTGTCCCTGTCCTTAAGGCCATTTCAGGCTCTGTCCTTAAGGGGTTAATACTATGTGAATTTATGGAATAAAGTGTTATTTTTTTAAAATGACTTTTGTGCATACTTGTCCAGAATTTCCTTTCTTCTTTTTGGGGTAATTATGTACCTTTAGCGTATGGACAGTGAATATTGAAGTTTTTTTGGTACATCTTAACATGTAAAATATATTGTACATGTACAGTATATAATATTGTAATTACACAAAATTATAAATTGCATCATGAAATGCTACTGTCTGTGTAGTTTTTAATCGTATTTAAAGCTATGAGGCTTTCAACCACAAGGTGGCACCATGGCACTTGGTTTTGTGACAAGAATTTTTATAAAGGTTGATGTTTCTTTACTTTGTTTTGGTTAGGCTAGGTTCGCACACAGTAAAATAAAAGCAAATTACAGCTGTAAAAAGGGTAAAAAATACAGCCATTTTCTCATCCAATAAAGTGCTACATTAAAGGGGTACTCTGAAGACTGACCAAATATATATTTTACTTTAATAAAGTTATATTACTTTGTAATATAACTTTCAACAAAAACATTTAATGTTTTTCCTGGGGATCAGGAACTGAAGGGCTAAGACATTCCTGCAGTACACAACACTGGCTATGTTCACACAATGTCAAAAATAGAGGAAAGGCGGACGATTTTGATATTTAATTGATCTAACTGACTGCAATGGCAATGCATTTAAGTCAATTTAAAGACGGACGTCCAATGCGCACAATGCATTGAATAACGGATGTTTTACCGCGGACAGCAAAATATTGAACATTGTATTATCTGTTCACACACAGTTTTACTTTTGTCACTGCTCTTTCTCCGTTTTTACTATTAAATTCAATGGACTTTTCAATTAACCCACACCCAAAGGCCAATTAGTAACCTAAACTAGAATAATGTATCAACAGCCGTCATTGCACTAGGGGAGGCAAGGTTGCTAAATAACGTCTGTTACGGATGTCATTTTAAACAGAGCTGAAAAAAGGTTGTGTGAACATAGCCAAACCTTGGCAGCAGAGCGGGCCGTGTCACCATTTACTGCTCCCGATCAACGGAAGTCTATATTTAAATAAAAACCAATACTTTTTAAAATTAGGTTATATTACAAAGTAACATAACTTTATTAAAGCAATGTAATAAATATTAAATTTTTGTCTTTGGTGTACTGCTTTAAAGTCTATGGAAAAACAGCCGTCTGTGCCCACGTTGGCTCAGATTTATCATTCTGTCTGAGACAAAAATCGGACATATTTTTGTCTGGTACAGATAACAACCAATCACAGCTCAGCTTTAATTTCTTAGGGCCCTATTCCACCGGACGATTATCGTTAGCATAATCGTTAACGATTAACGATCTCAAACGACCGCTATTGCGAAAGACCTGAAAACGTTCACTCATTTCCATGGAACGATAATCGTTACTTATGATCGTAATTGCGATCGTTTCTTCTTCCGTATTTCTTCGCTATTGCGTTCGTATCTATTGCGAACGACCGAACGATGTCTTATTTAATGCGAACGATTTGCGAACGTTTTGCGAACGAGCAACGATAAAAATAGGTCCAGGTCTTATAAAGCGATCAACGATTTCTCGTTCGGTCGTTAATCGTTACTGCATTTCAACCGAACGATTATCGTTTAGATTCGAACGATTTAACGATAATCTGAACGATAATCGTCCGGTGGAATAGGGCCCTTAGACTGGGCTGTAATTAGTTACTAAGTGGACGGATTGGACAGACAAAAATGGACAGGTTTATACATCAGGGCCCAAAAGCTGTATTTTTTATGTCTGTATTTTGCTTTTTACTGTGTAATATTCTAATAGTTATTTGAAATGTTTTTGTATTATACAATTATCATTAAATTTATATAATTTTATTATGGAATAGTTTATATTATTTTAGTCTATATTCCATCAAATTACACCAGGGAATAAATGTATAGCTATTATGCTTACCTGCATACAGAGAGACACATTCTAGGTCGCTATTATATGTTCTTTAAGTAAACATATACATCAGCTTATTTGGGACTTATTAGGAAAATTATGCACTGTCCCTACAAAATAGAAACACTTGGGTAGTATTCTATGGCATCAAACTGTTTATAGCAACATATAGTTGTGCAGACTCCTAAAATCTCTTAAAAGGAAACTTTGTTGGATGAAGACAGATTAAGAAATACAAATAGCTGTACAACAAAAACTGATAAAAAGCAACCAGAATTGCAGAGCTCTTATTTTTGGGAGGTGATATGCAGTTAATAGGATTTCCTGGTCTATAAACTTCTACAGAGGCTGCTGGTCATCTTAGCAAATGGATTACCCTATTGGATGAGTGGTTTTACCCAATTTAGTTAAAGTAGTTAAATCTGTTGGCAGATTGGCATTAGAAAATCAGTATTACTTCTTACATGTAGCTTCAAGTGGAAATAAAAGAAGAGTAACGTGTAAAGGAGGATATTTCAATGGAAACAATAATATGAAATATTCTGGGAAGACATACTAAAATATTTGTGTGTCAAAAGTGTTTTTGAAAAAAAAAATAATACAAGAAAATTAACATTTAAAGTTTAAAGTTAAAGTTTGCGTAATGATTAGTGATGAGCGAACATGCTCATCCGAGCTTGGTACTCGATCGAGTATTAGGGTACTCGATGGTACTCGTTACTCATTTCCATGGAACGATAATCGTTACTTATGATCGTATTTCTGATAGTTTTTTAATCGCTATTTCTTCGCTATTGTGTTGTACTGCGAATGACTGAACAATGTCTTATTCAATGTGAACGATTTGTGAATGTTTTGCGAACGAGCAACGATAAAAGTAGGTCCAGGTCTTAGGGCCCTATTCCACGGGCCAAGCACTGATGTAAACGAGCGCCGATCTGTCGGATCGGCGCCCCACGCACCGCTATTCCACTGTAGCGATGCGCGGGTGGCGAACAATGATTTTAGGTTTAAACCTAAATGAACGATCATCGGCTGATCGTTCTCTCTATTCCACCGAGCGATAATCGGCCGAATCAGGCCGAATGGGGCTGATTCAGGCGATTATCGCTCCCATGGAATAGGCCTCTTATAAGGCAATCAACGATTTCTCGTTCGGTCGTTAATCGTTAACTGCATTTCAACAGAACGATTATCGTTTAGATTGGAACGATTTAACGATAATCTGAACGATAATCGTCCAGTGGAATAGGGCCCTTAAGGAGGGAATTAGCGTTCCAGTAGACAGGGAATACTAGTGAAACAACCAAACAGCCCTTGTAAGGGCTTCAAATTGTTATTTTTTTTGTACTACTCCTGACTGCTGGATTCGACTTGCAGTGCAGCTACCACGATTTCAGCAGCACATTGTGGTGATCGGCTGCTGGCAGAAAGGGGACATTACTTGTTGCATACAGACCCCTAAGAAGTCCTCAGTACTATTTCTTGATTTTGTGGCTGGTGGTGCTGCTGTCATAGATTGTATTGCTGTGATTTGCAGTACACCTGCATAGAACTTCACTGCTCATTGTCCTGTGTAACAAGTGCCATAGACCACAGCCCACCACTTACACACAGACTCTATAGACAGCCTCCAAATACTAGTGTGACACTGACCACCTGTATATTTGCTGATTTCTGTATTTCTTACTCAAGGCATATCAAAGCTCACTAGTGATTGCCCGGTGTAAGGGGGTGTCACACAGTGTATAGTTGCAGACACCACCAGATGGTATACCACAGCCTTCCAAAAACTAGTGGGGCCACTAGTATATTTGCAGATTTCTGTATTTACTACTCAAGGCATATCAAAGCTCACTACTGATTGCCCAGTGTAAGTGCTGTGTGTGGCATAATTTTTGGAGGCTCACCTGCTAGCGCTTTCACCTTGGTCACTCTGTCATCAATGCCATGCTGTGTGTAGCATAATTATATATATGAGACTTTCTTCTTCAAATGACTTAGACCATGGGTCTCCAAACTGCGGCCCTCCAGCTATTGCAAAACTACATTTCCCATAATGCCTGGACAGCCAAATCCAAAGCTTTAGCTGTCCAGGCATGATGGGAGTTGTAGTTTTGCAACAGCTGGAGGGCCGCACTGGGGCACAAATAGGGTATGTTCACACTACGGAATCCTGACTGAACACCCACTGCGGATTCTGCAGCTCGCACCCGCTGGCGGATGCATGGTTTGCCAGATTCCGCTGTCTGCCCAAAAAATTAACGGGTTCATTCTTTGGAGCGGATGGCAGAACCTGACAAATCATAGAATGAAGCCTATGGGAGCAGCGAAGATGCGCACGTCCGCCAGCAGATTCGAGCTGCAGAATCCGCGGCCGGTGATCCGCCGGATTCCGTAGTGCGCACATACCCTTATACTGGAATGGAGGAGGGTCAAACTCATACTGTTCCCACAAAATTGGAAGAATACAATTGTCCATAGTGAAGCATTAGGATTTCCATTGAGTGGAACTAAGGGGCTTAGGCCAAGCCCTGAATAACAACCCCATTATTCCTCTTTAACCAATTTTACAGATGGCACAGTCAAGTCAGGCAGGTAATGTTCATCTAACATTTTCCAATCCCAGACTCGTCAATCAGACAGACAAGAGTGATTCATCGCTCCACAGAACATGTTTCCACTGCTACAAAGACCAGTGGCGATGTGCTTTACACCACTGCAACACTTTTCATTGTGCTTAATGATGGCCATGGTAACTCATGACATGAAGCTCCCAGTACACGTTTTTTGTCCTTATTGCCAGATGAGATTTAGGAGTTATTGAGATCAGAATACACTTTTTAGAAATAATCATTGAGGACAATTGAATACAGACTGAAAACCTGATGCAAACGTACAATGTTTTGTTATGTCACGTGGCTTTATAATTAGTTGTAGGAGAAAAAAAAATCTGTCAGAGTTAAAGGGTCGAATTATTATTTATAAAACCTCTAAATGGCTAAGATATATAGGAAAGTGATTATCATACTTGCCACATGAATTCTTTATTCTGTGCAATAATTAAACTGTCTTTTACCTAGTAATACAGTGAAGGGATTGGGTTGCTTAACATGATTAGGTGACTACTTTCATGCTATATTAGCACTGAAAGTTAACATGTAATTAGAATTATCCTGTACTGGATATGTTCTACAAAGTATAGACGTCACGCGTAAGCCAGACTCGAAAATCTCGAAATCCTGGCAGCAGAGACCCCTCAGCAGACAGGATAAATCACACAGGGGACATGGCCTTGTCAGAATCCTATATGAGCGGCTGACCAAGTCACACTAAATGACTGTATAATCCTTGTAAGATGCTTTATCTATGACATGACGGTTTCAGTTCCGTTGCCAATTTACTTAGGGATCGTGATGATAAATTAGACCAGTTGATTATAAATATTCTTCTTCTTGTTTTTTTTTTGTTTTATGGTTGTTATCTAATATTATATTACAGGAATTTCTTTTTCCAGACAAACTGAATTAGTAATTTGCCAACTAATGCAATGGGTATTGAGCTTTCTGTATATATTAAGTAGGAAATATGTAGTGTGTGTTCTCACATTCAGGTTTTTAGATCAACTTTAAAGCCAAAGCCATAAACATATAACATTATAACTGGAGACATGTTTTAAGGCAAGACATCTCCTTTTAAGTCCAATGAGGGCTAGTGCCAATGGCGGCACCTTAAAGGGGTAGTGCGGCGGTAAAAAATTATTCACAGAATAACACATATGTTATGTCTGTGAACGGCCCCCTTCCCCGTGTCCCACCACCCCCACCCGTGTACCCGGAAGTGTGGTGCATTATACATTACCTGATCCGTGTCGCACCCATCCGCCATCTTGTGCCAAACGTCATCTTCGGCCGGCTGGCCCGAACACCTCCGATCTTCCCGCGTGCCGGACGCCCTCTGCCGCGTCATCAGCTGCTCAGCCGCGATTGGCTGAGCATAACTGTGCTCGGCCAATCGCGCCTCAGCGGCTGATCGACACGGATCAGGTAATGTATAATGCATTACACTTCCGGGTACACGGGTGGGGGTGGTGGGACACGGGGAAGGGGGCCATTCACAGACATAACATACATTACAAAGTTGTATAACTTTGTAATGTGTGTTATTCTGTGAATAATTTTTTACTGCCGCACTACCCCTTTAAGGGAATTGCACCATGTGAAAGAAATGAGCAGTACCCTAGTCTGGTATTTTACTGGGTCACTGTATTGGCCATTGAGGTTGTAGAAAATATGGACTACAGTAATTTACCGCTTACCATGTGAAGCACACCGCATACTTTCTATATGGCTATATAACTTCCCATTAGTTGTTCCTAGTAGGGAAGGGGGGAATGCCCTTGGTCTAGATTGCGATTTGGTCCTGAAGCATCTACCATGAAAATAAAAAAAAATTGGCATGCACAAAGTTTGCATTTATTGAACAAAGTGCAAGGTCCAATTTAATTTGTGCTTGTTTTATATTTGAAATGTTATATTTAGATCATTGACCTGATACCTATATCTAGTGGCGACAAAGGTTGCACTTCTGTTTTGACAATTGTCAGCATACATTAGAACATTTTTCCTCTTGTTCCCTGTCTCTCTTTGGTTGCCCCTTTCAATATTTCGCATAAGATATGCTGGTCACATATGGTACCGCGGCTATAATAAAATGAAATGTAATATGTGACGACACAAAGTAAAACACAGGACAGTGAAATACGTTCAGGTTTCTGTCTAAGCTATTTCTATGCTGTGATGGAATCCTCTAAATGCCTGAATTATATAAACATTTTAGTCATTGATAGTTACACTTAAGTGCCCCTTCATTGTGTCTGTGAATTACGTGACTTGCCTGCTGCCACATCCATACGCCATGCTGTAACTGGTGTTGTTGCCGTCTATTACACAACTGATTCTATTTTAGTTCTAGGAATCAGAAGCTTTAATTTTCCCCTTCTGGTAAGCTTTACAAATGATTGACCCTTGGCCCTTTAAGAAAGTAAACTGACATGGTCTGGACTGTCTCTGATTGGTTTGGAGGCTTAAGCCAGCTTAAGGGTTTAGTGTACTGCAGCCCTGGATGTCCCGAGATTTCTGGGTTAGTATGTTAGCATGTCAGTGAGTCATTAGGCCAATTAGTTTGGATCACATAGACATACTAATGTGAATAATAGAAAATATCAGATCATTTTGTCTTCAGTTTATGTGTGATCTTGCAGCTAAGTTACATGGAAGCAAATAGATTGTAAGTTGTAATACCACAGCCAACCTGATGACAAGTGTGGCACTCTTTTTGAAAGCAGCCATGTTTTTCTAACCTTGTATAACCTCTTTAACTTCTAAACAAGATTATAAA
Source organism: Dendropsophus ebraccatus (assembly GCF_027789765.1). Lineage (NCBI taxonomy): Eukaryota > Metazoa > Chordata > Amphibia > Anura > Hylidae > Dendropsophus > Dendropsophus ebraccatus. The sequence goes on from NC_091458.1 coordinate 63,147,089, forward strand.
GCATATTTTAAAGGAGAACCCCAGCAAGGACCCAATTTTTCCCCAGTCGCCTCTTGGTCTGAGACGGGAGTAGGGACGTGAGGTGGCAGGTGCGCTTAGCCATTTAGCAGCAGAGACAGGACACCGATACTGCTGCTAAAAAGCTGAGCAGGCCTGCCCCATCATGTCCCAACTCCCGTCTCAGACCAGGATGTGGCCAGGGACCAGAGCAGAAAAATGCAGGTGGCAGCACTGTAGCCTAAGAGGTAAGTGGATGTTATTGTTTTCATCCACGTCGTCCCCAGGCATTTTGAAAAAATGGGTCCTGGATGGAGTTTTCATTTAAGTTTATGTATAACTGACATTTCAGAAAGAGCTTGCCCTGGCATAGAGACATGTCAAAAATTATCATTGATGGGGGCCTGGTTGCAAGAACGAATGGGTCGAAGGGCTTATTTAACACCTGTTTCTCCCCACAGTCTGTCTTTGTGCTGCTAAGTATAGAAGCTATACAAAAGTCTATATGTGGTAACCCAGAGCAGCCAGGTGGTATTAGCTAGGGCTAGTTGCAGTACTGCTGCAACACTTGTCACAGGGCCTGAGTGGTATGTGCCCTCTCCAGGTCCTAGACACACACCTGTTAAAAGTTGGTGTAGTGCTGGTGTTGTGCAGGGAACTACAGAGCCCAGGATAGACTTAAACAGGTGCAACTTTTACTGACTTTTTTAAGACATGAGATACAATAAATCATAGTTCCTTTGGTAAGGTGCAGAAATACAGTAAGTTGAAAGTGACTGAGATCCCTTGAAGGGAGCTGGATGCTTGGCATATTCTTAGATAAATCACTGCTTAGCACAGGTTAACCGGAGAATAGTACTTTTGACTTGAGAATAGATATGAGAATTGATCACTGCTTTCCTAGCAGGTATACTGACAAAGTCTATGAATGATTAAAGCTACTTGAATTAGACTTGCCTGACTTAGACTGAACTTATACGTGACGTAGAAGACATTGGGCCACTTGAAGAAGGGCCTTGATACTTAGGTACTCAGCTGTGAGGTCTTGAAAGAAAAAGTACCTGCATCTGCTTATTGCTGTTGGGCACGGAGTGACACAGAAAAAGGAACATAGGCCCCACTTAGTGGGTAAAGCTAGCCATCAGGGAGACTCCATTGAGGTTGTAGAAAATTTGCAGCAGTCTTCTGTCCGGTGAGCAGGCTATTACCCTGCTTTGTTGCTTTTACCACTTACCTAACGGCTGTAAGATGGCCCCTATCTCAGTTATCAGGAGGGTTTCACTAGCCTGCTATGGCTAGATTGAGAATACCTAAATAAAGGTAGACAGTCTCCAGATATAATGTCCCCACAGGTGGGCCCTGGCCTCCAGGCCAGGCCCTGGAAAGTCTCTTTATGACTGAAATCAACACTCAGAGACCCTGGCTGATAGAGTGAGCAAGCAGGGGTCCAGGCAGCAGGGATTATTCATGAAGAGGAGGGTAGAGGAAAGAGTAGTGAGGCTACCAGAGTCACAACTCTTCTTTAACTCTTCATTACAGGAAGACCCGAGATTGTGCATAATCCACCCCAGGAACAGATTACCAAAAGGTGACATGCTTACAAGGGAACTGAAGACTACAGCAGTGTCAGCCGGGCCATAGTCAAGGTGCTGACAGATTCCTTTATAAGGGGATATACAGTCAGGGAAAACTTCTTATATATCGTTGCAAAAATATAGATTAAAATAGACATAGAAAACAACAAAGAGTCTATGTTTACCTCCCCACGCTCCCCCAGGGTCCTCCTGCAGCTTATCTGGGTCCTCTGCTGAATGCTTCCACCTCCACTTCTGAGAGGGACTTGTGTCGACTTTGACAGTCCACTCAGTTAATCACTGGCTGTGGCACTGTCCTATCTCAGTCAGTGATCAGCGGGCTGTAACTGTTGAGACAAGTCCATATCATCATAGGAGGACCCTGGAAGAGGTAAGCATAGGCTTTTTGATATTTTCTACAGCTTAGAAGTTTTTCCTAATTGAATAACCCCTTTAATCATTTCTCTCTGCTGCTGATTAAGTAGGCATGGGGGTGGGGCAGCATGATTACATGTACTGTGGCTTTACTTACCCAGCAGTAACTTGCTCTTAATTTAATCATATACTTAAAAATTAGAAACTAGTTCAGGGGAGTCACTTGTCCTGTGGGTAGTCTTCCTGATCCGCAATCTTTTAGGTTTAGGTTTTATGTCTGGCAATGATCTTTCCTTTTGTCTGCTTTTGTCATGTTTAGCCAAGAGTCTAATGTGTATGGAAGCCCCCAACACTCCACTGACATATAATGTATAAGATCCTTACCTCCAGCAACGTCTTCTTCGGCATTTGGAGCACCACCCTAGACCCTCGGAGGCCTGCCTCAGCAGCCACACACTGCAGGAGGATGCCCGTTACTGGACCTCAGCATCGGCGACTGTGTGACATCATGGATACCTGCCAGTTAGTACCCAGCGGCAGCAGGTGTTCTGATGGGGTCCAGTACAATCACGTGCTGGACAAGGTCCCTAACCTTCTTTAAAGTGTATTAGTGCTTTTTTCTCTACGCTGTCTATCAGACTTTATTCAAGCATGCTCAGCGTACCCCTGTTGTGTATTTTCTGTGTTGTTATGCCTGTTTTTTCCTGACCTCGCTCTTGTTTCTGTGACTTCTCTCTTTAGATTCAGATAGTTAGTTTTTGTGCTGCATTGGTTTGACCCCGACCTGTAAGACTATCCATGGGTGTCTGTCTTGTCCTTGTTCCGTGTCTCACTATAGCCTCAGGTCAGGAGGGACTCTCTCCTTGGTTGTCTGCAGTCTCCTAGGGCTGTTTGAGGAAAGAAGCAGGGTCAGCTGGGTAGGACCAGGCTAGGGCTCACTGTTTGTGTCCTTCCCCTGTCCCTTCTCCAACCGTACACCACCTACAGAGTTTACATAATGTTCCCAAAAATTTATTTTGCTACGGTCAGCATTCGAACACAAAACCTATAAATGGTCCACCCTGACCATGTGTAGCTGAATAAGGGTCACACTATGGCACTAACCCATATAGAGAACCTGTCATCTTTTTAGGTAGGACTAGCACAGTACTCTGTCCGTTTATCGTTTTTTTTTCCGTAGGACCTCGTCCCTTGATTCACTGGTTTCTACCATTTGCTGTCCGTTGGCACTTCATATTCTTGCATACACAGATGGTGGCTGGCTCATACAGCTTTAGGTGCATTACCATATTCCTAATAAAAGATGGCTGGACCATTTTGGATGATTTAATTCTCATTTCCATTAATGTTGGCATTCTTTGGGCAACTGGTTCTCAAGCAATATAAATTAACTTTTTCTAATACTATATCGCAGTATCCTATTCTGTGATACAGACACATTAGCAAAATATTTTTTTTTTGTTTGATACTCTCTGAATAATGTTTGCATGACATTTTCAAGGGTTCATGCACATAATGTCCCTGTATGGTGGTACACAGAGTCTCTTTGACCCAGATGTAAATGTAACTTAAAAATGAGACAGAGGTTCTGTTTAGAGACTCTTACAAATTCTGTCAAAAATGTCTAAAATATAGTGCATCATACTGCACTATTTTTTTCCAGTAAAATGTCAGACACCATGATAAAAACACGATAGACCCCATTTTAGCCAACAGGCTCTGTATCATCAATGTAAGTATTTCTTAAAATGGAGAAGAAAAATGGAAATACAAGCACAGATGTAAACAAAGACTGGTGAGCTATGCAGAGCTTAGCTAATCAGTCAGAGATCAGTAGGGTGTCAACATCTGGCACCCCCACAATCAGCTGTTCAGGGACCACTCTACTCAGTGAATGGGGTTGGAGGCAGTTGGCTCAGTTCACAGTGTAAAGACGGTGAATAGTGAGCTGTTTAAAGAGACTCTGTCAGCAGGTTTAGGTTGTCCTATCTCAAGGTAGCATAAACTAGTGACAGAGAAGCTGAACAGAATAATGCATCACTAACATTGTTCTGTGCAGCTGATTCAAAGATACCATCCTGAGCAACTTGTACAATAATAGTAATATCCATTATGTGCATTGCATGAGCCCAGTAGTCCTGGATATTCATGAGAAGCAAAAAAACTCCGCCCACCGGCTGCTAATTGGCAGTTATCTATCCATGCTGTGTATTGGCCATCAACTGTCAATCAGCAGCTGGAGAGCAGGGGAGGGGTATGGCCAGAATCCTATTCTCCTGGATATTAGAAGAACCGTTGACTAAAATGATGTGAGTAATACACTTATCTGTTCAGCATTTAAATTACTAGTTTATGCCGCCCTCATTTAAGGCAGCATAAACCTAGTGACAGATTCCCTTAAAGTGAATAGAGCTGAGCTGCAGTTACAAGTCACCACCGCTACACATACTCAAACAATGCATGGACTTTTAAGATGGAATTACTCATGCGGTTTTTAAGGTGTCATTATGCAGGTTCTTACCGACCTGCATGCAGTAATTCCTGCCGCGAGAGGATTGGGTTCCCATGCATCCCATCCAAGTTGGGTGAGCTGCGTGCATGAACTTTATTGGGATAAGCATATGGCTCATGCACAAAACTCACCTTGCTTTGACATATTCATGGTAACCTAAAATTCCAGCGTCAGGAGCAACTACACACCAATCGGGATAGTCCTGCATAATGATAACATAGCGAGTAAAGGTGGCCATCTCATGATTTTTATCAGCAGCCTTCTATATTATGAGACAGCCGCCTTTCCACGCTATGTTCCCAAGAGGGAACATAGCCTAAGGCTTTGCAGAGGGAGTAAACTGATTTTAAATGCAGGTTATAAGACATATAATGGTAAGGAATAGTTATGTACACACAAAATGGCTTATGTTGAAAACATGAAACAATAGGTACAGTATGTTGTAAGATTTTCTTGAAAAATATTGCTTAATACTGAGATACATAATTATGAATAATACTGATGCATACTTTGCATCTGTGAATGAACTGAATACACCTGAAAGTCAGACGTTGCATCACACATTATTTAAAGAAACATCAGTTGAAACGTTAGTGTTGTAAGAGAGATGGTGTTGATAACATTCCCAATGCATCACTAAAATCTTTAAAGTGTCACTGTTGTTATAACTTTCAAAATCTAAATCAACAGTAAATGTGAAATAAAGCAAGTTTTTTTTATATAGTTATCATGGAAAATACGGCACTTCCTGTTTTCGGACTCCTTTTTTTCTCAGGAAACAGTCAGAAAACAGGAAGTCCTGTGTATCCCAGGCCGTCTAAGTGCATACAGAGAGAAGGCAGTCATGTTATTGATGGACACATTTAAAATTTTTCCTGATCATGCAGCTACACAAAATGATTATATGAATAATTTTATTTAAATCTGTGAAGCAGCCATGACAGACAATGGCATGGCAGTAGGGTGTACAGCAAATCCTGCTGTGACTAGGCCCTTGTGTCATGAATGCAACTTTGGCGCAGTCCTCGGTGCGTAAGGTACGACCGAGACTGCGCTTTTGGCCATAATCTTTCATTTATTCTGTGTTTTGTTTACCTTTGTTTGTGCCCTGTCTGAACTGTGTCTTATTTCTTCTGGTCTGCTAATTGTTTTCCCTGCCCGACCCGTGTCTGTTCTGCTAAGTTTCTTCTGGTCTTGTAACAGTTAACCTGCCTTTGCCTCAGTGATTGACAGCTGGTCCCTTCTATCACTTTCTGGACATGGTTCCTGGTCTCCTATTTAAGATTTCTGTTTCTGCCTGTGCCTGGCCGTTATTGACTTAGTCTCTGCCTGCTTGTGGTTCTGTTTCTTTGCTTCTCCTGATTTCTGCCTTGTATCTTTTGACCTCGCTTGCTTGCTGCCTGCCCCCGACCATATTGCCTGTTATTTGACTACTCTTTTGGATCCTGATTTTGTACCTTTGCTGCCAGACTGTTGTGACCCGGATTGCTGACCATTCTTATTGTGTTTGTTCGTTTTGTCTTGTCTATTGTTTCACGTATCCAGGCCAGGGATCGCCGCCAAGTTGTCCGCTGCCATTTTAGGGCAGATTGCGGCAATTGGGTAGGGACAGTGGGCGGGGCTGAGCTCAGGGCTCACTGTCTCTGTGTGTTTGGTGTGACTGGTCCTGACACCTTGAGCTAGGGAGGCACACAAAGAGTCAAGGAGGTGTGGGAGAGAGAGAAAGAGATTGCCTGAATTCCCAGTTAGATTGTACAGCAGCAACAGGAAGTTCATTATAATATATAAAACAGGCAGGAAGTCGTGAAATGGAAAGAAAAGAGCAGACAGTCTGCATCAGAAGCAGAAGAAAAACATGTGAGGCCACAGAAAAGGTAGTAAAAAAAATAAAGTAAACTTTATTTACTAATATTTGTTCATTTTTTTTATTTGGGGATTAACATTGCGTTTTTGCTGTCCATTTTTACTGTATACAAAAATTGGTTGACCATGTTTTTGTGTATGCTTCACTTCCATAATTGTTGGCAGCATCATACCCTGTTTATACAGGAAGATGTACTGTTGACACACAATGATTTTACAGTTATTATAAAAGGCGCAATAAAAGGGCAATATTCACCTATTCATTCAATAATTGCTCTGTATAATAGTGCCTTCAGACAAGCAGCTGGTGCAACCATGTCAAAAAAGCCTAGGCAAGGCAGCCTGTTAGCCTCTCAGAGATCTACATTAAGGCCATGTTCACACAAGGTAAGTTTTGAATTAATCAAGGACGTTGTTGCCAATTTGCAACAACGCCTTGGATTAATTCAAAACTTATGTGCACTGCAGGCTGAGGAAATCCCAGCCACAATGTATACACTGACAAGTCAGTTTTGTGCAGCCGCTATTAGTTGAATAGCGGTCACACAAGCCTAAAAGTTCCCACAATGGATAGTGTGGCTCCAGCCGCACGCTCCATTGTCAGCTATGGTGAATTAGGATGCGGGCACACACGGATGCGCCCGCATCCTAATTCAGCACAAAGGAAGATCATCCAGCGGATACTGCAGTATCGGCCCAGATGATCTTCACTAACACTGGCCGTTCTGTGACCCGGCCGAGACTATCCCTTCTATATGTGCGGATTACATTTTTTTTAACATTTTCTATGTTAAAAGCAATGTTGTGCATATAGCCAAAATGTGGTCCATGTGCCCCCTGTGCCATTCAGTGGCTGTAGCGTTGTCCTGCCAAGTCCCATCTCAAGAAAAGGAAGTGGCAGAACACAGGGCACTCAAGTGGCGGAATGCAGTGGCAGTACTGGAGCCAGGAAGGTAAGTGCATGTTATTTTTTTCACCTACCTCTTCCTGGGTGTTCGGAAAAAATGGGTCCCAGTCAGAGTTCACCTTTAAGGGTAAATTAAAAATTCACCAAAAGGTTTAAATCTCATTTAATATAAGTGAGTTTGGCATTAAACTCAAAGTACACTTAGATAAAGCTTACAGTACCTGGAATTTGCTTCCATTGCACCACATGAGCATGAATTGAAAGTTTATGGTGATATTAAATGTCATGTCAGGACTGAATCAAAGGGCAATGGTTTGCATGTTTGGGTAAATGGGACAAGCAAATGTCTTTTCTCTGGCAGCATTTGAATTAGGGAATCTTTTGGGCTCAGATCCAAGTAGGTAGAAGTTCGGGACATCGAGACGTGCTGGAGTTAAAAGAACTCTGTGAACCCTATCGTTTCCTGAGGACTTGTTGTGAACACATTTGCAATAACAATAAGTGATTTTGCAAGAATCTGATGACACATACTAAGACTGCAGTGGAACTAAAAGTGGGAATATGCATACCAGGTTGGACTTTACCATCTGAATATAGTTATGTACTCAAGACTTCCCTTTAATTTTATAAATCATTCCTAGTCAAGAATTATCAGCTTAATTCTACAATTCTTAATAATGTAACATATGTACCGTCTTAATTAATTGATCAATTTTCGTACTCTAAAGTTTGTTAATGACAGTAGCCCTTCAACGTGCAATATATTCAACTTACAATGGCCTCTTATAGGCCATTGTAAATCGGAAACAGCATCAACAATCAACACTCCCACTGATAGTTGGGGTCCTGACCTTGTGTGAATAAAGATAGCATGTTCCCATACTTCCAGAAAGTGACTATCCACTTTCCAGTTCCTTCTTCTGACTGCTTAAAGGGGTACTCTGGTCATTTATGTTTTTTATATACTGTATTGCTGCTATTGGATCTCTTGCTGAACGTTCACACTGATATTTTTGCATTGCTGCCCCGCTTCAGTGATTGGCCAAGCAGGCTGTCACTGCAAAGATGGGTTTGTCTCGGAAGTAACAACAAGAGCGTTTAGAGGGGGACCTGAAGATGCCACAGGAGGACTCCAAGGGAGCATGGTTAGGTGAGAATAGGATGTTTTCTATTTTCCATATTAGTTTTGTGCTTATTCTGCCTCAGACTTTAATTGTACAGGTTTTAGGTTGACATTTTAGGGGCTTTAGAACCAATTAACAGCTTAACATACTGTGTGCCAATCACTTAATATTTTAATTAAGTTATATCATTATGAACTACGTTATATAGTGTTGGCTCTAAGGTTATGTTCTCAGGAATCCGCTCAGAGAAGTTCCAGTGGATTTGATAGAAATATATGTTAAGCCGTTTTACATGTTAAACATGTTAAAACTTCCAATAGTGAACATATTGGACATTTTGGGTATGCTTATGCAATGAACAATCAAACCAATGAATATCATGGGTCTATAAATGAATGAATGAAGGAAGCGAGTGTAACACTGGCACATTGCTTTTTTTGTTTTTTACATGACTAGACCTGCGTCGGCACGGGGATGTCGGTGCCGTAGTCCTTTTTTTGAATTGCTGCCCTGTTCCCACACGCAGCACTGGTCTATTACTGAGTACCAGCCTGGCATGAAGCGCTGCAATGAGCTGCCCAACCCTCTGTGATGCGCCTCATGAAGCCACATCACAGAGGGGAGGGGGTTTCGTCACACTGGGGGCTAGCTGGCCCGCCTCCAGTGCTTCATGCCTTGCTGGTGCTCAGTAATAGACTGTCGCTGCGTGTGGGAACCGGGCGGTGGTTCAAAATAAGGACCACAGCAGTGGCATCCCTGTGCTAGCGCCAATCTATTCATGTAAAAAACAAAATAAGCTATATGGTACATTAGCTTAAATTTAAAGTTGTGACCACCTTTCTAAGGAGGTGAGTCACCACAAAAGGTAGAGAGAGTTGTTTCCTGCCTAGTGTATATGTGCACTTCGCTCTCCCCATCCTATGACAAAAAACAGGTGTAGACACATTTTCAGCTAGGTTACTGTTATTTGTATTTTGAGTCTTTTGTATTTTTATTGTTTGATACTTTTACAAAGGTCATTTTAGATTACTATTAAAAGTTAAATTTTATGCCTTATGTGGTCTATTGGCCAATGCATTTACTGTTGATTTTTTGAATACAGGGAATTCACTCAAAATGGAGTGGGTCTCGAGTACCCCAATACATTTCATATTAGCATAGTGGTTTCCAAAAATGGGGGGGGGGTGGGGGGAGCAAGGCCCTGTTTTTTTTTTAAATCCCCTCACCCAGGTCCCACCTTCTACTTCTACTTCTGTCTTTGCATCATTCTCAGGCTCTTTTTTAGAGAAGGGTCCTCTGGCACACCACTGTCATTACAGTGCCACAGAGATTTAAACATGATGCAGACATGATGTTGATACATCAAACCGGGCTGGGAAAGAATACAGGCCAGACATACACTGTCCGTAGGTCCACAAAATTTGCGGACGTGTGAATGCAGCCTTAGTCTAAACCCAGCCCCTGAGAGTGGTAACCAAATCATACATTTGTCCGTCCATGTTTTAAAACCAGCTAAGGTAACTTAATTGGAGAAAGATTTGTCCTCATGCCCACCAATCATTCAGACATCTTTGGACTAAACCTGTTTGCTAGGTCCTTTAAATGGAGAAAACTCTTACAGAGCCAATGGATCAACCCCAATTCACAGTTGATGGAGAAAGTTTTAGAGAGGATTAATATTTTGAACTCCATACTGGAAGACAATAATAGACATAGAGGTGTAGGACTGTTTACTTACTGAAGGTCCAAAAGCACCCATATGCCACCATTGGGAGACACCGACCGTATGGATTTTTTTGTGGTTACACAAGCACTTGAATCATTGTATTGGTTGGTAAATCTACAATAACAGAATTTAAACATGCCTGGGATAAACCTATATCTATCCTAAGATAATGTAACGCCCGGAGCAGTGGATCCACTGGACCGGCACCAGCGATGGCACAAACCTCACCAGGGAGCGGAGTCTAAGGGGCCGCTGGTTTTCACCAGAGCCCGCCGCAAGGCGGGATGGACTTGCTGCGGCAGGCGACCCCCAGGTCGCTACCCCTGGCTTGGTTGCTGGTGTCGGCAGGCGAGGCGTGGCAGGAGATGGCACAGGCAATGGTCTGCAGGTGAGAGCGCACGTGACAGGCTGGACACGGGAACAGGTGGAGTGACAGGGAAACAGGAACCAGGAACAGGGACTTGGGACCAGGTAACGGACAGGACTCAGGAACAGGGACTTGGGACCAGGTAACGGACAGGACACAGGAACAACAGGGAGCTGGGCCAAACGCTATGGGAAGCATGTAGAGGCTCCAACACAGGGGACAGGGCATGCTGGGATTTATAGGGGAGTGATTAGGTGCAACTACCAATTAGGAGCGCACTGCCCCTTTAAATCTGAGACAGCCGGCGCGCGCGCGCCCTAGGAGGCGGGGACGCGCGCGCCGGCCGGCACAGCGGGAGACAGGAGCGTGGAGAGGTGAGGCGCCCCCCGGGGCCGAGGTGATAGCAGCGCCGGGTCCCCGACTATGGACACCGGCTGCTGCATGGGGCAGGAAGCGGTCGCGGCGGCGGCCCGGAACGCGGGACGCCGCCGCGGCCGTGACAGTACCCCCCCCCTTTGGCCTCCCCCTCTTTCTTGCCTGCAGATGGCACAGGAAGCCACAAAGTCTTTGACATCTTGAAACAGACTAGGCCACCAGTAGTGGCGAGAGATCCGTTGGCCGGTCTTACGGACTCCAGGGTGCCCGGCCTCCAACGAGGAATGACCCCACTTCAAAATACCTCTTCGAAGCGCAGGGTGAACATGAGTCTTTCCGGGGGGTACTCTCTGAAGCGAGGAGGTGACGACTGGTGCTAGGCGATCAGGCGGTAAAACATGGCAAGGGACTGTGGGTCTGTGGACGAGGACCTTCTAATAGGCTGATGATGAAAGCCACTTTAGAGCGCTCGGTGGAAAACTGACTACTCAAAAGTTCAATGTGCATGGTGCACTGAGTCAAGAATCCTCTGCACAACTTAGAGTCCCCAGAGTACTTGCTTGGGAGGGCCAGTCGGAGTGAAGAAGAAGCGTCAGGAGGTGGTGTGCGCTGGGCAGTAGTCTGCTGCTGTAAGGCGGCAGTGAGTTGCTGGATCTGCTGTGACTGTTTCTGGATTTGTTGCGCCTGCTGAGTGACCACTCTGGCGACGTCACGGAGATCGGGCACCTCGCCGGGATCCATGGTTGGAGCCTACTGTAACGCCCGGAGCAGTGGATCCACTGGACCGGCACCAGCGATGGCACAAACCTCACCAGGGAGCGGAGTCTAAGGGGCCGCTGGTTTTCACCAGAGCCCGCCGCAAGGCGGGATGGACTTGCTGCGGCAGGCGACCCCCAGGTCGCTACCCCTGGCTTGGTTGCTGGTGTCGGCAGGCGAGGCGTGGCAGGAGATGGCACAGGCAATGGTCTGCAGGTGAGAGCGCACGTGACAGGCTGGACACGGGAACAGGTGGAGTGACAGGGAAACAGGAACCAGGAACAGGGACTTGGGACCAGGTAACGGACAGGACTCAGGAACAGGGACTTGGGACCAGGTAACGGACAGGACACAGGAACAACAGGGAGCTGGGCCAAACGCTATGGGAAGCATGTAGAGGCTCCAACACAGGGGACAGGGCATGCTGGGATTTATAGGGGAGTGATTAGGTGCAACTACCAATTAGGAGCGCACTGCCCCTTTAAATCTGAGACAGCCGGCGCGCGCGCGCCCTAGGAGGCGGGGACGCGCGCGCCGGCCGGCACAGCGGGAGACAGGAGCGTGGAGAGGTGAGGCGCCCCCCGGGGCCGAGGTGATAGCAGCGCCGGGTCCCCGACTATGGACACCGGCTGCTGCATGGGGCAGGAAGCGGTCGCGGTGGCGGCCCGGAACGCGGGACGCCGCCGCGGCCGTGACAGATAATAAGAATGGAAATACAGACAGACTAGATGGACCCAGTGGTCTTTTTCTGTCGACAATCTTTTATGTTTCTATGGATCTTTCCCAAAGACCCCAATACAATTTTACCTGGGCCAAAAGAAAGGCTCTTGGGGACCTAAGTAAACATAGATCGCTGGTGATAAAATCATCTGATAATAGGGATAATCTGGTCTTCAAGAATCATGAAGACTTTAGAAAAATGTAAAACATCAATAAAAAAAATGTAAATCAGCTCACCTTTTGTTTCTTTTTTGGCCATAAGATGTCGAGGAGGGTGCACAAGTCCATAGGAAAATTATAAATGATGGTCCCAGTACTATAGATAATGTGCCTTAGCATATTGTCTGATAATAGCACATACACCATTTTGAATTCAGATCACATGTATAGAGTGAACTTAAAATTATCTTATGCTAAAGTAGGCAGGTATAATTGACCAAAATGAGTATACGCTCATGTACACTTAGACCCCTCGTGTGGCAACCTTCTATGAGTTGCAAAAATATTCACAAGGGCTGAGATATCATCCTAAAGTTTTGAAGGTTGATAACCTGATGCAAATATCTACCTTGATAAACACTTGACACCGTTTGTGCTGTTGCTCCCGTCCTACCTACGGGACACCATTGATCTTTTGCTCAAACTACAGGACATAACTCCAGATATGGAACACTGGTTTTGCACAATTGATGTAGAAGCATTGTACAATTGTGTTCCACACAATTTGGGACTAAAAACTACTGAGCATTTCTTGAGCAACCATAGTATTTATTATAGACCCCATAGCATTTTTATTTTGCAGTTATTAATATTATGCAGTATATAGGACTTAAATTTACCTCTGACACACAGAAAAATCGTCTCCTGAATGTCACCATTGAAAGGACATAACAGCCCAAAACAGTGTTCTGAAAGCCAACTGCAGGAAATAGCCTCCTAAAGCTGGATAGTCATCATCCCCTGGTCCTGAGGAGGGGTATCTCCAAGGGACAACACCTCAGGGCTTCACCCTTCCTGGAGGCATTATACTCAGAGGGGCTATTTAGATCAGTTCCAGAAGGGTGCTTTCCAGACGGCAAAATCAAGAGAGTGATGTACCCTGCTGATCCCACAGATCCAACAGAATACTTTAAACAAGAGTCGAATCATAGGTACATTTGACTCTTGTTCCAAGGCAATTAGGGAAATACTAGGTATTTGCACAATTTAACTTCGGATCCAATGACTTCTAAAAAGGTAGAAGAGAGGCCTTTAATAACATATAGGAGAAACAGAAATCTTGTTAATCTCCTACTGCACAGCCACTTTTCTTTTCTATAACATGATCTCCAATATGGCTTTATCCAAACAGACCAACAGCTACCAACAGTTATCTCTTATGGTTAATAGGTCTGTTTATAGGCTGTTAGATATTGTATACCTCTGTCTTTAGGATAGCTACACACTTAATATATGCCGCATTATACTATTCTGGTTGCATATATTAACTGATACCTGCTGAATATATATCCTGTCTGTATATTTTTATTGATACATCTGCATACTATAGGGAAGGCTAAAACCCCTCAATATGTTCCCTGATGAACCCAGTGTAATTTCCTGGGGAAACGCGTAGGAACTGTATTTTTAGTGGAACGTATCTGACTTTTGTACATATATTTGGGTTTGTGTTCTTATCAAAATAGGGTGTTTTTTATTTTCTTCTTGCACCTAGCAGTAGGAAGGGGCGACCACCATGGTTAGGGCCACCCTGTTAGGGAGGTGGGCCACCCCATAAGGTAGAGAGAGTTGTTAGCTGCCTAGTGTAGATGTGCACTCCCCCCCCCCCCCACACACACACACACACACACCTCCTACTACACAAACCAGGTGTGAATACTCCTGCAGCTAGGTCATTGTTTTGGTTAGATTCTTTAGTATTTTCATTGTTTGATACTTTTACAGAGTACATTTTAGGTAATTTAGGGAACAAGTAAGAGATCGCAGGGGGTCTGACCTCTGTACCCCCCAGGCAATCTCCAGATTTTATTGTGACTATTCATTCTCTATAGAGCCGTCGGGGAGAGGCGAGTACACCATTTGGCTCTTTCCGTGTTCTGGCCAAGTAAGTAATCTGTTTGTTCTTTTTCCACTGGGGGTCAGCACTGCATCTGCATTTCTTTTCATCATAATTTTAGTCCATTTGTTTTCTGATTCTTTTACAATTTGTTTTGGATAACTTTACCTATTACAATTTCGTATAAACATCTGATGGCTTTCCCTATGTAAAAATAGCCACATAGACACAATATGACAGACAACCAACCTAGTTTTTCAGGTAATGAAGTGTTACTACATGTTCAGTTTTAAGAACCTGATATGCAAATTATATGTACAAAGAACACAATAGCAAAAAAGGTAATTTAATTTAATGTTAAGATCATGCCCAGGACACCACTCCTTGTCTTCTGTAAAAAGTGATAGGGTTGCACTTTCTAGACAAGATTTCACATAGAAGAAAGAAAGAGTGTATAGAATGAGGCAGGCAATCCCCTAAAGGGAAACGCCAGCGATTTTTATTTTTTTTTCTTTCAAATCAACTGGTGTCAGAAAATGCCAGTGATTTGTAATTTACTTGTATTAAAACTCTGCAAAAAGTTTATATGTGCTCTCCATGTCTGCGTGGGTTTCCTCCGGGTACTCGGGTTTCCTCTCACAGCTAAAATATACAGATAGGCAGATTTAGATTGTGAGCCCTAATGGGGACAGGGAGCAAAATTGATAAACTATGTAAAGTGCTGCGGAATCAGTTGGCGCTATACAAATAAAAGCATTATTATTATTTAAAAAAAACTTCAAGTCTTCCAGTACTTATCAGCTGCTGTATGTCATAGAAATAGATACTATATGTAGGACAGTATTAAAAGTAAATTACAAATCTCTGGCACTTTCTGACATTAGTTGATTTGAAAGAAAAAAAAATAGCTGGAGTTGCCCTTTAAGGTTGTCATACATGTTAAACAGATGTCACCTAAATATTAGGTCCATAGCTGTTGCTAGAACAGGCTTTCTTTCCTTACATATAACAACCATTACAATCGGTTGTTCATGTTCTTTGTATAGAAAGATTAGGATGGGTTTACTTAAAAACACTCTAGAAAAGTTTGAGAAACATTGGTGGTGGGGGTGGATTGATTACTCTGGTATGTCTCAAAGTGTAAGGGTACTATTACACCAAGTGATTTTTTTGATGACTAACGATAAACGATCTCAAGCGACCGCTATGGAAAACGACCTGAAATTGTTTGCCCAATTACACGGAACGATGATCATTACTTATGATCGTTCTTGCGTACGTTTTGTTGTTGCTATTGCGTACGTTTCAGCTATGACTTCTTATTACACCAAATGATGTGCGAACGATCAAACGATAAAAATAGGTCCGAATTCTATCAAACGATAGAATGTTGGCATATTCCAATGTTGGGAACCCTATGGTTTTCATTGTCTTTGTTCCTTGTATGTTTATATAAAAAAAAACTCTTTAATGGTGCGTTCACACCTACAGGATCTGCAGCTGATTTTCTGCAGCAGATTTCATTTAAATAACTGAACACAGCATCAAATCTGCTGCAGATCTGCTGCAGATCCTGTAGGTGTGAACGCACCCTAAGAGAGTTAAAGTAGTATAAGCTGTTACCGGACAGATCTGGCAGTGGCTTATCTCTTGGAAAACAATCTGGTCAGTCAGTTAAAGTCCAAAATGCTCAACTCTTCTCTCCCTCATGTATATGTTGGGGTTTAATCGGGAGGCACACAGACAATTTGCTGGTCCCGCTGTAACCCTGACGACATCTTTTGGCTATGTTTACATGGTGTAAAATAAAAGCTAAAAAATACTTGTGTACATGCTCTTTAAGGTTTTTTTTACACGTGTATTTTAGAGGTGCTCTTTTTATTTGCATGACTTTTTAGGTTTTTATTAAAATGCAATCATGCAGAAAGTAAAATTGTTAAAAGGGTACTCTGGGCACTTTTTTATATATTGCTTGGGTTACAGAGAAAATAATAAAAAAAAACATCTTCTCCTAACATCTTTGGGTCCCCAGAGGCACACTCTGGCAGCTACTTCTGTGATGAACTTGTCTCTACAATGACAGCCTTTTCAGCCAATCATTGACTGAAGCGGGACAACGTCGTGGTCAGTGATGGGCTGAGAAAGCTGTCACTGTCGAGATGAGACCATTTTGAAAGTAGTAGCCAGAGCATTCAAAGGAAATCTTTCGTGTAACAGTGTCAGCACTTTGGAACGTGAATTACAGCTGATAACTTCACTTTAACCCCTTAAGGTCAAAAGCAATTTTCGTTTTTGCGCTTTTGCTTTTTCCATTTTATGTCCATAGCACTTGCATTTTTTCACCTAGAGACTTATTTGAGCGCTTATTTTTTGTGAAACCAATTGTACTTTGCAATGACAGGCATTATTTTTCCATAAAATATGCTGCGAAATATATGTTCCTTAAAATCGCTCCATTCCCAGGCTTATAACACTTTTATCCTTTGGTCTATGGGGCTGTGTCAGGTGGCATTTTTAACGCCATGATGTTTACTTTCTATCGGTACCTTGATTGCGCATATACGACTTTTTGATCACTTTTTATTAAATTTTGTCTGGATTTGATGCAACCAAAAATGCGCAATTTTGCACTTTGGAATTTTTTGGCGCTGACGCCGTTTACTGTGCAAGATCAGGAATGTGATTAATTAATAGTTCGGGCGATTACGTGGGTGGCGATACCAAATATGTTTATTTATTTGTTTATTTAATAATTTATATTTATAAAATGGGAAAAGGGGGGTGATTTGGACTTTTATTAGGGGAGGGGATTTTTTATTAATAAAAACACTTTTTTACTTTTTTTTTACATAAACTAGAAGCCCCCCTGGGGGACTTGTATATACAAAGCACTGATCTCTCATAGAGATCAATGCTGTGTATATACACAGCAAAGATCCATCCGATCGGTCATAGATTGCTTTGGCCTGCTCCAGGCCATAGCAATCTATTGCCAAGCCGGAATCAGCGTCATTCCGACGCTGAGGCCCGGCACGGGCAGAAGAACGGATCTCCCTCCCGCGATCGCATCGCAGGGGGGAAATCCGTGCCACTAGACACCAGGGATGTTGTGCATAAAGCACTTCAATGCAGCTGTCAGGTTTGACAGCTGCATTGAAGTGCTTAATTAGCTGACGTGGCAACGGGACCCGCGCCGGCTAATAGAGGCACTGCTCCCCGCTCTGAACACCCCGCTCTGAAAACCCCCCGCTGCACCATGACGTACCAGGTACGTCATGGGTCGCTAAGGGGTTAAGGCTGTATTTTTGAATCTGATCTGTTTCAATAGATTGGACTGGACTATTTTCTTTTTTCATTTCCCTAATATTAGCTATAGCAAACTCTGAAACATATTTCTTGTATTCACTGTACCATATATATATAGCTACAATACTGTGTAACCGAACAAATGGATGTACGGGTGCCTCCCTGCTTGTTCCCCTGATCGGTGGAGGTATCAAAAATTAGACCCCTACCGTTCAAAACTTTTTACATATTACTGTGACATGTCAAAAGTTTTTCTTTATGACAAAAAAGCTTTAAGGCCCATACATGTAATAAAAGTAGAAATTTCCGTTACTTCTCAGAAAAACAAATTTTCTTCATAAAGTGTACTTAATTTAAGAAAGAATTGTGAAATATTTACTTCAGCGAGTTTTATATATCCATGATGTAAGGTGCACTTTGACTATGTGTTCTGGAACAACTGCCATGCATCGGTCTCGTGAACAGCCCAGATGGTTGCAAGGGTACAAAGAGAGAAATCACGTTTATCAGTCATTTACCTTATTACAATGCGTGTGACCTTTTAGAAGGTATCACCTAGTAGGCACTAGGCCTAAACCTCAGAAATTGATTCCCTGTTGTGGCGCTGCTGGTAAATGATAAACACGAAACCTTTTAAAGATTATACAAATACACAAACAGGTAAGGGATTTGAACTGAACTAGATACATTTTGCCAATGCAGATGATGTTAAAGGAGAAGTCTGGCGGTGGGGTGGGGGGGTGACATAATAATTTCGGGCAGGGGGTGGGGGGGAACATAATAAAGAACATATATTTAGTTTACCTGTCACTTCTGGCCCCCCCGCCAACAGTCTTCATATCTCCCTTTCTGCTACATCCCGACCTGGCTGCCGGATGTCTCCCTTAGCCAGTCAGTAACTGGTGAAGGACACCGCTGCAGTCACTGATTGGCTGAGCAGACTAAATACCACTCTTTTATGACTTTTCAGTAGTAATGTACCCCAAAGTTGGGAGAAAATTACATCCAGCAGAATATGGGAGCCCGGTGATGCGGTGCAGTGCAGTGCAGACGCAGGGTCCAGCAAGCATGCTTTCTTTATTATGTTCCCCACCCCCTGCCCGAAAATAATTCCCCCCACCACCAGACTTCTCCTTTTAATCAAAAAAGCTTTTCCGTGAAAATAACTAGTCTTTGCTAGACTTATGTAAGTCTGCTCTAGGTATGACGCCTTGTCTATTTGACGTTCTTGCTGCGCTCCCCAGTTAACCCCATAGGCACACATAAAATAAATAGGCGCACATAAAATAAATAAATACGTTAAATAAATAAATTAATTAATTAAATAAATAAATAAATAAATATTAATAAATAAATGTACACATTCCCTATCCCACTTTATAAATGATCCCCTATAAATAAAATACACATATTTGGTATCGCTGCATCCATAATGACCCCCCCTATTAACCCGTTACATTGATTATCCCGCCCGATTAACACTGAAAAAAAAAAAACTAACCCAAAGGAAATTATTTTGTTAATCCCACCCCCTAAAAAATATAGAAAAAAGTTAAGTTAAAGACTGGACCTGGGGGAGGCTGTGGATGTTGTGTATCTGGACTTTTCAAAGGCATTTGATTCTGTGCCGCATGAAAGGTTGGTCTACAAAATGAGGATGCTGGGACTTGGGGAAAACGTATGCAAATGGCTAAGTAACTGGTTGTTTGATAGAAAACAGAGGGTGGTCATTGATGGAACATATTCAGATTGGGTTTTAGTTACTAGTGGGGTACCACAGGGGTCAGTGTTGGGTCCACTTCTTTTTAATATTTTTATTAATGATCTTGTAGAGGGGCTACAGAGTAGAATCTCCATTTTTGCAGATACTAAACTGGGTACAGTAATCAGCACAGAGGAGGAGGATATCATATTACAGAGGGATTTGGAGAAGCTTAGAGGCTTGAGCGGTGAAATAGCAAATGAACTTTAATGTGGATAAATGTAAGGTTATGCACTTGGGACGTAGAAATAATAAGTACAGTTATGTGCTAAATAATAAAACACTGGGTAAAACTACTTCCGAAAAAGACCTGGGGGTATTGGTGGACAGTAAACTCAACTTTAGTGATCAGTGCCAGGCAGCACCTGCCAAGGCTAATAAAATAATGGGATGCATCAAAAGAGGTATAGATGCTAAAGATGAGAACATAGTTTTGCCTCTTTATAAATCACTGGTCAGACCACACATGGAATACTGTGTACAGTTTTGGGCACCGGTATATAAGAAGGACACAGCTGAAATGGAGCGGGTGTAGAGGAGGGCCACAAAGGTCATTAAGGGAATGGGTGGGTTACAGTACCAGGACAGGTTATCACGCTTGGGGTTATTTACACTAGAGAATAGACGTCTTACTGCCGATCTGATCACAATGTACAAATATATGAATGGACAGTACAGAGATCTTTGTAGTGGTCTTTTTACTCCTAGGTCTATAACCATGACAAGGGGGCATCCTCTACGTCTAGAGGAAAGAAGATTTTATCATCAGCATCGACGCGGGTTCTTTACAGCGGTAAGACTGTGGAACTCTGCCACATGATGTTGTCATGGCCGATTGAACCTGATGGACTCTTGTCTTCTTTCAACCTTATTTACTATGTTACTATTTTACTATGACACATGTACCCAAAAGGTGTACTGCTAAAAACGTCAGCTTATGCCGCAAAAAAAAATAAATCTCTCACATAACTCCATTGGTGAAAAAATAAAATGATCAGGGTGTCACATGTCCCCCAGAATGGTGCAAATTGAAACGTCAACTTGTCTTACACAAATACCGTATTTTCCGGCGTATAAGATGAGTGTATAAGACTACCTCCAATTTTTCCAATTAAAATATATAGAGTTTGTAAAATACTCGCCGTTTAAGACTACCCCTCTTCCAACGCACACCAAATCCAAATAAAAATTTATGAAAAACATCAGACAGTAGCGAGAGCTGAGAGGCAGAGAAGGAGGTACAGTAATACTGGTAGGATAAAAGGGAGCTCAAAAGTGGCTGTGGCCGTATGCAGCAACTGAATGAAGAGCAGAGCATGCTGCAGGCATCCGGGGTATGGAAAAAACTGATGCGGTAGAGTGGTGCTGTGCCCAGAAAAACACCCCTTTCACCCGTCTGGCCCACTTTTGTATCCTACCGCTATTACTGTACCTCTCTCTCTGCCTTTCAGATCTCTCACATGTGCACCTGCGCCGCTTCATTGCAGTCTTCATCAGTGAGATCTGAGAGGCAGAGAAGGAGTAACAGTAATACTGGTAGGATACAAAGATGGGCCAGACGGGTGAAAGAGATGTGTTTTTTCTGGGTACAGCGCTGCCCTAAAGTATCTCTCTTTTTTCCATACCCAGGACACCTGCAGCTTGCTCTGCCCTTATACGGTTGCCGCATACAGAAGGGAAGCAGCTGTTTTTGTGCTCCCCCCACCGTATGTGGCATCTGCAGATTCTCCAGTCCAGTTCCAAAGTTTTTCAATACCTGCCCTATAAGAGAACACCCAGCGTATCAGACTACCACTGACTTTTGAGAACATTTTCCTGGATTAAAAAGTAGTCATATGCAGGAAAAGCCCCATCTATATCATGCATTTCCTATGGGGCCACCCACCGCTTCAGAGCAATGTACTCAGATATGTTTAACCATTCATTGCAGGCAATTGTGTCATTTTAAGATTCAGTGGGGGATCCTGACGGTCAGACCTCCAGTGATCAGTCTGTAGTTTGGGCAGGGCATGACAAGCTCATGTTGGAATACCCGTTTAAGCTATCCTTAAAGGGGTGATAAATAAGGCCCAAGACCAATCATTGTAAGGGGGTTGGAAAATAAAAACTGTTTCTTGCATTAATGATTGTCTGTTGCAGGCAAAAATCTTTCTCTCTCTGTACCTAGCAATAAAACTGCCAATGATGTCTATGAACAAATTTTCATGCACACATACAAGATGTGTTTTAGGGTACAAACCCACTTGACGTATTTGCTGCGTGAATCAGTCTTAAAAATAAGCAGGCAAAACGCAGGTTGGCTTTATACAACTGTTCTGCTTTAAAATACGCAATTGCGTATTTTTGAAGCGTGAAGCTACATGTGTTTTTCGCACAGGTTGTTAACAACTGATGCTTTGCTAACAACAAGCTTCACGTTACAAAAATACGCAATTGCGTATTTTAACGCAGAACAATCGTATAAAGCCAACCTGCGTTTTGCCTGCTTATTTTTAAGACTGATTCACGCAGCAAATACGTCAAGTGGGTTTGTACCCTTAGAGACATTTAGTCCCCTTCCTCAGGTCATTCTTGAAATCTTTCGCCAAGGTCATTTGGGTCTGTTCTTTTGTCCTGGTTTGCTACAGTGACCATATAGTGGTAAATACTGATACATAGGCTCTGCAGACTGTAATAATTACAGTTACATCCAGTTACTCACAGGGGGTGTCTTCTCTCATTGGTGTCAGTCTTTTTTTCCTTCTCCATCCAGCCCAGAACACCCAATAATTAGATCCAATGGTTATGGGTTTTTTATGTTTTAAGCAGTTAAAAACCATAAAAAACGCGATTTAGACAATGTTTCTAAAGTAAAAGAGATCCATGTGGCCAAGACCACGCTCCCATTTCTTCCTCAGTAGTCATGTGCTGTTACCAGGATTATTGGCCATACGCATGTCTGGCTTCCGGTACATGTGGTGACTTGTGGGAATGTGGGAATGCGGCCTAAGACTGATCAGATATCAATATGATGTTCAGAAACCAGAAATTCATGATGCTAATTGGTGAGTGTAGATGGGGCGTCTTAAGGTGTAGTGCCTAGGGCAGCAGCAGCTGTTAATACGGCCCTGATGTGATGCATGCAAATTGTCCCTCTTGGAAATCTCCTTACTGGACCATCTGCTGGAATCATGACTAACATCCCCATGACCTTTAGCCTTACACCATTGCCTTAGTCATAAAATAAACTCTGAGAGGTGACATGCCTTGTTATTCTGATTACAGACCGACAGAACCTTTGAAAATGTAACTGAGCCTGTTATTTTGTCCAGCTCCAGGCTGAGACTTTGAAATTCCCTTTTTACCAAATTGACATCTTGTCATTTGTGCAAGATTAACTACCAGGTCAAGTTCAATATGAATACTAGCAGCCTTCACAGTCTTGTCTACAGCACTAGGCACAGGACAGCTCATTCTCTCTGGGCCACCCTGTGTGTATCTGGGGAGGCTGGTGCCCCCCACTCAGCATTTTACCATCGTCAGTTTCCCCCCTGCCCACCTCTTTCTGTGCTCCTGAGCAACCAATCAGATTCTAGCTTTCATTTTTAAAAGGTCTCTAAAAACTCAAAGCTGGAATCTGATTGGTTGGGTCACTGCTCCTTTGCTCAAGTTTTGGTAATTATCCTACTATATCTGTAAATTCAACTATTTCTCCTACTCACAAAAGCCCTCATCAGCAGGTCTTTTAGAAGTTGATTTGTAGATTTCCATGTTCTTTAGGGTATATTCACACGGGTGGGTGTATGGGAACCGCCAGGACCTGCCGGGCTCGCAGCGAGAATCTCGCTGCGAGCCCGGCAGGTCCTGGCGGTTCCCATACACTACATACTTGCTGCGGTCTAAACGACCGCAGCGACTATGTAATTCTGCCGCCCTTAACCCCTTCTGCTCCCGCCCGGCTCCCCCGCTGTAAGCATACATTACCTGTCCTTGCTGCACGGGGTCCCGGCGTCCTGCTCTCCCGTCCGGCCAATTAGTGTGTTGCCCAGCCGCAGCCACTGATTGGCCGGACGGGAGAGCAGGACGCCGGGACCCCGTGCAGCAAGGACAGGTAATGTATGCTTACAGCGGGGGAGCCGGCCGGGAGCAGAAGGGGTTAAGGGCGGCAGAATTACATACTTGCTGCGGTCGTTTAGACCGCAGCAAGTATGTAGTGTATGGGAACTGCCAGGACCTGCCAGGCTCGCAGCGAGAATCTCGCTGCGAGCCCGTTCGTGTGAATATACCCTATATGAGCAAATCACAGAGCAAATATAATTAAATCAATTCTGAATTGCAAAATCCTTCAGTGCAGAATAGACCAGCAATAGCCAAATGGAAAAAAACAGTGCACAGTGCATACTAATAAGTATTAATGAACTTCAATAAATATTCTGCAAAGCTTTAGTATATATATATATATATATATACTATCCATACTATATTTAACCCCTCTTTTTCCTCCTCGCCTTCTAAGAACTATAACTTTTATTTTCTACAGGGCTATGTGAGGGCTTATTTTTTCAGGAACAGGTGTACTTTCTAATGGCACCTTTCAATCTACCATAAAATGAATGTGGAAACCCCGAGAAAAATGCAATTTTGCAAATTTTGGGGGGCTTCTGAGTTTACATAATGCACTTTACGTAATGCACATTACCTTACTATTCGATCAAATATCTATTCGATCAAACAGTATTCGCTCATCACTAATGTTTATATAGCTTTTCTAATGTTATACTATTGTTATTAACAGTAAAACTTTTTTTTGCAAATAATGATTACAATGGCCCTATTGTGACTCTTATAGCGCTTTTATTTTTTTTACCTACAGGGCTTTTTTTGCGTCATGATCTCTAGTTTTTATTACTATCACATTTGTGTAGATGGGACGTATTGATCACTTTTTATTAATTTTTTTATATATATAAAATGTAATAAAAATTCAAAATTCTTTTTTTACAGGTTTTTGTTCACCCTTTCACTGTTACGACGCTACGACATATAATACATTAATTCATTTTATTACTTATGTGTGTTTTATTTATAAAATGTGGTGGTGGGTGGGTGATTTAGACTTTTATTGGAGGAGGGGCTATGGCACATTTATGAAAACATTTATTTATTTACACTTTTTTAGTCCCCCTATGGGACTTTTACATATATACATTGGATTCCATACACTGATCACTGCTGTACCGTAGCATAGCAGGGATCAGTGTTATCGACAATCTTCTGATAGAGCCTGTCTGTGGCAGACTATCAGAAGACAGAAGCTCAGACTGCACGGAGGTAAGCAGTAGACCTCCGGCAGTCAGGCAGTGCCATCGGGATCCCCGCAGACATGCTGTGGGGTCCCGATCGGTATGTGACAGGAGCTGCTCCTGTCTTTTACACGTAAATGCCGCACCACGTTTAAGGGGTTAATGGCGGACAGCCACCCGATCCTGAGCTTGTTTCATAGCCCGGTACCCTGGCGGGGCATACATTTATGTCCTCTGTCCTATACATAAAAATATATTTCTGCAGTACTGTGCAAAATTTTTAGGTTTTTAAGCGGACGACCAACGACGATTTGAGAACATGTTGAAAGATCATGATGAATGATTTCTCGCTCATCGCTTGATCATTTGCTGTGTTTACACAAGCCGATTATCGCTCAAGTACAATCATTATCGTGAAAATTAGAACGATAATCGTTTCATGTAAAGCACTATATGATAAACCAATTATACCAAACAGGTGATAATGATTATCATTTTTAAATGGGAGTTGAACCACAGCCATTAACTGAAACAGAAACAGCCTTGTAGGAGACTTAAGGCTGGGTTCACACACAGTATATTTCAGTCAGTATTATGGTCCTCATACTGCAACCTCAACGAGGACTGGATTGAAAACACAGAAAGGATCTGTTCACACAATGGTGAAATTGAGTGGATGGCCGCAATATAACGGTAAATAACTGCCATTATTTCAATACAACAGCCGTTGTTCTAAAATATGAGGACCACAATACTGACTGAAATATACGTAGTATGAACCCAGCCTAAAACTGGAACAACCAAACTCTGCTACAAAGGGGAGGTTGTGGAAGGCATTGTTACCCCAATCTGTAGTAGGGAACCTGGTGAAAAACAACACAAAACAAATTATAAAAAAAATAAACAAAACAAATGTTATATTTGCTTATCCTTAGTCCAGGATAGATTGTCCTTAGGGATCCTTGGGCTAGAGCAGTAAACTTGTGACGTTAAAGGGGTTTTCTCTATATCCCTTCCACCACACTTTCTCAACCATAATCCCTCCCACATAGAGAGAGGGGGATAGAGTTGGCTGAATTCCTGGCTAGAGCATACTGCACACAGAACCAAGAAGTTTGTTACAGTATGTACACTAGACAGGACACTGTGCTGAAGACAAAAAAAGCTGTTTCATTAAAAGCAGAAGAAAATCATGAAAGATCTCATAAAGGTAATCCACATGCGTAAGATTTCATTTTGGATTTAGAAACAGATTTTCATCGACAACTGCAGTGAAGAACATGTTATTTTTGGCTGAAAGCTTTGATCAGTTGTGGTCTGTTCAAGCTTTGATTAGTTGTGGTCTGTTCAAACCCTGAACAATCATAAGATTGACCTGGATGGCTTCAAAATGTAAGTCTATGGGGCTGTCCAGGTCTCAGACACAGAGCAGGGAAAGGAGTACAAGGCAGCTCACTGCGTTCTACTGATCAATTTGTTTGAACACTCTGACCTCAACAATTAAAAACTTTTGACATGTCCCTAGGACATGTCAAAACTTTTTTGTTTAATGACACTTTATGCATTTGGTAAAATTCCAGTGCAGTTTCTGTACCTAAAATTATGCAACATCTACACTATGTGTGAAGACAACTCAAGGCCAATTTCACCCATTGAAAGTTAACCATGGGTCTAATAACCCAGGCTGACATCATCATAGATCCCTATTATGATGTTATGTTATATTAGTTCAGGGTGACCCAGGCCAGTCTGGGAGGGTAATTCCTTAAGTTCACGGGACAAATCGGTGAGGTAAGTACTAGAGATAAGCGGATTCGATCAGCTATTCAATCGAATAGTACACTATTTGAGGTTTTCGACTGTGGTCGAATATTCGAAATTCGAAAAATTCGATTCAGCCTTCCACATCCCCTTTTTTCCAGCCAATAAACATGCAGGGGGGAGGGACAGGCACTAGGAATAGGCAGGATGTAAAAAAGAAACTCTAACTGTGATTGGCTGGCTAAACCATGTGACTTCCTGAATACAAGAATAGTCATTTCAGTTTGGTGTCACTTGCTGTTTGGAGCTAGAGAAGGACAGACTATACTAGGGAGAGAGAGCTTTTAGGTAAAGTTAGGTAGGAAGGGACCCCCAAAAGCCCTTGTTAGGGCTAAAACTATATATAAAAAAAGAGGTTTTAAAGATGTTGTGAGATAGGCAGTGTGTATAAGCTGTTGTGAGACAGGCCGTGTATACACACAGCTGTTGTGAGACAGGCAGTGGGTATACACTGTATTATAAGCTGTTGTGAGACAGGCAGTGTGTATACACAGTGTGTATACCCACTGATAGTGTATACAGCTGTATACTATGTGTGTGGGATAATAACTGTTATTTTGCTACTACTGATTTGCACAGTCTGCATCCAGTGAAGGCGTTGACCAGCCTTTTATTTCTATTGTTGTAAAAACAATTCTATATCCGGTATACAGCTGTATACTGTAATTGTGGGATAATACCTTTTATCTTGCTACTACAGATTTGTGCAGTCTGCGTCCAGTGAAGGCACTGACCAGTTCTTTATTTCTGTTGCTGTAAAAACAATTCTATATCTAGTATACGGCTGTATACTGTAATTGTGGGATAATACCTTTTATCTTGCTACTACAGATTTGCGAAGTCTGCATCCAGTGAAGGCGCTGACCAGCCCTTTATTTCTATTGTTGTAAAAACAATTCTATATCTGGTATATGTCTCCTCGTTCATTCCAGTAGAGGAGAGGACCACCAGACTACTTGAGTACCAGAGAGAACTGCTGCAGAATATGATGGAGATATTCCCACCTTTCATTGCTGGTGGCAGAGAAGAGAGTTCCTCCCAAAGCCAGACAACATCCATCAGGTCCACGGCCGCCAGGGGAACACTCGTTCATGGCAGCCCTTGCCAAAGTATCATCACTGCAGGGCCTAGTAAGAACAGGAGGGAGAAGTATCGGCGGATGTTGCGGAAGTACCTGGCCGACCTCAACCCTGTCCTCCCTGATCCCTCGGCGCGCTACACGTATTGGGTCTCCAAGTTGGACACGTGTCTCGAACTCTCATTATACGCCTTGGAGGTGCTGGCCTGCCTTGACGCCGGCGTTCTGTCTGAAAGAGTCTTTAGCGCAGCTGGGGGCATCATCACAGATAAGCAAGGCCGCCTGTCAACTGACAGTGCTGACCAGCTGATGCTCATCAAAATTAATGCCCAGTGGATAGACTCAGACTTTGCTACTCCACCAGTTGAAAGTGAAGTTGCATGTTTCAGCTCTAGGTCATTTCCTCCTCCTCCTCCTCCTCCTCTACTACCATAGAAATGGTCCATTTAAAAAAAAAATATCTAGGCTCACCTGAGGGGCCATTTTCACAATTTTTTTAAGGGCTCACCTCATGGGCCTAATTTCATAGGCCTCTATACAATTTTTTTGAGAGCTCACCTCATGGGACTAAGTTCATAGGCCTCTATATAATTTTTTTGAGAGCTCAGCTCATGGGACTAAGTTCATAGGCCTCTATACAATTTTTTTGAGGGCTCACCTCATGGGCCAAAGTTCATAGGCCTCTATACAATGTTTTTGAGGGCTCACTTCATAGGCCTCTATACAATTTTTTTGAGGGCCTTAAGCTAATTTTTTAAGGGCTAACCTCATGGGCCTCAAGCTAATTTTTCAAGGGCTCACTTCATGGGCCTTGTGAGAAGATACTATTTGTCATTTTAAAGGACAGATACGTGTCACCAAGGTGCCTGGCGTTGCTGAAGTGAAGCGGTAGCTTTAGACAGTAACTGTAGGTTATTGACACTTTTATTAAATGCATAAGCTGTTTCCACAGCTGATCCGGGTCCGACATTACTGGAGCAGTCAAAGCGACTGGTGGGACGACTGCTCCCACGTATTCCAGGCTTTTCCATTGCCTCAAAAAATAAAAGGACTGCTTTTTGGCTAAACAGCATGGGGAGAGAGACTCTTGCTGTTTAAAGTAATCCCCACACCAACTTTGCTTTTTGTGATTTAAATGGCTGAATGATAAATTTTCTTTTGCTCAATATTTGGCTTTCTGTCCTCGCTAATGTAGCGGAAATAAGTTGTCCGAGTATTTTTTCCATTATACAAAGCAGTTATATTGTCTTTGGAGTCTATAGTTGATAGTCTGTGATAGTGGCGTAATACTGAAAGTGGATATATATGCAATATATTCATGTGTGCAATTCACATCACTGGCTGGACAATATATAACTCTGCAAACAATTGTATTTCACACGTGTACTGAATAAACAAGAAACAAACATACGGTAATATTACACACCACCTAATACGTATGCAAGTACTGCTAGACCAAAAGGTACACTTGTACTTTACGTTCATGTACCCAGGCATGCTTCCCCTGCTGGCCAATATGCATTCCAGAGTTGTTGGCATCATTTCCTGAGGTGTCATTGTGCACTTGGGGACCTCCTAGTGGTCGAATCTTGATTTCCAGGTCCCAAGGATTTTTCTCCCATAGACTATAATAGAATTCAATATTTCACTATTTGCTCAGCTCTAGTAAGTACGGTTGTTGTTTTTTTTTTTTTGTTTTTTTAAAAAACAATCTGCCCTATCTGCCCTTTCTATTTGTATATTATTGGACAACTGCTTAAAGTACTTGTAAATTAAATGATCGAACCATGTTGCTGTAATATGCATTTTTTTACAGATGAAGAGCATTCATATCCTTACACACTATAGAATTATCTGTATGTGAGACTCTCCCAGCTACAGCATTATTCTGACTATGTCCTGTTCTTGCTGGTTGCTCATGATAAGGTGAGATAACAAGAACAAGGTGCATATTACATCATACTGATTATTAAAGCAAAAGAACTATAAAAAAAAAAATCGGTGCTTTTAGTTTTCCAGATAATGGATAGCTCTTACCTTACATTAAAATCCCTTATTACAACGATCACATTTGTACAGTATTTTAATGTAGTACATTATACATAAAGCAGCAGTGAGTTGAGGAATCTTGGTGACAGCCTGTCAATCCTGACTCAGCATCCAGTGTAAATAGTAAATGTAAATAGAAAATCTGAAAACTCTTTATTCACCAATATATAACATTTCAACGTAGCTCTCTGGGGCCTTAAACACTAAGCAGCTATAACACTATATTAAAGGGGTAGTGCGGCGGTAAAAAATTATTCACAGAATAACACACATTACAAAGTTATACAACTTTGTAATGTATGTTATGTCTGTGAATGGCCCCCTTCCCCGCGTCATCAGCCGCTGAGCCGCGATTGGCCGAGCACAGTTATGCTCAGCCAATCGCGGCTGAGCAGCTGATGGCGCGGCCGGCACTCGGGAAGATCGGAGGTGTTCGGGCCGGCCGGCCAAAGATGACGTTTGGCACAAGATGGCGGACGCGTGTCGGCACGGATCAGGTATGTATAATGCACTACACTTCCGGGTACACGGGTGGGGGGGGGTGGGACACGGGGAAGGGGGCCATTCACAGACATAACATACATTACAAAGTTGTATAACTTTGTAATGTGTGTTATTCTGTGAATAATTTTTTACCGCCACACTACCCCTTTAATATAGACTATATTGTTACAGTGATGTGGTATGATTAGACAGCATGTGAACAGTCATGTGTCGATGGTGATGTGTTGGAAGCAGGAAAAATAAGCAAGTCTATGCATCCCAGTCACTTTGACACTGACTAAGGCCAAGTTGTGATAGACCTAAATGACTCCAAAACAGGAGATATTGTGGGTAGGTCCCACTGTGTAATGGTTAGTACTTGGGACCTACCAAAAGTGGTCCAGGGAAACATAATCAGTGAACTGGTGACAGGGTCATGTACGCCCAGGTCACATTGCTGAAATAGACAACTCAAACGTTATAGTGCCTTTACAAATCAGGGGTACCCGGCTATTCCACAATTGGTACTACAAACACAAGGGGCCAAGAGCCCAGACAAGCCGGGATATCCCCGAAAAACTAATAAAATGTAACTTTTATTATAATATAATATAAATAATAAATTTGTAAAGTGAGAATGTCCACATTTACCCTACACCTGAAGACGCTCCGTTTAGGAGTGAAACTAGTTGTGGAGGCGGTGATTAGATTTTAAAGTTCTACTACCACAGTCATATTGGTCTGGTTAGACTGCAGCTAAGTCAGACTTTAACTAGTACCACTGTCATTGGACTTTTATAATTATAGGGATTGACTGTAGAGTAGTGTTTTTAACTCACATTCTCACTTTACAAATTGCTGAAATAGGAAGCAAAAGAAAGCTGTCTTGTCTGATACCGCAGAAAAGCTACTGTGCACAAACTGCTTATAAAGTCGTCAGCATTAACAAACATATATAATTATAACTACTAGTGAAGAGTGGGAGTCCCCAGTAAAGTCAAAGTTCTCAGAAAGGTTTAAGAGCCCCTGTTCTGAAAGATATTGGTATGAAGAAAATGTAGTACCCCTTAGAACCACTAGATGGACACGTGAATAAGAATTTGTTGTTTCACCAATTTTTTTGTACTATTTAACTTGCACACTATATTCCGATAGGCATCAGTCGTATGCAGTACATTACATTGAATACCATACAATATGGATTGCATTTATTGAAAAAACAACAACAAAAAAAACCAATGTCCTCCAATACCTCACACATAAAACACATAGGGGGAGATTTATCAAACTGGTGTAAAGTAGAATTGGCTCAGTTGCCCTTAGCAACCAATCAGATTCCACTTTAAATTGCTCACAGATTCTTTGAAAAATGAAAGGTGGAATCTGATTGGTTACTAGGGGCAACTAAGACAATTTTATTTTACACTTGATAAATCTCCCCATAGACTTACCTGGTGATGCACAATAAAGCAGTGGCTTGCCCGGGCTGCCAGAACCAGGTGTGTTGATCACAATTAGCTAACAAATATACATAGAGATGCAGGGTTTTTAACCACAAGCCATGAAGTCTGTTACTAAACAGTGAATTTGAATATATTCAAGCTACTTACATACCATTGCTAAAACACATAATAGAGGTTTAGGGGCTCAGATTACAATGAAGAGTACTCCAGTAGTAAGTACCTCCAAAATATCATTATTTGACTACAATGAAGTAATTCTAAAGAACTATCAGGATTTCCTATTGCTATTACTATTTCAGCTTAGATCCATACAGCCGACATCCCCCAGGGGTGTAGCTAAAGGCTGATGGGCCCTGGTGCAAAATTTTAGCTTGGGGCCCCCCATCTCACCCGATCAGGCAAAGTCCTATCTAACGTTATATCCAATTACTCTAATGTGCCACCATGTTCTAATGCCCTGTCACTGCCTCCACCTCATGTACTGCACTACTGCCCCCTATAATTAATGGACTGTACTGTGTCATTGTCTAATCATTGTATTCCAATCTTTGACTCTCCAGCTGAAAAACTACAACTCTCATCATGAACTGCCAGTTGGATATGATGGGGGTTGTAGTGCTGCAACCTGAAGAGCCAAATGCTGCAAAACTCCCATAATAAACTATCAGCAGGGCACGATGAAGTTTGAACTTTTGCAACCTGGAGAAGTCACCTGATATCACCTGCAGTCCTATGTAACACCACAGATAACACAGTAATATCTGAGTACAGATAATGTAGTAGTCACCTGCAGTCCTATGTAACACCACAGATAACAGTGATATCTCTGAGTACAAATAATGCAGTAGATGTCACCTGCAGTCCTATGTAACACCACAGATAACACAGTGATATCTCTGAGTACAGATAATGTAGTAGATGTCACCTGCAGTCCTATGTAACACCACAGATAACACAGTGATATCTCTGAGTACAGATAATGCAGTAGATGTCACCTGCAGTCCTATGTAACACCACAGATAACACAGTGATATCTCTGAGTACAGATAATGTAGTAGTCACCTGCAGTCCTATGTAACGCCACAGACAACACAGTGATATCTCTGAGTACAGATAATGTAGTAGTCACCTGCAGTCCTAGGTAACGCCACAGACAACACAGTGATATCCCTCTGAGTACAGATAATGTAGTAGTCACCTGCAGTCCTATGTAACAGAACAGATAACACAGTGATATCTCTGAGTACAGATAATGTAGATATAGACCCCCTGTGTAGCCCCCCCCATAGTATAGACCCCCTGTGTAGCCCCCCCACAGTATAGACCCCCTGTGTAGATCCCCCACAGTACAGACCCCCTGTGTAACCCTCTCATAGTATAGACCCCCTGTGTAGCCCCCTCCCATAGTATAGACCCCTTGTGCAGCCCCCCCAATATAGACCCCTTGTGCAGCTCCCCCAAGTATAGACCCCTTGTGCAGCCCCCCCCAGTATAGACCCCTTGTGCAGCCCCCCCCCAGTATAGACCACTTGTGCAGCCCCCCCCCAGTATAGACCCCTTGTGCAGCCCCCCCCAGTATAGACCCCTTGTGCAGCCCCCCCCCCAGGATAGACCCCTTGTGCAGCCCCCCCCCCAGGATAGACCCCTTGTGCAGCCCCCCACCCAGTATAGACCCCTTGTGCAGCCCCCCCCCCAGGATAGACCCCTTGTGCAGCCCCCCACCCAGTATAGACCCCTTGTGCAGCCCCCCCCCCCAGGATAGACCCCTTGTGCAGCCCCCCCCCCCCAGTATAGACCCCTTGTGCAGCCCCCCACCCAGTATAGACCCCTTGTGCAGCCCCCCCCCAGGATAGACCCCTTGTGCAGCCCCCCCCCCCCAGGATAGACCCCTTGTGCAGCCCCCCCCCCAGGATAAACCCCTTGTGCAGCCCCCCCCCCAGGATAGACCCCTTGTGCAGCCCCCCCCCCAGGATAGACCCCTTGTGCAGCCCCCCCCCCCAGGATAGACCCCTTGTGCAGCCGCCCCCCAGGATAGACCCCTTGTGCAGCTCCCCCCCAGGATAGACCCCTTGTGCAGCCCCCCCAGGATAGACCCCTTGTGCAGCCCCCCACCCAGTATAGACCCCTTGTGCAGCCCCCCCCCAGTATAGACCCCTTGTGCAGCCCCCCCAGGATAGACCCCTTGTGCAGCCCCCCCCCCAGTATAGACCCCTTGTGCAGCCCCTCCAGGATAGACCCCTTGTGCAGCCCCCCCCCAGGATAGACCCCTTGTGCAGCCCCCCACATCGCAACATTTATGTAAACAATGAAAAAAAAAAAAAACTAAATAAACTCACCTCACCTGGATCCTTGATCTCCCTCAGGCCTGGCAGCTTCTCTTCAGTTCAGTGAGCTTCCCGGGATGCCGGCCCTGGCCGGAAGCTCACTGATGCAGGACCGCGGCGCCCGGATTTCTCCTCTCTACTGCACGGCGGCTGACATGTGACGTGATGACGTCACATGTCAGCTGCCGAGGAGGAGAAGTCCCGGCGCCGCGGTCCTGCATCAGTGAGCTTCCGGGATGCCAGGGCCGGCATCCCGGAAGCTCACTGAACTGAAAGAGGTCCGGCGCGGCTATTTAACTGCACGGGGGGCGGGGGGCATATACCCTGCTGCGGCCCCCCCGGATTGGGGGAGCACAGGAGGAAGTGGCAAGGGGGGCCGTGCGGGCCCCCCTAGCGTAGGGGCCCGGTCGCGACCCCTATAGCTACGCCACTGACATCCCCTTAGCATTATATAGCATTATTAAGCCCATGTCTTTACCTTGTGAGCTGTGTGAACACCTCCTTATAGAATGCTTATATTATTACTTTATTTTATTAATTTTGTTATTTTAATCATTGCTGAATCTGAGGTGTACCTAGGATTTCCTTCATTGGGTTCCCCATGATAGCACCTAGCACCCAGAACATGCCCCACCAGCTATTCCATAGCTTTACCCATGCATATACATGGTAAATCAAGGTCTATATAAGCACAGATGGATGACAGCTTTCGCCCAAACCTTTTATGCCACTGATGCTACCCCTTTCCACAGCATGCTTTGTCCAGACGTCTTGCACCAGCAGTACACTGGCATCTCCACAGTGTGCATTTACACATAGAATATCCATAGTTACACCTCAGTCAGGCATACAAAGTAGCCTGGGTAGCCTGCAGACAGTATTGGATGTTGTGAGCAGTGCACCACAATATTCTGCTTTATTTTGTATGAGTATACAAATATTTTAAAGCTACACATGACACATGATCTGCTAGATCAGCGTTCGTTGAATGGGTCTATTACATGGCCTGATAATTGTTTAGCAAGGGTTGCATGGACATCATTAGCAATGTTCATGCAGTCTTTGCCCAAATGGTTAATACTTTACCTGTCCACACTACCAGTCTTCTTCTGGGCTCTGTATGTGCCCCGACCCTGCGCACTGCAGCTTCAGAGTGGCCTGTCAAAGCTAACAGGCCGCTCGGACAATAACTGGCCGCCAATGATTGGCTGAGCGGCCTGATTTTAGGTCAGGGCCTAAAGAAACAATCAGCCTATGATCCTTTCATCGGCTGATCATTGTCTCTATTACCTGAAGCGATAATTGGCTGAATCGGGTGGTTTCAAACGATTATTGTTCCATGTAATAGGGCCCTTATTCTATAGGCTCCTAAGCTGTAAATCCTGTGCTGATTGTATTGTTTTCCTATGGAAATAATTTGATAAGGATACATTCTCTTGGTTTTATGTTTGTTTATTAAACAGTGTAAAGTAATAAAAATAATAATATTATACAAATAAAATATAAAATACAATACAAGTTAGTTGTGCTATATAATCTAGGAGATGCATCAAAAAAGACAGATGAGCACTTAGTAATGACATTCAGTTTTCATAAAGTGACACGGCAGTTGAGTGGAACAGGAGCGTTGTGTAAAACGTCTCTAAAGGCTCCATTTCCTCCTCTCCAGATTGCAGTTTTGGCACTTTTTAAATGTAACAAGAAAAACGGAAAAAACAGGACAGATTCTTATAGTCTCTCTGTCTTCATATATAATGTCGGGTGTTTAATCTTTGGTAGTGTTCATTACATTGATC
This sequence comes from Dendropsophus ebraccatus, assembly GCF_027789765.1. Taxonomy (NCBI): domain Eukaryota; kingdom Metazoa; phylum Chordata; class Amphibia; order Anura; family Hylidae; genus Dendropsophus; species Dendropsophus ebraccatus. The sequence goes on from NC_091458.1 coordinate 63,182,805, forward strand.
ATTTTGCTATTGGAAGAATACCATGCCTCATGCTTTAACCTAACATGAGAAGCTGGGATTTATGTCGCATTATACACAGTCTCAAGTATCAAAATGTCTCAGAGAAAAAGGAAGCGATTGGAAAACGAAAGGCCGCTTTTTCTAGAGAGACAGTTTTTCCATGACTCCCAGTGTGGTGGATATGTACAGTCATAGACAGAATGTATGTAAAAAGAATTATCCAGTCGTCAAGTATTACAAAGCCACATGCTAATCATCAAGACCCCATGTGAGTTTCGGAAGCTTGTTTACTTCTACTTTTTCTGCATGATGCCTAAGAGAGGAGCCAGCTTCTCTCTGTTTTATTTTAGCGGGGAGATCCCTTTAGCTACATCCACATGCTTCCACGATCATATCTGGAATGTCCGTCTTTACAATATTGTTATTTCTATCAAAATAAAGCATGGATAGTGGTCGTCTTTTTGTTGGAACGCAACATGAACTGACTGCTGTCTGGATATTGTTAGCTTTAATGAGATTGAAGACCGTGGTATGGAATGAGGCGGCCATGCCAGGTGCCCCAGCCACGTGCATCGGACAAAGGCCCATGCAATAATTTATCTGGTATCCTTCTGGTTTTATAATCCAGTCATTCCATCCAATGTCCTTAAATTCAACATAATAGTCTTTCCTGCAGCAAAGGTTAGAATTCTGGTCACATTTGAGACTTCTTTTGGAAGCATGGTGGCTTTGATCCCTTACCTTGGCTTGTGCTACTAGAAAGGGTTGGTAGGAATCATTGGTATTGACAATGGCGGGCATGTTCTCGCATCTTTCACAATCAAGTTCTAGTTTTAAACTTTTATGTCCTTCATCAAAGAATGTCTGTAGCATTTGTTTTAATGGAAATGTTTGCCAGCCAGTTCCTCTTGACTCTAGATACTTCTCATTTAATAAGATACGGTCACTTCTGGACTCCTGCACCATATATAATCTGATAGTCAGATTGGCCTGGTTAGTTCTGTTGGACTTGAAGTACACCCAGAGGTGGGCTTGCAGGACATGCACATTTTGTTCGCTATCTCTGGTAAACTGGAACGTCAGAGTTGTGCTGGACTTGTTATTGTTTTCTGTGAAAAAAAAGGAACGTTTATATTTATTCACTTTTTATTTTGTCATTATTGCAATATTATTACAAATAATAGAGGACAGTGCTTCAGCTGAGATTACTTCACATTAAACACTGTGGGGTTGTCAAGATATTTCCTTACAAGAGTCCTATTGAAATCCTATAGAAAAGGGCTCATGCACAGAACCTGCTGGGTGGCATTTAGTTGCCTTGGCAACCCGACCCCCAACAATGTGAGCTGCATCACTCCATGTCAAACCGTGCATAGCTTGGGACATACAATTTACCAACACCAATTAAAAATATATATTATTAGGCATCAGGGGGGGCTGTAAACACACTAAACAAATGACCTATCCCGGTCCAGCACAGAACCACTGCTCCTGAGATTGGTGTTGTGACATCACAGGAAAGAGGAGACCAGTGTAGAACCAGGAGCTGATTGCAGCTGCGCTGGACCGGGATGGGTGAGTATTACATATTGGTTGTTTTTACAACACCTCCTGCTGCTCCAAATGTTTTATATTTTGTACAGACAACCCCTTTAACTTTTGACTATTCTGCTCTTGCTCTCTAAATCCTTTAAAAGTGCAGACATTACTATGTCCATTAGGTGTCACTGCTGTTTGTGTGGCCGTAAAAAATAGCAGGCATCCAATAGAAGTTTAGAAAAACATTATACTGTATTATAATTTCTTTTGAATGGAATATGCTGCATTTTATGTCCCTCTAGCTGTACGGTAACCCATAGACCAGCATAAACTCAGCTTCTACTTTATGATTTGGTGCTTTTATAGTTCAATATGAAACTAGTCACAGGCTCTTCTAGATTTTTAATAGGGTTTACTACAAACTAAAGTCTTCTAACTAGTGTGGAGAGAATAGCACAAAGCAAATAAATCTCCTAGTGCAAACTCATAGTGCAGCCTGACCTGTACAGTACAGTGTTGTGTCTGGACGTTTGGTATGTCATAGTCTGCCTTTTTGTTTGCTACATCCTCTAGCAGATTGGGTTGACAGGTCATTCTTATACCATAGAAGATTAAAGGTGGAATATATTAGAAAATTTGGAGATTTAATAATTTAATATTTGCAGCACTTCTCGGCCTTCATTTATATGCCTGTGTTCATTTAAACCTTATTTGCTTGTTTTTCCTAGGATAATATTGCTTATATTGTATCTCACAGTGTACTTCACTTACTGTTATTTCAGTTTGTACATATATTACTATTACTATTGCTAATACCATTAGATCGGGCCTGTATATAAATTAGAATATCTTTACATAATCTTATATTGCAGCTTCTGCTTAATTTACAAAAAAGTACAAAAGTATCAGCTTCTTACCTGATTCAGCAAAGCTGATGATCTCATAACTTTGTTGTTCAGTCTCATAATTCTCGCTGTTGCTGTCCCAGCTTGGAGACCCAAAAAGACCTTCCATTCTTGGCTTGGTTAGATGCAGTCTACGCAGAGCATTGACCACTGCTGCTCTGGGAATGGGGTGTGTGATGTTTGGTCTCTCCTTTAAATGTAACTTCTGAAGTATCTGTTGCTTGGCCATCTCCATCATGGCATCTTTGTCTTGTACCCCACAGGAAGGGCATTCAGCCTTTCTACCTCCAGTCTGGGTAGATGCTGCCCAAGCTCCTAGCAGGGTAAGCAGATAAAAACAGATACCTTCTTTGTGGGTTCTTGAAGCCATCACAGATAAGTTCTTGAAAAGAGGAAAAAGAAAGTTGGCAGATGTTGACTGTGTGTCTGAAGTCTCTTTCACCAGTACTTTCTTCAGCTCTGCCACAGTTGTGGGTCCTGTACAGCTAGCATCCTGCTTTTATTACAGATCTGGTCCAGCATTAGCTGTCATGTGGCTATTGAGTCTGGGATTAACTCCAAGACACCCCCTGTCAGATGATAGGTCAAAGATGCCGGATCACAGTTCTAGAGCTCCAGGTGGATCCAACAGGTTGATCTTAAGGATAGGCACCCGTCCTGACCTGACTTTTCTTTTATAGGGCAGTCAGTGGTTGAAAAGGTAAACTCATCTGTATTATGAGTTTTTAGATGCTACTTACAGATGTAGAGGTTTTCAGCCCAGATAGAAGGAAGGGTGCAGGAGTCACTGTCAGGATCCCTTCAATGTGTAGCTATTGTAGCAGAACAGGTAATGTTTGAATTCCTCTAAGCCTCTCCCTCGTGTTACACTGCCCTATATACTGCTGCTAGTAATTACACTCTCCTCCTCCTCCCCTTGGTGCTTGGAGCTCTCATAAAGCTTTTTCTACAGGGTGTTAAATATTATTTGCCCTTTTGGCACAGTCAGACATTTGGAAAGCACTGCCCTCACTTATTATGTATTGATTGCTTCACCCTCCTCTTTTATTTACAGTCTCCCTCCTTTTCCAAACTAATAGCCACGTGGAGAACAAGGTACTTGTCCCAGCAGGGCAGAGAAGTCGTATCCAGAGGAAAGCTGATGCAATAAGGAAGGATTGTATCCCCTTTGCACACAGTAGACATGTCTGTCAGTCATGATGACAGCAGGATTCAGCAGCTACAATGATGACACCATGCCTTGGTTTTCAGGTGCAGTCATTTTACTTCAGTGCAGAATACAGTACATCTGTTCTGTTTTATGATCCCTGGCTGTTACTAGAATTATGAACATTTACAGATACAGGGCTGGGTTTACACAAGAGCTTTTTATGTCATTTTTGCTATTAGAGAAGGGGAGGTAGCATTTTACTGGAATGCCCAGACTTGCTCAGTACCCATTGTGCTCCGATCCACAAATACTCCTATTATAAGGTATGGTATGTTTTGAACTTTTTCACAGGAATCTTAAATAATGGGCGACATTTAAACTGATCAAAATAGAAAATGACAAGGAAATCTTATTCTACATGCTACAGTACATCAATCATGTGAGAGGTGAAATTTTTAAATCAACTAGTGCTAGAAAGTTATAAGGATTTGTAAGCTACCTCTATTTAAAAATCCCAAGCTTTCCAGTACTTAGCAGCTGCTCTATGCTTTTGAGGATGTTGTGTAATTCTTTCCTGTCATAGAGCTCACTGCTGCCACCTCTGGTTGTGTCCAGAACTGTCCAGAGCAGGAGTGGTTTGCTCTTTGGGTCTGCTCTTACTCTGAACAACTGTGTTATGTTGGAGAGGACTCTATGACTTCCTTTAGGGCATGCAGCAGCTAAGAAAAGAAAGGACATGCTCTCTTTCTCTAGCATCAGGTACAACATTGGGTAAACATGTTTAAAGGGTACTGCACTGGGCAGGGGCGGACTAACTTAACCATAGGGCCCGGGTTGTTCACCAAACCTGGGCCCCCCAACCCCACTGTAATTATGCCAGCACTATCGTAGTGTTCATAGTACAGGATAGATAATGTAATGATGTCCTGATTTGTGCAAAATTGTGGTAAAAAAGCAGTGATGTTTGCTAATCATGGCAGAACTGTAGCCAGGAGACAATACACCACTGAAAGTATAAGTCTTTTTGGGGGCCCATGGCCCCCCAAGAGCTCAGGACCCCAGGCTACTGCCCGAAACGGACCTATTGTAATCCACCACTGGCACTGGGTAAAGCCAAGCATGCATTGCATATCATCCCCTGCTACTGCCCATATACAGTTAGCAGTATACAGACAGCACATAGCAAAGGAACAAAAGTTTTTCTCACAGAAGAGGCCAGATAACAGTAACCAAATACAGTGAAGAATTGATTAAACTTGCTTAAAATTTGTAAATATACAATAAAAATGTAAATGACAGTTGCACACCTTCCACCATTTTTGTAGCCCGACTTTCAACTCATTCTATTTTATCAATATGTTTTTATAAGGGAGATTTCCAGAACTGGACACAGATGTGGTCTCACTAGAGCTCTATACTGCAGGATCACAATCTAATTATATAGCCCAGCATTTGACTTGCCTTCTGCAAGTTCATTATTTTTCACATAGAAACATTGAACTGAAATTTCTACTGTGTTAACTATTTGTCCAATAAAGATAATGCATTTTCCATATAGCAAACACCTCCAATAATATCATCGCCATTGCACATGTATGTAACATTGGCAAACAGGCAAACCTTACCTGCCAAACCTTCTCCTATGTCACTTAGCATAGGACCCAGGACAAAGCTTTATAATAAACCATTTCTGTCCAGAATGCACGCACCAAAGTAGAATAAGAACAAACTCTCTTTGTGCCACTAATGAAACAAATAGAATGTAAATGTATAGACAGTTTTTTACAGCTTTATCCACTACTTGGATTCATGCCACACGCAGAATATTGGTCATAAGCAGGATCACAGACAAGGTTGAGGAAAACAATAAAGGAAAAGTAATGCTAAAATCAATACAAAGTATCTACAATGGACTTTTTAGGGTTATGTGAGTTAAAGGCACAAGCAAATTAGGAACCCCAACATGTACCCCATATGTTAAATTTGGTTACACTATAATTGCTGGACCAATCAGGTTGTCCGATCATAAAGATCACGGGACATGCTACTAGATTTCTGACTGGATCACTGTTAGTTAACAATTCTCCAAGATTTTATTTGAAATGGGCAAAATGTACTGTTCATAACAAGGCTAGAAGGTAAAAATATGTAATAAATAAAACAGAATCACAATTTGTTAAAAAAAAAAATAGTTGTGTAGCTCTACCTTATAGTAATGCATTTTATATGCAATTCAAAAAAGTGTGTGTGTTTGTTTGTTTTTTGCTTTAGGGGCGTTATATTTCAGATCTGAAAGAGTCCCAAATGGGAATGGTTGTTGGTGCACACCTGGCAGAGGCCTCTGTGTTGCTGAGTTAATGGGTCTGTTGAGGTCTACTGTTTCCTTGGTCAGGTTGCAGTATGAACAGACACGTCTACCCAGTGCACACCAACAATCATTCATTTTGGAATAGTGGAGCTTAAACTGTTATTTATATGAGCTCAGCTAACCTGTAGATTATAATCTATATACAAAATGGCATCCAAAGGTGAACATTAGGTAAAATGTTAGCAATAAATATACATGGCAAAGTCAAATCTGTCCACCTACTCCTTTGCTGAGATTTGGAATGGGGTAGATGAAATGAGGTAGAGAAGGTGTTAACTGGTGCATTCCAAATAAATATAGGATGTAGCAGATAATGGTCGGCACTCCGATAGGTAGTGGTGCCTGGACCAAAGTACAGTACATCCAAAGAAATTCCCGGCACTCGCCGAATCTTCTGCAATGTGATTTATTTACAGGTGCAATACAGACAGACAGATAAGGACGCATTTCGGTGTATAGCCTTTCTCAACAAGTCTCTTAACAGTCTCTGTAAAGATGAACTAAAGCGGGCATCTCAAACAGGGCAATTCGTGTGTATATGAGGCCAGGGCTTTTATGATAACCTTATATGCATATTCAAATTATTGAATGACATAAATCATGTTTCATCATTTTCAATAAGTTAACATATTGGTAACAAAAGTAATTTTACTACATTTCTATAGTTTTTTATGCTTTGCTCCTGTTTCTAATGCAAATTGATCTGTTGTTTTTAGGGCAATAGAGCTGAATCCCCAGCTAGAGGGTATAACATGAACAGGAAGTCTATTATAGTTTGTACACTAAACAGGAAGTGGAGTAAAGACAACAGAGCATACAGTCTGCCTCACAAGCAGGAGAAAAGCTTGTAAGACCACAGAAAAATAGTACAATATATGATAGTTTCTGGTTGCTGATACATGCACAGTCATTATATGGTGCCCATATAAGTGTATAGGCTCCCATTGTACCTCTGAATTCATCTGATCTTAGGCATCCAGACATACAGTACATTGAATGCCATACAAATCTGAAAGAAACAGAAAGTGACATGTGCCATCTAGAAGCATTGCTCTCTAGCAGAATCTGTACAGTCTGTACAGAAGAAGCTCTGTGATAGCTAGCTGTACAGTCCCTGTGCACTGCCGTTCATGACCTCTAATGTATAGTTGCAATTAACTCCAATATTCCCCAGCTCCTTTCTTCATCAAGATATATTGCTCATCTGTGGTCATGGGGGTATGTATATAAATGTTGTCACTGTAGGATCACAAAATATAATGCTTTTGACTTTAATACCTTATTAAATATGCTTAAACATTTTCAAGGGTTATATTCTCAGAATCAGTCTAGAATTATCAGTGCTTTGTTAAATTCAATGCAAAATTTGCACAGAGCAGTTTTATCAGGTAACTGACCATCAGATGAATATGGGTACAAAGTATAGTGCTAATGCAAACAGTGCAGGCCGCCTGACTCCTGCTGCTTTTGGGCTCTAATATACTGCCTGTATGTGGGTTCTCTAAGCTAGTTACTGTATTATGACATTTTGTTCATTTTGAACCTTATAGTCCACATTCTATGCTTATCCCTTTGTTCAGTGCAGTAGCCCCAATACATAACTAATTTGAAGTTTCTCTTCTGACTGTTACAGGTTTGTAAGGGTATGACATGCAGAAGAATCGGATTGGTGGTCGCAACCCATTTGCAGGGGTTAAAGGTAACCTGTGACAATTTATCAATAGATATGTCACTAAATATATAACATCATAATGATTCCTGCCTTATCAATACTATCATCAATGTGTAGAATCAGAAACAATAACTCTAAAGCAAACCAATAAGGGCAGTTTACCTAGCACATATTTGTGCACTTACATCGATACCTCGCCTCTTTAAGCATACAAGAAGAAGCAGAGTCAGGACCTGTATAGCCTAGTTAATTCCAAAATAGACAGATTTGTTCTTATCATAGAATGTTCTACCAACATCTGTTTGGATAACATCTTTACAACATAGGTTGTGTCCTATGTAATTACTACTGTTACCTGAGCTCTGCAATTAGAGTGGCCGACTTATGTGTTTTGCTCTTCAGAAATTCTAGTACTGGTATACTATGTATAAGGATAAAGTAAAAGGCAAAATTATTTTTAGATGACATTGAAAATTTGAGCACATAGCCTAATTACTGAGTTTTATGTATATTTTTTAAAAGTGAAATACTATTTGTACAATTACAGTAAAATACTATTGCTGGCCTATTGATTGGAGGGCTGTTGACACCCGGAACCCCTGTTGATCAGCTGTTGGGCACCCACTCTATATGATGGCAGCACAGGAGTTGGCTTCATAGTCTGTATGATGGCACCACAGCATTACAGCAGCCTCAGCTTCTATTGAAGAGCACCTTCATCAATATTGAATGAGTGGGGTGACAACTGCATTCAGCCAAAACAGTTCTTATTTACTAACTTGCTTGTGGAGACAGCTATAATGCTGTTTCCAACAACTTCCTTTTAGTAACAAGTAGTGTTATTAATTGGATTAATATCAAGAAAATAATTTCTCAGGGCTCTATGTATGAGGTAAACAAGACATAAGGCAGCCCAGACCCTATTATGCTGTCTAAAGACCCTATTACACACATATAGATTTATCTGACAGTTCTTTGAAGCCAAAGTGAGGAACAGACTATAAACAGAGATCAGGTCATAAAGGAGAGACTGAGATTTTTCCTTTTTTCAAATCCATTCCTGGCTCTGGCTTTAAGAATCTGTGAGAAAATCTGTATATTTGTAATAGGGCTTAAATCTGAGGATATTATCTCGCTTTGTACACTTCGTAGTCATGATCTGCAAAACAGTATAGAGAGAACGTAGTTATCTTTTAGATTATATTTTTATTTAAAGGGGTATTCCAGCAAAAATATTTTGTTTTTCTTCAGATCAACTAGCACCAGAAAGATATATAGATTTGTAAATTATTTTTAAATCTTAAGTGTTTCATGTGTACTTTTCTTTCTAGTATAACAAAGTGCTATCTGCTGCCACCTCTGTCCGTGAACTGTCCAAAGCAGGAGAGGTTTTCTGTGGGGATTTGCTGCTGATCTGGACAATTCCTGTCAAAGACAGAGGTGGCAGCAGAGAGCATTGTGTCAGACTGGAGAGAATACACCACTTCATGCATGACATACAGCAGCTGATAAGTACTGAAAGACTGGAGATTTTTCGATAGAAGTAATTTATAAATGTATATCTAACTTTCCGGTACCAATGGATTTGAAAAAAAAATATTTTTCGCCAGAATATCCCTTTAAGTTCTGACAATGTTAACCAGTACCCTCTTGAAAGATACAGGTAGGATGTAGTAAACATGGTAATAGACTGCATGGATCAGTGAGCTCATGCTCCAAATTCCAATTGCGAAATTGGTCCGTGCCATCTAGAATATGGCGTAAAAACCAAGTTAGGTTAAATTCCAGTTTATTGGGAAAAATTAAACCCCCCGCAAATCAACTCAGATACAATTTTTGGAGGGGAATCCTAGGGTGTTTATTAGCCCAGATGAGTGTATGGAACGCAGAATTAGGCTTATTGACATCAGCATGTTTGAGCAGGAGAGGTATGTTATGAGTAACAATATTCTAAGTAAATTATATCTCCAACAAAACACAATATTCACTGAATTCAGGGAGAACAGCGAAAAAATCCAATGGAGTACTCATTTACGAGCCTCCATTGATTGTCCCATACAAAATTTGAATATGCAAAGAAGGGGTCCGTGAAGCCTTAGTTGCGAGTCTCAAAACACGGGAATAGCCAGATAGCCCTCTCTCCAGAGAAGAAAGCCCGTTGCCAAGGGGTGCCTCCTAGTGTGGAGAGCCCCAAACCATCCTGATACGTAGTCCTTCAGGTCCTCACTCTGTTGTGAGCTTTGGGACCTAAATAGGAAAACATCAGAGTGGCCCCTGTAAGTCAAAGTCTAACTCTGTGGCGAGTAAAAACAACATAAGACAAGGGTTACCAAGGCTAGGCATCCATCCAGTTTTGGGGTATTTGCCCCTCGTCAGTGTGGAGCAGGATCCTGGCTACCGGGGGCAATGAAAAATAGACTAACAAAACACAATAGTGACTGAACTCAGGGAGAACAGCGAAAAAATCCAATGGAGTACTGCTCCACACTGTAACCAAACCCCCCAAAATGAGATCTTAGTATTATAAAATAGCTAAGGGTGCCCTACATACCTTTTTTACAGGTCCTTGATGCCCCGTTTTATTTCTGACCTGAGATATGCTGGGCAGGGGTGTAGCTAGGATTCATAGGGCCCCATAGCAAAGAATTGTACACCCCCCTCTCCTACGCACAACACAAAGCTATATATATATATATATATACATAATATATATATATATATATATATATATATATATATATATACATAATATATATATACACACTCGGGGATGTGGCCAAAAAATAAAATCTCTTGAGGCCAGAGGCAGAATCCTGCCTGCAGCTACAAAGGTGACTGGCAGAGCAGAAAGACAATGGCTTGCTTGCTCTGTTAGTCCACTGTATTTTACTATAAAGGCCCATTAGGAGCCCTTATGGGTATATACATAGGTGCAGGAACAGACTACCTTCTGCTTAACCCCTTATGTACTGCAGTTTGTAAGTGATACAAAGTTCTCTTACACGCTGCAGCACATAAAAGGGTTAAAAAGAAAGACAAGGAGATCTCTGCTTCGCTGCTCATGCACTGATAACCCATGACCTCTACATGGAGCTGGCACATTTTTTTCTACTTGATTAAAGCAGCAGAGAACAGAGGTCGAGGGTTATCAGAGCAGTGAAGCAGAGATCTTGTCCTCTGCTTATTAACCCTATTTTATGTTGCAGCATGAACACTGCGTCACTTACACACTGCAGTACATAAGGGGTTAGGCAGAAGGACACTCTTTCCTTCTCCTTCGGGCTCCCCTTCTGCACAGGCCCCATAGCAGCTACCTACCTTGCCTCTATGATAGCTACGCCACTGATGCTGGGGGTGTTAATGTTTTACATTAAGAGATGTGTATGGCTAATACCCCTTAACTGTATAAATCTACCCATCACCCGCTTTTTTAAAAATTTTATTCATGCCCATCTATTAAAGAAGCATTCTGTTTTTGTTTTTTTTTGTTGTTTTTTAAATGTTTCTCCGGCTACAGGCTGCTACATATACTTACCAATGATGATTGGCATCCCACGGTGCAGCTTTGCTCATGTCCTACGCTGCCGCTTACATCCCACTGGCAACGACGTCACCGCTCTTCTTTCTACAGATATATTAAAGGCCAAATGTAAGGATCCCCAATGCATCTCTATGAAAGTGCTCTCACAGAGATGCATTGGAGACCCTGATTTCTGGCCTCCTGAGCTTAAGCTAAAGAGGTTATGTGGGCACCAGCAGGATCTGAGTGGATCGGAATAAAGCTGCACTGCGGGACACCAAGTATATGTGGCAGCCTTCAGCCAGGGAAACAAAAAAAAAAAGGAAAAAAAAGAAAAATGAAACACTTCTTTATCTGAATTATCAGAAAAACTATAAACTCACATGTCTTGGGAATGGAAGAACATATCAAGAAACTATATATATATAAAAAAAGCTGTGTGATTAGGGCAGCCTTAGCTATTTAACAGAAAAGTAAAATTTTGGGGGAATTGACTACAGATCCTCTTTAAATAGGCATTCAGAAAATAACCCAGTGTACCAAATTTCTATAGACTTCTGGTAGACCAGAATTTTTCAGCATCAATTCAAATGTACAACTTTTTTTACTATATAGAGTAAACACAGTAAAAACATTTTAACATTTTCCTTTCTATAACATTCAGGAAAATTAAATAGTATTTCGACTATAGTTTACTTAAACATTCCATCAGGGGGTCAAAGGTGAAGACGAGCATGGCTTTCTTTCAGTCTGCATCAATTCATAGGTCAATAAGCATACATGGGGTTACGTGCTGTCCTGCGTGCTGCTGTCACTTCTATGTGGTTGCATAATTGCTGACTATTTGCTGGTGTTTGCTAAGTAATGATCAAACTGAAACATGCTGTAGCTGTTGTGTCCTTACTGAACTTGGAGGGGAAAGACCAGTAAAAGTGACAAAGAGCATCACTGCTTGCCATTAGAACAGATTCACATGTAGCAATTTTTTTGAAAAATTATACTACGATTTTTAATTAAGTAAAGCCAAAGCAGGCAAAAGTGGTTCAAAAATTGCAGCCGTGTTATACCCTGCCCCCCCCCCCCCCCCCCCACACACACACACACACATCAAAAAATTACGCTCCTTCTTAAGTTTTTTTTGCTTAATTGCAGGGGAAATGTGCAGGTTCATCTTCAGAGAGAGGACTGAGGGAGCTGAGCTCGGTGTTTATATATGCTCGGTGATGTGGCCAAAAAATAAAATCTCTTGAGGCCTGCAGCTACAAAAGTTACTGGCAGAGCAGAGAGCCAATGGCTGCTTGTTCTGTTAGTCCACTGTATTTTACTATAAGGGCTCATTAGGAGCCCTTATGGGTATATACATAGGTGCAGGAAAAGGCTACCTTCTGCTAAACCCCTTAAGTACTGCAGTTTGTAAGTGATCCAAAGTTCTCTTACAAGCTGCAGCACAAAAAAGGGTTAAAAAGGAAGACAAGGAGATCTCTGCTTCACTGCTCTGATAACCCCTCTGCATGGAGCTAGCACATTTTTTTCTACTTGATTAAAGCAGCAGAGAACAGAGGTCAGTGGTTATCAGAGCAGTGAAGCAGAGATCTTGTCCTCTGCTTATTAACCCTGTTTTATGTTGCAGCATGTAAGTGAACACTGGGTCACTTACACACTGCAGTTCATAAGGGGTTAGGCAGAAGGACACAGGATGGCTCTAACCTTCTCCCCCGGGCCCCCCTTCTGCACAGGCCCCATATCGGCTGCCTACCCTGCCTCCATGGTAGCTAAGCCACTGATTGTAAGTCCATTTTGGACTTGGCACAAAGCTGGGAAATTACACAAAGTTCACTTTTCTTCCAGTCCTTTCTAGCGATAAGTCGGGGGCTGAACATCCAGACCGCAACCAATCGAAACTTTAAACATGTCTCTACAACACATCACATGTTTCGTTTATAAATGCCTGATCCCTTCTCTGAAACCTGCATCTCAGGATTAAGACCACCCAGCACTCGTAAATTTACGTTCTAATGTGGAGGGGCGGGGGCTCAGAGAGACTCACAGAGGGGAGATGTCTTCTTCTTACCGATCAAGGACTCTGCGTTGCACTGACGCTTGGTAATCTGTTGATCTAGTCTGCAGTCGACCAAAGTAAAACAGCACTGATCTTATTGATCAGTGCTGTATTAAGTATACTGCAGTTATCTCTATGAGAGATCACTGCAGTAATAATAAAAGTCCCCCAGGGGGACTAAGGGCCCTATTCCACCGGACGATTATCATTTGCATAATCGTTAACAATTAACGATCTCAGACAACCGCTATTGCGAAATACCTGAAAACGTTCACTCATTTCCATGGAACGATAATCGTTACTTATAATCGTAATTGCGATAGTTTTTTCTTCGCTATTTCTTCGCTATTGCGTTCATATCTACTGCAAACGACCAAACGATGTCTTATTCAATGCAAGCGATTTGCGAACGTTTTGCGAACGAGCAACGATAAAAATAGGTCCAGGTCTTATAAAGCGATCAACGATTTCTCGTTCGGTCGTTAATCGTTAACTGCTATTCAAACGAACGATTATCATTTAGATTCGAATAATTTAACGATAATCTGAACGATAATCGTCCGGTGGAATAGGGCCCAAACAGTTCAAGTATAAAAAATAAGTTATCACATTCCTGATCTCGCATGGTAAACGGCATAAGCGCAAAAACCCTCCAAAATTGCAGATTTGTCACAAATCCAAAAAAATTGTAATAAAATGTAATCAAAAATTTGCATATATAAAAGCAAGGTACCAATAGAAATAGAGCAATTTAAACACATTTAGTTTTTTTAACTGTTTTATTTTTTTAAAGCAGTTAGATAAAATAAAAGTTATATAAATTACATATTGTTGTAATTGTAATGACTTGAGAAACATATATAATATATCGGTTTTACTATAGGACGAATGGCGTAAACACAAAACCCCCAAAATGAAAACAAATTCCTTTTTTTTTTTTTTCAATTTCACTATGCAAATAATTTTTTTCCAGTTTCACAGCATACTTTAACCCCTTCCCGCATAAGGACGTGACTGTACGTCCTGGAGAGAGGTGACTTTCCGCTCCAGGAAGTACAGTTACTGACCGGTTTCTCGTGCTCACTGTCGTGACTGACAGTGTCCGCGAACCGGAAGATTAGCTCGCCCTGACAGCCGACAGTCCTCTGTAAGCAGCAATGGACCTGCAGCAGCGATCCAGTACTGACGATCACCGTATTCAGTGGATCCTTACTGATCCACCGATTACAGTGATCGCTGGTCCATTGCCGGTGTCAGCGGGGTTTTATTGATGCATTCCCGGTACTTACATCTGTCCGGGAACGGCATCAGTTTCGGTTGCGGCATCGCTTCATTAAGTCCCGCCCCTCCACCACCGATGGACCAATAGTAGTGGCCCATCGTCAGCTCATGCTGATTGGCTGTTCATCTCCTGGGGGCGGGACCAAAGATCGACGCCTTATCTGACAGGCTCTGATCTCTCAGTTAGAAGTGTGAGCAGAGAGAGAACAGAGCCTGTCTTGTCATCCCACATCCTTCCACATACCCTCCGTGTCACCAGTGTGTGACCCCACAACCTCCCACTATATAATGGAGATTTTTTTTTTTATAAATCAAAAGTTATATAAGTATTTATAAGTAGTTATATAGTTGTTAGTCAGTTATTGGGTGCTGTCAGTTAGTCAGCGTCAGTCATCCTGTCAGTTGTCAACTGTCAGTCAGTCAGTTGTTAGTTCATTCTGTCAGCTGTCAATAAGCGTTAATTCATTCGGTCAGCTGTCAGTCAGTGTCAGTACATCCTGTCAGTTGTCAACTGTCAGTCAGTCAGTTGTTAGTTCATTCTGTCAGCTGTCAATAAGCATCAATTCATTCGGTCAGCTGTCAGTCAGTGTCAGTACATCCTGTCAGTTGTCAACTGTCAGTCAGTCAGTTGTTAGTTCATTCTGTCAGCTGTCAATAAGCGTCAATTCATTCGGTCAGCTGTCAGTCAGTGTCAGTACGTACATCCTGTCAGTTGTCAACTGTCAGTCAGTCAGTTGTTAGTTCATTCTGTCAGCTGTCAGTACATCCTGTCAGCTGTCCATTAGTCATTGTCAGTATATCCTGTCAGCTGTCAGTCAGCATCAATTGATTCTGTCAGATAGTCAGCGTCAGTTTACTAGTCTGTTGTGTCAGCTGTCAGTTAGTCCGCTTTAGTTAAGTTATTTTGTCAGCTGTCTAGTTGTCAGTCCACCAGAGATATCAGTTTCAGTGTCTGCTTGTCAGTAAGTGTCAGTTGGTGTAGTAGGTAGTTAGTTTTTGTTTTTTTTTATAACAAAAAATATATAAAAAAAAAAAAAAAACTTCCGTTTCCATTCTTTATCTTGGCAGTCTGTCAAAGTTAATCTGTGGCATCAGTTGTCAGTGTTTTTTAAGTTAGTAAGTGTTTAGCGTGTTCTTTAAAAAAAAAAAAAAAAAAAGGAAAAAAATCTACAAAGGATAAGTGTGTATATACATCTCATACATATAAATAAATAAATAAATATATATATATATATATATATATATATACACACACACCTATTTGTATAATGGCAGGGAGACTATACACCGCTGAAGAGGCATATGCCATGATAGCATCAGATACAGACACAGCGAGCGAGGAAGAACTGGATTTCATGGGCTTCTCCTCCTCCTCAAGTGACAGTGATAGACCTTCTCACAGTCGCAGAAGGGTTAGTGCCCAGGTCCTGCCTGACCCGCAACATGCCACTTCTGATTGGTCACCCCCATATAATTACACCCCCCAAATCCCAGAATTTTCTGCTGTGGCAGGAATTAATGTGCAGACAGATGGGCTTTCTGCAATGGGATTTTTTAAGCTATTTTTTACAGATGAATTGGTACAGCTTATGGTGGTCCAAACCAACCTGTACACACAGCAGTTTATTTCTGCACACCCCAACTCCTTTCATGCTGTGCCTAATAAGTGGCATCCAACTAGCTGTGAAGAACTCTTAAAATACTGGGGATTGACACTGAACATGGGTCTCACTAAAAAGCCTGAAGTAAGATCATACTGGTCGACAGACATCTTGTACCACTGTCCATTGTACCGAAATACAATGACCAGAGCCCGATATGAAGCCATCCAGAAATTTCTCCATTTTACAGATAATTCTCAATGCCCTCCCCAGAATGACCCCAATTTCGATAGACTTTTTAAAATTAGACCCCTAATTAATATTTTAGCCTTAAGTTTCTCCCGAGTTTACACCCCCCAAAAAGAAATTTCAATTGATGAGTCCCTTGTGCACTTCAGGGCAGGCTAAAGTTTCGGCAGTATATGCCTAATAAGCGTGCAAGGTACGGTATGAAGGTATATAAGCTATGTGAATCTGAGACCGGATACACACAAGCTTTTCGGGTTTATGAAGGGAAGGACCGCAATATACAGCCTCCAGACTGTCCATCTTCCCTAACAACAACTGGAAAAATAGTCAACCCTTGTTCAAATGCCTTCTGGCCAAAAAAACTGTGGCGTGTGGGACGGTCAGAAAAAAACAGAAGCACCCTCCCAAGACCCTTATCGGCCAAACCCTGAAAATTGGCGAAAGCAGGGCAATGGTCCATGATGGGGTCCTTTGTCTCAAGTTTAGAGACAAAAAAGATGTCTGCATGTTGACATCTATCCATGATGCCAGCTGCACCCCTGTACCCACTCGTGGATTTACATCTTCCACAATGAAGCCTGTGTGCATACAAGCATACAATAAGTTTATGGGAGGGGTAGATCTAAATGATCAAATTTTAAAACCCTATAGTGCCATGCAAAAAGGTAAAGTCTGGTACAAGAAACTGGCAGTACATTTTGTCCAGTTGGCACTTTATAACTCATTTGTCATTTACCGGAAAGCTGGCCATCCTGGTACATATTTGGAGTACCAGGAGAAAGTTATTAAAATTCTATTACTTGGAGAAGAGCCTGGGGAAACTTCTGCTTCCTCAAATGATGTTCCCCGAATTATTCCTGGGCAGCACTTCCCTGGTGAAGTGCCTTGCACAGGAAAAAAACGCAGGGCGCAAAAGAGGTGCCGGGTCTGCTCAAAACGGGGTATCCGCAAGGATTCAATTTATCAATGTAACACCTGTCCGTCCAAACCCGGACTGTGCATGAATGAATGCTTCCGCATCTACCACACCTCCCTGGATTAGAAATGTTACATTTTTAAATCCCACCTTTCACCCATTCATTTATCATTCTAGTATTACCCATTTGAAAATTGGACAGTGAAAAAAACCATATAACAAAACTAAACACTCATTATACCCCTAGATGAATACATGTTCACACATCATGTGAACTATAAACAATTCAAGCGAGTTCACTGGTGGACTTTCCTGCTGATCCCTGCCATGTAGCCAAACAGTAGGAAAAATTTACTTGTGGGGTATTTCCTTACTCGTGGGTAATTGCTCTGCATGTTTTCGTTTTATTTTTTCTTTTAACTCCTTGTGAACATGAAAAATTTAAGGCTAGACCAACGTTTTAGTGTAAAAAAAAATTAATTTTCCATTTTCATGACACATTGTGCTTGTCACCAGTGGGCTCTATGTGCTCACTATAGCCCTTGTTAGATTCCTTATGGGGTGTAGGTTCCAGAATGGGGTCTTTTGTGGGGGGTTTCTACTGTCCTGGCAGCACAGGAGCTTTGTAATTACGACATGGCCTCCATCCTCCATTCCAGCCTCTAAATGGCGCTCTGTCCCTTTGGTGGCTTGCCCTGTGCCCATATGGCAAACTATGTCCACATGTGGGGTATTTTCATACTCAGGGGAAATTACTCTACACGTTTTGTGTTTATTTTCTCTTTTAACCCCTTGTGGAAATGAAAAAATCAAGGCTAGACCAACATTTACTGTAAAAAAAATCTAAATTTTTACACTAAATTATTGATCTAGTCTTTATTTTTTCATTTTCACAAGGGGTTAAAAGATTAAAAAAAACACGAAATGTGTAGAACAATTTCCCCTGAGTACGGAAATACCCCACATGTGGACATAAAGCACCATGTGGGTGCAGGGTGAGCCTCCGAAGGGAAGGAGCGCCATTTGGCTAGAATGGATGATGAATGCCATGTCGCATTTACAAAGGCCCTGTGTTGCCAAGACATTGAAAACCCCCCAGAAGTGACCCCATTCTGGAAACTACACCCCTCAAGGAATCTAATAAGGGGTGCAGTGAGGATATGGACCCCTCGATGACGGGCACATTTGTGCTGTGAAAATGAAAAAACGAAATTTTTCACTTTCACGTCACATTGTTCCACATTTGTGCCCAACACCAGTGGGGTCCATATGCCCACTGCACCCCTTGTTAGATTCCTTGAGGGGTGTAGTTTCCAGAATGGGGTCACTTGTGGGGGTTTACCACTGTCCTGGCAGCACGAGGGCTCTGTAAATGCGACATGGCCCTTGAAATCTATTCCAGCCAAATCCAACCTGCAAAAGTCAAATGGCGCTCCTTCCCTTCGGAGGCCCGTCTTGCGGCCGCATGGTGCTTTATGTGCACATGTGGGGTATTTTCGTACTCGGGACAAACTGCTCTACACGTTTTGTGTTTTTTTTTCTCTTTTAAACCCTTGTGAAAATGAAAAATTCACGGCTAGGCCAATGTTTAAGTGTAAAAAATGTAATTTTTACACCACATCATTGATCTAGTTTTGGGGTTGGGGTTGCAGGGCCGTTCCATGGCCTCCCTTCCCAGCATGTGCACGCTTTGCGGGGTTGGCGGTCGCTGACCGACACGGTGTGGAGTTAGCGTAGGGACCCGTGTGGACCAGAGGACCTGCGCGGTGGTACACGGGGCAATATGGCTTGATCAATTCATATACAGACACTCTGGTGTTGATTTTTAATATAGGCCTAGCGGCATTAGTATCAGCCATAGATGGGATGTGCAGCGGTTCCATTCTCTCCAGTTCGTATTGATCTAGTTTTGACGTTTCTCATTTGCACAAGGGGTTAAAAGAGAAGAAACAAAACAAAACATGTAGAGAAATTTCCCCCGAGTACAGAAATACCCCAAATGTGTACTTAAGGCGCTATGCAGCCGCGAGACGGGCCTCTGAAGGGAAGGAGCGCCATTTAGCTTTTTGGGGCTGGATTTGGGTAGAATGGATTTAGAGGGCCATGTTGCATTTAAAAACTCCCTGTGCTGCCAAGGCAGTAAAAGCCCCCACAAGTGACCCCATTATGGAAACTACACCCCTCAGGGAATGTAACAATGGGTGTAGTAAGCATATGGACCCCACTGGTGACGGGCACAAATGTGGAACAATGTGGCGTGAAAATGAAATATTACATTTTTTACACTATAATGTTAGTCTAGCCTTGAATTTTTCATTTTCACAAGGGGTTAAAAGAGAAAAAAACACATAAAATGTGTAGAGCAATTTCCCCTGAGTCCGTAAATACCCCACATGTGGACATAAAGCGCCATGTGGGCGCAGGGCAAGCCTCTGAAGGGAAGGAGCGCCATTTGGATTTTGGAGGCTGGATTTGGCCAGAATGGATGATGAACGCCATGTCGCATTTACAGAGCCGTCGTGCTGCCAAAACACTGGAAACCCCCCACAAGTGACCCCATTCTGGAAACTACACCCCTCAGGGAATCTAACAAGGGGTACTGCATATGGACCCCTTGATGATGGGCACATTTGTGCCTTGAAAGTGAAAAAATGAAATTTTTCCCTTTCACGTCACATTTTTCCACATTTGTGCCCGTCACCAGTGGGGTCCATGTGCTCAATGCACCCCTTTTAGATTCGTTAAGGGGTGTAGTTTCCAGAATGGGGTCACTTGTGGGGGGTTTCCAGTGTTTTGGCAGCACGAGGGCTCTGTAAATGCGACATGGCCCTTGAAATCCATTCCAGTGAAATTCAGCTTCCAAAAGCCAATTGGCGCTCCTTCCCTTTGGAGGCTCGTCCTGCGCCCGCTTGGCACTTTATCGCCACATGTGGGGTATTTCTGTACTCGGGAGAAACTGCGCTACATGTTTTGTGCATTTTTTTCCTTGTATCCCTTTGTGGAAATGAAAAATTGAAGGCTAGAACAACGTTTCAGTATAAAGAAATAATTTTTATTTTTTCACGCTACATTGTTCTGAAAATCTGTGAAGCACCTGTGGGGTCCAGATGCTCACCGCACCCCTTGTTACATTCCTTGAGGGGTGTAGTTTTCTAAATGGTGTCCCTTTAGGGGTGTTTTTTAGGTTTTGGCACCCCAGAGCCTCTGCCAACCTGAAGTGGTACAGTCAGAAATGACCAAATATAACGGAGGCGTTGGAATTCACTAGGCGCTCCTTTGTATCTGAGGCTTGTGGTTGCGTCAAATAGCGCAATAGGGCCACATATGGGGTATTTCTATAAACTGGAGAAACGGGGCAATCAATATTGGGGTGCATTTCTCTGTTAGTAGGTTTACAATTATGAAAGATATTGGATTACAATAAAATCTCTGCACAGAAAATTAAAATTTTCAAATTTCTTACACACTTAGCTTTTATTTCTGTGACTCCCCTAAAGGGTTAAAACACTTTCTGGATATGCTTTTGCAGAGTGTGGGGGGTGCAGTTTCTGAAATGGGGTGCTTTGTGGGGCTTTCTAACACACAGTCCCCTCAAATACACTTTAATAAACATGAACAGGTCCCTAAAAATATCTGATTTTAAAATTTTACAGAAAATTTGGAAATTTGCTGCTTATGTTTTACGCTTTCTATTGTCTAAAAAAAATGAAAGAGAGTTTAATAAATGCCGCCAACATAAAGTAGACATGTTGCTAATGCTATTTAATATATAATTTATGTGGCATAACCATTTTCTGTATAAGCAGAAAAGTTTTAAAGTTGGAAAAGTGCATTTTTTCACAATTTTTCACGTTATTTTGTTTTTTTTCATAAAGATTCGTTATAAGTATCGACTTCAATTTACCAGAAATGTTAAGTACAATATGTCACGAGAAAACAATCTCAGAATCAGCCGGATAGGTAAAAGCATCCCGAAGTTATTAATGAATAAAGTGACACAGGTCATATTCATAAAATTTGCTCCGGTCCTTAAGGCCATTTCAGGCCCGGTCCTTAAGGGGTTAAGTCTGCCATTGCAAAGTACAATTGGTGTAGCAAAAAATAAGGGCTTATGTGGGTCTGTAGGTGAATAAATATAAGCGCTATGAGCTTTTGAACATAAGGAGGAAAAAATTTAAAATTAAATTAGCCAGTTTCTGAAGGGGTTAAAAGGTGCAAAAGCAAAATTTGCTCAACGGTTTTGGAACTGTATAAAAATAATAAACATACTATACATACTTACTCCCATGCCCCAATGCTCTTGGCTCTTTGACGGTGTCCGCTTCTTCTATGGTCTGTGCCATCCTGACTCCACAGGACTTTTACAGGCAATATTCGTTGGTATATTTTAATTAGAATTTTATAATTAATAATGCCTCTCTCTTCTTCATCTAACAGTTCATAGTACAGATACACGAGCCTAAAGAATGCAATTCAGAAGTTTGATTGAGTAAGCTGAAAGATTTCTGCATGGCATTACATCACTCTGAAATCTTGCCAAGTGTATTTCTCCAGGCTGACCTATGAACCTAGATTGTAACAAGACAATGTGTGGACCTAGGCAGTGGACTTTTGGCACTCAGCCAGACACAATATGATTACTATTAACTCTTTAATTTCATATTTAATGTCACTGAAAATAACTGCACTGTCTATTTCACTGTTAGTTAAACTGAATATTGGATTTTAGATTGAAGGTAGCTCATAGCGCATAATGCTTGCATTTATTTACCTACAGCCCAACAGCTCGTCATATGTTTCTTTTTCTGTATGACAGTCTAGCTAGAGATGAGCGAACCTGCCGAGGTTCGGGTTCATATGAACCTGAACTCTTGGCTTCTGACTGCCACTGCCTGCCTGCTCCGTGGAGAGGGTGGATACAGCTCGAGGACCGCCTGGAAAACTGGGATACAGCCTCGGGCTATGGCTGTATCCCAGTTTTCCAGGCGGTCCTCTGGCTGTATCCACCCGCTGCAAGGAGCAGGCAGACAGCGGGAAACATTGCCGAGAGTTCAGGTTCGTCCCTCACCTTCCATACATTTTTTCCTAATTTCTATTGACATGGTGTTATAAGGGTTGATTTTTTTGGTGGGACAAGTTGACCTTTGTAACTGCACACTCATTTTTATATGATGTTTTGGCTATTTTAAAGCATATTTCTTAAAACCTTATTTACTTTTTTATGATCATGGAGGGGAAGGAGGATGAAGGGGTAGTGGTATGATGATGGTTAGGAGGATGAAAGGGTGGTAGTATGATGATGATGATGATGATGATGAAGGAGCAGGAGGATGAAGGGGGTAGTAGTATGGTGGTGGAGGGGCAGAAGAATGAAGAAGGTAGTAGTATGATGATGGTGGAGCAGGAGGATGAAGGTGTGGTAGTATGATGATAGAGGAGCAGGAGGATGAAGGGTAATAGTATGATGTTGTAAGGGCAGGATGATGATGAAGGGGCTAGTACTATGATGGTAAAGGGGCAGGAGGATGAAGGGGGAAGTTGTATGATGTTGAAGAAGGTAGTGGTATGATGATAGAGTAGTAGTATGATGATGAAGGGGTAGTAGAATGATGATGAAGGGGCAGGAGGATGAAGGGGGTAATACTATGATGATGAAGGGGGTAGTGGTATGATGATGGAGTAGTAGTATGATGATGGAGAACAGGAGGATGAAGGGGTAAAGGTATGCTAAAGGAGGGGCAGAAGGATGAAGGGGGTAGTGGTATGATCATAGGGGGCAGGAGGATGAAGGCATTAGTGGTACGATGATGGAGGGGCAGGAGGATGAAGGTGGTAGTAGTAGTATGATGGTGGAGGGGCAGGAGGATGAAGGAGGTAGTAGTATGATGGTGGAGGGGCAGGAGGATGAAGGAGGTAGTAGTTTAATGATGGTGGAGCAGGAGGATGAAGGGGTAGTAGTATGATGATATGGGGTGCAGCTGCATCATATCAGCACAAACACTGGGGTGTGTAATATACTGGGGACTGGGGTGTGTAATGCTCCTTTTGTGTTATTCTGACTGTTTTATTCTAGAATAAATTCTGCAAAAACAATGGCGACAACCTACACCCTGCAAAACACCTATGATAGGCCACAACCCACCGAGACCACATCCACAATAGGCCACACCCCTTCTTGTCAACGCTAAAGTGTCCCTGGAAAAAAATTTCAAATGGTGGCAACTATGCGTTCCTATAGCCTATAAGTTAATCACTCTTGGTTGCACATCTCCTGTTTATACAGGAAGATGTGCAGCTGATAGCAATGATTTTATTGACTGCACACATGCTTATAGATTCTTTGGCTGATCCCTTTTAGGCTATGTTCACACTACGTATATTTCAGTCAATATATGTATATTTCAGTCAGTATTGCAACCAAAACCAGGAGTGGATTAAAAACACAGAAAGGATCTGTTCACACAATGATGAAATTGAGTGGATGGCCGCCATTTAATGGCAAATATTTGCTGTTATTTTAGAACAACGGCTGTTATATTGAAATAATGGCCGTTATTTACTGTTATATGGCAGCCATCCACTCAATTTCAACATTGTGTGAACAGATCCTTTCTGTGTTTTTAATCCACTCCTGGTTTTGGTTGCAATACTGTCTGAAATATACTGACTGAAATATACATAGTGTGAACGCAGCCTAAGGGTACTATTACACCAACAGATCTGACGAAAGATTATCTGCCAAAGATTTGAAGCAAATCTTTATCTGATAGATATTTTAAGCTAAAGCCAGGAAAAGGCTATAAACAGGGAACACATCATAAAGGAAGGACTAAGATTTCTCATTTCTTTTCAAATCCATTCCTGGCTTTGGCTTCCAAAATCTGTCACATAAATCTCTCTGTGTAAATGCACTATAACACGGGCCAATTATTGGGAAGGAGCTTTCCTAGGAACGCTTAATCAGCTGATAATCAGCTCATGTAAATGGGCCTTTAGTTTAGATCTCTGCAGACATTATAGAATTTTAATTGGGATGAAAAGGTTAATCTGGGTAGACTATCATAACGCAATCTCAACTACTGCCATAAAACTAGATTTAGCATTGGTAATAGGAAGACCTACAGACTTTGAAGCAGGACACAGACAGCATTTGCAGCCATGTGTGACTTGTGCTGACACGCTTATCGTGCTACTGTACAAGGCTGGAAGCAGCGGCCACGTCTAATGCAGTGACATGTTCAGGGGAAAAACTCCAGTAACACACGTGATGGAGGCCAGAGTCCCAACTATGCACTTTGACTACTTCAACTACTTCCCTGTATGCGTAATTGCAGCCCAGCTATTAAATATTTTAGTATGTAACACACTTTGTATATGAAATATATGTTGGGATTTATTTGTAGTAAATAGATAAAATTATCAGCTTTATGTGCACAGCTGAGCCTTCACTTTAACCTCCTCCCACTGCTGCACAGTAAATTAACGTAGTTGCAGTCTAAGCCCGAGGCTGGAGCTACGTTAATTAACATTCCCTTGGTGACACAGGCACAGAAGCTGTGCCTGTGTAATCTGCAGCAGGTCCCGGCTGTTAGTGATAGCTAGGGACCCGCCGCAACTGTAAGCACCTGAGCCGTGCTCCGTTGCTGACAGTTAACCCTATAGATACTGTGGTCAGCATGACCACAGCACCTATAGTGCTTCAGACAGAGAAGTCTCCATCTACAAAGAGGGAATTCTCTGTTTGGTAACCATCAGGGCTCTGCAATATGATTGCAGAGTCCTGATGGTGGCCATGAACACAGGAAGCCTCGGGCTTTCAGTGTCCTGGCTATGGGGGCTGGCGGGGAAAGAAGGAAGGTAAGGCCGGCTTGAGTGCCCAGCTGCAAGTTCTGCCTGCTACCCTCTCTACCCTGCCTCTGTTACAAGCTTCTAACAGCAGCAGGGGACAGAGGGGAGGGGACAAAGATAGGGATTTAGCTTATGGGATCATTATGATGCCTTAGGCTATGTTCACACTACGTAAAAGTACGGCCGTTGTTGCCATCGGCAACAACGGCCATACTTTGTACGGAGTGGAACACTGCCTATTCTATGGGATCCCGGCCGTAGCGTATACAGTTAGTATACACTCCGGCCGGGATCCCTTGGGGCGCCGCAAAGAACTGACATATCAGTTTTCTGCGGCCGCAATTCAGTGAATTGCGGCCACAGAAAGACCTGTCAGTTGACACAATGAAGCGAGCGGCTCCTTGCAAAGTGCATTCTATCTGTGGCAGGATAGGAGGTGCAAAAGCACCACTAAAGATTTTCCATCTATGCAAAAAAAAACAAAAACTAGAAATTCATGGGAAAAGGTGCAACAGGGGACAATTAATGTGTACTTTTTTTATTTCAGATAACTTTTGTGCTTAAAGTGTACCTGTCGTTTTAACTTTCCAAATCTAAATTAACAGTAGATGGGACATAAAGCTAGTGTACAACATTCATTATTTTTTTTGTTGTTGTCATCATGCTGTAAAACAAAGCTGAACTTACCAGAAATCCAGGTCCAGTCTCCTGAAGGCAGATTTTCTGACTGTGCTGGTTGCAAAAAAAAAAAAAACTAAACACAGGAATTCCGGCCAGTACAGAGTCACGGCTCAATGTGTCCCTCAATCACATGACTGCCTTCTCTCTGTGAGTGCGCAGATGGCCTGGGATACACAGGACTTACTGTTTTCTGACTGTTTTCTGTTTTTTGAGAAAAAAAAACAGTGCCATGTTTTCCATGATAACTAAAAAATAAATAATGAATGTAAATTGCAAACTTGCTTTATATCACATCTACTATTAATTTACATTTTGAAAGCTATAACATCAGGTACGCTTTAAGTTGTCCTGTGTGTATGTACATGAGAAGTGGCACTATTTGTGGCCATTATATAATCTGTATATGGCATTTTTCACTTATTTACTCCAGCTCTGCATTTTAGCTTTGCTTGAGCTTTGTTACAGCCTTGATGGGATTAGTCTCTGTGGTGGCTTCCATACAACATTGTACAAAGTTATACTGAGGTACCGTAGTAGAGAGGAAAGTGCCGTGAGAGTCTCAACCCAATTAGTAATGTGCTCTGCCGGGAGGTTGGAGTGCAGAGAAGGTTGGAGTGCGGAGAAGAAGAAGAAGAAACAACCTGTGCCTGTGTTTTGACCTTTCCTATAGTCTTCACATCACCTTATGCCCACTAGCTTTAGCAGAACCTTACAAATGAGTAACACAGGCCCCAGACCCTGTTACCTGGGATGAGCGGAATGGTTAGGATTTCCTAAGTACACCCGCGTTGCGAGATGGAGTTCATAGACTTTACATAACTTTGCTCCACCCGGATCAGTTCCTAGCTCTTTGGCTTTGTTCTGGATACTGTCCTGCACTGTAGTTACTCCTTGTCCTCGGCGTGGGTTGAGGTTATCTCTAGGCTAGTCCTCTCTTGAAAGGCTTAACAGTGCATCACACAGCGTGTGTGGTGCTTCAAGAAAGAGGTTTGTCAGAGGGCACTGACTAAGACTGACTTGTAGAGTCCTCTGTAGAGGGGACCTGGCAGAGGGCCAGGGCCCAGGTAGAACCACTGTGGAGAGCTATCTGGGTTGCATCCTTTCTCCACCAAAGCTCAGCTAAGACTCCTCCTTCACCCAAGGGACTAACTTCCTAACCAGCGTGTAAGATGCGCTGTGGTTGGGTGGAAAGAGTGCAATAGAGAAACGGGATAAAAAAGGGATAATAGGAGAGAAGAAAGGAGAAATCCTACTGGTTAACAGAATCTGGGACTTACACAAACAATAACCCTTAAGGATACTTTAGCCTTGCAGCTTCTAGACCTTAGTTATAAAATACAGCGACATCTAGTGGTCATCTCCGGTAACACTTCACCTGTGACAAGATCACAAACAAGTACAGACTTTTACGAGGGGTTTAAAAGATAGCAACACCTGCAGTGGGACACCACAAGTACACCTCCAGCAACTTTCTTCACAGTAACGCTACACAGCACTATGCACTGTTAAACCCCTCTTAGGAGGGGACAAGCCAGAGACAACCTCAACCCACGCCCAGGACAAGGAGTGTCACAGAGCAGGACAGTATCCACAAAAGCCAAAGAGCTAGGAACTGATCTAGATAGAGCAAAGTTGCAGTAAGCCTTTGAACTCTATCTCGCAGAGCAGGTGTGAGCAGGGAACCCTCAGCATTCCACTCATCCCAGGTAACAAGGTCTGGGGCCTGTGTCACCCTCTAGGAAGGTTCATCTGGGCATAAGGTGGTGTGAAGACTAGTCAAAGTCAATATACAGGCACAGGTGTTCTTCTTATTCTTCTTCTTCTAAGTATTCTACCTCATCCTCCAACATCCCAGCAGAGCACAGTACTACATGGGTTGGGGCTCTCACGGCATTCTCCTTTCTACTACTCTGCTTCCTCGTATCACTCAGCACTACTCAGTCAGCACAACTATATCCTACACTGCACTTCTACTAGAGATCTGGTTGCTGTATTGTCAAGTCTTTATACGGAAGTATTGTCACATGTGTTTTCAAGTGCTTTATCTAAAGAAGCATCGTACTATTCTGCATTACCTGCTGCACATTTGCAACTTTCAGTAAACTCAGCTTATCCATGTTAAATAGACGATTTCTCGCTATCCACCGACACAGCTTACACCGCAACCTTGGGACACATCCACTTTCTGTGGGTGGCAGTTCCGATAGTCCGGGAGGAACATTACACCACTCTGGCCATCTGTGATCATCCTATCCCAAGGGACACAGTAGCAACCCGGCAGGATATTGACCACAGGGGAAAAGGGTACAACCGGCCTTGTCAACTAAAAGCAGGCGTGCCATCACACCTGTGTGCCCCCAGGCACTGGCGTCACAAGCAACACTCCAAGGTCCGGCTGTATCTCGGCCAACCACCTCCGGTTTGAAGTCACGTTCTACCATCTGGTAAGTTACTGGCCGATACTCCAATATAACATCACACCGGGGGTACATCACATATAACTTTCTGAAACCAGTTGATTTGAAAGAAAAAGATTTTAGCTGGATAACCGCTTTAATACACATCATTCCGCTAGACAAACTAGCAAGCAGCCATATACAGAATCTTTCTTGCATATTTTTGTGCCCTTATTTCTGGAAATATATTTTCTGACAAAATTTTGATTTCCTAACAAAAAAGTTTTGATTGCTTAAGGTGATCAGACCACCACTGATTGCCAGAATGAGAAGAAAAATGTGCTCAGCTAAATGGCTTTCTCCCTGTCTTTTCAGTGCTAAATAGGGCAGATTCCATAGAGTTCCTTTAGAGTCCGTCCTGTCCCAAAACAAGCAGGGTGGAGAGAGATGCGCTCAGGAGAATGTTTCTTCAGTCTATTGTGGCGACTGGTTGGTGTCTTAGCAGTGTTCAAAGCTTTTCACTTGGCTCTTTGACTTGTACATCCCTCATTAACATTTAAAACTATAGTTGTTTATTAGATAAGTAACCTTCTACCTAGGACCTACAGTATTATATTAAAGGGCATTAACTTGGGCAAAATTATCCTTAGACTCTTTGTAAACTGAAGGGAGAAATTTATGAAGGCAGAGCCACTGGCGTACGCCAGGGAGAAGGCACAGATTTGTCTCCTCTCCCTGGTGTACGCGAGCCATATCCCCTGCTCTTCCGATGGGCAGGTAGGGGAGGGGTGGCAAGACAGGGAGGAGGCATGGCCTCCTCTTATGCCAGATTTACCTCAGGAGCATGTGTAGAGTTCTGAACCTCCCGTACGGCAGGTGGAGGGCAGACCACTTTCAGTGGGACTATTGGGTGTGGGGCCTAATTGTCTTCATAAGTGTCCCCCATAGCATACAGTAGAGCCTGTAAAACACAGTTTGCAAGCTATATGGAGATATTTGATGATATTTGATGGACCTGTGATAGGTGACACTTGATCTGAGCATATAATAACATCCAGGGTTGTCTGTCACAGGACTTGTACGTACAGAATGGATTATGATCCCCATTCTTTTCATCGTGAACTATGGCACAGATTTTTTTCCAGTAAAGATTTAAAATCTGTGTCACATCTTTAACACATAATTCATGTAGATTCTGAAACATAAAACTTGGATGTGGGCTAGTCCTGCTGAATGGGGCTAACCCAGATCAAAACCTAGAGGGTTTGTTCATACACAGAGGGTATCTGCTCCTATGTACAAAAAACACCTGCTGCTAATTTCTGCCATCAGCTATTTGGCTGAGGTCCATCATTTAACCCTTTAAATGCTGCAATCAATAGCAATCGCTGCATTTAAATATATAACCAACAAGTGCCGCACCTTTAAGGTGTCTGAACAGTTCCTCCACAACATGCTTTTGGGTTGCCCATTGAGTACTATGGCAACTGGAGGCCTTATCTAGACCTCCGTGCCTGTCACAGTGATTCAGCTAATAGAATTTGGATTAGGCAGATTTTACTAGCATAACACTGATTCAACTGATCCATGCAATCATATGGCATTGCATGGATCAGTATAGGCAATCTAATAGAGATGAGTGCTACTCAAACATGCTCAAGACCAAGGGAGAGTGGGTGTCTGATGCACCTAAAAACCTCAGAAAGTGATGGAAACCACAGAAATGAAATGGCAGCAGGAGGGGCATGCATGGATGCATTAAAGACTTCCAGCTTTCTTAATTACACCACTTTTACAAACTGACAATATTTTGACCCACCCTAAGATAAAGTCCAATTAAAAGTGAGAAAAAAGTTAGGAAACACTCTTTTCTTTACATTTACTTATAGAGAAACCAAAAGGAAAAGAAAAAAAAAATCATCCTACACCCATCTCTCACTTTAGTTCCCAGCATCTCTGACAGCCATAGATGATGCAAACAAAAGGGAAATCAAGCAACACCCACTGGTAACTCTCCATGTGTGTGTTTGACATGGTCAGATGCACAGGGCCGGCTACAAGTTTTTGCGGGCCCTTGGGCAACAGAGCCTCAGCGGGCCCCTCATCCATCTAATATGCACAATTACTTGAGCCACCACTAACATACACAAACACACATTACTGACACATACACTACTGACTGAGACACACACCCTGTGACCCTGTTTAAAATTGTGGATGAGAACCTGGTGTGACCCTGTTAAAAATTTGTGGGCTAGAGCCTGGTGTGACCCTGCTAAAAACTGTTAACGAGAGCCTTGTGTGACCCTCTCAAAAATTGTGGACAACAGCCTGATGTGACCCTCTTAAAAGTTGTGGGTGCAAGGCGAAAGGCAGTGGTGTGATCCACAGATAAACACGATTTCCTCTGGTGCTTTCTGAATACATCCAAAAAATCCATTATTTCAGACTGCGTGGTGGAGAACTGACTGGCCGCGTCATCCGAAATATCCGTCAAAACATATTAGCGCTGCTTTGGATTCAGTAGTGTCGTACTACGCTTCTCTGCTAACTGGGACTGGGATCCTGCATTAGCCGTGTTCTTGTTCTCCCTCAGCAGCCGCAAGCTCTGTTTTAACAAGCCCAGGCCCATGGTTACTGCTCACACCCTTGGCAGGTGATGCAGTTATTGTCCTTAAAAAACAACTTTTAAACTTGCAGCCCCGTGTCAAACTTATTAGGCAATGGGGCAATGTTCTAGAATACACTGACGTTGAGACATGTGATGGTGTCTCTGCGGTGTTTTGGTTGATCTCCCTGAGGTCAACCAGCGTCCTTTTGCAAACTTATTAGGCTGGCACAACCTCTCTGTCCCTCCTTCCCGCCCTCTTCATCATTAGGAATGCCCCAGGCAGGTATTCTTCTATTCATCAGCTGTGTGAGGATGGCTCATGAGCTGAATCATTAAGGCACACCTGTGCAGTGTTCACTGGAGAGGAATAGGAAACATCCTGATTTGCCTACCTATCTACCAAAGTAAGACTGGGTTTCCACTGTTTGTTTGTTTTTTTTGCAAAAACGGATAAAAAAATGGATGGAAAAACAAATGCATTATAAAAAAAAGATGGATCAAAATGCATCCTAGGCTGGCACAACCTCTCCGTCCCTCCTTTCCTCCCTCTTCATCATTAGGAATGCCCCAGGCAGGTATTCTCCTATTCATCAGCTGTGGGAGGATGGAACATGAGCTGGATCGTTAAGGCACCTGTGCAGTGTTCACTGGAGAGGAATAGGGCCCTTTTAGGGCGGGTTCACACTACGGAATTCTCGCGGACAATGTCCGCGGAATTCCGTCAGCTGTCCGCCCGCACGGCCAGGCGCTTTTCCGCCGGCTCCATAGACACCATTCTATGGGCCGGTGTATTCCGCGATCCACTAAAAGAAGTGACATGACACTTCTTTCAGCGTATAGCGTAATACGCCGGCCCATAGAATGGTGTCTATGGGGCCGGGGGAAAGGCGCCCAGAAGTGCGGGCGGACAGCTGACGGAATTCCGTGGACATTGTCCGCGAGAATTCCGTAGTGTGAACCCGCCCTTACACAGAAAGTTTATCTGACAGATTATCTGCCAAAGATTTGAAGCCAAAACCAGAAACAGACTATAAACAGAGATCAGGTCATAAAGGAAAGCCTGGGATTTCTCCTCTTTTCAAATCCATTCCTGGCTTTGGCTTCAAATATTTGGCAGATAATCTGTCAGATAAACTTTCTGTGTAAGTCGGGTTCACACTACGGAATTCTCGCGGACAATGTCCACGGAATTCCGTCAGCTGTCCGCCCGCACTTCTGGGCGCCTTTCCCCCGGCCCCATAGACACCATTCTATGGGCCGGCGTATTACGCTATACGCTGAAAGAAGTGTAGAGATCAGGTAATAAAGGAAAGCTTGAGATTTCTTCTCTTTTCAAATCCATTCCTGGTTTTGGCTTCAAATCTTTGGCAGATCATCTGTCAGATAATCTTTCTGTGTAAACAGGCCCTTAGGCTGGGTTTACACTTTTTTTTTTTTTTTTGCACAAATGGATGAAAACATGGATGGAAAAACAGATGCATTATAAAAAAAAAAATACGGATGAAAACGCATCCTTTTTTAAAAAATCTACAAAAAAGTGGTCGACCACATTTTTGTGTACAATAAAAAAACTGATGTGTTATGATCAGTTGTTGTTTTTTTAATCAAAGTCAATGGAAAAACGGATCAAAAGGGATGCACACAATTGCATCTGTTTGTCAATCTGTTTTTTTGCAAAAACAGATGAAAAAAAAAAAAAGATAAAAAAAATGTAGTGTGAACCCAGCCGTAGCTTGCACTACCTCTTCCCTGCTCCAGCAGCTATCCCTGATAACTAAAAGAAAGCAACTGAGCATCTGGTGACCTGGGTTTATATACACTCAGGTCACCTGATGCAGCAGGCCAATCTTTGCTATCCAGCTGCCAACATAGCTGCTGCGTAGCAGGATCTCCCAGCACCCTCCCTGCATGTTTATTGGCTAATTAAAGCTGCCAAACATGTTGAGAGGACATTATTAATTTTATTTGAGCACCATGCGGTATTTGTTTGAGTATCGAGTCCATTTCAGTACCCTGATACTCTAGCGAAAAGTGAGCTCAAATGAGCATGTTCGCTCATCTCTAGTTATCAGATATGTTAACTTTGGATTATTGTTAAATATTATTTTTATTCTACTTATCATTGTTTTATTCTAAGAAGAAGTATGTTACTGCTCCCTGTGACAATACATGTTTTACTTGTTCAGCTTACCAAAGGATGGAGATGAGAGAGAACATTTACTGTGCGCTGACTCATTACATTCTGACATGGAACCTAACACAAGGCAAAGTCCAGATACACTTTGGATATAATGCTGCTTGATTTTTGGCCTGAAAGTGAAGCAACGTGTAATTACGAAGAGCAATAGGTACATCTGACTGAAAAGCCGGTAAATGCTGAGCTGTAAAACAAAGACATTATTAAAACACCCAAAAGAAAATCTGCATTTATCAGTTATATTCTATACTGTGCATGCACTGCCTTAGCTGCAGGGCATAGAAAAAAACACAAGTATGTTACTATTCCATAATAAAATCTTATTGTTTCTATTATACTGGTTTAAAATTTCTTAGCCTTTTCTGGTCCTATACGGTGTTGGACAACCCCCCCCCACCACCACCACCACCACCACCTTCCCCCTCCACATCCCAGGAATCCAGGACACTTGTCCCGGATTCCTGAGTAAGCGTAGAATTCTATTGAACGTGTGCCTTTAAAGCGCAAATACAATCAACTGAGTGCAGGCGAACAGGGTAGCACAGGGAGTGTCTAACACTTGGCCTGTTCTGAAAAAAAAAAAAAAAGAAGAGAATAGAGTGGGAGGGCTGCAGCTGTGGTGGAGTGTGAGTAGGGTGAGTTGTTTTTTTTCTACTGTATGAGGGCTGCACATGGGGGCCATTTGCTGTATGAGGGCCATCTACTATATGGGGACTTCACAGAGGGGACCCTCTACTATGGATGATGCACAAAGAGGGCCCTCTACTATGTGGGGACTGCACAGAGTGGGACACCTACTAAATTGGGACTGCAGAGATGGGGTTATCTACTGTATAGGGCTGCACAAAGGGGCATAATACTATATGGGAGCTGCACAGAGTGGCATAATATTATATTGAAGCGTCACTGAGGGCCATAATACTATATGGAAGCTGTATATAAACTATATAGGGACTGCATATGGGGGCAATCTACTATATGGGGACTGCACAGAGGGCACCCTCTACTATGGGGGATGTACAGAAAGAACTATATACTATATGGGGACTGCACAGTAAGGGCCATTTTCTTTATGGGGACTGCAAAGACTAGTCTACCTACTATATGGGGGCAGCACAGAGGGGGCCATCTACTATATGGGCTGTGCAGAAGTGGCCATCTACTATATGGGCTGTGCAGAAGGGGCCATCTACTATAGAGGGACTGCACTGAGGTGGCCACCTGCTATATGGGGACTTCAAAGAAAGGGTAATCTACTGTATGGGGCTGCACAGAGGGGCATAATACTATATGGGGACTGCACAGAGTAGCCTAATATATGGAAGCTGCACAGAGGGGCATAATACTATATGGAAGCTGTACAGAAGAACTTAATACTAAATGAAAGTTGCACGGAGGGGCCTAATACTATATGAGGGCAGCATAGAAGCGCTTAATACTGTATGGGGCACAAACACACATGTAAACATGTGTGAGGACAACACAGATGTAAAGTTTATAAAAAAAAACAAAGATGGCGCGAGAGTGAGGATCCTAAAATGTTTGTCTGGCAGATTCTGTGGAGACAAATCATGGCTGGAAGTGCTCATGATGACGCGGTCTCTATGCAGAATAGAAGGAACAGTGAGTGACTTGTGACTCTGATCGGCGAAGAAGCCCTCTATGATTTATTCAGAGAAGACAGTGGATGTAACTGCACTGTAATCACTCACATTGTCTGCAGAGCTTCTGTAGAGCTGGATCTACCTGCTATATGGTTGCTGTATGAGGTGTTATTGGTCTTTGTGCAGTGGATTTAATTGAGTAGAAGAATGGTGGCATTAGTATATGTTGGTATTAGCAATTATGTGGTGGTAATATTTGTCCCTTGTAAATAGATATTGCTGACATTATTATTTAAGCAAAAGTTGCCAACATGTATTGTCTCCTTTGACTATAATTTTTAAAGGGGCTATCTTTTCTCCATGGATTAAAAGTGGCACCACCATATCCCCTTCTCCTGGTTTGGCAGAAGTTTCTACACCTTTGTGTCTTCCACTGGGATTACACACATCTTCAGGGACAATCCACAAGCTCTGGAGACGTCTGTGATCTCAGAGGGAGACATAGAAGGAGTAGAAGGCATACTTACTGCTCCCAAGGATCCCAGCCACCGAGTGATGTCACAGTCTGGCCACTGCTCACAGAGCAGAGAGCGGTTGTCAGTCATTTAGGCTGTCAGCTATAAGGTAAGAGGATAGGGCCAAAATACAAAAGTAAGCAATTTTGCTAATCAAAAGCATTTGCAAATTTGCACACTTTTGCATTTTCTATCACATATTAAAAGTTTAGGAGATGAGAATACCACTTTAATGAGTTGCTAAATAGTTGGTCCAGGATACTAAGTAAATAATGAAATGGTCTTTGGAAATTTCCAAGCAGGCTTAAAGTTCATGAACAGGTTTAACATTTATTCACTGGTACCCAATGTCTGCCCTTTCATCATAAAAGATTAACCCTTGCAACAAAGTAGTAGAATGTAAATCTATCACCGGAAACATTAAATCTACCTGCCTAATATTGCATTTGCTACTAAATAAGTCAAAGGCAGCTCCTGAGATCACTTCATAGCGGTAAATCCTGGAAGGTCGTACATTCATGTCCTTTTGCACTAAACACGAGGGGTTAAACACGATAAGAAAAAAACAGGGGCCAAAAAAAAAGGGCAACAATGTAAATTTGCTTGGTCCTTAGGGGGTTAAATCCATTAAGTTCATTTCCCTATTTTTGTATCCAGAAAAGTTCTTGTTTTAGTTTTGCAATTTTGGTAAGGTTTAAGACGAAAAACTCTACTGTAAATACTGTAAGGCCTCTTTCTTATTGCATTTATGGAGTGCATTTTGCTGTATAGTGTGCACCAAAACATGTTAGGATGTGTGTACACTGAGCAAAATAGGTGGAAATTCCAAGCAGAATCTCCGCAGCGGACTTTGCTTGGAATTTTGCCTACCTCTGTGTTTCAATGTTAAGTATAGGGCACCTCCGCCCTCCACGGCTCTCTGTTGAAAGAATTGACATGTCATTTCTTTCAGCGGAGAGCCGTGTAGAGCGAAGAAGTCTGGAATTCAGAGCAAATCTGTGTTGGGGATTCCTCTCTGAATTTTCGCCCATTTTCCTCAATGTGCACGCACCCCTAAAAAACATGCAAGAAGCCTTCAAGAGTGGGTGATGCTGTTTCCAGGGACTCCTCACTCTGAGGGTGCATTAAAGGTGAGAAATTAAAGAAGAAAGTTCTCTGCTTGAAATTCCTGGCCTATTCATCTCTGGCAGAATAGGAACAGAATTTGAGCAGAATTCGAGCAGAATTTCAAATGGAATTCAAGCCCCATTGACTTCTATAGGATTCCTCTAGCGCAATCCAACCAGAGGGCACGTTAGACTACGGAATTCTTGTGGATAACTTTCTGTGGATTCTAAGTACAAGATGGAGACCGCACTTCCAAAAAAGTTCACACTTTTATTCACACCAGATGCAACGTTTCGGCTCAATGTGTAGCCTTTCTCAAGCAGTGATGTGGATTTCTGTGGATTCTGACACTCACCCCCGCCCTCCCGCTCGCATCTACGCCGATCTCATAGACTTCATTCTATGTTCAGGCAGAATCTGCCGTCCGCCCAAAGAATTAATATGTCACGGCGGAATCTGCGAAGATGCAAACGGGAGCACAGGAGGTGAGCGCCGGGATCCACAGGGAACTTCTCTGCGCAGATTCCCCTAATTTGAACGCACCCAAAGAATTGACATGTCAATTCTTTGGACGGATCGTGGATCTGCGACCGAATTTTTTCAGACGAAAATTCCATAGTTTGAACGAATGAGAAAATAGAAAAATGAAATGTTCATTTTTTACAGGTGGAATTTTCAGCAGATTCCGCATGCACTTAGAGGCAGAATTTGCTCAAAATTCTGTGTGTATTCCATAGTGTGAAAGCACCCTAATTCTTAGACTGTACCAATCATACAGTATAGAAGGGGTTTGCATTAATGGGACAACCCACTGAAATAATTTTGAACATTGATAAAATATCTCATATTATCTCTAATATCTCATATGCATAGATGGTGGTGTTTTATACAGCAAGAATCTGCATAGTTAACTTCGGTATTTTTCCTACAAGTTCAGAGGTTAATCAGAATTGTACATTGATGTCTGAGCTGTCTTGGGTTTGCTGATTTGCTGTTTACCTCATTGCCAGAGTTTGCTTTAGGGTTTGATCTGGAGTTCAAGATTCTATCATCTTTTTTATTGTTCATAAAAGTAATTTTCTTTCTACAGTATACTGACAATTCCAGGATCCAGACCAGAGCGCAATGTACATGGAGCAGCCTTTCCCCAATGTTTGTAAGTATGGTATTTCATCCCTTATACTGACATTAACACATAAGGGGAGATTTATCAAACATGGTGGAAAGTGAAACTGGCTCAGTTGCCCCCGGCAACCAGTCAGATTCCACCTTTCATTTTCCAAAGAGTCTGTGAGGAACAAAAAGTGGAATCTGATTGGTTGCTAGGGGCAACTGAGCCAGTTTCACTTTACACCAGTTTGATAAATCTCACCGATAGAGTACAATACAGGGAGAGACCCCTGATCTTAAAGGGGAAATACCATCTCAACTTATATAGTTATAACTAGCAGGACAAGTCAAGTTAAGCATTTTTAGCAAAAAAAAAAAAGTAAACTTGACATCTATAAATTTAGCTATATCAGTTGAGATGGACATACCCCTTTAACTGGAAATTAAACATACTGTGAACGTAGTGTGAACATAGCCCTTATATGAATGAAAAACTCATATATGGAGAGCTAATCAAAATATAAAACATACTTACTAAATGCCTGTTTCTTTATTACATCATCCATAAAAACATTGACAATATATCTTGTTTTACACTCATTGATGGTTACTTCTAAGAAGTGTTTTTCTGTTTAATAGTTTTTTAGACAACTTTGCAATGCATGACTTTCTTTGTACCTACCTGCAGGCCTGGGAGTTGAAACATGTTGTACATATCAGTCCACTTCATATGAGGGAAGCAAAATAATTGTAATCATCTTCATCACTAATACTTATCATATGGAAAGAAGCACTGCCTGCAAGAATATCTGTCTATATAGGTATGTATCTATGTGTCTGTCTGTCTATCTACTAAGTTAGTAGGACTCCTATGTGTAAAAAAAAAAGAACCCCATTTTTTAGGACCAAGTTATGCAAAATTTGGTAAATGTGTCTGTATAATGTGAATGTAGATAGTATATGTATATAGTAGAACTCTGATAAATAATATTGTTTGACTGCGTATGACCAGTGGCGGATTAGGTGTACCTGCGCTATTCACACGTACAGAATAAATAATGTTAGGCCATGTATACACAATGTATCCTTTAAGATAAGAACTGTCATTGTTGGAGATTTAAACAACGGCCGCTCTTGCCTTACAATACATTGTATTGGACAATGGCCGTTGTTCAATACGGACAGGGAAATATTGACATGTCAGTTATTATTGACATGTCAAATATTTCCGGCCACTAGAGTGCAAACAACCGCCGTTGTTCTGCAATGTGTAAAATATTGTGCCCCCTGCCTCCCATCAAATTACAGAATTAATTCAGACATCAACCAGAACCCTAAATACAGCCATTGGAACCCAAAATATAATCAGGCACAAAATTAGACAAAAAGCCCCCCTCCTTTCTCACACGTACACACATACACACACACACACACACACACATACTGTTGTCATACCCTATTTTCTCTCAATGATTGCTCTTTTGGGTCTCCTCTTCAGATCAGACTGGTCACCCTAAAACCACCCGCCAACCCCATATAGGTCACCTTGTCACCCCCATATCACCCCACATGGTCATTTTGCCCCCTTCCTCTAGAGTAGCCTCCCTGCCTACCCCCTTCCTTTGTTTCCTCTTACATACCTGCAAGTCTTCTTTTCCTCCTCCATAGTGCTCTGCAGACTGCATAGGACCTGTGATGACATCATAGTCACATGTCTAAGATTCCGCAGAGTCTACATTATTGTTATGCTGGACAGACATATTGTAATTCCCTGCAAAGTCCAACCATCTATGGCTGCCTCCAGACTTCACTGACAGCCAATAATGAATATGCATTTTTAATAACTTGGATGAATAAAGTTTAATTTTTTAAGGATATCATCCTGAGTGTTGGACATCCATTATTGTTTACAAAGGTAAGGGGAATATCTTAGGGGAAGTAGCTTAAGAGGACATTAAATTGTCAATATTACCCCCTACAAGTACTATGCCCTGCCTACTAGATGCAGGACACCTACCCTGACAAGAGCTATCCCAAACAGAAATTTATCCTATACATTCTGTTCATTCCCTGATATAAAGCAGGAGGGAAATAGTAATTGCAATATTCAGTGGTACCTCAGTTCTCGAACTTAAAGGAGAAGTCTGGTGAAAATTTTTATTAAAGTATTGTATTGCCCCCCAAAAGTTCTACAAATCACCAATATACACTTATTACAGGAAGTGTACATAAAATGCTTTTTTCCCTGCACTTACTACTGCATCAAGGCTTCACTTCCTGTATAAAATGGTGATGTCACGACCCGACTCCCAGAGCTGTGCGGGCTGTGGCTGTAATAATGCCTGCTGCACACATCTATTCTATCTATCTATCCTCCTCTTGTAGATAATAGAAAAATCTCACCAGTGTCTCGTACGGAATAAGTATCTTGACAAATATAAACATATTATTTTAGATGCAAAGTTGTCCTAATATTGTTTGATTATATTTTGATATTTTACAAGACTTATGTTCTTTATCAATTTGTATTTCAGATGGTGTCAAGCAACATACAACATTATGCAGATGACTGACAGACGATTTCCCTTGCTGTGTACACACATGCAGTAACACAATGAAAATGCAATATGAATGAATGAATGCATCATGTAATTGCAGTAATTGATCATTATTGCTTTACTGCATCACATTATTGCTGTAATTAATCATTTAATTGCCATCCAGCCATCCTTCACTGCATTTACTCAATAAAACTTTAACATGTGTGAACATACCCCTATAGTAGTTGATATGATTTAATCCAATCATATGGTGAATGAATGAATGAAGAAAATCACCTTGTTCTCTGTTTTTACC
This sequence comes from Dendropsophus ebraccatus, assembly GCF_027789765.1. Taxonomy (NCBI): domain Eukaryota; kingdom Metazoa; phylum Chordata; class Amphibia; order Anura; family Hylidae; genus Dendropsophus; species Dendropsophus ebraccatus. Next base: position 63,222,990 of record NC_091458.1, read on the forward strand.
CCAGCAATGGAGCACACATAGGATAGAATGCAAAGTTATTAGATACTGACACACAGCCATTAACGCAACAGACCAATTACCATTCAACTAGCTATGTATCTATTGCTGATGTGATCTATTGCTGATTTTTAGAGTGGTTACCTGATTTCCAGCAGCACTGTATATGCTGTATATCAATAAAGGAAGAAACAAAAGTAATGCTAGTGTGTACGGTAGGTGTGCTATGCTCATAGTGAGCTCTTTCCTTTAAAGAAAATAAAGGTAAACATTCCAGGACCCCATCCAGGAACATTCTGGAATCCTGTGGAAGCACCTTAGCCATTCTATTACCACATATGTACCCATTATCTGGCTTACAAGTGCATTCACTTGGCCCATTTTTGCAGCTGAGGACTAATGAATCTGGGTCAGATAATTGCATAGAGTGACTGCTTTTAGCATTAATTCCTTTAAGCCTTTCTTACCTCATATCCTTTCCTATGCACCAGGTCACAGGAGCAAAGTGTTGAATCCCAAACCTCTCGTGAACCATGCTTTTTACTTAGCATCTTTATTACATGATGTTCCAATTGAATCTCACACACCCCGGAGTTACAGGATACGTGACCTGTATTATCAAAGCAATCTGGTCAGAAATTAAAAGAATAGATCCATATTTAGATGGTTTGCACATTTAGGGGGTGTTATGCATACATAATATTGGTACAGAGGTATACAAGATATAGACATCTAAAGCAAGGGAAATTATGCTGTTACCTAGTTGAAAATCAAGAGTGAACATTGATGGCTGAGCATTAAAGGGGATTTTTGGACAAAATGTACTGATGAGCTACCTACAGAAACTCCATTCACTGTGTAGTGCAGTGCCGAACAGCTAATCGGCATGGGTGCCAGTTGTCGTCACGGTTACTGATAAGCCATTACTACCTTTTGCCTGGAAAACCTCTTAAAGCGAATCAGTACCACAGGACACCCCCCTTTTCCTCCCCAAACCGCCAGTATAATTCTTTTGGCTTGCTCAATCCATGCCTGGTCCCAGGGTCTGTCTGGTGGGGCTTTTATTCTGGCTAAAAACAACTTTTAGTCAATTAGGTGGGGCCTAGAACATTCATGCCTTATTGACACAGCGCAACATTGTTTTTAGCCTGAATACCAGCCCCAGGGGACAGACAGACCTTGGGACCAGGCATGGATTGAACAAGACAACAAAACGGTATTGGCAGTTTGGAGAATCAAGATATCAGGGAATAATGTAGTTTTGATTTTCAAACATTTGATAATATTTCTTACTCTATGGTTGTGATTAGCCAGTACCATAAAACCCTATATTCAGGTGATGGTAAAAAAAAAAACAATTTAAAAAACCTTTATGTTAAAGGGGATATCCCAAGATAAAAATGATCCTCTGTCTAGGAGATCAGTAGGGGCCCAACCACCTTAATCCTAAAGATCGCAAGAAAAGGGGGCAAATTACTTTCCATAGGGTACCTGGGTGCTTTAAGGCTGTATTTGTACACTATATGGGAATGTTTATCTGGATGCTATCTATTATCTTGGTACTGAATGCACTATTACTGCATCTTTGAACTAGTTAGTACTATCTGGTAACTGACTCTTTGCTCTGTATATATTACCTGGGCATTGCATACACTGTCAGGACACTGTAATACATGTAATCTCGGTGTGCGGTGCTGAGGAGAGAGCTATTGGTGGTAAACTCCCTGCCGGGTCAGCCGATGCGGTGGTGTGATGGATAAGTGTGTCTAGGGTCACTTGGGCACTTGTCACGGTAGCCTGGAGTGGTGTAGGACCTACCCTGGACAGTTTGGCAACACAATAAAAAGGGTAACCCAAGTGTACAGGTGTGAGTGGGTGCGCATGCGTAAAAATAGGCCAGAGTCCAATGCTTAGAAATGGAAACAGTTTACTGGGAAGAACTTGTGTAAAATAAGAAAGGTACTTTTGTTCAGAATACAGTCCAGTGCAATACAACAAATATACAATCTTGCAAGAGGTTTAGCTGCTGGTAACTGAGATAAAGATGAGGTGCTTTATGGAAGAAGGTGTTTTGCAGTTGAGTGAGTAGAAGAGAAGGGTAGAAATGTAATCTGCCGGAACAGTAGAGGAGTGTAGAAGAAATAGAGAATACTTGTACTCACAGATAAATTCTAATATGACCGCCTTATGCCCCCTAGTTGCGAGCTACTCGTTCTAGGTGGGTAATACGAGCCCTAGGCCTTGTTATCTTGGCTAAGCAGACTCCCGAGACTTCCTAGTTGTCCTGCGCTGCTCTCCTTGCTGGGGTGTGGATGTTATCTCTATGTGGTTCTGGGTAGATTTTTCATATGCTTCTTTGGCTCCACAGAAAGGGCAAAATCTGAACCTTTTCCTTATGGGCAGGCATGGTGACACGGCAAATTGGGCAGAAGTCATGAATTTGTCCAGTGCCTGACTTATCATGGTTTACGCCTGGAAACAGGCAAAGCAGGTGTAGATTTCTGTGCCCACCATGTGGGAGGTTCTGCCAGGTTTGTTAAGAAGTGTGCGCCTCTTTATTTAAGACCGACATATGAGTCCGCCGGTCTTGATATGTGTCACCCTAGATGTAACATTAAGAACAGGGCAATATAAGATAAATGTAATAAAACTTTAACAGTGCTGCAACCATAAGACAATCAAAAAATTTTGTACGGGTGTGGACCAGCTGTGCTACTTAGAGGGGTTATCCAGCATAAGGCTCGGTTCACACGTTGTAAGAGTGCGGCTGTATGTGCGGCTGTAATTGTGCGGCGGTATTTTTGATGGTTCGTGTGTATGCTGGGAAGTATAGGATATGCGGCTGCACAGTGCACACTATCTCTGAATCTACGGCCCTATCGTAAACGGACCCGTAAAAAATGAACAAGACCATTGTTTGCGGCTGGACATGCGGCCGTGGATTGACAGGCGGTCCGTACGGAGTACTTCAAAAATAGCCGGCAATGATGCCGAATGCCGATGCCTCTAATAGTTAATATATTAAATTAATCAAAGACATTTTATTTGTAATCAAGACACTTTCGTTGATCAATAATTTATTTCTAACGAATCCATCATTTTGCAATTAAATATACTGTTAAAAAAAATAGATATATAAATAAATGTATATTTATCTATATATTTATTTTTTGACAGTATATTGAATTGCACAATGATGGATTCGTTAGAATTAAATTATTGACCAACGAAACTGAATTTATTTCCAAGAAAATGTGTTTTATTCATTAAATATTAATTAGTACAGGAAGCTCTATAAGCCGTTAATTCATATTGCCGGCAATAGAGCATTCTGTACTAATCATCACTTTACTTTAATGAAAACATCAAATGTTTCTTCTAATTATGTTATGACAATAACATTATTAGAAGAAACATTTAGAATTATATGTGCGCTCAGCTGATTGGCTGTTCGGCTGAGCGCACATATAATAAGCCGGTCCGCAGTACAGTGACTTCATTGTGCTGCGGACCAGCGAAGAGGACACATCGGGGTGAGTATAGAGCTCTCCCCACCCCCTCCCCGGCACTGCACCCATCCCAGCAAGGAAGGGGGGGTCAGTTAACCCCTTCCTTGCTGGGATGGGTGCAGTCTGACATCAGTCTGGCCCCCCGGGGGTTAAGGGGGATGCAATACATCCTCCCTTAACCCCTTGGGGGCCAGACTGTAAGCAGCGATCTGTAAAGATGCTGCATACTGTAAGGAGCACAACACCGCTCACAATGATGGGTGTTGTGCTCCTGTTTGTGTGTTTTTTGTGTGTTTCTCCCTTTTTGTTTTTCAGATATCGGTATCCTGGGGATTACGTCGGATTCCATGGACTACGTCGATGACCAGCGGTTGTTCTTTGAATTTTTTAAATAAAATGGTCAATGAGGGGTGTGGGGGTGTTTTTCTTTGAATAAAAAAATTTTTAAACTTGTGTCTTGTCTTTATTTCTTTACTTTTTAGACTTAGTAGTGGAAGCCGTCTAATAGACGGAATCCATTACTAAGTTGGGGCCTAGTGTTAGCCGGTATAAAATGGCTAACACTAACCCCCCTATTATTACCCCAGTACCCAATGCCACCAGGGGTACTGGGAAGAGCCGGGTGCCAGTGGTCCCGGAGCGTCAAAATTGACGCTCCTGGACCGGGCAACAGCAGGCTGGTAAGATTTAGGCTGGGGAGGGCCTAAAACAATGGCTCTTCCCACCCTGGTGTTACCAGGCTGCTGTCGTTTGGTTTTTAACCCGGCTGGTTATAAAAATAGGGGGGACCCTATGCGTTTTTTTTTTTAAATAAATAAATAAATAATTAAAAAAAAACGCATAGGGTCCCCCCTATTTTTATAACCAGCCGGGTTAAAAACCAAACGACAGTAGCCTGGTAACACCAGGGTGGGAAGAGCCATTGGTTTAGGCCCTCCCCAGCCTAAATCTTACCAGCCTGCTGCCGCCCGGTCCAGGAGCGCCAATTTTGACGCTCCGGGACCACTGGCACCCGGCTCTTCCCAGTACCCCTGGTGGCATTGGGTACTGGGGTAATAATAGGGGGGTTAGTGTTAGCCATTTTATACCGGCTAACACTAGGCCCCAACTTAGTAATGGATTCCGTCTATTAGACGGCTTCCACTACTAAGTCTAAAAAGTAAAGAAATAAAGACAAGACACAAGTTTAAAAATTTTTTTATTCAAAGAAAAACACCCCCACACCCCTCATTGACCATTTTATTTAAAAAATTCAAAGAACAACCGCTGGTCATCGACGTAGTCCATGGAATCCGACGTAATCCCCAGGATACCGATATCTGAAAAACAAAAAGGGAGAAACACACAAAAAAAACACAAACAGGAGCACAACACCCATCATTGTGAGCGGTGTTGTGCTCCTTACAGTATGCAGCATCTTTACAGATCGCTGCTTACAGTCTGGCCCCCAAGGGGTTAAGGGAGGATGTATTGCATCCCCCTTAACCCCCGGGGGGCCAGACTGATGTCAGACTGCACCCATCCCAGCAAGGAAGGGGTTAACTGACCCCCCTTCCTTGCTGGGAGGGGTGCAGTGCTGGGGAGGGGGTGTGGAGAGCTCTATACTCACCCCGATGTGTCCTCTTCGCTGGTCCGCAGCACAATGAAGTCACTGTACTGCGGACCGGCTTATTATATGTGCGCTCAGCCGAACAGCCAATCAGCTGAGCGCACATATAATTCTAAATGTTTCTTCTAATAATGTTATTGTCACAACATAATTAGAAGAAACATTTGATGTTTTGAGTAAAGTAAAGTGATGATTAGTACAGAATGCTCTATTGCCGGGAATATGAATTAACGGCTTATAGAGCTTCCTGTACTAATTAATATTTAATTAAGAAAACACATTTTCGTTTAAATAAATACAGTTTCTTTGTTCAATAATTTAATTCTAACGAATCCATCATTGTGCAATTCAATATACTGTCAAAAAATAAATATATATATATAAATATACATTTATTTATATATATATTTATTTTAACAGTATATTTAATTGCAAAATGATGGAATCGTTTACATTTAATTATTGAACAATAAAAGGGACTTTATTAGACAGAAAATGTGTTTTATTAATTCAATATATTAACCATGAGAGACATCGGCTATAGTGCAGAGGATCGCAAACCCCGGTAATAGCGATTCATGTAAACTGTTTCCCTGCTTTCCCAGATGCATCCAGAGGTGTTTGCATCACTTTCTTAACATTTTATTTGTTATTTTTAGTTGAACCAGATTTCAAAGTAAATGACCGTATGTTTTGAGCCGCATGTCTATTTTTTCCCACGGCCGGAGTTTCACCCGCACATTTACAGCCGCATAAAAAATACAGCCGCACAGTTACAGCGTGTGAACCCAGCCTAAGGGTATATTCACGCGAACGGGCTCGCAGCGAGATTCTCGCTGCGAGCCCGGCAGGTCCTGGCAGTTCCCATACACTACATACTTGCTGCAGTCTAAACGACCGCAGCGAGTATGTAATTCTGCCGCCCTTAACCCCTTCTGCTCCCTCCCGGCTCCCCCGCTGTAAGCATACTTTACCTGTCCTTGCTGCACGGGTCCGGCGTCCTGCTCTCCCGTCTGGCCAATCAGTGTGTTGCCCAGCTGCAGCCACTGATTGGCCGGACGGGAGAGCAGGACGCCGGACCCGTGCAGCAAGGACAGGTAATGTATGCTTACAGCGGGGGAGCCGGGAGGGAGCAGAAGGGGTTAAGGGCGGCAGAATTACATACTCGCTGCGGTCGTTTAGACCGCAGCAAGTATGTAGTGTATGGGAACTGCCAGGACCTGCCGGGCTCGCAGCGAGAATCTCGCTGCGAGCCCGTTCGTGTGAATATACCCTTAGGAAAACATGGCTAGTTTCCTCCAGAGACAGCAACACTCTTGTCTCCAGTTCAGGTGTGGTTTGCAATTAAGCTCCATTTACTTCAATGGAACTGAGTTTAAAAATCCCACCAAAACTGGACACAAGAGTGGTGCTGTCTCTGGAAGAGAGTGGACATGTTTTTCTAATGCTAAATTTCCCTTTTACTTAGTTTGGCTTTGGGCCATGCCTGACAGCGAAGTCTAAGTAACCTCTAGGTTTTTACCTCCTATCCATTTCCACAATGTGGTAACTGGACTTCTGTAGCTCAAGGGTACAAGGTCGCACCACATGCGTGGTCCCAGCTGGCCCAGATAGTACTAGCGCATGGCACCAGTAAGTCATGTAGTTAAGCATAATCAGTGGTCTGAGTATGTCACAGAAGAGTCAGAATGGTACACAGAAATGAGGCAGAGATGTAATGAAATACAGGCAGATAGTTAAAGGAGATGCCTTGCGAAAATCATTTTCTTTCAAATGAACTGGTTTCAGAAAGCTATATAGGTTTGTAATTTACTTCTATTTAAAAATCTCAAGTCTTCCCATACTTATCAGCTGCTGTATGTCCTGCAGGAAGTGTTGCTTTCTTTTTAGTCTGACGCAATGCTCTCTGCTGACGAGAGAGGAACTGTCCAGAGCAGGAGAAGTTTTCTATAGGGATTTGCTGCTGCTCTGGACAGTTCCTCTTGGCCAGAGATGTCAGCAGAGAGCACTGTGTCAGACTGAAAAGAAAACAACTTTTCCTATAGGACATACAGCAGCTGATAAGTATGGGAAGACTTTTCTTTTAAAAAGGAAATAAAAATCTATATAACTCTCTGAAACAAGTTGATTTATAAGAAAAAGCTTTTCACTGGATAACCCCTTTAAGGCAGGCTGCACAGGCGGCAACAGGAGAGACAATAGGTATAGTCAAGCAGAATTGGAAACTCAGAAAACCCCTTGAATAGTCACTTCCTTCAATCTAGTTTTATGGGATAACAGGCTATTTGATCAACTCTTTTTAGTTGGGAATAGGGTAAAAAAAAGCTGGTAACACATGAGTCAAGGCTACAAAAAAGTACCTTAATAATTCCTATTTCTGGTAGCGATTAATCTTAGATTAATTGTCCCAATGTCTTTCAAGGGGAGGTAACTAAAACTGCCTGCACCATAAACCCTGTACAATTTGCCCTAAAAAGCTGGCTAATATGACTTGCACCATATCTGTTAAGACAGACTTTTGCCTTGCTTGACAAGAGAATATTGATGTAGAACTATGCCAGCTCACTGTTGATGCAAAAGATTTAGACTAAACATTCTAATGATAAGGCAATTTTTCTAATTTTGTTTTTATTACAGATCAGACAATCTTTATTCACAAAAGATTATTTTGGTGTTTGCAGAATCCAAGGAATATGAAGAAAGATATATGGAATGTATGTAACAAGACAGTACTTTGGAAAATGGCATTTGTGGAGAAATCTATTACCTGGCTACAAACGTGTGTGCTGACTCCAGGGCTAAACCAAGGAGTTTTGGCTACTCCTATTTTATTTGCATTGATTGTTAAGCCTTTGGCATGTGCATTACGAAGCAAGGGGATATCGATTGATAAAAACTGTAATGACAATGGAAATTTAAGTGGTAAATATGGGAATAATTCAGGCATTAGAAAAAACGTAATTGAAAATAACCTTTTTCTCCAGTTGGAAAAGGAAGTTATGGTGGGTGGTCTAATTCGTCTGACTGTTGAAGAGGTAGTGACCTCTCTGGACCCCAGGGACCATAGTACACTGAACATGCTACCTATTATAGTTTTGTGGGAGAATTTGAGAGTCTGGTGTAAATTTGCAATTTCTCCAGGTTGGCTTCCTTTAAATATAAAAGTGGTCTCTCAGCATACAATATTTATTAGTTCTGGGACAATGAATTAGTTCTTTGGACAATCTGAGGTAGAATAGCACTGCAAAAATGCATGAAAAAGAACCAGAAATCTCATGTTCCCAGGCTATGTTCCCAAACAGTATTTTAGTAATTTTGTAACCAAAACCAGGAGTGGATTGAAAACACAGAAAGGCGATGTTCACACACTGTTAAATTTGAGAGGATGGCCATAATTTAATTGCAATAATTGCTGTTATTTCAGAACAACAGACGTTATATGCCATTAAATAATGCCCATCCACTAAATTTTAACTGTGTGTGAAACTCTGAGCAAAAATACTGTGTGGGGACATGTAATTGATTCGCCCCAACAGGAAATGGAAGAACTAAAATATGTGCATTGTCTACAGCTCTACGACTCCTCCCTTTCTCTGATGTCACAGGAGGCTTGGCTGAATTGTTTCTCTAGCTCCACCCTCTGACTTTGACGTTACCATTTCCGATCAACCGCCCCAGCTTACACTGCCATCTCCAGTCATATACACATCTACATATATATCTTTATTGAAACATTTAGGAAGAGTGCAGTCTTGTGATAAACAATTCCACAGAGAGAGAAGATAGGGAGTAAATATAGCAGGTGCAATAGTCTTCAGTGAAACAAGATTTTCTGCAACAACTTTAGATGGGGGGCTTTCAAGAGTGCTATGGGAGAGGAGTAGGCAGGGTGGGAGGACTGTGATGAAGAACTGATGTAGAGAAAGCAGTGCATTTTGGGACTTGTAGTACCAAGCAACTGCTCAACCAGGCAGTGCAACCATTTTTGACTGGTGTCAGAACTGTGGAAGTAAGGTAAGCAATGCTATATGCTTCTGCAGGGTGTTTATTTTTTTACCGGATGTCAAAGTACCCCCTTTAATAGCACTCATTATTAGATTGAAAAAACGGCTGCATTTTATATCTATTTTATAGCCGTTGTTTTATTTTTACTTTTACAGTGTGTAAACCCAGCCTTAGATTCCGATAAGGAGAGATGTAGTCAAAGGTATAATAGTTGGTACTGTAAGATTTATCAGCAGTGACTAATATTAAGGATGGTCCTCACAATCTTAAGAAATAGGAAACATATTTCTCTCAACTTTTTATTCTAAAGGGTATCTGTATCGTTAAAAAAAAAAAAAAACCTTCTAACGTCCTACTGACATGTCCGAAGTTTTGTGCTCATCTGAACTCTATGCCTGTTTCTTTCTGATCCTCACTACTTGGCTCTGCTCAGTGAGTGGCACGCACAGGCGGCATACATACAGTAGGAAAAAGGCACAGCACTCACAAATCTGCAAGTTTGTGTGTGTGTGTGTGTGTGCGTGGGGGGGGGGGGGGTTTGAGGCTGGTGTGTACTACAAATCCAAAAGGGGTGTAATCCTTAGAAGAATTCAAGTCAGCTTCACAGCACACCTTACCCTGATATTCACACGGAACAGATGTGAGTGTATTCTACCAGTCAACTCATGGCCTTCAGAAAAAAAGTGGCTGCACCGCTTGTGTGAGTACTGGGGCAGCTTCAATGGTTACATCACCTTGTACAACTCGAAATTTGTGTCATATTTGTAGAGGTAGTCCAGGGTACTGAAGCACTGTCTCATTAACTGTGGTACCATACCCTGCTGCTACAAATAGTACGGCAACTGCAAATAGAAGCCAATGTAAGAGTTGAGGGGCTGTGGAACTTATACAAGTACCACAGCCCCTTGAAACACCTGATACGTGAGGTTGCTGGTTTAATATTAATGGTCTATCATGAGGCCATCAATCTTTGGCACCGTGCACACAGAGCAAGAGGAGCGGAATTCTCTGCCGCGGAATGCCGCCAGCCAGGGGCAGAGAGACCAGGTGCAGAGACCAGGGGGGGCGCCATCACAGGGAGCAGAGAGAGAAGGATCACAGTGGATGAGGCAGCCTGGAAGCCCTCTGTCAGTGTGAGGAGGCAGGGGACGATTTTTACTTCATCAAAAGAGGTATTTCCCATACTGTCCTGTCTCCTGGCTGCTGTTTAGCTATAATTTGCGCAAAATCACTGCGTTTTTACCAAGATTTTGCGCAAATCAGGGCTAAACAGAAGCGGGGAGACAGTACAGAAAAGCTACTGTGTAGATGGTGAAGGTCGTTGACATGTGACTATGATGTCACCGCAGGTCCTGTATGCACACTGCACTATGGAGGAGGAAGAAAGAAGATACAGGTGTGTGGAAAGGGGAGGACAATCAGGGGTGCCCATTCTGGGGAGGGGGGGGGGGGGGTGAAGGGTGCCCGGTCTGGAGTGGGGAGGGGGGCAGGGGGGTACAGGGTGACACCAGTCTGGGATGGGGGGAGACACACAAGAGAGTGTCCAGTGTCTATTTAGGGGTCTGGTCTGGTTATACATTATTATATACTTAACCCCTTAATAACTGCCCTCTTCAAATATATATCACATTTTTATCAACCTCACCTACTATCTGAAGGGGTAGGGAACCTTGGCTCTCCAGTTGTTTGCGAACTACAACTCCCATCATGTCTGGACAGCCAAAGTTTTAGCTTTGACTGTCCATGTATGATGGGAGTTGTAGTTTTGCAACAGCTGGGGAGTCAAGGTTCCCTACGCCAATCTATAAAGCACCTGTATCTGTATATACAGCGACCATGATACACAAGTCATTTTTCTAAATAATTTCTATTTTGAATTTGGTGACAGAATACCTTTCAGAGAGTACCTAAGATTAAAAAAAAAAACATTTTTTTGTAGTTGGGAAAATGTGCAAAATCAGCAGTGTATCAGGTACTTATTTTCCCCACTTTATCTGCAGGCCCTCAGTCACCAAACTTATTTCATGATATATGAAATAAAAGTTATGTTTTAATATAGTTACAGTGCTCTTAAACTTTCTGTATAGAGACTCTGCTGTATTCATCTAGACCTAATATGATACTGTGATATTTTGCAACACTGCTAATAAAATTAAGGTGCTAATACTGAATGTGGGACCCTAAGGGTGCGTTTACACAGAAAGATTTATCTGTCAGATTTTGGAAGCCAAAGCCAGGAATGGATTTGAAAAGATGATAGATCCCAGTCTTTCCTTTATAACCTGATCCCTGTTTATAGTCTGTTCCTGGTATTGGCTTCAAAGATCTGTCAGATAAATCTGTGTGTGTAAACGCACCATAAGAAAGCGCTGACAAATGTGGGCAAAACTAACGCTTGTCTGCAGTACTATTACATTCAAAATGTGTCAGAAATTTCTTTCAGTTTTTCACCATTGCGATGCAGTACTGATTTTATCCACTATAAGGCAGCATAACATTACTGTATATATTTACTCAAGTACTCTTAGTATTCTATAGAAAATCTACATCTAACCAAATGCCTTGCAAATGAAATACCAGTTCAGATCCAAGAGTGGTTAATAAAGCTCAGTCCCTATCAGTTTATGTCTAACAGTGTTACCATCTTTTAAACCCGATTTTCCTTAAAGTGTCACTGTCGTGAATTTTTTTTTTGCAGAAATCAATAGTCCAGGCGATTTTAAGAAACTTTGTAATTGGGTTTATTATCCGAAAAATGCATTTTTATCATGAAAAATCAGTTTGAAGCTCCCCCCCCCTGTCTTCATTGTTCTCCTATGGAGAGAGCTAAAGAAAAGACCAAAACAGGACAACAAAGAGTTAATCTACAAATCCCTCACCTGATATCTCTTGGGACCATCACCAGTGACCTGTCTGAGCTCAGATTACAGCTGTCACCCAGCTCCGTGCCTGTAATCCTCTGTTATCTGCTTTCTGCTGCCGGCTAACTCCCTCCTTCCCCCTCCCCCCTCCCCTCTCCCTAGAACAGACAGGGGACGTCTCCTGCAACAAGTCACAATTTTCAGATTTTTCAGAGTGGATGAAAAAGAGGAAGGAGGGGGGGACCTGGGAAAAGGCTTTTTACATGCAGATAATGGCAGATTTGGCTAATAAACCCAATTACAAAGTTTCTTAAAATCGCCTGGACTATTGATTTCTGCAAAAAAAAAAAATACGACAGTGACTCTTTAATGGTCTTAGATGATAAAGCTTAAAGCCAATGTACCTTCAGATACATTGCTTCAAGTTTCTTACATGAATAGACGGGGATGCTGGTGCCGCAGTAATTTTTCTGCAATGTGTCTGAAATCCAAATTGTCATTTAAATCAGTGCAATGTACGGCCACGAGAACGGCCATGCATTGTGTGAACAAACTGTGAACAATGGCCATTGTTCACAATCTGCCTGGCAGATATTATTGACAAGTCAATCATTTCCACGGCTGTAGGGGAACAGAACAGCCATTGTTTAAACCAACAACAATGGCCATTCTTGTAAGAAAAAGATTGTGTGAACATGGCCTTGATGTGCATTTGCAGTAAAGTGTTACAAGCCTCTGTGAGGAGAGGTGGTCTAGAGCAGCCTCTCTGTAGATAAGAACAACTTGGGACAATGTTTTCTTTAGGAATTAAGGGTCCTATTCCACGGGCCGATGGGGGCCTAATCAATAATGTAAACGAGCGCTAGATGGGCGCTTGTTTACTGGGCCTATTACGCAGCCCGATAATCACTTAGCGAGGGCTGCAGGGACATCATTACCTATGTCCTTGCAGCCCTTGTTTAAACACAATACTTTACCTAAACATGTTGCAGGGCTTCTCCTGCCCTCCTTCTTCCTCCCATTCCCTTGCGCAGCAGCAGCAGCTTTGGAGCAGCCTGTCTGAGCTGACAGACAGCTCAGCCAATCACTGGCCGCGGCGGTGGCATTGCTATTCCACGCAATGATGCGCGGTCGGTGTGCGATGATTTTAGGTTTGAACCTAAATAAATGATCAGCCAATGACACGATCAACGGCTGATCGTTGTCTTTATTACTCGGTGCGATACATTTTGTGTAATAGGGCCCTAAGTCTAACAACAGCTTGGGGCAACACTTGTTCCTTCTTTGAATTCTGTGTAGCAGGATGGAGGAAAGCGGGGAGCTTTTGTATCCTGCAGCAATGCTGAGAAAAGGGGATGTGTTTTCCACCTCTGAGCTCTACCATTAAAGAGTCACTGTCGTTAATTTTAAATTTTTTTTTTTTTTGCAGAAATCAATAGTCCAGGTGATTTTAAGAAACATTGTAATTGGGTTTATTAGGCAAATATGCCATTATCTGCATTCAAAAAGCCTTTTCCCAGGTCCCCCCTCCTCTCCTTTCTGTCATCCACTGCAAAATATCAGGAAATTGTGACTTGTTGCATCAGACACAACCCTGTCTGTTCTATAGAGAGGGGAGGGGGAAGGAGGGAGGAGGGAGTTAGCCGGCAGCAGCCAGCGGAGAACAAAGGATTACACAAACACTGAGCTGGGTGAAGCTGTATTCAGAGGTCAGAGAAGTCAGTGGTGACTGTCAGAGAAGATATAGGGTGATGTTGCTGTAGATTAACTCTTTGTTGTCCTGTTTTGGTGTTTTATTCCCCTTTCTCCATAGGAGAACAATGAAGACGGGGGAGAGCGTCAAACTGCTTTTTCATGATTAAAAGTCATTTTTCAAGTTTCTTAAAATCCCCTGGACTATTGATTTCTGCAAAAAAAATGTCACGACAGTGACACTTTAAGCAGTTATAGTGTGCCTAAGGAAGAAAGTCAAAGGACTACTGATAGAGTAAAGATGGACCAGATCCTAGGACCTTACAGACATATCAATACCTTGGGTTACCCTGTGCAAGCCTAAAACCAAGCCTGATCTTTTGATATTTAAAATATGTGCATCCATTTAAAAAGTTTGCTGTTGAGGGGCGGGAGTACACTGGGGTGCACTGGGAATGCTGGGCCCGCCTCCTGTGAACCGAACTAGCAGATTTGCATATTTACAAAACGGAGAAGATCTCTGGAGTCGGGCAGTGGTATGAGGAATGGATGGCGCCATTAGAATTTGCTCAGTAGTCAGACAGGCAGGCAGCATAGAGATCATTATTCAGTACTTCTTATGGTACATTACTTTTAAATTTATATATACAGTGGTGCCTTGGATTATGAGCATAATTCGGTATGGGACTGTGCTTGTAATTCACATCACTCTTACACCAAAGCAAATTTTCCCATAAGATATTACAGAAATGCAGAAAATTGGTTTCACACCCCAAAAATAATGATTTTTTTTATTTTCAATAACATGTAAAACAAATGAAACAAACATTCAGAAACAGCAGAATATGTCATATTATAAGTTACTGTACAGTATAGCAATCACCATGTGGTGTATAATATATAGTAAGTGCATAACCCTGATAAGACAGCAGCAGTTTGTAGATACAGGATGAAACTGCAGATCCCCATAATGCAGGAGCATAGTACAACAGGCTAGAATAGAGAAGCAGGGCTGCTGTCAGAGCTCTGTGGTGTGGTCACATGACAGTAATGGGGAAGGAGTGTGTATTCAGCATTGACCAATCAGGAAGTGAGAATCACAGAGCTGTGCGGGAGAGCAGTGACAGAAACTTTTCTATACAGCAGTGTGAATGGCTGAGTGTGAGTGCAGGCCCATTATAGCAGCAGTGTGTATAGCTGAGTGTGAGTGCAGGCCCATTATAGCAGCAGTGTGTATAGCTGAGTGTGAGTGCAGGCCCATTATAGCAGCAGTGTGTATAGCTGAGTGTGAGTGCAGGCACATTATAGCAGGAAAGGAGAGGATGAGAAACACAAGGGCTGACAGAGTGTGCAGGAAGCATGAAGGAATGAGAAGGGCAGATGTGGGCACATAAAGGGATTACAGCTATGAAGAGATTACCTCCACAGTCCTGTCTCCTGATGTAAGCCCCAGCCTGAAGTAGATCTGCTATGATTTGGAAGGTGAGGGATATTTCCTGGGTCAAAGTACAGTTCAGTAGACCCCGCTATGCAGACCATGCCCCTCCCTCACTCCCCGTCCCACCCAGTACAGGGAGCTCTTAAACCAAAGCAATGCTCTTAAACCAAATTTCAATTTTGAAAAACTGTGAGCCTTCTTGCAAAATGCTCGTAATACAAGTTGCTCTTAAACCAAGGTACCACTTTGTGTATATATATATATATATATATATATATATATATATACAGGTTTCACTGGGGTCATCTGGGAACTTGGTTGTCACTGTTTGTATTCAAAATGTGAAATGTTTGCAAAAGTTCTTAAAAAAAAACATAAAAGTGAGCTAAATGAACATATTGTGCATTTCAAAGATTGTTTGTTTCCAGATTAGACCTTTGTAGCTTGACTTATTGATGTTGGCTAGATGCAGTTCAATATTTCCAAGAAAAAACACTACCTAGTTGATTTATGCTCCTATTTTATCTAACAAATAGGATGTAACAGTACTGATTTCAGATCATTGCAAATATATACACATATAAGAGATAAGGAATAGATGCGTCTGGACCTAAAAACTTGCATCTAGCGAATACTTTACGCTTGATTTTGCATATATATTGCTGAGAAATCTTAGAATAATGAATACTCATCTCAGTATTTCTTGTTTTCCTCCTACTTTTACACAGTCGGGAGAAAAATCATGGCTGGAAAGGAGTTCTTCACGCAACAATCCTTTTGGCCAGTATCCAGTTTAAGGGTGCCTTGACACCTACCGTATCGCAGTAGAAAATCCGCTGCGGATCCGCAGCAGATTTGTAAGTGCAGATTTAATGCTGTGTTCATTCATTTAGTTAAATCCGCTGCGGATCTGCTGCGGATCCGCAGCGGATTTTCTACTGCGATACGGTAGGTGTGAAGGCACCCTAAAACTTTTTTTTTTACTTTTTGGGTTCTGCTATAAAAGGTTAAAATAAGACTGATAACAAACCAGTAACCATTACTAAACTGTTTGCATTTTTACCCTAAGCCTCTTTTGTGTAAAGACCCTGGATTCACATGTCTAATCTATGACTGATGGCTTTATGCCCACTCTTTCCAATGCTCAATCAAACTACAATATTCCACATTCCCAGTTTCCATTATCTAAAAAGAAACTATGTTGAAGGGGTACGCTGGAGAAAATGTTTTTCTTTCAAATCATCTGGTGTCAGAAAGCTATATAGATTTGCAATTTCATTCTATTTAAAAATATCCAGGTTTCCAGTACTTATCAGCTAGTGTATATCCTGCAAGAAGTAGTGTATTCTTTCTATTTTGACACAGTGCTCTCTGCTGCCACCTCTGTTAATGTCATGAACTGTCTTGAGCAGTAGCAAATCCCCATAGAAAACCTCTCCTGCTCTAAACAGTTCCTGATATGGACAAAGGTGGCAGCAGAGAGCACTGTGTAAGACTGGAAAGAATACACTTCCTGCAGGACATAAAGCAGCTGATAAGTACTGGAAGACTTAAGATTTTTAAATAGAAGTAAATTACAAATCTATATAACTTTCTGACATTAGTTGATTTGAAAGAGTACCCCTTTAAAATCTATTTATGCAGTTCACGTAAGCTACTGAATCAAATAATGACAACAAAATGAACCTGCCGAAAGTTTGGGCCATAGGCTATATCCATGTTTTCCAGGCAGTCCTCGGGCCGCATCCACCTTCTCCAGGCAGTGGGATTCAAATTCCGTTCATTCGAACTTGCACAAACCTCAATTTTTGGCAGGTTCAGTCATGTCTATATAAAACTTTCACCCCCAGGACATGTAATTCACTAATATGAAAATGCAATCATTAATAGTACTGGCCTTTGCATGCTTTACCACTAATAGGAAAATGGAAAAGAACTACAAAATGTGTATTGTCTCCAGCTCCTGACGCTTCCCTCTCTCTCTAGACAACTCATCATAATCTGATGCCACAGGAAGCTTGGCTGGATCTTGTCTCTGGGCTCTAGACCTGCCCCCTAAGTGATATGACCACCTCTGACCTGCCCCTCTACCCTACATCACCATCTCAGGGTCATATACACAGATACATAAATATCTTTATTAGGACATTTAGGAAGAGTGATTAATGATGCTACAGAAGCAGACAGGGAGTGACAGCAGCAGGTGCTGCTTCCTTACAGAGCAATAATCTGCATAAAATGTTCTGCAACAGCACTGGGTGGGGAACTGGCAGGAGTACTGGGTGATGGGAGTAGGCAGGGTGGGAGAAGTGTGATAAAGGGCTGATGGAAACCTATCTATTCGAGGAATTTTAGTACTAAGTAACTGTAAGACCCCCAAAGCAAATGGATTGTTGATGATTTAAGAACTGGGACAGGCAAACAAGCAATGTTGTATGTAATTGCACACAGTAAAATGAAAGCAAAAAAAAATGTCTGTACACACATTGTAGAAAAAAAGTATAATGTGTGCAACTATTAGATTAATCCTCCATTTTAAGGTCATATGTTGAACCTAGCCTAAATCTTTGGTTAAGCTGCATGACATGTAATGTAAAAAAAAAAGGTTTAAATATTGTGCTTATTTAGTTTGAAAAAAAAAAAAAAAAAAAAAGACTGTGGTGAGGAAAAAAACAGTTGTGTCCATTTTTAACATACTTGAATATATTAAGGCTATGTTCACACTACTTATCAGACCGGCCGTTCCGACTCTACGTAGCAGACCGGCGGTTCTGTGCCCGGATCATTGCAGCCGGTACTTAAGTACCGGCCGGATGAACCATCCGGCTGCAGAGCTCTGATGCGGGCGCATCAGCGCGTGCCCGCATCAGAGCTTCCCATGGCACACAGTAAAGCGAGCGTCCGGAGCCGCTCGCTTCACTGTGTGAACTGACAGGTCTCTCTGCGGCCGGAATTCACAAAATGTAAAAAAAAAAAAAACAAAGTAATGTACCTAGTGGCGGTGGTTTCATCAAGAACTGCAGAGGTAAAAAAAATACAGTGTGGGCAGGGGGTAGGGGAAACATAATAAAAAATGTATACCTACCGGTCCCTGTGGCCCTGCAGCGCTGCATCCCTGTTCCCTGATTTCTGCCAGCATTTTCCTGCTCTCCCTCTTGCAACATCAGGATGCCTCACTCAGCCAGTCAGTGACTGGGGTGAGACACTGCTGGAGTCACTGATTGGCTGAGCAGGTACAGTATTTTCCTCTGGGCCGTGACATACCAGGAAGCTGGAAGAAAAGCCTGTTGACTCAGTGCTGCAGGGGCACAGGAAATGGTAAGTATACATTCTTTTTTATTTTCCCCCCACCCCCTGCTGACCCTGGATTTTAATTTTTTGCTGGAGGTATCCTTTAAATATACTAAAGTATACTAAAATCTGCATCTTCTAAGGGAAAACACACCTAATCAGCTTGATAATTTTGCATCATTTAGAATATAACTGCTACTCACATATGTCACGGATTTAGGACCCTTGGCTCTGCTTTTTAAATTATTATGTCATCAATAACCTTGAACTTCCTATAAACTTAACCACTTTCATTTTTTTCATGCCATAATCAATGTAACATTGTGTGGCAATATTGCTCAATATGCTATGTGGCATGATTTATTGCCAAGTAACTTTCACCAGTACCTTCACCTAACAGATGAGGGCATTCACAACTTTAGAGTGATGCCATGCCACCCTTAAAGAGATACTATGGCCCCCCCTCTCCCCCCCTTAGAGTAGGAGCCATTTTTGGCACCATCAGGTACTGTGGCCTGCTGTACGTTCCAAAAATACCTTTGAGAACGGTGTCCTAGTCCTACTTTAGGTGAAAAAATGCTTTTAATTATTGTTGTATAGTGTCACAAGGTAAGCTTCTTGGCCTATCTTCCTTGGTCCAGGATACCCCCCTCTAGGGATGACATAAGATGGGGGTGTTATACAGCGCCAGACCATGGTGGGTTAAGGGAACACAAGAGCTGAGAAGCCTTTCCTTGGTGACACTGTTCACCAATTAGTAAAAGTATTTTTTAACTTAAAGGGGGACCAGGACACCTTTCTCAAACGTGTTTTTGGAACACAAAGCAGGCACAGTATCTAAAGATGTGTGTGGGTGGGGCGAGGGCAGTATCACTTTAAATATTGTGATTTTATTTGGGTATCTAAAAAGTTTATCAATATTTGTATCTAGTGGTCATAGATTTGTTTTTCTGATAAAAGTGCCTTAAATTAAATTCCTTTCAGGGACACAACATTAAATTGCAGGCTACTTGCAGCATTCCTGGAAGGCTTTATATTTTTACAATTGTCCTGATCATATGCAAATAGTCACAGTGTGCTTTTTCTTTGTCTGGGGGTAGTTTTCAGTTGTGTTTGACACCTGGGGGGACATTTATGAAAAGTACAGCAGGGACATACGCCAGGGAGAAGGTGCAGATTGGCCCCTTCTCCCTGGCGTACGCCTGCCCTATACCCCACTCGCCTGCGCCTCATTCATCATGATTTACGTCTGCTTGCAGGGGTAAATCATGATTTAAATCTACACCTGCTGTGAGATTTCTATCACACTTTTTCAAATTTTTTATGCTTGTTGGAAACAATTCTTTATGACTTTCTTTTAAAATATGGAACAATAAATGTTAAGTTTTATGCCTAATATAGTCTTTTGCTCCAAGTTAGTCCTGGATGGAGACAAAGTACAAGACACAACTTTGTTCAGTAGCCAGCCAGATGTCGATACACAGGTAGCAGTGATGTGGTGGAGACAAGCGTGGCTAGTAGTCAGCCAGAGGTCCGTACACAGAAAGCAGCAATGTGGTTAGAGGTTTAGGCAGGACCGTAGCCAGAGTATGTGAGAAAAACTAGATTGGGTATAACTGTAATTGTACTGACCTAAAAAAAAATATAACAGCAGCATGAAGACAAAAAAAATTTTATTTGACCCTACAAATATTTTTTTTTTTTCAGTTTTTACAGTTCATTTTAAAGTAAAATGAGAGATGTTTAAAGAGAACCAATCACACAAAAAATGTCATTTTTTTTAATCTGACCAGTCTCACTTTATGTGGTTATACCCCTGTGATGCTATAACTTATCCTAGCAATTCTGAGATTGTTTTCTCGTGACATATTGTACTTTAGGTTAGTCGTATAATTTGGCCGGTATCCGTACAATTTTCGTGTGTAAAATGCCCACATTTCATGAAAAAATGTCAAAATTAGTGATTCTCTGCTTTTTTTTCCTGTGGTCACTGTGCAGGTTTAGTTATGTGATCGTTTTATTTCCAGCGTCATTACGCATGCGGCAATACTGAATATGTGTACTTATGTGTATTTTTTTTTTACATTTATTATTGCATTAGGGGCTATGGGAATTTTTATGTGTTGTGTAGTTCATTTATTTATTTATTTTTTTGTGTATATGTTTTATGTTTAGTGTTATACTTTATTTTACTGTCCTACCATGGGGACATCACTATTTGTTTGCCTGCATTGTAATGTGCCTGTAATAGGCAAAGCTGACCAGGTACAGCCTTAGGGCTGAGAAGCCTCCTGGTGTCATAGCAACCATCGAGGCCGTGCGATCTCTTCTGCCCAGCCCCGATGGGGATAAAGGGAAGATTCTCCCTCTATTCTATAGTATAGTTGCTGCGATCGGCTTGATCACAGCACCTATAGTGTTAACTGCCGTGATCCGCGCTCGCGCCCAGCACACTTCCCATACATGTTCGTATCTCCTGCATCTCTGCAAATTAAAAGTTGTAAACTTACTTGGTGTAAGTTTGTAAACTTAGTATGTGCGGAGTGATGGGAACGTGAGGTAAGGTACACCTCTGGATGACGTCACAGCACCGCTGCTGTTTGAATAACGCCCCTCATGCCCAGAAGGGCGTGATTACATTGCAGGGCCTCCCAGGGAAAAGTGACTACTTGCCAACAGCCCACCGCCCAGATGATTACTTGGGGGTGATTAACATACGGCACGAATTCATAAAAGTAAGTTGATACGTTTTACTTTGCAAGGACGCAGGGAACAGGAATATGTATGGGAAATGTGCTGGGTGATGTACTGTATCAGCACATTTCCCTAGCTTAATAGGTATTTTTTATGTGATTTTATGTGGCCCTTTGTACACCTGAGTGAAATATTATTTTTACTCCTCTGTTTGCTGCCTGGTACAGCCAATACCAGTTCTAAAAACTATCACACCCATGTTGAGAGCTTGTGATAAAGGTTCATTTTAGTTTGTTATTCACATGATCTTTACCCTAATTTATCACTTTGGCAAAAAACAACAAAAAAAAAAACAACAACATCAAAAACTGCAACAAACCTGTCTGACTGTATATTTATGGGTGTGGTTATACAAATAAAGGGTGTGGTCATGCAAATAGGGATAATGGTAGCGTACTTAGCTTCATGTTCATGGGGACTGATGTTCTGGTTGCAAACAGGTTTCAACAAGTAGGTTATTAACATATTATATAATACTGTAAAACTATTTCATACTTCATCTATTCACTCCAGGGCTAAGCATTAAGTACATGTGATGATGTTAGCTGGTTGGAAGAACCCCCTATAAAAGTCACCTTTCCTGGTTCCCAGTATGTAGGAACCTAAAGGACTTACAGAAGGGATTAATTATGAAATAGAGTCAGAAAAAAAATATATGAAAGCATGTATAAAAGAATAGGAACTAACCAATAGATGACAGAAACCAAATGATAATCCATACTGAACTATAAACATTACAGTCAGGAATTGAAATAGATGGAATATAAGCAGAAAAAATACAAATACTCACCCTAACTAGCTTTGCTTACACCAAGATCTATAGCTGAACATTGGATCAAAGGAACTGTCTCCCATTCAATCTTAAACATAAATTACCATGGAACAGTGAATTCCTCATCTACTCATTGGAGCATCTGTGTAGCAAACAGTATGAAGGTCGAACCACTGAAATACTAAGGAAATTATGAACAAACATTGGGAATATCTCCGTAAACAGTTTGTAATACATGGAGTATCAAGACATTACCATACATCAGCTTTTGGCAATGTTCCCATTACAGGATTTTATCGGAAGAAGGCGTTCATCTATTGGTAATGATGGCTGCAAATAATGATCATGAATATTATTTGCATCCGTCATTGTCAATAGACAGCCACCTTTTCCTGCTAAATGATCGCACATTCCCATAGTGGGAACATACAGTTAAAGTCACTCCTACAGATCATATCCCGCTCTTCCTTCATAATTGTTTTTAAAGTTTGAAGAAGAAAGAAATATTTTAGGTTCAATGAATGAAAACCATTCTTTCAACCCTCTTGTGTCCAGGACCTTAAAGCGACTCTGTACCCACAATCTGCCCCCCCCCATACCGCTTGTACCTTTAAAAAGCTGCTTTTAATCCAAGATCTGTCCTGGGATCCGTTCAGCAGGTGATGCAGTTATTGTCCTACAAAAAGCAACTTTTAAACTAGCAGCCCTGTGCCCAACGGGTGTGGCTTAAAATATCTGTGCCCTAACTTTGCACCAGCTCTCCGTCCCTCCTCCCCACCCTCTTAATCATTAGGAATGCTACTGGAACATTTTCTCCATGCTGAACATTGCACAGGTGCCTTAACGATCCAGCCCATGGCTTACACAGGTGGGAAATAGGAGACAATCTGCCTGGAGCATTCCTAATGATGAGGAGGGCGGGGAGGAAGGACAGAGAGGTTGTGCCAGCCTAATGCATACACAATCTAGGCCACAGCCATTGGGCACAGGGCTGCAAGTTTAAAAGTTGTTTTTTTAGGACAATAACTGCATCACCTGCCAAACGGACCACAGGACAGATCTTGGATTATCCGAAGATACAAGTGGTTTAGGGGGGTCAGATTGTGGGTACAGAGTCACTTTAACCCCTTAGTGACCCATGACGTATCTGATACGTCATAGTGCCACGGGGGGAGTTCAGAGAGGGGTCCCGCCGGGACCCTGCTCTGGACAGCGCCGCTCCCGGCTGATATCTGCAGCCGGGGAGCGCCTCTATTAGCCGGCAAAGGTCCCGTAATTAAGCCTCTAAATGCAGCTGTCAAACCTGACAGCTGCATTTAGCGGCATTGCGCCGCATGTCCCTGAAGTCTAGTGGGTTGGATCTCCCCCCCGCGATGCGATCGCGGGGAGAAGATCCGTCCTTCTGCCCATGCCGGGCCTCAGCAGCGCAATGACGCTGATCCCGGCTCGGCAATAGATTGCTGTGACCTGCAGCGGGCCAAAGCAATCTATCACCGATCTAATGGATCTTTGCTGTGTATATACACAGCATTGATCTCTATGAGAGATCAGTGCTGTGTATATACAAGTCCCCCAGGGGGACTTCCAGTTAATGTAAAAAAAAAAAAAGTAAAATTTTTTTTTTATATATATAAAAAAAAAATACCCTCCCCTAATAAGTCCAAATCACCCCCTTTTCCCATTTTATAAATATAAATAAATAAATAAACAAATAAATAAACATATCTGGTATCGCCGTGCGCGTAATCGCCCGAACTATTAAACTATCTTATTCCTGATCTCGCATTGGTAAATGGCGTCAGCGCAAAAAAATTCCCAAAGTGCAAAATTGCGCATTTTTGGTCGCATCAAATCCAGAAAAAATGTAATAAAAAGCGATCAAAAAGTCACATATGCGCAATCAAGGTAATGATAGAAAGAACACATCATGGCGCAAAAAATTACACCTAACACAGCCTCATAGACAAAAGGATAAAAGCGCTATAAGCCTGGGAATGGAGCGATTTTAAGGAACATATATTTGTGAACAATGGTTTGAATTTTTTAAAAGCCATCACATAAAATATAAAAGTTATACATGTTACATATCGTTTTAATCGTAACGACTTGAGGAACATGCATAACAAGTCAGTTTTACCCCAGGGTGAACGGCATAAACACGAAACTCCCTGAAATGAAAAAATTTCTTTTTTTTTTCAATTTGACAGCGCAAATGATTTTTTTCTGGTTTCGCAGCATATTTTATGGGAATATAAAGTCTGTCATTACAAAGTACAGTTGATGTCGCAAAAAATAAGGGCTCATGTGGGTCTCTAAGTGAAAAATTGCAAGTGCTATGGCCTTTTAAACATAAAGTGGAAAAAGCAAAAGCACAAAATCGAAAATTACCGTACCAAGCAGATGCCCATCCTCCATACTATCTATCTAGTGCTGTGAGATATATCAATAGGGACCAAAAAATTGCAAATTTCAATTTAAAGTGCAGAATGCAGTCTGGTCGTACTAAGTACTAATCACAATTGAATCCCTATTTAGTCTGACCTAAGTAATTTACCCCACTCTGGTTTGGGAATAGGTTATTGCTACTTACATTGTGTATTTAAGTAAGTTTCCACTGGGATGCCATTACCCCGAAGCACGTTTCGTGACCTTCGTCCCGGACAATGTTCGGGGAAAAACTCCCACCCTGGGGGACTTCTATATACACAGTACTGATCTCCCATTGAGATCAATGTTGTGCATATTACAGAGCACTGATCCATTAGATCGGTGCTCTGTTGGTCTGGATAGGCAAAATATCTAGCCAGATCAGCGGCCCAGCCAGGTAAGTTAAATGGATCACCCCTCTGTGATCGCATCGTGGGGGGGGGGGCATCTGCCCACTACACTATCAATGATGGGGACAAATAGCCATTTAGATACAGCTGTCAGCTATGACAGCTGCATCTAAATGGGGTGTTAACGGGTGCGGTGATCGGACTGCGCCTTCTAATGTCCACGGTCCCAGGCTATTATTAGCACCCGGGATTGCGGTGGTTCAGAGCGGTGGTTCAGCCCTGTTCTGAACTCCCCTACCCGACCAAGGACGTACAGTTACGTCCTTGGTCAGGAAGGGGTTAAAGTATCCTCAAGTCCAAATCTGTGACAGCATTTCAAAGCATGGTTATTCTGATGACTGCAATGTGTAGTTGTCCTAAAAAGGGATCACTGGATAAATTATGGGAATTTTCATCTACTTTGGCATTAGTTTGAGACTTACAAAATATGCTCTGAATAAATCTCTTAAACAAATACCCTTGCCATGGTACATAGTGGCAACTAAATAACATGCCTGCTTCTGTCATCTGTTTTCCTATTACCTTGACAACTGAAAAGATAACAGATACTGGTGTCCTCTTATGTAAAGTTCATAGATATTGGCTTATGTAAGGTCCTATGCATCCTACAACTGCCTTCCTTACTAATTATATAATTCTGCTTGTAAAGGAAAAACACATGTAACCCTTTTCATCTTTTTTCACCCAAAACGTCCATTTAAATTTCTGCAAGGTGTAATATATTTTCAGCAGAAAAAGGTGCATGCACAGTGAATGCAACCACGAGATATACACGCTTTCTTATGACATGTCAAGTGTGTTAATAAAGATATAGCAAAGCTCAGGTCAACATGCTCACCTTGAGAAAAGTGTTTACGCACAAACATGTGTTACTCTAGGGTCAGCGCCAGGGCCGTCTTAACAAAACTATGGGCCCCTGGGCACAGCTGTGAACTGGGCCCCCCGACCCAAATATTACCGCCACACCACAACCAATACCATTACTATATTGTTACTGACCAAATCCTGTATACTAAGACCAATAAAACACAGTATCGGATTACAAGTGACAAATACCACCACATACTGACCAGGGCCGCTTTAACCAGAGGGCACATGGTGCACGTGCACCGGGCCCACTGGTTAAAGGGGCCCCCCGAGCAGGCCGGCCGTTGCTATGTGCGACCAGTGCGGTCGCACAGGGCTCCGGCCACCAGCCTGTCAGGAGGGAGCGCCATGGATGGGTAATCTACTTACCCCTCCATGGCGCCCCCTGCAGGGCCCCCCGTCTGCCGCTGCCCCCACCCGCCCGCTGCTGCTGCGGCGCTTCAGCAGCAGCGATACTGACAGAGAGAGAGCCATTGGCTCCCTCCCTGTCAGTCACTCTTGTGGCCGCACTTCCTGCGGTCACAAGAGGCCGCACTCTCCCTCTAGCGCCCAACGTCACTGGAGCGTCGGTGCGAGGGTAAGGGGAGTGCAGCCTCTTGTGACCGCAGGAAGTGCGGCCATAAGAGGGAAGAGAAGAGGAACGCGTGGACCTAGGTGAGTAAAAGTGTTTGTTTTTTTCAATGTTATATGGGAGGGGGAGCGCATATACTATTGGGGAGCACAGGGGGCTATATACTATGGGGGAGCACAGGGGGGCTATATACTATGGGGAAGCACAGGGGGCTATATACTATAGGGGAGCTATATACTATGGGGGAGCACAGGGGAGCTATATACTATGGGAGAGCACAGGGGGCTATATACTATAGGGGAGCTATATACTATGGGGGAGCACAGGGGAGCTATATACTATGGGGGAGCACAGGGGGCTATATACTATAGGGGAGCTATATACTATGGAGGATCACAGGGGAGCTATATACTATGGGGGAGCACAGGGGAGCTATATACTATGGGGGAGCACAGGGGAGCTATATACTATGGGGGAGCTATATACTATGGGGGAGCACAGGGGAGCTATATACTATGGGGGAGCACAGGGGGCTATATACTATAGGGGAGCACAGGGGCCTATATACTATGGTGGAGCACAGGGGGCTATATACTATGGGGGAGCACAGGGGGCTATATACTATGGGGGAGCACAGGGGAGCTATATACTATGGGGGAGAACAGGGAGCTATATACTATAGGGGAGCTATATACTATGGGGGAGAACAGGGGAGCTATATACTATGGGGGAGCACAGGGGGCTATATATTATAGGGGAGCTATATACTATGGGGGAGCACAGGGGAGCTATATACTATGGGGGAGCACAGGGGGCTATATACTATAGGGGAGCACAGGGGCCTATATACTATGGTGGAGCACAGGGGGCTATATACTATGGGGGAGCACAGGGGGCTATATACTATGGGGGAGCACATGGGAGCTATATACTATGGGGGAGAACAGGGAGCTATATACTATAGGAGAGCTATATACTATGGGGGAGAACAGGGGAGCTATATACTATGGGGGAGCACAGGGGGCTATCTATATACTATGGGGGAGCACAGGGGGCTATATACTATGGGGGAGCACAGGGGAGCTATATACTCTGGGGGAGCACAGGGGCTATATACTATGGGGGAGCACAGGGGGCTATATACTATGGGGGAGCACAGGGGACTATATACTATGGGGGAGCACAGGGGAGCTATATACTACTGGGGAGCACAGGGGAGCTATATACTACTGGGGAGCACAGGGGCTATATACTACTGGGGAGCACAGGGGGCTATATACTATTGGGGAGCACAGGGGGCTATATACTATTGGGGAGAACATGGGGCTATATACTACTGGGAGCTATATACTACTGGGGAGCACAGGGGGCTATATACTATTGGGGAGCACAGGGGAGCTATATACTATTGGGGAGCACAGGGGGCTATATACTATTGAGGAGCACAGGGGAGTTATATACTATTGGGGAGCACAGGGGAGCTATATACTATTGGGGAGCACAGGGGAGCTGTATACTATTGGGGAGCACAGGGGAGCTATATACTATGGGGGAGCACAGGGGAGCTATATACTATTGGGGAGCACAGGGGAGCTATATACTATTGCTTAGCACAGGGGAGCTATATACTATTGGTTAGCACAGGGGAGCTATATACTATTGGGGAGCACAGGGGCTATATACTATTTGAGAGCACAGGGGTCTATATACTATGGGGGAGAGCACAGGGAGGCTATATACTATTGGGGAGAGCACAGGGGGGCTATATACTATTGGGGGGAGAGCACAGGGGGCTATATACTATTGAGGGGAGAGCACAGGGGAGCTATATACTATTGTGGGAGAGCATAGGGGCTATATACTATTGGAGAGCACAGGGGGGGCTATATACTATTGTGGGAGAGCACAGGGGGGCTATATACTATTGTGGGAGAGCACAGGGGGGCTATATACGACTGGGTAGAGTGCACAGGGGGGCTATATACTAATGGGGGAGCGCACAGGAGGGCTTTATATAACTGGAGGAGCACATGAGGGTCTATATACTACAGGGACTTCTTAAAACTATGGAGGCACAGAGGGGTGTAACTATGTAGGGGTACAGAGAGGTGTAACTACTGTATAGGGGTACAAGGGACCTAACTACTGTATGTGTTGGAGCCTAAAATATTTGGCAGACTCTGGAGAGAAGATTCACAGCCAGGAGAAGACTTCAAGGTGGCCCAGGCTGGATGGAGAGAAAAAGAAAAGGTGACAGACTCTGATCGGAGAAGACACCCCTGGTGAGTCACTGGATGTAACTGCACTCTGTTATAGGGTTGTAGTGTTAGGGGTCATGATGTGGCGGTATTATGTAATGGTATCATTGGTGATATCTTTCTGTTTTGTTTAGTGCAGTTTTTATGTAATATGTAATCACTGTATGGTGAAAATAGTGTTATAAGGTAACTACTGTATGTATTGGGGCTCTTGATAAAGTGTGGGGGCAAATTCAGTACATTATACAATGTGCCAAAAGGGAAGGGGGGGGGCCCACTCTTGAGGGCTGTGCACTGGGCCCACCAATGTATTAAAACGGCCCCGATACTGACTAATACCACCACATACTGACTAATACCATCACATACTGACTAACACCACCGCTGTTACTGAATAAGATCCTCTGTACACAGATCACTATCACCTCATCCAGTCACATAGAGGTAGCCCCAGCTCTACACAGGTTCTGTACTCTATATACAATACAATGCAGTTATATGAAGTGACTCACAGGGGACGTCTTCTCTAATCAGAGATCTTCCCTTTTCATTTTCTTCTCCATCTTTTCTGGGCCATTATGAGAACTTCTCCGAGCCACGAATCCACAGAATCTGCCAGAGAAACATATTAGGCTCCTCACTCTGTCACCATCCTCATCTCTCTACACAATGCACATCTGTACTGGCCCCTTTACATCCTCATTTGACTCTATGTATTGTAGATGTGTCACTGGAGAAGTGTTCGAGGGGGTGTACATCTCACCCAGGTTGATACGCACGGTGAGATGGTGAGTCCAGGATGGATCTGTTGCTCAGCAGTACTATGCTGCTGAGTTGTTATTTATTTTTACCGGGCCTGGATTTACATGGAATGGTGGGTAGGCTTTGGTAGTGGGACTTGCCATTCCCTCCCCCCGATCCAGTTTGGGTGTTCCTATCAGGTGTGCTCTGATGAGCCTGAAAGAGGGTAAAAGCTCTCACAGTGTGCAGATGGTTGCTCTCAGCCAGGAGTGAACAGCCTGGGTGTCTGTTTGGGAGCAACCTGGGAATACTGCCTCTGTTGGAGCTTATATACACCCTGCGGTATCCAGGTGAAAGACACTGTGTTATAGTGTCAGATAGGTGAGAAACCTGTTAGTAAGCGCCCAGACGGGCAAGATCTTTTTGTTTGTTTTTAAAAGCACGGTGTTGCTGTATTTCTGTTTGCTGGACTGTTTATGCTGCAAATAAACGCCAAGCTGTTCTTTTATAACGCCAAGTCTCCTGTGAACTGTGTCCAAACACACCATCCCCCGGGAAGATCCCTACAGTGTATATATATATATATATATATATATATATCCCTTATAGTATATGCCCCCTCTGTGTAGACACCTTATAGATGGTCCTTTGTTCAGTCCTCCATGTAG
This sequence comes from Dendropsophus ebraccatus, assembly GCF_027789765.1. Taxonomy (NCBI): domain Eukaryota; kingdom Metazoa; phylum Chordata; class Amphibia; order Anura; family Hylidae; genus Dendropsophus; species Dendropsophus ebraccatus. The sequence continues at coordinate 63,252,860 of NC_091458.1, forward strand.
ATAGCCCCCTTATGTTGTCCATTCCCCCCATATAGAACCCTTATGTTGTCCATCCCCCTATAGCCCCCCTTTTGTCCATCTCTCCTATAGCCCTCACTCATGTTGTCCATCTCTCCTATAGCCCCCCTTATGTTGTCCATCTCTCCTATAGCCCCCCTCATGTTGTCCATCTCTCCTATAGCCCCCCTCATGTTGTCCATCTCTCCTATAGCCCCCCTCATGTTGTCCATCTCTCCTATAGCCCCCCTCATGTTGTTGTCCATCTCTCCTATAGCCCCCCTCATGTTGTTGTCCATCTCTCCTATAGCCCCCCTCATGTTGTTGTCCATCTCTCCTATAGCCCCCCTCATGTTGTTGTCCATCTCTCCTATAGCCCCCCTCATGTTGTTGTCCATCTCTCCTATAGCCCCCCTCATGTTGTTGTCCATCTCTCCTATAGCCCCCCTCATGTTGTTGTCCATCTCTCCTATAGCCCCCCTCATGTTGTTGTCCATCTCTCCTATAGCCCCCCTCATGTTGTTGTCCATCTCTCCTATAGCCCCCCTCATGTTGTTGTCCATCTCTCCTATAGCCCCCCTCATGTTGTTGTCCATCTCTCCTATAGCCCCCCTCATGTTGTTGTCCATCTCTCCTATAGCCCCCCTCATGTTGTTGTCCATCTCTCCTATAGCCCCCCTCATGTTGTTGTCCATCTCTCCTATAGCCCCCCTCATGTTGTTCACCCCACCCCTGCTATAGCCCAGTGCTGTGATAAAAAAAAAAGCCACACAACTCACCTGTCACCACGCTCCTCCGTCGGTCGCGGGCCTCTTCTTCTCTCTTCCCCGACAGACGAGAAGTTCCTGGTCCCGGGCAGCGCCATCACCACTGAGCTCTGTGCGCCGCAGTGGCTGGGACTTCCGGTATGCGCTACGTGTACCGGAAGTCCCAGCTGCCACACCGCGCACAGAGCTCAGTGGTGATGATGCTGCCCGGGGGCCAGGAGCTGCTCGTCTGTCGGGGACGGCTCGCTTGTGATCGCAAGCAAGACTTGCTGCTTGCGGTCACAAGAGTGATTGACAGGGCGGGAAGCCTATGGCTTCTGGCGCTGTCAATGGTAACCCTGCTATATTTAACTGGAAGCAATTGTTGCGATCGCTTCCAGTTAAAAGGGCAAGTGCGGCAATCGGCGGCTGAGTGGGCCCCCCAGGAGCACGGGGGGGCCCCGCTGGGCTTACTAGGTGGAGACCATGTTGATGTGGTCTCCAGCCCTGTGTCCCCTGACTAGGGGGCGGGGCCCACTCCTGCTCGGGGCCCACCGGGGAAATCCCTTTCTGCAGGGTAGGCGACTGCCACTGGGGCCCTCCATGAGTCATAGGCCCCCGGGCAGCCGCCTACCCTGCCCAATGGGAAAGACGGCCCTGGTGAGCGCTGTCCATAAAGGTACTCAGAGACATCCAGTAGTGAATAAATAAAATCCTTTTATTTATTTACTACTGGGTGTCTCTTAGCACCTTTATGGACAGCGCTCACCCTAGAGTAACACGTTTTTGCCTAAACACTTTACCTAAGTTGCACGTGGACCCATGTTGGGAGTAACCTGTTTTTAGTGGTACAGTCAGCATGGAAGTCCTTCTCTGTGCTCACCCACACCTGAATTACCCGAATCTTGCATCTGACCCTGGCTCCCACTTGGATGTCTACTGTTCCTGTAATGGTCTAGTCTGAATTGGAGCCCAATAGCAATAATAACACTAAGTGGATGCAGACAAAAGTACAAGAGACTAATGGTGTGTTTACACAGAGAGATTTATCTGACAGATTTTATAACCCAAACCCAGGAACAGACTATGAACAGGGAACAGGTCATAAAGGAAAGATTGAGATATCTCCTTTTCAAATCCATTTCCGGCTTTGGCTTCCAAAATCTGTCAGATAAATCTCTCTCTGTGTTAACGCACCATAACCTTGGTCAGTGGTCAGTACACAGGTTGCGGTGAAGTGGCGGAAACAAGTGTGGTTAACAGTCAGCCAGAGGTCCATACACAGGTAGCAGCGTGTTTTGAGGTTTATACAGAAGTGTAGTCAGATACTTAGCCAAAGTATGGTGCACAGAGAGCAGCAATATAGTTGGAGGATATGGGTGGGTTCACACTATGGACTCTACGCTGATTAGTTCTGGCGGATTCTGTCGCTCATACCCGCTCACGGACGTGTTTGTCTCCGCCCATGCCATGGACACCATTCTGGCGGATTCTGTGGTCTGCCAATAGAATTGACATGTCAGTTCTTTTGGCAGAAGGCGGAATCCGCCCAGTCATAGAATGGTGTTGTCAGGACAGTTCAGGGCACACAAGGAAACACACACAAAGACAGGTGAAGCCCTGACACTGTCCCACTCCCACTGCCCCTACCTGCTTGCCACTAGACCACCCTAAATGATGGCGGACAACTAGGTGACGTTCCCTGCACTGCAACAGGGTGACACGTGAAACAAGACAAGGACTATAACAGAGACAGACAAAACACAATGGTGGATAGTCAGGCAAAAATGGGTCAGAACCAGGAGAATCAAAATATAGACCAGAATCACAGAGCCAAAGAACAGTCAGAAGCAAGCCGAGGTCAGGTAAAACAGGAGTTCAGAATACACCAGAATAGCAAGCCTGAAACAGGTACAGCAAGTGTAATCCTATAGCAGGCATCAGGCCTAGGGAATGACTGAAAGCAGGTCCCGGTCTCAGAGACGATTGGAGCAGAGAAACAAGAGATTGGACAGGAGGACCAGGCTGTCAGTCATTATCCAAGGCAAGGTGTTAACTGTATACCTGCTGGAAGAAATCTTCCCAGACAATAAGCAGGGCGTTAACCTGAATCAATAGAAATGCCACAGCAGAATAAAACTGTGTTCACACTATTAAAATGATGCAAGTAAACAACTAATTTTGCCGCCATGATCGCAGTGGGCGACCAGAGCTTGAGAACGTTGTTTTACCAGGTACAATCCTGACAGGTGTCTATGGCAGGGGTGGAGAAGCGCATGGCCAGAAGCGGGTACGAGCGATGGAATCCGCGCAGATAATGTACCCTTAGGCAGAATCGTAGTCAGATAACCAGCCAGAGTTTGGTACACAGGTAAATAGTAACAGCAGCAGAGCAGAGGAAGGAATAGCTTGATTAAAGGGGTACTCCAATGGGGGGCATTTTTCCCTGGGACCGGGGATGAGGTGGCCATCTTGGATCAGATGGCTGCCCTGGGAGGGGAGGGTCAGTGACCAGGTCACTAGGGTTAATTCTGGGGACAGAGGGGGACATGTTCTCATCTCCTCTCACTGTGGATTCAATAACCACCCCATATAGCCAGTAAACACTCCAAGATTGCCCATAACCACCCCATATAGCCAGTAAACACCCCAAGATTGTCCGTAACCACCCCAGATTGCCCGTGACCACCCCAGATTGACCGTAACCACCCCAGATTAGCACAGACTGCTCGTAACCACCCCAGATTGACCATAACCCCACCAGATTGCCTGTTGCCACCTCAGATAGCCAGTAAACACCCCAAGATTGTCCATTACCACCCCAGATAACCAGTAAACACCCACATATTGCCTGTAACTAAAATGACACTCTTTCTCTTCTGAGCCCTGCTGTGTGCCCATACACTGGTTTATGCCCACATATGGGGTACCATTGTACTCAGGAGAACCTCTGTTACAAATTTTGGGGTGCTTTTTCTCCCCTGTTCCTAGTGAAATTGAGAAATTTCAAACTAAACAAACATGTTATTGGAAAAATTAATTTTTTTTCATTTTTACGGTTTAGTTTTAAATACTTTCCTTCAAATACCTGTGGGGTCAAAATGGTCACCACACCCCAAGATGTATTCTTTGAGGGGTGCACTTTCCTAAATGGGGTGACTTTTGGAGGGGGGTTATTCTGCTGACACTACAGGGGCACTGCAAACGCACCTGGCGCTCAGAAACTTCTTCAGAAAAATCTGCACTGAAAATGCTAATTGGCGCTCCTTCCATTCTGAGCCCCGCTGTGTGCCCATACAGTGGTTTATGCCCACGTATGGGGTACCGTTCTACTCAGGAGAACCTGCGTTACATATATTGGGGTGAGTTTTCTCCCCTGTTCCTCGTGAAATTGAGAAATTTCAAACTAAACAAACATATTATTGGAAAAATTCTATTTTTTCATTTTTACTGTCTTCTTTTGAATACTTTCCTCTAATACCTGTGGGGTCAAAATGGTCACCACACCCCAAGATGTATTCTTTGAGGGGTGTACTTTCCAAAATGGGGTGACTTTTGGGGGGGTTCTATTCTGCTGACACTACAGGGGCTCTGCAAACGCACCTGGCGCTCAGAAACTTCTTCAGCAAAATCTGAACTGGAAATGCTAATAGGCACTCCTTCCCTTCTGAGCCCCGCTGTGTGCCCATAAAGTGGTTGACGCCCACATATGGGATACCATTGTACTCAGGAGAACCTGCATTACAAAATTTGGGGTGAATTTTCTCTCATGTTTATTATGAAAATGAGATACTTTAATCTTAACAAATATATTATTGGAAAATTTCTATTTTCCATTTTTTTCCGGCCTAATTGTGAATACTTTCCTCCAGCCCCTGTAGGGTTAAACTGCTCATTATACCCCTAGATTAATTCTTTAAGGTGTCTAGTTTCCAAAATGGGGTCACTTATGGGGGTTTCCAGTATAAAAGCCTTCTAAATCAACTTAAAAAAAGAACTGGTCCCTAAAAAAATCAGTTTTGGAAATTTCATGAAAATTTAATAATTTGCCGATACATTTGTAAGCCCCGTAACACCCTAAAAAAGTGAAATATGTTTACGAAATGAAGCCAGAATAAAGAGGAAATATTGATAACGTGACTTACTAACTAATTTTTGTCATGTGCCTTTTTTTTTTTTTTTTAGAAGCAAAGAATTTCAAAGTTCGTAAAGTGCTAAATTTTCTAATTTTTCATTATATTTTGATGTTTTTCACAAAAAACACACAAGACAGTGACCAAATTTTGCCACTAACATAAAGTACCATATGTTACAAAAAAACAATCTCAGAATCGCTAGCATACGTTAAAGCATCACTGAGCTATAAGCGCATAAAGTGAGACAGGTCAGATTTTGAAAAATGAGCCTTGTCATTAAGGCCCAAACAGGCTTGGTCCCTAAGGGGTTAATGTCATTAGTCCAGTCATTGTGCTTCTGCATGAAAAATACAGGCCTAATTTCATCTTCATGGCTGACAATGTTCCAGCTCATTGAGGTGGCATCATTAGGGAACAATTGCTGGAGACTGGTGGACCTCAAATGGAGGGGTCTGCACTTTCTCCAGACCACAATTCCATAGAAAACCTATGGGATCAGCTGAGTTGCTGTGTACAGGCTCACAACTCTGTACCCTAGAATTTTAATTACCTCAATGAATTTCTAGCTGCCCTTCAAGAAGAGTGGGATACCATGCCTTAGCAGACAATGCGTTGACTTGTGAACAGCATGGGAGAAGTCTTGTCAAGCTGTAATGTATAGTATACCCACCACTGTGGTTAGCTTTTGTTTCAATAAACTGTTTGAGATGAGGAAATCACCGCTGCATGCTTCTACTTAAAGAGTACCTGTCATTAAAGGGGTTATCCAGCACTACAAAAACATGGCCACTTTCTTAGGCTAGGTTCACACTGCGTTTTCAGCATCCGTTTAACGGATCCGTTTTTTGCAAAAAACGGATTCCAAAAAATGGATGCATTTGTGTGCATCTGTTTTTGATCTGTTTTTCCATTGACTTCCATTATAAAAAATTTAAGCAAATCCGTGGTAAAATCGCATGAAAAAAAACATAAGAAAACATCCCCCTCTTAAATAAGCATAATTTAATTAAGAACATGTTCCCACACAGTACTTTTGCTCTGTATTTTGCTCTGTATTTTGCAACCAAAACCAGGAATGGATTGAGAACACAGAAAGGCTGTGTTCAAACGTTGTTGAAATTTAGTGGACAACCACCATTTAATGGCAAATAACAGCCATTAATTCATAACAACACTGGTTCTTTTAAGATAACAGCAATTATTTATCATTAAAGGGGAAGTCCGGCAAAAATTTGTATTAAAGTATTGTATTGCCCCCCAAAACTTATACAAATCACCAATATACACTTATTACGGGAAATGCACATAAAGGGCCACATGTATCATCCTGTGAACGGATGATTTTTGGCGGAAAGTACCGATTTGCGTATTTTTTTATACGCAAATGGCCGATCTGCGAATAAAATATTCGCAAATCGGCACTTTCCGCCGAGTAAGCCAGGGGGGCGGAAAGGGGGCGTGTAGTGGGCGGAACGGAGGGCGCAGACTCAGGGTCCGCGCAATTTACCATCCGTTCCGCCCAAATATACGCCGAAAACCTACTCCAGTCCTCAGCTGGCGTAGGTGTTCGGCGGTGCGCACCGGCGCGCACGGGATTTATGTAGGGGCAGTCCGCCTCTACATAAATCTCCGTAGCGCCGGAGCTGCGGGGGCATTTTTAAGTCCGGCGTAAAAAACGCCGGACTTAATAAATGCCCCCCAAAGTGTTTTTTCCCTGCACTAACTGCTGCATCAAGGCTTCACTTCCTGGATAAAATGGTGATGTCACGACCTGACTCCCAGAGCTGTGCGGGCTGTGGCTGCTAGAGAGGATGATGGCAGGGGGATGCTCAGTGTCCCTCCAGTGCCCTGTGTCCCTCAGTGTCCCCCTGCCATCATCCTCTCCAGCAGCCACAGCCCGCACAGCTCTGGGAGTCGGGTCGTGACATCACCATGTTATCCAGGAAGTGAAGCCTTGATGCAGTAGTAAGTGCAGGGAAAAAAGCACTTTAAAAGTATTTCCCGTAATAAGTGTATATTGGTGATTTGTATAACTTTTGGGGCGCAATACAATACCTTAATAAAAATTTTCGCCGGAGTTGTCCTTTAAATGGCAGCCATGCACTAAATTTCAACACTGTGTGAACATAGCCTTTATGTGTTTTTAATCCACTCCTGGTTTTTGTTGCAAAATAATGACCAAAATACTGAGCAAAAATATGGTGTGGGAACATAGCCTTACTGTCAGTAACTAACATAGCCGCGATCCTGTGGTGTCCTCCTCCGGCTCGGCTCCGGCAGGCTGGTCGAGAGCACGGCGCCCCCCCTGCCGGTGCCAAGTGATGTCATGGAGAACCAATGACGTCCCTGGCAACCAGGGACGCTCATGTCACTTGCAGCCGGCCGGCCGTGCAGCTGAACGTCATTCCACTCAGGCTGAGTGACAGATCGCTCTGCCACTCAGCCTGCAGTGACGCAGCTGCAGTGTGGCTGAATTCAGGAGGCCGGATCAATCAGCCTTTGGTCTGGGCTCCTGATTCAGTATATAATGTGGTCCCGGATCTCATTGCTGGCTATTAGTTTATACTAATCCCAGCTCCCCTGCTGCTTTCCCAGCGTTCCCTGTCCTAGTTCTTTTGCTATTGCTCTGCCTGCTTCCTGACCTCCTGCTTGACCTCTGACCATCTGCTCTCTCCACGATTTTGGCACTGCGTTTCCTGTTTGGTTTTGACTTGGCTAGCTGACTGTGATCTATTGTGTTTGTTTGTCCGTCTCTGTTTTGTGTCGCACTCAATTTGAATCTCTAGCGTTAACATCCTGTCCACTGTCAAAAGCCCTGTTATTATTCATGAGCATTCATTGACAAGGGGCAGTGGAGCCCAAAACAGTGATATCTATTTGCCAATGTTATAACTTACAATTACACGTAGAAAACAACATTGTTTTTAAATTAAGTGACATTTTTACATAAGTTTCATCTGCAAGCCAAATATCCCTAAGTTTTTGTAAGTAGAATAATTTTTTTTATTATAACTTTATTTCATAGTACCCTACTTAAAGGGGTTATCCAGCGTTACAAAAACATGGCCACTTTTCCCCCTACTGTTGTCTCCAGTTCAGGTGTGGTTTGCAATTAAGCTCCATTTACTTCAATGGAACTGAGTTTCAAAACCCCACCCAAACTGGAGACAACAGTAGGGGGAAAGTGGCCATGTTTTTGTAGCGCTGGATAACCCCTTTGAAGTGTACCTGTCAGTACAAAAGCTTTGCCACGCATGGTATGGCAACAATAACCCTTAACCTGTCACCAAGACAATGCTGACCAATCTATTGCCAATATTTATAGAGGAGCAGATCAATATATAACTTTGTGGGAAAAAATTCTGTATAACTTGTAACATGTTCATTGAAACCCCTGATGGATCTGTGATAAGGAGTCCTGTGTGCAGCGTCACTTAATGGACTGGACTCCTTAGCATGGAAACATCAGAGATTTCAATCAATAAATAAATTACAAGTTATACTCAATCTCTTCTCATAAAGATATATACATTGGTGCCTTGGATTACAAGCATAATTCGTTCCGGGACTGCGCTTGTAATCCAATTCACTCTTAAACCAAAGCAAATTTTCCCATAAGAAATCACTGATATGCAGATAATTGGTTCCACATACCAAAAATAATGATTTTATATTCTAAATAACAGGTAAGACAAATGAAACAAACATTTAGAAACAGCTGAATACAGTATGTCATAAGTTACTGTACAGGATAACAAACAGCATACAGAGTATAATGTATAGTAACTGCATAACCCTGATAACACAGCAGAAGTTTATAGATACAGGATGGAGCTGCAGATCCCCATAATGCAGTAGCGTAGTACAACAGGCTAGAATAGAGAGGCTGGGCTGCTGTCAGAGCTCTGTGTGGTCACATGACAGCAATGGGGAAGGGGTGTGTGTCCAGCATGGACCAATCAGGACTGACAGAGACTGCAGGGACCATGAAGGAATGAGCAGGACAGATGTGGGCACATACATGCAGCACTCTGTCTGGGGAGAGAGGGGTTACAGCTATGAAGAAATTACCTCCACAGTCCTGTCCCCTGAAGCAAGCCCCAGCTTGAAGTGGATCTGCTATGATTTGCAAGGTGAGGAAGACTTCCTGGGTCAGTTGGACCAGAGCTGGGCTGTTTGCTAGTAGTGCACACAGGACTTCTCTTTCCTGACTTCTCTAGCCATTCACCGCACAACACATCACATATTGCTAGGCCTTGAACAAATGCTGGGGAAAGTGCACTGATATATTCAGTACAGTCTTACTAGCTGCTGCTTAGAAGCTAAAAGGGTGGGGGCTACACTGAACATACAGCAGTTGATACACTGTTGCCTTGATCTTGATAGGATGGTCAGAGATGGGAGGTAAGCCGCTTGGACTTTCCCCACTTTTGCTCAGTGTGAACGGGCCCTTACTGTTTGTACTAAAGCTAAATTGCTACTCCTCCAGGCTCTTCATTTCAGGTGTAGATTCTTGTGCAATGCCTGCATGTTTTAAATGCTGTTTTGGACATTTGACTGTACATATTGGGGCCCAATTATTAAAATTGCGCACCTGGCGTATGCCACAGAAAAGGTGCAGATTCTTACTTCGTCTGTGGCATACACCAACCATAAGCCTTGCTTGCTTGTTTACCTAGGTGGGCAGGAGGCGTGGCAAAGCATCTAATTTATCATGGTTCACGTCTGCAAATAGTCTACACCACACTGCTCCAGAACAGGTGTAGATTTCTGTGCAAGCCCGTTACAGGTGCAGGTCCTGCCGGCTTTACTAAAGGTGGCTTTGACAGACAGATTTATCTGACAGATTATAGTCTGTTCCTGGCTTTGGCTTCAAAAATCTGTCAAATAAATATCTATGTGTAAATGAACCCTAAGATGCCTAATTTCAGACTGGTGTACGATAAATGCCCCCCCAGTAAGCTGTATGTCCTTACTTTCAAGCCATGGGAAAAGTTTTGCATAATCGGAAGGCATGCAAAGTGTGCCAATGAACCATCAATGAGTAACACATAGTAGCTGCCCTTTCAAATGGACTTTACATTGTTTATGGAAGATTTCCCATTCTCTTAGCTTTCTTTGGGACCAGCAGCCTACCTCTACAGTTTATTTGTATTATTTATGCAATTGCTCACTATATTGCTAACCCTATAATGGATGTTAAAGCAGAGAAAGTGCTGTGGGTCCTCCTGAGACCCTTTCAATTTTTGGCAAGATGTCTATCACACAGTAAAAATGTATTGGGTTCAGGGCTGCTTAAGTTTTCAGTCCAAAGAGGTCTTGACAAGTACATGATACAGGTGCCATTCCCAACATCAAATCAATACTGTCTGTCAGGCAAAGGTCATGTTTGCTAACCGCTGAAGTGGGTTTTTTTTTTACTGTCTGTGTTTATTCAACAAACAGCTTTTCCCCTTATTGAGACCTTGGGAGAGTAGTAACTGCGATTTCATGCAAAAAAAGTAATCACAAAGCAATGTACTGTATGCTGAAAAAAGATTCTTATTTTGAAGTGAAGGTTTATATTTGGTGAACCTTCACTTCTATATTAGGACACTACATTATCAGAAGTCCCCGGAATGTTTTATTTGCACTTTTTCCTTTTATGAGTGGAAGTAATCTGGGTAACAGGTGAGAGCAGGTTTGGGGAAATCAGATTCCCCACCTCTGCTTTTCCAATGCCATCAGTAAACTTTACGAATGTTGCAATGTGCTGACGCCTATGTCCCAGCATCCCCTCTGCTATTTCCCTACATAGAACTAAAGTATAAATTACAGATGATGATATGGAGAAGCAATATAGACAATCTATAACATTAGATAAAATATTAGCTTATAACATAAAGGGGTTGGCTAACATTAGGCATGTTTCGGTAATGGTTAGATGGCTTCTCCATCCACAATTGATGGCTGCTGTCCCTCCTCATCCACTGCTTGTCACATGCTCCTCAGTAGTCAGCCAAACTTTTCCACCTACCAAATAATGTTCTACAAAATACAAAAAAAAACACCAGTCAGTGACTCACAGGTGACGTCTTCTTTGATTTGAGTTGTTCACTTTACCTTTTGTTCTCTGTCTGGCCCAGACCACCATGATGATTTCTTCCAGCTACAATTCATCTCTTCAGTACTTGACAAACAAACATCTTAAGCTTTGCACTTTTCCAGCAACTTCCTTCCCTCTCTCCCTCCTATAGGGTGCCAAACTGTAGTAATTTCGTTGCCCCCTTGATGTGCTCTCCATACAGTAATAATACCCCCCTTCATAGAATGAATGCAACCCCCTGCTTCTCTCATAGTAAAAATTCCTCCCCATGCTGTGCCTTTCACTAATAATTCCCCCTGCTGTTCCCTCCATAGTAATAATACCCACTGCAGTGCCCCTCTTAGTAATAATGGTCCCTGCTGTGCCATCCATAGTAATACTGCTCCCCTTGCTATGCCTTCCATAGTAATAATGTACCACCTGCTTTGCCCCTCATAGTATGGGTGGAACATCAAAGTAAGCAGTGCAGCCCTAGAAGCTGTGCGGCCACAGTTTTTAGGGATGCTTAAGGTGACAAAGTCACAATTCCCACTGCCATCCTGCTGCACCCCACGGTGCCCCAGCCTCCAGCGGGACCTCAGTTGGGAAGAGCTATCCAGCTGCACAGTGGGATATATGTTCAGCATGGGATGGAGATGAATATTCACAAAGAATAGGGCCACAGCAGGAGTCTATAAAAACAAAAACACTATATTTGAATTTATAACTAGATATTAGCTAAGAAGACACATGTATAGAAATGAGGGAATTTACAGTAACTTTGTTCGAACTCCAATCTGATCACTTGGCTGTCGAATCCTGCTGCCTGGAAAAGATGGAACCAGCCATAAGGCTGCCTGGAAAACATGGTGCTATCATGCTTGTGCTTCTTTGGAGCTTGGAGCGACCCTTGGCTCATGGTATGTGGCCGATACTGTGTCTGTAGTCATGTTTTGTGTTTAAATATGTCTTTATATTAGTTTGAGCTCTGTCTGAACATTGTCCTACTCCTTCTGCTCTGCTGATTGACTTATATGCCTCACCTTTCTCTTCCCTGCTCTTTCTGGTCACTTCACAGTAAACCCCTGTTTTGCCTTGGTAATTGACATCTCCTCTTTCCACTCACTCGTGATGGGTTCTGGACCTCTGGTCATATCACGTATTAGACCAGACCCCTGACCTCCTATATATACTTTTCAGTCTGTTAACCCTTTGCCAACTATTAGTCTTCTTTGTAAAGTGTGCTAGAGTATCTCAAGGTCTCTCTCTGTTTGCTATTTCTGGTTTCCTGAATTATCCAGACTTTTCCTTGTATGTAAGTTATTCTTGTCCTTATTCTGTGTCATCACCAATTGCACAAAGGAACCGTTGTCTGTATTTGCCTTGGACAGTTGAGGCAAGAAGGCAGGGTGAGATGGTGGGACCAGATTAGGGCGCACTGTCTGTGTCCTTCCCTGCCCCTTCTCAAGCTATACCCTACTGTGACCGATAAAGCTCTTGGGAACATATTGCTGTATCCATGTTTTCTAGGTAAATCTAGGGCCCATGAGAAAAATTTGAAACCTACGCCAGCTCTGAGCTGGCGTAGGTTTTAGTATCATTTTTCCAGGGAAAAAATGATAAATGCGGCGCACTCAGAGGCCGCACCCCCTCTGCGTGCTGCCGCCCCCACTGTAACACCCCCCCTCCGCCCACTGGCAAAGGTGGCGCAGATGGGGCCGGTGCAAAAAAAAAATATTCACAAAAATACCCTTTGTGCATATTTTTATGCCAAACAGCCCCATCTGCACCCAAAAAAGGCATTTCGCCTTTTCATACGTGTCCCCCTATGTCTTTTTTTGACCATTTGCCGGGGGTCTTTTAGGTCTTTATTATGAAATAACTTTTGTTGGCTGTCCTAAAAGACGGCCATCAAATGACCAAAAAGAAATACTGAGAACATAGTTTATAGGTGATATTAAAGGGGGAGAAAGTTCTAAAATGTTTATTCATAGGGTCCATTTACACACACAGATTATCTGCCAGATATCTGCCAGATTTTTGCAGCCTAAACCAAAACTGGATTTGAAAAAAAGAGAAATCTCAGTCTTTCCTTTATGACCTGTTCCCTGTTTATAGTCCATTCCTGGCTTTGGTTGCAAAAATCAGTCAGATAATCTGTGTGTGTAAACGGACCCTTAGTCTGACTTTTTTTTTTACAAAACCTGCCAATTTAACAAGGATGTGTGAGATTTATATATCCACTCAATTCTATCTATCTATCTATCTATCTATCTATCATGGTGCGTTTACACAGAAAGATTATCTGACAGATTATCTGCCAAAGATTTGAAGCCAAATCCATATAGTCTATAGTCTGTTCCTGGCTTTGGCTTCAAATCTTTGGCAGATAATCTGTCATAATCTTTCTTGACCCTCACATTGGAATATTTAATTACTGTATCTATATATTGTGTCCATTTATGGGATTAGAATTAACTAATGTGCAAAAGGTTACACAAATATTTTCCTCCTGTTCAATGCATTGTTTGCATTAGAACTCAATTCTGTTGAAGTTATGTGGGATTTGTCTCCCTCAAGTGGAGAAAACATTACAATAACATCATGCTTTGGTAACAACTTACTGTATTTTTTTAACACTATTCCATTGTGTTTCATTTTTTCTGTATTGTATTCACGAAAAATCATATATTTGTGGGCAAGATGACATGAAAAGATTATAAATATATCCAATAAAATGCAATTAGCATACAAAGAGATACATTTTATGTTACTGCTAAAGAAATAGCATGTTTGCCTGCACAGCATTAATCATAAATGTGCATAACTATGCAATACATAATACCTAAATTTGCAAAATAAGCATTACAGAATGCCTAATAAAAGCTACACAGTCACAAGGCAGCCTGTTCAGCCAAAAAACTAGAAGTAAATAAAACTAAACAGTCAATTTTGTAGTGTTACAAGGTTCTCAATAAGAAATTATTGTCCCTTATCCACATGTCCTAATGCAGGGACCCCCACTGAATGGTGACAAAATTGTCCCTGGAAAAAATAGTGAGCACCACGCATAGGCAGCCAGTGCTCTTTTCATTCTCTAGTTCAGCACTTGTCAATGTTCAGCAGCCCTATAGAGAATAAATGACTTGGCATCCTCTATCTTGTGGATAGAAGTAGGTAACTTCATGAGATAGGAACACCCCTTTAATGACTTGGCCTTTACCTGAAGCTTAGTAACTAATTTTAGAGTAGGATGGGTAACCTGCGGCCCTCAAGCTGCTGCAAACTACAATTGCCATAATGCCAAAACCAAGCACCAAGCCTATGTTTTCCTGCACTCCCTACGGCTGTAAGCAACTTCTTCAGACACCAGTATTCAAATGCTGAGTGATCGGACAGAGTTGAACTCATCTCCAGTATGTAGGCTTTGAAAGTAAGTATTAAAATACTGCCACTGGCATCCCTCCAAAGACCTCATGGGATGTCTTTTAGGCTATGTTCACACAACGTTTTAAAATTAAGTCCGTCATTTTGAGTCTAAAATTAAAGACGTCATGTAGCTGTCTGACCTCCCTTCAATGCAATGACGGCTGTTGTACATTATTCTAGTTTGGGTTACTAATTGGCCTTTGGTTGTGTCTTCAATTGAAAAGGCCATTGAATTTATTAGTAAAAACAGAGGAAGGAACGTGAAAAAAGAAAAACTGTGTGTGAACAACTAAAAAATAACATCCGCTCCTTGCAATAGACGTCTGAAAATGGCCATGTTCAAACAACTTCAAAATAAGAGAAAGGGTGTCTGCTTTTCTATTTAAAAAGACGTCCGTTATTGCAGCAATTTAATTGACTTCAATGCAATGCACTGAAGTCAATGGGATGACAGACATCCAATAAAATTACGGACGTTGTCTGCGTGGACGTCAAAATAATGATCATGTCAATTATTTTCAGACGTCTATTGCAAACAGCAGATATAACAGCAGATGTTATTTTTTAGTTGTTCATACACAGTTTTTCTTTTTTCACTGTCATTTTACCGTTTTTACTATTAAATTCAATGGACTTTTCAATTAAAGACACATCCAGAGGGTAATTAGTCCACCTAAACTAGAATAATGTACAAACACCAGTCATTGCACTGACGGGAGGCCAGATAGCTAAATAATGTCCGTCATTTTAGACTCAAAATGACGGACATCATTTTAAACAGAGTTGAAAAAACGTTATGTGAACATAGCCAATGATTGACATGATTACTTTGACATCCACACAGACAATATCCGTTTTTTTATACATTGAAGCATGCATTGAAGTCAGTTAAATCACAGCAATAACAGATGTATTTTTAAATAGAAAAAGCATCAGCCTATTCTCTTTTTTTGTCATTGTGTGAACATAGCCAAAAGCTTATTTTCTTTTTGCATTTTGTGGTGTAAAATTTTACATTTTTAGTCCCCCTAGCTAGTACAAGAAAATTGCTAATCTACTACCCACCCTGTCTGAACCCACTCTCCTTATTACCCAAGCATACTTCTTACATTATTGTAAATTGTAAGGTGGGAAGTGACTTGTATAAGTCACTAAAGTATTCGCATTTATCCCTAAGGTAAATTATCCGCAGGTTATAAGCATCTAAACTGTTGATGTCCCTATAGAGCATGGGTGCTGAGGATGAAATTAAATTTCTTACCTTGATCCTCAGCCCCGTTTTCAGGATATTAGTAGTTCATTTCAAATGCTAAAGAGGTGGTTTGTTGTGCTGGCAGCAGGGCTAACACCCTCAGTGAATTAATCTGCCTCGACCAGCAGGCCCCTTCTTGTGAATGTTGGGGCAATGCTTTGCACTGATGTCACTCCAGTGCTCATCACTGCAGAGTGCTGGATGAGTATTCATTAGAAGGGATGGGCCAGCTGGAGCAGATCAGTCCACCAGAGGTGGAAGCCCGGCCCTAACTGCACCAACCGCCTTATTAGCAAGTGAAGTGAACTAATAGTGCTGAGGATCAACTTAAGAAAACTACCTGCTCGTGCACCAGCAGAAGTGTTGTTTAGTGGAGCTGTATTGTTCTCTCTAGCTCATGGGGAGCTGCACAGTTGCTTTAATCATGTATCAGTATCTTCCAAGTCGACTTTATTACAGTTGAAACTTGGCTGTTAAAGGGGTTGGCCACTTTAGGGTAAAATTGCTCAGTGTACAGTATTAGTAAGTGTACTCACTGTATATACTGACAGCAGCTCCCTGTGTACCTCATAGAGCTAAAACCAGACTCCCCTTCTCCAGGCTGTGCTATCCTGCTCTCTGTGTCCATGGGATGGCCGACATGGAGGAGCATGTGACCCTAACCCCACCCCCAGTGTCTTCCATAGGCATATACAGGCTCACTGGTGGACACTGGGGTGCAGGGCATGGTCACATGCTCCTCTGTGTAGGCCATCTTATGGACAGACTTACCACAGAGCAGGGCAGTACAGCCTGGAGGAGGGGAGTGTGATATTAGCTCTATGAGGTACACAGGGAGCTGCTGTCAGTAAGTGCAGTGAGTACAATTACTAATACTGTACACTGAGCTATTTTACTATAAAGTGACCAACCCCTTTAACAAAATAGCCAAGTTGCCAAGGTAAGATTTTTTTGGGGTTGCTGCAATTTGCAACCAAAAATCTATTAAAGGGGATCTCTGGATATTTTATTGATTGTAATGGGTGGGGGCTGTGATGATCACATGAGGAAAAGCATTGCATTCTGGGAAATGCCAAACCAGGAAGAACAGAAACACAAAACAGAGCAAACCCCCCCCCCCCCCCCCCCCCAAACAAATGGATTTTTGGTAGCTTCAAAACTGGGATAGACAGGTAAGTAATGAGTTATGCTTCTGCAGAAGTTTCATTTTTTTAACCTCTAGCTGGAGTTCCCCTTTAAAGATATATATATATTTTTGCAAATGACACATACTAGTGCAGTTGCAATGTGCGACATTACACAATCTTAGGGGGGAGATTTATCAAACTGGTGAAAAGTAGAATTGTCTTAGTTGCCCCTAGCAACCAATCAGATTCCACTTTTCATTCCTCACAGATTCTTTGAAAAACGAAAGGTGGAATCTCATTGGTTGCTAGGGGAAACTAAGACAATTCTACTTTACACCAGTTTGATAAATCTCTGCCTTAGGGCCCATTTACACAGAAAGATTATCTGACAGATTATCTGCCAAAGATTTGAAGCCAAAGCCAGGAACCGACTATAAACAGAGATCAGGTCATAAAGGAAAGCCTGAGATTTCTCCTAGTTTCAAATCCATTCCTGGCTGTGGCTTCAAATCTTTGGCAGATAATCTGTCAGATAATCTTTCTGTGTAAATGGACCCTTAGGGAGGCATTTATTAAGTCCGGCGTTTTTTACGCCGGACTTAAAAATGCCCCCGCAGCTCCGGCGGTACGGGGATTTATGTAGAGGCGGACTGCCTGTACATAAATCCTGTGCGTGCCGGTGCGCACCGCCGAAAACCTACGCCAGCTGAGGACTGGAGTAGGTTTTCGGCGTACATTTGGGCGGAACGGATGATAAATCGTGCGGACTCTGAGTCCGCGCCCTCCATTTCGCCCACTTCCCGCCTACTTTCCGCCCCCTTTCCGCCCCCTGGCGTACTCGGCGGAAAGTGCCGATTTGCGAATATTTTATTCGCAAATCGGCCATTTGCGTATAGAAAAATACGCAAATCGGCACTTTCCGCCAAAAATCATCCGTTCGCCGGATGATACATGTGGCCCTAAGTGTTTTGCATCACCCTGTAGCCTTAGCCTAAATGTCTGACACAGGAGGTAAAGAAATCTCACAGCTAGGGATGGTCCGAAACTGCCGAGGTTCGGGTTCGTATTAACCCGAACGCTCGGCATCAGATTCCCGCTGTCTGCCCGCTCCGTGCAGCGGGTGGATACAGCGGGAGGACCACCTGGAAAACTGGGATACAGGCTATGGCTATGGTTGTATCCCAGTTTTCCAGGCGGTCCTCCTGCTGTATCCACCCTTTCCACGAAGAGGGCAGACAGCGGGAATCATTTCCGAGAGTTCGAGTTCGTACCCTACTCACAGCCTAAAGCCCACCTTTCAGTAGAGTGCAGGGGCAGAATTGCTGTATGAATAAGTACTGTTCCTTTATTGTGCTGCTTGGCCAGGATCCTGAAGATCAGGCCCTCCACTTATCAAACACTGGTGGCCTTTTTTAGGAATAGGCCCTCAATGCTTAAGTGCAGGAGAGCCCTTTAACAGATATTTGCATTCTATAGTGAAAATGTGCTGTACAAAATGTTAGAGTCATTATTTTGCAGAAATCAATAGTCCAGGTGATTTTAAGAAACTTTGTAATTGGGTTTGGGTTAAGGAACATATATTTGTTAACAATGGTTTGAATTTTTTACAAGCCATCACATAATATAAAAGTTATACATATTTCATATCATTGTAATCATAACAACTTGGGGAACATATATAACAAGTCAGTTTTACCCCAGGGCGAACGGCGTAAAAAAAAAATACCCTTCAAATAAAAGAAATGCGTTTTTTTCACCACACATTGAATTTTTTCCTGCTTTTTCAGTGTACTTTATGAAAAAATTCAGGCTGTCATTGCAAAGTTCAATTAGTAGCGCAAAAAATAAGGGTTCATGTGGGTTTCTAGGTGAAAAAATGCAAGTGCTATGGCCTTTTAAGCACAAGGAGGAAAAAACAAAAACGCAAAAATTGAAATTGGCCGGGTCCTCAAAGGGTTAAGGCTAAAGTTCACAAATAGTATTTTAGTAATTTTTGTTTTAAATACTTGATAAGTGTTTTTAGCCCAAACCAGGACTGAAACCAGATGCACAGCTAAGGGTTCAGCCTGGGGTGACCAGTGAGTCTAAGTGAACCCCAAGACAATTTTGTTACCCATAGGTAACCTCAGCAAAGCACAGTGCTTTCTCAATTAAAAAAAAGGGTATATTCTGCTACATTACACATAGTGAAAAAGGATTGAGGATTAAATGCTGGAAGGCTGGAAGTCTTCCGGCATACTGGAATATACAAAAGTATCAATGCGTGACACAGAAATGCAGAGCTGATTCAGCTCAGCATCGCTGCATCTCATTCCCACTCCCCCTGCCAAACCAGGCAGTTTGCGAAGTGAGGAACGTGGCGACGCTGTGATTACAGTATATTACTTTCAGATACTCACAGGGAGCATCTTTTCTGATCGGAGTCAACCACTTTTCCTTTTTTTTCTCCATCTGGCCCAGCTCATGAAGACTTCTCCTGGTGATACCTCATGTCTGCAGAATCTGCCAGATGGAGATGAGACATAGGCTGTATCAATGTTTTCCAGGACTTCTTAGGGCTTCATCCAACTCCGTCAGTCACCAGTATTAAAATGCCAAGCAATCGACTCGAGCACGCTTGAGTCGTGTTCATATCTGCCAAACATTTTAGGTCTATAGAAATAGACAATCTGTAAGATAGACAATCTGTACTAAGGTAGTACTGAGGCCCCCTTTATGCCCTCACACAGTAGATTCCCTCTATCTGTATCCTCATGTAGTAGATGCCCCCCCCCCTCCATATAGAAGATATGTCTTCTCTGTACCCCATATAATAGTCAGGCCCCTCTGTGCCTCCATATAGTACTAATCCCTTCTCTGTGCATCCACATAGTAGTTAAGCCCTATCTGTGCATCCATATAGTAGTTATGTCCTTCTGCATACTCATAGTAGTTACCCCCCCCCCCCCATGTAGTATTAAAGGTGTACTCTCAACACTTAAAGAATCTTTTAATGCCAATACATTGTTTTAATAAAGTAATATTACTTTGTAATAAAAAATGGCAGCAGTAAAGGGTAACATGGCCCCTCTGCTGCCACTATTGGTGTCAGGAACTGCAGGGCTATAATCCCTGCAGTTCCTAATTACCTGCTCTGTTCTAGCACTGCTGAGCAGAACTATACAGAGCAGGGTTTGTTCCCTCGTGTAGTAGTTAACCCCCCACACCCATGTAAGAATCCCCCCCGTAATACAAAAAAAAGGCATACTTACCTGCTGCATGGCTGCAGTACTGCAGTCTTCCGATACCAGATCGCTGTCCTGCTTGGCCAGTGCTTGAGTGACGCCACCAGAACTCTGGGGGGGAGAGCAGCCTCTTGTGGCCAGAGGCAGAATGCTTTCTGCGGCCACAAGAGTTGGCTGGTGGGGTGAGAAACCAATGGCTCCTTGCTCTGTCAAATTCAAGTGCATTTAACTGTATGTGCTTCTCAGTTACACATACAGATAAATAGCCAGATGAAGTAGCCACTGAGTGAGCCCTTGCCGAGTTCTGACACCTGTCAGGGGACCCGCTAGATCCAGTACATGTGTTAGGCAAAGATAATTTACCACCATTTTTTCTTCTTTATTAAGGATAATATAGATGCAATAACAGTGCTTAAAAGATTATCTTTCTGGCTAGTTAATATTACTAGACTATTCTACAACTACACATTTAGCATCTTTAACTATATGCAATGTCCAAGGAACAGAAACCTTATCAAGCAATGAATAGAAATAACATGCACAGTTGTAAGAATAAGTAAGTGTCTTGTCCCATTGTTTAAAGTGACCCTGCACCTTCTTTTTGCATTCTGACTTCTCTACACAGGTGTAAAAGGTAAATTTAGCAGTTTTCATACCTCATTTTATATCATACGTCATGGTGCTTGTTCAAGTAAAAAATGATCTTTTATCATCTGCAGATTGTGCTAAGTGGGCGGGGCTTCACGGCCCTGCGCCTCCGCAAAGTCATTGGTACATGGGCCCCTGTCCATTGGAACAGGCTGGCCTAAAGGTCTAGGCCCCACCCCCTCTAGGTCGGTCCATACCAATGGGTGTTGAGGGGGCGGGGCCTATGTGCCAATGATGTCATGGTGGGACGGGGCCTACTGCAGCAGGAGCTGTATAACCGGAAAAAAGTAGTTTAAATCCCCCGAGCGCGTGACAGGCAGCGGCGGGGAAGTAGTCATCTGGGCGGCTCCCTGCCCGTATCTAGTCACAGCTCTCAGAGGGGATGATTGACAGGCAGAGAGGCCAGTAAGGGACCTCTTTGCCTGTCAGCGTGCTCGGAGGGGATGATTGACAGGCAAAGAGTGGTGACTAGATATGGGTGGGGAGCCGCCCAGATGACTACTTCCCCGTCATACGCCCAGGGAATTAAACTGCTTTTTTTGGGGTATACAGCTCCTGCTGCAGCTGTGGCCGGTATGTGCCGTAGCTGCTGCAGGAGCTGTATACAGCGGTTCAGGGAACTATATCAGCCCAATTGGGCTGATTGGTTGCCTTTATGGCTCCAGAACATGAAAGGGAGGAAACAGGGTTTGAAAAAGCATTACAAGCATTACAATAATTTAATAGTTTATCACAGGTTTTCATGAAAAATACAAGTGAAAAAAAAAAAAAAAACAACTTATGGGAGATAAACCAACACATGTTAAGTGCAACCACAACTTTCTACAATCATATCAGGAATGTCTGCCTTGACAATGGTGTTGTTGATGTCAAAGTACAGAAAGGAGAGAGGCCTTCGTTTTGTTGGAACACAGCACAGACTGAGGTTAGAATATGCATTGTTTGCTTTGATGAGGCTGAAGATAGCTGTATGACTTGATGCTGCGATTCCTGGTGCCCTGGCAAGGTGAACGGGACATCTTCCTTCACACAGATTCATGAAATAACCCTTTGGGCTTATTATCCAGTCATTCCAGCCAATATCTTTGAAGGCAATGTAAAACTTCTTCAGACAACAGATCTGAATGTCCCCAGTGCATTCTGTGATATGTCTACGAATTCGAGAGTCCTCTTGTTTGTTGTAAACTTTTAACGCCAGAAATGGTCGATGGACATGGCTAATATTATCTATTTTAAGTGGATTCTGACAGTCTGGGCACATCAGTTCTATGTATATATTTTCTGTTCCTTCATTAAGGGCTTTCCCAGAGAACATCTGTAAAGGAACCATATACCAGCCTGCACTTACGGCTTTAGCCTCAGTGGTGCCTTTTATTAAATAGGCCTTAGGCATGAACTTACAAGTCACAGAGAGGGTTATCTTGCTGAAGGATGCAGCCTTAAGATACAACCACATATTTGCCTGGTGAATCTCCTCTCGCTTGTCTTTGTCAGTAGATAGATGAAAGTGAAGAACGCTTTTGGCACCATTTGAGTTATCTGCATATAAAAGTATGGGTAAATAAGAAGCAATGTTAATAAATGGTGGAGCATAGTGCACTTATCGGTTGCACTACAGTATTGTCTCATAGCTAAAATTGATAGTGATGATTATCCGTGAAAAAATAATTTTTTTTTAAGTTTAGTGAACTTTTTCATTGCACACTGACTGTTAAAGGGGTACTCCAGCGGGGGGGCACTTTTGTTCTGGGACTGGGGAGGAGGTGGCCGAGGGAAAGACATCCACTCACCTCCCCGGTTCCAGCGGCGGGTCCCGCATCGCGGCGCTCCGGTGCCCGATTCCCAGCCGCTTCCAGGTGTCTGACGCGGGCCCGAGACGTGACGTCTCAGGTCTGCTCAGCCACTCAGTGAAGGAGGCGGGATCTGAGCGGACTTGAAACGGATCCCACCCACGTCACGTCTCGGGCCCGCGGCAGACACCCGGAAGCGGCCGGGAACCGGAGTGCCGCTGGAACCGGGGAGGTGAGTGGACGTCTTTTCCCTCAGCCACCTCCTCCCCGGTCCCAGAACAAAAGTGCCCCCCCCGCTGGAGTACCCCTTTAACAACAACATCAAATACATCTGTATGGTTATAAGACTTCTATCAGGATCATGACAAAGCACAGGCAGGGGTCGGCAATGGCATAGGTCGCCTTCTAGAGGTCCAGGACAGGGGGTGCAATTTGCATTAGAAAATAGTTTGCTACTCAGACTGTGAGCCATTTTTAGCACCATGCAAGACAAGTGACCCCCCTCCAGCTGTCAGATACACAATACAGTGAGCTGAACTTACTCTCTGTGTTTCTCAGGTCAGAGAGTAGGAGGGAAAAAACACAACAGAGCAGCCTGCAGAGTTGACACAGCATGTGATCAGTAGGGAGCTGTATCTGCAGAGCTGTGTGTGTGTGCATCCGGTAGTAAGCTTCAGTCAGCATCCATCCAAAAAACTCAGTCAGTGTCCATCAGTAAGCGTCATTCACTGTCCGTCAGTCAGCGTCCATTAGCAGGTGTCAGTAAGCGTCAGTCAGCGTCCATTAGCAGGTGTCAGTAAGCGTCAGTCAGCGTCCATTAGCAGGTTCAGTAAGCGCCAGTTACCTTCTGTAAGTGTCAGCATCACTCAGCGTCTGTTAGTAAGAGTCAGTTAGTGTCCGTTACTGAGCATCAATCAGCGTCCGTTAGTAATCGTCAGTCAGCATCCGTTAGTCAGTCAGCATCTGTAAGTAAGCGTCAGTCAGTGTCCATTAGTAAGAGTGAGTAAGATTCAGTCAGTGTCCGTTAGTGTCAGTAAACGTCTGTGCACACACAGACATAGGTGCTCCTTCTCTTCTGAGCCCTGTTGTGCACCCTTACAATACTTTATGTTCACAAATGGGGTATTTCTGTGCTCAGGAGAAATTGCTTTACAAATATCGGTGGGCTTTTTCTCCTCCAAGCTTTTTGAAATTTGAAAAATTAGGGGTTTCACCAATGTATAAGTATGAAAAATGTGATTTTTCATTTTCACTGCTCACTTTTGAAAAAACTGTAAAAAAACCTGTAGGGTACCAAATGCCCACTGTACCCCTTGTTACATTTCTTAAGGGGTGTAGTTTTCAAAATGGCGTCACTTGTGGGGGGTTTCCACTGTGTCGGCACTAGGGAGGGGGCTCTGTAACTGTAAAATGGTCTCCTACATTTATTCCAGCCAAATCCACACTCCAAAATTTAAAGGGTGCTCCTTCTCTTCTGAGCCATGTTGTGCGCCCGCACAACACTTTATGTCCACAAATGGGGTATTTGTAAAAACTGCAGATTCAGAGGAATAAATGTTTTATTGCATTTCACTTTTTATAGCTGTGCGGTATGAAAGAAATAGGATTGAATTGGAATATCTGCCAAGAAAATGGAAATTTTTACTTTTCACACTTACTTTGCAGTTATTCCTGTGAAATGCCTAAAGGGTTAAAAACTTTTTTAAATGTCAATTTGAATACTTTAAAGGGTTAAGAGTTCAAAATGGGGTGAATTATGGGGGTTTCTACTATCCAGGCCTTTAGAATATTCTCCAAAACTGAACTGGTCCCTAAAAAAATTCAGAGTTTAAATTTTCACAAAAATTTAGAAAATTGCTACTAAACAATAACGGCCTCTAAAATCCTAAAAAAGTTAAAGCATGTTCACCAAATGCTGCCAACATAAAGTAGACATGTTATAGATATGAATTAATCAATAATTTATGTGGTAGAACTATCTTCCTTATTGGCAGAGACTTTCAAATTTAGAGAAATGCAATTTTTTTTTAATTTTCACATCATTTTGGAGTTTTTCACAAAAAAAGTTAAAAGGTATCGGCCCAAATGTACCACTAACATAAAGTGGAACATGTCACGAAAAAACAATCTAGGAACCACAAGGATCGGTAAAAGCATTCCAGAGTTATCAATACATAAATTGAAACATGTCATATTTGAAAAATTTGGCTGTGTCATAAACACCAAAACTGGCTGTGTCCCCTAAGGGTTAAATTCTATTACCACAGCCCTGTGATTATCTAGGTACTCTGCAGCTACTCTAGTATAGGTCTTGTCTATTGTACCACCAGCTGGTGGACATTCTATGTAAAGTCAGTAAAGAGGCCTGTGGTATAGAGGTTTTTAAACGAGTCACTTTTTATATAGTACAATTATTAAAAGTTACATTTTATTATATCTGTCACATGGAAATCTAGGCTCTATTGGGCACTTGGCCCTTTATGCCTTTGTGAGTGATTTTCAAATGGCCCAGAGTCCCCAATGTGTTAGGGCACTTTTTGTGTGATTATGCTTTATCGTAATACAAAATGTGCTCCTGAAATACATAATACACACCATGATGACCTGAAAGTCACTATAATACACACCAAGGCCCCCTGAAATCCATTATAATACATACATGACCCTCTGAAATCGACAGTATTATAATAAATACTGGGTCCTCCTGAAATGCATTATAATACACACTGTGATGCTCTGAAATTTACTATAATACTCACCATGATCCCGTCTGATCGAATATAATACACACTGTAATGCCCAAATTTCAACATAATGACCCCTGAAATTCGGTATAATTTACACTGTGTCCCTTAATATTATTACAACATATATATATATATATATATATATATATATATATATATATATCCACATGTAAAATTATCCCCTCCTAGGGTGGGTTCACACAACGCAATTGAAACTTCAATTCTTTCAGGCAGAAGCAACAGAATCCACAGCAGATTTTCTGCCCCTATTCTGTAGTGTGAGCCCACCCTAATAAAGAACACACTGATCGATAGCACTGCTTGCTCCTACCCTAGACATCACTCAGTAGTGATAGATAGCTCTACCTAACTCCTCCCCCATTTCCCACTCCCCCATATTAATAATGTTAATTTATGATTGTCTTGTATTAACCCTTAGAGGACCCGGCCAATTTCAATTTTTGCGTTTTCGTTTTTTCCTCCTTGTGCTTAAAAGGCCATAGCACTTGCATTTTTTCACCTAGAAACCCACATGAGCCCTTATTTTTTGCGGCACTAATTTTACTTTGCAATGACAGGCTGAATTTTTTCATAACCCAACATTTCTTTAATTCGGGTTTTTTTTCGTTTTTACTCCGTGTGTCCTATGGAAAAACTGACATGTTATCTATGTTCCTCAAGTCATTATGATTACAACGCTATGTAAAATGTATAACTTTCATTGTATCTGATGGCCTGTAAAAAATTCAAACCATTGTTAACAAATATATGTTCCTGAAAATCGCTCCATTCCCAGACTTATAGCGCTTTTATCCTTGGGCCTATGGGGCTGTGTTAGGTGTCATTTTTTGCGCCATGATGTGATCTTTTTATCGGTACCTTGATTGCGCATATGCGACTTTTTGATCGCTTTTTATTACAATTTTTCTGGATTTGATGCGACCAAAAATGTGCAATTTTGCACTTTGGGATTTTTTTTGCGCCGACGCTGTTTACCGTGCGAGATCAGGAATGTGATTAATAGTTCGGGCGATTACGCACGCGGCGATACCAAACATGTTTGTTTATTTATTTATTTGTTTATTTTTATTTATAACATAGTAAAAGGGGGATGATTCTGACTTTTATTAGGGGAGGGGGCTTTTTATTAATAATAACACTTTTATTTTTACTTTTACACTTATACTAGAAGTATAAGTGCACTGATACTTCTAGTATAAGTGCACTGATCTTTATTTATTTGTTTATTTTTATTTATAACATAGAAAAAGGGGGGTGATTCTGACTTTTTATTAGGGGAGGGGGCTTTTTATTAATAATAACACATTCTCTCTCATTGAGATCTATGCTGCAGCCGGAAGCAATCGAGTGCCATTACGGCGCTGACCCCGGACGGAGTAAGATGTGTGGATCAGATAACTTTCATTGTATCTGATGGCCTGTAAAAAATTCAAACCATTGTTAACAAATATATGTTCCTGAAAATCGCTCTATTCCCATGTTTATAGCGCTTTTATCCTTGGGCCTATGGGGCTGTGTTAGGTGTCATTTTTTGCGCCATGATGTGATCTTTTTATCGGTTTTGGTGTGGAAGATGTGTTTTTGCAACAGAAAATCCATGACAAATATATCATGTAATAATTAGATATTACACCCCATTTTTAGTCCATAATACAAGGCTAATATTAACCCCTTAACATCTGATGCTATACATGTATAGTGTACAAGCAGACAGCAGATATGACAAGCTCAGGAGCTGGCATCATATCTCAAGAATATTGGCTGGTGTCACATACCACTAAAAACTGACATCAACTATCATGCTGATGTCAATCATTTAACCATGTAAATGCTGTTATCAGTAGTGACTTGCCACACTGACTTTTAGTGTGAGTGATGGAATGCATTCCTATTACAACAATGAGCACAGCATACATTCTTTTGAGTACATTTTGACACATAAAGGTCACCCTTGATATCATCTGTCACTTAAGGCTGTATTATACGTAGTGATTATCGCTGTATTATACGTAGTGATTATCGCTATAACGATCGATCACAAGTGAAAACTAGCAATTTTGTAGCCAACGATTCTGAAGTTATTACATTTACCGATTACTGTTATGAACGATCCCCTTAACGTCGTTACATACGTCGCTAATCGTTCCTCTGGACAACCCACACGACATGTTTAATTGGCGAATGAATAGATATGTGAATGCTTGACGAACTACCAACAACAATTTTTCAACATGTTGAAAGACAAAAATGAACGATTCTTTGTTCCTCGTTTGATCGTTGGGTGTTATAACATGGACAGATAATCCCGCAATTTCGATCATTATAGCGAATTTCTAAATGATAATCGCTCCGTGTAATAGGGCTTTCAGAGTCGGGAAGCCTTTATACACTTTGGGCGGGTTCACACTACGGAATTCTCGCGGACAATGTCCGCGGAATTCCGTCAGCTGTCCGCCCGCACATCTGGGCGCCTTTCCGCCGGCCCCATAGACACCATTCTATGGGCCGGCGTATTCCGCTATACGCTGAAAGAAGTGTCATGTCACTTCTTTCAGCGGATCGCGGAATACGCCGGCCCATAGAATGGTCTATGGAGCCGGCGGAAAAGCGCGTGCCCGTGCGGGCGGACAGCTGACGGAATTCCGCAGACATTGTCCGTGAGAATTCCGTAGTGTGAACCCGCCCTTTAGAAGAATCAGGCATCATGGATTAACTGCTTGACCCTTTTTATTCTCAGAAAGATAAACCACTGCCAGAATGTCTGACTTTAGAGCCCTCCTCTCTCCACAGAGTACACATGAACGTTCGGCTGCCTTAGTAGATGAAAAACAATAACTTTTGGCCGAGCAGAAAAGAGAAAAATGTCTTTTTTATCCAAATGATCTGATTATTACCCTGGGTAAAAGACCCAGGAGTCAGCCAAAAAAGGAATAACTATCTCTTCCTATGTTAGATATGTAAAGACAGTGAAGGTAAGTGTTACTATAACCATCTGCAGCCCTGAAAACAATGCATCTTATAGTGGGGTCTTACAACCGAATTTCATAAAAGAACTGAAAAAATATGGAGACACATAAGGCAATGAAATGCATACAGTAGAACACAATGACTTCTTTGTGGAGAATCTCATTCATAAATAAATGTCTGTCTATTAAAAAATAAATTTTTAAATACAATAAAGACATTTTCATAACCCCTTCACGTCAGTAACATGTGTATATATACATTCCTATTGCACATACCCCGTGCAGTAGGAATGTATATATACGTTCCTGTTACTGACGGGGTTACTGATGAGAGCGGGATCGTTGCAGGGATAGCGATCCCGCTCTCATCTGAGCACAGCACGGGAGATAATGAGAATCAGCTGCGATCCCGCAGCTGACCCCCATTAACCCCTTAGTGATCGCCGATACGGCGGTCACTAATGGGCCGGAGCCGCCGCTGTATTTCATCTCCCCCCACCGTGAATCCACAGTGGGGGGAGATGAAATAAGTAAAATCAGACCCCAGATCAGCCCCCCTAGTGCCCTGATCACTAACCCCCCCTCACCGTGGCGGCCATCAGATCCAAGATGGCCGCCGCCATCACTGTGAACAGACTAATGTCTGTTCACAGTGATTTAAAGTAAAAATGAATGAAAGCTCCATGCTCTTAGCCACCGGAGGTAGCAGAGAGCATGGGGCAGTGATCGGGGACCCCCCTGTGGGGTCCCAGTACAAGCGATCAGCGGTATATACCGCTGATCGCTTGTGCCATGTGCTCCCCAGCACTTTTTATCCCCTGTCACCATGAATGATTGGTGACAGGTTACCACCCCAGGTTATCCGTAATCACGTCAGATTGCACTTAACCCCCGCACGTTGCCCGTAATCACCGCACGTTGCCAGTCACCCCCTCCAGATTGTCCGTAATCACCCCAGATTGCCCCTAACCACCCCACACTTTTTATTATAGTAATAATTGCAGTTTATTCCCGAAATCCCTCTAACCCCCCCAGATTACCCGTAACCACCGCAGGTTGCCCGTAACCACCACACGTTGCCCGTAACCACTGCACGTTGCCCGTAATCACTGCACGTTGCCAGTCACCCCCTCCAGATTGTCCGTAATCACCCCAGATTGCCTGTAACCACCCCAAGTTACATGTACCCACCCCAGATTACCTATAAGCACTTCAGTCTATCCGTAACAATTCTAGATTGTCTGTAACCCCTCCAGGTTGCCCGTAACCACCGCAGGTTGCGCATAACCACCCCAGTTTGCCCGTAATCATGCCAGATTACATGTAACCCCCCCAGATTGCACGCAACCACCGCAGGTTGCCTCTGACCACCGCACGTCGCCTCTGACCACCGCACGTCGCCTCTGACCACCGCACCTTGCCTCTGACCACTGCACCTTGCCCCTGACCACCGCATGTCGCCTCTGACCACCGCACGTTGCCTCTGACCACCGCACGTTGCCTCTGACCACCGCACGTTGCCTCTGACCACCGCACCTTGCCTCTGACCACTGCACCTTGCCTCTGACCACCGCACCTCGCTTCTGACCACCGCAGCTTGCCTCTGACTACTGCACCTTGTCTCTAACCACCCCAAATTGCCAGTGACCCCCTCCAGATTGCCCGTAACCACGCCAGATTACAGGTACCCACCACGGATTACCTATAAGCACTTCAGTTTATCCGTAACCACTACAGATTGTCTGTAACCACCCCAGATTGTCAGTAACCACCCCAGATTGTCCGTAACCACCCCAGATTGTCTGTAACCACCCCAGATTGTCTGTAACCACCCCAGATTGTCCGTAACCACCCCACGTTGCCCGTAACCACAGCAGGTTGCCTGTAACCACCCTAGATTGTCTGTAACCACAGCAGGTTGTCCGTATCCACCCCACGTTGCCCGTAACCACCCCAGGTTGCCCGTAACCACCCCAGGTTGCCTGTAACCACCCCAGGTTGCCTGTAACCACCCCAGGTTGCCGTAACCACAGCAGGTTGCCCGTGACCACCCCTTGTTGACCGTATCCACCTCCAGATTACTCGGAACCACCTCAGACTGCCCGTAACCACCTCCAGATTACCCGGAACCACCCCAGACTGTCCGTAACCACCCCACATTACCTGTAATCTCATTTTTTTGTTTTATTTTAGTAACTGGGCTATTCTAATAACTATTACTAACTGTGGTTTTGCTCCAGCAAATTGGCGCTCCTTCCCTTCTGAGCCCTGCTGTGTGCCCATACAGTGGTTTATGCCCACATATGGGGTACCGTTGTACTCAGGAGAACCTGCGTTACAGATTTTGGGGTACATTTTCTCTCCTGTTCTTGAACCAACATATTATTAGAAAAATTCAAGTTTTTCATTTTTACTGGCCAATTTTGAATACTTTCCTCTAATACCTGTGGGGCCAAAATCCTCATCCTACCCCAAGATGAATTCTTTGAGGGGTGTACTTGCCAAAATGGGGTGACTTTTGGGGGGGTTCTATTCTGTAGACACAGGGGCACTGCAAACGCACCTGGCGCTCAGAAATTTCTTCAGCAAAATCTGCATTGAAAAAGCTAATTGGCGCTCCTTTCCTTCTGAGCCCCGCTGTGTGCCCATGCAGTGGTTTATGCCCACATATGAGGTACCTTTTTACTCAGGAGAACCTGCGTTACAAATTTTGGGGCACTTTTTTTTTCTCTTGTTCCTCGTGAAATTGAGAAATTTCAAACTAAAGGAACATATTATTGGAAAAATTCGAGTTTTTCATTTTTACTCTCTACTTTTGAATACTTTCCTCTAATACCTGTGGGGCCAAAATGCTCACCACACCCCAAAATGAATTCTTTGAGGGGTGCACTTTCCAAAATGGGGTGACTTATGGCGAGATTTTACTCCGCTGGCACTACAGGGGCACTGCAAACGCACCTGGCGCTCAGAAACTTCTTCAGCAAAATCTGCATTGAAAAAGCTAATTGGCGCTCCTTTCCTTCTGAGCCCCACTGTGTGCCCATGCAGTGGTTTATCCCCACATATGAGGTACCTTTTTACTCAGGAGTACCTGCTTTACAAATTTTGGGGTACTTTTTTTTCTCTTGTTCCTCGTGAAATTGAGAAATTTCAAACTAAACGAACATATTATTGGAAAAATTAAAGTTTTTCATTTTTACTAATTTTGAATACTTTCCTCTAACACCTGTGGGGTCAAAATGCTCATCCTACCCCAAGATGAATTCTTTGAGGGGTGTACTTTCCAAAATGGGGTGACTTGGGTTTTTTTTCTCTCTGCTGACACTACAGGGGCTCTGCAAATGCACCTGGCGCTCGGAAACTTCTTTAGCAAAATCTGCAATGGAAAAGCTAATTGGCGCTCCCTTCCTTCTGAGGCCTGCTGTGTGCCCATACAGTGGTTTACGCCCACATATGGGGTACCGTAGTACTCAAGAGAACCTGCGTTACAAATTTTGGGGTGCTTTTTCTCTCATGTTCCTTTTGAAAATGAGAAACTTTAATCTAAACGTATATATTATTGGAAAATTTTAATTTTTCATTTTTTTACGGCCTAGTGGTGAATACTTTCCTCCAGCCCCTGTAGGGTTAAAATGCTCATTATACCCCTAGATTAATTCTTTAAGGTGTGTAGTTTCCAAAATGGGGACACTTATGGGGGTTTCCAGTATACAAACCTCCTAAATCAACTTAAAAAAAGAACTGGTCCCTAAAAAAATCAGTTTTGGAAACTTTCACGAAAATGTGGTAATTTGCTAATAAATTTCTAATCCCCGTAACACCCTAAAAAAGTAAAATATGTTTATGAAATGAAGCCAGAATAAAGAGGACATATCGGTAATGTGACTTAGTAACTAATTTATGTGATACGACTTTCTTTTTTTAGAAGCAGAGAATTTCAAAGTTCATAAAATGCTAATTTTTTTAATTTTTCATATTTTGATGTTTTTCACAAAAAACACACAAAGTAGTGACCAAATTTTGCCACTAATATAAAGTGCCATATGTGACGAAAAAACAATCTCAGAATCGCTAGCATACGTTAAAGCATCACTGAGCCATAAGCGCATAGTGAGACAGGTCAGATTTTGAAAAATGAGCCTGGTCTTTTAGGTGCAAATAGGCTTGGTCTTGAAGGGGTTAAATAGGAATACTAATCCTGGTACCTGACTCCCAATATTCATGACCATTAGGATTGTGTTATGTCTAAAACAATACATATACATATAATCTGTAGCTAAAAGTAAATCTCCTTTTTCATACACATATTATATGGCATACCTATTTCGGCAAAGCTGATGACTTCATACATTTGACCAACATCCAGTTCCTTGTCCCCTTTACCATTCTTTATTGGCAAATCTTGTAAATAGTCCTCATCCAATTTAATATTTAATCGTAGCAAAGCCTGTGCCAGATTCTCCCTTGACACAGTCTGTAAAATGTTTGGCCGCTGGCGCAAGTGCAGTTTGTTCAGAATGTTCTGCTTGGCCACCTCCAGAAGTATTTCTTTCTCATCTTCAGCCTCCATAGGTTGGTTGAAAACACTGCAAGATGAGCAGGAAAAGTTTGCCACTGATGCCTGCATAATAACCAGCAATAGAGGTAAAGCAACATGGACTGTCATGATGTTATCTGCAGAGAAGGACACAACAGTTCAGCAAACACACAATACAATGCCTTTCAGCAGAGACAAATAGCCTACCAACCCAACCATACCTAAAGACAGCTAAAACCACACGTAAAGAAAGCGAACAGCTAAAAGTTTAGATTTTCTTACATAATATTAACATGTAAAAAATATTGACTGCTCAAGGATTAGTTGGTACTTTTTCTTTGTATAGGAAAAAAATAACTAATTAAAAGTAACAGTAAGTATTATTTGCTATGCAGTTCATAGTTGGGTAAAAGTAAATGTATAAAGAAGAAATGGTTACGAGGTTTGGAGATCTAGCGCTGGTGATTGTTTCGCTCTGCTTTCTGCTCTGACTCCGGTGTCCTTTGAAATTGTGAGGTAGCAAAATCCCAAAGTGCAAAGTTTTCTATAATTTTAGCTTTGTTTCTACACCAAACAAAAAATAAACAAAAGCTGTATGAGTACAGCAAATATACACAATCTGGTGACCTCGGAAGGGCTAGCAGAGCACAGTTAACCCTCTCTCAACTTTCCTCTGTTCTTTGGGAAACAGTTCTCATAGTGGAATTTTATCAGAAAACCAAAACACAACAGACTGTAGGTAACCCGATAAATATTTTGTGACCTTTATTCTTTTATTTAAGTCCCTAACATGTCTGGGGCTTATGGGGTAAAATATTTGAATATTATTGTTAGATTAGTTTCATACTGCATAGGCAAAGTCCATTGATTGTACACATCGGGGGAGTTTCTGATGTAAATGTCCAATGTATACCTAGGATAAATGCTGCTTAATGGCATCCATTATACATAGGGTACCATGTTAAGATATTTATAGTGTGCAGCAGCGTGTTTCAGTTCAGTTATACAGTGAGGAGGTCTGTGCATTTTTTTTATACAGCAAACTCCTACAAATATCACCTAAACAGAGGCTAAAATGACACACCTTTGGCCCCTGTTTGGTACTGGGGCCCTATGGATCCGTTCAATGTGTGATCAGTTCTCAGTGTAAAACAACCCTAAGTATTCAGCCTTCACATTGAAGGCTTACATTCCTACACTTTTAGGCTATGTTCACACTGCATACAATTCCGTCCACAGTTCTTACGCCGCCGTACATGTGCGGCTGAAACTACGGGTGTGGGAAAAATCGGCATGGCGCCGGATGCGTACGCACCGCGAACATATGCCCGTAGTACAGTTATGCTTCCCTAGCTTGTTTCGAAGCGATCTGAGGCAGGTCATTTACTTGGAAATCTTCGCCCAGCCCCGTAAACCACACAGAACCTTTTGGATCAAAAAATCTAATTAAATTTGGCTGAAATAAGTACTTCGTACGGGACCGCATGGAAATCCATGGCCGTGAGTTTCAACATTTCCGTCCTCAAACAATGGTCTTGTTCATTTTTCACGGCGCCGTATACGATCTGGCCGTAAGCTACTACGTAGTGTGCACCAGTGGCGTAGCCACCGTGGTCGCGGGGATCGCCGCCGCGACCGGGCCCGCCACAAGGGGGGCCCACGGGGCCCCCCAATCAATCACTCTTGTGACCGCAAGCATTGTTTTGCTTGCGGTCACAAGAGTCTGGCTCCGTCTTACCCCCGGCAGCGCGCGCATCCCAGAACTCCCTGCGCGCCTTGGGCCCTGACTTCCGGTTTCCGGCGCGCAGGGAGTTCTGGGATGCGCGCGCTGCCGGGGATAAGACGCGACACCCCCGGCAGCCGCGCAGCAGCCGGGGACAGATCGAAGGAGTGAGGATCAACGTGGGAGCGCGATGTCAGGTGAGTTAAGTTTTGTTTTTTTATCAGCCTGTACGGGTGGGGGGAAAGGAGGGGGGCATCTATGAGGGTGGGGGGAAAGGGGTGGGGGGAAAGGGGTGGGGGGAAAGGAGGGGGGCATCTATGAGGGTGGGGGGAAAGGAGGGGGGCATCTATGAGGGTGGGGGGAAAGGAGGGGGGCATCTATGAGGGTGGGGGGAAAGGAGGGGGGCATCTATGAGGGTGGGGGGAAAGAGGGGGCCATCTATGAGGGTGGGGGGAAAGGAGGGGGCATCTATGAGGGTGGGGGGGGAAGGAGGGGGGCATCTATGAGGGTGGGGGGGGGAAGGAGGGGGGCATCTATGAGGGTGGGGGGAAAGAGGGGGCCATCTATGAGGGTGGGGGGAAAGAGGGGGCCATCTATGAGGGTGGGGGGAAAGAGGGGGCCATCTATGAGGGTGGGGGGAAGGAGGGGGCCATCTATGAGGGTGGGGGGAAAGAGGAGCCATCTATGAGGGTGGGGGGAAAGAGGGGCCATCTATGAGGGTGGGGGGAAAGAGGGGCCATCTATGAGGGTGGGGGGAAAGAGGGGCCATCTATGAGGGTGGGGGGGGGAAAGGGGACCATCTATAAGGGAGGGAGGGAAAGGGGACCATCTATAAGGGAGGGAGGGAAAGGGGACCATCTATAAGGGAGGGAGGGAAAGGGGACCATCTATAAAGGGGGGAAAGGGGACCATCTATAAGGGAGGGGGGGAAAGGGGACCATCTATAAGGGAGGGGGGGAAAGGGGACCATCTATAAGGGAGGGGGGGAAGGGGACCATCTATAAGGGAGGGGGGGGAAGGGGACCATCTATAAGGGAGGGGGGGAAGGGGACCATCTATAAGGGAGGGGGGGGAGAGGGGGCCATCTATAAGGGAGGGTGGGGGGAGAGGGGACCATCCATAAGGGAGGGTGAGGAGAGAGGGGGCCATCTATAAGGGAGGGGGTAGAGGGGGCCATCTATTTGGGGGGGCAACATAGGGGGAGAGGGAATACACAGAGGGGGGCATATATTATTAGGAGGTCACATAGAGTCAGGGCTACCCACTAAAGGAGTGTGTAAAGGGGACAATACAGATGTGCAGCGTGTATAGAGATGAGGATGGTGCCAGAGTGAGGAGTCTAATATGTCTGTCTGGCAGATTCTGTGGATTCGTGGCTCGGAGAAGTTCTCATAACGGCCCAGGACGGATGGAGAAGAAGATGAAAAGGAAAGAACTCCGATCAGAGAAGACGTCCCCTGTGAGTCACCTGATATATCTGCACTGTAATGTATATGGTGTATAGAGCCTGTGTAGAGCTGGGGCCACCTCTATATGACTGGATGAGGTGATTTAGTATACTGGATTTGGTCAGTAACAATATGGTGGTGATGGTAGTGGTTGTGGTGTGGCGGTAATGTTTCCTCCCTATATACTGGCATTACTGGTAATATTGGTCTCAGTATACAGGATTTGGTCGGTAACAGTATGGCGGTAATAGGTAATATCTGTCTTGGTGTGTGTGTGTGTATATATATATATATATATATATATATATATATATATATATATACATACAGTGGTACCTTGGTTTAAGAGTAACTTCGTTTAAGAGCGTTTTGGTTTAAGAGCTCACAGTTTTTCAAAATTGTGACTTGGTTTAAGAGCATTGCTTTGGTTTAAGAACTTCCTGTATTTTGTGGGAGCGCGAGTGGAGAAGGGGCATGGCCTGCATAGCGGGGTCTACAGCACTGTACTCTAAACACCTTTTAAATCATAGCAGATCCCCTTCAGGCTGGGGCTTACATCAGGGGACAGGACTGTGTGTGGGGGGGTAATCTCTCCATAGCTGTAACCCCTCTCTCCCCGGACAGAGAGTGCTGCATGTATGTGCCCACATCTGCCCTGCTCATTCCTTCATGCTCCCTGCAGTCTCTGTCAGCCCTTGTGTTTCCCATCCTCTCCATTACTGTACAGTACAGAATAATAAATATATTTGGGGTGTGGAACCAATTGTCTGCATTTACATGATTTCTTATAGGAAAATTTGCTTTGGTTTAAGAGTGGATTTGGATTACAAGCACGGTCCTGGAACGAATTATGCTCATAATCCAAGGCACCACTGTGTATATATATATATATATATATATATATACACACATATACATATACACACACACACACACACAACAATAGCATCACTTGGTCGTGAAAGGAGGGGGGGGGGGCCCAAGTTGGCCTCTCGCACCAGGGCCCAGGAGACATTAGCTACGCCCCTGGTGTGCACTGTGCAGGTGTATATCGTATACTTTCAAGCGAACGCATCAACCTCAAAACTACGTGCGTATATTCGCGGTTCGCACTACGGATGGATTCATACGCAGTGTGAACATAGCCTCAGGCTATGTTAACACTACGTAAAAGTACGGCCGTGGCAACAACGGCCGTACTCTGTGCGGAGGGGAACATAGCTTATTGTTCTCTGGGATCCCGGCTGGAGCGTATACACATTGTATACGCTCCGGCCGGGATCCTGTGTGGCGCCGCAGAGAACTGACATGTCAGTTTTCTGCGTCCCCAATTTAGTGAATTGTGGCCGTAGGAAACCCTGTCAGTTCACACAATTAAGGAAGCGGCTCTGGCGAGCGGCTCATCAGTGCTTCATTTAACTGTAGCATCGCCTCAACAGTCTTCAAGTACTGAGAAGTTCCTTTTGGGATGGCAGCTGATGTCGGCCCCTAAGGTACAATTGTACAGGGTACATACAGGCTGAAAGGTAATAGAAGATTTAGGCTATGTTCACACAACGTATAAATTCATTAAACAATGGCCATAGTTGCAGTTTTGCAACCACGGCCATTAATGAATGACATTTCTGTTTACATTGATTGTAATGGAATCCTGGCCGGAGTGTTTACACTCTGTATACACTCCATCCGGGATTCCTTGTGGCCGCAGAAAAAACTGACATGTCAGTTTTGTGCAGCCGCTATTCGTTGAATAGCGGACGCACAACACTGACGGTTCAGACAATGTAAAGTGCAGCTCCAGACGAACTTTACGTTATCTATGGGTAATTAGTAATTGGGATGCGGTACTGCAATACCGGCCGGGATAAACATCACTGACATGAGACGTTCTGTCACACGGCCGTGTCACAGAACGGCCGGTGTCATACTGTGTATGAACTCGGCCTTTGGGTGCATCATGTGCTTGTCTAAATATTTTGGTATGACATAAGAATGTGTGAATATATCATAAGACATATTGCCATGCAGTGGATGTGCTGAAGATAAAAAAGTGTAGAAGATAAAAGATAAGTGTTCCATCAGGTTCCCAATGAATCTAAGTATTCTTACAAAGAAACAATGCTTCTGCAGAGAAACACAGAAAATGTAGATTCCAAGATTAAATGCAATAAAAAATGTTATTCCAATCGAAAAAACTAAAAAGCATATCAAAACAAACAACAAAAACCCAGGTCTCAACCCTTCATCTAAATCTAAAGTGCACTAATGTGTAAGCCGTGTACCAGGGTGGGCTCCCCAGCGAAGTCACGAACGAGGAAAGCAACTTGAACACCAGGTTAAACAAAACTGCAGTGTACTAAAACATGCAAATGTAATAAAGGTAATAACTCAAATATCCCAAATTATATACAAGCTGAGACCCCTGTGCTACACAGCATGCCCCCATAAATAAGTTGTATAAATACATACATACTAAATTTATGCGTGTAGTTTTGGATTTGACACATGGGCTCAAAGGACGAAATGTTACATGTGACAATTTTTTCACATCTTACCAACTGGGACAGATGAAAAGAAAAATGACCATGCTGGGTACTGTTAGAAAAATTAGGCCAGAACGGCTGCAAGGTATCCTCAGTAAGAGAGACATTTATAGTTCTACGTTTTATTGTACAACAGTAGTTTCTTACGTTCCCAAAAAATACAAACGTGTCATTCTGATGAGCACAATGCACCATGATAATGCAATCAGTAATCGAGACGACAGAAAGCCAGACAGGATGTTACATTACAATGCCACTAAAGGGGCAGATGATACTTTACATCAACTCATAGGCACTTACACCTGTAAACGCAAAACTAATCGGTGGCCAATGGTTGTTTTTCTATAACATTCTTGATGTGTCGGCATACAATGCATTTGTGTTATGGCGTGAAATAGACCCAAATTTCTTTTTGCAAATGTGCAATATGCATGAATATGCAAAAAGTTTTTGATTTAATTTTTAATTTGTTTATGAACAACCATGTTCACACACAGTATAATAATGCAAAAGAAATTCAAATAAAATACTTAAATTAGTTAAAAATCTAGACTTTAATAGGGCCGGTCAAAAATGACCGGTACATTATGTGTATAGTAGAACCGAACAGAACATCAGGGTTAACACAGCTCCTATGCTGTTCCGGGGAATTTCTCCTCTCTCAATCGGACCCAGTCACAGACTAGTATACCTGCTCTACAGCAGTTGGGGAATCCCAGAAGAAAGATACTTCACATAGATGGCATCAGGTTTCTAAGTCTACATCTACTACAGCCAGCCTCTCATCAAAATGGCTGCTCCAGACTTCCCTCAGCTCCTTTTTCTTCTTCCCTCAGGTCACATCTTCAAACTGCCAGGTTCATCTTCCTTGACAACAGCTCATGCAGAATGTTAGTTTAAAACCATATATCATACATATTATTATATACAGTTACCTCCCTCTGGTTGTTTTACCATCTCACGAATGTACCAAAAAAAAGAGAGAAAAAACACAGTAATATTAACAAATTGAAAAACTGCAGACAAAAACAAGGAACCAAACATGGTTGATTGTGTCGGGGCACTAGACACCCTACATGCTGTCTTATATGATGGTTTCCTTAGGAGTTTACCACAGAAGCATATCGCTGAGGCTGTAGTGTGAATGTCATCAGCAGGGACAGCGCATCATCTGGGAAAGTTAACAAAGGGACTGGGATAAACCAGAGTAACAGCGCTGGACTCGAGCAGTGTATTTTGTTATTTTATACCCAAAGCTGTTTTTCTTTTTTATGTTGGGAAACCTCTTAAAAGTGATTGGCCACCTTTACAAAGATATTAAAATTGAATATACAGTACATTATGATGTAAACATGGCACACTCCCTATAATGCTGCAGCTGTGACACCCCCACCTACCCAGGTCTCTCTTCTCTGTGTACAGCCAGACAGCTCATCTGTCCATCTTTGCTGATGAAGAATGTGATGGTACACAGTAGAGATAAGCAAAGCATGAATGAATCAAATACAAACGAATCTCATAAAATAGCCAAGCTATAATAACTACAATAGTGGGACTATTACATTGGAACGATTTTTTTCAAAATTGTTGTTAGACAGTTGTTACAGTGTCAAAAATTGGAAAATGACAATTTAATTAAAAATGTCAATCAGCCAGTCAATCATTGAATTTTGCTATAGACAGCAGTGGACATTGGTGTATCAGCGGCATAAAATTGGAAAGCTTTCTAATAAAACATTTCACATGTTTCAATCCACCTTCAAGGACCCTTTCACCTCTTCTTGTGTGGCAACCTTTTTATCCCCAGTCGAGTTAAATGGCATCAATTTAGGTGTCAATCAATTTTATTTCAATTTGAATGTATTCAATTTAATTTTATTTATATTAATTTGAATCCAATCAGAAGTTTATTTTTTAAAATTCGATTTCATTTGAATTCAAAGTTTTACTTTAATTTTTAAATTCAATTTCTATTCCATTCTATTTAATTTTTTCAATAAATAAATTTTAATTTGATGTTTATTTTTTTTTTAGAAGGGGAAGATTAATTTTAATTGTTTGTTGTGAACATGCAGTGCTCATTAGCTAAGCCCTTATTCCCCTCTTGGTGCTGTGGCAGCAACGCTTAATAGAGGTCACACTACTTTGGACTCCTAGGTTAAATTGGGGCCAGTTCTGGCAGCTTATCGTGTGCCTCCAGCACCTCATCCTGTTATGATGACGTAACACGTCTTATCCTTTGGGAATAAACCATTTAACACATTCCAATCATCCCTCAAGTGTTGCAATAAATTGTCCTCTTCAAGGATGTCAATGTGTCTAAAGAAATCTGAAAATCTTTTCAGGGTTTGGCTATTGGCATCAGGAGAGGTAGCAGTCAAGGGGCTGGAAGTGGTGGAACATAGGGTTGTGCTAGTGGCAATCCTAACAGGCTTGGATGAAAGTTACAGCTCCTAGTAAGACTCAGTGGTCAGATGAGTACTAGTCAGGCTGTTATTGTGGAATGGAGCGATCAAAGTTTCAGCTTCACAGCAGTCAGTAGTCAATCTGGGAGACAGCAATCATTGGAAGGGTCCTCACTGTGCTAGGTTTTTCTGAAGGTTTCTGGCTGATGGTCCACCAAAGGTTGACTGGCGGCCAAGACACTACAGGAGACGGGGCAGAGGAAACTCCCCCCGGACTCTCAGCCACTGTACTCAGAGGATCTATTTGAGGAACGGTAGGACAGTCAGCATTTGAAAGGCAGCATTTAAATTTCAGGTGTTGTTAGACCCAAAAGCAGTTAAGACAGCCAGGCAAGGGAATCTCCTTACAAAGCAACGGAATCAGAAGGCATGCCACTGGAGGAAGACAGCCTTGAAAAGGAAACCTTCATCCCTGACTATGATGATGATGTGGCAGACCCCACATGGAATCTGGGAGCACAGGCATTGTCATCTTCATCAGGGCAGGAAGATGTGTTTGTTCCACCAAGCCAGCGTCAGGTCCCAAGAACAACTCGTGGTTCCAGAGGCAAAAGGGTGCACCAACAGCTAGTTGGCAGACTAGCGTTCAGGAAGGCCCAGGTTACACCAAGGGGTACACCAAAAGCTAGTTGGCAGAGTAGCGTTGAGGAAGGCCCAGACACTTGGTACCCCAAGAAAGCAACGGCATTTAACAGCAGTCAGGCAGTTCACCTGCTACAAAGACACACCCACAGCGATCTGAGGTGTTGTAGTTTTCTGTCTCAGTGGAGGCAAAGACCATGATACTATATACGCCATGTGTGATCATAAAGTGGGTTGGATTTGGGTTAAAACCCACGTAATACATCTATGCATCAGTACATGGCTGTTACCATCTAAACACTGATGTGACATGATAATATAGTAGGCAGATAATCTGTATTCAACAAAAATATTGTGGACTACTTGGTACATCAGGTAACTAACAGGTGAACTAATGGTCCTCAATCAGTTTGCTTTATTATTATTTGCACGGCTTCGGTGATGTCTACATATGATGGCTTATATACTACATGATGCGATCAGTGGTAACTATGTACTTGGTTTGTTGCTACGTGTAAAGCCATGTCTGGTGGCAAGAATATTTAGGCTGCAGACGGTGCACTAACATCTAATTACAGCATACATACTTGCATACTCTTTAGTGAACTGTGAATTTCTTATCTGCTCAATACCATTAAGAGTCTAAGTATTGGATCGTATGTCTTTGTACTGAACAATAAAGTTGAGCGGACCTGTGACCTGTCAGAAGACGCTCTGGTCTCATGTGATTAACAGAGACGGATTGGGATTTGGACATGCGCAGTGGTAAGCTGTGGATGCCGCAGCCATGCTTGTACCTTCCATGTTGATTTCCTCCAAACACAGGTGGGTTAGATGTTTAGAATTTTTGTGATTATAAATACACAAGTAACATGGCTTTACTATGCCATTGAGAAAGTCAACATAGCTGGACGGAACACGTGGGAATGAGTGGACCCTGGTTTCCATCCACACCTAATACCATCCATCTGGTGATTTTTTTCCCCTTTTGTACACTCTCCCTCATTGTGCTTCTTTACTGCTTTACTTTTGTATAGTCATCTGTCTGGTACATACACCGACTCATTCATTTATTTATCGTATGTATCTTTTTGCATTTCTTTTTCCATGTATTTTTTGCAGTTGCACCAGGGGTGGATTAACTTTACCATGGGCCCCAGGCTGTTCACCAAGCTTGCCCCCCCCCCCCCCCCCAACCCACTGTAACTATAGCGGCACTAGCTATAGTCGTTTTGTTTCATAATGCAGCCTGTAAAGGACCTGTGGTGACATCATTGTTGACACATGATAAGGTCCTTCAGTGTGTTCTTTAATGTTACTGCATTGTCTCCTAGCTGCAAATTTGCCTTGATTTGTGCAAAGTTGCGGTAAAAAGCAGCAATTTTTATGCAAATCATGGCAAAACTGTAGCCTTGAGATAATACACCACTGAAAGTATAAGTCAGTTTGGGGGGCCCTGGGCTACCGCCCGAAAGGGACCTAATATAATCCGCTACTGAGTTGCACTGGGTTAAACACTGATATCACATTTCATGCTTTCATTCTGATTATTGATCCAGGCATTATAGGTTTCAGGGCTTTTATTTTCAAGGTGCATGAGGGGTGGATGGTTGCATTACCATAGACGGTCTTGTATAGTGTTCTATGTTTTTCAATTGTTTTTAGATGTTGTCTCATAATTTCATTAATAAAGATTTTGTAATTGTTGGTGTGCCGGTACTTATTCTGACCTTCTTTCTATTGTTTTGGTTAGTTGTGCTGGATTGGATTGCTTTGCTAGATTTGCTTTGCTCATCTCTAGTATACAGCACTTTGCTTCCCCTGTAGCAGTACACTGCACAGCAGCAAGGAGCGAAGGCGCAAAGAAGTGGTACAGTAATGTGTATGAAATTGTGTGCTCCTTCATAGGCAGCCAAAGAATGGGGCTGTTGAGAATAACAAGACATAATGCATACTGGATGCCATGGTTTATAAATTCTTGGTAAAAGTCAAGGGGAATTTTGGTCAACAATTTTGTGTGGCCAGGGCTTGTCATGGAAAGGAGTGGCCATCCTGGATAAATCCTATTTGATTTTAGACTGGCAAGGGTTTACTAGGACTGGCGCATGTCTGAGCAAATTCCCCCTACTTACTACTGCACTATCACCTATAATCAACAAGGAATAATATATCATAATCTAATCTAAGGAGAAGACAGGTATTTACTCTGGACTTCATTGTACAGTATGTATAACCAGGTATCATCTGCAGACTAGCTGCTAACTGGAGAAGCTGACGGGTGACAGAGGAACAAAAGAATCAAAGGTCAATACCGGGATGTCAGAATATACACTACCGTTAAAAAGTTTGGGGTCACCCAAACAATTTTGTGTTTTCCATGAAAAGTCACACTTATTCACCACCATACGTTGAATGAATAGAAAATAGAGTCAAGACATTGACAAGGTTAGAAATAATGATTTGTATTTGAAATAACATTGTTTTTACATCAAACTTTGCTTTCGTCAAAGAATCCTCCTTTTGCAGCAATTACAGCATTGCACACCTTTGGCATTCTAGCTATTAATTTGTTGAGGTAAGCTGGAGAAATTGCACCCCACGCTTCTAGAAGCAGCTCCCACAAGTTGGATTGGTTGGATGGGCACTTCTGGCGTACCATATGGTCAAGTTGCTCCCACAACAGCTCAATGGGGTTCAGATCTGGTGACTGCGCAGGCCACTCCATTACCGATAGAATACCAGCTGCCTGCTTCTGCTGTAAATAGTTCTTGCACAATTTGGAGGTGTGTTTAGGGTCATTGTCCTGTTGTAGGATGAAATTGGCTCAAATCAAGCGCTGTCCACTGGGTATGGCATGGCGTTGCAAAATTGAGTGATAGCCTTCCTTATTCAGAATCCCTTTTACTCTGTACAAATCTCCCACCTTACCAGCACCAAAGCAACCCCAGACCATCAC
Source organism: Dendropsophus ebraccatus (assembly GCF_027789765.1). NCBI lineage: Eukaryota > Metazoa > Chordata > Amphibia > Anura > Hylidae > Dendropsophus > Dendropsophus ebraccatus. The sequence goes on from NC_091458.1 coordinate 63,297,261, forward strand.
ATTACCTCCACCATGCTTAACAGATGGCGTCAGGCATTCTTCCAGCATCTTTTCATTTGTTCTGCGTCTCACAAACGTTCTTCTTTGTGATCCAAACACCTCAAACTTGGATTCATCCGTCCACAACACTTTTTTCCAGTCTTCCTCTGTCCAATGTCTGTGTTCCTTTGCCCATCTTAATCTTTTTCTTTTATTGGCCAGTCTCAGATATGGCTTTTTCTTTGCCACTCTGCCCTGAAGCCCAAAATCCCACAGCCGCCTCTTCACTGTAGATGTTGACACTGGTGTTTTGCGGGTACTATTTAATGAAGATGCCAGTTGGGGACCTGTGAGGCGTCTGTTTCTCAAACTAGAGACTTTAATGTGCTTATCTTCTTGCTTAGTTGTGCAACGTGGCCTCCCACTTCTTTTTCTACTCTGGTTAGAGCCTGTTTGTGCTGTCCTCTGAAGGGAGTAGTACACACCGTTGTAGGAAATCTTCAATTTCTTAGCAATCTCTCACATGGAATAGCCTTCATTTCTAAGAACAAGAATAGACTGTCGAGTTTCAGATGAAAGTTCTCTTTTTCTGGCAATTTTGGCGTTTAATTGACCCCACAAATGTGATGCTCCAGAAACACAATCTGCTCAAAGGAAGGTCAGTTTTGTAGCTTCTGTAACGAGCTAGACTGTTTTCAGATGTGTGAACATGATTGCACAAGGGTTTTCTAATCATCAATTAGCCTTCTGAGCCAGTAAGCAAACACATTGTACCATTAGAACACTGGAGTGATAGTTTCTGGAAATGGGCCTCTATACACCTATGTAGATATTGCACCAAAAACCAGACATTTGCAGCTAGAATAGTCATTTACCACATTAGCAATGTATAGAGTGTATTTGTTTAAAGTTAGGACTAGTGTATAGTTATCTTCATTGAAAAGTACAGTGTTTTTCCTTAAAAAATAAGGACATTTCAATGTGACCCCCAAACTTTTGAACGGTAGTGTACATCAAAGCCAATGAAAAATTTTGTGTTTGAACCAGGGAAAGCAGGTTTAAACTAGGAGAGAACAACTGGACAGAGAGAGAGGCAATGCAGGGTCAATCATCCAAGGTCAATCTCAGCAAGATAAGCAAGGATTATTCCAAGAGAATATACAAACTAAAGCTAGGTAAAAAATACAGAAATCGCAATCCACACAAGCAGAGATGTATCGAAAGTAATAATTGTTAGAGGTCCTGGAAAGTAGACCCTTGCAAACCATTGGGAGAAACAGAGAGGAGAGTCCATATACAGGAGTGCACAGAGTGATTCTCCGTGTTATATCGATTGGTGAGGTCTCAGCACTCACTGCACCACCATTCAACACTTCTGACATGTCACTATGGCATATCAAAAGTTTTCTGAAATGACAGTGGCACAAGTGATTTAGAGATTCCTTGTTTTTTTTTAAGGCAATCTGTCATTAGATGTATGCCACCTTAAATGAGGGCAGCATAAACTAGTGATATAAATGCTGAACAGATTACTGTATTAGTTACATAATTCTGTTCAGCTGTTCTCCTCATGGGCAGGAGAATGGGATTTTTGCTGCACACCCTCCCCCTGCCCTCTAGCTTCTTATTAAAAGTCAACTGCCTATACAGAGCATGGATAGATAACTGCCAATCAGCAACTGGTGGGCGGAGTTTGCTATTGCTCATGAATATCCAGGACTACTGAGCTGACGCACGTAATGAAGAGGAAAATTTATTGTTGATGTTATTCATAAGAATAAATCTGAATCAGTTGTACAAAACAACTGATGTAAGCGATATATCATTCTGTTCAGCTTCTCTGTCACTATATAATGCTACCCCTAAATGTGGTCACATGTTTAAGGTTGATTTTAACATAGACTGGCAGACCCTACTCTATGTGAGAATCGCAGACAACAAGGATCAATGCTTTACAATGGCATAGCATTGATCAGTGTTGGGAATGTAATGAATAAATGTAATAGTCCCCTAGGGGGACTTAAAAAGTGTAAAATTAAAAAAAAAAGTTTTAGAAAACATGACATAGCCCTTTCCCAATAAAAGTTTAAAGGGGTTATCCAGTGCTACAAAAACATGGCCACTTTCTTCCAGAGACAACACGACTCTTGTCTCCAGTTCAAGTGCGGTTTGCAATGAAGCTCCATTCACTTCAAAGGAACTGAGCAGGAAAACCCCGTCCAAGCTGGAGACAAGAGTGGGGCTGTCTCTGGAAGAAAGAGGCCATATTTTTGTAGCGCTGGATAACCCTTTTAAATTACCCCCTTTCCTATTTCCTACTGTATTATAATACACATACAAATAAATAAATAAAAAACATATATATTGTAGCATGTGTAATTGTCTGATCTAATAAAATATAACAAAAAAAGCATAAAAGTGCCAGAATTGATAATTTTTTTGTAACATTATATAGCTATGTTCACACAATGTATTTTTATAACAAGAACAGCCGCTGTTTGCAATTAAAACAATGGCCGCTCTTGTCATAAAAAATGTGTTGCATTTAAGTCAATGCAAACAGCGTCCGTTGTTGACACAGTGGGGGAGATTTATGAAAGGGTGTAAAATTAAGACTGGTGCAAACTACCCACAGCAACCAATCACAGCTCCTCTTTCCTTTCAGCACTGCCTAAATCTGAGCTGTGATTGGTTGCTGTGGGTAGTTTGCACCAGTCTAAATTTTACACCCTTTGATAAATCTCCCCCAGTGTATTGAACATTGGCTGTTGTTCGCTACGGCCGTGGAAATAATTGCCATTGAAATCAATGCAATTTTCACTGCAATTTGACACTGAATAAATACATAACTATATAACACAATATTCATCAGTGCAATCCCTCTCCACTTTCTGGTTGTTTTCTTAATACTGTTGCTAATGACTGGCTGAGCTGGCAAGTGCAAAGTTGTACTGCACCATTAAAAAGACAGGGGTGGCGATCAGACAGCCATGTGCAAACATACCCTAGCTTTGGAGATAAATGTGATGGAACATGTTGAAAGCCTAGAATGTGAACATGACTAGAAATTGTTTTGGGCAGATGAACTTTGAATTTGAGCTATTTGATGAAGTAAATGTTAAAAATATTTGCAGAACTCAAAGTTCTCATTAATAGGGTATGTTAGAATATAGGATGCCCGGTTTATTTTCTGCAGTAGTGAAATGGAGATGGAGACTACTAAATATACACAGAAAGTTTTTGTTACTTTTTTAAAGAAGTCTGACTCAGAATGGCTTTTGTGCAAAAATGACTGTGGTGTGAAGCTGCATGGTAGTGCTATCACTGCTTTTGTGCTAGGATTATTTAATGTGATGTTTATAATGTAATGTCCCTTTAGGACTCCTCCATAGGGATTTTTCAAACATGCATGAAAATATTCCAGCAGTTTATTTGATATTACATTTTAGCTCCATTCACTTCAATAGAACTAAGCTGCAAAATCACACCCAAACGGAGGGCGAGAGTGGTGCTGTTTCTGTAAGAAATGTGGTTACATGCACATGTCATCTAAATGTGCCCGAACATGCTGTGAGAAATTTATCTGACAGATTTTTGAAGCCAAAGCCAGGAACAGACTTTAAACAGAGAACAGGTCATAAAGGAAAGATTGGGATTTCTCTTCTTTTCAAATCCCTTCCTGGCTTTGGCTTCAAAAATCTGTCAGATCTCTCTGTGTAAACACACCATAAGTTTACTTTCAGTCACAACCTTCCAGGGCATATGGCTTTATGTAGATAGGCCAGGAACTGTACAAAGCCCCAGTGGCTGTGTTGTCAAGTAGGTCGAGCCTTATCTTAAAGTGACTCTGTATCCATCAACCCACCCCACCAAACCGCTAGTACCATCCGTTTGATGAGAGTAAATCCTTACCGGTCGTGTCTTTTAAAACGTGCCCCATGCCCTGGTTAGAGCAAAAAATCTTTTAAACTTGCAGCACGGTGTCATATTGATGTGGCCTACAGTGTTTGTGCCCCAGGTCTGCAACGCCTCTCCTTTCTACCTTCCCACCCTCCTCATCATTAGGAACGCCCCGAGAAATAATTTCTATTCACCACATGTCTAAACAGTGTACATGTGCCATAGCGACACTGGTGCACTGTTCAGATGAACGATGAATAGAAATCCTGCCTGGGGGTGTTCCTAATAATGAGGAGGGTGGGGAGGAAGAAAGGAGAGGCATTGCAGACCTGGGGCAAAGACACTCTAGGCCACGTGAGTATGACACGGTGCAGCAAGTTTAACCCTCCAAAAAAGGAAGAAAAGCTATGCCAAAAATGAAGGGTGGCACATACACAAAAGAGTTAATGATAAATGTGAAATAATGAACTGTGTCCTCAAAACTAGAGATGAGCGAACCGGGTTCGGGTTCGAGTCGATCCGAACCCGAACGTTCGGTATTTGATTAGCGGGGGCTGCCTGCTCTAAGGTTGTCTGGAAAACATGGATACAGCCAATGACTATATCCATGTTTTCCACATAGCCTTAGGGCTTTATCCAACTTCAGCAGCCACCGCTAACCAAATGCCGAAAGTTTGGGTTCGGATCGACACGAGCATGGTCGAGGTTCGCTCATCTCTACTCACAACATAAACAATATAGAAATCTTTATTATATACAAAGCTACAAGTGCAAGACATACAAGATAAAATCATTTAAAACACATAAACCACACACATGGAACTGTGCAAAATGAGCACAGACCCAACAATTACCCCAACATCTACAAGTGTATCGACCCCTTCAATGGCTAATGGGATGTTATTGGCTACTGTACCAAACCCTAACATAAGGTGTATAATAAAAGTATATATGAGCCTATAATAAATAAATGCACAGCAAGAGGTGGCAGAAGGTAAATATGGCCAAATAATGCTGCGTTTACACGGAAAGATTATCGTGCGAATTTGCGCGATAACGGTCGAATTCGAACAATAATCGTATGTGTAAACGCTGCGAACGATCGATAAATCGTTCATTTTGATCTTTGAACAAGTTCTCAAATTGTCGTTGATCGTTCGCAAAAAATTCGCAGATCGTTTCGTGTAAACAGTCGTTCGCCGATTTAACCAATGTGTGAGATAGGCTTAAGCGATCGCAAAATGAATTTTCCGTACGATATATCGTACCGTCTAAACGCTGATTGTTATGAAAAAAAAACGTTACTCCGACATTGTTAATCGTACGATCGGACGAATTATCGTTCCGTGTAAACCCAGCATTAGGCCCTGACATAAAAGATAAATATCACCATGGAAGTCCAATGAAACCCACGCGTTCCGTCTCAACCACGAGACTTTCTCAGGGGTAATGATATGGTGAACATACAACATATAAATAGCACCTGCAATCGAGAAAATTAAGGAAATTGGTATCCATACCTGTGTGATATTCAATACAATACATCTCCCATGGAATTTAAAGTTTAACCCCTTAATGAAGGAGCCAATTTTTTTTTTCCTTTTTTGAGTTTAAAAGGCCTTGTAAAAAAGCACTTGTATTTTTATCTCTACAGACCCACATAAGCCCTTATTTTTTGCACCACTAATTTTACTTTGCAATAGCAGACTTAATTTTTGCATAAAATACGCTGCAAAACCAGAAAACAAATTATATAAATCATTAAAAAAACACATTCTTTTTATTTGGAGGGGCTTACGCCATTCGTCCTGTGGTAAAACATGTTCCTCAAGTCAATACGATTAAACCGATATGCAACTTGCATAACATTTATATTATTTGATGGCTTTAAAAAAAAATAAAACCTTTTACAGAACATAAACGTTTCTTATAATTGCTCTATTACCATGCTTATAGCGCTTTTATCCTTTGTTGTATGGGACTGTGTGAGGTGGCTCTGTACTTTCTATTGGTACCTTGATTGTGTATATGTGTGACTTTTTGATAGCTATTTATTACAATTTTTCTGGATTTGATGTGACCAAAAATGCGCAAGTTTTTTTGCGCTTACGCCGTTTATTGTTTTAGGTCAGGAATGTGATAATTTAATAGTTTGTCCGATTACGCACGCGGCGATACCAAACATGTTTTTTTATTTACTTACATATATAAAATGGGAAAAGGGGGGAGACTTTTATTAGGGGAGAGTTTTTTTTAAATTAATAAAAACTCTTTTTAAAAAAAAAAAAAAAAACTTGTACAGTAATTAGAAGTCCCCTTGGGGGACTTCTATTATAGCTACACTGATCCCTCTTAGGGATCAGTGTAGTATGTATTACACAGCACGGATCCATTAAATCGGTGCTCTATTGGTCTGGTCTGCTGCAGACCAGATCAATAGAATACCGAGTCGGAATCAGTGTCATTCCGACGCTGAGGCCCGGGCCGGTAAGATGAAGGGATCCCCCTACGAGATAGCATCGCGGGGGGAGGGGGAACCCCCCACTAGACATCAGGGAAAGCGGCACTGAAGACTTTTAAATGCAGCTGTCATGTTTTACAGCTGCATTTAACAGTCTTAATTAGCTGCAGTCCCGGGCTGCAGATAGCAGTCGAGATCACGGCAGTTCAGGGTGGGGTCGTATGGCCAAGGCTAGGTTCACATGTAAAAATGACGGCCATCCTTCTTATCAATGGCCGGCATTGCTCAAATAACTTTTGTTATTTCTGAAATAACAGCCGTTATTTCCACAAAACCGCCCACTGTTATGAAAGACGGACGTCAATTGTACATACTGTGAACCTAGCCCAAAAGTGTATTTTGTGTTTTTATCTTTGTCAAATTATGAATACAAATGAATAACAACTAAAAGCAGGTTAGAATACTCTTAAGGGTGCCTTCACACCTACCGGATCCACAACGGATCTCACTTCTGCGGATTCGTAGCGAGATCAGCTGCGGATCCGGTACCATTGACCCCCTATGATAGCACATACTCGCAGCGGGATTCACATCCCGCTGTCAGTATGTGCTTTAACCCCCCGCTGCCCGCAGCCCCGCCGCCCGAATCTACCATCCTCGGCCGCATCAGTCCATACTCGGCCGCATTAGTCCATCCCAGGCCGCATCCCCGGCCGCATACCGCCGCTGCCCGCATCTCCGATCCCCGGCGCATCCTCCCATCCCCGGCCGCATCCCCCCGCCGAGAGCATACAGTACCTGCTTGGCGGCACGGCTGCAGTGAGGCTCCCGGCTCCGGTCCCGCTCAGCTGATCTGAGCGGGACTGGAGCAGGAAGCCCCACTGCAGCCGCACTGCCGGGCAGGTACTGTATGCTCTCGGCGGGGGTGGGGGGATGCGCCGGGGATCGGAGATGCGGGCGGCGGCAGGCTGAAGGATGTGGCCGGGGATAGACTGATGCGGCCGGGGATAGACTGATGCGGCCGGGATAGACTGATGCGGCTGGGGATAGACTGAAGCGGCCGAGCATGGTAGATTCGGGCGGCGGGGCTGCGGGCAGTCAAAGCACATACTGACAGCGGGATGTCAATCCCGCTGCGAGTTTGTGCTATCATAGGGGGTGAATGGTACCGGATCCGCAGCGGTTCTCGCTTTGAATCCGCAGAAGTGAGATCCGCTGTGGATCCGGTAGGTGTGAAGGCACCCTTAAAGCGTCTGTAGAAGCACGAATTACATGTGAAACAGCTGTCATGCCCCCTGCAATCATCATGGTGCTGGCGTCCTTGGTCCTTTCTGCACGGATTTTTAATGTAATGAAATAAAGAAGAATTTTATGGTGAGTGCCCCCCGATCATCTTTTTTTCTACTCGCATTAGAATACTCTTACCTGCTGCTGTGTTCCCATAGCGTGCAGGACTAAGGGCCTTATTACACCAACCGATTATCTGACATTTTTTTGAGCCAAAGCCAGGAATGGACTATAAACAAAGAACAGGTAATCAAGGAAAGACTGAGATTTCTCTTCTTTTCAAATCCATTCCTGGCTTTGGCTTAAAAAAAATCTGTCAAATAATCTGTTGTCGTAATAGGGCCCTTAGCTTCATCCTTAAAACAGTTTTCATTTTCATCTTCAGTTTAAATAATATGTAAATTAGGTGGTGTAATGCACTGGGAGTGGGACTATTGCCCCTAGTGCACTTATCTGCCCTGCCTGCCCATTCTCGTGAATATTAAGGCGGCACTCTGCAGTAATGTCACTATGGTGCTCATCACTTCAGGGCACCACCTCAATAATTATAGGGGGACAGCCAGTAGGTGGGGTAGATTGTTACACTGTAGTCCTGCCCCAATGCACAGAAGAACCAAATTTACATATTATCTGAACTGAAGCTTTAAATGGGGACTCCAGTGAAAATTTTTGGTTCAAATCAACTTGAGGCAAGAAGTTATACAGATGTAAAATTACTTCTTTTTAAAAATCTGAAGTCCTCCATTACTTATCAGCTGCTGTATGTCCTGCAGTAAGGGGTGAAAGTAGAGGTTTTCTATCAGGATTTGGTACTGCCCTAGAGAGTTTCTGTCATGGGCAGAGATGGCAGCAGGGAGTCTTCCTGAGGATTGAGTATGTGCACATGCAGCGGCCGGCCTCAGCAGCACCACACACTGGTCCCTCTTCCACTGCCAGACCATCCTGCCCCTTAGTGAGTAGGGCCACCTGGAGCAGGGGGTGCTGATAATTGGGGGGTCGTCTGGAGCAGGGGGTGCTGATAATTGGGGGTGGTTGTTTGGAGCGGGGGTGCCAACAATTGGGGGGGGGGGGTCATCTGGAGCAGGCAGGTGCTGACCATTGGTGGGGTGGGGTGGGGGGGAGTAGTGTTCAGCAGCAGCTGAGGTGTATGATGAGGTTCTGCAGAATCTGAATTGTATGATGAGGTTCTGCAGCAGGTGAGGTGTTTGATGAGCTTCTGCAGCAGCTGTGGAACCTTCTCATACGTCTCAGCTGCTGCAGAACCTAATACTACCCCAGACATCATAATACACCTCACCTGCTACAGAACATCATAATACACCTCAGCTGCTGAACCTTATAATACACCTCAGCTGCTGCAGAACCTCATAGTGCTCCTCAACTTGTGCAGGACATCATACTACACCTCAGCTTCTGCAGAACCTCATAATACACCTCAGCTGTTGCAGAACATCATAAAACACCTCAGCTACTGCAGAACCTCATAATACACCTCAGTTGCTGCAAATCATTATAATACACCTCAACTTCTGCAGAACATCATACACCTCAGCTGCTACAGAACATCATAATATCTCAGCTGCTGCAGAACATCATACTACACCTCAGCTTCTGCAGAACCTCATACCACACCTCAGCTGTTGCAGAACATCATAACATGTCTCAGCTGCTGCAGAACATCATACTACATCTCAGCTGATGCAGAACCTCATAATACACAATGACAAAATAACATGCTTACTGATAGCTGGGGTAACGTGGGAATAGATGCTACACAATTAATTCTAGCATGGGGGGGGGGGGTACTTTATTCTCACCTCAGGCAGAAGGAAAAATAGAATTTGCCCTGGGTACAATAGATAAAGAATAAAATACATTACAGATATTTCAACATTGATACAGATAAATTCAAACAATCTATTAAGAACTCTATTCTATTTTTGTGCCAACACGATCAGGGTGCCAAATGGACTTAGGCATACAGCTGCTAGATATGACTTTTCACCCAGAAAGCAAGGTTTAACACACAATTTTATGTGGCTTAGAAAAAAGAAGGTGGGGGCGAAGGTAAAACAGAAAGAAAAGGTGACCATAGGTATATATTATATGTTTGGCATAATGTACATTCTTTATGCTATGAATGTATTAAACAGGGAGAAAGAAATGTTTTTAAATCAACTGGTAGAAAGTTATACAGATTTGTAAATTTATTTTATTTACAGTGCTGGCCACAAGTATTAGCACCCCTGCAATTTTGTCAGATAATACTAAATTTCTTCTAGAAAATGATTGCAATTACAAATGCTTTGGCATTAATCTCTTCATTTTATTTGTCTTCAAGGGAAAACCACAAAAAGAATTGTCAAAAAGCCAAACTGGATATAATTCCACAACAAACATAAAATAGGGGATGGACAAAAGTATTGGCACCCTTAAAAAAATCATGTGATGCTTTGCTAATTTGTGTAATTAACAGCACCTGTTACGTACCTGTGCCACATAACAGGTGGAGGCAATAACTAAATCACACTTGCAGCCAGTTGAAATGGATTAAAGTTGACGCAACCTCTGTCCTGTGTCCTTGTGTGTACTACATTCAGCATGGAGAAAAGAAAGAAGACCAAAGAACTGTCTGAGGACTTGAGAAGCCAAATTGTGAGGAAGCATGAGCAATCTCAAGGCTACAAGTCCATCTCCAAAGACCTGAATGTTCCTGTGTCTACCGTGCGCAGTGTCATCAAGATTAAAGCCCATGGCACTGTGGCTAACCTCTAAAGGTTGTGCTTCCAAGTATTAGGCTGAGGGTGCAAATACTTTTGCCTGGCCCAATTTTGGAGTTTTGTGTAAAATGATCAATCATTTGACTTTTTTTTTCATTCTCTTTTGTGTTTTTTCATTGCAAGCAAAGTAAATGAAGATATTATTACCAAAGCATTTGCGATTGCAATCATTTTCTAGAAGAAATTGAGTATTATCTGACAGAATTCCAGGGGTGCCAATACTTTTGGCCAGCACTGTAAATGACTCAAGTCTTCCATTACTTATCAACTGCTGTATGTCTTGCAGGTAGTGGTGTTTTCATTCTAGTCTGACACAATTGTCTCTGCTGCCACCTCTATAGGAACTGTCCAGAGGAAGAAAGGTTTTCTATTGGGATTTGCCACTGCTCTGGACAGTTCCTGTCACAGACAGAGGTGGCAGCAGATTTCTCTAGGATTTCAGATCTCAGCATCCAGTTATTCTATGGGACTTAATGGGTGTGGCCAAATTAATTGCTGGTGATGCATGAGTGATATCCTTTATGAAAAAAAGCTGTGACTGTCAACAGTGTATTACTAGCAAGCAGTCTTTCTTACATGTTAAGGCCATGTTCACATGTTGCAAGAGAACGGCCGTTCCGTGACCCAGCCGGTCTCAGAAAAGATCATCCTGGCCACTACTGCAGTACTGGCCGAATGATCTTTACCGCCACTGAATTCCCTGCTGCTCACTATGGAGTTGTGTGAACTGATAGGATTTTCTGCGTCCGCTATTCCATGAATAGCAGCTGCAGAAAACGTACATGTCAGTTTCTTGCGGCACCGCTAGGGATCCCGCCCGGAGTGTATACTATGGGGGAGATTTATCAAAGGGTATAAAATTTAGACTGGTGCAAGCTGGCCACAGCAACCAATCACAGCTCAGCTTCCAGCTCTGGTGAAAGGAGAGAGGAGCTGTGATTGGTTGCTGTGGCAAGTCTGCACCAGTCTAAATTTTACACCCTTTGATAAATCTCCCCCTATGTGTATACACTCTGCCCCTGGATTCCCTCAGCCTTCAGCACAACGTAAGTTCCGTACTGATTAATACAGAACTTTTGTGTGAACATAGCCTAAGGATGGATTATTACAGTGCAGTAAGATGAGCAAAAGTAATGCTGCATTTACACAATCGATCGTTTAACGATTTTGAAGCAACAATTTGGTTTTTATAACGATCAGCGTTTAGACGGATAAATCGTTCAAAAAATCGTAGGAAAATTGGTAAGAAAAATTGTTAGTGTGATCGTTTTTAAGATCACTTAAGCCCATCTTTTACATAGGGTGAATCTTTGAAAGACTGTTTACACAAAACGATCTGCGAATTTTTAGCGAACGATGAACGACGAAGAACATGTTGAAAGATTAAAATGAACGTTTTTTTGCTCATCGCTTGATCATTTGATGTGTTTACACGGAACGATTATCGCTCAAATGCGATCTTTATTGCGAAAATTCGACCGATAATCAATCCGTATAAATGCAGCATAAAAGCAAACAATCAAGCTACTCCACTCCCCACCTAACGCTGCAACACTAAATGGTCCTTGTTGTTTCAAACACTACATAAGTTAATAGTACAAATGCAAGAAACGTTGAAATTACTTACTAGAAAATGTACCCAGCGCTGCCCGGGTATAAAGTGTCAGTGTGTTAATTAGATTTATTCTAAGGTGCCCAGGAGGCCAATCTATGTCCTTGTTTTTTTTGTTTAAGGGGAAATCGCCAGTAGCCCTATATGTCCCTATATACACAACAGTTCTGCACTGTTTATGTAAATTGTAGCTTATGCACATTAGAAATAAACTAAAAACGTCAAACATCCGTCCTGTATACCTGTAGTGTATAGTTGGGGGGGGCTGTATACCTATAGTATATAGTTGAGGGGTCCTGTATACCTGTCGTGTGTAGTTGGGGTGGGGGCTATATACCTGTAGTGTATAGTTGAGGGAGGTCCTGTATACCAGTAGTGTATAATTGGGAGGGGGGGCTGTATATCTGTACTGTATAGTTTGGGAAGTACTGTATACCTGCAGTGTATAGCTGGTAGAGGTCCTGTATACCTGTACTGTATAGTTGGGGGTACTATATACCTGTAATATATAGTTGGTGAAGGTGCTGTATACCTGTAATGTATAGTTGATGGAGGTCTTCTATACCTGTAGTTTATAGTTTAAGGGTCCTGGATATCTGTAGTGTATAGTTGGTGGAGGTCTTGTATACCTGTAGTATATAGTTCGGGGGTCCTGTATACCTGTAGTGTAGTTTGGGGTCCTGTATACCTGTAGTATATAGTTGCTGGAGGTCCTGTATACCTGTAGTGTATAGTTTTAGGGTCCTGTATACCTGTAGTGTATAGTTTGGGGTCCTGTATACCTGTAGTATAGAGTTGGTGGAGGTGCTGTATACCTGTAGTATAGAGTTGGTGGAGATTTTGTATACCTGAAGTATATAGTTTGGGGGTCCTGCATTCCTGTAGTGTATAGTTTGAGGGTCCTGTACACCTGTAGTATATAGTTGATGGAGGTTCTGTAAACCTGTAGTGTATAGTTTGGGGTCCTGTATACCTGTAGTGTATAGTTTGGGGTCCTGTATACCTGTAGTATATAGTTGATGGAGGTCCAGTATACCTGTAGTGTATAGTTTTGGGGTCCTGTATACCTGTAGTATATAGTTCATGGGTCCTGTATACCTGTACTGTATAGTTTGAGGGTCCTATATACCTGTAGTATAGAGTTGGTGGAGGTCCTGTATACCTGTAGTGTATAGTTTTGGGGTCCTGTATACCTGTAGTATATAGTTGGTAGAGTTTCTGTATGGGTGGCAACCGGTGATTTTAGGTTTCAACCTAAATGAACAATCAGCTGATGACGCGATCATCGGCTGATCGTTCTCTCTATTCCACGAGGCGATAATCGGCCAAATTGGTGTTGTTAATAAAAAGTTCCCTCCCCTAATAAAAGTTTGAATCACCCCCCCCTTTCCCATGTTATAAATATAAATAAATAAACAAACAAACATGTTTGGTATCGCCGTGTGCGTAATCGTCCAAAATATTAATTCATATCACACTCCTGATCTCGCACGGTAAACGGCGTAAGCACAAAAAATCCCAAAGTGCAAAATTGCGCATTTTTGGTCACATCGAATCCAGAATAATTGTAATAAAATAATTGTAATAATTGATCATAAACTCGCATATGCGCAATCAAGGTACCGATAGAAAGAACACATCATGGCGCAAAAAATGACACCTCATACAGCCCCATAGACCAAAGGATAAAAGCGCTATAAGCCTGGGAATGGAGCGATTTTAACCCCTTAACGACATCGGGCGTACCCATACGCCCCGTTGCCTGGGCTTTAACGCAAACGGGCGTATAGTTACGCCCGATGTCTCCCCGATCGCTGTGTGTTCACACACAGCGGTCGGGGAAGATGGCCTGCTATAAATCATAGCAGGCCATCTTAGCTTCACGGCACGGGGGGGTGGTTAACACCCCCCGTGCTTACGATCGCCGCTATAGGCTAATCAATTCAGATCAGCCCATAGCGGCGATCGGAACCTTTCCGGGTCATCGGTGACCCGATGACCCGGGAAAAAATGGCGGTCGGTGCTGTCCGAGGATGGCACCGACCGCCATTACTGTAAAAAGTAATGGTGGTCACCGTTCCACCGGCCCGATCGCCGTGAACGGCCGGCCGGCCGTTCACGGCGATCGGGCCGGTGGCACGGCGATCAGAGTCCCACAATATAGTAAATACCTGCCCTGGACCCCTCAGCTAGGTAGCCGAGGGGTCCAGAGCAGGTATTTGTACATTACTCACCTGTCCCGGGCTCCTGATCGGCATCTTCTGGGTTCGCGGCGTCCTCGTCTTCGTTCGGGTCTTCGGCTTCCTCCGTGACGTCACGTTCGGCTTCTCTCGGCTATTTTCGGCTCCAGAGTCGGCTTTTTCCGTATTTTGCGCTCTGCTGCCCTCTAGCGGCTGATATGTGTAATACACTTATCAGCAGCTACAGGGATGTTCAGAATGTAGAAAAAGTTTTGGTTTTTTTTCAAATTTTTTTTTTTCTATTTTCCGCAGCCTATCGCCGCTGGGTGTTGATTAGCATTGCACGAAAGTGCGTTGCTAATAAGCAACTCCTCCTTTTTGGCGTAGGGTGTTTTTTTTCTATATTCTACTGCCACGGTCTGCTGATAAGTGCCGCACATAAGTGCGGCATTTATCAGCAACTCCTTTGTTGGCGTAGGTTTTTTTTTTTATACTTACTGTAAAAAAACACGTAAAAAACACTACATTACACCACACTACATTGAATAAAGTTTGACACTACACCACTACATACCCCATATACTAGTCCCCATATAAAGATGGCCCCCAGGGTGTTTTCGGTGTCGGACGCATACGTTATTGCCTCCGAAACCGAAACAGCCAGTGAGGATGAATGGGGGGATCCTTCTTTCCTCCATTCATCCTCATCATCCTCATCATCCAGTGACATGTCTGGGGGTAGCGTAGCGTACGCTGCCCCCCAGACATGTCTTTTCCGCCAGTACCGTCCCAATAAGAGATGACGGTATGGCGTGAAATTCTCCAAACTCTGTGAGAGTACCTCAGGGTACTCTTACAGATTTAGGGTACGTGCACACTGCGGAATGGAGAAGGATAACCCTTCGTGCATTCCGCAGCTGGCACCCGCCGGCGGACTGATGCGGGCGCATGTCTCCACCCGTGTCATAGACTCCATTCTATGCACGGGCGGATTCCGTCGTCCATCCAAAGAATGAATACGTTGGACGGAGAGCGGAATGCGCCCGTGCATAGAATGGAGTCTATGACACGTGTGGAGACGTGCGCCTGCATCAGTCCGCCGGCGGGTGCCAACTGCGGAATGCACGAAGGGTTATCTGTCGCGATTCCGCAGTGTGCATGTACCCTTAGAGTGTATGTAGGAAGGGACACCCGAATGCAGCCCCCAGATGCCCCCTCCCCCCCCATCCTCGGAACAAGTGGGAAGATCGTCCGGGAACTGATCTTCCCACTGCTGGATAAAGGTCACCACCTGTATGGGGATAACTTTTATACCAGCATCCCCTCTTCCGGTCCCTCGCTGCCCTGTAGCTTGCGGCACGATCCAAACATATCAGAAGTAGTAATAGAGCCCTAATATTTAGCAGCCATGGAGCGGACCCAGCGCTTTTGGATATGAAGGACCCCGTATCGCACCAGGACAACATTTTCCAGGTGACGTCCCCCACACTGGAGAAAGGAAGACCCCAGAAGAAGTGCAGAGTGTGGGGTAACAGGGGGATCAGGAAGGACACCATTTTCCAGTGTGACACCTGTCCTGATCACCCCGGCCTCTGCATACTGGATCGCTCCAAGGTGTACCACACGTCATTGGGGTTCTACATTATCTAAATTCTGTCCCTTATTCCTATTTCAGGGGTCACGTTGATCCAGGGATTATTCTGATCGCCATTATGGAGTCGGGAAGGAATTTTTTCCCTGTGATGAGGCTACTGTCGTCTGCCTTACGAGGGTTTTTTGCCTTCCTCTGGATCAACACAGGTTGAGTTTGATGGACACCTGTCATTTCCAACCTTATAAACTAATAATTGCCCTAATACCCCCAAATAAATTAGAATTGTCCCTTTTCCCCAGCTAAGTAGGTATGGCCGCCATTCCCATTAGAGGATGCCATGATGCAATTACAAAGCCCCTGTGCTGCCAGGACAGTAGAAACCCCCCACAAGTGACCCCATTCTGGAAACTACACCCAATAAGGAATCTAACAAGGGGGGCAGCGGGGATATGGCCCCCTGGTGACGGCCACATTTGGGACGTGAAAATGAAAAAAATTGTATTTTTTATTTTCTCGGCACATGTTCTACATAAGTGCCCGTCACCAGTGGGGTCAATATCCTCACTGCACCCCTTGTTAGATTCCTTATGGGGTGTAGTTCCCAGAATGGAGTCACTTGTGGGGGGTTTCTACTGTCCTGGCAGCACAGGAGCTTTGTAATTGCGACATGACCTCCATCCTCCATTCCAGCCTCTAAATGGCTCTCTGTCCCTTTGGTGGCTTGCCCTGTGCCCATATGGCACATTATGCCCACATATGGGGTATTTTCGTACTCAGGGGAAACTACCCTACACGTTTTGTGTTCATTTTCTTTTTTAACCCCTTGTGGAAATGGAAAAAAATCAAGGCTAGACCAACATTTAGTGTAATTTTTGTAAAATTTTTACTCTAAATCATTAATCTTGTCATGATTTTTTCATTTTCACAAGGGGTTAAAAGATAAAAAAAAACATTTAATGTGTAGCGCAATTTCCCCTGACTACGGAAATACCCCACATGTGTACATAAAGCGCCTTGCGGGTGCAGGGTAAGCCTCCGAAGGGAAGAAGCGCCATTTGGTTTTTGAAGGCTGGATTTGGATGGAATGGATTTCGAGGGGCCATGTTGCATTCAAAAGGCCCCTGTGTTGCCAAGACAGTTGAAACCCCCCACAAGTGACCCCGTTATGGAAACTACACCCCTCAGGGAATGTAACAAGGGGTGTAGTGAGCATATGGACCCCACTGGTGACTGGCACAAATGTGGAACAATGTGGCGTGAAAATGAAATATTACATTTTTTACACTATAATGTTGGTTTAGCCTTGAATTTATCATTTTCACAAGGGGTTAAAAGAGGGGAAAAAAACAAAATGTGTAGAGCAATTTCCCCTGAGTCCGTAAATACCCCATATGTGGACATAAAGCGCCATGTGGGCGCAGGGCAAGCCTCCCAAGGGAAGGAGCGCCATTTGGATTTTGGAGGTTGGATTTGGCTAGAATGGATGATGAACGCCATGTCGCATTTACAGAGCCCTCGTGCTGCCAAAACACTGGAAACCCCCCACAAGTGACCCCATTCTGGAAACTGCAGCCCTCAGGGAATCTAACAAGGGGTGCAGTGAGGATATGGACCCCTTGATGACGGGCACATTTGTGCCATGAAAGTGAAAAAATGAAATTTTTTACTTTTACGTCACATTGTTCCACATTTGTGCCCGTCACCAGTGGGGTCCATATCCTCACTGCACCCCTTGTTAGATTCCCTGAGGGCTGCAGTTTCCAGAATGGGGTCACTTGTGGGGGGTTTCCAGTGTTTTGGCAGCACGAGGGCTCTGTAAATGCGACGTGGCCCTTGAAATCCATTCCAGTGAAATCCAGCTTCCAAAAGCCAATTGGCGCTCCTTCCCTTTGGCTCGTCCTGCGCCCCCTTGGCACTTTATCGCCACATGTGGGGTATTTCCGTACTCGGGAGAAACTGCGCTACACATTTTGTGTCTTTTTTTGCCTCTTATCCCTTTAAGAAAATGAAAAATTGAAGGCGAGAACAACGTTTTAGTGTAAATAATAAATTTTTCTTTTTTCACGCCATATTGTTCGGAAAATCTGTGAAGCACCTATGGGGTCCAGATGCTCACCGCACCCCTTGTTACATTCCTTGAGGGGTGTAGTTTTCTAAATGGTGTCCCTTTAGGGGTGTTTTTTAGGTTTTGGCACCCCAGAGCCTCTGCCAACCTGAAGTGGTACAGTCAAAAATGACCAAATATAACGGAGGCGTTGAAATTCACTAGGCGCTCCTTTATATCTGAGGCTTGTGGTTGCGTCAAATAGCGCAATAGGGCCACATATGGGGTATTTCTATAAACTGCAGAAACGGGGCAATAATTATTGGGGTGCATTTCTCTGGTAATAGGTTTATAATTATGAAAAATATTGGATTACAATAAAATCTCTGCACAGAAAATAAAAATTTTCAAATTCCTTACACACTTAGCTTTTATTTCTGTGACTCCCCTAAAGGGTTAAAATACTTTCTGGATATGCTTTTGCAGAGTTTGGGGGGTGCAGTTTCTGAAATGGGGTGCTTTGTGGGGCTTTCTAACATACAGGCCCCTCAAATACACTTTAAACCTGAACAGGTCCCTAAAAATATCTGATTTTGAAATTTTACTGAAAATTTGGAAATTTGCTGCTAATGTTTTAAGCTGTCTAAAAAAAATGAAAGATCGTTTAATAAATGCCGCCAACATAAAGTGGACATGTTGCTAATGCTATTTAATATATAATTTATGTGGTATAACCACTTTCTGTATACGCAAAAAAGTTTCAAAGTTGGAAAAATGCATTTTTTCACATTATTTGGGTTTTTTTCATAAAAATTTGTTATGAGTATCGACTCCAATTTACCAGAAATGTAAAGTACAATATGTCACGAGAAAACAATCTCAGAATCAGCCGGATAGGTAAAAGCATCCCGAAGTTATTAATGACTAAAGTGACACAGGTCATATTCATAAAATTTGTCTCTGTCATTAAGGCCATTTCAGGCTCTGTCCTTAAGGGGTTAAGGAACATATATTAATGGTTTTATTTTTTACAAGCCATCAGATAAAAGTTATACATGTTATATATCATTGTAATCGTAACAACTTGAGGAACATATATAACAAGTCAGTTTTACCCCAGGGCGAATGGTGTAAAAACAAAAACCCTCCAAACAAAAAAAAATATGTTTGTTTGTTTTTCAATTTCACCACACATTTAATTTTTTTCTTGTTTCGCAGTGTACTTTATGAAAAAAATTCAGTCAGTCATTGCAAAGTACAATTAGTGGCGTAAAAAATAAGGGCTCGTGTGGGTTTCTAGGTGAAAAAATGCAACTGCTATGGCCTTTTAAGCACAAGGAGGAAAAAACGAAAACGCAAAAATTGAAATTGGTCCGCTCCTCTAAGGGTTAAAGAAGCATTCTGCCAAAAGAACTGACATGTCTATTCTTTGGGCGGAACGTGGAATCGACCTGGCCATAGAATGGTGTCTATGTCACAGGCAGATATGCGTGCCGCCGTGAACAGGTACGAGCTACTGAATCTGCTGGAACTTCTCCACATGGATTCCGTATTGTGAACCTACCCTTAGAATAAGCTAGATAAAACTAAATGCCCATGATCCCTTGTCCTTTTTTTAGGGTATACTGGGTATTTCCTATTTATGGTTGTCACGTATTGATGGTTTTGGAAGACTCACTATTAATTGCCATAAACGTATTCTATTCCAATCACAATCCAAACACAGATAGACACCTCGGCACTCCCATACATCTGAACACGACCATGGACTGGTGTATCCCCATGCACCGCTTGGGACCGCAGCTACTGGTGGTGCTCTCCCGCATATAGTAAACAAACTTTCATGTAATCTTGTTCAGAGAGAAGAAAGCGGGGACACTCACCAAATGTAGCAAAACGTAAGTTTCTCTTTATTCCACAACCAGGCACCACATGAGATCGGTGGACGAGCAATAGGAAACAGCTGTTTCGCACGTCACAGCCCTAAACGTCATCACGTCATACCGTCTTTTTATAGATAAACATATAATACATTAGCATAATTAGAAAAGACTAACATATCCAAAGACCCTCGATAGAGGATAAAGGAAAAAACGTAAAAACATCTAAGCACAATGCAACATTACTTTTAGATGAAACAATGTTATATACTAAAAGGTAAAGCAATTTTATATCCATTTTTCACCAACAGGTACCGGGGATTCCTGACCGATCATTTAGACCTAAAGGGCCAAGTGCCTCCATCCGTAGAATGAGGTCTGTCTCTCTCTGCAACAATTTGACGTCACGGTTGCCTCCTCCTGGTGGCAGCTTTACCTGTGTCAAACCCATAAAGCATAATTCAGAGGTATTCCCCGCATGGACTGTACGCATGTGTGTGATTAATCGAGGGCATCCTTTGCCTGTTTTTACAGATCTCACATGTTCGGAAAAACGTTCATACATAGTTCTTTTTGTCTTTCCCAAGTAGTAGAAACCGCATGTGCAGATCAGTGCATATACTACATATGTAGTGCGACAAGTTATAAAGTCCCTCACCTCCCAAGAATGACCTCCCAGAGTAACATGTTGGACGTCATTTAATTGGGCAGAATATTGGCAATGATGGCATTTCAAATTCCCCATCTTGTTACTACTTCTTCCCAACCATGTTTTTTTCTTGTCCTGGACCTCCTTATCCCTAAATCTACCCCTCACTATTTCATCCCTCAGGTTGCGGCATCTACGGAACGCTATTAGGAGGCGCTGTGCAGCAAGATCTACTAGTGCGCTATCCTCCTCCAATAGGTGCCAATGTTTATCAATGGCTGACTTGATTACGGAATTCATGGGGGTATGTTTAAACGTAAAGACAAATCTTGTTGCTTTTTTTTGTTTTTTATCCCGATGTTGTCGTAATAAGGTGGCACGGGTAAGACTACGGGCTTTTAACCTGGCAACATTAATTATTTCCTGTGGGTAACCTCGTTCCAATAGACGTGTACTAAGTGCTTCTGCCTGAGACTCAAAAGACTGGTCAGTATTATTAATCCGACGCAATCGGATGAACTGACCATATGGTACCGCATGCTTAATGTGAACAGGGTGATAACTCTTATAATTCAGTAACATATTGGTGGCCGTCGGTTTACGATATCCACTGATATGCAATTCACTATTGACTACTTCTAGTTGTAAATCAAGGAAGTGTAAATTAGTGCCACCGAACTCAGACGTAAAGGACATGTTAAAATCGTTGTCATTAATGTAATGCATGAATTGCTGGAATTCACATTCTGACCCAGACCATATAATGAGTATATCGTCTATATACCTAGTGAACAATGCTATCTTAGAAATAAAAATATTCCGGTCATTAAAATTTTTTTCTCTTCCTCCCACTCCGCCAAAAATAAATTTGCGAAAGTAGGGGCGACCGGCGTCCCCATCGCCGTTCCAGCCCGCTGACAGTACCACTGTTCAGCGAACTGGAAGGCATTATGATTGAGGACAAAAGATAACATTTCACAGATATATTGGACGTACACTCCATCCACATTACCCGACTTGAGCAATCGACGATGTACAGCCTGTACACCCGCATCCTGAGGGATGCGGGTGTAGAGGCTCTCAACGTCAATGCTAGCAAGTGAGTAACCTTCCACCCATGGGAATTCATCTAGAATTTGCAACAATTCTTTTGTATCGCGGAGGTAAGCAGGGACTCTAGTAAGAAGAGGACGTAGTGTCCAATCAAGATATTTGGACAGCGGCTCCGTGACTGACCCCCTCCCCGCCACTAAGGGCCGGCCCGGTGGTCGCTCCAAATTCTTGTGTAGTTTTGGTATCCAATACCAATAAGGTTTCTCTGGACTTTCCAACAACATTTTTTTGGCAAATTTCCTAGAAAAAATACCCTGTTCTACTCCCCGTCTTAACAAGGATTTCACTTTCGCTACATAATTGCTGGTGGGATCACTGTTGAACTTTTCATAAGTGGCGTTGTCACTAAGTTGTCTTTGTGCTTCTAATACATAGTACTCTTTGGATAAGAGCACTATGTTTCCCCCCTTATCAGCCGGCTTCACAATTACGTCATCCCTAGATTTTAACCACTGAAGTGCCTGAATCTCAGTATTGGTAAGATTTTTCTCGGCCTCAGGATAGAGAAGCGCTTTCACATCCCGTGCCACATATTGTTCAAATAAATCTAGATGTGAGCCAGCAGATAAGGGGGGATTAAAAGTAGACGATGTTCACTAGGTATATAGACGATATACTCATTATATGGTCTGGGTCAGAATGTGAATTCCAGCAATTCATGCATTACATTAATGACAACGATTTTAACATGTCCTTTACGTCTGAGTTCGGTGGCACTAATTTACACTTCCTTGATGTACAACTAGAAGTAGTCAATAGTGAATTGCATATCAGTGGATATCGTAAACCGACGGCCACCAATATGTTACTGAATTATAAGAGTTATCACCCTGCTCACATTAAGCATGCGGTACCATATGGTCAGTTCCTCCGATTGCGTCGGATTAATAATACTGACCAGTCTTTTGAGTCTCAGGCAGAAGCACTTAGTACACGTCTATTGGAACGAGGTTACCCACAGGAAATAATTAAAGTTGCCAGGTTAAAAGCCCGTAGTCTTACCCGTGCCACCTTATTACGACAACATCGGGATAAAAAAACAAAAAAACGCAACAAGATTTGTCTTTACGTTTAAACATACCCCCATGAATTCCGTAATCAAGTCAGCCATCTATAAACATTGGCACCTATTGGAGGAGGATAGCGCACTAGTAGATCTTGCTGCACAGCGCCCCCTAATAGCGTTCCGTAGATGCCGCAACCTGAGGGATGAAATAGTGAGGGGTAGATTTAGGGATAAGGAGGTCCAGGACAAGAAAAAAACATGGTTGGGAAGAAGTAGTAACAAGATGGGGAATTTTAAATGCCATCATTGCCAATATTGTGCCCAATTAAATGACGTCCAACATGTTACTCTGGGAGGTCATTCTTGGGAGGTGAGGGACTTTTTAACTTGTCGCACTACATATGTAGTATATGCACTGATCTGCACATGCGGTTTCTACTACTTGTGAAAGACAAAAAGACCTATGTATGTACGTTTTTCCGAACATGTGAGATCTGTAAAAACAGGCAAAGGATGCCCTCGATTAATCACACACTTGCGTACAGTCCATGCAGGGAATACTTCTGAATTATGCTTTATGGGTTTGACACAGGTAAAGCTGCCAGCAGGAGGAGGCAAACGTGACGTCAGATTATTGCAGAGAGAGACAGACCTCATTCTGCGGATGGAGGCACTTGGCCCTTTAGGTCTAAATGATCGGTCAGGAATCCACGGTACCTGTTGGTGAAAAATGGATATAAAATTGCTTTACCTTTTAGTATATAACATTCTTTCATCTAAAAGTAATGTTGCATTGTGCTTAGATGTTTTTACGTTTTTTCCTTTATCCTCTATCGAGGGTCTTTGGATATGTTAGTCTTTTCTAATTATGCTAATGTATTATATGTTTATGTATAAAAAGACGGTATGACGTGATGACGTTTAGGGCTGTGACAAAGCACGCTGTGACGTGCGAAACAGCTGTTGCCTATTGCTCGTCCACCGATCTCATGTGGTGCCTGGTTGTGGAATAAAGAGAACCTTACGTTTTGCTACATTTGGTGAGTGTCCCCGCTTTCTTCTCTCTGAACAAGTATTCTATTCCAAGTTGATGTAGTAGAATAGATATGACATACTGGCTAAAGCCTTCTGCTTCCCGATGCTGTCTCCCTGAGATTCTACGGCTCAGACGTAAGGCCTCCGAGAGGTAGAGGGGCAGGGTTAAAATTAATCTCACCCCAGAAAAAAAAAAAACTGTTTCTCCCATTGACAAATAAAAAAATATATCGATAGTGATATAAAAATAAATGTTTTACAATTATTTTAGTACATAAGACAAATATATAAACCTGATATCTCCAATATTGATGTGACCCACAGGAAAAACTTTACAGGTCATTTACATTGCAGGGTGGAAGAACAGGACCTGAAATGCTAGCCTGTTACTATCCTTCCTTATTTCACCCCACAAATAACCATCTGAAAGAATGACCTAGGAAAATAATTTGTATACTTAACAAAAAAATGTTTCCATATTTGGAAAACTCAATAAAAATAAAATAAAAAAATGTTCAAGGACAAAAAAGCCCCTCAAAGGGTTCTTATAAGCAGGAAACGTGAATGTTGTCACCAAAATCCTCTATGGCAGCAAATGGTAAACTGTGTCTGCACACCATAGAAATACAGAGACCATAAGCTTTCTATATAGGATGGGGAACGCAGACACATTACAGCTGGGTCAAACATAGTGGCTCTCCGACTGTTGCAAAACTACATCTCCCATCATGCCCTGGTAACTCCTAGAACATTATTCTATACATAAGGACGCTACTCATGTAGGTGGCGCAGTTCCCAGCCCATCTCATCACGTGATACACTGAGCGCAAGGTCACATGATTCCTGCCGTGCGAGACAATTCTCCTCCCCGGATGGATGTAACGGCGCCTAGGGAATTATGGGGAAGGTGACGTATGTCGCAGTGCGTGACGTCAGCACGCTCGATACGTAGCACGTAGCTTGCCAGGAGGAGGAGGAGGGGTCTCGACATTTTTTTTCCTTCCTTCATTTCCTTTTTTTCCTTTTCTTTTCTTTCTCTTTTTTTCTCCATTCCTCCATCCGTCCATCTTTTTCTCTCCGCCCGCCCCTTCTTTTCTCCGCTCTTATTCTTTGTGATGCCCCCCAGCCTCCGGCGTGTGTCTCCGGCGGGCTCCCCTCCTCCTCTCTTCTGTAGCCGGGGCTGACCGGGCTGGAGGGAGGGCAGAGGCATCCATGTCATTCTACCACAGCTTCCCATCACACAGCTTTATTTATTACGTTTAGTTCACACGCTCATAGCCCGGCTCGGTGACCCCTGAACTCTGCGCAGCCTGAGGGGGCAGGAAGGGAAGGAACAGGTAGGTGACAAGTGCTGTGTGCCCCGGCAGCTTGTGGCCACACACAGGCCCTCTGTGCTGCGCTGCTTGGCCACATGGGGATTTAAATTAAAGGGATAGTACAGTAAATTGAAGAGGTTTGTGTTGTAGTGTTCAGGCTGGCTGATATATCCTGTGTGGAGGGGCCCCACGCTTTGACCAATCAGATTGCTGCTTTCAGTTACATAGGCCCTGAGAGAAATGACAGCTGGAATCTGATTGGTGCTTTGTTGGTAACAGCTGTATGTATTACTGACCCAGACTCCCCTGATACGGAAACATGGAGGAAACTCTTACAATGTATCATATGGTTAAAACTATAACCATACCTCCTGTATGACATGTGCTGCCCTCCACTGTTTACCTGCTAAGCAATATACTAGTATTGATGTGACCTCTTAAATTGAATGTTGCATGAATGGTTCGGCGCTCAGAAAGGGATGCCAGTGCCACAGTCCTTTTTTTGAACTGGCGCTCGGTTCCCACGCGTAGCATTGGTCTTTTTTTCCAGGCACTGGCCCGGCATAAAGTACGGGGGGCAGACCCACTGGCCCCCAGTGTGACATAACCCCCTCCCCTCTGTGAGCAGCTCCATTGATTCTAATCAAGGGAAGGGGAGATCGTCACACTGGGGACTGGCGGGTCTGCACCCAGTACTTCATGGTGGGAATATACCGGCGCCGGTTCAAAAAAAGGACCGCGGCATCGGCATCCCTGTGTTGTTGCTGATCCATTCATGTAAAGAGAGTGAATAGAGGGCTTGCTGGCAATATGTGTGTTGGAGCTCTATTCATTTGGTGGGTGGCTATGCTCCATTCTTGGGATTATTGGTAGTCCGAGCTGTCAGACCGGGTCAATCACCTATTTATTCCCTATTCTGTGCATATGAGATATCTTTGCATCCTGTGTTAGCCCTTTTAACTGGTTGCCTGTCCCAAGTGTTGCATGTGATTGCCACCTTTTTGGGCTCTGTGATTGGAAGGTATTTTGGGCCTTTATTGACTGAAAAAAGGTACAGATGGTACCTGTCACCCAATTGGTGTGCAATCCATTTGGCGGCAGAACTACGAGTATCCATGGAGATAATCGTGGCATCTCGCTAATGCACACAATCCCAATAGGATCAGATCGTAGGTTGCATGCAGTGGATACTCAATGTGTCCTCAAGGAGTATAACTGAATGGCCTACTATCCTGACACTGGTGGCTTCCAAGCTCGTGGGCTCTGCCACGATCCTCTTTTCTGCTGATGTTCCATGAGTCAGGAAGTGCCTGATCAGTAGCTGATCTCTATAGAGTTGGCATTCCCTGTTTGTATAGAATGCCAGTAGAACTAGAAAAGAAGAGGAGTGCAGCACAGACCAGGTACGCAGGCAAGTGGGCCAGGTAAGTATACCTCTTTATGTTCCCTACAGCTGCAGCCACACATTAATAAATACTGTCAGCTTGGAAAACCCCTTCACTTTACTGCCATAACAATTACAACCATAAAATCAACGTATATATATATATATACGAGGCTGAAGTTGGTTTCTTATTCGGCTAGTTTCTTATTCGGGGCTGAAGTTGGTTTCTTATTCGGCAGTTTCTTATTCAGAGGATTTTTCTTTTTCCTGTTTTAGCTATTATGCTTACAGAAAATGTATAATATTCATACCCTACCGTAAGTGAGGGGCCCTGAGGGGACTGGTGATAAAAATTGCAAAAAAGACCCCACGGTTGGCATAAAAATGGGCATGATAGTAAAACCACAAAATTATTATTTAAAAATAAAAATGACTTTGGGCCACTGATCTCACACTGATAATACACAGAGAGGGATGCCCCGCATCACATCCAAGAGAGTCCAGCCTGGCCCAAAGTGGTTCTGGGTATAAAAACTGGCATCAAAGTGGGCAGATTGGCATTTTTTCCTAATTTGAATAAGTAACAGCTGTTTTCAAAGGGTTAAATGAGTTTGGGCCACTGATCTCACACTGATAATACACAGAGAGGGATCCCCCGCATCATACCCAAGAGAGTCCAGCCTGGCCCAAAGTGGTTCTGGGTATAAAAACTGGCATCAAAGTGGGCACATAGCCATTTTTCATGATTTGAATAAGTAACAGCTATTCTCAAAGGGTTAAATGAGTTTGGGCCACTGATCTCACACTACATACACACAGATAGGCATGCCCCGCATCACATCCAAGAGAGTCCAGCCTGGCCCAAAGTGGTTCTGGGTATAAAAACTGGCATCAAAGTGGGCACATAGGCATTTTTTCCTAATTTGAATAAGTAACAGCTGTTTTCAAAGGGTTAAATGAGTTTGGGCCACTGATCTCACACTGATAATACACAGAGAGGGATGCCCCGCATCACATCCAAGAGAGTCCAGCCTGGCCCAAAGTGGTTCTGGGTATAAAAACTGGCATCAAAGTGGGCAGATTGGCATTTTTTCCTAATTTGAATAAGTAACAGCTGTTTTCAAAGGGTTAAATGAGTTTGGGCCACTGATCTCACACTGATAATACACAGAGAGGGATCCCCCGCATCACATCCAACAGAGTCCAGCCTGGCCCAAAGTGGTTCTGGGTATAAAAACTGGCATCAAAGTGGGCACATAGCCATTTTTCATGATTTGAATAAGTAACAGCTATTTTCAAAGGGTTAAATGAGTTTGGGCCACTGATCTCACACTACGTACACACAGAGAGGGATGCCCCGCATCACATCCAAAAGAGTCCAGCCTGGCCCAAAGTGGTTCTGGGTATTTTGTGAATAAATGTTTAGCGCCGCACTACCCCTTTAAGCAAACAGGGCTAAAGTACTCAGGAGGCATTTGTCAGCATAACAGGATGTGATGCGGGGCATCCCTCTCTGTGTATTATCAGTGTGATGCGGGGCATCCCTCTCTGTGTATTATCAGTGTGATGCGGGGCATCCCTCTCTGTGTATTATCAGTGTGATGCGGGGCATCCCTCTCTGTGTATTATCAGTGTGAGATCAGTGGCCCAAACTCATTTAACCCTTTGAAAATAGCTGTTACTTATTCAAATCATGAAAATGCCAATCTGCCCACTTTGATGCCAGTTTTTATACCAAGAATTACTTTGGGCCAGGCTGGACTCTCTTGGATGTGATGCGGGGCATCCCTCTCTGTGTATTATTAGTGTGAGATCAGTGGCCCAAACTCATTTAACCCTTTGAAAATAGCTGTTACTTATTCAAATCATGAAAAATGGCTATGTGCCCACTTTGATGCCAGTTTTTATACCCAGAACCACTTTGGGCCAGGCTGGACTCTCTTGGATGTGATGCAGGGCATCCCTCTCTGTGTAATATCAGTGTGAGATCAGTGGCCCAAACTCATTTAACCCTTTGAAAATACCTGTTACTTATTCAAATTAGGAAAAAATGCCAATCTGCCCACTGTGATGCCAGTTTTTATACCCAGAACCACTTTGGGCCAGGCTGGACTCTCTTGGATGTGATGCGGGGGATCCCTCTCTGTGTATTATCAGTGTGAGATCAGTGGCCCAAACTCATTTAACCCTTTGAAAATAGCTGTTACTTATTCAAATCATGAAAATGCCAATCTGCCCACTTTGATGCCAGTTTTTATACCAAGAATTACTTTGGGCCAGGCTGGACTCTCTTGGATGTGATGCGGGGCATCCCTCTCTGTGTATTATTAGTGTGAGATCAGTGGCCCAAACTCATTTAACCCTTTGAAAATAGCTGTTACTTATTCAAATCATGAAAATGCCAATCTGCCCACTTTGATGCCAGTTTTTATACCAAGAATTACTTTGGGCCAGGCTGGACTCTCTTGGATGTGATGCGGGGCATCCCTCTCTGTGTGTACGTAGTGTGAGATCAGTGGCCCAAACTCATTTAACCCTTTGAAAATAGCTGTTACTTATTCAAATCATGAAAAATGGCTATGTGCCCACTTTGATGCCAGTTTTTATACCCAGAACCACTTTGGGCCAGGCTGGACTCTCTTGGATGTGATGCAGGGCATCCCTCTCTGTGTAATATCAGTGTGAGATCAGTGGCCCAAACTCATTTAACCCTTTGAAAATACCTGTTACTTATTCAAATTAGGAAAAAATGCCAATCTGCCCACTGTGATGCCAGTTTTTATACCCAGAACCACTTTGGGCCAGGCTGGACTCTCTTGGATGTGATGCGGGGGATCCCTCTCTGTGTATTATCAGTGTGAGATCAGTGGCCCAAACTCATTTAACCCTTTGAAAATAGCTGTTACTTATTCAAATCATGAAAAATGCCTATGTGCCCACTGTGATGCCAGTTTTTATACCCAGAACCACTTTGGGCCAGGCTGGACTCTCTTGGATGTGATGCGGGGCATCCCTCTCTGTGTATTATCAGTGTGAGATCAGTGGCCCAAAGTCAATTTTATTTTTAAATAATAATTTTGTGGTTTTACTTTCATGCCCATTTTTATGCCAACCGTGGGGTCTTTTTTGCCATTTTTATCACCAGTCCTCTCAGGGCCCCTCACTTACGGTAGGGTATGAATATTATACATTTTCTGTAAGAATAATAGCTAAAACAGGAAAAAGAAAAATCCTCTGAATAAGAAACTGCCGAATAAGAAACCAACTTCAGCCCCGAATAAGAAACTGGCCGAATAAGAAACCAACTTCAGCCTCGTTATATATATATATATATATATATATATATATATATATATATATATATATATATATAATATATAATATTACACACACACTGGTACCTTGGTTTAAGAGTAAGGCTACGTTCACATCAGTGTTTGACCATCCGGCACCATTCCGGAAACTGTGGGATCTGTTAAAATCCCCATAGATTCCCATGATATTTTAGTGTGCTCTGTTTTCCCTAATTGTGCTCCGTTTGCATGCAATCCGTTCAAGATCCGTTTTTTTTGAACGGAAGAAAAAAGTGTTTGCAGTATTTTTCTTTCCGTTTAAAAAAACGGATCACGAGTGGAAAGTGCACTTGTTTTTTTTTTTACATTGTAGTCAATGAGGACGGATCTAAAACGGAAGGTATTTCCGTTCACATCCGTTTGTTTTCATCCGTTTTTGCACTGAGCATGCGCAGAAGTAGCAAGAAACCAAAACCAAAGAAGAAAAATAAACGGATAGAAAAACGGATGCTGACTGATGCAAATGGATGCAAAGTTAGGTTTTTTTTTAGCCAAAATACAAACGGATTATTAAAAAAAGATGAACATTTTGCAATCAGTTTGCATCAGTCTGCTCATCAGTTTATGCACATCCGTTTAATTAATATAGACGGATCCGTTAGAAACAAAGAAAAACGCTAGTGTGGCTGAGCCCTAACTTGGTTTAAGAGCGTTTTGGTTTTAGAGCTCACAGTTTTTTAAAATTGTGACTTGGTTTAAGAGCTCCCTGTGCTGGGCGGGAGCGCGAGTGCGGGAAGGGCATGGTCTGCACAGGGTGTTCTACAGCCTTATACTCTGACCCAGGAAGTCTCTCTCACCTTCCAAATCATGGCAGGACTGTGGAGGTAATCTCTGCATAGCTGTAACCCCTCTCTCACCAGACAGAGTGCTGCATGTATTTGCCCACATCTGCCCTGCTCATTCCTTCATGCTTCCTGCAGTCTCTGTCAGCCCTTGTGTTTCCCATCCTCTCCATTACTGTAACTTATAATATCACATATTCTGCTGTTTTGAATTTTTGTTTCATCTGTTTTGCATGTTATTCACAATAATAAATCATTATATTTGGGGTGTGGAACTAATTGTCTGCATATCAGTAATTTCTTATGGGAAAATTTGCTTTGGTTTAAGAGTGGATTTGGATTACAAGCAGTCCCGGAACGAATTATGCTCGTAATCCAAGGCACCACTATATATACATATAAGTTACTGTACAGTAATGGAGAGGATGGGAAACACAAGGGCTGACAGATACTGCATGAAGGAATGAGCAGGACATATGTGGGCACATACATGCAGCACTCTCTGTCCGGGGAGAGAGGGGTTACTGCTATGAAGAGATTACCTCCTCAGTCCTGTCCCCTGATGTAAGCCCCAGCCTGAAGTGGATCTGCTATGATTTGGAAGGTGACGGAGACTTCCTGGGTCAGAGTACAGTGCTGTAGACCTCGCTATGCAGACCATACCCCTCCCCCACTCACGCCCTCACCCAGTAAAGGGAGCTCTTAAACCAAAACAATGCTCTTAAACCAAGTCACAATTTTGAAAAACTGTGAGCTGTTAAACCAAAACGCTCTTAAACCAAGTTACTCTTAAACCAAGGTACCACTGTATATATAAAATTTGTGTGTATATGAACGTGGCCTTATATGCTTGCCACTTTGGTCTGGGGTTTATGCTGCCCTAGAGTCCCTTGTAGATATTATGTACATGGCGTGCTATAGTCACTCTCCAGTCGCTGCTGTTAGGTGCTACTAGAGATGAGCGGACTTCGGATTTCTGGTTTGTGAGAAGCAGAACGATCAGCGTTGAATTCCCACTGTCTGCTCGCTCCATGCGGCGGGTGGATACCTCCTAAGGAACGCCTGGAAAACTGGGATACAGCCAATGGCAATGGCTGTATCCCAGTTTTCCAGGCGTTCCTTAGGAGGTATCCACCCGCTGCACAGAGACAACGGCAATCCGACGCCGATCGTTCTGGTTCTCACGAACCAGAAATCCGAAAAGTCCGCTCTAGGTGCTACAGCGGTCTACTGGAGGCGTCAGTATGTGTTGTGTGTGTTTTTTTTTTTTGTTTTTTTTTTTTTATGTGACTTCCAAATCCTTGCCCTGTTGCATTTTTTTTTATCAGTCCTGAAAAATTATTTAAAGGGGTTATCCAGTGCTACAAAAACATGGCCATTTTCTTTCAGGGACAACACGACTCTTGTCTCCAGTTCAGGTGCGGTTTGAAATTAAGCTCCATTCACTTCAATGGAACTGAGCAGCAAAACCCTGCCCAAGCTGGAGACACGAGACCTGCTGTCTCTGGAAGAAAGTGTCCATGTTTTTGTAGCGCTGGATAACCCCTTTTATCTTTCACTGTGTGATAAATAAAAAATAGAATCTTAGTTTTTAATTGATTCTTATTATTTGGTATGCAGCTCCCATTTGAAGCGGGGAAGCAGTCTGGAAAGTCTTCCCACCTCATACTGTGTGTGTAGGGGGAGGGGGATCTCCAGGAAGCATCAGAAGGAAAGATCGTTGCCGATTACTGTCATCTCTCCCCAGTGACCTCGGTGTAATATAGGGACTTGACATAGAAGGGAGGATTGTGCTCTGTCATATTTTGGGGCAGGGTCTTTATTACCACATTAACACCCCCCACACCCCCCATTGAAGTGGTAAGAAGATTAGCAGTTGAAAAAATGTAATCAACCTCTGCATTTCATTGTGATAAATGCCCAGTCCCTGACTAAAATGTTTACTAGTTTTGGTTCATGCAGACCTCTTATTTAGCTCTAGAGTTGATGTAAAGATAAAGGTATCTCCACATCCTGCACTCCTATTTTAATGAGTTGTGTCTGTCTTTGCTTGCGTCGGATATATAAGAAGCAGTGTGAAAAAATATTACCTTACTGGTAGTAGTAGATATTTAAACAGACTTCCAGCTGATGTGATTGGTAAAGCCACAGTAAGGGTCCATTTACACTGAAAGATTATGTGACACATTATCTGCCAAAGATTTGAAGCCAAAGCCAGAAATATAGTATAAATAGGGATCAGGTCATAAAGGAAAGACTGAGATTTCTCCTCTTTTGAAATCCATTCCTGGCAGATAATCTGTCAGATAATCTTTCTGTGTAAATGTACCCTAACTGAATGTAAGCCTGCCTGAGATATACACAACCAATGGAAAAGTGGTTTTGTTTTGCCAACAATGTCTCTATAAACCTTTCATGAAGGTGCCCATCAGTGTAAAGTGCTGGGTGGCGTTTTGCACAGTATACCAGGTGTGTACTTTAGAAATGTATTTTGATATGGGGTTATAATGTGTTTTTTGTATCATATAATTTTTTTGTGAATTTTAGACAACAAAAAGTACATTTATTTTAAGTGTTGCTGTCAGTTGTAAAAACTTTTGACATGTCATAGAGACGTTCCAATAAACAAAGTCCAACAGAACCTTGTGGGAGCAATATTCCAAATTGCCACTTGGTTTTCAGGTGGGATGTATGCTGGAAGGCCCACTATCCTTGTCGTGGGCACTGAAGACTTAGGGCCTTAGTACACCAACAGATTATCTAACAGATTTTTGAAGCCAAAGCCAGGAGCAGACTATAAACAGAAAACAGGTCAAAAAGGAAAGACTGAGATTTCACCTCTATTCAAATCCATTCCTGGCTTTGGCTTAAAAAAATCTGTTGGTGTAATAGGGCCCTTAGAGAATAACTCCTACAGCATCTGTGGTGAAGTAACTTGCTTGACAAAGATCCTATGCTTGGGTCGAAACTTTGCACCCCTGTACCCTGATATGTGAATAAATCCGCGTTACTTCACCACGGATGCTGTAGGAATTCTTCTTTATATCATAGACCCAGACTGATCAAAACTTTTGACATGTCTCTAAGTGTTCAGACCCATACTAATAGGGAGGACAAGCCGGATCAAAAGTGTACTGTGCTGCAGTTCGTCCTTCTGCTCGTTCTCCCAATCCGTACAGTTCTGAACACTCAGACCCGGATCAATCAAAACTTTTGACGTGGCTGTATGACGTGTCAAATGTTTTTATAAATGACTGCAACACATTAAGTACTTACATTGTGGGTGTGACAAAAAGTCTCTCTAACAGCATAAAACGCACAGTACTTTAAAGGGGTTATCCAGCGCTACAAAAACATGGCCACTTTTCCCCCTACTGTTGTCTCCAGTTCAGGTGTGGTTTGCAATTAAGCTCCATTTACTTCAATAGAACTGAGTTTCAAAACCCCACCCAATCTGGAGACAACAGTAGGGGGAAAGTGGCCATGTTTTTGTAGCACTGGATAACCCCTTTAAGTCCCTATTGTAGAGAAAGAGGTTTCCCAAAATGTCCTGGCTGTCAGCACAGTGTGTTACTGGTGGAAGTCTGAATGCGGAGAAAATATTACTGAACTGAAAGTGTAGTAGATGCTTGGAACAAACTTACAGCAGATGTGGTTTGTAAATCTAAACATAACATTTAAACATAACTTGGATAAACATATATGTATCCAAAAAAATATAAAGCTGGAGTACCCCTTTAATGGACATTGACATGCTGCTGTAGATGTTTTTTTTTTCATCTCCATTTAATTTAATAGCAAATATAAAATCTACAAGATCAACAGGGTCAACATGTCATCACTGGGGTGTGAGTATATGGACTGGTGGCAAATGTCTCTATGGTAATGTTGCCGTTCCCTACAGATCAGTAGGAGGAAGGAACATATTCTACCCACACAACCAAGGTGGGACTGCAGGAGAAGTAAAGCATAGAGAGATAGTATTTATGGATACTTCCTCTTCTGATATGCTAGAGCTTTTGATTGAATGTATAACCGCGGGTAATTTTATTTATTTTTTTAAACAGATTTATGTTTTTATGAGGGAAATGAGACTCTCTCTCTGTCAAAAAATTGAAATGGCATTTCTCTGGATCTCAGAGCAGTGTGTTACAATAAGGCAATGTATTTTCTCTCTTTTCACCAGGCTAAGCATATTATCCACTTTTCTGGATTGAATGAAGTCTATTCTACATAGAGTTGTTTGGATTCTCCAGTAGACATCTTTAGATTCTGTTTTTGTAAGTATGGAATCATCATTCGTTTTATTCTAACTATAATAGCCTGAGTGAGCACTGAATACCTAAACTAATAACTTTTTGTCATTTATTGAGCCTGCTGAGTAAACCCCCTCAGTTTAGGTAGAAAAACTTAACCCCAATGTTAGTGACTTAGTGTCCCTGTTATAACTTTCAAAATCTAAACCAACAGTAGATGTTAAGTAAAGCAAGTTTGCAATTTACATTATATTTACATTTATATATACAGTGTGTATATATATATATATATATATATATATATATATATATATATTTATTATTTTTTTTTTATCATCATGCTTTATAACAAAGCTATGCTTATCTTAAATCCAGGTCCAACCTTCTTGTATCCAGGTCCAGTCACTTGATGGCATCTTTTTAGCCTTGTGCTGGTTGATGAAGAGACCAAACACAGGAAGTCCCAGCCAGTACAGAAAGTCACAACTCAAGGCATCTGTCAATCAAATGACGGCCTTCTCCGTGAGTCCTGATCAGGACTTCTGTGTTTAGTCTCTTTTTATTACCCAGCACCAAAAAGCTGCCTTTAGGAGACTGGACCTAGATTTCAAGTAAGTATAGCTTCGTTTTATAGCATGATAACGAAAAGAAAAAGAATAGTTAATGGAAATTGCAAACTTACTTTATTTCACATCCCATGTTGATTTAGACGATCGACACTGTTTGCAGTGTGCCAAGAGCCTAATTATTTTTATGGGAATTTTTTTAGCAGTTGAGGGGCTACTTTTAGTGATTTTCTTATCTGTATTGAGTCTGTCTTGTCATTAACAGTGAGATGTTACATTTTTTTTTGTTGTGTTTTTGCGTGTCATGTGAAAATTATTTGTTTGAAAAATGTTTTTATGTTAAAATTATTTTTAAAGATTTTTTTGGTGACAGTGATATGAAATTTTTAATTTTCCAATCTATATTATAAAGTAATCCTGATATCTTGCATTTTTAATCCTCACCACTGGGGCTAAAACTAAGCTGAGGCTTCCTGATGTGTCTGTAGTGATAAGTGACCAGTAGATAGAGGAGACAAAAGCATCTCCCTGTGCAATGACCTCCTCAAAGGTCACAGAGCGCGCTCAGTAATGTTTCACATTCATCTCAAGGTACCAGTCTCTGTCTGCTGTCGTCTATGTCCATGAGGCTTTCTGTAAAGAATGTCACGAAATCCTGTTAAAAACGGGCAAGATGGGCCTGATTAGTATAAAAAGCTATATGGTTGCTAGTATGTAAAAAAAACAAAGAAGCCTTACTTATCACGGTTGGCGATTGGCTTAACAGGTTGTCATTCCCGAAACAAGTCTGTCTCGTAAGTGGAGGCAGGATTGCCTCAGGGGAGGAGACGGGAGACCTGTAGGAAGATACCGGAGAAGCCCTTTATTGTTAAAGGGAATGTGTCACCTAAATTTTCCTTTATGGATTAGAGTCAAATACTAAAAATTGTTCCTTGTTTGGCATAGCCGGATAAATCCTTTTGAGTGGTTAATTTTTCCCCCAGTTCTATGGATCTTTACTCCAAGCAATTAAAGGAGAAGTCGACGCACAGACTTTTTCCCCCCAAAACTGCCGGGTTTATTCCAAAGGGCTCATGCAAGTTTCCAAATAACTGTATTTGTCAGATAGATCTGTCTCTGTAAACAGATATCTGACAGATTTATTGAAGCCAAAGCCAGGAATGAATTTGAAAAAAAAAAGAGAACCCTAAATCTTTGCTTTGCAACCTTTTCTCTTGTTTTGGCTTCAATAATCTGTCTGTCTAAACGCGCTCTCAAGGCCCTATTACACAAAGCGATTATCGGCTGTTACGGACAATAATAGTTTTGTGTAATAGAATACAACAATGAGCCGAGATGCACAATGTCGGCTGATCGTTGTCTTTCAACATGTTGAAAGCTCAACGATGAGGATAGCACCGTTATGCTGCCATCACTCCGTGTAATAAGAGCATCGTCAGTAGACTGCTGTTATCTTCTGTGGTCTCTAGAATTACCTAAACTATCAGCCGGTTAGAAGAAACTAGGCTGATATGTCCCTATAGTGCATGTGGGGTGTTGTGGATGAAGGTAAGTTTTTTACTTTCATCCTCTGTGCAATTTTCGTGATGTTGGCAGTTTATTTGCTTTGCTAATGAGGCATTTAGATGTACTTGGGGAGGGGCAATCCCGGGATATGCGCTGGCCAGTCAGGCGAATCGGTGCACTGTCAGTAGTCCCGTCCTGAGTGCACCAAAACTCCTCATAAGCACAGGGAATAAACTGCTAATACTACACAACTGGCACCAAAGATGAAGGTAAGAAAGTTACCTTCATCATCAGCTCTCTGTGCGCTATAGGTTTGTGTTCCAACCTTCTGATAGTTTTCCTTTAAAGAATTTATAGCCAACTCCTCAAAAAGTAGAGGTTACTGTCATGAAATAGGTTAGGGTGCCCTGATTACACACCTTTTTATAGTTTCTTGATACTCTTCTGTTCCTGAGATATGTGGGTTTATAATTTGTCTGACAGTCAAGTTAATAGTCAGATGGGGGTGAACCTAATTATAATAATGAGTGAATATCAGGCAATGGGTGTGAGCGGGGCCTGGGAGCGCGGGGGCCTGTCTCCTGTGCACTAATCTAGCACATGTGCAGCTATACCAAACGGTTTAGATCTCAGGAATGTATGCGGCGCCCCCAGTGTGCAGGTTTTGTACTGGTCAAATAAGCTGAACCTGTGGTAATTTATTTGAATGCATTGTTTTTGCTATACAATTATTGGCCATGAGGCAAATTTACACCACTTGCCATGAGAAAATACATCCTAAAGCATTGTTCCTGAATAACCTAGTGTAAAATATGTTGTTGAAATATTTATCTCAATTGTTTGCATTTTTAGCAGTTCATTAAAAGGTAAACTTTTAATCCCACAATTCAGTTTAGTGCCGTGGTTTGTACATAAGATAGTGAGCCCTACGTACTGTCCTCCTGGGCAGTGCTGAATATTCTGTCCATTATTGCTTTGTAAAGTGAAGTAATCAGATACTTGACACTGCCTGATTTAATATGATTAGTAGATTACTGTGCTGCTAGGCTTCTCTGAGCCTGTCTGCAAATCCTCTTTGTATTTGTTACATTTATCTAGGGCCAAGAACATTGTTTAATATTTATGTACGCTTGACCATGTGCTTTGTTAATTTTTAAAGGGGTTCTAGCTAACCCCCCCCCCAGATCTGTTGAGTTTACAGCTCTGGCAGGGAAGGAGTTGGGGGCAGAGTGGTACCTTAAAGGAGAAGTCCGGCCAAAATAATTTTTTTATATGTTATTACTTATGAAAAGTGATACAATTTTCTAATGTACATTAATTATGGGAAATGCTGATATACTGCTATTTCCCTTAATTTAGTTTATCAGGAAGTGTTAGAATTATCTCAGAAGCAGTGACGTCACGACGAAAGGTTTAATTCCTATGGAGTGTCCAGCAGGGGGGGCTCTTTATATAGAAGTCAATGAGTACCATTGACTTCTATATATAGTGCGCCCCTGCTGGACACTCCATAGGAATTACAGTGTATGTAATGTAATGTTATGCACTGTACTTTTGGGGACTTCATGAATACATTTATAGAATACTTTGGGGAGCAAGTGTCCTTGCTCCCCAAAGTATCCCATAAATGTATTCAATGAATAGATTTGCAGAGCACCAAGCAGGGAGGGAGAGGAGTGCCATCTACCTCCCCCCTCCCTGCTCGGTGCTGGGAACATATACAAAGTACTACTCCCCCATTATCTGCAGATAATGGGGGAGTAGTACCTGTGCTATGCCTATCACTGCCGCCGCTCACACAGGGGCTGCCTCTGACTCCCACCTGCCCGCCCGCGCCGCTCCTCACTATCCAGCCTGCCGCGCCGCTACTCACTATCCAGCCGGCTGCTCACTCCCACCCGCCCGCGCCGCTACTCACTATCCGGCCGGCCGCGCCGCTACTCACTATCCCTGACTCCCGCCCGCACGCCCCGTTCCTCACCGCTCCTCACACTATCTGGCCGCCGCTCTCTGCTCATGCATGACGGCCGCGTCAACCCGCCCCCACCCCGGCCGGGAGCA
This sequence comes from Dendropsophus ebraccatus, assembly GCF_027789765.1. Classification (NCBI taxonomy): domain Eukaryota; kingdom Metazoa; phylum Chordata; class Amphibia; order Anura; family Hylidae; genus Dendropsophus; species Dendropsophus ebraccatus. Next base: position 63,336,005 of record NC_091458.1, read on the forward strand.
CGGCACTTCCTGGTGTCCCCGGCCGGGGTGGGGGCGGGCTGACGCGGCCGTCATGCATGAGCAGAGAGCGGCGGCCAGATAGTGTGAGGAACGGGGCGTGCGGGCGGGAGTCAGGGATAGTGAGGAGTGGCGCTGCCGGCCGGATAGTGAGTAGCGGCGTGGGCGGATGGGTTGGAGTCAGAGGCAGCCCCTGTGTGAGCGGCGGCGGTGATAGGCATAGCACAGGTACTACTCCCACATTATCTGCAGATAATGGGGGAGTAGTACTTTGTATATGTTCCCAGCACCGAGCAGGGAGGGGGGAGGTAGATGGCACTCCTCTCCCTCCCTGCTCGGTGCCCTGCAAAATTATTCATTGAATACATTTATGGGGTACTTTGGGGAGCAAGGACACTTGCTCCCCAAAGTATTCTATAATGTATTCATGAAGTCCCCAAAAGTACAGTGCATAACATTACATACACTGTAATTCCTATGGAGTGTCCAGCAGGGGCGCACTATATATAGAGGTCAATGGCACTCATCGACTTGTATATAAAGAGCGCCCCCTGCTGGACACTCCATAGGAATTACACTTTTCGTCGTGACGTCACTGCTTCTGAGATAATTCTAACACTTCCTGATACACTAAATTAAGGGAAATAGCAGTATATGTGCCTTTCCCATAATTAATGTACATTAGAAAATTGTACAACTTTTCCTAAGTAATAACATATAAAAAATAATTTTGGCCGGACTTTTCTAATAATAATTAATAATAATAATAATAATATTATTATTATTAATATTATTATTATTGATACATATGAAATGTGTGTATTTGTAAGTGTATAGCAGTCATCAGTGTGTGGGTAGGTAATTCTTAAGGCTTAGTCTTTGAGACTAAACACATAGTACACTTGACGTATCTTCGCTAGAAAGCGAATTAAAGGGATTGTCCAGCGTTAGGCAACTGTTAATATAATGCTGCTGTTATGTAGAAAACAAAGAGCCTATCAGTTCACACCAGAGAATCAGAACCAGAAGATGCAATTTTTCTTTGTTAGCATAAATGCAAGGTCTTAAAGGAGTGTGAAAAAAAAGCAATGGCCATTTTCTGAACTATTACATCACCTGGCTTGGTGACAGATAATACGATAGTTAGCGAAACTGTCGTCCCTCCTTTCATTGGAACACTCTTGTAAGACCCTGCATTTTATGCAGAAATAAAGAAAATTTGCGTGTGTGGTGAGCCCACAACGCCACAGTCAGCCCCGCCCCCTCACCGGCCATTGGAACAGGCTTGCCGAAAGGTCTAGACCCCACCCCTTTACGTTGGCCAACCAATGGGCATCAAGGGGGCGGGGCCAAAGGTGCCGTTGTGGACGGGGCTAAGTGGCGCTAATGCCGCAAGGCCACGCCCACTTAATACAATCTGCAGTTGATAAAAGGACACTTTTTACTTGAACAAACACCATGGCGTAAGATATGAAATAAGGTATGAAAAACACTAAATTTACCCTTTACACCTGTGTAGTGATGTCAGAATGCACAAAAGGGGTGACAGTGTCACTTTTAACTAGTAGTGCCAGCATTTCCTAATAAAGACGATGATCATTGGCTAATTGTTGTAGTTTATTCTAAACTAAAGATCATTGGCCGCCGGGCACACATATCTCTGTTTAATTGCGATGCACACCTGGTGACTGTGTATACATACCGTTCTCCTAGCTTCTGCCCAGTTCCTGCCGCCGCCGGGTGAACTTCAAAGCTGGTGACAAACCGCTCAGCCAATCACTGACTGAGACAAGACTGGTGCGGCCACTAAAGTGACAGGCCGCTCAGCAAATCAGTGGCCGCGGCAGTCCTGTCTTAGCCAGTGGTTGGCTGAGTGGTTTGTCACTTAAGAGATATGGCTGAGCTAGAAGCTAAAAAGAAAAAAGAAATTGGTGTTTTCTGGTACTGGTTGTACCGCACAGGAAATACCCACAGCAGTGACCTCATGACTAATTGGTTGAATGGGTATGTGTCAAGACAGGGACCAGGTAGAGCTGATCAGCAGGGACTCAACATCATGGCAATGGCAGGACAGGTCACTATACTTTTCTTTGCCAGCTTGCATCCCAATAAAATTATTATTGCTCTTGTGCTAGACACCCCCTAATAAAGTTAGTAATTAAGAATGATCTCAACTGTGAATTTGCAAATATATTAGATAGTCTTGCTATTCAGCATATCTAGATCATGAACAGTGAAGGTGTATTTTTTCCCCTTTCACTGCCATTATTAGCATCCACGGTATTTAATGTCATGAAAAGTCTGCACAAGCCTCTCCTGTGTGCTGCCTGTATCTGCAGCTTCTACATAGCGTTACCATTTTAATTAAGCATTTCTCTGGTCCCATCAGAACAGGTTGTGAGAAATACCTTGGAGGCTTTCCAGTTCTCTGCCTGCAGCCACTATAACGAGCAGGGCACATTGTGAACCTAGTGGCTGCTCAATAGCTGTAGACTTCTGTCAGACTCCTCACAGCAGAGTGATGGCCTGACAAAGGTGGCACAGGTTACATTACAAGAAAAAATCTGCACTATGCATAGAACGAGGGGAAACCTCAGTCTATGCATTGCAATTACCTGGTGCCTATCTTTTTATCCTCTCACTAAGTGTCACTGTCATAACTTTCAAAATCTAAATCAACAGTAGATGTGATATAAAGAAAGTCTGCAATATACATTCATTATTTTTGTTGTTGTTATCATGCTGTAAAACAAAGCTGTACTTACCAGAAATCCAGGTCCAGTCTCCTGGAGGCAAATTTTCTGACTTGTGCTGGTTGAAAAAAACAGACAAAACACAGGAATTCTGCCCAGTACAGAGAGTCACTGCTCAATGTGTCCATCAATCACATGACTGCCTTCTCTCTGTGAGCGCTCAGATGGCCTGGGATACACAGGACTTCTGTTTTCTGACTGTTTCCTGTTTTTTGAGAAAAAAAAGTCAGAAAACAGGAAGTGCCATGTTTTCTATGCTAACTAAAAAAAAAAAATAATGAATGTAAATTGCAAACTTGCTTTATATCACATCTACTGTTGATTTAGGTTTTGAAAGTTATAACAGTGACACTTTAAACCCTTAACGACCGTGGACATAGATTTACTCTCCCACTGCCTGAGCCTTAAAGGCGAACTCCGGATAAGATTAAAATTAAAAGTATTAAAAGTACATTATAAGTTACATAGATGTGTCTATACAATGTAATACCATATCTGTACGGTTCTGCCACACTGGTAGCTGATAGAAATCCAGAAAGTGAAGAAAATGGCCTTTGTGCCAATCCGCATTGTCTCCTGCTTCTGCTGCTCTCCCACCTTAGGAGACAAATATTACATGCCTCTGTCTCACATTGTGTGTGCTTGCTAGACACAGGCTGAGGATGCAGACAGGGGGCAGGGCGGGATTCACCGTCTCTGACCGGCCAGAAGCAGGTCTTTCAACTTCACGGATTGTGCAAAACTCTGCAGTGAAATTAGGGCTGTGTTCACACATGTTGGAGTTTCATTGCAGTACTGCAGTGTACTCACAAAAATGGTGCAGTAACACAATTAAAGGGGTTATCCAGCGCTACAAAAACATGGCTACTTTTCCCCCTACTGTTGTCTCCAGTTCAGGTGCAGTTTGCAATTAAAGGGAACCTGTCACCCCCCGTGCCGGGGTGACAGGCTCCCGACCCCCCGTTAGAGCCCCCTATACTTACCTAATCCCGCCGGGTCCCGCTTCTGGAGGTGGTCAGGTGATGAAGATCTCAGCCGCTGCAGCCCGGCGCGTGCGCTGAGAGATGAGTCCAACATCCATAGAGAATGACAGGAGAGTCCAGCGCTCCGTCATTCTCTATGAGCGTTGGACTCATCTCTCAGCGCGCGCGCGCCGGGCTGCAGCGGCTGAGATCTTCATCATCCGACCACCTCCAGAAGCGGGACCCGGCGGGATTAGGTAAGTATAGGGGGCTCTAACGGGGGGTCGGGAGCCTGTCACCCCGGCACGGGGGGTGACAGGTTCCCTTTAAGCTCCATTAACTTCAATGGAACGGAGTTTCAAAACCCCACCCAATCTGGAGACAACAGTAGGGGAAAGTGGCCATGTTTTTGTAGCGCTGGATAACCTCTTTAAATTATGCTAAACGGTGGAGAGGATCAGAGCCGGCACTGCCAATCCCACCTGGTCAAAAAACAAGGCATAAACAGTATACCTCATGTAAGATAATATTGGATAAACTCCTTTATTGTGGGGCTCAACTTCAAAGATAAAAGATGCTTGATCATAATATGTGCGTGGAGATGAAAAGAAAAAAAATTAAATTTAAAAAGTTCTTTGCTTTATTCCAATATCAGTGTTACAGGTAGTAACACTGTGTGAGTGGGACTACAATGAAATGATAAATTACTGCAAATAATTCAGTAACACAATGAAACTGCAATGTGTGAACAAAGTCTAGATGTTCTGCAATAGATTTGGGCGGGGAATGTGCAGGGTGGGGGACTGTGATGAACAGCTAAGGGAAAGCATTGAATTCTGGAACCTGTAGTACTGAGTACATCTGCTCAACCAGGAAATACAGAAGCACAATATAGAACAAAACCCCCCAAAACAAATGGATTTTTGGAAGTTTAAAAACTGAGTTAGATAGGTAATTAATGCTATATGCTTATGCAGAAGTTTCATTTTTTTTTTTTTACCTCTACCTGGAGTTCCCCTTTAATGCAGGAGGGTGTAAATGTATGCCCTGCTGGGTCCCAGGCTGTGGAGCGGACTTATGAGCTCAGCTCGCTCTATGGCCGGTGAGGACCAGCTGCTATCTGCAGCCAGGCCCTCACCCTCAATGTCGTGCCGACGCGATCGTGCTGCCGCCCATCAATAACCCCTTAAACGCCACAAGCATTTAAGTATAAGTGACCGGAGCATCTCCGGTCACTTATCGATCGGGACCCCTGATCGCACTGTCTGATTGCCGGAGGTCTACTGCTTACCTCCGTGCAGTCCGATCTTCTTGTAGAGTCTGCCACAGGCAGGCTCTGTCAGAAGATCGCCGATAACACTGATCCCTGCAATGCTATGGCATAGCAGTGATCAGTGTTAGCAATCTAATGTAATAATGTTAAAGTCCCCTAAGGGGCCTTAAAATGTGTTTAAAAAAAATAAATACAAGTTTTAAAAGAGGCCAAAGCCCCTCCCCCAAAAGTTAAAATCACCCCCCCCTTCCCATTTTATACATAACACACATAAAAATAATAAAGCTAATTAACATATAATATACCGTAGCGTGCGTAATTGTCTGATATATTAAAATAAAACAATACTATTCCTGCACGGTGAACAGTGAAGTAATCTTCGGGAGGCCGGCCGACCGGCTCCTGCCGGCCCTCATGCCGGCCCCCCTCTGCCGTGTCATGACTGTGCTCAGCCGCGATTGGCTGAGCATAACTGTGCTCAGCCAATCACGGCTGAGCAGCTGATGACGTGCCGCGTCACCAGCTGCTCAGCCGCGATTGGCTGAGCATAACTATGCTCAGCCAATCGCGGCTGAGCATAGTTATGACGCGGCAGAGGGGGGACGGCAGGAGCCGGTCTGCTGGCCTCCCGAGGATTACTTCACTGTCAGAAGACTGCGGACGGGGGTCGACGTGTATCAGGTATGTATAATGCACTACACTTCGGGGTCCACGGGCGGGGGTCGGAAAACACGGGGAAGGGGGCCATTCACATACATAACATACATTACATACACATTGTTATTTTGTGAATAATTTCTTAGCGCCGCACTACCCTTTTAATGATAGGTTTGAAGTTTGCCTGCAATGACTTTTGATAAATGACTAGCATACGGAACTGCTTTCTCTGTGTCTCCATGAACCCAGTGCTATAAACTTGCATTAACCCCTTTGTGACCCAGCCCAAAACTACCTAAATGACCTCGACAATTTTCCTGTGTCTACCTAATGCACATTACGGCAGTCTGAACACAATAACTTTTTTTTCACCAATAGTTATGAAAATTACTCTATTAAGACTCTTATAACGGTTTCTTTTTTTTACACCTTTTGGGCTGTATAGGATGTTTTTTTTAGTATCATATCTGTGTAGCTCAGACGTTTTGATCAATATATATATATATATATATATTTATATATATATATATATATATATATATATATATATATATATATATATATATGTGTGTGTGTGTTTCTCTGTCTGTGTGGAGATATATATAATTAATATATAATATATATATATATATATGTATGTGTGTGTGTTCACAAAAAATGATCAATCCTGGTGCTTTTGTGTTCACTATGTCGGAACAATATTGTTATATTTTAATAGATTGGACAATTACACATGCTATGTTTTTATATTTAATTACTTTACATGTTTTAATTGTATAATGGGAGAGGGGGTGGTTCTAACTTTTATTGGGGAAGGAGCTTTGGCATATATTAAAAAGTAAAAATGTTTTTAATGCCCCCCCCCCCCCCCCCTCCTGTGGGATTATTACCTGCAGTCATCGGGTGGAAGTGGCGGTCAAGGAAACAATCGTGACACCCCCCCAAAAAAGAAAAAAAAAAAATATTTCGCTTCAGCGGTCCAAATTGGTCAGTTACAGGAGCTGCTCCTGTCACTTAGACTTAAATGCGTTGATAGGTTGTCTAGGGGTTAAATGGGTACTGTGGCAAGAAATTCTTTCAAATCAACTGGTTATAGAAATTCTATTTATATTATATTTATCTAGTCTTGTCTTCCACTACTTATCTGCTGCTGTATGTGGTGTATTTTTTTCAGTCTGACACAGTGCTCTCTGCTGCCACGTCTTGTCCATGTCAGGATTTATCCAGAGCAATAGCAAATCCCTATTGCAAACCTTTCATGTTCTGGACAGTTTTTGTCACAGACAGAAATGGCAGCAGATAGCACTGTGTCAGACTGGAAAGAATACATCATTTCCTGTGGGACATACAGCAGCTAATAAGTACTGGAAGAGTGGAGATTTTAAATTAAATTAAAAATATGTATAACTTTCTGACACAAGTTAATTTAAAGGAATTTTTTTACCCCTTTAAGCTTTGTCTTACACCAGAGCTATGGAGACACTTCAGGAAACTGTCTCTCAGGTATTGTTAGATTTGGTGGGCACAATTTGCGCCTGGGAACCCATTCTCACACTGAAATAAAAATTAGTATATATTAGACAAATGATTAAAATGCACATGGCTACATGGTCTTTTACAAAGCTGAACCCTGGTACTGAATGTACACTTTACATGTGCATAAAGAGCTCTTGTAGGGTTATTTCAATGGGCTTGCAAAAAAATGCTTTTTCTTTTTTTTTTTTTCTTTAATTGCAAATATGCTGAAGTCTTTAAGGGGTCGTGCGGCGGTAAAGTATTATTGACAGAATAACACACATTACAAAGTTATACAACTTTGTAATGTATGTTATGTCTGTGAATGGCCCCCTTCCCCGTGTCCCACCACCCCCACCCGTGTACCCGTAAGTGTGGTGCGCTATACATACCTGTCACGTGCCGACTCATCTCCAAATTTCAGTCTGCGATGTCGTCTTCGGACGGCCCGGCCGAATCCCTCCGAGCGTCCTGAGTGCCGGCCGCCCTCTGCCGCGTCATCGGCTGCTCAGCCGCGATTGGCTGAGCATAACTGTGCTCAGCCAATCGCGGCTGAGTATCTGATGACGCTAAAGAGGGCGGCCGGCTCTTAGGACGCTCGGAGGGATTCGGCCGGGCCGTCCGAAGACGACATCGCAGACTGAAATTTGGAGATGAGTCGGCACGTGACAGGTATGTATAGCGCACCACACTTCAAATCAGAAATTTCCACAAATTAATTACAAGTTATACTGAATCTTTTTCTATAAACATACCGTATATATAAATCTGCTCAACTCCATTTTTTCAATAACATGGTGCTGATAGCTTAAAGAGGACCTGTCACCCCCCCCCCCCCCCCCAGCCGGGGTGACAGGCTCCCGACCCCCCGTTACAGCCCCCTATACTCACCTGATCCCGCCGGGTCCCGCTTCCTGATCTGATCCGGTCGGGTCGCGGAGATATGACCGCCTGAAGCCCGGCGCGCGCACACAGGAGAGTCCAATGCTCATAGAGAATGAATGGGGAGTCCGATGCTCCGTCATTCTCTATGGGCATCGGACTCTCCTGTGAGCGTGCGTGCCGGGCTTCGGGCGCTCATATCTCCGTGACCCGACCGGATCAGGAAGCGGGATTAGGTGAGTATAGGGGGCTGTAACGGGGGTTCGGAGATCCTGTCACCCCGACACGGGGGGTGACAGGTCTCCTTTAAAGTGTCACTGTCGTCATAACCAACCATCTAAACCAACTGTAAAAATGATATACAGCAATTTTGCAATTTACATTACTTTTTTTTTTTTTTTTTGTTATCATGGAAAACACGGGACTTCCTCTTTGGAGGAAAAAAAAGTGTCTAAACACAGGAAGTCCCGTGTTTCCCAGGTCATCTGCCCTCTGACAGAGAAGAACTTGTTTTATATAAGAAGAACTTGTTTTATATCACACCTACTGCTAATTTAGATTTTGAAAGTTCTAACGACAGTGACACTCTTAAGTTGCATTTTCATGGTGATGGGTTCCCTTTAAAGTGTCACTGTCGTGAATTTTTTTTTTGCAGAAATCAATAGTCCAGGCGATTTTAAGAAACTTTGTAATTGGGTTTATTATCCGAAAAATGCATTTTTATCATGAAAAAGCAGTTTGAAGCTCTCCCCCCGTCTTCATTGTTCTCCTATGGAGAGAGCTAAAGAAAAGACCAAAACAGGACAACAAAGAGTTAATCTACAAATCCCTCAGGGGATATCTCCTGTGACAGTCACCAGTGACCTGTCTGAGCTCGGATTACAGCTGTCACCCAGCTCCATGCCTGTAATCCTCTGTTATCTGCTTTCTGCTGCCGGCTAACTCCCTCCTTCCTCCTCCCCCCTCCCCTCTCCCTAGAGCAGACAGGGTACGTCTCCTGCAACAAGTCACAATTTTCAGATTTTTTGGAGTGGATGAAAAAGAGGAAGGAGGGGGGGACCTGGGAAAAGGCTTTTTACATGCAGATAATGGCAGATTTGGCTAATAAACCCAATTACAAAGTTTCTTAAAATCGCCTGGACTATTGATTTTTGCAAAAAAAAAAAAAAAATACGACAGTGACTCTTTAAAAAGAGCTTGTAGTACTTGCCTTTAAGGGGAATCTATCATGCGGTGTGAATATAATAACCTGCTGGTATAGTGAACTAGCTCAAGTCACCCTGATCAAAATGTAGAGGGTCCCCAAACCTTGATCCCTTAGCGGGGTTATTCAGCGTTTGAAAAACATGGCCACTTCCAGAGACCACACCACTCTTTTAATGCAGGATAACCCCTAATGGTCCTTTTTACATGGAACGATTATCGTTCGAATTTGCACGATAACGATTGAATTCGAACGATAATCGTACGTGTAAACGCAGCGAATGATCAAAGGACGAGCGAGAAATCGTTCATTTTGGTCGTTCAACATGTTCTCAAATCATCGTTGATCGTTCGCAAAAATTTCGCAGATCGTTCCGTGTAAACCGTCTTTCACCGATTTAACCTATGTGCGAGATCGGCTTAAGCGATCGCAAAACGATTTGTCCGTACGATATATCGTTCTGTCTAAACGCTGATTGTTATAAAATAAAACGTTATTTCAAAATCGTTAATCGTGTGATCGGGCGCATTATCGCTCTGTGTTACAGTACCATAATGTGAGAACTGGGAGTGAATCTCTAGCCCTGTGGTTTATTTTAGAAGTTGCAGACTTGGTGTGTTAGTTCTTCTCATAGGTCAGGTCGTCATTAGTTTTGTGTATGATAGTACGATTTTTGGCTAAACCAGTAGATATTGCCTTGTGTAATGGTGTGATCGCACATTTAGGTTTTTCATTGCAATTAATGAAAACAAAGCCAAGAATAGATTTGAAAGTGCAGAAGTCCTTTTCGTTATCAGCTGTCCTCTATTTATGATCTATTCCTGGCTTTTGGTGGTTTTACACGGAGCGATAATTCGCCAGATCGCACGATTAACAATTTTAAATGAACAATGTTTTTTTACAACGATCAACGTTTAGACGAAACGATACATCGTACGGAAAAATCGTTTTGCGATCGCTTAAGCCTAGCTCACACATGGGTGAAATCGTTGAAAGAATGTTTACACGAAACGATCTGCGAATTTTTTGCGAACGATCAGTGATGATTTGAGAAAGATGTTGAAAGATCAAAATGAACGATTTCTCGCTCGTCGCTTGATCGTTCGCAGCGTTTACATGGAACGATTATCGCTCAAATGCGAACGTTATCGTGCAAAAACGAACAAACGGAAATTGTAATAAATTTTACTCTGTTAACCCACCCTAGTGGGGGGCTAGTGATCAGCTGACTAACATGAAGCATGATTGGATGTTATCAGCACCTCACCCCATGTAATAGGGATGTCCAGCCGACAGCTACTAAGGTTAGGTTCACACTGCGTTTTCAGCATCCGTTTAAAGGATCCGTTTTTTGCAAAAAAACTGATGCATTTGTGTGCATCCATTTTTGATCAGTTTTTCCATTGACTTCCATTATAAAAAAAAAACGGATCCAAACGGATGCGTTTTTTTTTACGCACAATAAAGTACTGTTGACACTACTTTTTTGACCGTTAAAAAAAACGGATCCGTTAAACGGATGCTGAAAACGCAGTGTGAACCTAGCCTTAGTAGCGTCCTAAGTAGTGTATTATGGGTCTATTAAGTGAGACATGAAAGGGATGTGAGATAAAATAAGGGTTTTTTTTTTTTACAGGATATAAATGGAAATGGATATAGTCATAATGCCAGTTTAGTCATAGAAGTCGGGTGTAAGTATATGTTGCTGATCACAAAAGCAACACTGCTAAAATGTGAAGCATGTTAAACTGGTTTGTAGGCCTGTCGGATGACATTCACTTCATTTTATTTCTAATGATAGAAAGAAAGAAAGAAAGAAATCTTAAGATGAGAGATGAGCGAACCTCGAGCATGCTTGAGTTGATCTGAACCCGAACTTTCGGCATTTGATTAGCGGTGGCTGCTGAACTTGGATAAAGCCCTAAGGCTATGTGGAAATCATGGATAAAGTCATTGGCTGTATCCATGTTTTCCAGACAACCTTAGAGCTTTATCCAAGTTCAGCAGCCCCAGCTAATCAAATACCAAACCCGGTTCGCTCATCTCTAATCTTAACCAGAATGTTTTGTCTAATTATCTTGTTGCTCCCAAAAGCACAATGCTGTCTACAGGTTATAAGGACTGGACAATTTTAGTATATACAGTATATTTTATACATCCCAAAATGGAAACTGAATGGGTTGCCACAGTCAGAGCATAAAAGAAGGTGCCTAAAACTGTGCTATAACCTTACCCACAGTGCACATAGTGGTAGATACAAGGTATGGGAATGGGGTGGACCTCCTTGAAGAATGTTTATGAATGATTGCAGGCATAAAGAGACTGCTAGTGACAAGAGGCTATTGTCCAATCCTGCCAGCAGAAATGTCAGATCTGTAGCTTGCCATACGCATAAGATGGCTGTAAGTCACATGCATGCCATGAGTAATCATCAGTAATAGGGGAAGACCAGGTGCTCGGCGATAGAGAGGTTCCATATCCATCTGTAGTAAATTGACTAGGCAGAAGTACTATACATTAGCTCTTTCTATTGTGTTGATGGTTGTAGTAGAAGCCTATTAGGAAGGTTCTTAAAAGCTAAGTGTTATCAAAGCACAGGAGTTAGTAATGATATCTTGAAAATGATCCTTCCTTATGGTTTCTATTTTCTCAGCTGAGACTTGATATTATGCATAATGTAAAATATCTTGTAGGTTAAAGTGGTACTCCCAACTCCTAAAGCTATCCCCAGGCAGTGTGGATAGCCCAATTAGGCATGGCTGGCAAACAACCCTACTCTGGTTTCGCCATCTGAAGTGGAGAGAATTGTAAAAGCTATTAACCAAACTGTTAGAACCCAGATATCACCTTATGATAACTTTTTAAAGGGGTTCTCCTGGCATTTTATATTATCCTGAGAATAGTCCATCAAAGTCTGATCGGCGGGGTTCTTACTCCTTCCACCTCACTGATCTGTTTAGGAGAGATACAGCTATTTCTACACAAACATAGTCATGCCAGGTTACTGCAGTGCAGCTCCCATAGAAGTGTGTAAGAACGGCACAGCAGTAACACCGCACCATCTCGTCCAGACCACTTAAGAGTATGTTCACACTGAGCAAATACGACGGCATTCCGCCGTGCTCTGTGTCCCGATGTGAGTGAATGAGAGAGGGCGGGCTCCTCTGCTGCCTCCGCTCAGGAAAGTGACATGAGATTCCGCCTGTTTTACTTGGTGTGAACATGCCCTTATTGTGTATACATTGAAACTGCAGCTGAGCCAAACAGCTGATTGATGGGGGCAGTGCTGATTAGGCATCTATGGGCCATCAATATACAATTCCTAGAGAACTCCTTTAAATCTACAAAAGTATACAGTACAAGTAAACTTTTAGTGTGTTTATTAAAAAAAAAAAAAAATTGCTTTCCAGCACACACTGGTACCTCAGTTCTCAAACTTAATTGGTTCTGGAAGGCAGTTTGAGAACCGAGCAGTGTCTTCCCATAGGAAATAATGTAAATGTGTTTGATTCCAGCACCCACCAATAATTACCTACAGTACCCATATATTACATTGAAAAGTGCCCAGTTTAAACAAGTGCAAACAAGTTAATCTTTTTTTTAACCAGTTAAACATTTTTGCACTATGCACTACAGATGCAATTACAGACCATTTTTCATGCATCATGGAGCACAAATAGCGAACCTATATGCAAACCTGAAAAATCACTGACTAATTGCGGCCTTAGACCTGACGTGATGTTTAACAAGTGTCCTTTTTTTCCCCCTTTAAGATCAACTGATGTCAGAAAGTTATATAGATTTGTAATTTACTTCTATCAAAAAATATCAAGTCTTCTAGTACTTATCAGCTGCTGTCCAGAGCTGCACCAAATCCCCATATAAAACCCCTCCTGCTCTAGACCGTTCCTGACATGGACAGAGGTGGCAGCAGAGAGCATTGTGTCAGACTGGAAAGAATACACCACTTCCTGCAGGACATACAGCAGCTGATAAGTACTGGAAGACTGGAGAATTTTTAAATATAGGTAAATTACAAATCTAAATAACTTTCGGACACCAGTTAATTAAAAAAAAAAAAATTTCTATGTACTGCATGGTATAAATTTCTTTGCAGTGACCTATTGTTTAAAAAAAAATGCAGTCTGTTCTGCTGGGCACCTGTGCCTTTTCCGGCGCATGCACTACCACGTAACATTGTGTGAACAGAGTCTGAAAGTATGCATATGTATTAGAAAAATGTTGATAAAACTGTGCAGGACTGGCTGACTCTCTAATATAGTGCTGGCTTGTGTCATGGGGTGTCCTATCTGTCCTTAAGGGTACAAACACACACACCAGATACGCAGCAAATACGCAGCAGATCTGCAGCAGATTTGATGGTGCAGATTTGATGCTGTGTTCAGTTATTTAGATCTAATCTGCTGCGTATTTGTTGCGTATTTGCTGCGTATCGCAGCAGTAAATACGCTGCTTATACGGTGTGTGTGTTTGTACCCTTACACCAGGTTCCAGTTCTCTTTCTGCTAAAGTTTGTTGTCTGTATACGATGTATGAACACATGAATGCTGTTAACTTCTAGTCTCTGTTAAGGTCCACAGGGAAGTCAGGGACCTGCCATGTGGACAAGGACAGTGACTGGCTGAGCAGGTAGTGCCTGGCTGCACATCATGCCCCTGAAACTATTAAGAGTAGTGCAGTGGGGACCTGTCCCAGCAACCCCTTTCACCTGTTGTTTGAATACAGCCATAATACTTGGTGCAGATGCAGCCACAGGGGTAAGGGCCCTATTCCACGGGACGATTATCGTTCAGATTATCGTTAAATCGTTCTAATCTAAACAATAATCGTTCGTTTGAATAGCAGTTAATGATTAAGGACTGAAAGAGAAATTGTTGATCGTTTAATAAGACCTTGGACCCATTTTTATCATTACTCGTTCGCAAATCGTTCGCATTGAATAAGATGTTGTTCGGTCGTTCGCAGTAGTGACTAACGCAATAGCAACGACAAGACGACCGCAAGAAAGATCACAAGTAACGATAATCGTTCCATGTCAATGGTTGAACAATTTCAGGTCTTTCGCAACAGCGGTCGTTTGGATCGTTTATCATTACCGATTATGAAAACGATAATTGTCCTGTGGAAATAGGGCCCTAAGTGGATCATTGCTGCATTTTTAACATTCAGCTGGGGATTATGCATTGGGGTCAGATTGAGGCTGTGCTGTAAAGCATCCCCTCCTGCCTCCCCACACATACTTTCTATCGCATAGAATCCCATTTTTTTTCTTTTTTTTTTTTTTTTTTTTTTTCTTCTAAAAATTGCCTGTTTGTTTTTTTTCTCTCCTAATGTTCATGTTGTCATCTGCATAACCTGAAGGCATGTTCAGCATCATATTGCTGTAGATTCAGTGCCGCACTTGTGTCTGTAGATCTGCATTCAGTCTGTCTGTGTGTGTGTGTGTGTGTATATATGTGTGTGTGTGTGTGTGTATATATATATATGTGTATATGTATATATATGTATATATATATATATATATATATATATATATATATATATAATATATATATTAGCTTTTCAACTGGTATCTCCACACTGCAGAACAGACCTTTTACCACAATCTTTGCTGCTTGTGCTCTTCTATTTTTACTTGTGTGGAACAAATTGTCTCAGTAACAACATCAATGTGATTGGTTTTGATTTGTCTCTCTCTAAGGTCTGCATTTTTAATTATGTAGAACATTACGGATCGTGAATAGCCGTCAGCCTAATAACTTCTGCTTTCTGTTATGTTAACTTCTGCCTTTTATGTGGAACCTGTGCATACACCCCAATCAGTGCACAGTTTATATTAAATTATTTTGTGACTATGGCATCTTTCAAGGGGTGCAGTGTATTAAGGGCCTTTTGCACCGGCCCAGTATTATGCAAAAAATTGTTAAATGTTTCGAATTAAAGCGATAATCTTGTTGTGTAAGCGCAAGAACAATCAAACGACTAACGAAAACTAGTTTGTATGTCGTGTAAACATTCATCGTTCCCAGTATATATTATGAATGCAATTTTTATCTTATTTATAATTGTAAACAGTCATATAATTGAATTTTCTTATGCTACGTTTACACGGAACGATAATTTGCCCGATTGTACGATTAACGATGTCGGAGTAACGTTTTTTGTTTCTCGTAGCGATTAGCGTTTAGACGGTACTATATATCGTACGGAAATTCGTTTTGCGATCGCTTAAGCCTATCTCACACATTGGTTAAATCGGCGAACTACTGTTCACATGGAATGATCTGCGAATTTTTTTGCGAACGATCAACGACGATTTGAGAACCTGTTGAAAGATCAATCGTTGATCGTTCGCTACGTTTACACATACGATTATCGTTCTAATTCGACCGTTGTCGTGCGAATTCGCGCTATAATTGTTCCGTGTAAACGTAGCATTAGCGACTAGTCTAAAAGCCCATCGTTTAAAGAGAAGATTATCACTTGATGATCTCTAAAGGAGCGTTTAAGCAATTTATCTGTACTTGTAAATGGACCCTTAGTATGCCTTTACGGAGAGAGATTTATCCAGGAACAGACCATAAACAGGGAACCGGTCATAAAGGAAAGGCTAAGATTTCACCCCTTTTCAAAACCATTCCTGGCTTTGGCTTCAAAAATCTGTCGGATGATAAATCTCTCTCTGTATAGGCATCCCTATTCACACTACGGAAATCACGTGGATAGGCCCTGACAGATTCTGTGCGCATTCCCGCTTGAACATCTGGCCATCCCATTGGCTCCATTCTATGGTCCGGCAGATTCCTCTGTTTGTTCAAAAAATTGACATGTCAATTCTTTTTTGGGAGGACGGCGGAATTTGCCTGAATAGAATGGAGCCTATGGCCAGATCTTCAAGCAGGAGCGCGATTTCCGTAGTGTGCAAGGGCCCTAAGGTGGCAAGTGAACAATCAATTTGTGAAACTCTAGCGATAAGCCACAGTTGGCTCCTCTGGCTGTGGTGTAACCACCCTCCCTATAGAAAACACAGGATTACTTATATTTGGGAGGATAGGTGCCTGAAATATTCCACTTTAAAGGGTGCTGTCAAAGGAAACTAGATCTGTACTGATACAATATAAAAAATGAAACCTATTTCCAATGTACAAGCATTTCTTAAAGGGAGTGTACCCAGGCCTGTATTTAGAGTTCATGCTGCCCTAGGCACTTTGCAAGCTGAGGCCCACCAATATAGAACCAGTGAGACACGACATGCTGACCCCGTCCTTTCCTGGATTCATCTCTTATCTGTGACAAATCCTTCCATTTATAAAGCTCTCAGGTTATGCTGGGAGTTGTTGTCTCTGAGAGGACAACCCTGTAATAAATCACTGTGTGCAGAGGCTCCTGGTGGCTGCAATCTGTGGGTGACAACCATCAGCCCTGAAGGTCCAGCAATACATCTGTCTACACTGTACTACAACTCCCAGCATATCCTGAGGGCTGCAGACTGTCAGTACATGCTGGGAGTTGTAGTGCCTGCAGCTGTTGTAGTTGGGTCCTAGGTGCATCATACACTGGATGCTTTGTGGGAGATCAGAATACATAATGTGCAGGGAAGTGACCCCAGAACATCACTAATAGGGGATAGAACAAAAACATCTACCTCCCCTATTAGTGCTGTTCTGGGGTCACCTAGGACCCAACTACAACAGCTGCAGGCACTACAACTCCCGGCATGTACTGACAGTCTGCAGCCCTCAGGATATGCTGGGAGTTGTAGCGCCTGCAGCTCTTGTAGTTTGATTCTAGTTTAAAAGTTTGCACTAGTGTACTGTAGTGACCGCAGGGCTGTGTCAGTACACTACCGCAAACAATACACTGACCCAATTAGACCCCAATGGTACACAGGCTCTGCACACTATAGAAGTGATTACAGTGCAGTTACTAATGACTCACAGGTGACGTCTTCTCGAATTGTCGTCGCTTACTTTTTGCTTTCTTCTCCAACTGGTGCAGCCATCATGAAGACTTCTCCGATCACAACTAGTCTGCGGGCGGGCAGCTGGGGGTGACTGGGGAAGGGAGGCAGCTGGGGGTGGCAGGGGGAGCAGCTGGGGTGACAGGGACAGGGGGAGCAGGAACAGCTGGGGTTACGGGGAGGGGAAGCACCTAGGGGCTGGGAGTGGCAGGGGGAGCAGCTAGGGGGCAGGAGGAGAAGATGGGGGGCAGCTGAGGTGACAGGATGGGAGGAGCAGATAGGGCAGACTGGGGAAGCAGATTGGGGGGCAGATAGAGAAGCAGAAGGAAGCAGCTGGGGGGGGGGTAGAAAGAGAGTGGTCAGGGGACAGGAGGAGCATCCGGGGGGCAGGGTGAACACTCGGGCGGCAGGTGGAGCATCCGGGGTGCAGCAAGGGACCAGGGGATACACAAGGGCGGCAGGGTGAGACGCAGGCTGGGCAGGTCCCCCCAATGCAGGGCCGGCGTGAGCTTCCGGCACAGACAGCCTGTCACACCGGCCGGAAGCTCACGGCCGCACCCCCGCAGTGCCGAACTTCTCCCCTGCTTGTGACGTCATCTCGCTGGCGCCGAGCAGGAGAGGAGTTCGGGCACTGCGGGGCTGGGGCTGTGAGCTTCCGGCCTGTGTGACAGGCTGTCTGTGCCGGAAGCTCACGCTGGCACCCGAAGCTGCACCCCGGCACCCTATCCCCCGGGCGCTGATGTCAGCGGAGGGGGTTAAAAAAAAATTTAAGTACATTTTAAAAAATGAGTCCTGCGGGTGCCGCCCCAGGCACCGGACCACGGATGCCTAGTGGCAAATACGGCCCTGAGTGTACCATCAAGTACATTTGCTTTAAGTGTTTCATATGAATAGACCTGAACCGGGCTGCGGTTCAAAAAAGGGAACACAACACTGGCTTCCCTGCGCTGTTCTATTCATATGCAACACTTGATGGTACATTTGTTTTAAAATGTATCATTTGAGGGTGCGTTCACACATACAGGATCCCCAGCAGATCTGTAGCAGATTTGATGGTGCAGATTTGAAGTGGCAGATTCAAAGCAAAGCAAAACTGGGCCATGAAATCTGCTGCATATCCTGTACGTGTGAACACAGAGCAGCTAAGGGTAGCTTCACACGTACCGTATCGCAGCAGATTTTCTTCTGCGGATCCGCAGCAGATTTGACAAAATGAATGAACACACCATCAAATCTGCTGCAGATCTGCAGAAGAAAACCCGGGGATACGGTACGTGTGAAGCTACCCTAAACGGGAGAGACTCTCTAATCCTTCATGTGCCTGCATTGTTTCATAACCTGTTGCCCTTGGTTAAGGCTTACCAGGCATCCACTAGGTTGGGTCAGTAATCACATGATATGTCTGATTAGTACTTGCAGTTGGTTTTTACTTCACAAGCAAGGGGGATTGTGGGAAAGTGTCTGCAATGTTGCATGGCAGCAGCAGGCTCTTAGTTCAGAGAGGAAACCATAAGTGAATAGATCCATGGAAAAGAAAAATGGAACAGGGTTTGTGGGTTAGGGTGTTATTACACGAGCCGATGAAGGCCCGATGATGAATGTAAACGATCGTGACAGGACGCTCTGAAGCTGGAGCGCGCGGGACCCGGGGAGAAGCACAGAGCAAGAGGAGCCCTGCAGCATGGACAGGTAATGTATTCTTCTTTCCTAATCGTCAGCGCCGGTCGTGCACCGCTACAATTATAGGTCAGAACCTATATCAACGATCAGCCATTGACAACGATCATCGGCTGATCGTTGTCTTTATTACACAGAACGGCAATCGGCAGTGTAATAGTACCCTAACTTTACTGAAACAGCAGATTTGTACTGCACTGGGTAAGAAGGTATCAGAATACAAATGTATGAAATTACAGGTTTCTGTAGGTAGGGCTGCATAGCCACAGCCACAGCCAGTCCGATTGCCCATGCTGACCTCTGACCACCGCTCACAGTGCCTACAATGGGCAATGCTCCCCTGGCCACAGCTATAGCCAGCAGATGAATCGGGGAAAGGGGGGTAGGGGTGATGGGAGCATCTGCCTTGTCTCGGATAGTCTCTAGACCACTATGAAAGAGTTGCTGAAAAGACCAGAAGTAACTGAATACTGGAACCTGCTTTTTTTTTTTTTTTTTTTTTTTTTAAAGGAAATGTTTGCTTCTTGTTCTTTTCTTCACCTTAATTGAAATATGTGAAGCCACACTGAACTAATGTCTGAAAAGCTTGGAGATGTGAACTGGTAAAATAGCAGCCAAACTATTTTAAGAGCTTTGCAATTATCACACTTTATAGTGCAATCTGCGTGCTAGAACTGGGTCAGTCAGTATAGCAGATCTAACCAGCTTTGGAAGATATGAAAGAAACAATTGGAAAGCTGGGCACTTGGAGTATACACATTATTAAATTAATACTTCTAGTGCTATGTAGGAACTGGCATAAACAACACGTGTCTGTTGATTGGGAGGATTGCTTATATTTGGACCCTGGTGTTACCGCTCTGACAGCTGGAGCTGTAAGTGCTGGTAACACGTAAGAATACGCATTACTGGCATTTCTATTACCCATTGTAAATGACCAACAGGATTGCATCTGTACAGGAGTCTGAAGATCCACAGTTGTCACTTTCAGGCCATGTAGTTTTGTTTATTCACTGCATCAGTGTACTAGGATCAGCCATTTATTTGGATGGCCACTATATATTAGCATGTTATAACTTGTCTTCTTCAGGCAGTAGTGGCTAACTTCTCAACAACCTTTTTATTTTTTAAGAATATTTTGTTTAATAGCTGTTATTATCTTAAAGGGAGCATGTCATGTTAAAAATATAGTCCAATCTGCATGCAGCATGTTATAGAGCAGGAGGAACTGAGCAGATTAATAATAGTTTTGTGGGAAAGTTCCAGGATAACTTGTCATTTATGCTTGTAAATGTCTGCTTTATTCTGAGCCAAGTAGTTTTTTTTTTAATTTAAAGATTTCTATTTTGTTTACAAAAACATTACAACAATATAAAATTATCCAAACAGCGAAAGCCACATTAAGACAAACTATACAACCCCCCCCCCACACACTCCCCTCTAGTCCCCTCCCAACCCCTGGTCTAAGTAGTCACATGGGAGGTCCTACTAGTGATTGACAGTTTTCTGTGTATAGGAGCTGTGTATAGAACTGTTGGTGGCTGATAAAGACCACCTGATGACCACTTGGCCCAGAATCAGTAGAGATTTACATGAATAAATTACATGTTTTTCCCACAAGCTATATATCCATCTGCTCAGCCCCACCTGCTCTATACCATGATGGCAGCAGATTGGACTGGATGTAAAAATAAGGGCACATAATGGCCATTGTTCGTAAAAACGGACGATGTTTGCCGTTATGTTAACATTGTGGGAGCATAGACTCATTGTTACAGGCTCCTTTCAAATTTTCCAATAATTTTCATGTCTTACATTGAAGAATACCTTAATATGAGCTGCATATGTGAATACGTTATTTTAACTCTGAATATCCCTCTTATAGCTTGGAAGTGTTGATGAGAATAGTTAGCCGCAGCTTAGCGCACAAGTGTAATCTTTCCTAATAGGGTTTCTTGGGCCTATCCAGCCGTAGCCATCAATAGGGAAGCAATTTCTGTTACAGAACGTCCTCTATTAGTCATCACTACATCTTCCTATGTACAATTCTTTCTTTTGTGTCTAAAATACAATGATTTGAATGAATTTCTCTCTCGGTTGCATTTCAGGGCCGTTTTGTTCCAAGTCCATGTTCTTGTTGGTCTGTGCCCCCCACTAATGTACATTATATATGACACGATACATATGAAAGGTGATAGTGATCTGATCATAAAGCAGGGAATGCTATACCTGTTATATTACTCTTCTCCAAGCAATCACCGGCTGGGAAATTGGTTGAATAAATCTCGTCCGGTGCTTGTATGATGATGTATTTATTTTTTTTTTCCTTTTGGAGCAAGTTTATTCTGAGAAGTGAAATATTACTGTAATAATAGCCGATGCCTGAAACGCGCATCTTATGGCTGTAGTTGGGAGTCCAGGAGAATTGGAACATGGCAGATGAAGTGAATCCTATGATAGAGAGAGCGAGAGAGGCAAGTCACGAGGACGGGGGGTGGTTTCCTTTTATAGATAAGTGATAGAATATTTAATTTTTCTCTGGAGGCTTTGGAGGAGAGCAGACACTGGGATCTAGGTTGTTAAGCAGAAGGTGGCAGCAGCCCGGTGAGAGGATAAAAATAAGGACTAAAGAGAAGGCAGAAATCTCGTCATTTTGTATGTTTCTTGTTTAGGCTTCCTTACCTAGGCTCCTCTTATATCCGTGAGATTGTCTCTTGCAGCTTGTAACCATGGTGATGGATGATGGTTTAACACTCCGCTTTTTAGATACCCTTGGAAAACGCAAGGATCTTTAGTCACCCCCAAAATCCTCTGCTGGGACTGAGCATCCTCCCCTCTCCAGACAGAATACTGCTTGCTGCTATTTTTAGGCTTTTCTCTATTCTTATGGCAGATTTTTTTCTCCTCTTCCCTCCTTTGAATTATTTATCATTGTTCAGAGCCGAGTGGATTGATAATTTTTCCATTCTTATTAGGGGCCACGTGCTCGCCTCCAGCCCTTGACAGATTTGGTTCATGTCCTGCAATGTGGGCTCGGGGTGGTTTCGTAGCTGGGGATTCTGGGAAGGCATCCATCTGCAGTAAATAATAGAAAGAGCGTTTAGTTTTTGCTGTTGTACATCAGGAATTGAAGAAGCATGAATGTTCCCTTCAGGCACACTGTGGACACTGAGTTAAAGCAGCTGCAGTTCTTAACACTGGATTGGCCTATAGTTCTAGAAGGATTGGGCACTATGTAACCTACCAACAGTATGCTGTTGTGTAGAACACCTTTTCTATGGTTGATATAGTGTATTCATTGATGTATAGAAGATATAATTTAACACAAGGGTTTCAAACTCATGGCTCTTTAGATGTTGCAAAATTACAATTCCCATCATGCCTGGACAGACAGAGGTTTAGTTGTGACTGTCCAGGCATGATGGGAATGGTAGTGTTTTAACAGCTGGAGCGCTGCGAGTTTGACACGTGTGATTTAACAGCTTCACACTGTGACCTTTAATGCTGAATTTTTGCTTTACCCTTATGCAGTTTAAATGGGAACAGTTTAAAGGGGTACTCCTGGCGGGGTATGATGCTTTTAACTATGGCCAGGGAGGGGGTAGATAAAAACAATGTCTGCTTACCTGGCTCCACCGCTGAGACATCCAGCTGTTCTAGACCTCTGAACGCTTCCTGATCTGAGACTGGGCTTGAGATGGGACATTTCAGGCTTGCTCAGCCAGTCAGCGGCAGAGACCCAGCTACAGCTACTGAATGGTTGAGCAGGTCTGAAACATCCCATCCCAAGCCCATTCTAGGAAGAGGCAGGAGACCGGAGGACCAGAGCAGCTGTATGCTGGCCTCAGTGCTGGAGCCCAGGAGGTAAGTGGACGTTGTTTGTTTTTATTCCCTCCCCTTCAATGGTCTTCTGTTTGCCAGACAACGGGGTGGATAAAACTGGGTAAAACTGAGCCCATAGCTACATAAAGCTTCTTGTCTGGATTGCAAGTATATCAGACAAGAATACATGATATGTTAACATGTAAATGAGGCATAGGTACCCCGGGGGCATTTCCCAGCTCAGCAAGATTGTAATGTTAGCCATCTCCTCCACGCCACTTGCATGAGTCTGACCATAGTCACTGAGGGAGTCAAAAAGGAGAGAAAGGCTGGCTTATTCTGGGCTCTTGCTGTGCTGGGGAGTGCCACCTGGGCACTTGAGCTTCACTTACTTTATTACTCTACTTACATTATTACTTTACATATTATCCTACTGTAAAGTACTAAGGGTTATGCAGTTACTATACATTATACTCCACATGCTGATTGCTATACTGTACAGTAACTTAGAATATGACATATCCAGCTTTCTAAATGTTTGTTTCATTTGCTTTACCTGTTTAGAATAAAATTATTATTTTTGGAGTGTGGAAGAGGAACCAATTGTCTGCATTTCTATAATTTCTTATGGGAAAATTTGCATTTGTTTAAGAGTGATTTAAATTACAAGCACTGTCCCGAAACTAATTATGCTCGTAATCCAAGGCACCACTGTAAATGTTAATACTTTCACCCAGGATTTGCACAAGTAATAAAGCTCATGCATATAGCATATATTGCAGTTAGACCAATGGTACTTGTATGGAGCATCTCTGATGGTGCTCTAGTGGAAAAATCATCTTTTATTACTGGCCTATAGAGTCAAAGGGGTGGACACAATGTTATTCCCTGCCTTTCTGCCACCTTTTTCCTCACTGGACAACTCGTGCACACAAGGGGTCTGCTTCTAATGTGGTTTGTGCCCCCCCATTGATAAGGAGAGCCCTTGGTGTCCATCATGGAGGCAGATGTGTTGTGGATAATTTTTCCACTATGGCACCAATTAAAATGCCACATACATAGTAGTGTTTGTCTAGTTGTTAAGTATGCACGTGTTAGTTATTAATGCAAATCGTGGGTGACTTTAAGTGTTTTTCATAGCATGCGGCATCAGAGTGTGTCAATACGCATTATCTGTTAGTGTGCTAACAATTTGTTGATCTTGTGAACTCACAGTGCTACTCACAAACTGGGAATGTAGGCTCTTTGATAATGGTAGGGGTCCCAGAATTTGCAACAAAGCTTACACGCTGGAAAACACATTGCATTGTGTGTGGCTGGAGTTTAGAAGGAAATCAAAATGGATGTGAGACATTAGTGTAAAATCTGTAGCATATTGCATTGTAAGAGGGAAAACCCATAATAAAACCAGACCTCTGTGGATTTTTGCAACCATGTCAGTAGATTGCTTATGTTAATCTTCAAACTTTTGCTATGTTGCTCTTTTGCACAAAAAAAAATGAAAGGTGCTTTAAAATGTTTTCTAGTCCAGAACCGGCAATACTCCTGGATCCTAGCCATTCAGATGTATTTTCTTTTATGTATTTGTTGGCACTGGGTTTTCGGCACTTGTTCTAGGCATTTTGCGATAATAGTTGAACTAAAACGTCTAAGAACAAAACTATTTTGGTAATTTTATATTAGTAAAACAACTTTATGGCCATAATTTTACTGAAAAACAAGTTTCAACAACTGCATAACTGTCTCGAAAATGGAGCAAATGGATATTTTCAGACCTATTTGCGAGAAAAATTTACTTTTTAATGGTGCGTTCACACCTACAGGATCTGCAGCTGATTTTCTGCAGCAGATTTCAGTTAAATAACTGAACACAGCATCTTGATGCTGTGTTCAGTTATTTAACTGAAATCTGCTGCAGAAAATCAGCTGCAGATCCTGTAGGTGTGAACGCACCCTAAGGCTGAAAATAAGAATATAAATATATATATATATATATATATATATATATATATATATATGGCTCCAGACTAAAAAATTTACCTAGGAGCCATTGGCTCCTAACCTGAAAAATTTAGGCGCCAAATAGAATATTTGGTCGCCAACATTTTAAAACATGTAAAATTAATGTTATGTTAAATGGGACTTACTGTGTGCAGAGGCCACGGCAGCATCCTCCTCCTTTAGATCCTTTCTTTTCTTAGTTTGAAAACGTTCAACATGGAAACTTGCAACTTGCAGTGTATACATACACACACACACTGAGGGAAGTGGTACTGTGCAGTGTATATACATACAGACACTGAGGGAAGTGGTACTGTGCAGTGTATATATATACAGACACTGAGGGAAGTGGTACTGTGCAGTCTATATATATATATATACAGATACTGAGGGAAGTGGTACTGTGCAGTCTATATATACAGACACTGATGATAGTGGGTTCACTGCTCTACATGTCCCCACAGCTTTCCAGGAGTCCTGACTGGCAGCTCTACATGCAGGTAGACACATCGCATTGGGATAAGCTGCTCTGAACGCTTGGAAAGCTGGATGAACACCAGTAAGGGACATATTAGACAAAGTGATTTTTTTTAAAACAATGGCAAACAAGATCATTTATCGTTAACCTGAAATCGTTCACCGTCTCATTTGCAAACGTTAAAAATCGCTTCATCGCATATGACTCTTACAGTGAAGTTTAACAATGATTTTGCCGTCAGCACCAAAAGAACGATGAATGATTTCTTATTGGTCGTCTGATTGTTGCTGCATTTACACAAAATGATGATCGCTTAAATTCGAACAATATAACGATAATTTGCACGATAATTGTCCCGTTTAATAGGGCCCTACGTCCTCCATTACAGCTCCCACAAGGGCTGTCATCCAGCTTTCCTAGAGCCCTGAACAACAGATAACCTACACAGGCTCCTTGCTGACTTCACCCAGCTTTTCCAGGGTCATGAGTGGCATGTGGATACAATCTACATGGGTTATGCTTCACTGAGCTACCGGAAAGCAGGGTCATCGGTCCTCCATTACAGCTCCCGCAAGGCTCTTGAAGACTGCTAGGGCTTAATGGGAGCTGTAGTTATGTAAACCCACAAGTTGGTGGCGGCAACACATACGTTCAGGTTATCTGGTCGGCTGGGCAGGCAGGATTCAGGAGACAGTGCTGGTGAGAGGCGCTGGAGGAGTGTGGCGCCTCTGCGGCCG
Source organism: Dendropsophus ebraccatus (assembly GCF_027789765.1). Taxonomy (NCBI): domain Eukaryota; kingdom Metazoa; phylum Chordata; class Amphibia; order Anura; family Hylidae; genus Dendropsophus; species Dendropsophus ebraccatus. Next base: position 63,361,944 of record NC_091458.1, read on the forward strand.
TCTGTCCAATGAATGACGGACGTGCTGGATGACGTCACTGGAGAAGCGTGTCCCCGCACACGTCATCCAGCACGTCCGTCATTTATTGGACGGCCGGCCGCAGAGGCGCCACGTGCTTCTGTGCAGCGTGCGGAAGGCGGAAGTCCTTAAAGAGACAGCCGCCGGGGCCAGTCGCAAATGGCGCCCAGATTAATAAATCTGGCCGCCATTTGCAAGATGTTAGTCGCATTGGCGACCATTTTGGTCGCCATCTGGAGCCCTGATATATATATATATATATATATATATATATATATATATATATATATATATATATATATATATTATTATTATATTTATTTTTTACGGTGTAAAGATTTATTTTTTTTCTGCTTAGGCAGCCACCCTTCAGTATGTAATGGGTGCTGCTACATTATTAGGAAGTTTTGATCCAATCTCTTACATTGGGGTTACTGTCGGTAGGCTAGACTGTCCTGTGCAGTGGCTCCTGAGACTTATACATAATACCTGCCCCTTTGTAAAGGTGTGTTGTAAAGGTTTGTACACTGTCTGGACCGAAAACTATTGGCCTTTCTGTGTTCTTTGTCTTGTTGTTGCTGTGGTTCATTTGGTTGTCATTTTGATATGTTTAGCTTACAACATTGGTCTTCTACAAGGTACACTTGGTCTTTAAGCAGCTGCGGAGGTTGTTCCATTAAAGAGTGTTTTGAATGAGAGGGAGAGCGAGTGTGTGTGGGTGGCTGTGTGCGCGACTATTGGCAGAACTCTCAGTGTGACAGCGGATGGGAACAGCTGGGCTCTGCCCTGTTCAGAGCAGCTTGTCAGAGCAATTATCTTGGCAAAGGGAAGGCAGCCAGTGTCCATAGCACTCCATTCACAAGGAGAGCAAAAAAGAAAAGGGAGGGGGGGATATCAGAGGCATTGGGGAGAAAATAATCCAGCATCTGAATCATTGCTGAAATCCATCCGCTCCTACACCTCACAAAGATGAGCTGCTTCATAGGGTGGAATAGCTGATTTTCGTTGCTCTGCCCCCACCCCACGGTGAGTGTATCTGATTTGTATGCAGCGGCCGTCTGTCCGTGCCTTCCTGTTTAGTGATTGTTTTATCCCATTCATAAACTCTGTCAGCGCTGGAGGCCTTGATGGTTTGCACTCCACTGACGATAAATACATTGCACTGTATACCCGCATCGGAGGGAAGCTGCCTGAATCCTTCCATGCTGTGTTGCGTTTGCTTGTACACTTTATCATTTTAGTCTGTGCTTTGTCTTAGGATATACAGGATTCATGGCAGATAGCTAGATGTTACACACTTGTACTGGTGGTGGACCGATTCTGGACTGAGGGAACAATGCTTGGTGCAGGATCTAGATGCAGGTTAATGAATATGACGGCTAATTATTGTTGTCATTCATTCAGCCCTCCCTCCATTCATTTAGTCGATGGCGTCACTCATGTGCCTTTGGCATACAGGGGATTCCCACTGTCAGATGCTTGCATGGGCTACTGTTAAACTCTGTAGAAATCTATTCGTACAACCCTGTGTTCCTCCTGTAAACTCAGCATTTATGTTATTGTTTCCTGCCCCACCGTGCTTATTCAGCTGCTTGCTTTGGCATGCCTGGCCCCGTTATCTGTTCCATTTAAGTGTGGGGTTATTTCTGTTCTCTCATTGTTTACTAAAAAAGATGCTATGCAGTTGTGAGAAGCTGGATATAAACTGATCAGCCATAACATTAAAACCTAATATTGTTCATGACTCCTTCTCATGCCACTGAAACGGCTCCTACCCATTGGGACATAGACTGCCCTTCATGATTTGGACATTTCCAGCAAATTTCACACATGCCCAGATGTGATGTAGAAGAAAACGTCACTCATCAGATCGGTACATGTTCTTCTATTGCTACATGGTCCAGTGCCAATGCCTCACGTACCTGTTGTTGGTGTGTTTATAGAACAGTGTCAGCGTGGCAGATAATGGTCTATACTTATTCAATAATGCACAGTGACACTTTTCTATCATATTCAGCATTAGCATTTTGTGCTACAGTAGCTCTTCTGTGGTATTGCATTGGAAGGATAGTCTTTGCTCTCTGTACTTGCCAGTGAGACTTTTTTTTCTTCTTTCATAAACCACTTTTGGCACGTACCAGGAACACCCCACAAGTTAAATTTGGAGATGTTTTAACCATTGCAATTTGTCCCTGGCTCCTATTCTTACGGTCAGTGGTTTTAATGTTTTGACTGATTTGGTGTATGCACGCAGTATGCGATGCCGTTGTACTGTGGGAAATTGAATTCCACTAGTATAATGGTGTAATGACACGGTGTGTACACAGGTACATTTTCCTTGTTTGCTGCTTTTGCATGTTCTCTGCACATCTCCTGTCTGCTGCCATGTGCTGCGTCCTCGTCTGGCTTCTGTTTTATTTTTAATTAGGCAAAAAAAGACACCGACAACTGTTAGCGCCCTCACAGCCCCCTCCTGGTGCTGTACACCCCCCACTGCCACCTGCTTATCAAAAGCTTCTTCCCACCATCCCTCACTATAGGGGGACATTTACCTAGGATATCTGTAGGAAAAAACCTGCCTGGAGAAGTAACATAGGCTCCATATTAGTAGTTATGGACATGATGCCTTCAGTGCCCCCTTAGTCCTTTTGTAGGGCTACTGTAGGTCTTCAGAGAGCAGACAAGAAATTTTTAGCTTTCACAGTTTCCTAAACCTAGTAAGAGGCCAGAGTCCCCAAGGTTCACGTCTTGTTAGTCAGATAAATCATGGTGGCCAGATGTTAGGAGTTTTATTGGACTTTATATTTTGTATTGGTGGCCAAGCCCCAGGGAAAGCCTTCAATATATAATTGGTGGGGGTCTGACACCTGGTACCCTGCTGGTCAGCTGATTTCCTTTTCATTGTCTCAGTATTCCCTAGAGAACCTTTAAATGATGCTATTGAATACGGTGGGGGAGAGTTAAGAAACTAATCACCTCACAGCTTTCACTTTTAGGCTGAGTTCACACACAGTATATTTCAGGCAGTATTTGGTCCTCATGTCAGGTCCTCATAGCAACCAAAACCAGGAGTGGATTGAAAACACAGAAAGGCTCTGATCACATAATGGTAAAATTGAGTGGATGGCCGCCATATAACAGTAAATGCCATTATTTCAATACAACGGCCGTTGTTTTAAAATAACAGCAAATATTTGCCATTAAATGGCGGCCATCCACTCAATTTCAACATTGTGTGGACAGATCCTTTCTGTGTTTTCAATCCACTCCTGGTTTTGGTTGCAATATGAGGACCACAATACTGACTGAAATATACGTAGTGTGAACCCAGCCTTAGGGTGCGTTCACACGTACAGGATCTGCAGCAGATTTGATGGCCCAGATTAGATTTCAAAGCAAAACTGCTGCGGATCCTGTATGTGTGAACACACCCTTAAAGAGCCGAATATGAATGACTTCTGCGCTGTGATTGGTTGCTAGGGGCCTGGGTTACCGAAAGTAGTTGTATAGAAAAAATTAGTTTCAGAGCTCTGAGGGGTGACAGGTTTATCAAAGGAGGCAAAGAGAATGATAAATTTGTTGAAACTTCACAATATGTTAGAGAATCCTTTTAAAGTTTCCCAGTCAGCATGGTCTCCATGAAGGTGAAAACACAATGGGACTGTAATGCACGGCCCCATTTGATCAGGATGGGGGTAGCGCATAGTATGGTCTCATTGTATGCTTGTAGCCATGGAGTGAGATCCAGACTAACCGATGTATTCACCACTTATATGGCAGCGGCTGTGCTGACAGGCACACTTTAGTTTATACTGGACTCAGTATTGAAGACAGTTATTGTTGTCTGACTTTCTCATCTTACTACAATGTATCTTGCATAGTAAGCCCTGTGTTTGTGGTGTCTAGGAGTAGTTGTATCTGCAGTGGTAAGGTTTCCATACACTTTGGATAGCTGTAGGCTGAATGCTTGTATGGCCACTAGGTGAACCTGCTTACCTTGCTCATAAACATGTTACAGTATTTCAGGAAATAAGGCGTGCATGCTGGAAACTGCTTGTCTGATAGAGGAGGACCCTGCTGAACACACATTAGCCCAGATTTGTCAGTCTGTCTGACTCCAGAGCAGCCTAGTTTTGCTCATAGCAACCAATCACAGCTTTCTTGTTTCAACAAGTGCTGGTGTAATGAAATCTGAGCTGTGATTGGTTGCCATGTGCAAAACCAGACCGTTTTTTGGTTTTAGGCAGATTTCTTTGACATACATACTCAACAGTATAAAAGAGGCTATAGAAGAGAAACACAGCTGAATTTGTAATAGCAATTTAAGGAGATGATGTTTGTGTGTTGTCCTGCAAAAATAAATGGGCAAGCCATTATATGGCCCGCATTTGCAGTATAGTTTCCCCAATTTAAATGAATGCATCCATCCACGAGTCAGGCTTTGTTATTCAGCCTCTAAGGGTGCTTCACACTACGGAATCCGGGCGGATAACCTGCCATAGATTCCGACGCTTGCGGACATTTCAATTCTTGGGGCGGATGGCAGAATCCACCTGACCGTAGTATGAAGTGATCCGTCTGGATTCAGTAGTGTGAATGCACTCTAATAGATATTAGTTTGTGGAGGTTCTGAGGTCTTGGAAACAAAGTGGAGAAATTGAAATTAAGTGAACTAGAAAAATGAATAATTTTACATTGTCTATGTTTAAAGGGTACCTGACCCTTGTACCAGTTAAGTGTAGAGGCGTGCAACTCACACCAGGGGATCTGGTTGCTGAGGCAACAGTCCAACATTCGGCAAGTTTTGTGCATGAGCTCTATTCTAATTAATAGGGCTAGTGCGTGTTGCGGTTTCTTTGCAGTGCATAGTGACAGGTACCCTTTAAGCTTTAATTTAGTGGGAGCTGAAAACCCATTATGCCACAATTGTCTAGAGTAGATCTAGTTTGTGGGGCAAAAAATAAATAAATATATATATGGACATGGTACCCCCCATCCCTTTGACCTGCTCGATATAAGGCATGCCTCTGCTCTGATATGGTGAAGTATCTGTCACCACACAATTTAGGAAGTCATTGTATATATATGAAAGCATTCTCATTCAGTAGATTAGCTGATAGTGTGCCAGAAATAGAAGTCTTTATGAAGATGAGACATATTGGATAAAGAATACATATCCTATGCTCCTTTAGTGATGCCTGATTTAGTAGAAATTATAGCCATGTTCTAGCCCTGTGCATGAAATGGAGTATAGCTAAGGATTTTGCATGTCTTATATCTCACTGTAAAGACACATCTAGAGATTATTTCTCTAGAATATGTACATCTAATGGTAAATACTCATTTCTTTGTATTTTAGGTCTATTCATCTGCTCTTAGATGGTTTTCATTATTTTCTGGTGTTTGACCTTAGCCATAATAAGCCTGTTTCAGGGAAGGTGGTGATTGGGATTTTTATGCCAGATTTATTATTTTTGGTATGAAAAGCTTTATGTGAAAAGTGCTGATTTCTTATTTTTCAGCTCCTGCTTTGGTTTTGCCCTCTTAGAATCTGCATTCTCCTCCTCTCCCGAGCGAGCTGCAGAGCATCTGTCCTGATGCATCTACGTCAGCTGGGATTTCCGTCTGTATGACGCAGGTTGGCATTGTGAAGCAGAAGATGGTGAGGGGAGGGACTGGGAGGGGAACGCCAGCATTGGCTGCTAGGGAGATTCTGAGAAAACCGGGGGACAGAACCCTGCATTGACCTTGACAGTCGTATGAAGTGCCACGCTCTCTAACTGTATCTGAAATGATTGAAAGAACACAGAATTATTTCCATGTAAGCCTTTCAGGGAACCCCCTGTGGAGGACATCCCTACGCCTTGGTTGCCAAGTGACAGTTCTGTGACGTCAATGGCAGTTCCCAGGCTAAAAAAATCAAATAAATAAATATATATATAATGCTTTAACCTTTTAATTGCCAATAAGTCTGCATTGCAGTCTCCTGTGATTTACAGTGATCATTCCTCAGGCTTTGAAGAAGGTAATGTACAGTAGGTGGGGGAAGGTAGATCTATTATTGATCATACTGATAGCATGGGTTTCTTTCAGTCCAGAGGATTGGTGTCTGCGGTATCTGTATTGGAATATTTTTTTATGTGCTTAGGGTGTTTTCCTTCCTGATACAGAGCTCCACCACACAGAGTATTTTTCTGCTTACAGTTAGATTTTATAAAATGGTAATTTGTAGACGTTCCCTTTGGAAGATGTTCCCAGTTGCCACAAGGTGTGTTATGCTAGGAGATGCGTTCAGACACACCATCATGTAGCTAATAGTCTGACATGAATAAGACATTGCAGGCACACTGGCAGAGCACAGCTCGGTGTTTTCAGTCATGCCTGTGTTTCTGTTGTCTACTGAATTCTACAAACTTAAATGAATTATTGCCAATGATTTCTCTGGGGATTCCACAGTACATTTTAAAGTGTTTTTTTTTTCCTGTCCGAATAAGAGAGCCTGCATTTGAATGTTCCTGTTTTCTGTACACTATTCACACAGTAGGGCTCCAGTGTACTCCCAATTGTATTATAGCCCTGTAACTGAGCTGAATGTACATAGCCAGAAATTATATGGAGAACTGTCTGTAGAGTTACCCCTCTCACCATGTCTTTCAGTCTTCCACCCATCCACTTCTCTGCTATATCATGCTCAGAGCTCCAGACATGGGCAAATATTTGATGGGGAGATAAAACAAATGATACTTATTTCTTAGCTGAATGGTGTTTGCAATATTTTCCTTCTAATCTCTCGTTGTAGAGGTTGTGCTGAGCTGCAGTATGCACACCCCCACCCCTCTCTGCCCTGTATGATTGATTTGAGAGGCTCAGTGCTGAAAGCTAAACCTGTACATCAGTCATGCAGGGCAGGGAGGGAATGCTCATGCATGATTTTATAACTTCCAGACAGCTATAAGATAATTCTCTTTAGTTTTATCTCCCTGTCTGCAGCTCTGAGTATGATATAGAACTTATAGAACAGACTCCCGTCAGGCCTGAAGAGATTTGGCTCCAGATGTTAGGATCCCTTGAGAAATCTGGGGATAAGTAAGTCTCGTAGTAAGTGTGTCTATTTTCCATTACTACTATTTGTTTCTGGTTTGACCAGTTAAAATCATTAAAATATAGATGAAGGCTGAAATAAAGGAGTTGGACCCATTTACATTTTTGTTTTTTTATAGTGTGTCTGGTAAACATGGGGATACTGGCAGTATTGGAAATAAACTATTACTCATTTGCTCCAATTCCCTGCCTGGACCATCCTGTGCTGCGCTCCTCTGTCGAGGCTCTAACTTGGCCAGTTGCTGGCCAACACAGACACCCCTGTTTTGCCAGATATCCCTGACATGTTAATATGTTGCAGCATTTTGCTAGCATCTGGCATACACCAGTGACATACCATGAAACCATAATGTGAATAGGACTGTGACAATGCTAAGGCCTTATTTACCCTGAACCTCCTATGAGCATGAGATTTGTTTCCTTTAGCTTTGCTATTGTTTTCCATAAATATCTTATATAAAGCTGTAAGCAATCTGGGCATCATGTCTGAAGCTTTGTACAGTGACTCATGCGGTAATAGTAAAATGTTTCATAAAACTACCAGATTATGGAGCTAGAAAGTTGACATCAGCTATTTCACTTGTTCTATTATTTTCTTTTCATGATTGTCCAGATTATATTGTGGAGAAATTTTTATAAAATTAGGAAGTTATCATTGTCTTGTTGCTAAAGCATCCCCCAGAAATCCAAAAATTTCAAGGTGCGTTGGCATTTTGCTCCTAGGATTTGTCCAGTCCTTTTATAGAACCTAGTGTTCCAAGAATAAAATGGCAGCAGTGCCATGGAATAATGACTGTACGGCAGGTGAGATCAGGGATTCTGGTAAGGTGAGGATTTGCACTTCATAGCTGTAATTGCAGTTTTTCTTTTTTTAGTCTGTTTTCATTACACAATTTCTGGTGTTATTTCCTGACACATCACACTTAAAATAAAGTTGTTTTTTCTTTTCCTAGTGTTGGCATCATTTAAGCTTAAAGGGGTATTCTGGGTATTTCTTTTCTTAATTTCTTAAAAGTTTGTAATATAACTTTATCAAAGAATTTTATTTAAAAAAAAATTATAGTTTTAGGGTACAAACACAAACCTGAAATCCCTTGCCGTTCATTTTCAATGAAAACACATAGTCGTGACGGGATTGACATCCTGCTTTGAGTATGTGACAGCCCCCTTAACCCCTCGCTGGCCGGAGCATACATTACCTGCTCCATGCTCCGGCTTCCTTCCGGGGTTCCTGGCTGGATGTCCCGCTCAGCCAATCAACCACTGATTGGATGCGTAGAACGTCTAGACGCCAGAAGCACCCCGAGCGTGGAGCAGGTAATATATGTGAGGGGGCTGTCACTTACATACTCGCAGCGGGATGTCAATCCTGCTGCAAGCATGTCTTCTCATTGAAAATTAATTTGCAGAGTAAAATTCGATGCAGATCCTGTGTGTGTGTTTGTACCCTTTAAAGGAGAACTCTGGGCAAAGTTTAAAAACAGGAAGGGCAGAGGGTGGTGGGAACATATTAAGGAAATTATACTTACCTGACCTGGTGCCCTTACAATGCCACTGCTCATGGTTACTTGCTGGTCTCCTGTATCTCCCAGTCCTGTGATGTCTTGGCTATGCCCAGCCAATCAGTGACTGAGGCAGGACACCTCACCAGTATACCCCTTTGAGTTAAAATGTTAGGACAGTCAGTCATGTCCTTATAAAAGCCAGTTCCACTTCCTTATTGTACCATTATTTTTATTAGGAATCCATTATTTAGTTTGTACTGTGCAGAATTCACCAACCTGGATTTAAGAATTCCTATAAGGAAGAACAAATGAGTGACTTGTCAATTATTGCCACATTCTCATATGATTTGCACAGACATTCTTCCCATCCTCATTGGGCATCCAGATCGCGCCATTGATGTGAAGTAAATGGCCAGACCTGGGCCTGGAAACAAGCATCGCGGGGGGTGATCCATGAGACCACCAATGATGGGGATTATGAGGCATTTTAATGCTGCTCTCATGTTTGACAGCTGCATTTAACTGTCTTAATTAGTGGGCACAGCGATCGGACCGTGCCTGCTCACCGCAGTGGTCCCTGGCTACTGATAGCAGCCGGGAGCGCGGCGGTTCAGAGCGGGGTCTCATCGTGGTCCCCCTCTGAACTCCCCTAGCGGCGTCAGGACGTACTTCTACGTCCTGGGTTGTTAAGGGAACTGCATTAAATCAAAATGGCACCTGGATGTTAAAGTGGCAGCTCCAGCTCCTGGCATTAATGATGAAACGAGTACAGCAGCCGCAGGCCCCTTGCAGCCTCTATGGATGGATTGTGTGGCCCTTTTTAAAGTGAATATGTCAGATGCAATTGTGTTTCAACTGGTACACATGGTACCTTTCATACATCTGTTTGTGCTTCTAGAACATAGAAAACTGCTTCTATTCAGCGAGAAGTCAGGGAGGCTTTCCGAAGCCTCCGAATGCAGTAAAGAGCCTTTTACACAGGGCGCTTGTCGACCAGGAGCGTTGCTAGAAACACTCCTGCACCCGATAGTGCTTGCTTTGAAAGTTATCAGCCGCACATATTCCTGTGTAAATGGTAAGTATGCATTGATCATTTTTAAACTGACAGCATGGACATGTGTATATATGTGCTGTCAGTTTATATGGCTGCAGGAATGATACATTGTTCGTGCGTGCAGTCCGGCTGCTCTTTTTGTCATCCCTTGTAAAGGTACAGCAGCCACCTGTGGCTGACAAATCAATGTAAAAGGACCCTTGCACCTCCCTACCTTCCCATTGCTGATCCTGTGTGACGCTCAGCTTGCACCTGACTGTCAATCAAGCAGTTTATGGGAGGGGGCAGTGAGAAGGCATCCTAGCTTGCAGCAGAGCAAGAGCTTGGAAAAGCTTCCGTAAAACTCGCCAGGCTACTGTGAAAATATGGGTACAGTTTACGGCTATATCCATGTTTTCCAGGTCTCTCTAGGCCTCCAACAATCATCTTCAGCCATTGATGTTTAAATACAGAGCGTTCGGATTTGGACAAACCCGAGTGGACTTGATATTCAATGGGGTGATGCCATTCTCCTTGATAAACGGATTGTTGCCTCCGAGAGCACTGATTGGCCAATCTGTGGGAACTCTTCAACCCCCCCCCAAAGTAATAATGTGCAGTTGTCAATGTATTCATACATTTCTAAGAAAAATAACAGCGGAATGGCAGGAATTCGAGATCTAAGAAAGGTCTCCAAAATTGTTACTTCATGAATAATAAAAGGGTTTCCTAAACTAGACATGTCAAGAGAGCTGACAGCTCCTTTTTATAGATGTAAGTAACCTCTTGATGTAGCTGTGCTAGGTTTGTGTTGCGTTACCGTTGCACTGATTTCATGTGTCACAGCATGTGTTGTAAATGGTCCGCCTGCATTCGAAGAAGAAGGTTTCGCTGATAATCGGGTGTCAGATATTTGTCACTGGCATACTTTAGCAAGAAGTAGCAGATAATCTGCTGCTTTGTTTTTCACAGTATTGTCTCAGTAACTTTGCAATACACAAATTATGTGCTTGTATTGCTTTCAAAATCTTGCTGCAATGTTGGCACGCAGCAATGTGATATGAAGATATCCTGTATAATATAGAGTAGGAGAAGCCATAAGTAGTATAGCAGTTAACTCGGTCCTCAATGTGGTGTTTTCTCCATGGGAGGAGGATGTGTTTTTCCTCAGTGTGCATTGGCTGCAGCAGGCTGTGTGTGTGTGTGTGTGCATGCTATGGCTGCAGCAGGCTGCGCGTGTCTTTGAGAGAGTGGCAGAAATTAAAGGGCTGTTCTGGGCAACAGTAAAAAATCCAGAGTGGACAGGTGGTGGTGGGATCGTAATAAAGAAGTCCTATTTACCTGTCCCCATGCCCCTGCAGTGCAGCATTACAGCTCATGGTCCCCAGCGGACTCCCGATCCTGTGATGTCATGGCCCCAGTCAGAAATGCCCACTTAGCCAATCAGTTACTCAGGACACAGCTGTAGCCACTGACTGGCTGAGCAGGTAGTTCCTATTGGCACACAATGATTCAGGAGCGCGGACGCTGACAGAGAGCTAGTAAATCTCTGTATCACAATGTGTGACCTCTATATTACAGGTATCTGGCATTGTTACCAGTGTTTCTTTGTGTATGGTAAATATTTAGTTAGAAACCTAGAAGATTGTCAGCAGGAAAAGATCACCTGCTCCATCTAGTCTAGTTCAGAGTTCTTCAGGACATGGTGGCTGGAGACTGGCTGCATCCACTGCACACACACAGGAGAAGCTGCTTTATATGTTTGTCTTATTTACTCAGAAGTCGCCCCAGGAGCATGTAGGACATTAGGAAGAAGCTGCTGAGCCAGATCTACTTTACATTAGTTTGATAAATAAGTCCCCTGGGTTCTGACTGGCCATTCATGAAGGAGCTGGAGTCAGATTCAGTCCCTGATAATATTCAGGAGTCTTACCAACTCCACAGCCTAGTAAGAGGTGGCAGAGCTAAAAAGGCTTGTCTGGCACCAGAGACTGCCCCTATGCTGTGCCATGTGCTCTCTGCTGCCCACATGGAGAGGCGTAGCTCAGACTGCCCATAGAGAATGACTGAGCATCGGACTCCCCATTCATTCTCTATGGGCATCGGACTCTCGTGTGAGCGCGCCGGGCTTCGGGCGCTCATATCTTCGTGACCTGACCGGATCAGCAAGCGGGATCAGGTGAGTATAGGGGGCTGTAACGGGGGTCGGGAGCCTGTCACCCCGGCACTGGGGGTGACAGGTCTCCTTTAACTCAAGGGGCTCTGTGTGAAATTAGTTCACATTTGCATGGGCATCTCTGTTAGTTGAGAGAAGTTAATTATTGTGTACACATTAAGGACCATATAGGCTAGGAGTACATGGAGTCTTTGGTCACACAACAGTCACCCAGAGATGATAGACAGCCGCACATGAATTACCATTAGGGACGTTGCTAGGGTGCTAAAACATCCTGGGCACGGGCCCTCTGAGTTGCATCAATTTGCCACAAGTGGTTTCCACTAACTGTTAAGAGGGGAGAAAGCTGATTCCTAATCTATTCTAGCCAATTTTAATTACTTTTTCTAGTAATGCCTCTCCTCTTACAAGCAACATAAATCTAAATTAGAATGCAGGACACAAAAACAAAAAAATGAACCCTATAGACAAAAAAATTACACGAAAACCCTACTAAAACTATATTAACTAAGTAATATTGCCATGACCACATATCACCACCAACAGCAGCTGATAAGTACTGGAAGACTAGAGATTTGTTTAATAGAATTAAATGACAAATCTTTGGCACTTTTGCTGTGACCAGTTTTTTTTTGTGAACTATCCCTTTAATTTCTCAATAGTAATCCCTCCCAATACTGTACCATATCAGTGCCATATTAAATGTACCCCGGGCTTTCCACCCCACCTCCCCTTCCCCAGGGCCCAGGCACTCTGACACAGGACCCTAGAGCGAACTTCTTGCTCCCATCAGTGTGCTCTGTGCCTCCCCTATATAGTAGATGGCCGCCTGTATAGTCCCCCTATTATAAATGGCACCCCTCCTGTTCCTAACCCCTATTATAGATGATCCCCCTCCTGTGCAGACCCCCTATTGTCTCCCTATTATAGATGGCCCGCTCGTTTGTCTCCCTATTATAGACGGCCCCCTTCTGTGTCCCCATGTAGTTTGATTTTCAAAAACAATCTCCTCCTCTCCAAAGGCCCCTCCGCCCCCTCCCCTGCAGTATGCAGCGCCCTCACTGGAAAAACAAATAGACCTGTCCCCCTCTCCTCAGCAGCTCCTCTTCTGGCGGGGCGTGCTCTCTCCTGTCATCTCCCGACGCAGGCAGCGGGGTACAGAGACCCTGCCTGCATCAGATGTCCCTGTCCCCTCTCCATCATTCATCATCTCTCAAAGGCGCACACACCCAGGTGATGAATGATCAGAGCCCATTTGGGCTATATACACTCTGCATAGGACTGCCATCCCACCATGTTTACATGAATAGGGCTGGACAATTGTGTGAGGAAAATATGAGAGCAGCAAGGCCCCATAGTGTTCTGGGCTCCTTTCATTCATGATTGTTGGGGGTCTCAGTGGTCAGACCCCAACAATCAACCTAATGATGTGCTGTCACTTTATGTATTTATGCAGAACCATCTATAACAAGGTGCGTGTACGCTAGCAGTTTCAGTGCAGTATATAGATTAAAGGCATATCTAATGTTACATGTTTCCTGTGCCTGTTTTTCTGTATAGATGATGGTACAGTGTGTGAGGTTTGTTCTCTGCCTTTCCTACAAGTATCTTGTCCTCGCCTGCTGCACATGGTGATAGAACTGGTTGCTACGGAGCTGCAATTGTGATTGGTTATCTGTGACTTCCAATCACATTAAATATGTCCATAGTATCATCATTTTAACCTTGTAGGGTTGCTTTTCTTGGCCGGATTTGTCAGTTCTCTACGATGTAAAGGCAAATATGTAAAGAACAGGCAGATTTTTCAAGTGCGTTTCCTGGGTATTATCGTCATTCCCTATTGTTTTATGATGATGCATCTGTACTGGGGGAAAAAAATGTTCTTATATTCCCGAATCCGCATAAATGTGATTTCAGAGGACTGTACGCTACAGTCCGCCATTCTAGAAACATTCAGTCATATTTATGAATGGAGGGCTTCTGCAAACAGAAAATTCTTTTCTCTTTGTTCAGTGTAAAAACATAGGGACATCTTATACATGACTGATCTGTATACTGTACATTACACACAGTGTAATCTAAGATTATGTGTAATACTGCCATTATTAGGTTTATATATTTTTGTTATAATAGATCAATATAGAGATTGCTCAAGATCAGAGAAACTTGTCTGCCTTTCAGAAACAGCACAGTAGCCTGTGGCTTGTATCTATTCGAGAATAGCGCTGTTCTGTTAAAGTGAATAGCACTGTTTGTGGAAGAAAGCTGACACGTTTTACTGATTCTGTGCCATTCCTTGAAAGGTCAGACAGATGTTAACATGTTGACAGATGCATATCTGTGTGACCTGTTACATAAATAGGTCTCTGTGTACATGAGTTTGTAAGTCGCAGCTCCGACTCCTGAATTTTATCAGGTTCCGTCTTCATAAATTGCCAGTCAGACACCAGGGAAGTTATATATCAAACTGGTGTAAAGTAGATCTGGCTCAGCAGCTTCTTCCTAATGTCCTACATGATCATGGGGCGACTTCTAAGTGAATAAGGAAAAGATATAAAGCAGATTCTCCTCTTTCTGTGTGTGCAGTGGATGCAGCTAGTCTCCAGCCATCATGAACTCTGTACCAACTAAATATTTACCATACACTAAGGAAAACTGAAAAATGCCAGGTACCTGCAAGAAGTCGGACATATGCTACGTTTACACAGAACGATTATCGTGTGAATTTGCACAATAACGATCGAATTCGAACAATAATCGTACGTGTAAACGCAGTGAACGATCAAGCGACGAGCGAGAAATCGTTGATTTTGATCTTACAACATGTTCTTAAATCATTGTTCGCAAAAAATTCGCAGACCGTTTCGTGTAAACAGTCGATCACCGATTTTACCTATGTGCGAGATAGGCTTAAGCGATCGCAAAACCGTACGATATATCGTTCCGTCTAAACCCTGATCGTTATTAAAGAAAAAAATTGTTACTTCGAAATCGTTAATCGTACGATCAGGCAAATTGTCGCTCTGTGTAAACGCAGCAATAGGCAGATTTATCAGCTCTCTGTTAGCATCTGCGCCCCTAAATCATTGCAGACCCACAATAACTACCAGCTCGGCTAGTCAGTGACTGCAGCTGTGTCTCACCTCACTCACTGACTGGCTGAGCTGGCATTTCTCAGTGCTGCCTTCTCACTCTCCTTCTCTCTGGAAAAAGCACAGATTTTTGTAATTTGCTCAGACTTCGACATTTTTTCAATGAGGTGCGGGCCAACTTACCTGATAGGGTGGTAGACAGGGAGGCGCAGCAAGCCAGAGAGGAGAGGCATGACCTCCTCTCGCACCTGATTTAGCAGGCGGAAATCTACTCCTTCTCTGGAGCAGGTGTAGATTTCTGAGCCCATAATGCAGCAGGTCTAGCACCAGCAGGTTCTTGAGCCGCCTGGGGAGTTTTGTTTGCAGAGAGAGTTAACTTATCCACGCCGCCTTTACTTTTACAGTGTTTTTTTTATTGATAAAGAACACCTTACCTACCACATTTTTTCGGCTGTGGAAATTGTTTCCATAATCTCTTATGGGAAGATTTGCTTTGATATACGAGTGATTTGAATTACAAGCACGTTCTCGGAACGAATTATGCTCCTAATCCAAGGTTTCACTGTAGATATATTTGTATGCAGGTGAATGTTTGATGGCTTGCTTGTAGCTCCCCCTCCATGCTTTTATGTGGAATGCTTCACTGGGTGCTATATTAGGGCTTCTGTCAGACACAAATATTGCACGTCGTTCTTTTGGGGCAGAAAAAAACACCCTAAAAACTGCCAGCATTTATTTATTTTACTTTTAACTCCTAGAGTCTGTATCCTTAGGCAGTTATTCCAAAACCAATGCTTATGTGGGCCAACGTCTCTCTCATACAGTGCACCATACAGGACACTTCCCACTACTCAGCTGTAGTAACCTCATATAAGTGCTTATAGCTTCAAATCTCTGACATGTGCAGACAGATGTCTGCTCAGCATAGATCGCATAGAAATCCTTATAGGAAACAAGATGTTGGTTGTCAGCTGTGAGTAAAACATTTGGTGCAATTATAAACTAAATAGAAAGATGGTAAAAGCAAACATATGAGATATAAGAAGCTTTTAGGGTATATTCACACGGGCGGGCTCGCAGCGAGATTCTCGCTGCGAGCCCGGCAGGTCCTGGCAGTTCCCATACATTACATACTTGCTGCGGTCTAAACGACCGCAGCGAGTATGTAATTCTGCCGCCCTTAACCCCTTCTGCTCCCCCGCTGTAAGCATACATTACCTGTCCTTGCTGCACGGGTCCGGCGTCCTGCTCTCCTGTCCGGCCAATCAGTGTGTTGCCCAGCCGCAGCCACTGATTGGCCGGACGGGAGAGCAGGACGCCGGGACCCCGTGCAGCAAGGACAGGTAAAGTATGCTTACAGCGGGGGAGCAGAAGGGGTTAAGGGCGGTATAATTACATACTCGCTGCGGTCGTTTAGACCGCAGCAAGTATGTAGTGTATGGGAACTGCCAGGACCTGCCGGGCTCGCAGCGAGAATCTCGCTGCGAGCCCGTCCGTGTGAATATACCCTTAGGGTACAAACCCACTTGACGTATTTGCTGCGTGAATCAGCCTTAAAAATAAGCAGGCAAAACGCAGGTTGGCTTTATACAATTGTTCTGCGTTAAAATACGCAATTGCGTATTTTTGAAGCGTGAAGCTTGTTAGCAAAGCATCAGTTGTTAACAACCTGTGGGAAAAACGCATGTAGCTTCACGCTTCAAAAATACCCAATTGCGTATTTTAACGCAGAACAATTGTATAAAGCCAACCTGCGTTTTGCCTGCTTATTTTTAAGACTGATTCACGCAGCAAATACGTCAAGTGGGTTTGTACCCTAAGGTTACAAACACACTTGGCGGGTCTGCAGCGAGTCTCCATGCTGCGTTTTTGCAGCGAGACTCGCTGCAGATCCCGGCCCTATACTTTTAATGGCAGACAAACACGCAGCAGGGATGTACATCCCTGCTGCGAGTTTGTCTGCAGCCCACCCCATTAACCCCCCGGCCGCCGGAGCTGATACTTCACCTGATCCCGGCTCCGGCGGTTCCCGATGTCTTCAGCAAGACGTAGCGGGGACCAGGTGAAGTATATGCTCCAGCCAGCCGCCCACAGCCCTGGCCGCCCGATCGCACCCCCCCCCCCCCCCCCCCCCCCCCCCCCCCCCCCGCGGCCCCGGCCGCCCGATCGCACGCCCCCCCCAATCGCCCCCCCCCCGCAGCCCCGGCCGCCCGATCAACATCCCCCCAACCCCCCCACCCCCCCCCGCAGCACCGATCGCCCACCTGCAGCCCCCATGGGGGGGGGGGGGGCGTGCGATCGGGCGGCCAGGGCTGTGGGCGGCTGGCTGGAGCATATACTTCACCTGGTCCCCGCTACGTCTTGCTGAAGACATCGGGAACCGCCGGAGCCGGGATCAGGTGAAGTATCAGCTCCGGCGGCCGGGGGGTTAATGGGGTGGGCTGCAGACAAACTCGCAGCAGGGATGTACATCCCTGCTGCGTGTTTGTCTGCCATTAAAAGTATAGGGCCGGGATCTGCAGCGAGTCTCGCTGCAAAAACGCAGCATGGAGACTCGCTGCAGACCCGCCAAGTGTGTTTGTAACCTAAAAGAGTGTTAAACGTGTATCCGCCTAAAGACATGGCCATTAAATTGTGCCTTGTTGGTAGTAAACTGTCCTTTTGTGTTGTATCTGTGGTTTGTATGTTTTCTATGAAGTAAAGCTGGTACATCCTTAAGGGATTCCATGTTTTTTGCCAGAGCTTGTACTGCCAAAGCTAAGACAAAATTACAAAGGCTAAAAAAAACCTATAACCTTTTTTTAATATATGAAACATTAAAATTGCTGATTGTTTAGGTAAATAGCTAGATCCTTCATGGCTGCTGGGGCGGATGCTGGAGAGGCTGCAGTAGTGTTACCTCTGCAATGTCCATTAGGATGTCTACTGTACATCTGTAGAAATGCTAGGGTGCAGATGGGGTGTATTGGATCACTTTCCTGATACCTGCCTCTTGTCCTCCTTTCTCTGCTTGTTTCCTTGTGTCGGTTTGCTCTTGCGCGCTCTTGTCAAAGACGATCATGTCTTCCTCCTCCTCACAGCCTCCCACGCTGTCCTGGGGGACGGAGGCTGATTCATTCATACAGATAAAGCGGCCTGCCTTTTACAGAAACCTTAATGAAAGCAACTAGAACAGAACCGAAGCATGCAGTGGAAAATAAGCAGATTGATGGCTTTTGGGGTATGTTGGGCTATTGTGCCATTCTGATTCTTTTGTCATCCGTATGTTCTGTTTGCATTTGATGGTAAATGCAGAGGGTAATGTTATTCCAATGGAACAGCAGTGGAGAGATATTGTTTTCTATGGTGCTGCTTTATCCGAGGTTGTATAGGCTCTTCTAAAGTGATGTCATTTATGAATTATTGCAGTGGTAAGGGTGAATTCACACAGGACTGAAATATTGAAGAGCTTACCTGTGGGTTTGCACAGGGAAGAGCTACAGCAAATAAAAGTAGCATGCAAGCAGATGTTTTCTACATTGCATGTTGCAGATTTTCAAGTATTCAGCATGTTTATTATGTTGCAGATTTCCTTTGCAGATGTAACCCCTTTTCCTGTAGCATTTATAATACGTGTGTTTTTTGCTTATTGTCAGTATAGCAATGTTTTATATTGTGGCTCTGGGCATCTTTGTGCAGGTATAATCTAAGTGATGCTGCTTTCTTCCTTCTTCTGGAGCATTGATGACTTGTTAGGACTGCCCAGAATGTTCCGTTCTTTCTCTGTATACTAATTTGCTCCCTCAGTTGGGTATTTCAATATGACAAAGGATTATTTATACAGAGAATGAAGGGGGATTCAAATAAGTCATATTTTAAACTATGCATTAAAGGGCTATCTCCTCCAAAGCATATGCTGTAAGTGTCTGGTAGTTGTGGATCCCGTGTGGGGTACCTAAATTTATATGAAGAGCTAGACTTGCAGCCTGACGGATGGCTGCTTTATGCAGTTAACAATTCTCATATAGAGATTAACAGACAGCTACGTAAACAGCATAGCTACTGCAAGCTGCACTGTTTCTACAACTTCTGTTAACCTGTTGCTTCATCACAAGTGTTAGATCTACAACACCTAGTACGTTGTTATTTTTGCATATGGTGGTGTAGTTCGTCTTATAAGTAGTAGCAGGCCGTGAGAATTGAATCTTCACATGATTGTATGTGTCTTCTGCAGGTTAATACCGTTTGTGCTGTACTATGTTGAAGATGTCCCATGGCCACACGACCCAGGAAACTCTGGAGATCATGAAGGAGTCAGAAAAGCGTTTGGTTGAAGAATCTGTAAACAGAAGCAAGGCCGTATCTAGGTCGCCCAGTAAAGAGGAACAGGAATCGGATGAACCAAACTCACGTCAAGAACCCCAGGTTATACATTTTATAAATTTGTATATTTTGCTCCTTCCCCTAATGTGAATTGGGCATAGTAATCTGACTAGAACTGCTAGTTTATTTTTCAACTGTTCTTCAGATAAGGCTAGATTACATGCAGCTAAAAAAAATATTTTTCACTTACAATTTAAGGGGTACTCTGGAGAAGAAAACTATTTTTAAATAAACAAGCCTCGAAATTCTATAAAAAAAATCTCAAGTCTTCCCATACTTATCAGCTGCTGTATGTCCTCCAGAAAGTGGTGTATTCTTTCCAGTCTGACACAGTGCTCTCTGCTGCCACCTCTGCCCGTGACAGGAACTGTCCAACGCGGTAGCAAATCCCCATAGAAAACCTCTCCTACTCTGGATAGTTCCTGTTACGAACCGAGGCTACAGTAAAGAGCACTTTGTCAGGATATAACTACACTGCAGTCATCTCTGCTGGTCCCATAAGCTTCATTCTATGGTTTGGCAGATTCTGCCCGAAGAATGAAGGGGTTCATTCTTCAGGCGGACGGCAAAATCTGCCAAACCATAGAATGAAGCCTATGGTACCAGCAGAGATGCGAACGAGAGCGAACTGTGGAATCCAAGGCGAGTGATCACATCAACACTGCCTGCAGGACATACAGCAGCTAATAAGTACTGTAGGACTTGAGGTTTTAAATTGAAGTAATTTACAAATCTGTATAACTGATATTGGTTGATTTTGAAAACAATTTTTTTTTCTATGGAGATCCCCTTTCTAGTGACGAGCTGGGTTGCTGAACTGTTATGGTTCGACAAAGTTCTCTGAACCCGAATGTGCAACATTTGACTGAAGGTGGCTGGAGAAATTAGATGCCACGGATTGCCAGGAAAACATTGATACAATGTATGACCGTTCCATACCCTGCTGCTCCATCCCACTGTTTAGCCGCTTCCGGGTCCTGGGGCCTGTGTCTGTCATTGTGCTGTATGTAGAGATGAGCGAATCTTGAACATGCTCGAGTCGATCCGAACCCGAACTTTCGGCTTTTGATTAGCGGTGACTGCTGAACTTGGATAAAGCCCTAAGGCTATGTGGAAAACATGGATGTAGTCATTGGCTGTATCCATGTTTTCCAGACAACCTTAGAGCTTTATCCAAGTTCAGCAGCCCCAGCTAATCAAATACCGAACGTTCGGGTTCGGATCGACTCGAACCCGAACCTGGTTCGCTCATCTCTAGCTGTATGTTAAAACAATCCATTCCCGGGCTTGTTAAAAAATGTTCCTTACCCGGAGTACCTCTTTAAGCTGTTGTACAGTATTATTATACCCAGGCTCATGATTGTAGATATGTACGCACAATATGGAATCTGAATGTGTTAATTTTTATATTTTACATTTAATAATTTTGTTGGTTTTCTTTCTCCCCTCACTGTTTTATTCCTATAATGTAGAGGCGGAATCCAAGCCACGGACACGCCAGGAAGAGAGCCAAGGTACACTTAAATTTAGCTCCTACCATCTCAAACAATCACTGATTGCTTGTGCTCTCCTTGTATCAGTTTTCATTGAAATGCAGCTATGAGTTGTTCCCCACATTTTTACATTTCCCTGTGCCAAGACCACCTCAGCCTTTCATATGAAATACAGAATTTTACCTTAAGGGACAACTCTTATCCATATAAAGTGTTAGGTTATATGGCTGTCATGGAGGTAGGTCCTGCTGTGATGCTTTTTGGCCTCTATGATGATACATGTCTTCTCTATGGCTAGCCTCAGTTTTCTCTGCACAATAAGTTGTTAGCAGGGGATACCAGGACCTATGCTAGTTAGTTCGCATTTGGAGAGGTGTAATCTAAGATGAGACCACCATGACAGTGTTAGCGTAGTAGTAGACTGTCTGAGCTGTGCACTTGGTACTTGGCAACAAAGCCCCAAAGCATAGACCTCCACAGTGTGCCTGAAGAACTTCATAGTGACTGCTTAATTAGCCACCACATGTAGCTGAAAGGTTGGCACAGACCAAAGAAGTCTGCATGACAAATGGTTGTTACATGGTCCGTACCCTTGGGACACAAAATGTCATGTGCAAATGTGTATATAAAAGTTTTTTGTTTTTTTTTCCCTCTTCAGTCAAACTCCAAGTTAAAATTGGTGAGAAGCTTAGCTGTATGTGAAGAGTCATCTGGACCATTTTTGGATGTCCCTGTGGAACCTCAGGTAAAATTGTCAGACAACAAGCATTTTGATTTGATTTTAATACTTGTAGAGCTGGTGGTGTCAGCAGCACAATATACATCTTATATGCTGGGTTTACAGTATACACCTTATATGCTGGGTTTACAATATGCAGTTTATATGCCGGCTTTACAGTGTAGACTTTATATGCTGGGTTACAATATGCAGTTTATATGCTGGGTTTACAGTATACACCTTATAGGCTGGGTTACATAATGCAGTTTATATACTGGGTTTGCAATATACACCTTTATATGCTGGGTTTACAGTATACACTTTATAAGATGGGTTTACGATACACAGTTTATATGCCGGCTTTACAGTATACACTTTATATGCTGGGTTAACAATTTACAGTTTATATGCCGGGATTACAATACACAGTTTTTATAAGACTGCTTTACAATATGCAGTTTATATGCCGCCTTTACCGTATACACCTTATATGCTGGGTTTACAGTATACACCTTATATGCTGGGATTACAATACACAGTTTATATGCTGTGTTTACAGTATACACCTTTATATGCTGGGTTTACAATACACAGTTTATATGCTGGGTTTACAATACACAGTTTATATGCTGGGTTTACAGTGTACACCTTATATGCTGGGTTTACAGTGTACACCTTATATGCTGGGTTTACAGTATACACCTTATATGCTGGGTTTACAGTATACACCTTATATGCTGGGTTTACAATATGCAGTTTATATGCCGGCTTTACAGTGTAGACTTTATATGCTGGGTTACAATATGCAGTTTATATGCTGGGTTTACAGTATACACCTTATAGGCTGGGTTACATAATGCAGTTTATATACTGGGTTTGCAATATACACCTTTATATGCTGGGTTTACAGTATACACCTTATATGCTGGGTTTACAGTATACACCTTATATGCTGGGTTTACAGTATACACCTTATATGCTGGGTTTACAGTATACACTTTATATGCTGGGTTTACAATATGCTGTTTATATGCTGGGTTTACAGTATACACCTTATATGCTGGGTTTACAGTATACACTTTATATGCTGGGTTTACAGTATACACTTTATATGCTGGGTTTACAATATGCTGTTTATATGCTGGGTTTACAATATGCTGTTTATATGCCGGCTTTATAGTATACACCTTATATGCCGGGTTTACAATATGCAGTTTATATGCCGGCTTTACAGTATACACCTTATATGCCGGCTTTGCAATATACTGTTTATATGCCAGGTTTATAATACACCGCTTATATGCTGGGTTAAAATATATACCTTATATGCTGTGTTTACAATATGCAAAAGAAGAGCCCGTGAAGCATTATTTCAGGGCGAACATCACTCTAAGTAGCATAGGTTTAAAGGGGTTATCCGGCACCTAAAAACGTTTTATATGTTGTTGCCCTACGCAACATACAGCTGCATAGAATATCCTCCAAAGAATTCATTTCAGCTATGTCTCAAAGCCTCTTGGGGTCCATATTGTATCCCTCAATACTTCCTAATATCCTGATTGGAATTTTGGGTGTGGGTGGGGCTTGATAGTCACACACCAACTTACACCAATGCCACAGGATGGGGCTGCATTGCACAGCTGCTGGAGGATGCTGGTGCAGTGCATTCTGGGATACTGAAGAGGACAGCCTGGTCATGAGGCACATCACATGCTCCCCCATGCCAGAATTTCTGGTTGATGGCAGAGCTATGCAGCGGGGACATAGGTGAGTAGGTCTGCAGCAGCTTTCCAAAAGACACAGAAGGAGGCCTGGTTGATGAATACTATAATACTATATACCATATTGGTAAGATTTAACCCTTTCTTACTTAGGCAGAAAGGTTAATAGCTAAAACAAAGTGTCCAACCCCTTTAAAGGGGTTATCCAGCATTATAAAAACATGACCACTTTGTTCCAGACACAGCACCACTCTTGTCTCTAGTTCAGTTGTGGCTTGCAGTTATTTCCAACGAAGTGAATGGAGCATAAGTTGCAAAACCCCACCCAAACTGGTGAGCAATGCTGTCTCTGGAAGAAAGTGGCCATGTTTTTCTAAGGTTTGATAACCCCTTTTAGTGAAGGATAACCCCTTTAAAGTACTATTACTAATGTAAGGATAAAGTGGGCAGCCTTTTAAAGTAATGTTTCCATACACATTAGGTGAGACGAGCATGCCTGCCAATTTTGTTGGGGCTGGCTGACCCCTGCCTCCATGTCTGTGTGGGCCTTCCAACTCTAATGTCTTTCAGGGAAGAGGAGGGTCAGGCACATTGGGTTTCAATTGCGTAGCCTGTTAAAGAGCTTTGAGTGTATGTATAAATACTACCCTGTGGACACAGCTGTATGGCACTTGTATTTTGTAATCACAACCTCCAAGTGTCCAGGGCTCTTTTTACTTAGGGTTCTTTTTGGGCTGTTTTATGCGGAGCTGTAACATGGCAGCTGTCAAGGTGCAGGGGGTCTTGACTACCTTTTCATTTTGTGAAGTTATGTTTCTACAGGATACTGTACTAATCTAGAAAGATGACAAATTGTGGCATATTGCAACTTATTTTTGTGGAACTTTTCTCCACTAGGCAGATAGCTTATAAGGGAAATAGGAAGTCACATCTCTCAGTGAAACATTGTATGCCTTTGGATGCTAAATACAGGCGCTTTGTCATGAGGTGTGGTATGTCTGTTTCATGTGCGTTGCTGATTTTTATTTTACTGTAGGATGTTATTCAGTTGCATATCAGCTGCCCATCTGATAAAGAGGAGAAGTCCTGCAAAGATGGGCCTGAGAAGGAGGAGAAAAATAAAGAGAAGGGGCCAAAGAAAATGTTGTCCAGAGGTCAGTATTTTTCCCAGAGAGATATCTAGAATGTAATTGCACACAATGGTGTTTTGGGGCAGGTAATTTGGAGGCGTTTTATGCTATGGGACTATATACACAATAGTCTCTCATTACTGCAGCTCAGGGCTTGTGGGATTAGTTAGTCCTTTTGGGGCTTTTCCTTTCTATGGTACCTCTCCTAACCTGACCTGACTTTCAAATTTTTGTTTTCCAATACATTTGTATAATTTATTTTTTATTCTTACAGATTCTAGTCAAGAGTACACAGATTCTACTGGGATAGACGTACATGAATTTTTAGTTAACACACTGAAGAATAACCCAAGGTATGTATACTGTTCATGACATTTATTCAGTTTTTAGCATTGTTAAAGTGGCTAATTAAAAATAAAGCTGCTTTCTTGCAAAAACAGCACCACCCCTGTCCTCATGTTGTATGTGGTATTACAATTCGGCTCCATTCTATTCAATATGACTGAGCTGAAGAACTGTACCTAAATTGATAACAGGAGTGGTGCTGCTTCTGATGGAAAGTAGCCCTGTTTTTCATAGCCTAGATAATCCTTTTAACTTAAAGTCTACAAAGCATTTTACTTTCTATTACACAGTATTAGATTTTGGGCAACTTTTTAAAGCAGTTATCCAGTCTTTAAAATTCATGGCCTTAAACTTGCATTACTGCCCTAGGGTATGAGAAAACATTAAAACTGTATCGACTGGCTTTTAAAAAGCTTTAAGTAAGTATACAGTGTATAAGGAAAGAGGAATCTGTGTTTCCTAAATTCCCTTATCAGATGGGAGGTGTCAGCTGCAAACCTGTTCTAGTAGATAGAAGCCACAAAGTGCGGCTTTATAATAACAGTGAGCACCATGCACTGGGCAGTGCTGCTCTATCTGGAAAAGATAACTGAAGACAACAATGGATATTTAATTCTGCTTAATATCATTTTTGCCACATGACAGAAAGTTCACTTTACGGCGCTAGGGTTCTTGATCTAAGGATCCTTAAAGTATCAATGTCGTTATAACTTTCAAAATATAAATCAACAGTACATTTGAAATAAAGGAAGTTTGCAATATACATTCATTATTTTTTTTGTCATCATGCTGTAAAACAAAGCTATACTTACCAGAAATCCAGGACCAGTCTCCAGAAGCTAAATTTTGCTGGTTTTAAAAAAAGAGACTAAATACAGGAATTCTGGCCAGTAGAGAGTGTCAGGCTCAATGTGCCTATCAATCACATGACTGCCTTCTCTCTCTGAGCGCTCAGATGGCCTGGGATACACAGGACTTCCTGTTTTCTGACAGTTTCCTGTTTTTTGAGATGAAGAAAAGTCAGAAAACAGGAAGTACCGTGTTTTCCATGATAACTAAAAAAATAAAATAAATAATGTTCACATCTTTTGTTGATTTTGAAAGTTATAACGACATTGACACTTTAAATGTGCACGAAATTCAAGGGGCTCTCTGGAGAGTAATCTTTGTCAATTTCTTTAAATATATTGCTTTGATAAATTGTATTGCTTTGTAGTATAACTTCATTAAAATATGTGTATAATTTTTTATTTATACATCATTTTATGTTGAGTGAAAGCAGTTCGGGGCATAACAGCCCCCTCTGTTACCTCCAGCGTTTGTGTCGGGAACTGCAGGGCTGTCTCGACACGAATTAATGGGAGACGTTCTTTACATTGTTGGTACAATCTATTTTGTGCGGCTGCTGTTCAACCAATAGCAGCCGCACACAATAGACGTGGGTTTTCTGTGCGTCTGCATGGAATCCTGGCTAGAGTGTATACACTCCGGCCGTGAATCCATAGGGGTTAATGCGATCAGCCCCTGTGATAAAACGATGGCCGTTGTTGCAAACCTGCGACAACAGCCATTGTTTAATAAAAAAAATACATTGTGTGAATGTGGCCTAAAGGTGCGTTCACACATGGGAAATTAGCAGCGGATTTCATGTAAAGACTTATACATTTATTTAATTTAAGTGTTATTTACTTCTCCAGAGTACCCCTTTAAGGCTGGGTTCACACTATGTATATTTCAGTCAGTATTGTGGTCCTCATATTGCAACCAAAACCAGGAGTGGATTAAAAACACAGAAAGGATCTGTTCACACAATGTTGAAATTGAGTGGATGGCCGCCATATAACAGTAAATAACGGCCATTATTTCAATATAACAGCCGTTGTTCTAAAATAACAGCAAATATTTGCCATTAAATGGTGGCCATCCACTCAATTTCACCATTGTGTGGACAGATCCTTTGTGTTTTCAATCCACTCCTGGTTTTGGTTGCAATATGGGGACCACAATACTGACTGAAATATACGTAGTGTGAACCCAGCCTAATGTTGTATCTGAGGTGGAATGTGGTAAAATAGGATAGTGAAGTGTCATTGTTGCCTATGTTTGGGTGGCTGTCAGGGTTTGCTTTTTTCCTGCTGGATGGAATAGCACAGACACCTCTGCTATTAAACAAAAGCTCGGGTTCATTTGTTTTTGTGTTCCTGGGAAAAGTTTTGGAAGCTTTCTTTGTGAGGTGAGACTTCCTATTTTCCCTATGCCTGGAGTGCTTCAGTAATTGTGTTATCTATTAGCCCTGTGTTTCTCAGTCTGTTGCTAGGCCTCACAAACAGCACATTTTGTGGCTCTTCTCCCGGTTGTACAGGTTCATTATTTATTATTAGCATGCTTCTATATACTGGCATTGTTGGTGGTTATAGCAACTGTTCTTTTGGAAGAAATTCAGAAAGTGCGCTCTGCTGTGAAGCCTCAAGACATGATTGAAAACCGGGTCATGAGATATGCTAGGTTGGCAAAGACTGCCTCAAAATTTTGCAAGTTTATCAAGTGCTGAATTTTTCATTATGAATCCTTCATTATAGTAATACCGTTACCATATCGTGAAAATGGTGTCAAATTGATAAAATATATTAGGAAGTTGTTTTTTTTTTGTTTGTTTTTTTTTTTTTTTTACTTAAGCAGAACTCTTGTATCATCTATTTAATACTATGAAATTGGTAAAAAAAAAAAAAATTTTTGTCCTATTATACTGATATTGACCGAACATTCAGTCACTCAGTGATCTAAAGTGGTGAAGACTTTAGCAGACTATAGATCACCACAGCTAAAGCTTTGGCTGTCCAGGCATGATGGGAATTGTAGTTTTGTAACAGCTGGAGGGCCTGAGTTTGACAGCCCTGCATTACAGGCTCTGCATGAATCCAGTTAGCTGTTTATGTTGTAGAGATTATCAAAACCACATATCTCTGACCTGACTCCTGCATTTAGACGGAACTTATTATATACCTCTAAGTAAAAGACTAGACTGTCCACCCCTTTTTTCATAAAAGGACAGCTCCCACGTTTTTTTCCCCCCTTAACTTATACACATTAAAAAGTTATATAACTTTGTAATGTGTATTAGTCACCTGGCTGGAGCAGTTGCTCCTCTGTGCCCGCATTTCGCTCTTATTCATGCCATGGGACCCTGGAAGTGAGGAAGAAGTTGAAGATGCGGACGGGGTTGACCGGGACCGAGGCCGGCAGGATTTTCAATGGCGATCGACTTAGGAGGGATGGTGAGTATAGGGTCTGTGTCTGTTAGTGTGTTTTGTTTTTTTTTGCTGACGCCAGAGTTGTCCTTTAACCCCTTAAGGTCAAAGCCAATTTTCATTTTTGCGCCTTTACTTTTTCCATTTTATGTTTAAAAGTCCATAGCGCTTGCATTTTTTCACCTAGAGACTTATATGAGTGCTTATTTTTTGCGAAACCAATTGTACTTTGCAATGACAGGCATTATTTTTCCATAAAATATGCTGCGAAACCGGAAAAAAATCATTTGCGCTGTCAAATTGAAAAGATAACGAATTTGTTTTGATTTCGATGAGTTTTGCATTCACGCCGTTCTCCCTATGGTAAAACTGACTTGTTATGCATGTTCCTCAAGTTGTTACGATTACAATGATATATAACATGTATAACTTTTATATTATGTGATGGCCTGTAAAAAATTCAAACCATTGTTAACAAATATATGTTCCTTAAAATGGGAAAAGGGGGGGGGATTTGGACTTTTATTAGGGGAGGGGATTTTTTATTAATTAAAACACATTTTTCCTTTTTTTTTTTTTTTTTTTTTTTACATAAACTAGAAGTCCCCCTGTAGGACTTGTATATAGACAGCACTGATCTCTCATAGAGATCAATGCTGTGTATATACACAGCAAAGATCATTGTAATCGGTGATAGATTGCTATGGCCTGCTGCAGGCCATAGCAATCTATTGCCGAGCCGGGATCAGCGTCATTCCGACGCTGAGACCCAGGCCGGCCAGAAGATCGCATCGCGGGGGGGAGATCCGTGCCACTAGACACCAGGGACGTGCAGTACAAAGCACTTCAATGCAGCTGTCAGGTTTGACAGCTGCATTGAAGTGCTTAATTAGAGGCGCTAATAGAGGCACTGCCCGGCTGCAGATTGCAGCCGGGATCGGTGCCGTTCACAGCGGGGTCCCGGCGGGACCCCGCTCTGAACACCCCCCGCGGCACCATGACGTACCAGGTACGTCATGGGACGCTAAGGGGTTAAGCAGCATCTAGTCCAGTGATGGCTAACCTTAACACTCCAGCTGTTGCAAAACTACAATTCCCATCATACTTAGGCAGCCAAATCCATATCTTTGGTTGTTCAGGCATGATGGGAATTGTAGTCTTGTAACAGCTGGTGGGCCTGAGTTTGACACCAGTGCTATAGAGGGATTTCTCTTAATGACAGGCAGTGAACAGCAAGTTTCAGGAAAGTGAGGCACGTAGTGGCCAAGAGTTTATAGCATTTTTGATTAATTCAGCCATTTAGACACACGTTTTGAATGACATAAGATATCTAGGGAGTTGCTTAATTGGGTATTGTCATCAGTAGAGTGTCCACTTGAATGTAAACTCCTTTGGGCATATGCCACGTGGCTTGTTCATGGCAATTTGTTTGATGTTTGACTTTTTGTTCACATTTTCTGCATTGGTGAACCTATAGGTCACTAACCCCAAGTTTAATTCCCTTAGGGACAGAATGATGCTGCTAAAATTAGAACAAGAAATCCTTGAATTTATTAATGACAATAGGTAAGTGTCCACCCCAGAGCCTCTGCACCATTTATACAGTGAGAATGAAATCCTTATTTAAATGAACAAGTTGCAGCCTGCATATATTCAGCATGTGATGTAGCGCTAGTCCCAGAGGTTGGTGTATTTTTATTTCTTGACCTATTTAGAAATAAACATCAAAGTATAGATATTTTGTCTTTGTGTGATGCTACCAAATGAGGTTGTTTAAGTGGGGCACATGAATACATTTTCCATAGACTTACACTGGGATGCAGCCATTTTTTTAATAGGAACACAGTGATTATGAATTTTGTGATTACGTTTATTGTAAACTCCTCCAATTTATGGTGGATCTTTTCTCCAGACTTGTTGAATTTTTTTCGGCTTTGGGAAATGTTGAAAAGGAAACATACATTTTTTTTGGGGACCATTTTTTGTGATTTACACTCGTCTTTGTTTACTTGGAGTACTGATCAGGCATGTGACTACTGCAGCCAATCACTGGGCTCAGCTATGATGCTACCATATACAGCATGTTAGCACTTAGACCATTAAATGGCTGCAGTAGTCATATCGATGT
This sequence comes from Dendropsophus ebraccatus, assembly GCF_027789765.1. NCBI lineage: Eukaryota > Metazoa > Chordata > Amphibia > Anura > Hylidae > Dendropsophus > Dendropsophus ebraccatus. The sequence goes on from NC_091458.1 coordinate 63,392,014, forward strand.
ATGGTTTGGGGAAAATACACAAAGATTGAGTAGTATCACCAGAGCAGCAACGTTGGGGCTGTGGAGGATCTTTTCCGGCAGCTATTTAAATTTCTAGAATTTTTAAGTCGAACCCTTCAAGGGAGCTGCACAGGTAGAAAATGACATGTTAAAGGGGTTCTGTCAGCTGTAACTCTCATCCAACAATGTTAGATAGCTGTTAGGTCAAGGAGACATATGGTACACTTCATATATCTAGCTGTGCTTGTAGGATGAAGAAAAATACTTTATTCTCTGGTACAGATAGTGAAAAAGGCTTTCCCAAGCTCCTGAATAGCTGCAAGCTGGAATGTCTCCTCACTGCTTGATTGACACCTGGAGGCAAGCAGGGTCAGGTATAGGAGCAAGAAGTGTTACAGCTTATTGTACTTAAGGAGCTTGGGAAAATCTTTCACTCCTCTTGCTATATAATAAAAGCATTTTTATTTTCTTTATTCTGGAATTAAAGACAGATATAGGAAAGGTACCATGTGTCTAGCTAACAGTGTCAGCAGTTTGAAAAGTGAATTGCAGCTGACAGATTCCCTTACGGTGGATTCTGCTGTGGAGCTCTTCCGAACAACTACCGATAGATGAGGTCGGTAGTGATAGGATTTGGACAAGGTGGAAAATCACTTTTGCCCATGGATAGAATCAATAGGGCTGCATTATAGAGGGGCGGGGGTTTCCTCTCATGGGGGTGGGTCGGCCCGCCTCCAGTGCTTTACCCCAAGCCGGTGCCCAGGAATAGAGTGGCGGCGTCGATGGGAACTGGGCCGTGGTTCAAAGAAAGGACCACGGCACCAGCTTCCCCATGCCGGCTTGCTGGGGCAGAGCCCGCCTGACCTCCCGGTGGAGTTCTGGATACTTACCCTTTCCTGGAAGTCCTGCTCCTGGACCCAGTCCTGGGACTGATATATCGCCGTTGAAAGCCGTGCGAGCGCTCACCAGAAATGGGTCCGACGCCCATGTTGGACTCATCTCTAGTAATTAGCACGCACTCAGCTGTCGACTGTGATATCTCCTTCCTGGGATCGGGTCCAGGAGCGGGACTTCCAGGAAAGAGTATCCAGGGCACCACGGGGTTGGTGGGGATTTGGGTTCTGCCCCTGCACACCGCGTGACAGGTTCCCTTTAAAGCGAATGTACCCAATGTATGGTTCTCTGCACCATCCACAAGCTTAGATGCTGCACATTCAATATCTCTTAACGGCAGCTGGGCCATCTCTCTTTGCACAGGAGTCCCATTTCCTGTGAAGCCACATCTACGTGCCACTATTCACTGATTAAGTGGTTTTAGAGCAGAAAAAGGTCAAGTGTTATAATTAGAGATAAGCGAACATTCTTCGGGTTCGAGTCCATCCGAACCCGAACATTCGGCATTTGATTAGCAGTGGCTGCTGAAGTTGGATAAAGCTCTAAGGTTGTCTGGAAAACATGGATACAGCCAATGACTATATCCATGTTTTCCACATAGCCTTAGGGCTTTATCCAACTCCAGCAGCCACCGCTAATCAAATGCCGAAAGTTCGGGTTCAAATGGACTCGAGCATGCTCGAGGTTCGCTCATCTCTAGTTATATATCAAATGTGCAGCATCTAAAGGCCCTATTCCACGGCCTGATACTGATGAGCAAACGAGCACTGTCAGCTTCTTATTCCCCGCTCGCTGATGCCGCTATTCCATGCGGCGGGTGAGTGCGGGAGGGACCGTGGGGAGGTGCGGGGGGGCTGCTGCCCGGGTAATCGCTGATCGTCCGGGCAGCCTATAGCATGCAGCAGCGGTCTGCTGCCGCCGCTCCTATTCCATGGAGAAACTGCAGCCGATCGTTGTTGTGTGAGTCATTTGTCTTTCAACATGTTTGAAAGACCAGCAACGCAACGATCAGCCGACATGAACAATATCGGCTGATCATTGCCTCCTATTCCACGGGACCGTTATCGGCTGAATACAGTTAATAATCGTTCTGTGAAATAGGGCCTTAAGCTTGTGGATGGTGCGGAGAACTGCACATACTGTTTGTGTGTGGTGGTGCGGGGGGGTGACAATATCACTTTAGGAAACTAGGGTGGAAAGGATGATTGTGCTGATGATTAGAGAAACAAACTAAACATTTGAATGTTTTTCTTCAGAAATAAGAGATTGGTCCTGAGATTATAGATCCACAATTAAGCCTCCATTGTTTTTATGTGGGAGAGACACGGTTTTGTAAAATTAGTTTTGCCAGAAAATTTGGCAAATTTTCCACATTTTGCTCATCTGTTGCTAATGACAAACTGTGTGTGGGGGTTATTTGGAGAGACTCCAGTAAAAGGAGTTGTGCGGTGTGTTTTAGGGTTTCTATCTTGTTTCTGCATTGAATCTTATGTTTCTTCTCTTCAGCAATCAGTTTAAGAAGTTTCCACAGATGACCTCATATCACAGGATGCTTTTGCACCGTGCTGCTGCCTACTTTGGCATGGATCATAATGTAGACCAAACAGGCAAAGCCGTGATCATTAATAAAACTAGTAACACACGAATGTAAGTTACCTACTGAACAGTGTAAGGGCTCAGCCACACTAGCGTTTTTCTTTGTTTCTAACGGATCCGTCTATATTTAACGGATGTGCATAAACTGATGAGCAGACTGATGCAAACTGATTGCAAAATGTTCATCTTTTTTTAATGGTCCGTTTGTATTTTGGCTTAAAAAAAACTGACTTTTGTACATCAGTTTGCATCCGTTTTCATCAGTCAGCATCCGTTTTTCTATCCGTTTATTTTTCTTCTTTGGTTTCTTGCTTCTTCTGCGCATGCTCAGTGCAAAAACGGATGAAAAAAACGGATGTGAACGGAAATACCTTCCGTTTTAGATTCGTCCTTATTGACTACAATGTAAAAAAAAACCGGAAGTGCACTTTCAGTTCGTGATCCGGTTTTTTAAGCGGAAAGAAAAATACTGCAAACACTATTTTTTCTTCCGTTCAAAAAAAATGGATCTTGAACGGATTGCATGCAAACGGAGCACACTAAAATAGCATGGGAATCTATGGGGATTTTAACGGATCCGACAGTTTCCGTTTTGCTTACCCTAAAAAGGAAAAGGTAGACGGAATGGTGCCGGATGGTCAAACGCTAATGTGAACGTAGCCTAACATTGTCTGTGTTGAATTATTATTTTTTATATGAGTTACTGTATGTCTGCAGTGTTTGTGTCTTTGCATTCTCTAGATTTTATAGAACCAAGCAGTGTTTCCTGTTAACAATATTCTTTTTCTGTTCTTGTGTCCGGTCAAATTTTATTTTCAAAATATTTGGTTGTCTCTTCCTTTCCTCTCTCGCTATTTCTCTGTGCATTTAGCTCCAGTGAGCGTTCTCACTTACTAGATGTGCTACATTGTGCATGCAACTCCTATTAATGTGAATGGGAATTGCTTAAACAGCATAAAACAGCCTGTTCTGCTGCATTTGTTTTCTGAATCCCGGCTGACCAGACAGGACAGGGCTAGCTGTCCCTCTTTCTAGAAATAGCAGTGGATCCCAGAGGTGGGACCTTAATCCATCCTACATTGGAAATGCCTCATGTCTGTACTGCCATGGGATATGGAGCAGTAAATAAGACTTTGTGCTGTATCTGTGTGTTATATGGATTCCTATATTTTTTTTATATATATATTTTTATCAGACCTGAACAAAGGTTCTCAGAGCACATCAAAGATGAAAAGAACTGCGAATTTCAACAAAGGTTCATTCTAAAGCGCGATGATGCCAGTATGGACCGTGATGATAATCAGGTAGACAGATTGCCTGTGTGTCTTCTAGTGATCAATGTTACAGTGTTCTTGTGTGAAAATCTAACTTTACATTACCTATTTACCAGCATGTTTACATGTTTACCTGCAGCGCCCTGTATTTTGATATGTTCCTATTTAGCAGAAAGCAATATGATAGATTGTAGTTGAAAGAAATCCCACCACTGAAAAAAGCATACCTATAAAATACCTGTCACAGTTTTACTGCATTCAACATTGGATATAGATGGTAAAATACTAGTTAAGTAGACATTTGTATTACTACATCTTCGTATAGGGTTAATAAATTTAGCTCATTTTCGGGGGAAGGATATATGGGCTTTTGTAATGTTGAATTTCTATTTTAAACTGGAAATACATTTTTTTTTTTTTTTTTTAAGTTAAAAAAATATTGTGCTTAGTGTGGTATCCATTGTGATTGAATATCATGTGAGACAGCAAGTTTTATAGAAAATGATCCTGAAAAAGAATAGATCAGCCTCTGTCATCTCATCATACAGTCCAGTACAGTGTTAAAGCTACTCTGTACCCCAATCTGACCCCCCCCCCCCCCCCCCCAAACCACTTGTACCTTTGGATAGCTGGTTTTTAATCCAAGATCTGTCCTGTGGTCCGTTCGGCAGGTAATGCAGTTATTGTCCTGAAAAACAACTTTTTTTTTTTTTTTAATGTAATTTTGATTACATTTTTTTAAAGAAGTTTTCACAGAACAGTAACAAGACATTAATGTTTGCCATACATCTCGAAAGGGGAGAGATATACATAAAAAATTGTGGGCACAGAGTCGATTTAATAGCTGCAAGCTCTGTGAAGTAAAATATTTTTTCTGTCCCACTATCAGGTTGTTTCTTGAAGGAGCTATGGTTATGACTTGGGGAAACAATTGCCTAGTTTGCCACCCCATAAAATAGCCCTGGATCTCAATGTGTCTGATTTGATGTGGGGGTATAGTTTCTCTTTTAGTTTTTTTCTAATTCTTCCCTCCACTTTTTAGATCAGAGTTCCTTTGCAAGATGGGAGAAGGAGTAAGTCCATAGAAGAGAGGGAGGAAGAATATCAGAGAGTACGAGAGAGGATTTTCGCAAGAGAGGTAAATAATGTTTTTTTCTAATTCGGTTGTCGTATTCACTTCTAATTTTGGAATCCAAGTACATACATACATACATACATACATACATACATACATACAATAGAAAAACATTAAAAATAGGATGTCCATGAATTCATGTTCAGCAGGCATCGGACCATTTATTTCAGTAGACTGAACATAATTGGCTAGTGATTGTTTCGGTCTTTTTCCCAGCATGTACAGTGTTAGCTTCACCTAGGACTAAAAGGTGAAGCAATCCACAACAGAACTTGTGTACAGTCGGGGTGTAAAAGTTTTACATTGAGGAGTGTGTATTCCTGATGCACACCACATGACTGTATAATCATACCCATCACCAGATATTTACGCCTATTATTAAAATTAAGTACATGGCCATTGGACTGTCACACAAACTATGAACACACATTGTCTTGAAATACATAATTGTAGTACTGCAACACGATTATCAATCCTAAAAAAACTCAACTATAGTCTTTTTTTTCTTATGTGTGTTTTCCATATAGTTTGCATTTTAATGTTTTTAATTTTTTTTTTTTTTTTAGTCTGCCCAGAATGGTCATATTCCTGATAACAGGTAAGACAGCTGCCCCATAATTTCATTTTTAGTAATACACAGGTAAAAAGCAACATTTAATTTTTCTGGTTGTTTGAGAACTGTTAAGAGTTTGTTTTTGTTTGTTTGTTTGTTTTTTTGGGGGGGGGGGGGGCGGCACCACATGGTTTATACATAACATGCATGCACAGCCTACTACGAGGACGAGGACTACCTGACATGTATAATAGTATAGGGTTAGGTGATCTGAATCTGGAGATTGTCTTTAGGCTGTCGGGTGCGTGTAAAGCAGGCTGCTGTGCCCTCAAATGATCTCTCAGAGCTGAAGCTGCAGCACACATCAGCTTAGTTAGGTCAGTCATGCCACAATTTTATCCTGCTTACATTGCCACCATTAACATGAAAATATGCACTCAATACTATTTTTCCCCTCCCTCTTAATGTAACCAACAGACTCTACCGTGAAGGCTTTTCCACTCTCTCACACAAAAGGAGACAATTGTTTAGGTACCTTCTATGTTGTGTACTATAAATATTCTATGTCCAGGTGACTGGTGCCCACACTTTCCTCGCATGGCTGCTTGTGAGGTTCTTCTTGATTTGTAGTTTGTTGCAATTGTCCTGTTCTGTAATGTGGGTAGGGTGCCGTGTAACCAACTGGTATTCATGGCTGCTGCATCATTTTTGTTTTATCATGTAATGTTACATCTAGTATAAAGGTCTGTGCAGCAGTTCTGCAGCTGTTGTGTTCTATAGTACAGAAGGGCATGATGCATCCTTAGGATACTCTGGATATCTCATTTAGTACATTTTGCCTGAAAAACCCCCTTTAACTCTTTTGGGGCCAGGTACTAAGCAGTGATCTATATTGACTGATGCTTGCTGTAGAGAAGCAGAAATTACTCAGATGTTCTGCTCTGGGGTACTTAAAGAGCCATTGTCGTATTTTTTTTTATTTTTTTTTCAAAGTCAGGCGATTTTAAGAAACTTTGTAATTGGGTTTATTAGCCAAATATACCATTATCTGCATTTAAAAAGCCTTTTCCCAGCCACCCCCTCTTCCCTCCTCTTTTCCATCCACTGCAAAAAATCAGGAAATTGTGACTTGTTGCATCAGACGTACCCAGTCTGTTCTATAGAGAGGGAAGGAGGGAGTTAGCTGACAGCTGACAGCTCAGAGCTCAGAAGAAAACAATGAAGACAGGGTGGAGAGCTTCAAACTGCTTTTTCATGATAAAAATGCATTTTTCAGCTAATAAACCCAATTACAAAGTTTCTTAAAATCGCCTGGACTATTGATTTCTGCAAAAAATAAATTCACGACAGTGACACTTTAACACTTGCTTCTTCCTGTCCTGTACCTTTTAGCTGCACTGCAGCCTCTAGTGACCATCACATGGTCGCTAGAGGCTGCAGTCCTGAAGAAAATACAGGGCCATACAGATAGGAGCAGGGGGGGGGGATTAGTGTTAAGGCTAATTGGATTCTACTTTTATCTTAGGCATTTTCAGAAAATGCATATTAAATATGGATTGTGAGAGCATAGTCTTTGCAGAGAGCACTCTTTGTGGGTTCCCTTCTCTGCTGCACTAGCGGATGCAGCCATCATGAACGGTTGTGATCTGCAGGAGGGACCTGGAATGCATGTGTGTGTACAACGAAACCTGAACTGGTTTACAAGGATCAAGTTAATACCTGCTCTGAATTAAAAATTTCCAGTTTATCATTCATCATGATTAAAGCTACTACAGTTGCATGTTCAAGTGTTGATGTGTGTTTTACTTTAACTTCCATAAGATTACATTTACAGATGCTGAATATAATGTTGCTTTCTCATTATACTCTTCTGGTAAGCTGGTTTAGCTGGGTACTTTAGGAGTGTTTGAGAGTTTGTTGCAAAGTTCTCTTTGTGGATGACAAAGTATTAAATCACTACCTATTAGCGATTGATCTCTAAACTGGGCTGTGATGGAATTAATTTTGAACCGTACAAATGTTTTTCATAAATGATTTTCCAATGATAGCCATCACACACAAAAAGTGTCATTTATTAAAGCTTTTGACAAAATGACATACTCAGAACTCAACACATTGGAACCTCTGTCTTACAGCTGCATGCATGCCCCCTCTAATACAAGGTAGTGCTACAAGTACTCCCTGTCTGCTCTGCGGTTTTGTTGACCACAAACTCTGCATTATCTTCTGACTTGCATGTGAAACACAATCCTTTCTGAGACAGGGAGGCAGGGAGCATTGGAGATAAAACATGTGATCTATGGCCTCCCGTACATGGACAACATATTTAGCATACAGGGCAATATACAGGCAGGATGTAAAACCACCTAGAGCACAGCCATGGCAGTGGCTCATGAAGTAATCTCTACTAAAGTCCCTGCTAGGAAGTGACTGATCCCACTGTTAGCGCACACTAGTCACTATGGACAGTGTCATTTCTGTTTCATAGTTCAGTGTTGCCCATTAGGTACAATAAGCAGCAAGGACACATTGCGTCAGAGAAGATTGGAAGGAGACATGACTCCAACGCCACCCCCCACCCCCCCAAATCTCATGATGGAGTCCTACAGGCATTGCTCTATAGGGAAAAGTATGCAAACTAGCTCTCCTCCAAAAGAAAAACCTCTAGGTAAGCCTTTTTTTGGAGGAGACACTGGTTTGGCTTGGCTAATATACTATTTAAAGGGGTTTTCTGATTATGATAAAACCTATCATTTATTGGTAAATAAAGTTAATTTTCTTCTCTTTACTGTGGTGTTTCATGTTTTGCTTCTGGAAACTGTCTGTCTGCTCTGTTAATTACTCCACTTCCTGTCTAGTAGAAATCCTTTAACAGACTTCCCTTTTTCCTTGTACACACTAGCCTGAAATTCAGACAGTGGTATAATAAGTTTATTCACCAATATATGCTAATTTATTATTGTCAATCAGAAAACCTCTTTTAAGTAGAATAGTTGTTTTACTTCTAAAAGAGCGCTTGTTTACAATGTTTCCCTATAGGACAGTGTATGTAATGGCCCTATTCCACGGGACGATTATCGTTCGTTTTCGGACGATATCGACCGCTACGGACGATAATCGTTCCGTGGAATAGAGTGCAACGATCAGCCGACATCGTTCATGTCGGCTGATCATTGCAGTCGCTTGTTTTTCAACATGTTGAAAAACAAGCGACTGATATAACAGCGATCTGCTGCCGTCGCTCCGTTGAATAGGAGCGTCGGCAGCAGATGCTGCTATATCCTATGGGCTGCCCGGACGATCAGCGATCCCCCGGGCAGCCCCCCCGCAGCTCCCCGCCGCCCCTCCCGCACTCACCCGCTCGCTGCAGCCGCGTTGAATAGCGGCGGCAGCAAGCGGCGAACGAGGAGCAAACGAACGCTAATAGCGCTCGTTTGCTCCTCTAAAACGACCCGTGGAATAGGGCCATGAGGCTGCATACACAGCTAATGCTGTGTTTAGACAGATTTATCTGATAGATTTTTGAAGCTAAAGCTAGGAACAGACTATAAACAGGCAACATGTCATAAAGGAAAGATTGAAATTTCTCCTCTCAATTCCATTCCTGGCTTTGGCTTCAAAAATCTGTCAGATCTCTCTGTGTAAACACACCATAAATCTTTGCCAATGAGAACCAGTACTGTGCAAATCTGCATTTAGGGTAAATTCACACGGGGCGGATCTACCGCGAGTTTCAAGCTGAAAATCCGCAGCTAATCCGCAATACACATAAGTGCGTGTTTATGGGTAAATCGCATGTAGGTAGATTTAGATTTACATGTAGATCTACCCGCAATCAAACACGCACTTACGTGTATTGTGCATTAGCTGCGGATTTTGAGCGTGAGACTCGTGGCAGATCCACCCGTGTGAATTTACCCTTAAGACAACTCCTCAAGCCAATTAGTATCTTACTGTGTATTGATCAGGGACAAAAATCATGAAGTAGCTGAGCACAGATGAATGGCTCTTCCTTTTAAATGAGACTCTGGTGTTGCTAGTATGACAGTATTCTTTATAGAAGTGATAAGTAAATCTCACTATGTCCTTGGTCTGTGTACTTTTTTAATTTCTGTAGTTTGAGGGACTAATATTGTGTGTCAAATAAATTTACCTTTGATGTAGAAAATAGCTTCCACCTAGTTGCAACAAGCTTCATTTTAGTCTGTTAAAGGGACTGACTTTTGTTAGTCTTTCTCATTGCAAAGTTTACTGAAGGTGACTATAAAGGTTGTGCTGAATGTATTTTAACAATTAACCCAATCTATTTAATTTTAAGGGGGCCCACAACCTAGTTTTTTTCATTCATTGGCTGCAATTTTATGCCATTCCAGGGATGAGTGGGTGTCCTAGTGGTCAGACCCTCTGATCCGCAAGTTATTCCTTATCCTGTGGATAGAGGATACCTTGCTGAAATGAGAATACCCCTTTAAAAGTAAAATGAGCTGAAAAAAAATTATCTTACCCTGTAGAGGCAACAGAGACCTGCTGAATCGAGGCTCTGGCAGTCGACAGAGCAGCACTGAAAGTGAATTAAAGTCCCTGGATCCAAGACCATGGAGCAGCACAGACTCTGATGGCTCCTGTCGCAATATGCGCCCTCCTGTTACCAAAGCCAGCAGCTTCAGTGGAATCTCTATCCTGACAAGAGGAGACAGTATTGGCAGTAACAAAGGCACGACCAATCGTACTGGCCGACCAGGTAAGATTTCCATCTATAAGGAGCATTGTGAATAAAAATTGTATAGTGCTTTTTTTCTTTTAAGCAGCTGTACAACGAAAATGCAAATGGTATGCTGTTGGTACAGACATTATGTAGCCATCCTAATCCAATTACAGATGTTCTACTTTGCTCTATGACCTTATGGTCTCTCCTCAGATGAAGGTTGTTTTTTTTTAATGAGATTGAGAAAGGCGACTGTCCTTCACAAAAGGTGCACTTGGCTGGGTTTATTTTTTTACTGCTTATTACCAACCCCAGCTGTGTACCCGTGTGTTGTTGTTTTTTTATTTTTTTTTTATTTTTATGTTGTGTGTGTCCTCTTCAGATTTAGTCCTTGGTCACACTGACTTTATAGTGTTTTTGAGGAGATTGTACTGCAGTAATTGAAATAGCCATTGTGAATATCTTTTTTTCATCAGAACCAACAGATCACTTGCTATCCTGTTATTTCATCATAATTTTTTTTTATTGTATCCTTGGAAACAGCATTGATCAACCTTACTTAACCTTAGCTTTTAGTAAGCTATTTGAACATTCCAGTTTTATCACTCGTGCTTTACTGCTCTATTCTTTTAATATTATTAAGTATGAGAGATTGTTTTGTTCTTTCCAGGTTTGCCAATTGGCACTCCAGAAGTATGTAGCCAAGCTGCCTCCTCTCAGCAGTCTACTCGAAGCATCATACCTTGCACTGCACAGCAACAACATCCCCATACTCACCAGGCACTTCCACCCACTCCTCAGCAACCGTCCATGAGTAACCACTTAATGTCACAGGTGAGTCACCATATAGTGTCATTCAGTCCAGCTTGTACATCCTGTCACTTTGCGTAAATTTCTCTTCACCTTCTCTCTCAGGATTTACTTACCCTTTGTGACCAGTACAGCATATCACCCTAGTTCTGTCATATTATGATTGGTTTTAATCATTTAGCCACCAGAACATACATACACACATTCTATCTATCTATCTATCTATCTATCTAGATTTTTTTTTTTAAGTAATAGCGGGAAGAGAGACAACATACAGGCAGCAATGCTTAATTCCTTGATGCAGATAAACGTAATTATATGGTTTTTTTTAAATGCATTACTGATGCTGCATATATAGTTTTATCCATTGGATGACCTAGGTCCATCTGCTGTCCTTGTGCCATTGACAGCAGATTCATCTAACATATACAGCCTGCAAAAGCTGAGGTCGGAGATGACAATAATCCTGCCCACTTGAGTCAGTTGAAACCATTGTCAATAGTGACTGGGGCATCTTGGTGGGTTGGTTTGGCACCTAACAGAGGGCCCCAAGGCTGCCAGTAACATATGCCTACCAATTTTCTGAGGGTATTGTATAAAACAGTTAAACCTAAAATGGAAAAAAGTATGCTTGTTTGGTATCACCATAATTACACTGACACAAAGAATAAAAGTGATATTGCTGTAAGGTAAACTGTGCAAAAGTTTAAAAGCAAAATACAATTGTGAAATCCCACCCTTTTCATTCCCCTTAGAAAGAGGTTAAGTTATATGTACCCCAAAATGGTACCACTATAAACACAACTTATCCCACTGAATACACCCCTTTTATACAGTTACATCTACTGAGAAATGAAAGTTGTGCCTCTTAGAAGTCAACACAAATTTTTCTGTAGCCTTTAAGGCCGAAGTAGCACAGCGATGGATGGCCAATCTGCATTGGCCAAGAACATATTGCTGGAACTTCTGTCTGGAGCCATTTTTATAAACTAATAAAGAAAATAATCACAATTTTACATTCATGCCTTATATGTTATAGATATTGTAAAGAACTGGGTCTGATAGCAGGACACAGTCACTACACAGGTGTTTATAGGCATTTTAAAGAGAATGTACCATTTCCTTTAGTAAAAAAAAATATATATATTTTTACACGACTCGCATCGGCAAGTAGCCGCAGTTGTGAAGCCCTGCCCAGGTGGCACAAAGCATATTTCACTGGACCAAGCACCAAGAAATCTATTATAAATTAATATATAAAACTGCAGAGTTTAGTCTTTACAGCTGTGTAGAGAAGTCCTTAAACAGAAAGAGGGTGACAGTATGTTTTTAAGGATGTATTAGGCGGCCCAACCCCTTGGGTACGTGAGCTCTGATCTGCCTATTACATGGCTTGATATTGTTAGCGATGTCTGTGCAGCCCTTGCCTTAATCAGCTGTTGGACATGCATCAGCTGTTATACCGAGCGATGCGCAGCTGATTATTTAAGAACATGTTGAAAGTCAGCGATCAGCCGACGAGCGAACAATTGCTTGCTCCTTGTCTAATTGCTGTCTTTGTTACACGGAGTGATATCTGCCATAATCCCAGCTCCATTCATTTCAATAGAATCAGCTGAAAAAACAGACCCAAACTGAGGACAAGAATGGTGCTGTTTCTTGAAGAATACAGCCATATTTTTCTAAGCCTGGAGAACACCTTTAGATGTTTTATGCATTGATGGTAAAAAGCCATACCCTCTGTGGAGAAATCCTTTACGCTACAGCACACAGACTGCCACTCTATCACCCAAATATTTTCTGGTGCTATATAGCCTGAAATGTTTGTGTAACTCCTTGTTGCTTAGCAGTTGCTGTGACTCACTTGATGCCTTTCTGTTTATGCTTCCAGAATTGGAGATTGAGACTAATTAAATCCTGACTCTTTGCTGTGCCACATTATCCTGTCTCTGTAAATGTGTGATTCTGTAAATATACTTGTGGAACTAACAGATTTTTTTTTTGTTTGTTTTTTTAACCCTATCCTACGATTCAACCACTGTGTCCTTTTCCTCTCACATCATCACCCTACCCCCTTTTTGTCCTGTTTCTCTGCATGCCGCTCTTCTGGTTCCAAGACCCTCCAGCCCTCTCCACAACCGGTCCAGTACTCCGCCAGCTCCTGCCCCCAAGTCCTTCTGCCAGTTTCACCTCCCCAGCAGTACAATCTGGTATATTAACTTAACCATTCCCTCCTCCTATTAATTGAATTACTGCTTGTATGATTGGTTCATGTATAGCTAGTTTCTTTTTCCAAAATAGAAAATATTTCAGTGTGGATGAATAATTGGGCTAGCTAAAAAGTATATTGTTTGTCATACTCTCCATTTAGGGGTTCTGTGGGAGGCTAAGCTATTACTCAAAGCAAAAATTCTAAAGTGTTATTTATGTTCATAAACTGGTGATGATTTTGTGGTATTAAAGGGGTTTTCAAGGTTATTTTTTATGCCTCCCTATGCATTAAAGACAGAACAAGATGATATGAAGCACTGTTTCCCTATTTCCCACGCAATGTTTCAAAGTTGTCCAATTCCCACTGCTCTCCTCCCCCTTCCAGTTTCTGATGACCCTGGCATGCCTTGGCTAAGGAACCAGAAGAAAAAGGAGAGCAGGGAGGAACAGGCAAATTCAGAATGACAGCAGTGGGGATTGAGGGAGTATGCTGTTCTTTTGTTTGTGTTTGCTTTTATCAATTGACTATGCATAATTTATTTGTAATCAAAGAGTTGTCCCAAGATTAAAAGTTAATACTTGTCCACAGTAAAGGCGGAGGTCCAACCGCTGCAACGTCCACTAAGCAGAGGAACATCAAATGTCCCCAAGTGCATGCTCTGCTACTGTTTCCTTCTCACTTTGTGGGACTTCCAAACATTGAACAGTGAATGGAGCAGTGTCTGAACATGAGCACTGTTCAGTCCCATTTAACTGGTTTTCCGAGCATTTACACATTTATTAGACGGACAGAAACTACATTTGTCTAGTTCTATCCTTTCCTACTTATAACCAGTTTAATTGTCCCAGAACATGTCAAATGAAACATCATTGCAATTAGTCTTGATCAAAAAAATTCCTTTTGAATTGTCTGCCGTCTTTGCAGACTTTTTTGTTTCCATGGTAGCAGACAACAAGCAAACCCTGTGTAGTTTGTTTTTGCAGTCATTCCACTTTCAGTCGCCTACTTCTTGCTAGTATACAACCCAAATAAAGGACAGAGGGATGAACGTATAAGTGCTTAGCCTTTCCTTTTGTTATCTGTTTAACATGGGGGCATGAAAATTGCCGCACCTCTACCCTTGATCTAGAATAGTAATTTTGACAAAATTGCAGTTAGGGTCCTATTAGACTAAGCGATTTTTAACGACAAACGGTCGCAAACGAGATTGTTTGTTAACCTAAAATTGTTCACCATATTACACAGACCGATGGTCGATAATTACGATCATTACTGTGATCGTTTACTCCTTCTGATCCCAGCAAAACAATGAACAATGTGCAATTACACTGAACGATTAGTGAAAAAATACGGAACTTTAGCGAACGAATGTGGAATTTTATTGAATGATTAACGATTTTAGGTTCAGATCTAGATCAACGACAAACGATTTTTCTATCGTTGCCTGCAATTACACAGAACGATTTTTGTTTAAATTCGAACGATTTAACGATTTTTTTGCACAATAATTGTCACTTGTAATAGGGCCCTTATTAGACAGGTTCATTGTTGCAAAGCATTGAATGTAATCATGGTGTTTATTACTGGTGATAAAGGTTGTCACTAGACTTGGTACACTTGGCCCAATATTCACATATGCCCTCCATAATTTTGCACTCATATGCTAGAATATTGAATCCTTTTGTAGGCAATAATGTACTCATCTCTGGTATGTGGAGCCATTATCCAAGTTAGTGAAGCTTTTTCATTACTTCGCCCTGTGCAATCGGCAAATAACTCCTGCTGATCATTGTTTAAGGTGGCATTCTCATGAGAATAGTCTACCCCTTCCATCTCAAAATTTCCAAATCACTTTACTTAGAGAGAACGTTGCTCTCCATCAAGCTCATACATATGCTATATACTCCTACAGAAAACATTGAACATATAGTATGTCCAAATATATATATCTTTATTATATTATGATTATACATGAAAAACAGACATTAATTAATGGTGGTGAGGTATAGTAGGTGCGGAAAGTATTCAGACCCCTTTAAAGTTTTCACTTTTTGTTTCATTGCAGACATTTGGTAAGTTCCAAAATGGTATTTTTCTTTTTGCTCATAAATTTATACTCTACACCCCATCTTAACAGAAAAAAAACTGAAATTTAGATTTTTTTTTTTGCAAATTTATTAAACAAGAAAAACTGAAAATATCACTTGGTTATAAGCATCACTTGCTCAGTGTTGAGGAGAAGCACCCTTTTGAGTTAGTACAGATATGATTCTTCTTGGGAATGATGCAACAAGTTTTGCAGATCCTCTCCACTTAGGGTCATTGTCTTTTTGGGAGATGAACCTTCTGAGGTCCAGAGCACTTTGGAAGAGGTTTTCATTTAGGATATCTCTCTACTTGGCCGCAATCATCTTTCCTTTAACCTCTTAGGGACATATGACGTACCAGTACGTCATATGTCCCTAGGGGGTGTTTAGAGCGGGGCCGCGCGGCGACTCCGCTCTGAACCGCCGCGATCCCGGGACCGCGGCTATTAGCGGGCACGGTCTGATCGCCGTGCCCGCTAAGGTAATCGGAGGCAGCTGTCAAAGTTAACAGCTGCCTCCGATTACCGGAGGCAGCCGTTACCTGGTGTCTAGTGGGGGAGATCGCTCCTCTGAGACGTTGTCCTGGAGGAGCGATCTTCGTGACTGAAGCCGGCCGGGGTCCGCTCCAAGATGGCGCCGACCCCGGCTCGGCACACGTTTGTTTTCGGCTGCAGCAGCTGAAAGCAGACTAGTGCCGATCTCATTGATCTTTGCTGTATTACTATACAGCAAAGATCTCAATGAGAGATCAAAGTGTATATACTAAAAGCTTCTAGTATATGTGTAGTAAAAAAAAAAAAAGTATTGTTAGTAAAAAGCCCCCTCCCCTAATAAAAGTTTGAATCACCCCCCTTTTCCCATGTTTTAAATAAAAGTAAATAAATAAACATGTTTGCTATTGCCGCGTGCGTAATCGCCCGAACTATTAATTAATCACATTACTGATCTTGCACGGTAAACGGCGTAAGCGCAAAAAAATCCCAAAGTGCAAAATTGCGCATTTTTGGTCGCATCAAATCCAGAAAAAATGTAATAAAAAGCGATCAAAAAGTCTTATATGCGCAATCAAGGTACCGATAGAAAGTAAACATCATGGCGCAAAAAATGACACCTGACACCCATAGACCAAAGCGTTATAAGCCTGGGAATATAGCGATTTTAAGGAACGTATATTTGTTTAACAATGGTTTGAATTTTTTACAGGCCATCAGATAAAAGAAAAGTTATACATGTTATATAGATTTGTAATTTACTTCTATTAAAAAATCTCAAGTCTTTCTATACTTATTAGCTGCTATATGTCATGCATAAAATGTTGTTTTATTTTCAGTCTGACACAGTGCTCTCTGCTGACATTTCTGGCCGACACAGGAGCTGTCCAGAGCAGGAGAGGTTTTCTATGGGGATTCCAAAAAAAAAACCGAGACCAAGTTCCTTTCTTGGCCAGAGATGTCAGCAGAGAGCACTGTGTCAGACTGAAAATAAAACAACATTTCCTGCATGACATATAGTAGCTAATAAGTATGGGAAGAATTTAGATTTTTTTAATAGAAGTAAATTACAAATCTATATAACTTTCTGACACCAGTTCATTTGAAAGAAAAAGATTTTCGCTGGACAACCCCTTTAATTGCAGCCAGTCGTCCTGTCCCTGCAGCTGGGAAACACCCCCATCATGTTTTACTTCATTGGACCAGGGAATCTAATTTCTCATAGTCTGGGAGTCCTTCATGTGTTTTTTGGCAAACTGTATGCAGGCTTTCATATGTCTTGCACTGAGGAGAGGCTTCTGTTGGAACACTGCTATAAAGCCCTGACTGGTGGAGGGCTGCAGGCCTAATGCGCAGACACTCTAGGCCACGCCAATTTGAAACAGGGCTACAAGTTTAATAGTATTTTTTTTAGGACAATAACTGCATCACCTGCCGCACGGACAGATCTTGGATTAAAAGCAGCTATCCAAAGGTACAAGTGGTTAGGAGGGGGCAGATTGTGGGTACAGAGTCGCTTTTAGGGTACAAACCCACACACCGTATACGCAGCTTATTTACTGCTGCGATACGCAGCAAATACGCAACAAACACGCAACAAATACGCAGCAGATTAGATCTAAATAACTGGACACAGCATCAAATCTGCACCACCAAATCTGCTTCAAATCTGCTGCGTTTTTGCTGCGTATCTGCTGTGAATACGGTGTGTGGGTTTGTACCCTAAGGATTATGGAGGCCACTGTGCTCTTAGGAACCTTGATATATCCAAAATGAAGACACACTTTCTATCTAAGTAGTATACTCTCAATAGAGCTACTGAGATACCTGTAACCAACACAGTCTCAACAAAATATAAATAATCCTCCAAAGAAAAAAAGAGACCCTTTGTGTAATGTATAAATCAAAGTAAACTAGATTCTTATATAGTAATCCATACCTTTATTATCTAAAATCATGTATAACAATGAAATTGCAGTAAAAAATCAGAGAACCACACATGGAGGACAACAACCCAGGAAAAGCAGTTTAGGGTAACCTCATGGTACAGGCTGCACAATGCTGTAAAGTAGTGGATGAGGTGAAAACATCGCACAAATCACCATGTAAAAATAAATAAATATCCAATCTTTCTAATAAATGAAATCATGAATGAAATGTATAAACAGCCATCTACAATAAAGTGACTAGTGCTATATAGATAAATAAAGCAAAGTGCAGAGCATACCCATATCACAGTATTACTGCTCGTCCTGGATGCCGCCAAACCCCGACGTACGTTTCGTCTCCATCACCCCCTGATGAAGGAGACGAAACGTACGTCGGGGTTTGGCGGCATCCAGGACGAGCAGTAATACTGTGTTATGGGTATGCTCTGCACTTTGCTTTATTTATCTATATAGCACTAGTCACTTTATTGTAGATGGCTGTTTATACATTTCATTCATGATTTCATTTATTAGAAAGATTGGATATTTATTTATTTTTACATGGTGACTTGTGCGATGTTTTCACCTCATCCACTACTTTACAGCATTGTGCAGCCTGTACCATGAGGTTACCCTAAACTGCTTTTCCTGGGTTGTTGTCCTCCATGTGTGGTTCTCTGATTTTTTACTGCAATTTCATTGTTATACATGATTTTAGATAATAAAGGTATGGATTACTATATAAGAATCTAGTTTACTTTGATTTATACATTACACAAAGGGTCTCTTTTTTTTCTTTGGAGGATTATTTATTTTCTTAGGAACCTTGGCCTGATCTGTGCCTAGCCACAATTCTGTCTCTGAGCTCCTTGGCCTTTTCTTTTATGGTTCATTTAGACATAGTTATCTTTTTTAAGCCAGGAACAGACTATAAACAGAGGAAAGGAAAGACTAAGACTTTGCCTCTTCTCAAATCCTTTCCTGGTTTTGGCTTCAAAAATTTGTCAGATAAATCTGTGTGAACACACCATTAGACCAGATGATTCCCATGTGCTCTGACATGTTTACCTTTCCTAATGCTGCGTTTACACGGAACGATTATCGTTCGAAATTTGCACGATAATGATGGAATTCGAACGATAATCGTACGTGTAAACGCAGCGAACGATCAAACGACGAGCGAGAAATTGTTCATTTTGATCTTGCAACATGTTCTTAAATCGTCATTTGCAAAAAATTTGCAGATCGTTCCGTGTAAACAGTTGTTCACCGATTTAACCTATGTGCGAGATAGGTTAAAACGATTTTTCCATACGATATATCGTTCCGTCTAAATGCTGATTGTTATAAAAAAAAAAGTTACTTCGAAATCGTTAATCGTACGATCGGGCAAATTATCGCTCCATGTAAACGCAGCATAATCAAGTCAAATCAGTTTAATTAAACACAGTTGGACTCCAATGAAGGAGTAGAACCATCTCAAGGAGGACCAGAAAGAAATCGACAGCATGTGAGTGTCACAGCAAAGGGCCAAATACTTATGGCCAGGTGATTTCAGTTTTTCTTGTTTAATAAATTAGCAAATATGTACATTTCTGTTTTTTTTCCTATCAAGATATGGTGCACAGTGTACATTATTTAGGAAAAAAAAAATTGCTATGGAACGAGTGAAAAATGTTAATGGGTCTGAATACGTTCTGTACCCACTGTAACAATATTAGTTCATAATACCAAAAACAGCATGCCCACAAGGAATATAATAAAGTGCCAGTACTATCCTTACACAAAAGATTGTCATATAAACTGAAGTGCCACATATTGTGAAGTGCCACATATTGTGTGCTTTTAACTATGTAATCTAAAACCACAAGTAAATTGCAAGTGGATGAATTCATAAGTGTAAGCAAAACAATTATTGTATCAAAAGCCCCAAACTAAAACATAGGCCAGTGATGGCTAACCTTGACACTCCAGCTGTTGCAAAACTACAACTCCCATCATGCCTAGGCAGTCAAATCCATATCTTTGGTTGTTCAAGCATGATGGGAATTGTAGTTTTCTAACAGCTGGAGTGTCAAGGTTAGCCATCACTGACATGGGTAAAGGCTGGAAAAATACCAGTAGCTAAACAGTAAAGAATATCTCCTCCAGGACGCCAGCACCCCAATTCGTGTTTCGTGTCCTTCATCTGAGGGTGATGACGTCCCATTGGGTCTAGGTTTTATATCGCATGCCGCCAATCATGTTACAAATTAATTAAAAATCACCTGCGCCATCTGTGTGGCATGGATAACACTTCACCCCTCAGTCCGTTCCAGTGTATCACCAATGGAAGTGATGCCAGCACACAGCCGCCGGATTACGGGACAAGTCACCTGACTCGGGCGCCAGTGGCCAGAGCCTAGGCAACACAGATTAAATGGCCAGGGCGGCAGACATGCACACTACCGCAGATAGACTTAATAGGCAGGAGTCTTCTGACTAAAACAAGAACATAGCTGCAGACCAGCGGGCAGTGCGTTGTTACCTGAATCAGGGGATAATAGGGAGACATAGAAGATAATGTTATTAAAAAAAAGCACAACATGATATTTGGTTGTATATACAAATTAGATTATTTAGAACTGTAAATATATTATTAATAATGATTACCAAGTATATAAAATTAAATCCAACAATAATTCATCAATAACTAACATATATTAAAAAAAAAAGTGAAATAAACCAAGGCAAAACAAAAAAATTGAATATATTTGTATATATTATGTTGTTAATGCATTACAAATATATTGATACCTTTTTTTTATATCACGTTAACATATAAAAATACTGTACTCCAAATTTTTTGTGTTTTTTTTTTTGTTTTGATTTTATATACTTGTTAATCGTGATTAATATTATATTTACAGTTTTGATTCATCTCTGATTAGTACATACAATCAAATCCTGTCCTGTGAAATTGACCATGGTCCCGGATCAATTTTAGGTCCTAAGGGGGAGATTTATCAAAGGGTGTAAAATTTAGACTGGTACAAACTGCCCACAGCAACCAATCACAGCTCAGCTTTCCTTTCAGCACTGCCTAAAGCTGAGCTGTGATTGGTTGCAGTGAACAGTTTGCACCAGTCTAAATTTTACACCCTTTGATAAATCTCCCCCTATGAGTCTATTCAGATGATCCGTGCCGCAAACCCCACCACTATCTGTGCCGTGAAAAAATTGGACATAATTTTCTCAGAGCAGAATCGTGGCACGGATCCCCCAATAGAACTCTATGGGATCCGTGTTTTTCACCGACTCTATCTGTGGTAGTGTGCATGTCTGCTGCAAACCCTGGTTACTCCATTTGTACTGCCTAGGCGGCTGTGCGCTGGCATAACTTCTGTTGGCGATACGCTGGAACTGAATGAGGAGAGAAGCGGTTTCCATGGGCCACAGACATCGCAGGTGATTAATAATGAATTTGTAACATGATTGGCCGCATCAAATATAAAACCTACATCCAATTGGACGTCATCACCCTCAGATTAAGGACACGAAACACGCATTGGGGTGTTGTCCCGGAGGAGATATTCATTACTATTATAATTTTGTCAGCCTATGTTTTTGTTTGGGGCTTATGTTGTAATATTGTTTTTCTTACACTTGTGAATTTACACACTTGCACTTTACTTGTGGCCTTGGATTACATAAAGCATACAATACATGGAACTTCAGTTTATATGACTTCTTAATCTTTTGTGTAAGAATATTACTGGCACTTTATTTTATTCCTTGTTTAATTGTGGTTAATGTTAAGTACTAATACTTAGGTACTTCTGTGTTGCAAATGTGATTACTACTTTGGTTTATACATATGCTAGTGTAGGTCTTCTGGTATATTTTGAGCTACTTATTGCTTCATATATACTCAGGAAGCTCAAGTATTCTAGGTAAAAAGAAAAGCTTTTTGTTTTTTTGAGGCAGAAAATTTTTAATTTTTCCCTCTAAAAACAAGCATTTTAGCCATCTTGTATTAAATTAAATGGGAAAGCAGTTATAATACACACTTCTTTCAAACAGAGTGACATTTGCAGCTTTACCGGTTTTACACACTTTAGTGTTTCACAGTTGTGCACTTGATCTCATATGTATCAAAGTTTTTCTCAGGGACTGCACTTGTATTCTTAGGCTGAGTTCGCACAGAGTGAAACTGGCGGAATTCCGCCAACCTCCGTGTCATAGTGGCAGTCTATAGGAGGCTTGCACGCCTTCTCTCTCCGCGTGGAAGAATGGACATGAGGAGGCGTGCGAGCCTCCCATAGACTGCCAGTATGACACGGAGGCTGGTGGAATTCTGCCAGTTTTACTCCGTGTAAACTGGCCCTTAGTGTTAAAACTGGAAAGACATGCTGCAAAATTTCACAGTGCAGCAGCCTTTTATGTTGACACATGCTCTTGATTTAAATGAAGCCGCGACTTCACACAAAATTCAAAACTGCAGAGTGTAACATAAAAATCATTGAGTAAACTCTTGGACTGTAAAATAATATTGTGGGTGAAACAAAACCGTTGGTGAAATCACAACTTACAGAAAAACTTATTTCTATTTCCCAGGCTGATGATATAAATAGTCATTTTGGACAGATGACTTTAAGTCGCCAGGGCTCATCTGAGGCACCTGACCCCTCTACTGCCATCTACCAGTCTCCCCTTATCTCTCAGCATCCGCAGCAAGCTGGATTCATCATGACATCTGGGGGACAAGCCATTCCCGCAACAGGCTACCCTTCCTCAGGGCACCCTTCTCCCACGCAGCAGGTCATCCCAACACAGGGATTCATGCAGCCCCCACAGCAAGTACGTGTGATTGACAAGTGGGAAGATAATTGTTATTGCTCAGTTCAAACACTGTTTCTACACTGACATGTTTATATGACCTGGTAAAAATTCTAAGATTAACAATTCTATGCCCTACTCTTTTAAGAATAGCATAGTTTGACCCCATCAGCCTGAAGTATGAATAGTTTTTTGTTCCTCCTAGATTAGATTCTCATTGTTTATAAGTTGGTTAAAACAGTGACTCCTCCTTGCTGTTCTTGTTAAACAGTACAAACAAAGCGAATCTGCTTATCAGTCGGCTGCCTTTTGAAGTCTGTGCCACTCCACCCTGGGGGCCTGGAAAAGCTGGATCCAGTCCTGGGGAAAGTATCCCAGGACCGGATCCAGATTTTTTTAGGCACTTGCAGTGGAGCAGCATGGACTTCAAAAGTAGCAGGCTGATAAGTAGATTGCCGAGCAAATAAAGTGATTGACTTGGTTTTTACTGTAAATTAGCTCATCTCTTATTAAAGTGAATCTTTTTGAATTACTAAGAGATTCAATCAACCGGCACTCCGTATATTTCTGTGGCGCGGTGCTCGTGGCAATAAGTCACATAGAATTAGAATAAATCCCGGCACTCGCTTGTGTTCACTGCTTCAAAGGATATTTATTACATCAATGCTGTTGATGCAATAAACATCCTTTGAAGCAGTGAACACAAGCGAGTGCTGGGATTTACTCTAATTCTTTTCAAATTACTGGCACTGTTAGATAGCGGTTAGTTCCAGAAGACACATGGTACCTTTTATATATCTCTCTGTGCTTCCATAATGTAGAAAATATGCCTCTATTCTGTGCACTTCTATCCCTCATTACTGTTCAGCTTTCAGGTCACAGTTAAATGCACTGTTGGCCTGACATTAAGTTTCT
Source organism: Dendropsophus ebraccatus (assembly GCF_027789765.1). Taxonomy (NCBI): domain Eukaryota; kingdom Metazoa; phylum Chordata; class Amphibia; order Anura; family Hylidae; genus Dendropsophus; species Dendropsophus ebraccatus. The sequence continues at coordinate 63,415,432 of NC_091458.1, forward strand.
CCTGAAAACTACCTATAAGCTGCTTGAAGTTTAAAAAGGTTTTTACAGGCATTGTGCATCCTGTGGATAGGCTTTTAATGTGTAATAGTCACAAAAAAAGAGATGTTTTTATCAATCAGGAATCGAGTGTTCAGACCCTGACCAATTGGTAGATTTAATGGGGAGAGGATCAATTTGCTGTGCGGTCCGCTCTCCGCTCTGTGTGTATGAGAAGATGTGCCCCATAGACTTCCATTATGCATCCGGCTCCCCATGTGAGAAATGCACTGAGCTTGTCTTCTCCTGGCACGTTCTCCTAATCTTAGGGGTGCAAACACTCGGCAGCCCAACTGTTCAAAAGAGCTCTGTGTGAAACATACAGTGAACAACAGAAAGCAGTTTGCTGTATTCGGTGTGTAATGGTGGCTCTGTGGTGTCACCACGTTCATTTTGTATGTGCCAGCACCTACGGATGTATAATGCCCAGAAAGGCCCTTTTCTGTCCTGCAGGAGATGGTCTTCATTGTAAGGTGAGATAGAGGTCAAACGCTTCTCACGCCTCTGATGATTAGCGGAGATCTGAACACCCAGACCCTGATTAATCAAAACTTTTGTCTAAAAAATGTCAGTTTTTTTTTTAAATATGTCATCCCGTATATGTGATGTATTAGCAGGAACTATGGGGGAGATTTATTAAACATGGTGTAAAGTGAAACTGGCTCAGTTGCCCCTAGCAACCAATCAGATTCCACCTTTTATTCCGCACAGACTCTTTGGAAAATTAAAGGAATCTGATTGGTTACTAGGGGCAACTGAGCCAGTTTCACTTTACATCATGTTTGATAAATCTCCCCCTATATTATATTTCTGTTTTCCAGATTCAGGTCTCATATTACCCGACTGGGCAGTATCCCAACTCTAGCCAGCAATACAGACCTCTCTCACACGCAGCGGCCTACAACTCACAACGCAATCAGCAGGTCACCCAGCCGCCTCAACAACCTGGTATGGCATCCTTTATTTATTGGGGATATGTATCATATCGGTTGGCTTTCTGTGAATAGCCTTATTTGTTGACTGAAGTGCAAGATATTATTTAAAACTGTTAGTCTGAGGCACATGCCTGTTAAAATGGTAGGTTTATGTTTTGTAAGAAAAAAGTTAATAAAATAAGACCTTTCGACCTTTAACCCACCAGTATGCCTTTTGCTTCCACGCTCCAGCTTGCTTGAGGGGCTCCTGGCTGGACGTCCCGCACAGCCAATTAGTGCGCTGCCCCGCCGATTGGCAGAGCTGGACGTCCAGACCACGGGAGCCCCCAAAGCAAGCCGGAGCGTGGGGCAGGTAATGTATGCTCTGGCCAGCCGTGGGTTAACTTACACAGTATGTATTCTCATAGAAAGGAACTGACAAGGAATCTGCAGTGGATTTTGCAGCATGATATCCACTGCGGATCCGGTACGTGTGAAGCCACCCTAAAGGTGGAAATATGAAGTAATTTGTCTTTTTTTTTTTTTTTTTTTTTTTTTTAACATGAAAAACATTTTTAACTGGGGTACATAGACTTTTTTTTTATATCCACTGTAGCTAGTGACTAAGAATGTAATGGATTCATACCACCTAGTTAACATTCTTGATCATCTCCCCTGTATAGCATACTGTTAATTTACGTTATGTGCACTATTAGTGATTATTTCTCTTATGACATAGGTATGCAGTCCCTCATTTCCAACCAGCCGCCAACTTACCAGGGCATGATGGGTGTCCAGCAGTCGCAAAATCCTGCCATTCTTAACAGCCAGAGAGCCAATGTTGGGAATCAAATGCAGAGCATGATGGTGCAGTATACTCCACTACAGTCATATCAAGTAAGTGTGTAGTATTGGCTTGCTTAAAGTTTCATTGGTTCATTGATGGAAGTTTTATTTCAGTTTAACTTTACTTTCCTAAATTTAGGTTCCAGTAGGAAATGAATCACAGGGAGTTGTGCCACAATCCTATCAGCAGTCTGTACTGGTACCAGCTAACCAGTCAGTGCAGGGAGCCATGCCAACTGGGGGAATGCCAGTATACTACAGTGTTATACCACCAGCACAGCAAAATGGCTCCAGGTAAATGGACTTTCACTGATATGCCATATTATAAAAAAAATACTGAAATGAATGTCCAGTATTAAGAATTTCTATGCAAGTGCTTACTAGCCATATATTTTCTGTAGTCCGTCTGTTGGATTTCTTCCTCCTCCTGGTTCTGAGCAGTACCAGATGTCCCAGTCTCCCTCTCCCTGCAGTCCACCACAACTGCAACAACAGTATTCAGGTAAAGCTGTTTTTTATTATATTTATATGTAATCATTTATGTTAAAAATCAATTCATTAAGTACACTGCTGGTATGCACAACACACGCAAAGGAAGAAAAACTATTGAGTGGTTACTCATATATAAGGGATACAGGGAAATGTTCATAAATAATGCATGTATATAGAGAATATGCATAGAAGGCAGCCTATAATAAGAGTCCCTGATCCCTAACAAAACCAGACATTAAAACCATTAAACTCAAACTGGCACTTAACAGGCAAAAAAGATCACTGCCCTCACCAGCATATGAGCAAGTACCTGGGTGATTGGAGCGGCGTGTTCAGCAGCAGAGATCAGAGGCGGTCTACAGCATTCGAGTGTCCGGACCAAGTGGGTGAATCGCGAGTGTCCCATAATGGATAAAGGGGACTTAAAAGGAGTTATCCAGCGCTACAAAAACATTGCCACTTTTCCCCCTACTGTTGTCTCCAGTTTAGGTGCAGTTTGCAATTAAGCTCCATTTACTTCAATGGAACTAAGTTTCAAAACCCCACCCAAACTGGAGACAAAAGTAGGGGGGAAGTGGCCATGTTTTTGTAGCGCTGGATAACCCCTTTAAGTAGGCTACTGTTAAAACAGAGAAAGTTTTCAAGTCATGAGTGATAAGAGGGAAGCCTTGGTTTACCTTCTAGTAACAGTGTGCATCATCTCTCCGGGCAGACTGGGAAACACAGAAAAGGGAAAACACCTTGGGCTGTGTTATTGGGGTAAGGCGTTGGTTTTGGTAAATGAAGTGATTTACAAATTAGGAATCACGTTGGCTGTCAAATAGAGGGAAGACAGACAAGGATTTAAATTCCGATTCTGTGAAATCCTTTGTGGATGGAGCACAGGTTTTCCCCTTTGACATAAATAAGGAGCATGCATGTTTGCTCAATAAGCATAGTGGGATAAAAAATTGCCAAACACCTAAGCAGTTTATCTCCCACTGAAATAGAGGATTGGGTTTGTTGAACTCTAAACATGCCCTATCCTTCCCTACATATCTGCTGCTTATGTACCAGGTACAGCAGCTACTAAATCTAGAGTAATCTGACAAAAAAGCTGCACTGTACATCTTACCTAGTGTAGCGAGTGTGTTTCCTTCCATTTAAAGGATCCGTTTTTAAATGGTTACTTTTGACACACACAAAAACGTGGTAATCTACATTAATGTTGTTGTTTTTTTTTTTAATAATGGAAGTTAATAAAAAATGGATCGAAAACTCGTACTGCAAAAAACGCAGTGTCAACCCACCCTTAGTTTCCTGGTAAATTCTTATAACACAATATGAATTCCTGAGATTTGTGTATTCCACTTGGCTAGTTTTTCAGCAGAGATATAGGTAGGTAAAAATGGCTCCTAATTAATGCTTTTTATGTAATTTAGAATAAGTGACCTCTATTCTCTGATCGAGGAGCTGGTCTTACTGGGTTATGGTGTTGTGCATCGATGCCACCTAGTGTATATATAATGTACTGCACTACTGTGTTAAAACAAGTACAGTGGTACCATGGTTAAACAGTAACTTGGATTGAGAGTGTTTTGCAAGAAGAGCTCACAGGTTTTCAAAATTGTGACTTGGTTTAAGAGCATTGCTTTTGTTTAAGAGCTCCCTGTACTGGGTGGGTGGTCAAGTGGGGGATCCACATGCTCTGCGTAGCGGAGTCTACAGCCCTGTACTCTGACCGAGCAAGTCTCCATCACCTTCCAAATCATGGCAGATCCACTTGAGGCTGGGGCTTGCATCAGAGGACAGGACTGTGGAGGTAATGTCTTCATAGCTGTAACCCCTCTCTCCCCGGACAGAGAGTGCTGCACGTCTGTGCCCACATCTGTCCTGCTCATTCCTTCATGCTCCCTGCAGTCTCTGTCAGCGCTTGTGTTTCCCATCCTCTCCATTACTGTACTCAATATCACATATTCAGCTGTTTTTAAATATATATTTCATTGGTTTTACATGTTATTCAGAATAAAAAAAATCATTATTTTTGGGGTTTGGAACCATTTGTCTGCATTTCAATTATTTCCCAAGGGAAAATTTGCTTTGCTTTAAGAGTGGATTTGAATTACAAGCACGGTCCCGGAATGAATTATGCTCGTAATCCAAGGCATCACTGTATTTTTATGAGGAGCCAGAATTAAAGTTTTCTTTCCAGTCTTCATGGTGAGCCATAAAGACAGGAATTGAGAAGCACTGCCTTTAAATAATGCAAACTTCTGACATATCAAAGTTACATATCCGAGACCCCCACTTATGTTCTCAGCTGAGAGCTTTGCGCTTTCTATAAATCCATGTACTGCTCTCCAAGAAATAATGAAAGTCTACAAGACAGTACTTAAACTTGTACCCCTGAACTCAGCAGGGGTCTCAGCATCCAGACCCCTGATTAATGTCTCTGAGATGACACAAGTTTGCAAAAAAAGGATAGGCATCCTTTAGTCAGTCTGTCTTGTGACTTTTATGTGTCTTATCTGTTATCCCTAGTTGACCCTAGAGTCTTTCTAACCTGCTGTTAGTTTCCCTTTAAAGAATCCTGGTCACCTTGCTGATTGCTTTTGTCAGTATTCCAATGAATTACTGGCTGACTGCTGTGAGATGCCAGTCAGCTGTCATGCTGAATCTCAATAACATTTGAGTCATTTTATGTACAGATAGCTAAAAATAAGGTTGGAATATGTGAAATGTAGTGCTCATCATAGTCGCCCATCTGCCTGTAGGACAGGAATACATACTGAGAAATGATACAAGCTGGAACATTTGGTTCTTTCTGTGGATTATATGCTTCTTAGCCAACTATGTTTCAGCAAATTCGGCTATACAATGCATTCTCTAGTCTGCAATGCAATGCAAGTCTTTAAACCATTTCACTTTTTTTTTTCTTCTTTTCTTTTTGCATTCGATACACCATAATGAGAATATGGAAAAATGTTACCTTCATTTTGGCAAATTTAATAGGATAAAAAAGAGTTTTGTATGGACACAAATATTTCAACCATTTGCCACTACACATGAAATTTAGTTCTGGGGTCTCCCATTTCTCTTTTTCATCATCTCTGATGTTTTTGCACATTGGTTGGAGTCACCTGTGATAAATTCAGCTGATTGGAGATAATTTGGAAAGACACAGCTGAACACAGAACAAAAAACAAGCTATAAGAGGGGAAAGAACTACCCGTAGAGCTCAGGAACAGGATTGTTAGGGGCCTTTTACACTGACCTATTATCGTCCAGGAGCGTTGCTAGGAACTATTCTTTGCTGTAACTTTTACACAGGCTGATGACCAGCTAAGGACCAAACCGAAGCCTAATCCTCAACCGATCGTTTCTTTAGAGCAGGCTTCAAAATTTATCATTATTGGCCGCACGTCTTCCTGTGTAAACAGGGTTATGTGTGGCCAATAAAGGGAAACTGTAGCTCAGATATGCTTATTTCTGTGTTGTCATTTTCCGGATCACAAGCAGTACGTACTTTCCTTGCTAGCGATCCAGCATCCCGTGCTCTGGCCGCTGTGAGGCCTAAAAATACAGGACAGCAGAGCGTATGCTCTGCTCACAAAACTGACAGCACAAATATATACATATCTATGCTGTCAGTTTCCTTGGCTACATGGGCGATACAAACATCTTTTGTAGAGACGGGACATTCGATTTCTTGTGCCTTGTAAAGCCAAGGCAAGCGAACGCCAATCTTACTGATCGGTAATTGTTTGCGACCGCCAATGGCTGACAAATGTAAAAGGACCCTGATGATTAAAAATTCAAAAGTGCTGGAAATTATTTAGACATAGTCACTAGCTGACAATGTTCAGGCCACAGAAGTAAATGGGTCCATTCACAGATACATTGGCACCAAATTTTGACAGGGTGCCAGTGTACTTCGGAAAGCACAATTGTAATGTGTGCCTTGACTTAGATCTGGTGAAGGTGTAGAAATTTCTACTGCACTAACAGTTCCTGTGTTCAGATTAGTGATGTCACGATACCAGAATTTTGAGTTCGATACCGATAACAACTTTTTTTTTTTTCAATGCTCGATACCAATTCGATACTTAAAAAATTATATTTAAGAAAAAAAAAACGAAAAAAAAAGAAACATAAGAATAGAAATGACCCCCCCCCCCCCAGGTTCAGGTCAGTACGAACCAATTTATGTTCCCTAATTTTATTACTTTAAAAATAAAGTCCTCATTATTTAAAATAAATAAAAACTTGCCCAACTCTGACTCACTTTTTTTATCTCTCCGCCTGTCTGGCTGTAGGGTGAGGGGCATTTTTTGCGCTGTGATCTGTAGTTTTATTTAGTACCATCTTTTTATGGGGTACTGAATTGGGTGGTTTCTGCACTTGCTCGGTTTACCGTGCGTGATCAGGAAAGTGACAGGTAGTATGGACAATAACACTTCAGCTGCCAGGGATGGGGATTGTAGTCATGTAACACACAACTGCTATCAGGGAGGATGGGGGTTGTAGTCATATAACACTTTAACAATCAGAGGGTGATGGGGGTTGTAGCCATATAACAGACACCAGCCAGCAGGGGGGATGATGGGGGTTGTAGCCATATAACACACACCAGCCAGCAGGGGGGATAATGGAGGTTGTAGTCATATAACACACACCAGCCAGCAGGGGGGGGTGATGGGGGTTGTAGCCATATAACACACCAGCCAGCAGGGGGGGGTGATGGGGGTTGTAGCCATATAACACACCAGCCAGCAGGGGGGATGATGGGGGTTGTAGCCATATAACACACACCAGCCAGCAGGGGGGATGATGGGGGGTTGTAGCCATATAACACACACCAGCCAGCAGGGGGGATGATGGGGGTTGTAGCCATATAACACACCAGCCAGCAGGGGTGATGATGGGGGTTGTAGCCATATAACACACCAACCCATCAGGGGGGATGATGGGGGTTGTAGCCATATAACACACACCAGCCAGCAGGGGGGATGATGGGGGTTGTAGCCATATAACGCACACCAGCCAGCAGGGGGGATGATGGGGGTTGTAGCCATATAACACACCAGCCAGCAGGGGGGATGATGGGGGTTGTAGCCATATAACACACACCAGCCAGCAGGGGGGATGATGGGGGTTGTAGCCATATAACACACACCAGCCAGTAGGGGGGATGATGGGGGTTGTAGCCATATAACACACACCAGCCAGCAGGGGGGATGATGGGGGTTGTAGCCATATAACACACCAGCCAGCAGGGGGGATGATGGGGTTGTAGCCATATAACACACCAGCCAGCAGGGGGGATGATGGGGGTTGTAGCCATATAACACACCAGCCAGCAGGGGGGATGATGGGGGTTGTAGCCATATAACACACCAGCCAGCAGGGGGAATGATGGGGGGTTGTAGCCATATAACACACCAGCCAGCAGGGGGGATGATGGGGGTTGTAGCCATATAACACACACCAGCCAGCAGGGGGAATGATGGGGGGTTGTAGCCATATAACACACCAGCCAGCAGGGGGGGATGATGGGGGTTGTAGCCATATAACACACACCAGCCAGCAGGGGGGATGATGGGGGCTGTAGCCATATAACACACCAGCCAGCAGGGGGGATGATGGGGGTTGTAGCCATATAACACACCAGCCAGCAGGGGGGATGATAGTGGCTGTAGCCATATAACACACACCAGCCAGCAGGGGGGATAATGGGGGCTGTAGTTTTACTATTCCTGGTGTCAGGGCATGCTTACCGGTGACCTGGATTTGTCTGTGATCTGCAGGTTACAGCCCCCCTCCCAGTCAGAGTCAGGCCGACTGTAAACCCCCCACATTGTGTCTGCTCCGGAGTCTCCTGCCGGCCCCGGCCTCCCGCCTCCTCACACTCCTGCCGCCCCCACATCTCCTAGTCCGGTGCAGATGTAGTGGCTGCATCTCCTGCCGACCCCTGCTCCGGCCTTCTCCTCTCCCGGACACCGCTCTCCCTCTTCAGCCCGTGACCCTGCTCTGCCCGCAGTCATTAGCAGCGGGGGTCTGCTACACACAGTAGCTGACCCCCGCTGTATATGGAGCGGGCTCAGGAGGGGGGTAATGCCGCTGTCAGTGTGACAGCGGCATCTATATAGTTACATAGCCGGCACTAGCAATAGCTATGTGCCGGCTATTTGAATTTGGCGCCGACGGGGGAAGAGGGTGCGCGCTGAGGAGGTGACAGGTGGGAGCAGGGGGCGGCACACAGAGAACACGGCCGGCGCTCATATAGCTGCCGGCCGTGTTCTCTGCGCTATACTTTATGTTAAACTGCATAATAGCGCAGTTTAACATAAAGTTTCGATACCAGGAAATCCTGGTATCGAACTGTTTTTCGTCCCGTAATATCGATAGTAGTATCGATATTTCGGTGCATCGTGCAACACTAGTTCAGATGGAGGAAAATGACAGAAGATTAACCATTACTGCAGCACTCTTCCAATTTGAGGTTTATTATTACATACTGAATACCATCCCTACAGTGCAGTATGGTGGGGGTAGCCTCATACTGTGTAAATGGTCATGGTAAGGAAAAGCTGAGTGCAGCAAAGTACAAATGTATTCCTAATGAAAACTCTTATCTAGAGTGATTCGGGCCAAAGTTTCACCTTCCAACGAGACAGTGACCCTAAACACACAGCCAAAACAACACAGGAGTGGTTTAGGGTCCATGCCTAGTGCTCTAACCTGACCCCAATGACTCCATTTCTGGAGAGACCTGAAAATGACGTCCACGACAGTCTTCATCCAACCTGTCAGAGCTGCAGACGAGAATTGCAAAAAATGTGAAAAAAGTGAGTGTTTGCATACTTTCTGAATGCACTGTAATGTTCTATACAAATTTCTTTTCAATGCTGAATAAATCACAATAATCCCGTGTTAAATAAAATTGTTGTTGTTGTTATTATTGTTGTATTATTGTTATTGTTATTGTTATTATTATTATTATTTTTATAGGAGTCAACCCTTCAAGTTTGGGTGTGGTGGTGATGCAGTTGAATGTACCCAATGGCCCACAGGGCACATCGCAGAACCCACCAATGGTTCAGTGGAATCACTGCAAATATTTTAGTGTTGACCAACGTCAGAAACCTGAACATTTATATGGTGCAGATACCAGCGCTCAGGTAAGCTGATTTAAATATATAATTGATTTAATAGCAGAAAGGTGGTTATAGTAAAGCAGAATAAGAAAAATGGAAAAGAATCACTGAGGGGGGAAAAAAAGTCTGTTACGGTAATTTGAAATTTGGAACACACTGGCACTCTCCCCTCAGCTGTATCTCAGAATCGCAGTAGGTCTCAGAAGCAAAACCCACTGAGATCAATAACAGTTTATATGTCTGACATTTTAAAAGTTATTTCAAACAGTAATGCTACGTTTACACGAAACGATAATTGGCCCGATCGTACGATTAACGATGTCAGAGTAACGATTTTTTTTTTCATAACGATCAGCGTTTAGACTGTACGATATATTGTACAGGAAAAATCGTTTTGCGATTGCGCACCCGCAGCCCGGCCCTCCGCTCATCCGCAGCCCGGCCCCACGGTCAACCGCAGCGCCCTGCACCACCCCGGTCGCCGCCGCCACTCCGATCGCCCCCGCCACGAGCATACGTTACCTGCTCCGCGTATAGAAAAAGCTATCGAAACGTCACGTGTACCCAAAAGGTGTACCGCTAAAAATGTCAGCTTATACCACAGAAGAAAATCCCTCACATACCTCTATTGGCGAAATTTTTCAAATAATACTGGTCTTACAATATACAAGAAACAAACAGTATTTATAGTAAAAATGCCATAAACTATAACAAAGCTATATAAAATGGATATCACTGTAATCAAACCGACCTGACGAGTAACAATAACATGTCATATGTGATGTATAGTAAATGGCGTCCAAAAAAAAAAAGAAATAGCTGCTAAATTGTGGGTTTTTTTTTTATTCGTACCACCTCATAAAATATTAAATAATGATCAGGGTGCCACATGTCCCCCAGAATGGTACAGATGGAAACGTCAACTTGTCTTACACAAATATTTTGGCACTGCAAGGCTTCTGTGACATGGTATAATGGCTAAAAAAAACTAAAATAAGAAAAGACCCCAAAAATACACAAGGCTTCTGTCATGTCTGAGGCCTGTGGTTGAGTCAGGTGACACAATGAAGCCACATATGGGGGATTTCTAGAAACATTGGAATATGGGGAATAAATATGGGGAATAAATATTGAGTTCCATTTCTCAGTTAGTATTTACAGGGAAAAAAATGGATTAAAATGGAATAACTGCCAAAAAATTTTTAATTTTAAATTTCCCCTTCAATTAAATTTCTGTGAAACACCTAAAGGGTTAATGAACTTATGAAATGTTAGTTTGAATACTTTGAGAGGTGCAGTTTTTACAATGGAGGGATTTGTGGGGGTAACGAACATACAGGCCCCACAAATCCACTGCAGAACTGAACTGGTCCCTAATAAAATAGAATTTGAAATTTTCCTGAAAATTTTAAAAATCGCTGCAAAATTTCGAAGCCCTCTAACATCCTAACAAGTAAAAGGACGTTCACCAAATGGCGACACCATAAAGTAGACATGCTGTGGATGTTAAAGTAATAGTTTTATGTGACATAACTATTCTTCTCAGAAAAAGAGAATTTTGAATATAAAGGATTGTAAATCTTTCAAATTTTTGTGCAAATGTGTTTTTTTACAAAAAAAAACCCTGAGTGTATTAACCAAAGTACACCACACACATAAAGAGGAATATGTCATGAAAAAACTGTCTCAGAATAACTGCGATAGTTAAAAACATCACAGAGTTATAACTACATAAAGAGAGGTCAGATTTTAAAATTAGACCCTGGGCATTAAAGGGGTTGTCCGGCGATAAAAAATTATTCACAGAATAACACACATTACAAAGTTATACAACTTTGTAATGTATGTTATGTCTGTGAATGGCCCCCTTCCCCGTGTCCCACCACCCCCACCCGTGTACCCGGAAGTGTGGTGCGCTATACATTACCTGTCACGTGCCGACCACGGTCTCCGATCCTCAGCAGTGACGTCTTCTTCGGGAGGCCAGCGGATCTTCCCGAGTGCCGGCCGCCCTCTGCAGCGTCATCCGAAGCTCAGCCGCGATTGGCTGAGCATAACTGTGCTCAGCCAATCGCGGCTGAGCTGCTGATGACGTGGCCGCGTTATCAGCCGCGATTGGCTGAGCACAGTTATACTCAGCCAATCGCGGCTGAGCTTCGGATGACGCTGCAGAGGGTTGCCGGCACTCGGGAAGATCCGCCGGCCTCCCGAAGAAGACGTCACTGCTGACGATCGGAGACCGTGGACGACACGAGATGCGGTGAGTATAATGCACCACACTTCCGGGTCTAGCGTGGGTGGGGGGAAACACGGGGAAGGGGGCCATTCACAGGCATAACATACATTACAAAGTTGTATAACTTTGTAATGTGTGTTATTCTGTGAATAATTTTTTATCGCCGGACAACCCCTTTAAGGCCAAAACAGGCAAAAGAGGCAAGGGGTTAAAGCAATTTATTTTGGCTACTACCTGGAGCAAGCATGTATTAGTGATACGGCAGCTTTCACGTAATTCTAAATGGGTAGAAGATACAGTAGCCAATGTTGGTAATTTTTGTTTGTAGTTTTTAAATGGAAAATGTGGTACAATGTGGTACAAATTAAGTGCCCATTCTAATTAATAGCTTGCCTGTGTAACCTAAGGGCCCTGTTCCACGGGCCGAGCAACGATGTAACCGAGCGCCGATCTGCCAGATCGACGCTCGTTTACTGAGCCTATTCCACGGCCCTGATGATCGTTAAGCGAGGGCTGCAGAGACATCGTTACCTATTTCTTTGCAGCAATACATTACCTGTCCGGGCTTCTCCTGCGCTCCATCTTCCTTCCCAGGTCCCGCAGCGTAGCATCGGCTTCAGTGCTGCCTTACTGAGCTGTCAGACTGCTCAGCCAATCACTGGCGGCGGCGTTCCCGGCCAGTGATTGGCTGAGCGGTCTGACTGCTCGGTCAGGCCGCTCCGGAGCTGCTGATGCTGCAAGCAGGACCCAGGGAGGAAGACTGAGCGGAGGAGAAGCCCTGCAGGTAATGTATGCTGCGCTTCTCAAATCGTCGCCCGCCACGCACCGCTATTCCACCGTAGCGATGCGCGGTGGGGGACCGATGATTTTAGGTCTGGCCCTAAATAAACGATCAGCCAATGACACGATCCTCGGCTGATCGTTCTCTCTATTCCACCGAGCGATAATCGGCCGAATGGGGTCGATTCAGCCGATTATCACTCCCGTGGAATAGGCCCCTAAGTCTTCCAGTATAGGTGGCGCCTTTGATAACTGCCCTCCTGTTGGTCAAAAGATAAGGAACCTGAAGAGAATCCCCTTTTTGTTTAGGGCATATGAAATTAGGCTTTCTAAACCAGACAAATTCTTTAACAAACACTTTTTTCCCCCCTAGCCTAGTAACCTTATGAACAGTCCTATTACATCTCCAGCACAGTCTCCAACACCTTCTCCAGGCTCCAACATGAACAGTGTCTGCACAGGACTGTCACCATTATCTGTTATACCACAGTTTCCCCGACCTGTTGGCCCAGGGCAAGGTACTTCTTATGTTTAATTTAATTTTATCTGTTAGGAGATTTGAATGTGTATGGAACGTGTCACCCTTGCCTTTTATTTGCAGGTGATGGCCGTTACTCTCTACTCGGACAGCCACTCCAGTACAACCTTTCTGTTTGTCCCACATTATTGCACAGTCAACCTCCCTATTCTGCACAACTGGTACAGTTACAAGCATGTGACTCAAAACTGTTATGTATATGATGGTTAAATTAAATGTCACTATTGTTAGCAAAGGCAGAATCATGTGTGAGTCGATGGTTTTATATATTAAGCCTGGAACGTGGTATTAATTCAGGAGTTAGGAGTTTTCCCACTAAGCAAATTTGGTAAAATCAGATGTGTGCCAGATGCATAACAGTGAACAAATCTTCTGTTTATAAGATTAAAAAAAACTTTTAACACTAGTGTTCTTCTCAAGGATGTGGCCATGCTCTGTTGCACATGCTTTCCCACTCTAGTTGCTTGCATGCTCAGTGGAGACTGCTAACCTGTTCTCCTGGGACAGAGCAAACAATTGCAGTTGAATTGAGCAGGTGTGACCACCTTAATATATTCCATAAGGTGGTCATTACCTAGTGCAACAGATTATGACAACACAATAGGCATATATGGGATGTGCAAGTATTTATCTAAAAGTACATTTTTAAAATGTTTAATTTCACTTCATGCATCTGTTTAGACCTACTCATCCTAATGGGGAAGGCTCTTTACTAGCACAGGAATATCCGTTAAGACTGCATATGAGATGTATATAAAGTGATTTTCCCAAACAAGACATAGACCTTTTCTAAATATAGACTGGTCTGGCAGGTTGTCTTTAGGCAGGTTGTCTTTTTATTTCAGGTAAATCTGTCAAGTTTCAAACTGCTGACACTGTTAGATAGTAGTTTGATCAAGGAGATACATGATGCCTCTCACATATGTCTGTTCTTCCATAATGTAAAAAAATGCATTTACTTTCTGGGATACAGTGTCAGCGAAGTGTTTCCATACTCTGAAGTTGCTTAGGGCAGTTGTGCCTTCTCACCCCCCCCCCAAAAAAAAAAAAAAAATCCCTATCCCTAGATACACAAATAATGTAGCTTTTTTTTCTTGTTCTGTTAACTATTTTGGTATCCAAAGTAATTTTTTAGGAAATTCTTAACAGAAAACTTAGAAAGTTTTACCAGCGCTTCACACCTTCCATGCAGTGACCTTGAGTAGCAGATTATATAGTAATCTTTACTCTATTATATGCTAGTTTTTGCTGCCATAACTTACTTTACACATCTCTGCAATACATATAAATCTTTTGAAAACTTTAAAGCATTTTACAGTATTGCAGTTGGTACTTTTTGCAGCCACACATTCTCTTTATTATAATGTGTATTTTTAGAAGTATATCTTACTGTTAGAGACCACTTCACATAGGAGTGTTGCTAAGTAAAGGGCTGGTGGGCACTTGTGCAAAGTGTCAAGGAAGGGCCAAAAAAAAAATCAGTCAGCAATCTGTATATATATACGTTCCTTCTGCACATACCCCGTGCAGTAGGAATGTACATATACGTTCCTGACTGTGAAGGTGTTTGATGTGTGCGGGACCACTGCAGTGAGAGCGGCCCCGGGAGCTGAGGATAATGAGAGGCAGCTGCGATCCTGTCACAAGCTCCTGTCACTGAGCTATGTTGCGGGGGTCCCGATCACTTGTACCGAAAGGTGGGGGGTAATCCACTTACCTCAGTCCTGTCGGATTGGCCATCCATGCACAGAGTATGCTCTCAGGCAGGCTCTATGCATAGATCGCCGATACCACTAATCTATGCTATGGTGAAAGAAAAAAGTGGCGGGGTGAAGGCCGCCGGACTCCCCTGCTAGAGACCCTTATACTTACCCTTTCTCTCCAAGTCCCGCAGCTAAAGCTGGTCACGGGACGGAGATATCCCTGTTGGAAGCTGCGCGCGCTCCTGAGATAAGTCCAACACCCATAGAGAATGAATAGCTCCATTGGGGATATCTCCGTCCCGGGACCGGCTTTAGCTGCGGGACTTGGAGAGAAAGGGTAAGTATAAGGGTCTCTAGCAGGGGAGTCCGGTGGCCTTCACCCCATCACGGGGGGTGACAGGTTTCCTTTAAAACTATTTTTAAAAAAAACCTTAATACCCCTTCCCCCACATAAAAGTTTAATATTCCTCATTTACGCCCCCCATTATAAAAGTATTAAAATAAATAAATAAACATATTATACACACACACACACACACACACACACACACACACACACACACACACTGTTCTGCCAGCTAAGCTTAGTATACCTTTAGACCATAGCTGGCATCTTAAATCTGTAAGGAACACAATAGTGCCAGAATATATGGTCTTAAGAGTTGTAAATAATATCTGTCTGTTTTATGTGTATTCTCATGGTTACTTTTTTTTTTTCTTCCACCATATTTTGTTGAATGCTTAGACAGGGATGAAACATGGAAACAGAGGAAAAAGGCAGGCCCTAAAGTCAGCATCTACGGACTTGGGTACAGCAGACATAGGCAAGTATAGCTCTTTGACAGGTGAAATGATGTGTATCGTATGGCTGTTATCAGAGTGTACTAGTAAGATGATTCTTGTTACTTTAAATATTTGATGTTATGATTTTTTTTCCAATTAAAAGTAAACTTTATAGTAAGTTTTTGTTTGGGGGAAAAATACATATTGTCATTTTCTATTTGTGTTTTTGATTTCCAAGTCTTTCTATAATTGTATATTGCATTCTAAATGTTATCTTGAGATTTAAAGTGACTCTGTACCCACAATCTGTCCCTCCCAAACCACTTGTACCTTTAAATAGCTGCTTTTAATCCAAGATCTGTCCTGGGGTCCATTTGCCAGGTGATGCAGTTATTGTCCTAAAAAACAACTTTTAAACTTGCAGCCCTGTGTCAAACAGGCTTAGTGTATCTGTGCCCTAACTTTGCACCACCCCTCCGTCCCTCCTCCCCACCCTCTTTATCATTAGGAATGCCCCTAGAACATTTTCTCCCGTCTGAACATTGCACAGGTGCCTTAACGATCCAGCCCATGTGCCGTACTGACACAGCTGATGAATAAGAGTTAATCTGCCTGCAGCATTCCTAATGATGAGGAGGGACAGAGAGGTTGTGCCAGCCTAATCCATACACAATCTAGGCCCCGGCCGTTAGACACAGCGCTGCCGGATTAAAAGATGTTTTTTAGGACAATAACTGCATCACCTACGGAACGGACCCCAGGACAGACCTTGGATTAAAAGCAGCTATCCGAAGGTACAAGCGGTTTGGGGGGGGCAGATTGGGGGTACAGAGTCGCTTTCAACCTTTCATATCAAATTTTCTCTCAGGCTAACATTGTTCTTAAACTGACATAAACCACTCTTGCCTAAATAGTTAGTTATAAAAGGCATTTAGAGTGCCTTCACACATACCGGCTTGCAGCAAAAAACTCGCTGTGAGTTTCTGCTACGAGCCGAGGTCCTGGAAGGCCCCTATCACTACATACAAGCAGTGGTCTGAAAGACCGCTGCGTGTATGTAATGCAGCCGCCCCTTCGGCTCCCGCACCGCTGTCTCCATACATTACCTGGCTCTGGCTGCACGGGGTCCCGGCATCTTGCTCTGCCGCCCAGCCAATCAGTGTGTTGCCCAGCCGCAGCCACTGATTGGCTGGGCGGCAGAGCAGGACCCCGGGACCCCGTGCAGCCAGAGCCAGGTAATGTATGGAGACAGCGGTGGGGACCGGAGCCGAAGGGGTTAAGGGGGCGGCTGCATTACATACACGCAGCGGTCTTTCAGACCACTGCTTGTATGTAATGATAGGGGCCTTCCAGGACCTCGGCTCGTAGCAGAAACTTGCAGCGAGTTTTTTGCTGCGAGTCGGTATGTGTGAAGGCATCCTTAGAATGGATTGTCTTTTGCATTCAGTTACGTCAGACTTATAATAGGAGTTAATTGTGTTTTTCATAAGTTTTTTTTTTTTTTTTTTTCCCCCCTCTCCCATAGTTCTTGGCAGAGTCCTAGAGATCACAGACCTTCCAGAGGGCATCACGCGGGCAGAAGCAGGCAAGCTTTTTACACAGCTGGCAATGTCTGGGGCCAAAATACAGTGGCTGAGGGACGCTCAGGGTCATGCCCCAGGGCCTAATGGTGAAAACAATGGACCTGCAGAAAATGGGCGCCAAATTCACAACAATGACCTGGCAGCATTTTATACCATCGTGGCAGTCTTCCCTAGCACCATGGCAGCACAAAACGCCTCAGTCCAGCAAAATAGTCCGCTCAGCCGCTTCAAATTGCGCAGTATCAAAAAGAACTATGATTTGCGCATACTGGAACGTGCCAGCTCGCAATAGCGTGTGAAGATGGGTAGGGGAAGATGTGAGGGAGGGTGCAAGAGGGCTGCAGCAAAGACCTGGAGGAGTAAAATTTCTCCCCCCTCTTTTCATCACACTTCTTCCTCTTTTCCCTTTCCACCTCAAAAGAAGCACACTGGACTTGATACAGCCTCTCTCTTTCTAACTCCACTTTCTCCGTGTGACTTTTTGTTCCTTTTAGAAGTCCCCTTTACGGTTGTACATCTCTTGTTTCTCTTGTTTGTCCCCTTTTTCATGTTCCCGATCAGCCAACCTCCTATTTCACTGTCCAGTACTCATACCATGTAACTGTTGCTGCATTTCTGGTTCTCCCTACTTCACTACTTTGCTTGTTTTATTTGCACGCTATCTTGTTGACAAGCTTTTTTCTTGTCTTTTTCTTCATGTCACCAAATCATTCAACTTTTCAACTTCTCTCTGTTTCTAGCACATTCTCACTATTCTTAATACCTTGGAGAATATATATATATATATATATATATATATATATATATATATATATATATATATATATATGTATGTATGTATTTTTCATCCTCTTTTGATTCCCTCCTCTGCGGTACTTTTCACGTAAACATAACCCATTTTCTGATCGTGAGCAGAAATGCTCTGTAGCGGGTATAAAACTGCCATAGGGTAAAAGAAAGATGGTAATATTTTTTTTTTTTTTTTTTTTGGCCCTGAGTGGAAAATTTGCCTTTTTATGTTTTTTTTTTTTTTTTTTTTCTTTGTTTGTTCTTTTGGAGTTAATTGTCCTGAACATTGTATAGTTTTTTTTTTTCCTTTTTTTTTCTTCTTCATTTTGTTGTTCTTTTCTTTGTTTTGTTTTATATGCTTGTGAGAGTACATTAACATGGGTATTTATTTGCACAAATGGGCTGTACTCACTGTAAATTTTATTTAATCCAATTTTGTTTTTAAATATGGAAAAAAATATGTGTCACATTAAAAGTGTGTCCCTTTCTTTATAGTTTTGGTAAAAAAAAAAATAAGATTTATATTGTGTTATGTAACTTGGTGTCATTCTCTCATTACTGTGCTGTAAGCCAGAATCGCACTTCACACATTCTGATATTCGTTCTACTATCCTGACTCCACTCACAGGCAGTTCAGTAAGTCAGGGCATCGGTTTCAGAATGTTCCTAAACACAAATATTGGTATAGGTTAATGTATGGCGCAAAGAGTATATTGCATAATCACATGACTACTTTTTTTTTTCTTCCGAACACTGAATCTGTCTTAAACCAAAATCCTTATAAAACTGTGTTTCTCAATGACACTGTAACACAGTACAAGAGAATAGCACCATATTCACTAAATTAATGAGCCACCAAAAAAAAAAAAAATACCCAAATACACAGGCTGCTACAGTTGCACTTGCATGCAACAACATTTAAAATTAAAATTTTCTTGTAAAACTTACAACTTTATACAAACATTTTTAATGATAAATAACTTGGCAGAACAAATATATTTAATAAATTGTTTTAATATATTTTTAATAAGGTTTTGTATTTGAGTGCATTTGTTTAATAAAAAAAACTATACAATGCTTGATTTATTTGTTCCAGGGACAATAAACCCAATAACGAATATTAAATATATAAAAAATACATCTCAGTCTTAGAAAATGCAAATGCATATGCTCATAATTCCCTCTATTTACTGGGGCAATTGTGGGCATGGTTGTAAGCTATATACACCTCTTGAATATAAGTTTTATTATTGCATTACACTTAACAGTGTAAAAAAAAATTCCTATAAAGAAAATTGCCTGCTGAATGCTCTGCAAATTTTTAATTAAAGGGGCTATCTGGGTGTTTATGTATGTTTCTGGGACTGCAGGGAACATATCAAAGAAGCATACTTACCTGCCTGCTCCTTCACTGCTCCCAGTTTCTTCAGCATCTGTTCCCCACTGTAGTCCTTCTGTTTTTAGTTCCTGTGATGAATGGTCTGGGACTGACTGCTCAGCCAATCACTATGGAACTACAGAGGACTGGACACTCAGGAAACTGTCAGCAGTAGGGTTCTTGTCCAAACATGGCACTACAGTAACTACAAAGAATGAGGCAGGAAAGCAGACCAGGGAAGCATTTCTCTTTGTTTTGTTTCCTGCAGTCTCCTATTACTGGCACAAGTCCTGGCCTTACTACATTTCTGATGACCGGAAATGACATTGCCATAGAGTGTTACCTGTATAAGGTGGAGTTTTTGATTTAGTACATTTATAATGCCTCAATATTGTCTCAACTTAAGTATTAAAACTGTAGAAAAATCTAATTTAAAAGAGAAGTGGACCAGATTTCAGACAAAAGCTGATTTGCTTATAGCAACCAATTACAGCTCAGCCTTCTATTTTATTAGGTCAATTTTGAGAAATGAAAGCAGAGCTCTGATGCGTTTTGCTTGGCAAACAAGACCTTTTTTGTCTGACAGCTTTAGCGTATGTGGGCCTAAGCTTCTTACATGCCATGTTCCAACATGCTAGCCATATACAGATAAGCTCCTCCATTTTCAAGATACGTAGATTATTAGGGATGTATACCCCATTGACCAGTGTTTGGTACCAATGGTGAGTTATACAATTATGTTTAAAGAAAGTCATTAAACAAAACATGACATTTCATTATATAGACAAAAATTGCATTTTAATGGAATCTTATTATTATTCTATTACATCTCATATGACCCTTTTAAAATCGGAGTGTTGTACAAATGCATCTTCTCTGAATAAATGGCTTATCTGGCACTAGTAAATTTTTAACATGTTACTGCCATATAAGAAAACAAAACAAACATGTCATGCTTACCTCTCCACGCTCCTCCGCTGTCCCGATGCGTTCGCAGGTGTCCCCTGCTGTCTGTTGGCTGTCACTCCCAGCTTGTTGCGGGACTAACAGCCAGTTCAGCCAATGACTGGCTGTGGCACTGTACCGTCAGCTATTGGCCAGCGGATATCTGCAACCACAGCAGGACACTGGAGGAGCACGGAGAGGTAAGCATGACATGTTTGTTTTCTTATATGGCAGCAACATGTTAAAAATATGCAAGCACCGGATAACCCCTTTAATAACAAAATGAGATCTGACTAAAAGCATTTGAGGAAGTTGTTTAGATTTTTAAAGGGGTTATCCATGATTTACAATAAAAAACTATTTTCTGGGGGGGGGGGGGGGGGCAACATCACACACAATCTGAGGACAGACGAGGCACTATTACAGCTCTATTCACTTCAGTTCAGAGTGGCACTTTTTCTGTAAGGAAGACATTATCTCTAATTCTGTATAACCCTTTTAACATCGTTTTTACCACTTTGCTGTTTTCCTGTTAAATTATTGGAGACTCTAATGGTGTGTTTACACAGATTATCTGGCAGATTTTTGAAGCCAAAGCCAGGAATGGATTTGATAAGAGGAGAAATCTCTTTCCTTTATAACCTGTTCACTATAGCCTTGAACCATTGTAATGTCTAGTTTGATGTAGCCATGCAAATGATCACTCTCTGTCCATAGATCTTTGCAGTCTGTAAATGTAACCAATTATTGGTTTACACGGCATCTGTTAAACATATCCTTTTTATAGGGGGGGGAGAATGGACGCAGTTTTCTGCCATGCGTCAGGATCCGTTCTCCATTCACTGACAAAAAAGGATCGGAAGCTGATCTGTTTTTTTTTCTTCTAGCATACACAAAAATGTGGTGACCATGTTATTCTGTACATTACAATTTAACATAAAAAAAAATTGACCTGTTTAACGGACAGCAAAAATGCAGTGTGAACCCAGCCTTAGAGGCTGAAAACCCAGCTTAAGTCTGCTTTCCCTAAGAGTCCATTTACACAGAAAGATTATCTGACAGATTATCTGCCAAAGATTTGAAGCCAAAGCCAGGAATGGATTTGAAAAGAGGAGAAATCTCAGGCTTTCCTTTATGACCTGTTCTTTGTTTATAGTCTGTTCCTGGCTTTGGCTTCAAATCTTTGGCAGATAATCTGTCAGCTAATATTTCTGTGTAAATAGACCCCAAGTGATTTGTACTGCTGTTGTACCTATTTCCCCCAACTGTAAGACTACATAAATAAATTCAAAACATTCAAAGTCTATGGTACTGACATAAATAGCCAAGCTGTGCCTAGTGTCTTGCTCATTGAATGTAACTGCAGGGATATTCCAAACTCCTCCTAGTCAGTGTGTCTATAGGCTGGGTGGCAGCTTACAGTGTAGAAAATGTTGCACGTTGCGCCACCAAGTGCCTTGGTGGCTAGATGCCTTATACAGCATGCTTGCAGTATTTTTACAAAAGAGATTTTGTTTTAACTAAAACCCTGTTTTTTTATTAAATGAGTGCACTCAGATACAAAAGCATAGGAAATATATTAAATTTTGTCTTAAGATTTTTCAAAGATCCTTGTATTTGTTTTTTTATACGGTATATAATGTATTATGTTTAAGCACAATTTTCTTATGCTAGGCCATTGTAATAAATATCTGCATCAAAAAGCAGTGTATATGAAGCAGTTGGGTCACATTCACACAGCAGTATGTGTCAGCATTTTGCATCTTTACTATAAAATGGCCAACCCCTTTAACACTTTTATGTGATTATTTACCGGTTTGAAAGACTATACTCAGTTTTACTGCCAATTTTCTATGCATGCATGTATGCATCCCCAATGAGAAATAAAAGGTTTCATCTTATTTCTTAAATTCCTTAACAATTGCCAAACAACTTTTTATGGCAGCTATAGAGGTTCACAGAGAACTCTGCAAGTGATCAATATATTCCCTAACTTACACCATAGACTATCAGTAACACAGGAGAGATTAACCTGCCTGCACATTAGTGCACAGATGTCAAACCTGGGGGATATACTAAATACTAATCAAATAGTGATTGTATGCTCGCATTATATATGGGGGGAGGACTAGAGTACTACTTTAAAGGGGTTATCCAGCACTGCCAAAACACGTCTACTTTCTTCCAAAGCGAGCACCATTCTTGTCTCCAGTTTGGATGGGTTTTTGTAACTCATTTCCATTGGCAGCACCGGTTTACTATGTAAAAATGTTTGGGGGGGGGGGGGGGGTGGAGGGGGGTAGTATGGAGCTGCCTCTGCTCCATGCACATTGGGCGCCAGCTATAGCCACTTAGCCATCTGCAGCTGGGATCAGAGATCTAATTCCCATCTTCATCCAGCTATTGAAGCTTCAAGTTACCTATGGGGCATAAGGTAAAATATTTTTTCTTTTCTTTATTTCAACTTTTTCATATACTGTAAAAACTTAAAATATAGCATCAAAAAATAGAACACATTTTGGTCGTCATCTCTCCCAAAACATGGATTAAAAAGCAATTAAAAAAAAAAAAAAATAATCATACACCCCAAAATGATGAGCGAATTTACAGTAATAATGAAGCAAATTGAAAAGTTCGCCCATCGGCCTGTTGCCTTTTAACTCCATAAGCTCCTCCCCAGGTGGTGACAAAAGCTGTATCCAATCCTGGGAAACTTCTACCAGTTTCCCAGGGCTGGATTCAGCTTTTCCCAGCACCCGGGGAGGAGCGGCTGTGGGTTAAAAGGCAACAGGCTGATAAATTGATTTCTGAGATACCCCTCATTATTACTGTTATATATTATATATATATTTATATATATATATATATATATATATATATACACACACACACATTTGGATTTGGCACATCTGTACTGGCAACTGATTTAACCCGCATGGTGAACACTATTTGATAATCTCTCCTACATAAAAATGAAACAAAAAGTGATTAAAAAACAAAACAAAACACATGTACCCAGGAATATTACCACTCAACACATTACAAAAACAAGCCCCCCCATGACTATTGTGTAAATGTAATAAAAATAGACAAAGTATAGAAATTAGGTATTGCCAAGTTAATACTGACCTGCAGAATAAAAGTAATATGTCATTTATACTGTACAGAGGACACTAAGAAGAAGAAGAAGAAAAAACTCTAAATTGTAGGTTTATGTAGAGACTTTTTTAAAGAAAATATTTTTATTGTATAAATGTAATAAACCAAAAAGAAGGGAAAATGTGTAAAAAAAAAAAAAAAAAAAAAGAAAGTACAACTTGCCCCAGATAATATAAGGCCTATGATGCTCTGACGATAAAGTAATATAACATTTGTTTCTAAGAAGGTAAAAAATGAAAAAGGAAACAATATTTTTAGCTTACGAAGTGACTTTGCTTTGATTTCCATCTTCTAGAGAACATGGTTTGTGAGTGTTAGGTGGCCTGTTTATAAACCTATGAGGAAATAAGAGCCATGAGAATGTCTAGTTTCCATATGCCATACAGAATGTCACCTCAGTAGATGGAATGCCTACAGCAATTTTTGGAATCCCCTAGGCTTCCAAAGGAATGTTCGGAATGTATCCTAAAACTATCAATATATATATTTTACTGTTTAAGTTCAAGATACTATTTAGGTCTTTATAGATTGTCACAGTTTTGGGTAACTCAGAGTGAAATGATCTTCTAGAGTGAGGTAGGTTCCTTTATAGCTCTCCTCCATCAGTGTAATTCTTGCTTGGGCCTACAGCAGCCATATTACTGGTAGCTTATGAAGTCTCCTATTTCTCTGTGTCAGCCTTAACATCTCAGCTGTCCTGTCACCTCTACACTTGTCACTCCTACTCATTCAAGGAGCAGTTTATCGTTTTGCTATCAGAGAGGAGTGAAGGAGTGATCTCTGCCCCAGATCTTTGGCTGTATTAACTTCTGACGATAAAATTATATAGTGGATTTATTCTTGGGAGCCTAAGGTAAGGAACATTACAAACATATATCCTAGACTTAGTTCAGGTGCTCTTCAGTGTTCTTTATTTCTTTACAACTAGACTTATATTAGAACAGTGCATGCTGTGGTTTGTGAATATTTATATGTATTTACATATTTTTTCTCTTCACAAGTTTGTTTACCGGATAAACCCTTCTTTTCAATACAGACAGATCCTATTCAATGGGTCTCAATCATTTGCCAGATAGTTAGATTTTAACCTTTCTGATACTTTGTTTCTCGTCAAGAAAGAAAGTGTTTGCCATCCTATGGATCAGCATTGCAGGAGTATAGTTAGTGATGAGCAAATTTATAGTAATAACAAAGTGAAGCTTTTTATTATATCTGCAATCTGAACCACTTTATCTATCTATCTATCTAAGTTTACTGTAAATGCTGTCATGGATCCATCTGGGTGAGTGACTTTAGTGCCCTGGAATGTGCTGCTTAGTAAGTTAGCTTGGTGCATAACCCATATATTATACTGACACCAGACAGCTGATAATTGTAATGATTCCAGTTACTTTTATTATCATCATATAGTAAGTGTAACACTTATAAATTGTCCACATCTGTATAGCAGAAGGTGCTTTGAGGTATTCATTTCTTCAGTTCATATAATAGAAATTTGAGGACAAATTAAGTTTTCCGTTGACGTCCGAGACTTGCCTCGTGGAATAAGGCTGTAAAGAGAAATTATAATGGAATCGTTGGTAAGAGAAGCTGTTTTAACAAAATAATAATAATAATATTCAAGAGCAAAATAAAACCACTGCTTCAACCTTTTGCTATATTCATGTGATATGAAGAGCTTTTATTCTGTACAAAAAATGGTAAACACAAAGAAATAAACAAATATATACGTATGTACAGTTTCCTGTTATGTCCCTGCCTCACAACTAGAAGATGCTCCTCCGGTATGGGCGTCCCCACGCTGCTGATTGCAAGGAGCTTTCCCTATACTTGAGACATGGAAAAAAACCAAAAATAATTATAGCAGATAAAGACTATACTGTATGTATTTGTAATTGACTGGGTATGGTATTTAGACTGCAGCAACAGTCAGGCACATATACATAAGTGCTGTGACACTTAGTTACATTGAATGGACAGTATCGTCCTATTTGGGACCCAGGTGCAGGATGGGAGTGCCAGGAGTCCAGCAAGAATGCTTCAACACCCTATTTTCCATGGTGTTTCCCCCTTATTTTTAGATTAAGAGGTAAGTGGGTTCAACCGGGAGTATGGGTATCCATGGAAAGATAGTCATGGGATATCTTCATTGTGTGTGTTACTTGGTGGCTGTCCTCACTCGTATAGGTAGTCTCATGTGGTGTCTGATATGTGTCATCCTTATAGATAATGTTAGTAGCCTATGGTTAGGGTAGCAGATCCGTAATGGGAAGTGTCAGATCCACCCTAAGGCCTCGTTCACACAGGGCAAGAGGGGCGGAATTGTCCGCCACGGAATGCCGTTAGCCTCCGTGTCATAATGACACTCTATGGGCGCCTCCCATAGAGTGTCTTTATGACATGGAGGCTAACGGTATTCCGCGGCTGAATTCCGCCCCTCTTGCTCTGTGTGAACGGGGCCTAACCATAGGCTACTAACATTATCTATAAGGAAGACACATATCAGACACCACATGAGACTACCTATACGAGTGAGGACAGCCACCAAGTAACACTTAAATTACTAACGCCAGGACATGAGCTAATTATCTACTATGAAGATATCACAAAGAAGATATCCCATGACTATCTTTCCATGGGCACCCATACTCCCGGTTGAACCCACTTACCTCTTAATCTAAAAATAAGGGGGAAACACCATGGAAAATAGGGTGTTGAAGCATTCTTGCTGGACTCCTGGCACTCCCATCCTGCACCTGGGTCGACACAGTCCATTCAATATAACTAAGTGTGACAGCACTAATGTATATCTGCTGACTGTGCCTACAGTCTAAATACCATACCCATTCAATTACAGATACATACAGTATCATCTTTATCTGCTATCATTATTTTTTTTTTTTTTTTCCATGTCTCCAGTGTAGGGATAGCTCCCTGCAATCTGCAGCGTGGAGACGCCCATACCAGAGGGGCATCTTCTTGTTGTGAGGCAGGTACATAACAGGAGATATGTATATATTTGTTTATTTCTTTGTGTTTACCATTTTTTGTACGTAATAAAAGCTCTTCATATCACATGAATATAGCAAAAGGTTGAAGCAGTGGCTTTATTTTGCTCTTGAATACATGTATGTTAAAACTGCTAACCATACGTATTTAATATTGTGGAAACGTAAGGTTCTCCGTTCTTCTATAAAAATGATGATAATAGTAATGTATACAAAGCATGGCTAGACACTGCCTGCTTTCTTCTCCCAGGCTACATTGTTGTCTGCAGTATTCATCCACGCAATGAGTGACTTGGAGTAGTGGTATGATTGAATGTTAGCGCCACCCTGTAAGAGGGTGTAACAGATACGGGCTGATAATTGGTCAAGCAGTGTTCACTCGCCTTACTTTTTATAAGATAAAACATTATGCAGACAACAGTTATATGAGGACAGGCTGCCAGTTGGTGCCCGTGTTTATTGGTAACAGATTGGCTGCACTACATTTGATGATACTAGAGATAAACAAATTTACAGTAATAATGAAGTGAATGGCTTCATTATCTCTGCAATCCACTGATCAGCCTGCTGCCTTTAAACTCACTGCCGATCCTCCCCATGTGCTGGGAAAGCTAGATCCAGTCCTGGGAAACTTCTCCCTGTAATTGAGATTGAGGGGGTCCTACCTATGGGTCCCCCAGGGATCTCTAGAATGGCGCCATAACCGTTATGAATGGAGCCACGGGTTGACACGTGACCCACAGTTCCATTCTTTTTTTTTGTTTGTTTTTTTAAGTATATATAAAGTGTTAATATTGTGGCAAACTAAAAAAAAAAAAGAAAATTGGGTATCACTGAACCAAAGTATAAAAGTGTAATGTTATTTTTACCTGATGGTGAGTGGTGTATATTTCAAACGCCAAATAGAGAGACAAAAATAGCCTTTTTTTTAAGTATCCAGTTGAGATTTAATAAGTTATATGAGCCCAAAACAGGCATCATTAAAAAGTACATCTTGTTTTGCAAAAAAACAAACACTCACACCATGTTAATGTAAAGATTAAAAAAATAATTGCTCTTAGAATGCAATCCTAAAACAAAATGAAGAAAATGGCTTGGGCAATAAGGCCCAAATTGGCTTGGTCATGGTAGGGTCATGGTGTGGGAATATGGCTCCATGCTGATCAGAGCTTTGGGCATGAAAGGTCCCTGCTGTCTCATTCTACATAGGCACTCTCTTTGTGATGCCAAATTGCATTGTATGATGTAAGGGCTTTACATTGGGAGCAATGCTTCTAGGTGGGGCTACCTCCATAATATGGCATCTAGTGGAACATGGCACAAACAACTTGCTCTGTGAATTATGTGTGATTATCCAAAAAGAAACTTTGATATGACCATAAACACAGGTGCCATGGCATAAATCCAAAGAAGTTATAATCTGTGTGGAGCTGTAAATCCAGTTGTGCTCATGAGGCCTTGGGCTACATTCACATGTTCTGTAGGCTGTCCGGACCCATAGCATTTTTTTGCGCATTAGGGATCACGATCCCATAACACTACAGAATGTGTGAACAGGGCCATTAATGGATCCATAGAGCTGTCTGCAACTGTGGACAGTCTACAGAACGTCTGAATGAGGCTTTAGGCTATTATGCTGTATTTTAGCAATGAACAACAGCCGTAGTGTATTCACTACGGCCGTTCTTCTCTGCGGCCGAACAAAATGATTGACAGGTCTATTATGTACCGAACAGCGGCCATAGAAAATAGGCTGCGGCTCCCGGACATGTTTTACTCTGTGGTCTACGGCAAATTGGACTGCGGACACACCCGAATGTGCCCACATTCCAATTAAAATCAAGTGATGTTCATCCAGCCTATACTGCAGTGTCAAACAACAGCCAATGTTCTTAAAACATGTGAACATGGCCTTATTCCAATCAATGAGAACAACACTCTGAGAAATCAGTTCCTTGGCATAAACATCTTACAGCTGAATGACTTTGTGAATATGATGACTGTTTTGTTAATTATGACCAAGTTTACATTAGTGTTTCCAATTTTGTTTCATGTTAGATTGGATGATAAAACATCAGAACAGAGAAAATGACAAGGAATAGTATCATGTAAAACAGTTTTACCTTGATTCCTTTTTTAATTTGTTGCATACTGATTGGTAAACGCTTCTAAAACATTCACCCATATGATTGTGATACAGGATGTGAGGAATTTATCAGAACGCCCCCAAATCCTAAAAAAGGACCTTTTGTGAATTCTTTTCATGGTTTGAATGCCCATATGCTCCAGTTATTTCAGTCAGTGTTATAGAGACTTCTCTGCAGTTAAGCATGCAGAGCTATTTATAAGAACTTGAGGGGAAATTGCTTTGGTATTTATGTCTTACTTTGGTTAGTGGTGGTCCTAGCACCTATAGCCACACCTATAAGAATTTACCAATGTATCATAAACATATACTTTAACATTGTATGAATATGCCTTGCTTAAAGGGGTTGTATGAAGTATACATTCTGAGATGGTATGGGTGCATGTTGTGACCATCATTTCAGGCAACCATTGCTCTGCTTTCTAAGGAGAGCTGAGTTGAAACTATGCGTGTAGCACTTAAGTGTTTGGTGGGGTCTCAGAAACCGGGCCCTCACCAATACTTCTGCAATGTCAAAAGTTTGCAGAAAGGGGTAGGTACACAATGATTAAAGTGTTGTGTTTCCTGTTTATACATAAAAAACGTTGTTCCATGGGTGGGTGGTCTGGCCGTCAGCTAGTCACCCTTAGGGTGGTATTACATGGGCTGATGGGGGCCCGATAATACCTGTAAACGAGCAGCGATCCGCTAGATTGCCGCTCGTTTACTGGGCCTATTACACGGCCCGATAATCGTTAAACAAGGGCTGCAAGGACATCGTTACCGATGTCCTTGCAGCCCTTGCATAACTATATACATTTCCCATCCATGTTCCAGGGCTGCTGCTGCGGTCTTCTTCTCCCCGAGTCCCGCGCACTCTTACGTCAGAGTGGCCTGTCAGCTGACAGGCCACTCAGCCACTCACAGGCCGGGACCTGTGATTGGCCGGGCGGCCTGTCAGCTGGAACGTGGATAGGTAATGTAAATCATTAGTCGCCACCCGCACACCGCTATTACACGTAGCGGTGCGTGGTCGGCGCCCGACAAAAATAGGTCAGAACCTATATCAACGATCAGCCGATGATCGTTGTCATCGGCTGATCGTTGTATTTATTACATGGAACGATAATCGGCTGAATCGGGCCGATTCGGCCGATTATCGTTCCGTGTAATAGTACCCTTAGCCATGGTTTACCTGGATAAGATTTGTTACAGCTGTTTTCTTTTTATCTTGTGCCTTATGAGTTTATTGTTTCTTTATGGCTTTCTCGGAGGACTAATGGCTTGTGGCCATTCCACCTCCATATGTCCAGTGTTAAAATAAATAATTAAAAACAAAACAATAGTTAAAGTGTACCTGTCACATTGAATGCTTTTAAACATCCATATGCCTATAACAATAATAATATTAATAATAATTATTAATAATAATAATTTATATAGTACCACCTTATCCCTGAGCATTGTACGTAGTTTGTCATAACTCACATTGACCCCTGTCCCTTTTAGGGTTCACAATCTACTGTAAGTTTACCTATCTGTATGTTTTTTGTGTGCCGTGGGAAAATTGAGTACCCTGTACCTTGTACCTTGAGGGAACTCATGAAAATGTAGGGAGAACATTCAAACATAATAGGACTCATGCATGGAACTTAAAAATGCTTAGGACGTTTCCACAGCAACCCGAATTTCGTTGGCAGCTGTGTCTGCATCTGTCCTCACTGATAGGTACACTTTAAAGGATGAGGGCATCACAAATAATGTTATCCATCACTTATGGCACAGGATGCTTTGTTGAATACAAAGTGTGATACATTAATGACCTTATAATAAATTAACCAGACTATGATGTATTTGTTTCCGCATTGCATATATAGTATAATATGGTACTAATCACGTGTTTGCAGGGATCACCTTTTATAACAAAAATGTTGTTCTTCTGGGGCCCCTTAGAAGGCACGTTTTACAGTTGGTGATGTGGATTTTTCATAAAGATCCCTAGTATTCTGCAATATGTAGACTGAGGCTACATACTGTATCTAGATGTGCTGTAAGCCTATAGTATAAATGGCATCCCAACTAACTGTTAACAGGACTAGAACTTGGTTATTCCTTTAGCTGCAGGGAACTGGTGCCCCCAGGTAAGGCTTTTCTTAGCTGACCTGCAGCCCTTTTTCTTGTATGTGCAAAACTGAAATAGGTCACTGTTCATATTCTCATTTTGTTTTCCTCTTATTACATTTAATACTCTGTTGAAAACAGACTAGCTAGTGCATTACATGGATGACTTAAAGTAGAGACATGTTACAACACAAACTCCATATGGCTACTTAGTATGGAGCTGTACAGCTTCAATTCACTGCATTACAAGGTTCTTATATGAAGAAGGGCTTCCGTAAGGTATGAATATCAATAAATATTGTATATTCTATTAATAACTCCCTTAAAAGGTGTAAGGTTGGGATCAACCTCTAGTAAAGGGGAGCTCCAACTTTACACCTTCCCTTTCTTATTCCCTAGTATAGTTTCCCTCAGTTCCCCTGAAGACCTATAATATACACGGCGATTGATCACACTTATATCGCTAGTAAAATATGTTTATTAGCGAACACAATAATATAAGTAAAAGCAGATAAATCACCACAGTAAATGAACCTTACCCACCCGAATATTAGATCCCTAAACTCGTACACACCTCTACATGCATACACCGCCTCCCCTTGCCCAGCTAATCTGTCCCTATAACACAGGGTAAACTGCACAGTTCAGAATAGGAGGGGTTAATGCAGAGAGAGTGGGTTGCACAGTAGTGAGGGGGTTAAGGTGTAGCTGTTTGTGGGAGTAGAGAGGGGTGAAGAGTGAGAGAGAGAGAGATAGTGGGAGAAGAGAGTATAGGAGCAGAGGGAGAGGCACAGCTGAGTGATACTTAGCCGGATGCTGTCTGGATCTGATGGTGGTAGTAGTAGTCTTTCTCCCTCTGTCCAGGTTAGGATGGTGTGATGGTGGATGAAGATGTGAAGATATAAGGTTCTTATATATGCAGTTTTTTTTCCCTTAAAGCCAATGTTTCTATTGGAGAATACTACGAGTCTGACTATGCAAATCGTCTACATATGTAAACCTGCCTTTATAGAGTGGTGCCACACAGGTTGTACTGCCCCACTGTTAGGGCCCTATTCCACTGGACAATTATCGTTCGCATAATCGTTAACGATTAACGGTCTCAGACGACCGCTATTGCGAAGGACCTGAAAACGTTCGCTCATTTCCATGGAACGTTACTTATGATCGTATTTGCGATTGTTTTTTCTTCGCTACTGCGTTCGTATCTACTGCGAACGACCGAACAACGTCTTATTCAATGTGAACAATTTTGCAAATGTTTTGCAAACGAGCAACGATAAAAATAGGTCCAGGTCTTATAAAGCGATCAACGATTTCTCGTTCTGTCGTTAATCGTTAACTGCATTTCAACTCAACGATTATCGTTTAAATTCAAACGATTTAACGATAATCTGAACGATAATCGTTTAGTGGAATAGGGCCCTTAAGTCACTGACTACACAGGAAGTGCCACTGTATTAAGAGATTAGCAGCATATCCTTTAAATCCTGTAAAATGTAAGGTGCGGCCTCCATGGATCAGACTTGTTTTTTCAGCACATCCCACTGATGCTCAATCAGGTTAAGTTCTGGCTAAGTCAATACATTGAATTCTTTGTGATGTTCTTCGAATTGTACCAGAACAATTTTTGCAGCATAGCAGGATGCATTATCCTGGTGAAAGAATCCAACATCATTCATTGTGTGCCATGAAATGATATCCATTGTTTGCAACAATGTTTAGAGAGGTGTCAAAGTAACATCAATGCGAGCACATTGTCCAGAGCATCACTATGCCTTCTCCTCCTGGCTAACCACAAGTAAAAAAAATGTGACAAACATCAAACCAGGCCCACTTCTCCATAATCCAATTTTGACTACAAGTCAGGTTGCTCTGTGTACTCTGACACTTTTCTGACAACCTGACACCAATAATATTGCCACCATTACCTTGTATGGCATCTTGTGCTTTAGTTGTACTTCTGCGGCATTAGACCGAACAGGCTAGCCTTTGTACTGCACAGTCTTCAGTGAGCCTTAAGAGCCCTTGACCAAGGCATCCAGTTCACCAGTTGTCATCCTATGGGTGGGTGCTAGAGATGAGCGAATCTCGAGCATGCTCAGGTCCATCTGAACCAGAGGGTAAGGCATTTGATTACTGGTCATTGCGGAAGTTAGATGCAGCCCTAAGGCTGACTGGAACACGTGGCTACAATCATAGGCTATGTTCCCACACAGTATTTTTGGTCAGTATTTTGCTCACCATGTTCACACACTATTGAAATTGAGTGGATGGCTGCCATTTAATGGCAAATAATTACAGTTATTTAGAACAATGGCGGTTGTTTTGAAATAATGGCAGTTATTTGCCATCAAGATGTAACATTACATAAGAGGTTGGACAGTTCAGCACCGAAAGATACTGAATATGTCTTGTAGTTAAGATTTTTTTATTTTTTTTAATTTTTTTTAATAACAACCAGGGAAAGGGGGGTTGTGATTTTTTATTATGGACTGTGCTGGCAGGTTTGGCAAATGCTGTTGATTATGCCAGCTATTTAGCTATATAGATGCCACAGACAGATTTTGGATGTTGGTCATTAATGTCATCAATGAATGCAAATAGCAGCCAGCACCCTTTGTGTAAGAAGCAGGCTTGGCTCCTGAGCCCGCTGCATACCTAACTCATTGCATAACTGTTTGTCTTGGGTTGGAAAGGGGTTACAGATAATTCATCATCAATGTAATGCTGCACAAACCATAATTATCATGGTGAACGATTAGATAGAAGAATTTGTTTGGGCTGGTTTAGCAATATTTGCAAACCAGCCGTTTATTTACTTGAAAAGTCTCTGGGGGAGATTTATGAAAGGGTGTAAAACTTAGACTGGTGCAAACTGACCACAGCAACCAATCACAGCTCAGCTTTCTTTTCACCAGAGCTGGAAGCTGAGCTGTGATTGGTTGCTGTGGGCAGTTTTCACCAGTCTAAACTTTACACCCTTTGATAAATCTCCCCCTCTGTGTTTAGCCCCTATTACACGGAGCGACGGCAGCAGATTGCTGCTATATTCATTTGGTGGTGAAAGACAAACGACTACAACGATCAGCCAACATCGTTCATGTCGGCTGATTGTTGTGTTCTATTACACAGGACGATTATCGGCCGTAATGGCCGTTATTGGCTTAATACGGACAATAATTGTTCTGTGTAATAGGGCCTTTACTTTAGCTTGAACTTAGTTTGGTAAGCTGGCTTTAGAAGGAAGGAGTGGATTGAAGGCTACTTTAGGGATATTGGGGGGGCTACCTACACCCTAAGGTATTCAGCTATGGGGGCTTTTAGAGAAAGTGCCTACGCCCATGGGTATAAACTTCCACCTATTGGTGTCTATGGGCATGAAGTGACATAGAAACAGTAGCGTAGGCCCTATCTTGTGCGTAGAGGGACCCCAAAGGAAACCTAGCAACAGCAGTGGAGTCTTTTGGCTTTATGCACTTACATTATCACTGACTTGAGATCCTGTCTTAGGGGCCTATTCCACGGAGCGATAATTGGCCAAATCGCCCCGATTCGGCAGATTATCACTCCGTGGAATAGAGAGAACGATCAGCCGATGATCATGTCATTGGCTGATCGTTCATTTAGGTTCAAACCTAAAATTATTGGTCGCCACCCACGCATCGCTATGTGGAATAGCGGGCGTGGCGGGCCACCGTCGATTTCACAAACATCATACATTACCTGTCCAGGCTGCAGGTCTTCTTCTCCTGATCCCACACGGCAGCATCAGCTTTGGAGCGGCCTGTCTGAGCTGACAGAGAGCTCAGCCAATCACTGGCCGGGCCCGCCGCGACCAGTGATTGGCTGAGTGGTCTGTGAGTTCAGTCAGGCTGCTCCAAAGCTGATGCTGTCACACGGGATCGGGAGAAGGAGAAGACCTGCGCCTGGACAGGTAATGTATGAAACAAGGGCTGCAAGGACATTGGTAACGATGTCCCTGCAGTCTTCGCTAACAATTGTCGGGTCATTGAATAGGCCCAGTAAACGAGCGCCGGTCTAGCAGATCTGCACTCGTTTACATTGTTGTTCAGGCCCTGCTCAGCCCGTGGAATAGGACCTTTAGTTATCAGGATGAACAGACAGCAGCATAGAGTTGTTCCTTTTGGATTTGCTTGAGATGAAATAAAGAAGAAATAATTTGCTTGGAGTCCTGTAGAGGGGAACCACAGCAGGAGCTCCCTCAAAAATAATCCTGACTGGATCCAACTAACTTTATCTCCCTCAGGGAATAATCTACTCTCTGATTGGGCAAAAACAAACTGTAAGGCCTTAACGCTGGCCAGTGATTGGTGAGATAACATGAAGTACCCAGCTTAGGGATTGGTTAGGAGAAATCACCCAATACAACAGTGGCATAGACACATAAAAATACAGTTAGGCAGTTGGACAGTTAACCCTTTGTAAACAATTTCTTTTAGCTGTGCATACAGTACACAAAATACAATGGTAGAAAATAGGAAGTGCAGACAGAAATAGGAAATACAGGTAGAAGTAGGAAATGTAGATAGAGAGCAGATACCCTTCACCCAGAGGGTTCTATATAAAGGTACCTTACTTAACCACACTACACTACCTTAGGTGGGCAAGAACATAGCAGGGGCTACACCCGCTCTGGGACACTGCACCATGCCATGACATGCCTTGTCTTCCGATTGTGGTTCATTTTTCTCTTTATTGATACTGACCTTTGGTTTGTTCCTAGATACTGTCTCTTTCTCACACCTTGGCACCTGTTGGTATTATACTGGTGATGACCCTTGCGTTCCTGACTGCATTATGACAGTATTAGAGTTACAGCCACCAATCCACATCTAATCTGAGGACAGGACCTGGGGATGCTCCTGGAGCAAAGTGCATACCTCATTAAAGGAGTTGTCTGGGGAGCAGAAAATGTATTCTGTCTTCTGCTCTTTGCTGCTTATTTGTGCCAGAGTCCAGCCTGTTTGTGCCATGTGTCCAATTTCATAAGCTTGCTTTGCTTAATGCCTGAGGTACAACTACCTCTAAGGAGCATGCCAGTCCACACAGCAAGATCTGTCTACATTTTAAGTCAGGGGTTTGGAGTGGAAGTTGTCTATCCCAGAACTGCCCTCTGCTGCAACTGTGTCTTGTTTCTGGCTACTAGCCAAGGATGGCTCCTGATGGCTTCCATTGTCGTTGCTTGTGCTCCTTCATGTGTCCCACAGGTGTTGTGTCACAGCAAAAACACTATTCCCCTTCAGTATACTTTACAATTATTCCAAGAAACTGTGTGATTGAGTTCCACCACCATCAAACTGCACGACGGGGAGAACCGATATTTGTTGATGTGTTTGTGTCCTAAGGGAAAGCTTAGCTAGCATACTACTCTGGTCCGTAACAAAAGCCTTAGTGCGGTAACACAACACCTAGCTAGCCCATGAGTAAATAAATATAGCCTTTTAGATTTTGTCATCAACAAGGTAATGTGAACACTGGTAAAACTGTTTTTTGTTTTTTTCTTGCACTTATTTTCCTTAAAGGGGTGGTCTACATGGTCCAGTTACTTAGATCCCATAATAATAAACTAGTCACGGAGTGAAAGAAGCTCTGCATGGTGTCCACTGAAATCAGTTGTCCGTGTAATACAAAAACAGGTTCTCTAAAGGTACACTTAGTAGCCAATCACTGAGCTAGTTAATCAACTTCCAGAATGAGACCCCCATCTCTCCATACAAAACACCATAAAGTGTCACTGTCATTTGGGGAAAAAAAAATTTGACATGTCAAAAGTTTTGATCGGTCCAGGTGTTAGGGCCCTATTCCACAGTAACGATAATCATCCGGATCGGCCCCATTTGGCCCGATTCGGCCGATTATCGTTTGGTGATATAGAGAGAAAGATCAGCCGATGATCGTGTCATCAGCTGATCGTTCATTTAGGGCCAGACCTAAAATCATCGTTCCCCCACCGCGCATCGCTACGGTTGAATAGCGGTGCTTGGCGGGCGACTGTCGATTTGACAGCAGCAGCAGCAGCATACATTACCTGTCCAGGCTTCTCTGCGCTGTCTTCATCCCAGGGTCCCGCGCTCTATCTTCTGAATGGCCGGTCAGCTGATGGAGCGCTCAGCCAATCACAGGCCGGGACCGCCGCGGCCTGTGATTGGCTGAGTGTGGCCTGTCAGCTGACCGGCCATTCAGAAGATAGAGCGCGCGGGACCCTGGGATGAAGACAGCGCGGAGAAACCTGGACAGGTAATGTATTACTGCTGCTGCAAGGACATCGGTAACAATGTCCTTGCAGCCCTTGCTCAACGCTCATCGGGCCGTGGAATAGGCCCAGTAAACGTTTACATCGTTGATTGGCCCGTGGAATAGGACCCTAAGTGTCCAGACCCATACCGAGTGTAGAGAAAATCACACTGCACCATGGTCTGCTTCCTGCTCTGTGTTATTGCCATCAGTCGGGCTCCATACACTTAAACAGACAGCTGGAGCCTGGTTGATCACGTGACAAAGAGCCTGGAGAGGATTACACTTAGCACTGTCTTCTCTCAGGTCAATCTTACGATCAGTACAGGTCTGATCTCTCAGACCTTGACCAATCAAAACTTTTGACATGTCTCTATGACATGTCAAAGGTTTTTCCTAACGACAGTGACACTTTAATAGATTGTTACGTTTCTAAAGTATTTCCACAGGACAGTAATTTAAAGGAATTGTGTGTTTTTAAATAGTTTCCCTATACTGTGGATTGACAATTGTGGACCCTCAGTGAGTTAATGGCACTGTGTAAATGGTGCAGACACAGTACAGCTGTTATCAGCCATCAAACATGGTTTTTAATATCTCTGAGTCTCCTGTTACACAGTCATCCAAAATAGTCTGTCCCTATAATCCTGAGTGGGAGCGGTGTGTAGAGTTAAGCATATCTGTATCTGATTTATCTAGTATATGATTTATAATGGACTTGTTCCATTGTGTATAACGCAATGTCTTTGGGATGGTACATGCATAACTCTGAATATTTTAAGTAAAAAATTTTAAATAAAATATTTTACATTTATGACACATGAAAGTGGAGAAGCTGACAGAGAGGCCACTGGATGCTTTAATAATATGCAAGTGAAAAAAGAAAAGAAACGGAATATCCAAAGTATCTTACTTTGATCAGCCACAAGTATAAGCACCACACACAGAAATACACATGGCATGTGATCAATGAGGTTATTATTGGATGTCTAAGGAACGTTTTACCATGCTGAATGCACTTGGGTACAAAAATCCTCAAGATTCGCTGCTGACAGCTCCCTTTGCCATTGACAACCAATGATGCACCACCAGATGTGCTCTATAGGGGACAAGTCTGGAGACGCTGCAGAGAAATGGCCGTACCATTGGTACCATGATCAACTCAATGTAACACCAGACAGTTACTGTCCCTTGAATGAAGGCTCGAGAGTTCCAGTGACTGTACACTGTGCCACCCCACATCATAACCTGGTGAGCAGGATCAGCGGGGCAATCCCTTATGAAGGCCTCCCAGTGGCATGACCTAAACGTGCTACAATAGCTTGCAGCGTCCCTGGATTTCTCTCCTTTTCTCCCATCGAGCACATGTTGGACGACACAGGTCAGCAGTTGCAAAGAGAGTTGCCAGAAGTAGATCTTGATGATTTGCCTGGCCAAGTGCATTAAGTGTGGCAGAACATTCCTCAGACAATCATTGTTAATTTCATTGATAGCTTGGTCCTCGTACTAGAGACTCAATAAATCAAGATGTTTTGAATATTTTGTTTTAATTTTTTATTAGTTGCATATCACAAACTATGTCTATCAATCTTGTGATTTTCAAAACGTCATGACTTTTCCTTCTTAGTAGAGATGGGCCAATTTACTTTACAAATTAAGTGAATAGCTTTGTTTGCTCTTTAGTCGGAGAGCAACTGGGAGAAGTTTCCCAGGACTGGATCCAGCTTTTCCAGGCACCTGGGGTGAAGCGTCAGGGAGATCAAAGGCCAAATGCCGAGCAAACAAAGCCCTTTGCTTTGCTTGTAATGTAAATTCGCTCATCTCTACTTCTTAGCTTTGCTATTTTAATGTTGTGGAGGAATGTATGCAAGCTATACTATTGTGGTAGTAGTAGTAGTAGTATATGCTACTATAATAATTATTATTTATATTGCTTTTAGTTTGTGATCATTATGTAAATTGGGTGGGGGTACCTCATTTGCTGTCTTGTGACAATAAAAGCTGTCAAGGGGCAAGATATATTAAGCTGCATGTGAACTGTCAGTTCTTTATGTTGATGTGTGGGATCTAAGCAACTTTGAAAAAGACCAGTTGTAACGGGTAGGAAAATTAGAGAACTAAGTTGGAGCATCACTAAAATGGTAGGTATTGTGGAGTATTCCTGGCTTACAGTGCTTAAACATGCCAAATGAGGTTCAAGGACTGACAACTGATGAACTATTGACAATGCCATGGGCTCTTTATTATATTTATTGTCAATGGCAACTGCCAGAGATTTGAACAGATTTTCATAGGTAATAGTTATAATAATTACATTTCAAGATCTTTACTATGTCTATGTCTTTCCCTTTTTTGGATGGTGTCTTTTTTTTTTTTTATTAATTTGTAAGCGTTAAAAGGGTTGTCCAGAGAGCAGAAGATGGCTAAAGTCTTCTGCTTACCAGAGCTAAAACTCCCCCCCTCCCATATCTGTACAAAGTTTCTGCAATATCTGAGACACTAAGCAGCTATTTGACATTGCGTGCGGGCCATTTTTGTGGACTATTTTATTACCTTTAGTCATATGTAAATGAGGTTTTAACTGTCCCTTTTGTCTTTGATATTTTAACTTTTTTTTGTCCTTGTTCAGCTCAGGCCTATAATGTGCCTTCCTTGTTTTCTTTCTTTCTGACTGCTTTCCTGCATATATATATATCCCTGTAAATGTGCTTCATTGTATCATATAGCCATATAATCATTTCTTATTCTTAACTAACAATTTGTCAGCAAATCAGTAATGGATATTGTTACTGTTTGTCCCCTAGTGCACTGTTTCAGAAATATTTTGTTAAGCAATCTAGCTGTCATTTTCCAAAGAAATCTTCTTATAACTACAGCTTGTGGGTTCATTGGAGGACAGGTATGAAGATGTTGAGAGCACAGATTCTAAGAATTTAAGTGCCAGCAAATATGATACATCTAGGGCAAGCATAAGGGTCCGTACGTATAACAAATATATGCATATGCATGCACCCTTTGCCGCTACACTCAAAGTTCTTTTGAGGTCACTTTACAACCTGGAGAGGCATCATTCACTGGCACTTTCTTACATGTATTTGTTATTACACAGCTGCAGAAAAAAATGAAAAAGACATCCATAAGTATTAAAGATACCCTAATTCCTAGTCATTTTTTTAATTTACATTGCTGTTGTAACAATGTGTGGCATGGGGGGATGGAACATGAGGACCCATACAATGTTTTAGAGATCTAGTGGATTTGGGGTGGTGAGATGGCATACTAACAGAATACAGCATGCACACAGCTACTATTATGTGCCTGGATTCCCACTTCCACTGTCTTCCCACTGTCTGTTCTATGGAGAGGGGAGGGGGAAGGAGGGATATTAGTCACAGCAGAGAACAAAGGATTACACAGCAGGAAGCCCTGAAAGCCCCTATTCAGAGGTCAGAGAGGTCAGTACTGACGTCAGAGGAGATAGCCTGGTGATGTCGCTGTAAATTAACTCTTTGTTGTCCTGATTTGGTGTCTAATCTCCCTCCACCCCTCCCCTCTCCATAGAGAACACTGAAGACAGAGGGGAGAGCTTCAAACTGCTTTCTCATAATAAAAATGCATTTTTCAGCTGATAAACCCAATTACAAAGTTTCTTAAAATCACCTGTACTATTGATTTCTGCAAAAAATAATTAAAAAATAAATAAATAATAAACAACTGGTACACTTTAAATGTCATTTCATGATATAATATCACTTGAGTATGAACATTTTAAGTTTTCCATAAATTTCACCCACAAGCCATACATCCCCATAATTTTGTAGTTAGTATATTTTCCAAGTGCTGGCAGTGTGAGATCAGAGGCCTGAAGTCAGGTGATTGTTAAAATGTTGGTTGCTTATGGTGTGTTTACACAGGAAGATTTATCTGTCAGATTTTTGAAGCCAAAGCCAGGAACAGACCATAAACAGGGAACGGGTCATAAAGGAAAGACTGAGATTTCTCCCTTTTTCAGATCCATTCTGGGGTTTGGCTTCCAAAATCTGTCAGATAAATCTGCCTGTGTAAACGCACCATTATTTGAATCAATAAAGGGTGACATCTACCTGTTTGGGCCAGTGTTTATACCCTGAACAAATTTGGCCTAGACTAGACTCCACTAAATTGGGATGGAGAGTAGATGGTTCCTGAAGGTAGACGTACCCTTTAAATATAGCTCTTCAGTTACTGTTATCTCATTCTGTTATTTGCAGCAGGGAGACTGACTAAAGCCAAATTCCCTTCAACCTAGGAGCATTAAGTGATCTGCTGACTGCTGTACAACTCAACCATTTAAATATAGCAGTGCTAGTAGTTAAATTAGACCAATGTCAACAATTATGTAATATGTTCATCATATGCTCTCCCTGGCCCTCCCCAGTTACTCACTAGAACAATCTACTCAGCACCTTGTCCGGCATCTAGGTCCCTTTCATCTCCGTCAGCCTTTGATGGTGGACTATGTAGCTGGGCTGAGTGGACATGATTGCTATGCATATTACAGCCAAGAAAGAAAAACAAAGTTGTAGTCATGAAGAAGGTAATTCTTTTTTTTACTGACATTTGATATCTTTTGTTTGGGCTTTGGCAAGAATCACATGTGGTTTTATGGTCCATATTTGTTCAGTGTCTGTAACTCATTATAGAGAAAACCAGGAGTGGAACCGAGATAACAGAAAAACTTTAATGGAAAAATTTTAACTTTTTTGGTGCTTCGGACCCACTTTTGGTTTCGACAAAAATTCTGTTTAAATACAAACCAAAATATTAAGTGTGAACCCAGTCTTATTTTTCAGATAGTGAAAAGCAGCAAAAGATTATGAAGCCAGTTAAGAGTTTTCTAATCAACTGTATTCAGATGTGTGGAAATGTTTTTCATTTGCAGAAAATTATTGCAAAAAACAACAGTAGTTAGTTGTATGTGGAATGGGATGATACCTTGATGCTCTTCTATGCATTAATTCTATCAACCGTGAACTATTTGCTCTCAGCTATAATACTATGGAAGTTGACATTTTTAAATGTCATTGAGATTGTGGAATATTTTTTTGTAAATCTTGCTATTTCTACACTGGACTTTGTATGCCACTGTGCTATTTTTATATTTTTTGCATTGCTGCATTAAAGTGTTTTTCTTTAATGAGGTATTCTCACAGTATGCGGAGAATAGGGCAGAGCTACGATGGGGCAGAAGGGGGACCCTAAAATTTCTGCTGAAGGAAGATGCAGGCCATGCATGCGCTGCACAGCTCCATTTATTCTTTATGTAACCCCACCAATCTCTAAAATGAACCTGGAAAAACTTGATTATGTGCTTCTATTCCTGGTCTCACTGCAGAAGGCATGCTCTATAGACTTATAATGGAGCACATCTCCTTCAGTGAGGTGCAGGTTGCAGCAAGTTGGCAATGGAAGCAAGTGCATAACCATGTGTTTCTCCATTACAGATGGATGGGATTCCTAACACCCTGACCAATCAAAATCTTTATAGAGAGGGCACATATAGTAGCCGTGTCCCTCACAGTAGGTTGGCAAAAATAAAAGAACATTTGGGAGGTTAAATGCTTGTACATGGGAGCAATGTTTCACTCCCATTGCAAAGCACATGCTTGCATTTTTTTATGTACACTGTCCTCTATAATGATGGGGATATTTGGATCAGAAGATCCTTCAGGAGGAAGCTTAGTAATTAGCATTGTGTTAAACATGGTGGAGTAAATGTTCACACATTACATATGGTCAACATGTAG
Organism: Dendropsophus ebraccatus; assembly: GCF_027789765.1. Classification (NCBI taxonomy): domain Eukaryota; kingdom Metazoa; phylum Chordata; class Amphibia; order Anura; family Hylidae; genus Dendropsophus; species Dendropsophus ebraccatus. The sequence goes on from NC_091458.1 coordinate 63,458,048, forward strand.
CACAACTATTTCCTGTTACCTGAAATAGTATTTACTATGTGCACATCTGTATGAACCTTTTATTCATGCTGATAATAACATCCTTTCTTATGTCCTACAGTTTTACTATGAGAAAAAAAAGTTCACATTTATGAGCTGTTTGGTCTATTATTAGTTATATCTTGTCAATTCATGATTTCTATGAACCGCTTTTTGCACTATGGGGGAGAGTTATCAAACATGGTGTAAAGTAGAATTGTCTTAGTTGCCCCTAGCAACCAATCAGATTCCACCTTTCATTCCCCACAGATTCTGTGAAAAATGAAAGGTGGAATCTGATTGGTTGCTGGGGGCAACTGAGCCTATTTCACTTTACACCAGTTTGATAAATCTCCCCCTGTGTGTGTAGAAGACTCTTAGCATCTTCTGATCTGCCCTGATGGATGAATGAGTTTGTACTTTGCACATTGTCACCTGGATCCCGGCCAATCAAAATGTTTAACAGTGACACTTTATGAAATTGTGGCTAAAGTTTTACAGAGCTGGTACTCTCTTACCAGTACAATGTATGCACACACTGAGATGTCTCCAACAAATCTGTTCTAATCGGATGAAGTGATACAACTCTCCTGAAATGCATAATGTAAGCAATCCACAGTTGTAGATAGCTATTGAATCCACATTTCATTACTTGTATCCCTTTAGAATATGTGTGAAAAGAAATAATAATTAAATAATAATAATAATAATTATAATAACGATTTGATAACTTTTAATCGCTAAAAGTAAACGGCTAAAATGGCTAAAAAGATTATGGCAAATAGCAAGATTTCTACATGTTTTATAAGGAATAGTTTAGTTTCATAAAAATCTGAAGAGTCACTTATTTATACACAGAAGCCCATAATAATAGTAAGGTAAAGAAGAAGCATCATTGTGTGGTGAGGAGTGAGCAGCTGGGGCAGTAAATAGCTGGAGCAGTTGCTTGAGGTGTGTAAATGTTTTATTGTATCCTGAGTGGGATCAGGTCCATGGTTGTGATGTACATGGATTCGCTGATGTACAATAACATACATCCGGGATCATGTTCCTTGTTTACAGATAGATCTCCTTTCCTTCAGAGGAAGTTTTTCTACTTATTTTTTCTGTCTTAATTAATCGCCTGTAATGTTCTGAGGCAACATAAAAGGGACTTAAATAGAGATCTATCTTCATATCCTTGTATATAAGCTCATTCAATCCTGTGTATCAAAGGTTGTAACAAGTTTGTACTTCCTGACATGAAATTTCCTCCCAGCATGAACACTTATATGTGAGATGTCCTGGTTATGAAAACGTTTGGCCACAGGTATATCTGACTCCCAGAAGGACATTTGGCACATGCAGTTCAGAGGCACAAATAGGGTTTAATGCTCACCTCCCATGACTAATAAACTAGTTAGTTTACTTATGACAAAAACAGTATAAGTGTTGCTCTGTTTGCCTACTAGGATTAGAAAAGACAAAGTATTAATCTAGTATCTAGTAATATATCACTATAATCTTATTTATTAAGAACACTTAAAGGGGTACTCTGGAGAAAAACTACTATTTTCAAGTCAATTAGAAAGTTACACAGATTGGTAAATTACCTCTGTTTAAAAATCTCAAGCTTTCAAGTACTTAGCAGCTACTGTATATCCTGCAGGAAGTGGTATAGTCTTTTAAGTCTGACACAATGCTCTCTGCTGCCACTTCTGTTCATGAAAGGAACTGTCCAAAGCAGGAGAAGTTTTTGATGGGATTTGCTACTGTTCTGGGCAACTCCTGTCATGGACAGAGGTGGAGAGCACCATTTTAGTAAAAAAAACAAAACTTCCTACAGGGCATACAGCATCTAATTTTTTAAGAGTTGCAATCTACAAATCTGTATAACTTTGTGACACCAGTTGATTTGAAAACAATTTTTCCACCGAGTACCCCTTTAAGATTGCCTCAATTGTCAGCAAGTATTGTTATATAATACCTTTGGACTTAGAAATCACATACCGTTTTCTCTACTGTATCTAAGTGTTCTCTAAATTTTCCATTTAGGTTCGAAGGTTAAAGGAAATGTTCAAAAAGAAGAAAAAGGAAGAAGAAAGTGAACCCCAGACCCCAAGTCCAGACAATCAGCCAAATGGTGATATCCAAAACTCAGGTCCAATCATTTATTATATCTATGAATCTGAAGAAGAGGAAGAGGATGATGACAAGAAAGATGAACCCCCTCCAGAGCCTCCCCAGCCTGTCAATGATAAGCCCCATAAATTCAAGGATCACTATCTGAAGAAGCCGAAGTTCTGTGATGTGTGCGCTAGAATGATAGTTTGTGAGTTATCCTTAAGGCTTTTTCAGGTTCACAAATGTTATATTCAGCTATATACATATAACTAGTGTTGCTGTCAACACAAAAAAAAATGCAGCTCAAAAGTTTCTTTATATTTTCTTTAAATTTTATTTGGGTTTGAAAGATTTTTTTTCACATACGCTATGAACGATTTATTCATGTAGGACTTTCGTATATATGAGAAGAAAGAAAAAAAAGAAACAAAAAAAGTTAATGATCACATGGGGTCTCACTCCTCGGACCTACTGTGTATCCAGAGATACCGCTGGGGGGAGTACGCACAACTCGATGGCCAGCAGAACATCTGACCCGTTTGCTCCGTAGACTATAATAAAGTCAATGAGTTGGATTTGATAGCCGGAGTGATGTGTGCTGCCACGTGCTCTCCCCAAATCTAACTCAGGTTCTCAGATGTCACAAGTTTCTGCAAATAACAGTAACACTTTAAGGGTCTTAAAGGGAATCTGTCACCAGATTTATGCAACCCTGATTGCCACACGTGATGAAGCCAATGATCAGCAAATGCTCATTTGTCTTTGAGATCATGCTCATTTATGGTGGGGCTTGCACTGCCCTGCGAGGAGAGGGAGATTTATAATACAGGCTGCATTGATGAACAGAGAAAGAAAGCAGGGAAAAGGGGAAAGATCACACACAGACAATATCAGTATCTATGGCACACCCAGGTAATCACAGCCAGGCAATCACAAACATGCAACATCAGTATCTATGCTACACCCAGGCATCACACACAGGCAACATCAGTATCTATGGCACACACAGGCAATCACACACAGGCAATATCAGTATCTATGGCACACCCAGGTAATCACAGCCAGGCAATCACAAACATGCAACATCAGTATCTATGACACACACAGGCAACTAAACATAGGCAATCACACACAGACAACATCAGTATCTATGGCACACACAGGTAATCACGCACAGGCAATCACAAACATGCATCATCAGTATCTATGGCACACACAGGCAATCACACACAGGCAATATCAGTATCTATGGCACACCCAGGTAATCACAGCCAGGCAATCACAAACATGCAACATCAGTATCTATGGCACACACAGGCAACTAAACATAGGCAATCACACACAGACAACATCAGTATCTATGGCACACACAGGTAATCACGCACAGGCAATCACAAACATGCATCATCAGTATCTATGGCACACCCAGGCAATCATACATAGGCAACATCAGTATCTATGGCACACACAGCCAGGCACACACACACACAACATTTGTATCTATGGCACACAGGTAATCACACACAAACAACATCAGTATCTATGGCACAAACAGACAACATCAGTATCTATGGCACACAGGTAATCACACACAAACAACATCAGTATCTATTGCACACACAGACAGGCACACACAGACATCATCAGTATCTATGGCACACACAGACAGGCACGAACAGACAACATCAGAATCTATGACACACACAGGCAATCGCACACAGACAACATCAGTATCTATGACACACACAGGCAATCGCACACAGACAACATCAGTATCTATGACACACACAGGCAGACACATACACACAGACAACATTAGTGTCTATGGCACACCCAGGAATTATAAGTATCCATGGCACAGGCACCATGGAAGGAGAAAGCACAAAAATAAAACTGTACTTTTAAAGGCAACAGTATGCTGGATATGCAGGACCAAAGAAGTCAAAATGGTCCACCTGTTTACTGCACCCTTGGCTTGACAATCATATACTGTATATATATATATATGTTTAAAACGGAAACTGGAAAGCTGCACATCCCATCTATGTCTGTATATGATTTGATCAAGCCATAATAGCCCCGTGTACCAACGTGCAGGTCCTCTGGTTCACACGGAACTCTATGCTAACACCACACCGTGTCGGTCAGTGACCACCACCCCTGCAAAGCGTGCACGTGCAGGGAAGGGGGGGGCCATGGAATGGCCCTGCAACCCTCATGTCACAGGACCAGACCCAAAAAGCCCCACCAGAACCCGGCCAGCACCACCGGCGGGGGAGGCTGCCCCCAAACGACACAAGTAGGGATATGGTATCACACTTACCACTGCTGCACTCACAGAGTGGGGAAGACATAAGGTACTGATATGTGAGCACAGGCATAGGCGGTCACTGACCATCCTGGTGTGGAGTTAGCGTAGGGACCCGTGCGAACCAGAGGACCTGCACGTTGGTACATGGGGCTATTATGGCTTGATCAAATCATATACAGACACTCTGGTGTTGATTTTTAATATAGGCCAAGCAGCATTAGCATCAGCCATAGATGGGATGTGCAGTCGTTCCTTTCTCTCCAGTTTCCATACATATATGTTTTCCCAGATATCGTTGTGCCCTGATATCTGACTAGGTTTACCTAGTATTGCTGCCTGCCCATGCAAATGATTGAGCATATTGTCCCTGGTCATAAAATGCTCTTTTCCATAATAGCATTTCCTGTTGTCCATGGCTCTATACTAATGTTGCCAGATACTACTTTTCTAGTCTATAGTATATAGTTTTCTATAGCAGCCAAACTAGTGGGGCTTTATGTTACCCTTTGCTGCCTGTGGTTAATGTAAATGAAAGAGCAGAGGCAATGTAATGTTAGAGCAAACTCAGTTACTTGTTGGCTTACAGATCCACTGGAGCCACTGAGTAATTCTGTCTGAGCATGTGTTTACTGAATGAATTCTCAGATGTGCAACTAAAGTAGAGACAAATCTTACCCAGAATGTGGGAAGTGTTCCGTTCCAGGGTACACATTTATAGAAACCATGTAGAACAAAACTATTAACTACAATGTATCAACTTGTATTATTTGCTTTTATTTTGCTTGTAGTAAACAACAAATTTGGACTGAGATGCAAAAACTGCAAGACTAACATTCATCACCATTGTCAATCCTACGTGGAGTTCCAGAAATGTTTCGGGAAAATAGTAAGTTCTATAGGTTTTTGACATAGTCCTGTTTTTGCATTGCTCACCTGATACCAATATAACTAACCTGTTAAGACTAATCATATCCAGGTTATTTGATTACTTTTACTGCTTTGCAATTACCATCTGGAGTATGGGCGGGTTCACACTACGGAATTCTCGCGGACAATGTCCGCGGAATTCCGTCAGCTGTCCACCCGCACGGGAACGCACTTTTCCGCCGGCTCCATAGACACCATTCTATGGGCCGGCGTATTCCGCGATGAAGTGACATAACACTTCTTTCAGCGTATAGCGGAATACGCCGGCCCATAGAATGGTGTCTATGGGGCCAGCAGAAAGGCGCCCAGATGTGCGGGCGGACAGCTGACGGAATTCCGCGGACATTGTCCGCGCGAATTCCGTAGTGTGAACCCGCCCTATATGTGGAATTCGGATGCGGGCGGGGATGATCTTCAAAACGACTGGTGTCTAATGCTGCGTTTACAAAGACAGATTTATCTGACAGATCTTTGAAGCCAAAACCAGGAACAGACTATAAACAATCCATTCCTGGCTTTGGCTTCCAAAATCTGTCAGAATAATCTTCCTGTGTAAACGCACCCCAAGGGTGCGTTTACACAGACAGATTTATCTGACAGATTTTGGAAGCCAAAGCCAGGAATGGATTTGAAAAGAGGAGAAATCCCAGTGTTTCCTTTATGACCCGTTCCCTGTTCATAGTCTGTTCCTGGCTTTGGCTTCAAAGATCTGTCAGATAAATCTGTCTGTGTAAATGCACCATTAGGGTCCGTTTACACACACAGATTATCTGACAGATATCTGACAGTTTTTTTTTAAGCCAAAGCCAGGAGTGGACTAAAACAAGGAACAGGTCATAAAGGAAAGACTGAGATTTCTGATATTTTCAAATCCATTTCTGGTTTTGGCTGCAAAAATCTGGCAGATATCTGTCAGATAATCTGTGTGTGCAAACGGACCCTAATGCTGGGTTTACACAGAACGATTATCGTTCGAATTTGCACGATAACGATCGAATTCGAACGATAATTGTACGTGTAAACGCAGCGAACGATCGAACGACGAGCGAGAAATCATTCATTTTGATCTTTTATCTTGTTCTTAAATCGTCGTTCGCAAAAAATTCGCCGATCGTTCCGTGTAAACAGTCGTCGATCGCCACCCCCGTTGCCCCCATCGCCACCCCCGCCGCTGCTCCGATCGCCACCCCCGCCGCTGCCGCTCCGATTGCCACCCTCGCCACCCCGATCGCCCCCCCCGCCGCCCCGATCGCCACCCCCGCCGCCCCGATCGCCACCCCCGCCGCTGCTCCGATAGCCCCCGCCACGAGCATACATTACCTGCTCCGCGTAGCAGGTCCTCGAAATCCCCGGCTCCCCTCTTCAGTGCATTGATTGGCTGAAGAGGTGAGCCAGGTATTTCAAACGGCTCCTCTTCAGCACTTCGGCGGGGGGGGGGAGGGGGCAGCGATCGGAGCGGCGGCAGGGGGGTTATGGGGCGATCGGAGCGGGGGGGGGGGGGCAATCGGAGTGGCGGCGGCGGCGATCGGGGCAGCGCAGGGGGCCGGGCTGCGGGCGCGCGATCGCAAAACGATTTTTCTGTACGATATATCGTACTGTCTAAACGCTGATCGTTATGAAAAAAAAATCGTTACTCCGACATCGTTAATCGTACGATCGGGCCAATTATCGCTACATGTAAACCCAGCATAAGGGTCCTTTTACACAGAAAGATTATCTGACAGATTATCTGCCAAAGATTTGAAGTCAAAACCAGAAACAGACTATAATCAGAGAACAGGTCATAAAGGAAAGCCTGAGATTTCTCCTCTTTTCAAATCCATTCCTGGCTTTGGCTTCAAATCTTTTGCAGATAATCTGTCAGATAATCTTTCTGTGTAAAAGGACCCTTACACCATGTGAACATGACCTTAGGCTGTGTTCACACAATGTAAAAATGAATGCAAATAACAAACTTAAACATTAACAACGGACACTGTTTTGCAACAATGGATGTTATTTGCACTTATTTTTACATTGTGTGAACATAGCTTTAGGCTGTGTTCACCAACGTCTTTTTATGCAAAACAACAGCCGTTGTTTAAAATAATGGACTTTATTTTGCAATGACGGCCGTCAGTAATGTTTATGATCATGATTTACTGCCGTCATTATCATACAACGGAAGTTATTTTCCCTAATAAAGACATTGGGGGACATTTATGAAACATGGTGTAAAGTGAAACTGTCTCAGTTGCCCCTAGCAACCAATCAGATTCCACCTTTCATTTTCCAAAGAGTCTATGAGGAATGAAAGGTGGAATCTGATTGGTTGCTAGGGGCAACTGAGCCAGTTTCACTTTACACCATGTTTGATAAATCTCTTCCATTGTGTGAACATAAGCTCAGGCTATATTCACACATTTGTTATATAATGGCTGTTATTTTCAGTCTTCAATAATTCCATTGGAGTCTAAGGAAACAACGACCGTTACTTCACACACTGCATAGAATAACGACCATTGTTTGCAGTGGTCGTCAAATTAATGTTTTGGACATTTATTGGCGGACGTTATTTAGCAAACAATAGTCATTATTTTAAGTTGTTCACACACAGATTACTTTACTCTATTGAATTCAATGGAAAAGTGCTGCAGAGTTCATGTATTATTTATTATGTGTAATTTGTACAGGCATACAAAGGCTATGTTCACACTACGTTTTTTCCACTCCGTTTAAAATGACGTCCGTCATCTTGAGTCTAAAATAACGGACGTCATTCAGCTGTCTAGCCTTCCCTTAGTGCAATGACTGGTGTTTGTACATTATCCTAGTTTAGGTGGACTACTTGGCCTTTGGGTGTGACTTAATTGAAAAGTCCATTAAACTTAATAGTAAAAACGGAGAAAGAACGGTGAAAAAAGAAAAACTGTGTGAGAACAACTTATAAAAAACGTCCACTGCTTGCAAAAGACGTCCAAAAAATAATGATCATGTTCATTATTTTGACATCCGCAGTAAAAACGTCCATTATTCAATACATTGTGTGCATTGGATGTCTGTCTTTCCATTGACTTCAATGCCTTTGTAGTCAGTTAAATCGTGGCAATAATGGACGTTTTTTTAAACATCAAAATCAGCTGCCTTTTCTCTGTTTTTGACGTTGTGTGAATATAGCCAAAGAGTGACATGTTACCGTATTTTCCGGTATATAAGACGACTGGGCAAATTCTCCAGTCCGGTTCTGAAGTTTTTAAGTACCCGCCCTATAACATGACACCCGGCATATAGGGCGACCCCTGACTTTTGAGAAGATTTTCCTGGGTTAAAAAGTAGTCTTACATGCAGGAAAATACAGTACTTCTTTTGCAGATATTCCTTGTGTATTGTATTTAGAGATGAGTGAAAAGAACTTGACAAACCGTAATTCGTTACAAACGTTGCAAAGTTTGTAAAGTATTTGTAAAGTTCAGTGTCCTCCTATGGATATCTGGTTTCCTTTGCTGATCACAGGTACCTCCAGCCAGCTCAGCTAGTCAGTCACTGACTGAGGGTATGTTCAGATAACCAGATAACCCACTTGCGGATTTCACTACTCACACCTGCTCGCATTCTATGCACATGTGGATTCCACTGTCTGCCCAAAAAATGAACCAATCACTAACCGCATTGCTGTTGCAGTGAGTTATTGGCTGTCACTCCTGAGACGAGAATGACAGCCTGTTCAGTCAGTCACTAACTGATTGAGACCGGACAGCGCCTCGGCTAGTGATTGGCTGAGCAGGCTGTCACTCTTGTCTCAGCCAGAAAGTGTAGGTGGCTGCGATCAGCAGGGGACACAGGAGGAGCGCAGACAGGTAAGTATTGATGAGCAAACTAGCTGAACCACACTAAAACAGATATGGTTTAGCTGTTTTAGTACGGCTTATTTAAGGTTTGGTTTGGACAAACCCAAACTTTGCTTCAAAGTTTAGCGAACCTGCACTTTTGAAAAGTTTGCGCATCTCTAATTTTATTGGCTTGCGCATAAGGGCCCTATTCCACGGGCCAAGCAATGATGTAAACGAGCGCCGGTCTGCTAGATCGCCGCTTGTTTACTGGGCCTATTCCACAGCCCCGATGATCGTGAAACAAGGGCTGCAAGGACATCGTTACCGATGTCCTTGCAGCCCTTGTCTCATACATTACCTGTCCGGGTCGCAGGTCTTCTTCTCCCAGTCCCACGCGGCAGCATCGGCTTTGGAGCGGAGCTGTCTGAACTGACAGACCACTCAGCCAATCACTGGCCGCTGCGTTTCCGGCCAGCGATTGGCTGAGCAGTCTGTAAGTTCAGACAGCTCCGCTCCGAAGCCGATGTTGCCGCGCGGGACCGGGAGAAGAAGACCTGTGACCCGGACAGGTAATGTATGGTTCTGCTGAAATCGACGGTCGCCACTGCGCACCGCTATTCAACCGTAGCGATGCGCTGGTAACAACCGACGATTTTAGGCCTGAACCTAAATGAATGATCAGCCGATGACACGATCATCGGCTGATTGTTCTCTCTATTCCACGGAGCGAAAATCGATCGAATCGGTCCGAATCGGGCAGATTCGGCCGATTATTGCTCCTGTGGATTAGGGCCCTTAGGATGCACAGCAATACACCTTAAATAAGCTATAGGAAATGCTTTTTAATAAAAAAAATACTAACATGTAAAACAGGTATATTCTGGAAACATTTCTGCCGTGTAATACATATTTTCACATATTCTCCTAACCAGTTTGGCTTTTCTGCAGCTGCCTGTGTACCACACTTCGAAATCTACACAACCTCTCAGCTGGCGTAGATTTCAGCTACAACTTATGGTGCCTTTACACAGAGAGATTTATCTGACAGATCTTTGAAGCAAAAGCCAGGAACAGACTACAAACAGAGGTCATAAAGGTAAAACTGGGATCTATCCTCTTTTTAATCCATTCCTGGCTTAGACTTAAAAAATCTGTAAGATAAATCTCTCTGTGTAAAGGTACCCTTAGAGCCCTATTACATGGAACAATAATTTGCCAAATCAGGCTGATTCGGCAGGTTATCGATCTGTGTAATAAAGACAACAATCACCAGCTGATAGTGTCTTTAGGTCCTCAACTGAAATCAGCGGCTGCCAAGCACGCATGGCTACATATAATAGCGTTACATGGCCAATGTCTGATAAATCTTCAAAGAAAATCCTAAAGTTGATACATAACCTCTTCACGCGCCCTTGTGTTTTGCTGTCTTCTCCCTGCAGCTGCCGGGGCATCTTCAGAGCTGGTCTCTGAAGTGACAAGCCACTCAGCCAGTCATTGGCTGGGACAGGACCGCCATGGCCAGTGATTGGCCTGTCACTTTAGCGACCGGATCAGAAGTTGCACCAGCAGCTGCAGGGAGAAGACACAGGGGAGTGTGAAGAGATAATATATCAACTTTAGTATTACACTATTAGGCTGGGTTCACACTACGTATATTTCAGTCAGTATTGTGGTCCTCATATTGCAACCAAAACCAGGAGTGGATTAAAAACACAGAAAGGCTCTGTTCACACAATGCTGAAATTGAGTGGATGGCCGCCATATAACAGTAAGTAACTGCCATTATTTCAATATAACAGCCGTTGTTCTAAAATAACAGCAAATATTTGCCATTAAATGGCGGCCATCCACTCAATTTCAACATTGTGTGAACAGATCCTTTCTGTGTATTCAATCCACTCCGGGTTTTGGTTGCAATATGAGGACCACAATACTAACTGAAATATACGTAGTGTGAACCCAGCCTTAAAGGACAAGTGCCATGAAAAACTTTTTCCCAGTAATTGAAGCACATTACAAAGTTATATAACTCTGTAATATGCTTCAATCACCTATCTGCCTCCCTTCCCTGTCTTTTCCCCCCTCCACCCCCCACCAGGAAGTGTCCTGACTCACACAGACCTGATTACTGTCGTCACCGTCACCAGGCAGCTCCTTCTTATGAGGAGGAGTCATCAGCAGGAGGGCTGCTCTAGGTCCTGTTACACCAGCCTCCCCCTCCCCCTCCTTGTCAGGTGACTCTGCTTGCTCAGCTTATCTTCTCTAGTGACATGACTCCTTCACTGAGTCCACGGCAGCAGGAGAGAGGGGATGAGGGGAGGGGGGAGAGAGGGTATGAGGGGAGGGGGAGCTGCCTATGTGCCGGAGTCAGTCTGAGGGAAGATAAGCAAGTGAGATGTGACAAGTGATGGCTTGCAGTTGTTCAGCCAATGGGAGCTGAGCAAGCTGTCACCTGACAAGGCAGGGGAGGGGGAAGCTAGTGTAACAGGAGAAGGAGCTGAGAGAAGAGCTTGGTGACGGTGTCGACAGTAATCAGGTCTGTGTGAGTCAGGACACTTCCTGGTGGGGGGTGGAGGGGGGAAAAGACAGGGAAGGGAGGCAGATAGGTGATTGAAGCATATTACAGAGTTATATAACTTTGTAATGTGCTTCAATTACTGGGAAAAAGTTTTTCATGGCACTTGTCCTTTAAAGAAAGGGCTGCAAGGACATTACTAACAATCTCTGTGAAGCTCTTGCTGCACTATAATCGAGCTGTGTAATAGGCTCAGATCTAGCAGATCGCTGCTCATTTACCATAGTGACCGAGCTATTCCCACTGTGTACTAAGCCCCTATAAAAACTGACTTAGCTAGGATAAAAGGGAAAAACACTGCTAACTTCTGCATAACTCTGCAAAAAAATTATTTCTTTTTGATGCTAAAATGCTGGCCGGGGGGTTAATAAACCCCCACCGTTGGTTTTTGGTTTCTTTGGCATTGTTTAAAGGGGTAATCCATCCCGGGAGTATTTTTGAGCTATGACCGGTAAGGGGGTGGTTATAGACGGCGGCGGTCACTTACCTCCCTGGTTCCAGCGTCGGGTCCCGGATCGCTCCGCCCCGTACACCTGTCCTGCGGCCGTTTCCTGGTGTGAGCTGTGGCATAAGACGTGACGTCTCAAGGCAGATCAGCCATTCAGCGGCCGTAGGGGAATCCCGCCTCAGCCACTGAATGGCTGAGCTGCCTTGAGACGTTACGTCTCATGCCACAGCTCACACCAGGAAGCGGCCATGGGACGTGTGTACGGGCGGCGCGATCCTTGACCCGACCATAGCTCAGAAATACCCCCGGGCCGGAGTACCCCTTTAATCTGCACTGAAATTTACAAACAGCATTTTTGCTGCCTCTGGCCATACCCTTTAATGACAAAAACATTGCCTATTTTGCAAACAATCTATTATCTAAATGTATAAAATGATACAGAATTCTATGTATTCTCCTTTCTCTTGCAGCCCCCTGGTTTCCGCCGCGCATACAGTTCCCCCCTGTACAGCAATCAGCAATATGCCACTGTAAAGGAACTGCTGCCTTTCTGTGAGTTACATTACTCCTCAATGTTTCTTCTAGCATTGTAATGTCTACCAGTTAGCTGAAGAGAAAACCATATATAAACAGCTATTTTCATTTGTTAATGGAGGATGCATGTTGTATAGTTGTATATACAATAAATAGTAACTTTATTAGAGACACTGGCCATTTCACTATTGTATTTTCCCTGTGTGGTAATACACATGCTCCTGGATTATAATGTGTTTTCTGTGGATCAGCATCAGTGTGAATCACATAAAATGGGAAACTGAGGGATCTGTGTGACTTTTAACAAGGCCTGGTTGCCTTTCCTGGAGTTCTCAGGGCCAAGGTATCATAAACTGCCAACCTTGTGGGGGTTTTCTTATGCAATGGTGTTTAGAGTATTACTGAAAAGGGCAAAATTGAAGCACAGGGCTCAAACACACTACTGTATAAAAAAGTGCCCATTACAGGAGAAGTCCAGCAATTACTAAAATTCTGCAGCCTGCATGGGGAGGGGGGAACTTTGATTACAAGTAGGAATTTACCTCTCCTCATGCCCTGCCCACGGTGAGCGTTGGGAATGGCCCCCGGACCCCCACCGGAAGTCATTTTCCCCTGAGTTGTGATGACGTTACAACTCGGGGGAAAATGTCTGTCCTGGCTGCTATACTGGCCACTCAGCCAATCAATAATTGGATGACAGCACGATGACAGTTACTGATTGGCGATACCACAGCTGCCTGTCATTAACCCTTTAAACACCGCAATCTATAGCGATCACAGCGTTTAAGAAAGTCAGTGACAGGTTAAGCACCTGTCACTGACTGATCAGGACCCCCCCACAGCATGTCCCGATAACACGGCGGGGAAAGCCACTTACCTCAGTCCTGTCGGATCGGCCATCTATATATATAGAATCTGCCCTCAGGCAGGCTCTATGCACAGATCGCTGATAACACTGATCTATGCTATGCTATGGCATAGCATAAATCAGTATATGCAATCTAATGATTGCATGTTTAACAGTAAAATATAAGTATTTTAAAAAAAAAAGTGTAATTAAAAAAAAAAGTTTTTAAAAGTATTAAAAAACCCTTATAAGCCCCTCCAAAAAAAGTTTTAAATCTCTCCTTGCCCATTATAAAAATAAGAATATGTAAAAATAAATAAATAAATAAACATATTATAAATTGTAGCGTGTGGAATTGTCCAATCTATGAAAATATAACATTATTGTTCCCGCACGGTGAATGGCGTAAACGGAAAAAAACACCAGGATCGCAGATTTTTAAAAAAATTATATATATCAGGAAAAAATCAATAAAAAGGGATCATAATTTTTCTTTTGCAACAATATGATATTATAAAATATAGAGATCAGGCCGCAAAAAAAGACACTCCAACCAGCCCTGTAGATAGATTTTTCTAAGAGCCATAGCGCTTTTATTTTTCCGTCACTTGTGGACATACTTGTATGATGATTAGTGATGAGCGAGCATGCTCGTCTGAGCTTGGTACTCGTTCGAGTATTAAGGTACTCGAAGGTGCTCGATGCTCGGACGAGCATCTTGCAATACTCAAGAAAATGGCATCATCCTTCTCTTGCAAGTTTGGGCGCAATTTCTCAGCCAATAAACATGCAGGAGACTCTTTGGTACATTGTGCGATGAAGTGGGACCCATACATGTCGATAGCAGCGATTGGTTGGTCAGTGCTCGCCTTACATGCTTGCTGGAAGAGCTGCTGCTTGTCAGGGAGAGCGTTAGGGAGGGAATTAGCGTTCCTGTAGGCAGAGATACTAGAGAAAGAACCTTACAGCCCTTGTAAGGGATTAAAATTGTATTCTTTTTGGAGTACTCAAGACTGCTGGCTGAACTTGCAGTGCAGCTACCACGATCTTAGCTGCACGCTGTGGTGATCGACTGCTAGCAGAGAGTGTTAGAAAGGGAATTAGTGTTCCTGTAGGCAGGGATACTAGACAAAGAATACAAGAGCCCTTGTAAGGGCTTAAAATTTTTATTTTGTTTGGAGTACTCCAGGCTGCTGGTTGGGACTTGCAGTGCAGCTACCACAATCTTAGCTGCACACTGTTCGACTGCTGGCAGAAAGGGGACAGCAGGTGGTGCATGCAGGCATCCATACATGCTGCCCCTGTTGTTTCTTGTCCATTTCCGTGGTGTTTCCATCATTTTCTGAGGTTGACAGGTTTTCACGCAACCTTTCCTGGGCCAAGCTTGGGTCCCCTGCAAAAATGCTCAAGTTTTCATTGACTTCAATAGGGTTTGTTACTCAAAACGAGCACCCGAGTATCGGGAAATATTTGTCTCGAGTACCGAGCACCAGAGCATTTTAGTATTCGCTCATCACTAATGATGATCCTATTATATCTCCCTGCTGCTCTCCTTCCCTCAACAATATCGACAGTCAGTCTCCATAAAACATTGAATAGCTTTTAGAAAGTAATGTTGTTATTTATACAGCTGGTACTTTAGGGGCACTTGCACATTTTTCCATGCTGTGTGAAAAACTCACAGACCTCACTCGAAATGTACTGCATCAATAGGGGCACAGGCCTTTTTCTATTTTCTAGTTTTTCTTTGTATTTTTTAGTTAGCAAATCTTGGCTAAGAAACGACTTCAGGGGAGGAGTGGAGTTCTGCTGCACATCTGGCTAATAAAGTAGCTAACATGAAACCATGCCCCCTCCTAGAAAAAAGGTGCCTCCAGCATAAACTGCTCAAAAATAGCACACCTTGATAATTGTTGCTACATTGTGTGCAAAAACACCAAATTAGACAAAATAATGGTGCAAAGAGAATGATTAATGTGCCACAAAGTGTTTTCTGTATCGACATGTAAAAAGGAAATTCTGAAGACACATTTAATGGCCACCAAGTTTCAGGGGTTATAGAATGACATGTTCAGCCTACCTAAATTCATTTTATAGGGAGATAAGCGCCTAACCCCACCCTCCACTAGAATTAAAAACTCATGGTTTTAAAATCAACAACTGCTAATTATCCCATGACCACAAGGTGGCACCATTACATTATGATTTCTGATATTTTGGTTGCTCTCTGGCAGGAGTCTACAGGTATGGTAGCATGGAACAGTATTGTTTACAAAAAAAAAAAAATAAATAAAAATATATATATATATATATATATATATATATATATATATATATATATATATATATATATATAGCATGGAAGTATTGGCTCTTCAAGCTTGCATTATTTCATATGATTATAGATCAGTAACTAATAGAGATGAGCAACTGTATATAGTAAGATTTTACAAACCCCTTTTGTGTTGTAAAAGTTCCACTTTCCAAGTATTTTTTCATAGGTGTGATGGATGTGAATAATATTTATAATATAATAATATACTGCTCATTCTGGGGACACATACCAACTTTGTTACCCATGGAACCACAATCACATTGTATTATAGTTTTCCTGTGATTTATCATTAAAGACATACTGTAGTTTTTGCCATAGCTGTAATTCTGGATCACACTATTCATGTTAGAAGAGATCAGTCAGCACTGGAGCCCACCCATCATGCAAGCGACCACCTGCCAGATGGGTGGGCCGGGGGAGCACGGCAAGGTGTGGAGGAGGTGTGACCTTCTCCTGTGCCTCATTTATCATGATTTACACCTGATTTATTGTGATTCACACCTGCAAACAGTAATCATGGCAGAAATCTATGCCTGCTTCGGAGGTGGTATAGATTTCTGCACCCACCATGCAACAGGCAGAGGTCCTACCGGTTTACAAACAGGCGTCCACCAATTAGTCATTGGGGTGGGGCCTAAATTAAGACCAGCGTACGAGTAGGCCGGTCTTGATAAATCTCCCCCAAAGTATCAGTCATGGTCAAAGCACAGATGGAGGCCTGGAATAAGCTCTGTTATTATATCCACCATGTCCATGGGACATTTTGGCTATATGTATATGTGCACAGAACATCATTCATTGGATAAGATACATGTGCACAACATCAGACTTCCCTGACACATTAACAGAGACCTGTCACACCACGAATATGCTATTGAAAGCCTCCGTACATGAGACAGCTGGACTGGCATTGGAAAATAACCAATGATATGAGAGGGAAAGTATGTTCAATGCTCCAACATGGTAAAGGAAACTTAGCACATTACAGTAGTAAAAACACCTTTTTTAAAGTCCTACTTCTCCTGTGCCCTGATGTTATCATCAGTGGAAATGTATGTCCTCTGCGGCAGCAGGCTGTGTAATAAATGGCTGACACATGGCCGAAGGAAGAGACTCTCCTCCATGATGTTCATATGCTCTAACAGGCTACATGAACAGAAAGTGGCATCCTGAAATAACCTTCAAAGGGCATTCCCATCTGACAATAGTTATCCCCTATCCATAGCATCGTGGATAACTAGCTGGTCATTGGCGTCCGACTACTGGGGAACTAGGGATAGCTTTGTAAGATGGGAATACTCCTCTAAGGGATTTCATAAAAAAAAAGTTATTATTATGTTATCATTATAAAGTTGTCTAGAAACTTTGTTTTGAGTATTAATTCACTCTTATACTTCAGGGGCACCTTTCCTATAGAAGACATTAGTTCATACTCAATAGATTTATTCTGGATCAACATGGAAAAACAAAGGTCTAAAGTTGCACCTTTGCACTCTTCTACATCTTCTCCCATACCTTGTTGATCATATTGAGCATGTGTCTTTTCCGACTATATTATGTAACTGTATGTAATGCTCACCAATCTCCAGAAAAGCTAGAAGCATGGGAAATATTTCCTTCTCTATATATTGCTGTTCTAATCATTAAAAAGATTCACGTTGTAAGCGAATTATGCTCGGTTGTCTAAATTCCACAGAAACACATTCAATTAATCCTACCAGTTTGCCTTTGCACATAGAAGAGGTTATCCATAATTGAAAGGACTAGAAAGTGGATTTGTTGAAGATTTTTTTCTAGCAGTTCACACGAGTGTTAGAAGAAGCGAGTTATTTCTGCACTTTCATCTAATTGTTTTATTAATTAGAACATTCTGTTTGCTGTTTGGGTGAGAGACGTCCTGTGGATTGTTGTAAGTGAATGGAGTATAAAGGAGCAGCTTTACAATTGTGTGAGGAATTATATTGGTTTATTTGATAGCAGAGGGCAAGTATGTCTCATTTGTATAGGAAACCCAACATTTTTTTTTAATTGTTAATATTTAATACAAAAGAAAACTAACTGCTACATCCCTCATCGCATTTAGGTGCTGGGTGTTGGCACCCCGCCGATCACTGACCTTTAGGTAGATCACTAGTCTATTTCAGTCAGAAAACCCCTTTAACCAGTCAACATTTAAACATGTTTCATTTAACAATCTAATTCATAGGGATTTTATGCATATGGCATCAAAGTAGTCAAATCCCCCAAAATATACAGCATATTTATTTTACATTCTTTATCACAGCTGCTGCCAATCGCACAGACCCTGTGTTTGATACTTTGAGAACTGGAGTCATCATGGCAAATAAAGAAAGGAAAAAGGATAAAGATGACAAGAAAAATGTGAGTAAGATGTGCATGTACATTGTATTTAGTGATTGCTTTCAAAAGGGAATAAAAAAAAATGAACATACAATACAACATACTGTATGCAACCTCTAACGTTTTATATATATATATATATATATATATATATATATAATTAAAAGTCTTCAGACCCTTTCACTTATTTATATTTTATCTTTTGCTAAAATAATAAATAAATAAATCCTCCCTTTAGAAACAAGATTCTCTGGTGAATCCAAGATTGAGGTTTTTGGTCTTAAAGAAGAAGTCTGGCAATTTTTTTTAATTAAAGTATTGTATTGCCCCCCAAAAGTTATACAAATCCCCAATATACACTTATTATGGGAAATGCTTATAAAGTGCTTTTTTCCCTGCACTTCCTACTGCATCAAGACTTCACTTTCTGGATAAAAAGGTGATGTCACGACCTGACTCCCAGAGCTGTGCAGGCTGTGGCTGCTGGAGAGGATGATGGCAGGGGGATGCTCAGTGTCCCTCCAGTGCCCTGTGTCACTCAGTGTCCCCCTGCCATCATCCTCTCCAGCAGCCACAGCCCGCACAGCTCTGGGAGTCGGGTCATGACATCACCATTTTATCCAGGAAGTGAAGCCTTAATGCAGTAGTAAGTGCAGGGAAAAAAAAACAGTTTATGTGCATTTCCCATAATAAGTGTATTTTGGTAATTTGTATAACTTTTGGGTGACACTGACAGTACAATACTTTCGCTAGACTTCTCCTTAAATTCTAATTAGCATGGTTAGAGGTGCGAGTGTCTGGAAAAAATGGCAAAAAATCCCCAAATCCAGGTGTTAAAACCTTGTGCATCTTACCCAAGAAGAGTGGAGGCTGGAATCACTGCCAAAGGTGCTTCAGTTACTGAGCACTGAGAAAATGGTCTAAATACAGAGGTCAATGCAAGAATTTAGTTTTTCCTCTACAGCCATAATTTCTAACCTTCTATGTTCACTTTATTATTTTGGGGTAATTAGTAAAGAACAATAGGAGGAAGGGATAACACTGAAATGATAATAAACACCTGCCCAGGATTGTACTAGAGCCCCTCCCTGGTGACTCTTGCCATTGCGGTGAGCTGTTGTTTTTTTTGTGTCTTGTGTGTTTGCAATTTCAGCCATAGCAACGTGCTCCTGCCTAGTGTGAATGGTGTTCTAGGAGAGCTGACCAAATTTGTCTTTTTTTCTGCATTCCTGTGTGCCCACATCCCAATTACCCATAGCACACAATGCAAAGTGCGGTGGACTATGTGTATACACTCTGTTGCAATTTGCAACAATGGCCGTGATTAATTGAAAATTTAAGATTGTGTGAACCAGGGCCGTCTTACCCATTGGGCATGGTAGGCGGCTGCCCGGGGGCCCTTGCGTCCTAGGGGGCCCCTGCCCTGTGACATATTCCCTGGCTCTTTAACTGGGAGTGCTCCTGATCAGCGCTGGCAGATATGGGCTGTGCACAGCTCGCTCTAGTGGTTGGAAGCTGCATTCTGCTTCCGGTCACTAGAGGTTTCTCTCACCCCCTGCATTCCCGTGCGGAGCATGAGTGACGTCACCAGCAGAGCCCTGAGAGGAAGGAGAAGCTGGAGCACAAAGCCTAAGTGAGTGTGTGCTGATACGAAGGGGGGGGGGGGGGGAGGCTAGCTGGCAGGGAAGGTGTTAATCATGGGAGTGCTCTCTGCAGGGATGCATACAGGGCAGTGGGTGAACTGGTAAACAGGGAGGGAGGGAGAGGGGGTGTAACTCCTCTGAGTGTGTATATATCTCCATTCAGTGTATACAGCAGTGTATTATATACTTATCCTCCTCCTGATTGTGTATATATCTCCATTCAGTGTATACAGCAGTGTATTATATACTTATCCTCCTCCTGAGTGTGTATATCTCTCCATTCAGTGTATACAGCAGTGTATTATATACTTATCCTCCTGAGTGTGTATATATCTCCATTCAGTGTATACAGCAGTGTATTATATACTTATCATCCTCCTGAGTGTGTATATATCTCTCCATTCAGTGTATACAGCAGTGTATTATATACTTATACTCCTCCTGAGTGTATATATCTCTCCATTCAGTGTATACAGCAGTGTATTATATACTTATCCTCCTCCTGAGTGTATATATATCTCCATTCAGTGTATACAGCAGTGTATTATATACTTATCTTCCTCCTGAGTGTGTATATATCGCTCCATTGTTGTCTCCCTGTATACTGTATAATACAGTATACAGGGAAACAACACGGCTTATATATAGAGAAGGGCAAAACAACATGTCTCATATAGACAGAGGGACAACAACATGACTATTATATTATATATGAACCATGTTGTTTCCCCTGTATACAGTATACAGGGAAACAACATGGTTCTCATATATAATAGTCATAAGGTTGCCCTTCTGTATATATGAGACATGTTGTTTTGCCCTTCTCTATATATAAGCCGTGTTGTTTCCCTGTATACTGTATAATACAGTATACACAGACTCCCTGTATTATACAGTATACAGGGAGACAACATGGCGTACATGCAGAGGGAAAGCCAAATGTCTCATATATAGACAGGGGCACCAATATATATTAATTAGGCTTTTACCCACCACCTGTATACCCCACATATACCTGTGTATATGGTTGTACACATATATCACTATTATAGGCTATATAACCACCTACCTACTGCTCCACCTTTATACCTGTATCTATATGTATAAATAGGTGGTAAGGTATATTGCATATAATAGTGATATACTGTATGCGTGCAACATATATGACAATCACTATTATAGGCAATATACCTTACCAGATAAGGGGGCTTTGACGGCGGCGGCGGCCGCCGCTGGCGGGGGGGGGGGGGGGGGGGGCGGATCGGGGCATTTCGCACCTCTGTCCAGGGGCCCATAATGCTGTTAAGACGGCCCTGGTGTGAACATAGCCTTAGGCTGTACAGCTTTAGAAACAGTGGTACCTCTGTGTTTAAACGCTTCCAAGTTTGAACAATTCTGTATTCGAACAAAAAATTACCTGGACATTACATATTGGTAGGTACTGGAACCAAATTAACAAGTTAACATTATTTTATTTGGGAAACACTGCTCAGTTCTCAAACTGAGGTACATACACACCTGAGGTACATACATGCACCCCTGCTCTCCAGCTCCCCTCTGCCTACATACAGTATATTACCATCTTGGTTTTACATCAGTGTCAGTATAAAATACGCTTTCCCATCATGTTTCCCCATAACCCATTTTGATAGATTTCAGCTGTGTCATCACTATAGAGAATTTGTGTTTTATCCGCAATTTTTTTCTCACTAACTCTCCTGGGAAATAAAGTTCAAACTTTTCCAAGGTCTTTTTCCGACTTTCATTCCTGTGGAAACAAGTACAACGATTGACTGGAAAATGAGCCTGGCACTGATATGATAATTATGCTGTTATATGCTATGAAGTGTAGGGATAAAAGCGAAATATTCTGATTAAAAATGCCCTTGTTTTATCTTACGTGTATACATGATTGTGTCGTTTCCCCCCAGCCTGCTGCGATGATTGATGAGGAACCAGAGCCCCCGAAACAAGAGGAAGGAAAGCAGGAAGGAGGTGAGTATGTTCCCTTGTGATCTTTCATGGTGGGCTTAAGAGATTATAGATTTTCCATGCCACATAAGTCCCCAGTTGTGCCCCAAATATTCTTGGAATAAATGTTATTATCTACAGCCCAAACTTAGAGCCTGCAGAGAGTTATATGTCAAAAAAACTGTTCAGGCAGTAATGGTTGCTCTCAGTAATATCCTCCCTGACGTGAAGGTCAGACTTGTGATTCCGCAGAAGGTCAGTTTAGCCTTTTATCCTCTCCAGGGAGATAATGAGCACCAATTATAAATGAGTAATCATAATTGCAAATCCCTTGTTTTAATTGTATCTGAAAAGAGCTTTGAGGTCTTGAAATGAAATGTGCTGCACAAGTGTCATTCCCACCACTGTTGTCTTGTTTTATCCTAGATTCTCCTGATGGTGACAAGAAAGGAGATAAAAATGCACAGGATGCAAAGGTAATTGCAGTTTTTCAAAATGTGTCACCTTCCCCTAAGAGGGCCATGCGTAAAATCTGCCAAATGTAACACCGAGTGTAAAAGAGCATTTGTAATAGTTTAGAACAATAAGAGAAGGAAACTGCTCACAAAAATGTTACATATTAAACAATGGAAGTGGTAAAGGGCAATGATGAAGGAACAGGCTTATCAATAAATGGGGCAGCTGATCATCAGAACGAAAACATCAATTCATTTGGTTGTGTAAAATCAGACTGATACTGTTAGGGCAATACTGACATCAAAATGGCTGTATCCTCATTAGAGAATCAGCGTCTCATATGGAGCTCCGAGCTGGTGCAGATTTCAGTAACAATTAAACCTGTGTGCACACATAAACTGTGATAAATACAAAGGTCACAACCCCTCCGTGCTCAAATGTGCCCAACGTCCTGCATCCTCTCTGACTCCCTTGTGTGAGCTGCACAGACTGGAAAATGTCACAAAATTTTGGCACAAAAATTCTGTAAGGTTTCTGTTGTTCATGCCTCTGGAACAACATGGTGGTTCCCCCTCTCCCGATTTTTTTGTTTTTATTTTTCTACTTCGAGTGTGAGAAAGCAATGGCATGTCTATCATGTCAAAAGTTACTGGAAATGACACTAATGCTTTAAAGGGGCACCCCAGAGAATTAAAAAAAAAACTTTTAAAAAAATGGTGTCAGAAAGTTATATAGATTTGTAAATTACTTCTCAGGAGAGGTTTTCTATGGGGACTTGCTACTGCTCTGGACAGTTCCTGTCACAGACAGAGGTGGCAACAGAATGCACCCTTTAAGACAAGAAGAAATCGCCACTTTTTGTAGCGAATACTTCGGATGCTAAGTACTTGAAGCATAGCTCCCAACTTTTGCTGCGAGGAAAGAGGGACATTCATGGCAATGTACCACACCCCCTATAGCCACACCACCATATCCACATCACCTATTACCATTATATAATGAACAAATATCACCACAGCTTCACCACATAGTGACATAGCGCCTTTGTCTCCTGGTAGATTGCCCCCCATGTAGTCATTGTCTCCTGGTAGTATGCCCCCCATGTAGTCATTGTCTCCTGGTAGTATGTATGCGCTCCATTGAGTCACTGTCTCCTGGTAGTAAGCCCTCCCATGTAGTCATTGTCTCCTAGTAAACCCCCACATAGCCATTTCCACCTGGTAGGAAGGCCTCTCCCATGTAGCCATTGTCCCCTAGGAGGAAGCCCCCCCCCCCATGTTGCCTTTTTCTCCTGCTGGTAGTAAGCCCCCCATTAGCCAATTCCCCCTAATAAGAATAAGGTAGAGAGAGGCCTCTTGGGGCTAGAGGCAAAATGAAGCCTCCGGCCACAAACGTATTGACAGAGCAGGAAGCCAATGGCTCCTGCTCGGCGTCACAATGAAAGGGCCCCTGTCAGCACCTGGTGACAGTAACCCCCAGTGCAAACACCGGTACGGGGCACAGGGGGGAATGCGGGCTGGCTGGGATTGCAGGAGACATGGGGGCCGTCCTGGGGAAGTGGGACATCACCCCAAAATCTGGACTGTCCTGCCAGATCTGGGACAGTTTGGAAGTATGCTTTAAGGCTTGAGATTTTTGAATAGTAGTAAATTATACATTTTAATCTTAGAAATAACTGTCTGACACCATTTGATTTTAAAACAGTTTTTTTCTCTGGAGTACCCCTTCAAGCAGTCTGTATATTTGAGCTATTTTGGTTTAATCGTTTAACGATTTTGAAGCAACGATTTGGCTTTTATAACGATCAGCGTTTAGACGAATATATTGTTAGAAAAATCGTTAGAAAATTCGTAAGAAAAATCGTTATTACAATCGTTTTTAAGATTGCTTAAGCCCATCTTTCACATAGGGCGAATCTTTGAAAGACTTTACATGAAACGATCTGCGAATTTTTAGTGAATGACAAACTGTGATTTGAGAACATGTTGAAAGATCAAATCAAACAATTTCTCGCTCGTTGCTTGATTGTTTGCTGTGTTTAAACGGAACGATTATCACTCAAATAAGATCGTTATTGTGAAAATTCGAACGATAATCGTTCCGTGTAAACGCAGCATAACTAGAACTCACCCTGTCAATCTGCAAAACATCTTGGCCCTTATTGCTAATCTAGTAGTTTTACCTCTTCCTTAGTATATACACTCACCGGCCACTTTATTAGGTACACCATGCTAGTAATGGGTTGGACCCCCTTTTGCCTTCAGAACTGCCTCAATTCTTCGTGGCATAGATACAACAAGGTGCTGGAAGCATTCCTCAGAGATTTTGGTCCATATTGACATGATGGCATCACACAGTTGCGGCAGATTTGTCGGCTGCACATCCATGATGCGAATCTTCCGTTCCACCACATCCCAAAGATGCTCTAATGGATTGAGATCTGGTGACTGTGGAGGCCATTTGAGTACAGTGACCTCATTGTCATGTTCAAGAAACCAGTCTGAGATGATTCTAGCATTATGACATGGCGCATCATCCTGCTGAAAGTAGCCATCAGATGTTGGGTACATTGTGGTCATAAAGGGATGGACATGGTCAGCAACAATACTCAGGTAGGCTGTGGCGTTGCAACGATGCTCAATTGGTACAAAGGGGCCCAAAGAGTGCCAAGAAAATATTCCCCACACCATGACACCACCACCACCAGCCTGAACCGTTGATACAAGGCAGGATGGATCCATGCTTTCATGTTGTTGACGCCAAATTCTGACCCTACCATCCGAATGTCGCAGCAGAAATCGAGACTCATCAGACCAGGCAACGTTTTTCGAATCTTCTACTGTCCAATTTCGATGAGCTTGTGCAAATTGTAGCCTCAGTTTCCTGTTCTTAGCTGAAAGGAGTGGCACCCGGTGTGGTCTTCTGCTGCTGTAGCCCATCTGCCTCAAAGTTCGACGTACTGTGCGTTCAGAGATGCTCTTCTGCCTACCTTGGTTGTAACGGTTGGCTATTAGAGTCACTGTTGCCTTTCTGTCAGCTCGAACCAGTCTGCCCATTCTCCTCTGACCTCTGGCATCAACAAGGCATTTCCGCCCACAGAACTGCCGCTCACTGGATGTTTTTTCTTTTTCGGACCATTCTCTGTAAACCCTAGAGATGGTTGTGCGTGAAAATCCCAGTAGATCAGCAGTTTCTGAAATACTCAGACCAGCCCTTCTGGCACCAACAACCATGCCACGTTCAAAGGCACTCAAATCACCTTTCTTCCCCATACTGATGCTCGGTTTGAACTGCAGGAGATTGTCTTGACCATGTCTACATGCCTAAATGCACTGAGTTGCCACCATGTGATTGGCTGATTAGAAATTAAGTGGTAACGTGCAGTTGGACAGGTGTACCTAATAAAGTGGCCGGTGAGTGTAGATGAGTTTGCTTTGGTTATTAAAACTCTGCTGTTTCTTGACACTAATTTGCACCGTACGTTATAAATTTCCCCTATTAGAATAAGAAGACACAACCTGGTGTACGGGGAGGCTTCATGCAGTCTCACTATTTTGTTGCTCTTTACCGCTTTAAAGCACTGGAGAAGGATGACCTAGATTTCCAGTAAGTATTAGCTTCTGTGGTTCTGCTAAGCAAGGATTTGTCACTGATAGTGATCTTACATAGTTGCACTTCATGTCCATCACAATTAATCAAGGATGGTTGTGATTGTGAACGAAGAGTGTGAAGGAAGTATGGGGGAGATTTATCAAACATGGTGTAAAGTGAAACTGGCTCAGTTGCCCCTGCAGCCAATCAGATTCCACCTTTCATTTTCCAAAGAGTCTGTGAGGAATGAAAGGTGGAATCTGATTGGCTGCAGGGGCAACTGAGCCAGTTTCACTTTACACCATGTTTGATAAATCTCCCTGTGTATCTTTACAACTTTATCACCCTGTGTAATGCAAACTTATCTAATCCACTTACACAGAACTAGTAATATGCATTGGTACATATGCAATAGCATGCATGTCTGCTCACAATGACAAAACATGGAATACTCTGTGTTTTATTTCAGAGCTGGAGACAGGATCACAGTTATTGATGACTCCAATGAAGAATGGTGGAGGGTAAGTATACTGCAATCCATCTATTTATTAACAAAATAAATTATACACTTCGGCTGCAGTACAGTCCTGGGTTATGTTCAAACACAGCAAATAATACCAAAATACTGGCGCAAAATTGAGGTGAAAATACAACCGTATTTTCAATGTAATAATGCTCTCAATTGAAATCAATGGGAAATTGGCCAGTGGTACTTAGTGTGGTCAAATATGCATAATGCATATTCACCATGCCAGCAATCAGACACTGACCACCTATTCTGTGGAAAACCAACTTTTGCTTTTGATCATTTCCTTCGAAGAGTCATACATTTTTATGTTAACAACTTTCTCGGTAAAGATCAGTACAATTACAGCAATACCATATTTATTTTGTGTTTGTATTGTTTTACTGCTTATAAAAATTTTGTGTAGGCTCAATTTTTGCAGGTTGAGCTGTACTTTATTGATATCAATTGAGGTACATGAACAACATTTTGATAGCTTTTAGCCCAAGCAAGATGCCCCATAACAATGTTCAAAAATTCAAAAAATAGAAACTGATTGTAAGTATAGAACATCTTGCAGTATCGGCTGCTGCCAAATGTGGAAGTTTGGGTACCCATGTTAAGGAACCATGTGTGTGACTTTCGTTCTGATCCATACTAACCCTAAAGTATTCTCATGTATTGTATGTAAGACTTAAAACAGAACTTGCATATATTTTTTGTACCCTAGGGTAAAATAGCCGAGAAATCAGGCTTCTTTCCAGCTAACTACATCATTCGTGTGCGAGCTGGGGAGAGAGTGTACAAAGTGACCCGATCCTTTGTGGGAAATAGAGAAATTGGACAGATCACACTAAAAAAAGACCAGGTAAGAATATAGTGCAGTCTTGTCTATGTATACCAGCCGTAATGGTATGCAGTATTGGGGTTTGTCTATTGTAGAAGATTGGGTAAAGAGAAACTGAAACCAGCAAGCCAAACTGCTTATATCATTATATTACACCCGCCTAACAGAAAGCATTAATAACAGAAAGTGTTACTTGAGTTTGTTCAATCTTGGGTTTTACTTAAAAATGCTTATGTCCGTCATCCTGAAAGGTTTAAGAGCTATTTTGGTGGGTTCAGGCTACGGAATTCTCGCTGATAAATTCCACGGAATTCCCTCGCCTGTACGGGCTCAAGGCCGTGTGCCTTTCTGCCGACTCCATAGACACCATCCTATGGGCCGGCTGATTCCGCATTCCGCCAAAAGAATTTGTCGGAATGCGGAATCAGACGGCCCATAGAATGGTGTCTTTGGAGCCGGCCGAAAGGCGCGCGGCCTTGAGCGCGTACAGGCGACGGAATTCCGCTGAATTTATCCGCAAGAATTCCGTAGTCTTTTACCTGAAATAAAACAGCATACAGAACAAATTGAAGTAACACTGTGAGTTCAGTATAAAAATTTAAGAAAATTGGTATGCCAATTTTAGGGGTTCTCTGGAAAACATTTTTTTTCACAGATCGAGTTAGATTTGAAAATTACTTCTCAAGTCTTCCAGTACTTATCAGCTGCTGTATGCCCTACAGGAAGTGGTGTATCCTTTCCAGTCGGACACGGTTCTCTCTGCTGCCACCTCTGTCCGTGACAGGAACTGGTACAGAGGTGGCAGTAGAGAGCACCATATCAGACTGGAAAGAATACACCACTTCCTGCAGGACATACAGCAGCTGACAAGTACTGGAAGACTTGAGATTTTTACGTAGAAGTAATCTAAAATCTGTATAACTGGAAATGAGCTGCAATATTGGACATAAACTCCTAGCAAAGGTGGAACTGTTTCTGGAAAAATATCAGGCCTTTTTTCTAATCTTGGACAAACATTTTCCTAATACTGGATGATACCTTTAATTTAAGTTTAGATATATTCTCTAGTTTTTTCTTGGTCTATTGCTAATTATCTGCTGTGTCTTTGCTCTAGATTGTGGTACAAAAAGGCGAAGAAGTAAATGGTTATATCAAAGTCTTGACTGGGCGAAAGGTGGGACTCTTTCCAGTAGACTTTCTGCATGAAATATGAGGAAGAGAGAATAACTTGCTGACAACTTAAAGAAATGGAACATGACATAATGATTAACAAAGTGATCCCTCCATCTCTGAGCAATGGGAGAGAGTTTTTCCTTACTGGGAAACAGAGCTCATTGTCATTACTATCTAGGTGTTGAAAGTTCTTGACAACTTGTTCTTTTAGCTCTGCCTGGGCTTAGGATGGTATTGCCTAGGTGTCAACTCATCCAAACTTAGTTGACAGGGTTTTGTGGTGCAGAGGCGTCTACATCTGGTATAAGACAAACATTATAAGACAATGTATATTAATTGGTAAACTTGTTAGTGGTCCATTGGTCAACATGCCCAATTCTGAGTGGATTCTCCTCTTTCTGGTCAGATTATAGTGGTATTTTGGGGTCTTTATTGTTTAGGACCTCTTCATAAAATATGCATATAAGAATCTGAAGAATCCTGACAAGTTGCTGCATTATGGATTTCCTGATATCATTCTCCATCAAAAGAAACACACAGAGAGGGTTATTTATATGATTTATGGAATAATGGAATGTTCAATGAATAGTTTGCTCAAACCTAAGGATTTCTCCCTTTATGATTTAGACTATTTCTAACTTTGTGTAATGTTTCTGCTTGCTTTATGTTTGTAGCATGAATTAATCATGAAACTAATGGAACACCAATGACGTTACTTGTTAGAGTTTTGTATAGTCCTTTTACTGTATTGGAGCAAGCCATTGTCCTAGTAGTCTCATGCAGGGTACCAAAACTTAAAAAATTATAATTACAAAATATATATAAAGTAATATAAATAAGATAAATACATCAATCTAAAGAAATTGAGATGAATGTTACAGAAATCGAAACAATTTACCTAATTTAAAGTTGTATGTTTTGTGTTATTTATGAATCCAGTTATTGTTGATTGTTAGAAATGTTGCTTTCCATAATGCAGGCTGTCATTATTACATTACTGATACCAAATGTTTACACTAGAGACAAAAAAAAATTGTATTATATAGTAACCTGTATGGCAGGTTACTTGAGGGCAATGAAAGATTCTACCAAAATGGCCGGAAATTGCCCATTACTAGTCTGCGTAACAGTCACATCTGCTTAGTAACTAAGTCCAATAAGGTGGTTGTGGGTCTCAGAATGCAAACATATTTGGGATCTTTGTGATCTAAACAGAAGACAGAAAACAACAGGGCCGCTGGCTAGGACTAGGTTAGATTTCAGAGAATGGGGAGGAAATAGCATAGGTGTATACTCTGTGGACAAAGCAAGTGGATTTTATATTGAGTTTTGGTCATATCTGTTTGTTTTGGTAAAAAACATATCTATCATAATCTATATTGGGGCACAAAGGATTTTGGAAATCCAAGTAATATTAACAACATAAGACGAAACAAAACAGAAATGGTTTATAGTATGTACATAACATATGAAAGTATGGCTACAAACCTCGCAGTTCATAGTATACTAGATAGTATCATATAAAACAATGTGTCATTAATTTTTTTCTTTCAATGAAAATCAATGAGAAATTTATGTGCTCATCATTTTAACTTTTAACTTTCATTCTGAGCCAAGGTAAAGCACCCATTGAAGTCCATGAGGTCCTACTCTGTATCCATATAACTCCAGTTGCTTATGAATTGTGGTATGCTCCAGCAGAGGCCTTATTGTGTATTAGTATTACTTGTAGGCTGGGTTCAAACATAGGAATCACATAGGCTGAATCACTAAGAAAAGCTGATGTACCATTCTATGATATAATTTACAAAATGACACTAATCAATATGTCCTCATCGTCCACATAGCATGTTTTATACCATATAATGTATCAGCAGACTTTTCAATGGCAATGTGACTGTTATTTAAGTGTATGTATCTCCTAATAAAAGACATTATTATTTTTTCCACTCATCATTTCCCTTGTCTCATTTGCACGTACCCCAATAAATACGTTGCTATTTCCTATAACGCCCCCGTACACCGGCTGACGATAAAGACACCAGTGTGAAGACACATTTTGATAATTAAAGCACACAGGTATTTATAGAACATTCTCTGAGTGCCGAAAAGCGATCAGTTATTAAGCTAAGTCCAAAATAAGCACATGCCCTTGTGACTTTACCAGCTGCTCAAAGTCTCCTGCCAGTAAGAGCTCAGAACAAGACCTCCATAAAGCCGCTTGTGTCTAAAAGTTCTAAATTCCAGTAACCGATGACTATAGTCTGAGCCCTTTCATAACCCCCTCCAATGACCAGAAATTCAAGCCGCCCCCAATGAGTAAGCTGGACACTTCCTATGCTAATGGGAGGAGAAAAGAGAGGCGATAATCTTCACATGCCTTCAGTGGATATTGACAGCTGAGGTCTTTAATGCTATACTATGTGTGGAGTCATTAGAAAAGAAATGATCTGCGTCATCTTCTGGCTGCAGTCTAGTCCCTCAGTGTCAGCTAAACGTGTAATATGTTCTGCCCTGGACTGGAGGTGCATTTTTTCCATTGGAAAATATGAGTAATGTTTTCCACAGTTACACAAATAAGTACCTGCTCAGAGGTACAGAGCTGGATTGATTTATGGCCTGATACAAATAAAAGCAAGGACTGCGAGAAACAGTGTGAGCATTAAAGAGACTCTTTCTACTGAGTATAGCAGTGATTCTAGATGGTCCTATTTCCTACACAAGTATAATAAAGTACTCCCAAAGCTTATACAATGTTCATACAATGTGCCACACCTATTAAGAGCAGAGCACAAGAATTATGTGAGTATCCAAAAGAGAATGCATATAGACCTGCCTAGGGTCTATACTATTATTTCCATTGTGTCTTATGTACTTTACAGCAAAGAATTAGGAACCAGAGTTTACACAAGAAAATTAAAAGCTCAAGATCAGTTATAATTTACACAGTGACTTCAGCCGCACAGCTTAAAGTGTCACTGTGGTTATAACTTTAAAAATCTAATTCAACAGTAGATGTGATTTAAAGCAAGTTTGCAATATACATTCAAGTATACAGCACTTTCTGTTTTCTGACTTTTTTTCCCCTCAAAGAACAGGAAACAGTTAAAAAACATGAAGTACTATGTTTCCCAGGCCATCTGAGCGCTCACAGAGAGAAGGCAGTCATGTGATTGATGGACACATTGAGCAGTGACTCTCTGTACTGGCCGGAATTCCTGTGTCTAGTCGTTTTTTTTCAACCAGCACAAGTCAGAAAATCTGCCTTCAGGAGACTGGACCTGGACTTCTGGTAAGTACAGCTTTGTTTTACAGCATGATAACAACAAAAATAATGAATGTTAATTGGAAACTTGCTTTATATCACATCTACTGTTGATTTAGATTTTGAAAGTTATAACAACGGTGACACTTTAAGATCACCATTTCGCACTGCACGGATCTGGCTGCTTCGCAATAAATCAGAGTAGGCTAGATTTTGTAGTGTCTGTAGGGTAGCCTTTGCAGCCACTTGTGGGTTTCAATGCGTTCCCATTCACTCACCTTGGCACAATCCCTGTAGCACCATGCAGTGCAACCCAGGTTACAAACAGAGTCACCATGTAGCCCTAGCTTAAATGGGTTTTCAAGGATATTTTTTTTTTATCAATGGCCTATCCTCAGGATATACCATCTATATATTATAATGGGGGTCTGATACTCTGTACTCCGCTGATCATCCCTTTCCCAGATCCATGGCGCCTGCATACAAAGAGAACAGAGCTGGAAGCCATGTCGGGGCCATGCTGGGTTTCTGCAGCACCTCAGTTCTCACTGAAGTTAATAGGAGCCAAGCTACAGCAACACAGCACAGCTGCTACATATTATACCAAACTTTCTGCTTTGGACTCTGTTCCGTCTATTCATGGTGGCCAGGAGTGGTAACACCCACCCCCCGGTTCCCACTTTAAACAAAGTTCCACTTTACTTAGCAAAAATATCTTTAAAGGGAACCTCCTGGAGAGGAGAGGAGAGGGAAAAAACAAAAAAACAAAAAAACAAACAAGAAAACACATAGTGGGATAAATGCCTTTTATGAGATATTTGGCTGACTGTTGGGCTGTCAGAGCACTAGTGGTGATCATGTTAGTCATGGCTGTTATAGAAACAAATATTGGGTGCCAAAAAGCTTGTGCTACCCTTGCTTGGTCTTATTATGTACCTCTATTTTTCAATGTTTATTTCCTGCTAAAACTAGCATAAAGTGCAAATATCTGGGCAAATGTAATTGTCTCTCACATGCCGACCCCTCTATCCCCACTCACATTACTGTCCCCACTAATTTCTGTACATATTTCGTTCATAATGGCTCATTAGTCAATTTAATTAGAAGGACAGCTGTTTTCTATACAAATACACACAACAGTCCAGGATGGTTGCCAAGTCCAAATGATGAAACATTTAGGATTCTTACCATCTAATGTGCTTTATCTAATCGCTAGTATACTTGTATAAGTCGATTAAGTACAAAAAGTTTTATGTCTATAGTTTTTTCAACATTTGTTTTTTTTTATTACTAAATTTATTGATAAGAACAAACAGGCATCATTCATAGAGCAATTTATTGTAGCGTAGGGGTTGTCCAACGAAAATCTTTTTCTTTCTGCTGCTCTGGACAGTTCCTGTCTCGGCCAGAGCTGTCAGCAGAGAGCACTGTTTCTGAATAAAAATAAAACAACACTTCCTGCAGGACATACAGCAGCTGATAAGTACGGGAAGACTTGAGATTTCCTTTACCCAAATCCTTACTTCGGAAATGTATCCCCTCCAGTTGATTGAATAGTTTACCTCATACTCCCTTAAGTCCCTTTTATAGTAGATGGTCATCAACCAATTATCAAAGTCCCAGTGATTGCCAGCCTTTGTGTTGACCTAAAAATCATCATTTCACAGCAGCACATCTATCCGTGTAAACAGTTGGCGTGCTCTTGACCATAATGGAAGTGAATGGTCACACAATAATAAAGGCTGCATTCACATGCCCCTTGTTCTGTCCGCGGTACAGACGACACGGACGTTGAATGCAAGTCCTGGACTGTTTCCCCGGATGGCATGATGTCATTATGGAGCCATGGCAATTCAAAGACTGTTTCCCCACTGCTGGCATGATGTTGATACAGGACTTGCATTCAACGTCTTGGTCGCCCGTGTTTCCTGGACAGAACATGGTACGTGTAAATGCAGTCTAAGTGATTGTTCATGTGCACATTCAACTGAACCATTTGAGATATAATTTTAGCTAGCACCGATGGACAATACCCTGTTAAAGAATTCTTATAGTCCAGAATTTTCTTGCCTTTAAGATGTCTAGAAATCTCAAGAGGATTTCCATAGAACATCTATTGATAATAAGAAGTCGTAGAAGTATTATATGAAAGCTATTGAGAATCTAAATTGAAGACAGCAATTTTTTAGATGAAAGGTAGCTTGTTTTGGTGACTGGTAGGATCCAATGAAGCATGGGGTGAGTTCATAGGTAGACGCGTAAAGGGGTATTCCCCGCGAAACTTTTATTAGTTAGTAAAATGTAGAAGCATGCTTACCTACATTCTTTAATATGCTTTTATTTTCTTTCTTGCATCATTCCCGAGCCTGCCGCGCCAATTCTCCCTCTCAGATAAGGAAATGAGCTTCTATCCAGGTCCACTGGGACATGGCTCCTCTTCTTTTCCTCCCTTCGCCTGAGACAGGGTGATCATTGTGCAATCTCCTGTGGGTCGGGTTAGCTCTTATTGGTTTGCTAATCCGACCCACAGGAGATGGCACAATGATCATGTGACTTATGTCATGCTGTTCAGTAGCATATCATGAGAACTATCAGCTCCAGCTGCAAATCCCAGATGCTCTGGTGTCACTGTATGTGGGAAGCTGCCAGAGGCTGTGGGGGAGCATGGGGCGGCGTCTGGGGATGCTGTGCTGCCAGGTCTCCCTATTTGTATGCTGGCCCCGTGGGGGGGGGGGGGGGGGGGGGGGAAGGGGGATCAATGCGATGGATGATGTGCCAGGTCTGCCCATGTGTATGCCGTCTGAGGAATTTGGGGATGCGCTGACCAGGTTGACTTGGTGGAGGAGGATCAGCTCTGCCACATCAGCTTCGCTTTGCTATATTAGCACATAAACTCTGCTAAGGCTAAGGGGCAGGTACTGGAACGGAACAATCAGGAAGAAGCACTGCATGGTGGGAAATGTAGTTTCCTGGCCTGCGCCATCATCTTCGATATAGACTGACCTATAGAAAAACTTCTAAGGCGGCAGCTAGAAAGACAGGAGGCTGCTCAAAATACTTGGCGAGTAAGAACTTGGTAAGAACGGTTAGGTGTGGGAGCATTTTATTTTTTACTTCTTGGGTAGAATACCCCTTTAAACAGAACTTCTCTTTCTATTTTATAAGCACCTTCTAGGGGAGGGCCACAGCACACCCATATGTGCCTTTGTTACGGCGTGGGAAAAGGACTAGTGATGAGCGAATAGTGAGATATTTGAATATTCGATATTCGTATGAATATCCCGCGAATATTCGATCGAATATTCGATCCCATTAAAGTCTATGGGAACAAGTATTCAATTAGTGAAAAACATCTATTCGACCATTTGGAGGGTAAAACCGGAAGCTGGGGGATTTGAACGCTTATCGAATATTTCTCCAATATTCGCGGGATATTCGTATGAATATCGTATATTCGAATATCTCACTATTCGATCGAATATCTATTCGATCGAACAGTATTCGCTCATCATTAAAAAGGACCTCTTATTAGCAGCCCCTAAACTCACTTCTTGATGTGTAAGACTGCAAGAGATTTCATACATTTAACACTGACTACACAGATGTATGCTGGAGGTGTGGTGCCTCCCCAGGCTCCTACATACATATGTGGTGGCACTGCCAAGGTATCAGGGACTTCTGGAAACTAATTTCTTCCTGCGTTAGTGAGATAGCTAAAGTCTCTATTCCCTGCACTCCTGAAACTTGTCTCCTTCAGCTTTTCCCTACTGCCCTTCCTAAAGCAACACTGCAACTTATTAAACCCTTACTGGCTGTTGCTAGACTCCTTATTGCTGCTACATGGAAAGAGGCAGCTCCGCCAGTGAAGCAACTCTGGGTCCAAAAGGTCGATCACCTATACCGAATGGAGGAGTTGGCCTTCTGGAGCAGAGGCGACATGATACCTTGATACCGTGATACGTAAAGTTTGGTCCCCTTGGGCTAAGTTTAGAAATTTTCAGATGTCCACATAACTCTCATCTTTGCTAGGGCTGCTCTACATTCTATGCTCAGACCCCCTCCTGATGCTACATGTGGCAGAGCTGCCACGCTTACCTCTCCTCAGTCCCCTCCCAACCCTTCCCCTCCTTGCTCCCTCCTTGCTCCCTCCCAAGTTTCTTCTCCCCTCCCCCCAGGTTATGGTTTAAATAAAGCTAAAGTACTCCTGCTCGTGTGGGCCCCACTGAGCTAAATTGCTGTCTATGTTATGGACCCCTCTGCTGTCTGTCATCTTGCTTTGCACATTGTTACCTTGCATACTGCTCACAGTGTCTGTAAACATACTTTTCTGTTCCTGGTGATACTTAAAAAAAAAAAGAGTTTTAAAAGAAAATAATTCTTAAAGGGGCAATCCTGTAGGCATAGCTATTTCAGAGATAGAATAGGGTTTTTTAGTAAAGGCCCTATTCCACGGAACGATTATCGTCTGTATTCGGCTGATATCGCTCGTTACGGCCGATAATCGTCCCGTGGAATTGACAGCAACGATCAGTCAACATCGTTCATGTCGGCTGATCGCTGCATCGTTTGTCTTTCAAACTTGTCGAAATATTACTTACAGCCATCATTATCAAACAACGGACGTTATTGTGCCTAAAAAAGACATTGTGTGACTATAGCCTTAGCATGGTTTCATGCTCATTGTTAGTACCTACTTCTAGCGTTGGTTCCAAAACTGTTTTAATAACTAGTTTATGAAAACAAGCAAACTAGAAAAATACACTGCATGTGAAAGCACTGGAGTTAAAAATATATAAAACTAGACTGCAATATAAAGAAGATTCTAAAAAATAAATGGATTGAGCAAAATCTGATAGACTGAGGAAACCTGATTTTCAGCAGTAGGTACTGTATACTGTTTGTGTAGACATTTATTTATGAAGGACAGATTTATTTGAGTTTGGTATATGAGACTTGAAGGCTGGTTTGTGTATTATATTTTACAGGTTATACCTAGAAGGTTGATGTGGTCACTATTTTCTGAGCAGTGAATGTTTATACTGGGGACAACATTGTACAATACTGGAGTCGGGTTATGGGTAACAAATAGTATTTCACAGCATACACATACTGTTATATCAGTGGCTTGTAAAATGGTGGTTGAGTTTTCACTTTTTAAAGAAACAGACGCATACTGTGTTGGTTAAAAGTTTATTTTATTTTTTTCCCCTTCTTCTTTAAAGAAAAGTGACATAAAAAGCACAGCTGCATGCTGTTCACTCTAGCTGGCGCTAAAATGTTTCCAGAACACTATTTTTAAGCCCATTCTTATATAGTTGTAGCCACCTTTGGGTATAAATTAGGCATCATGAAAACCTAATTGGCTACCATGCTGGAAACAGCAATATATCTTTAGGTCAGTTCACCATCTGCTCCTTATCATAATGCTCTCCAGGGTTTGCTTGGTGATATCCAGGTCAACAAGTCTCACAGAATGGCTCCAGAATAACATGATGGGTGATTCATTATGTAGCATCTCTACAGGACCCACATCACAGTTTCCCAGGCCTCTAGCCGTTCCTTTAATGCTACCATAGTAAATAAGCCACTCCAGACAAACTAGTTTATCAACACTCTCACTTAGGCTGGCCTGGGGTGGGCTGAATTGGTAGTTTGAGAGCAGTAGCTAAGCCCCAGTGCTCCAAATGGCATTACAAGATGCCAGAATAAACTGCAAAGTGCATGATAATGGAGTCGAGAATAAAGGTAAGAGACTTAACTTCATCCTCCGTGCCCTGTGCGCATAAGGGAGATATTTGCAGGTTAGATTCTTCTAATATTTTCCCTTTAACATTTAGGGCCAGCCAGTAAGCTCAGCATAGCACGTGGGGGGACAGTAAAGAGCAATCTATACAGATTGCTGCTTACTGTAGAGGAGCAGAAAAAGTTAAACCTGTGAGTGTTCTGCGCCTCAGTTGTGACTTATCCTGCCCCGCTTTTGAAGAGGGAGGCCTTACACATGTAGAGCCCTCTCTATTCAATAACCAGCTTGGTAAAAACCAAACAGAACCAGTCTGCTACCACTCCAGACCAGAGGCACCATTTTGATGCTCTGAGACTGATGGTATCCAGCTCTTCCCAGTACCTCTGTAGCGGTGAGTACTGAGGTAACAATGCTGGGGTTAGCAATAGCCATTTTACAGCCCCAGCTTAGTAATGGACAGACAGCTTCCACTACTAAAATTGTAAAGTAAGTAATAAAAAACAACAACAATACACCAGAGAAAATTTCTTGCTAAAATTTTCTTGCTCCCAAACCCCTCGTTTACCATTTTATTATTTTAAAAAAAATTGATGTGTCTTTAATGTAGTCCATTAAATCTGATGTAGTCCTCGGTATACCAGCTTTTCAAAACACACACAAAAAAGGAGAAAAAACAGCATGAACTCCAAATACAGACCTGTAAAGAGGAACAAGGAGTCCTGGATCCTGGAGTCCTCCAAGATGGACCAACAACCTCAGTGTCCAATTAAAAACTGTGTACATACATATAGAGAAGAATTTCTATTTTTTTTTTAAGTAAAGGGTGATCACACCTATTATTGATGTGATTTGGATTTCTCTTCTGTTTTAGTTTGCATTTTGTTAGGTGATAGAAAATAAACTTTAAGCTCTTTTTTAAAGCATTCTTTGCAGCGTATTTTCACATTATTTGCACAGTACCGTACATGCTGCAGACACAGTTCTAATCACGTGGAACAGATTTTAGACACCGAGTTAAGCAGTTCCGCTATGTGTGAATATACTCTTCAGAGCTATTTCTTGAACAACCTCTGCTCTATTATTCCTGTTATCCTCTCAACTGGATTTCAAGTAATTGTGGGTCAGGGAAACATTTCAGTTTTCATGTCATGTAGTACAGTTCCTCTTGCACAACTCTAACATAATATTTTATATTAGCAATGTACTACCTTCCAGTTAAAGTAGTTTGGATGGAAAAATGAAAGCAACATAGAATAACGCAAATTTAATATAATAAAAATCTTTCACCATATCCAAATGACTGACTGAGAATATACAGGGCAATTGGCAATGAAGCCACTAGATGGCGGTGCTGCAATATCTAAGTGCCCAATAATGTCCTAACCTACATGAGTGAAACCGGGAAAACTTTACCTTGCGTTTTGTCTCCAAATGAAAGTGCGGCTGTTATTGATAAATAGGCAGGCCATCTGCTCTCTCAGAGCACATTAATACCGGCAGCAGCTGCTTTTCTTGTCAGCTTTTTAATCAAACTGCCATAGATTCTACAACCTGGTCAGACACTTAACCCTTTCACCAGACACTGCTCTGCACATTAGTCCATTTTTAAGGCGTGTAATTTCCTGCATTCATATTTCCCATATTTTAAATAATGCAGAAGTAGAAAAATTCTGGATTTTTATATGTAGAATTGTGAAAATGTTGCAAACCATGAAACACTTAACGCAGATAACGCCAACTATATCAACTTTACCATAAAGCCACTCCAAATACAACTAATGCCCCAATGACCTGAGGCACATGAGACATATTTCTGTAAACAAATGGGAGCTGCCTCTAAACCTAGTGCAAACAAATCGGCGTAAGGGTTCAAACCCACTTGGCGAGTCTGCAGCGAGTCTCCTTGCTGCGTTTTTGCAGCGAGACTCGCTGCAGATCCCAGCCCTATACTTTCATTAGCAGAGAAACTTGCAGCAGGGATGTACATCCCTGCTGCGATTTTGTCTGCAGCCCTCCCCATTAACCCCCTAGCCGCCGGACATTATGCATTACCGGGTCCCCGTTCCTGCTTGCTTCGGGGCTCCCGGTGTCTTCACGGCCCGCCCGGCCAATCAGTGTGCTGCGGCGGGGCAGCGCACTGATTGGCCGGGCGGAGCGTGCCGGGAGCCGCTGAAGCAAACAGGAGCGGGGACCTGGTAATGTATATCCTGCCCGCCCCCCCTGCAGCCCCGATCGCCCCCGGCCGCATGATCGGCCCCCGCATCCCCCAGCCGTACAATGGCCCCCCGCACCCCCCGGCCGTACAATAGCCCCCCGCAGCCCCGATCGCCCCCAGCCCCCGGCCGCATGATAGCCCCCCCGCACTCCCCGGCCGCACGATCGCGATCGGGGCTGCGGGGGGCTATCGTACGGCCGGGGGGTGCGGGGGGAGATCATGCGGCCGGGGGCTGGGGGCGATCGGGGCTGCGGGGGGCTATCGTACGGCCGGGGGGTGCGGGGGGCGATCATGCGGCCAGGGGCAATCGGGGCTGCAGGGGGGGGGGGCAGGATATATTTTACCAGGTCCCCGCTCCTGCTTGCTTCGGCGGCTCCCGGCACGTTCTGCCCGGCCAATCAGTGCGCTGCCCCGCCGCAGCGCACTGATTGGCCGGGCGGGCCGTGAAGACACCGGGAGCCCCGAAGCAAGCAGGAATGGGGACCCGGTAATGTATAATGTCCTGCGGCTAGGGGGTTAATGGGGAGGGCTGCAGACAAAATCGCAGCAGGGATGTACATCCCTGCTGCAAGTTTCTCTGCTAATGAAAGTATAGGGCCAGGATCTGCACCGAGTCTCCCTGCAAAAACGCAGCAAGGAGACTCGCTGCAGATCCAGCAAGTGGGTTTGTACCCTTAATGAACTGACATCCTGATCATCCTGTAATGGACTCCAGTTTAGGGCCCTTTTACACAGAAAGATTAACTAACAGATTATCTCCCAAAGATTTGAAGCCAAAGCCAGGACTGGATTTGAAAAGAGGAGAAATCTCAGGCTTTCCTTTATGACCTGATCTCTGTTTATAGTCTGTTCCTGGCTTTGGCTTCAAATCTTTGGCAGATAATCTGTCAGATAATCTTTCTGTGTAAAAGGGCCCTTAATAAGGGGAGCACCTCCCTGCCCCTGATACATCATGGTATACACACACTGACTTGCCAGGGTGGGCTGACGAGAACATCCTCTTTAAAAATACTCCATGGTTTCAACTGATGATTTCTGACAAAAAAAATACTTAATATTAAAAAAATCTTTACCCATTTATCATGTGGAAAGAGTTGTAAAACAAACAAAAAAATATAATCTCCTTGTCTAAAAGAACTGTGAATCATTAAAATATCCTGTTAAAAAAGCAAAGCATAGAAAACTTTTATTTTGAAGGGAGTCTGTCAGGAGATTTATGCTGCCTGAACCACATGTGACATGAAACCTCCTCCCTTGTTAACCATAATTATGTTTTACTCTAATGGTGCGTTTACACAGTGAGATTTATCTGACAGTTCTTTGAAGCCAAAGCCTGGAACAGACTATAAACAGAGAACAGGTCATAAAGGAAAGACTTAGATTTCTCCTCTTTTCTAATCCATTGCTGGCTTTGGCTTAAAATATTTGTCAGATAAATCTCTCTGTGTAAATGCATCCTAATGCTGGGTTTACACGAAACGATAATTGGCCCAATCGTACGATTAACGATGTCGGAGTAACAATTTTTTTTCATAACGATCAGCGTTTAGACGGTACGATATATCGTACGGAAAAATTGTTTTATAGCGACCGTTTTGCGATCGCGCGCCCGCAGCCCGCCCCCCCCACTCGCAGCCCAGCCCCACGGTCAACCGCAGCCCCCTGCGCTGCCCCGATCGCCACCCCGGCGCTCCGATCGCCACCCCTGCCGCCGCTCCGATTGCCACCCCTGCCGCCGCCGCTCCGATCGCCCCCGCCATGAGCATATGTTACCTGCTCCCCGTAGCAGGTCTTCGAAATCCCCGGCTCCCCTCTTCAGTGCATTGATTGGCTGAAGAGGTGAGCCGGGAATTTCAAATGGCTCCTCTTCAGCCAATCAGTGCTCCTCTTCAGCACTGATTGGCTGAAGAGGAGCCGTTTGAAATTCCCGGCTCACCCCTTCAGCCAATCAATACACGGCAGCACTGATTGGATGAAGAGGGGAGCGGGGAATTTCAAACGGCTCCTCTTCAGCCAATCAGTGCTACCGTGCATTGATTGGCTGAAGAGGGGAGCAGGGAATTTCAAACGGCTCCTCTTCAGCCAATCAGTGACAACGCACCCTTAAAG
Source organism: Dendropsophus ebraccatus (assembly GCF_027789765.1). Taxonomy (NCBI): domain Eukaryota; kingdom Metazoa; phylum Chordata; class Amphibia; order Anura; family Hylidae; genus Dendropsophus; species Dendropsophus ebraccatus. The sequence continues at coordinate 63,499,834 of NC_091458.1, forward strand.
TAAGTTACCTCTGAGATCCTGTAGGAGAAAAATATCAGTTATCAGTAACAATAGAGGTAAGGATTTTATTCAGCTTGTGGTTCAGGCAGCATAAATCTCCTGACATATATAGTGTGTGTATATGTATATATATATATATATATATATATATATATATATATATATAATTTTTTTACACAGTAATCCCTAACAAAAACCTATGTAAATTTGACATATTAATCACTGTACTAACACACAGAATACAGTCAGCATGGCATTTATACAGCAAAATTTTTTCAAATTTTGGCACACAAATATAAATGACTCAATACCTTACATAGTACAATAATGGGGGTTATTAATTCCTTCATAACCGTTATATGGCTAAATACGTTCCTACTGCAGATGCCCGTGCAGTAGGAACATATATAGACGTTTCTGCTGTGAAGGGGCTTTTAATATTAGTGTACCTGGAGCCAGAGGTAGTGACAGACATTAACCCCTTAAACTCCACAATCTATAGCGTTATAAACCCCAATAAAAGTATCAATTACCTTCTTTCCAAATATAAAAATAAAACTATGTAAATAATAATAATAAAAACCATATTACATATAGTGTTGTGTGGAATCGTCCGATCTATTAAAATATAACAACATTGTCCCTGCACATTTAACGGCATCAACGAAAAAAGGGGGCAACAGGATTGCTATTTTTTAAAAATTACATATCAGAAAGAAATGTAATAAAAAGCTATCAAAGTTCTTCTTTTACGCAAATATGATACCAATAAAAACTTTAGACAATGGCACATAAAAATGACACCCCAACCTGGCCTGTAGATGGAAAAATAAAAGCTTTATGGCTCTTAGAAGGTGGGGAGGAGATCGCTGCTTCATTGTGACCCAGATATCTGGGCACCAATGACCTTTGAGAGAATAAATGACATCACCTCTGGCAACCATAAACTGCGTACTTCAATAGCAACGGGTGTGGATCAGTTTATGAAGAAGGTTGCCATGCCCTGTAGACCTCTTTAAGAGAACTGGGAAAAGAAGAAATCTTTAGAAATAATCCACTGCAAATGAACAGCTAATGGATAGGGATTACAAGGCTGGAAAATCTGTACAGAAGATGTATATCTCAACTAAGCCCATAATCTAGTTTAGTATTCCTAGCTTATCCATTTACTACCCTCAACCTCATTGATTATTGGCTTCAGTGCTCCTTGTCCTTCCCTTTCCAAATCTGCTCTTGCTGTTCTACACCTATTTCCATTAATAAATTGCAACTGAGTTTAGTACATATTACCTTTGATTTGTAAAATGTTCAGTACAAATTTTATTAGAAAGGACGGCTATGTTTTTGTTCTATTTTTTTTCAAAAGGATAAAATTTCTTCCATGGAAACTCTTTGCAGCCCTTTATTTATAGAGTACGATCACAGTCTTAAGGCCCTATTACACAAAGGAATTATCAGCCGTGTTCGGTCAATACCGGCCATTACGGCCGATAATCACCTTGTGTAATAGAAGTTGGCTGATCGTTTTCTTTCAACAGGCTGAAACGCCAACGCCCAGCCTGTTAACAATCTGCTGCCGTCTCCTATAGGCTGGCCAGATGATCTGAGGATCCCCCCCGCCCCCCAGGCTCTTACCCGCTCCTCCTCGCGAGCAATAGTGCCAACACTGGGCAGGGGAATGAGGAGCAAGCGAGCATTGACCTGACAGGTCGGCTGTCGCTTGCTCTCTACATTGCCCTGAAAAGCTTGGTGAATACTTTTGTAAGAGACTAAATGGAGGCTATGTTGAGAGGGGTGCGAAAACTGTGGCCCTCCAGCTGTTGCAAAACTACAATTCCCATCATGCTGTTGGCTTTGGCTGTCAATGCATGATGGGAATTGTAGTTCTGCAATAGCTGGAGGGCCGCAGGTTGCCCATTTTTGCTATAAGGGACAACAACTATTGTAACTAAGAAACAATGAATGGAACATGAAACATCTTGATGAAAGACAACAACTCAAGGACTTAAAGTTACAGGTGTTCTTTTACTTTAATAAAACGCAAATGATGTGATATATGTTATCTTAATCATTCTTTACATTCCCTCTTAAGACAAATTGTTTGAAATGTTCAATGTGTTTCTGGAATCTTAATTCTCTTTTTCCCCTTGGTTTTACAGCGCATGCAATCAGATATATTTTCAGTTAACACAAGAACAGACCTAACATTAGGCTATAGGGATATGAAATTGTCATTTATCAAAGTCTCTGCTTAAAATTAGTCTAAAAGAAACATCAAAAAGGAAATCTTCCAAGCTTTTTCTCTCAAGACTTAATAAATTAATTTTGGTGTAGATTTTTCCCTGTGTATTTTAATTGGTGAACTACTTTGATAATTTTTCTATCCTTGAAATGGGATGTTTACATTGACTTCATTTCTCTTACCATTAACCACAGTTCCGATAGTCTGTGTGAGCAGGGCTGGCCTTTAGGGTGAGCAGACTGGGTGACTACACAGGGAACATCACTCCAGCAAGTGGAAGGAGGCACTGCGCTGGCTCCCCTCCCCTGCAAACAAAAATGTGCTTCCACAATGAAGATACTACCTACTGCCTGGTTGATCTGCAGTTTGATACTACAGTACCTACAGGAAGACCTACCTACAGGGTTTTACCTACAGGGAGACCTAACTACATTGTGAATCTATCTACAAAGGCAACCTACCTACAGGGGGTACCTACCTACTGGGGGGGGGACCTACATAACGGAGGAAAACCTACTGGGGAAACCTGTCTACTCACTGTAGCAATAAGTGAATGTACCTAGTCCCTAACCCACCTACCACTCTCCCTAACCTACTAACATACTTACTCTGCAGTATGGGAGACCAAGAGGGGTGTTATTACTGGTTAGGACATTATGGGTGTTGGAAAATTGAAGAGCCTAACATGTTTATCTGCCAGGTTCTGAAGAGATGAGTTATGGCTGGAAGAAAGTGAACAACTCAAATCAGAGAAGATCTGGTTAGTCACTGGATGTAACTGAACTGTAATCTCGTACAGGATTTGTATGGTCTATATTGATAATGATAGCCATCATGATGTGGCGGTATTATGTAGATATTTCATCACTGTATAGGGGGGAGACATATGTGTTATAATGCCTTGCAGGACTGCAAAGGTGGGGGCAGGCATTATGCAATGTTGGGGCTAGTAAGGGGGCAGTATACTGTTTGTGACACTACATGACAAAAAGCATGCAGTATTTGGGCACATTCTTCAATATACATTCCAGTCCCCTATCTGATTCTGAGATAGCACTGCAGGGGACCAGAAGTCTTGTTGAACAACCTGCTGTGATGAAACCATGTGTCAGGATATATAGGACCAGCAAGACAAAGGACAGGTGCAGCCCTAACACTGGCACCCACCCCGCTGCATCTGCCTACTTGCCACAGCAGTCCTAGCGACAGCGGACAACTTGTCGGCGGTCCCTACCCTATATAGTGTGAACACAAAACAACAGACAGGACAAACGCAACACAATACAGAAAGGTCAGAGGTCCAAGTCAGCAACAGGAGGGCTGCGCAGTACAAAACGTAATCCAGGAGAATAGTCAAGTCCAAAAGCCAAAGGTCAGGTAACCAAAAATACAATGCAGGGAAAACAGCTAGATCAAGGAACACTATGAAATAGGCTCTATCTCAGGCAAGGAACATGAGACAAGTGAGGATACTTATGCACCCTGTAGTCCCAGCCCCTGACATGATTGGGGCTGAGGCTCCAGGTCCTGCCCAGATACAGACAGCTAACTGGTAAGTCAGCTGTCAGTCAATAATCAGTGAACACTCAAAACACCTATGCTGATCAGCCAGAGAGTGAAACACTGGGCTCTGCTACCACATGGAATAGCAGAGCAGAGCAAAACCTGAGAAGCAGTCTGGCTGCTATGGATGCCGGGCCAGAGGCATGGTCCGAGTCCTAACACCATGACTCTTCATACCATCTCACACCCTGCTGTACTAGCACAAGCAGAAACATTATGCCTTTGTTCTATGAATTAGTTTTTTTTATAATCATGGGGGGAGGGCATTGAAAGAAAACTCCATGCAAGGTGCAAGGCCACCCATGCATGTGAAAGTTTAAAGTGTAACTGCCATTAAAAACAAAACAAAAATCTTTTGACACTAGAACCTGACCTGTTGTGGTCTCAGCAGAGACCCCCAGTGATCAGGAGACCATCAGGGAGAAACACATGGTAGCATTTACTTACCTCTGTCCAGAAGCCCCATAGACTTATAAAGGAGCTGCCCACCTTGGTAACCCTGCTGCTGTTACCAGCTATGACTCCTCTGTTTAAATCTGACTCTGCTATATGGCTACCAGTTTTCCACTTACACCTGCCCAGTCCCACCTCTGCCTTTTTTTCCCCATGCCAGTACTGGGACTCTCTGGCCTGCCTGGCCAGCTGCTGACCACACAAGGACCACTCTCAGGAAATGACCTGATAACTCCTGGCAGCAGTAGGGCAGTTTCCACATTCTGCAAAGTTCAGACACTGTCTAAACAATGGCCATTATTTGGCACTTAAAACAACAGCCGTCGTTTTAAGTATCAAACAACGGCGGTTGTTTTAAATGGAAATTGCATTAAAATACTAACATAATCATTATTTTGACAGTCGTAAACAACATTGTGTGAACAAGGGCCATTGTTTGCACTGACTTCAATGCAAATCACTTAATTATGAAAAGAACGGCCATTGTGTAAATTGACAAATTCATAAAAAGTATGTTGTGAATAGAGATGAGCGAACCTCGAGAATGCTCGATTCTCGAACCCGAACTTTCGGCATTTGATTAGCGGTGGCTGCTGAAGTTGGATAAAGCCCTAAGGCTATGTGGAAAACATGGATACAGCCAATGACTATATCCATGTTTTCCAGACAACCTTAGAGCTTTATCCAAGTTCAGCAGCCCCAGCTAATCAAATGCCGAACGATCGGGTTCGGATGGACTCGAACCCGAACACGGTTCGCTCATCTCTAGTTGTGAACATAGCGTTTTACTCTATGTCAACAAAAGCAAGAATCTTTTTACACGGGAAGATAAATTGCTTGTTGATTAGTGATCATTTATTTTCATTTTGATTGATCAATTATCAGGAATGAATGATCATTTTCCCGATGTACATTCTATTTCCTCCCAATTTGCATTGTGTTTACAAGGGAATGTCTAACTAAAAGATGCCATCAGCTGACAAACCAGTATTTGCTCATTTGTCTTCTGATCGCTGGGATGTTTACATGGCTGATGATCAGGAATTCAATTGCCTGTGTAAAGGGTCCTACATGCTCTTTATGAAGTAGCTTCTCCAGCACAGAGCTGTCCTATACAGAGGACTAAACTGTTTCCAGGTAGGACATAGGGTACTGCAGTGCTTGTGAGATGACCAAGAAACCTTACTAAATGTATTCTTCATTTGTTTTGTTGTACCTTTGTTGTTGCCTTTATATTCTAAGCCCCATATTACATTGCTACCTCATTACATTGGACCCGCATTTAGCCTTTTGTGACTTGTTGCCAAGGGCATCGCCAGTATTATACACCTGTATGGATGATGCTAGTATTATGAGTACTATAGATACAGTATGGTTTGTTGTCACCTCTAGAGGGTCTGAGTGATAGTGTTCCAGTGATTTCCTAAGGACATCAGACTCATCTCTTTTCATTTACATATTGAGCTCGCAGACCGTCAGGCGGCAATTTCTCTGCGGCGGGACTGGCTTTGGCAGCGTGACCGGTAGGAGCGGGTAAGTATCGGGGCTCTACCAGGGGCTCAGTAAGCTCCGTCCCTGGTGCCAGGGTGACAGGTTCCCTTTAAGTCCCGTATTATCGGACTGCACAAGGGAGTGATTGACTGGGTAGCAGGGAGAGCTACTGTAACTACCACTCTGAGCTCCAGGACAAGTGCTGCAGCAGTACCACAACATCCTAGCTCCTTCTAATAACACCTGCTGCCCCTTGGTTACCACCATTATACCTATCTGAGACAATTAGGGCAAACCACAGGATATGTCAACAGTACAGGGGTTGATGTTACCAGCCATTATCTGCTCCTTTTTGCCCTCCATCCCCTTTTTTTCAATATTAGGCTCTGTTCACACGGAGTAAAACTGGCAGAATTCTGCGGCGGAGATTCCAGCCAGCCTCCGTATCATACTGGGAGTCTATGGGAGGCTTGCACGCCTCCTATCTCTGCGCTGAAGAATGGACATGTCAATTCTTCAGCGCGGAGAGAGGAGGCGGAAATTCCGCCAGTTTTAAAGATACCAATAAAGAGCAAAGGGAAAATGATTGAACACAGCAGAGTAAGCTATGAGAGAGGATAAAATCCAGGGTAGAATCTAGAGGATGAGTGGAAAGAGATCACACAGTCGTCATCATCATCATTATCAAAGAAGAGCTAGGAGAAAACTAACAGGACAATGTGTAGGGTGGAGTGGGGGGTCATGTCCACTATCCAGCTCCAGTATCTGCAGTGTACTAGAGCGGGTGTCCACCGCTGATGTAGCAGCATGTACAGGTCAGTACGACGTGTCATAGGCTCTGGGGCTAAAGGCTTGTAGAATGCTGCTCACACCGCCAATTGTCACTGTGATTTGTACCTTATGTCTGCATGGCTGAAGGTAAAACTACAAAAGGGTTAACTGATGTCTGTATTGATCATATGACTCATGCCACTGTCTTATGATTCTTTGCCTTGACCAATCACTGAGCTAGCTACCTCAGAGGATCTTAACCTATCACCAGGGGTTGTCCTGTCCCCTTGTCCAATTAGACCTCTCCCCTACACGAATTTTTATATATATATATATATATATATATATATATATATATATATATATATATGGTTGGGGATAGTTGTCAGTGAGGAGTTTGTGTTCAGAAGTGAATATTCATTATAACAGAGTGTATGATTCTTCAAGGTCCTGGCCAGGACCCTGTCACAGGACTATTCCTGATTTCTTTATATCTCAAAGAGGGACTGTGATGAAAACCGTGTTTAAACCTGTTCATGCTGGGGAGCTGTACCTTCTATCTCTGAAGGCTATACATGTATAATGAGGTTTTGTACAAGCCAGTAATCAAGCTAAGAGCAAAGGCCAAGTCTTTACTGCCAATATGCTAGCTTCCTAAGGGAAACCCTTTACTGCTAGCTCTACCCACTTGGTGGGCCTTTAATCCCTGATCTTGTGTCACTCTGTGCCTACAGGATAGCTTAGGTCGATTTACATTCCCATGGATACAGGACTCACTTCTAACAGCCCCAGCTGAGTACCTAGTGTCTGAATAGGTCCCCGTTCTGTAGCCTGCAGACTCCCAACACTATAAATACTTGAAGTCAAGGCTATTCCACGTTATTCTCGTCAAGGTCTAATCTACTACAAGTGTCTACAGTATACAGAGACTGTGTCAACTCTTATCTTATTTGTTCGTGAATGTTCAGCGAACACGAACCGATCACGATAATTTTTTTTATGTTTGCGATCCGAACTGAACATCGGGATGTTCGCTCATCACTATTTTTGAGATGCCTAAACTGTGAAAGAACTGCCATAATGGGATCTTCTGCAAGCTTTTTATGTATATATATATATATATATATATATATATATATATATATATATAAATATATATATATATATATATATATATATATATATATATATATATATATATCAGTGCCTGGACTCTCATTAGCTATGCTCATTGGTTTACAACACCTTGCTTTATACACTTGTCCTACCTAACCAAAAAGCTGTGTGTCAGTGCGTCCAGGGGTGGACAAACATACCACTCCTGGCCACTGTGACAAGTCCCTTGTTTGGTACTACAACAACCAACCCAGCCACACCTGCCCCCCTACCCCCTACTTAAATGGGCACTGTCATTTAAAAAAAAAGTCTTAACTTGTTGCAAAGACAAATGATAAGTTTTGATTGGTTGGGGTCTGAGAAGTGCATGCAAAGCACATTCTATCCCGGGTCTGTGCCATGTGACCCAGGCAGAATACCAATGTAAGTCAATGGAACTCTTTTGTTGCAGGTACATAGAGCAATGAGAGAAGCTTTCAGCTGTGCATGTTTCTTTTCAATCATTTTAGTAATTAGCCAGGGTCTCAACATGACAAAAGTTTTTTTTTTTAAAGTGACAGATACAATTTAAGCAGAAAATAATAACCTCTCCTAGGCTAAAGGAAACTAGGGAATTCTGCTTTGTTGCTCTCACTTTGAGAAGGAAGTAAATACTATTACCCTGGACGCTAGAAACTAGGAGACAGTTTAGGAAATGTCTACTATATTTATAAAGCAATGGGTGCCATAAAATAGATTTGTATTATTGTTCACTTTGCAGTAAAGAGGAGAATTACACTGAAACCATTGCCCTTTGTCTGGCCTGTAAATGCAATTTGCTTTCGAAAATGAGCAACTATCTCTCCTTAATTGGATTAACTGTTATCAGGATGCAACGGTTCAGTGACAATGAAATTGAAATTCGTAAAATTGTTCTTCTTGTACTGCTGGTCTTTAAGTTGTCAACATGAAGCTTTGCTTTTCTACCAAGTACAACTTCATGTATTCCAGACTCATGCTTCTAAAGCCAATGATACAATCCCCTTGTTTGCCAAGGCCAATAAGGTTATGTTCATATGTGGCAGATAAGATTTTCTGCAACTGTCCTATTAACCTATATGGTATACAGAAATGTATGCACATTCTGCAGAAACAACCTTAACCATGATTTGTATGTAACACTCTCTAATTGAAACAGTGTGAGGGGACATTCTGTTTTTTTTTTCACTTCATTCAGCACAGTAATGAGTATTGGCAAAAGCAATACAGGAGGGTTGTCATCGTCTGCCAGGGGTTCACTCAGGAAACCCCTGCTTATCTTGATACACACTAACTACACTACAGGCACTCAGAGAAAAAAGTAACGTGGATCCATAAACCAATTTTATTTCTAGAGAGAAAACAATATTGGTTCAGTATAGGTGAAGTATGAGTAAAGGTAAGTGTAACCTCTATGCAGCAGCCTAGAGTGTGGGGAAAAGGGTAAGCGGGGATGGTGATGCAGAGGAGGATGGTAGTTGATAGTAGTGGTAATGGCAGTTGATGTTTAGGCCCTTTCTCCTGTGTTTATCGCTTTAGCTCTGGGACAAGGGGATGATGTAGATGAGCTGAAGGGCTTAAGAGCAGTGTCATTACCTGTGGGAAGACTCGGCATTGTAATGCGCTGCAGCCTTTTCTCACACTGACTTGTCATGATCACTGGTGGGCTGGTGGGCTCAATCATGCCTATTTGTTCACGGTCCTGGATGAAGGATTGCCACCAGTAGTAGAGGCCCCATACATGTGGAAAGTGCATCTGACTGTCACACGTCCAGCTGTCTTTCCCTTTCAGAAGCTCAACTCAAATAGTTTCCTGTTACAGCTGGTTTAAATTGGAATCTATTATCATAGCTCCACCCACCTACTAGAAAGATTTTACTGTTGCAGTTCTTTCAGGAGAACTGCATTAGGCACCGCTGCCTAAAAGTTAGGTGTGGGTGTGTGAGGCAGTGATACACTGGTCTAAGAGACTACATAGGACAATTTACATTTATATATCCAATTATATTAAATACATAGAATGCAAATAGGGAACAGGTGCCATCCTAGGCCTTGCCACATAAACTCTGCTCTGGCTCTGAGATGCTGCAACTACATAACATAAATACAAGTGCAACATTAAAGAAATTCTCACCTTGAAAATAGGATACCTCAATATGGAGACTGGTGTGAGTACAACAACAATCTAAACACTAGGAGGTGGCTCTTATCAGACAGTCATTGCACACCTTCTCCCAACCGGCCGAGCACATGCATGCACACTGTAAATATATGCAATAAGCAATAGGTTATGCAGTAGCCAGACAATTGGGTAAAATGTCTATAAGTTCAGCCCAGTTGCAGTGGATGTTACCATGCTATATAGATGCACTTAATAACAAAAGACTTGCAGATTGAACAATCCATAAGGTAACAACACTTGGGAAAAGAACACATTGCAACAGTCAGTAATCTGTGAGTGCTTATTTGTCAATGCCCAATGGGGTTTAACCAGCCAGAAAATGATGGATTACTCACATTCCTGCTCACCTGCGGACCAGGCTTAGTTCAGGATTCTAGCATGAAGCAGCAATATTAAGGAGGAAGTTGACAGGGATGGATCCTCTTCAGTGGACACACTGGAGCTGGGGAGTCATGCCTTGACCCAATCCCTCTACCTTTCTCACTCGCTTGATTCTTCTCTTTTACCTCTTATGTAAAATCTTTAGTGGCCAGAACAGATGAGGATCTCCTCTCCTTTGATAGTGTTGTAAACCTTGCACTGTCTCTCTCTGACTTCTTTGCTTTTTCTCTCCCATCTAGTACCCCCTCCCGTCCTCTCCACAGGGCTGCATAACTTCCCACTTACCTCAATTTAGTGTCAGAGGGAGAGAGCTTTTCTGAAAAGCTGTGCCTAATATTCCCCATAAGTCACTTCCAGGGATTACATTTAGAATTCTTTAGAAGAAATTTGGGGATTGGAGGATGATGTAGGGGGTATGGTGGTATTATCCAGTCACAGTATAGCGGTGTTGGTCAGGTCTGGTATGGAGGTGTTATCCAGTCACAGTATAGCGGTATTGGACAGGTTTGGTATGGCAGTGTTATCCAGTCACAGTATGGCGGTATTGGTCAGGTCTGGTATGGCAGTGTTATCCAGTCACAGTATAGCGGTATTGGTCAAGTCTGGTGTGGTGGTGGTAAATGTGATGCCTGGAGCTATTAACTACCAATCTACCAATCCTGTGGTGAGAATTCCTTCAGACAATATGCAGACTGCTCTAATCATTGATTCAATGTGGAAATGTGTTATGTTTTAAGCCGTTAAAACTATGAAATATGAGATTCAGACAATGTTTCTACATGAAGATAAATGCATGTGGCTGAAACCACGCTGCTCCCATTTCTTTTCCAGTAGTCATGTGCCGTTTCCTGGATTATTGGCTATATGCCTATTGGTTACCACATGAGTGTCTGGTTTCCGCTGCATGTGGTGACATACAGTAAATGTGGGAATGCGGCCTAAGGCCAGGTTCAGACTATGTAACTGTGCGGCTGTATTTGCGGCTGTAATTGTGCGGCGGTATTTTTGGTGGTTCATGCGTACGCTGGAAAGTATAGGATATACGGCTGCACAGTGCACACTATGTATGAATCTACGGGCCGATCGTAAACGGACCCGTAAAAAATGAACAAGACCATTGTTTGCGGCTGGACATGCGGCCGTGGATTGACAGGCGGTCCGTACGGAGTACTTCAAAAATAGCCGGCAATGATGCCGAATGCTGATGCCTCTAATAGTTAATATATTAAATTAATAAAACACATTCTCTTTGTAAAAAAGTCCCTTTCGTTGGTCAATAATTTAATTCTAACGAATCCATCATTTTGCAATTAAATATACTGTTAAAATAAATAGATATATAAATAAATGTATATTTATATATATATTTATTTTTTGACAGTATATTTAATTGCACAATGATGGATTCGTTAGAATTAAATTATTGACCAACGAAACTGAATTTATTTAAACGAAATTGTGTTTTATTAATTAAATATTAATTAGTACAGGAAGCTCCATAAGCCGTTAATTCATATGCCGGCAATAGAGCATTCTGTACTAATCATCACTTTACTTTAATGAAAACATCAAATGTTTCTTCTAATTATGTTATCACAATAGCATTATTAGAAGAAACATTTAGAATTATATGTGCGCTCAGCTGATTGGCTGATCGGCTGAGCGCACATATAATGAGCCGGTCCGCAGTACAGTGACTTCATTGTGCTGCGGACCAGCAAAGAGGACACATCGGGGTGAGTATAGAGCTCTCCCCACCCCCTCCCCAGCACTGCACCCCTCCCAGCAAGGAAGGGGGGGTCAGTTAACCCCTTCCTTGCTGGGATGGGTGCAGTCTGACATCAGTCTGTATTGCATCCCCCTTAACCCCTTGGGGGCCAGACTGTAAACAGCGATCTGTAAAGATGCTGCATACTGTAAGGAGCACAACACCGCTCACAATGATGGGTGTTGTGCTCCTGCTGCTGTCGTTTGGTTTTTAACCCGGCTGGTTATAAAAATAGGGGGGACCCTATGCGTTTTTTTTAAATTATTTATTTATTTAAAAAAAAAAACCGCATAGGGTCCCCCCTATTTTTATAACCAGCCGGGTTAAAAACCAAACGACAGCAGCCTGGTAACACCAGGGTGGGAAGAGCCATTGTTTTAGGCCCTCCCCAGCCTAAATCTTACCAGCCTACTGCCGCCCGGTCCAGGAGCGCCAATTTTGACGCTCCGGGACCACTGGCACCCGGCTCTTCCCAGTACCCCTGGTGGCATTGGGTACTGGGGTAATAATAGGGGGTTAGTGTTAGCCATTTTATACCGGCTAACACTAGGCCCCAACTTAGTAATGGATTCCGTCTATTAGACGGCTTCCACTACTAAGTCTATAAAGTAAAGAAATAAAGACAAGACACAAGTTAAAAAATTTTTTTATTCAAATAAAAACACCCACACACCCCTCATTTACCATTTTATAGAAAAAAAACATTAAAAAAACGCTGGTCATCGACGTAGTCCACGGAATCCGACGTAATCCACAGATTACCGATATCTGAAAAACAAAAAGGGAGAAACACACAAAAAACACACAAACAGGAGCACAACACCCATCATTGTGAGCGGTGTTGTGCACCTTACAGTATGCAGCATCTTTACAGATCGCTGCTTACAGTCTGACCCCCAAGGGGTTAAGGGAGGATGTATTGCATCCCCCTTAACCCCTTGGGGGCCAGACTGATGTCAGACTGCACCCATCCCAGCAAGGAAGGGGTTAACTGACCCCCCCTTCCTTGCTGGGAGGGGTGCAGTGCTGGGGAGGGGGTGGGGAGAGCTCTATACTCACCCCGATGTTGTCTCTTCGCTGGTCCGCAGCACAATGAAGTCACTGTGCTGCGGACCGGCTCATTATATGTGCGCTCAGCCGATCAGCCAATCAGCTGAGCGCACATATAATTCTAAATGTTTCTTCTAATAATGCTATTGCGATAACATAATTAGAAGAAACATTTGATGTTTTCATTAAAGTAAAGTGATGATTAGTACAGAAAGCTCTATTGCCGGCATATGAATTAACGGCTTATGGAGCTTCCTGTACTAATTAATATTTAGTTAATAAAACACAATTTCGTTTAAATAAATTCAGTTTCGTTGGTCAATAATTTATTTCTAACGAATCCATCATTGTGCAATTAAATATACTGTCAAAAAATAAATATATATATAAATATACATTTATTTATATATCTATTTATTTTAACAGTATATTTAATTGCAAAATGATGGATTAGTTTAAATTTAATTATTGAACAACGAAAGGCACTTTATTACAACGAAAATGTGTTTTATTATTTTAATAGATTAAAGGGGTATTCCAGGGAAAATCAATAATTTAGCAAAGGAAAGGGTTAACCAAGGTTAACCCTTTCCTAATATACTTACCTGTCCTTTAATGCCCCCCCCAAGGAGATCTCCGGTCCGGTCACGTGATCTTCCAGCTTGTGGCTCGGATCCTCTTCTCCTTCCGGTTCGGTGACGTCACCCGGCCGGCGTCCGCTCTCAGTCTCATTAGCAGCAGAGCACTGAACCCTGACTGGCTTGGTAGCGTGTAGCCAATCAGGGTTCAGTGCTCTGCATCCCCACCACCTCAGTGGGGGTCCCCTGAGGCTGCAGTAAATTATCAGGGGGGTCTTCGGGCTCAGTGCCGGTCACCAGTTACATGGGCCGGCACTGCAGTACAGCAGGTGAATGCGGGGTCTGGCGTCAATCATCACTCCGCAGAACCCTCCCCCACCTTGTCAGCGATGCCGACCGAGTCCCGGGAGGGACTTCCCCCCAGGGACGGCATCGGTGGGGAAGTAATGTTTATCGGCTGCTGATCCCCCCCCCCGGCCCCCCTCTCTGTGTCCCTGTCCGAGATCGCTCACCCCCGGAGCGGAGCGTGCTGCTGGCCCCGATCTCTGCACTGGTCTGAAGCCCCTGTACTCAGCTGACAGGCTCTGTGTACAGAGCAAGACAGAAATCTCTCCTGCCTCACTCACACAGAGCCTGTCAGCTGAGTACAGGTGCCTTAGACCAGTGCTGAGATCGTGGCCAGCAGCACGCTCCGGGGGTGGGGGTGAGTGATCTCTGACAGGGACACAGGGAGGGGGGCCGGGGGGGGGGGGGAATCAGCAGCCAATAAAAATTAATTCCCCACCGATGCCGACCCTGAGTCCCTGGGGGGAAGGGATGCGGCGGGCAGCTGGGTGTCTGGTAGCTATGAATGAAGTAATGCCGCCCGCCGCATCCCCTCCCGGGACTCAGTCGGCATCGCTGACGCGGGGGGGGGAGGGTTCTGCGGAGTGATGATGGATGCTAGACCCCGCATTTACCTGCTGTAGTGCAGTGGCGGCCCATGTAACTGGTGACCGGCACTGAGCCCGACGACCCCCCTGATAATTTACTGCAGCCTCAGGGGACCCCCACTCTGAAGCATGGTGGGGATGCAGAGCACTAAACCCTGATTGGCTACACGCTACCAAGCCAGTCAGGGTTCAGTGCTCTGCTGCTAATGAGACGGAGAGCGGACGCCGGCCGGGTGACGTCACCGAACCGGAAGGAGAAGAGGATCCGAGCCACAAGCTGGAAGATCACGTGACCGGACCGGAGATCTCCTTGGGGGGCCATTAAAGGACAGGTAAGTATATTAGGAAAGGGTTAACCTTGGTTAACCTTTTCCTTTGCTAAATTATTGATTTTCCCTGGAATACCCCTTTAACCATGCAGAGGATCGCAAACCCCGGTAATAGCAATTCATGTAAACTGTGTTCCCTGCTTTCCCAGATGCATCCAGAGGTGTTTGCATCACTTTCTTAAGATTTTATTTGTTATTTTTAGTTGAACCAGATTTCCAAGTAAATGACCGTATGTTTTGAGCCGCATGTCTATTTTTTCCCACGGCCGTAGTTTCATCCGCACATTTACAGCCGCATAAAAAATACAGCCGCACAGTTACATAGTGTGAACCTAGCCCCCGACTGATCAGATATCAATATTATGTTCAGAAACTAGAAAGTCATGATGCTAATAGGGCCTAGGGCAGCAGCAGCAGCTGTTAATTCGGCCCTGGGTCTTTCACAAAGTCATACCCTTTATGTTTGATAAACGTCTGCCTGGTTGCCTTCCTGAATTCTGGACACAGTTCACCTGGGTCTGGGTG
Source organism: Dendropsophus ebraccatus (assembly GCF_027789765.1). Classification (NCBI taxonomy): domain Eukaryota; kingdom Metazoa; phylum Chordata; class Amphibia; order Anura; family Hylidae; genus Dendropsophus; species Dendropsophus ebraccatus. Next base: position 63,515,233 of record NC_091458.1, read on the forward strand.
CTCTACATGTCTCCTGATAAACTTTTGCACTAAGCACCTGTGAGCAGTTACCTACTGTATGTCCTTGGGTACTGCCACTCCTGGCCACCATGACAAAACCAACCCCAAACACTAGAAGCCCACCAGCTGCCACAACATCTGCATACAGCACCTGGGCCATGGCAAGTGGTAGAAAGGCACATGGTGGCATATCCTGCTCCTCCACAGGTTTCCCCATAGGGACTCATGGATGCCAAGGCTCCTCATCCTACTCAGGCCATCCACGAAGCACTAGTGGATACCAGGGCTTTTCATTCACCACAGGCCAATCCCATAAACAATTGTGATTGGTCAGACTCTACGTAGGCACCACACTGTCAACTTGTTGCCATGCTGTGGTTTACTGTCATGCAGGGGCAGAGACACAGCTCCATCAGGAGAGAAACAAATGGGTGGAGATGCAGCTTTACTGGTGCTGGTTTTGATTAGTTTTTGTTGGGTGTGTTATGCCACAAAATTTATGAAGAAGCGCTTGAAACAGGCGCTTCACAAATAGAAAGCTATTTTTTTTTTGCAGTGGATGAATGTGCATTTTGTACATGCTTTTCACTGCAAAATAGTGCTAATAGTCCTACTAGTGTAACTGCCATGGTTTAACTGTTTTAGTGTGATTTGTTTAATGTTCTGGTCAGACAAACCCGAATTTTATGCCTACATTTTGCAAACCCACAGAACTGAACTTTTGAAAAGTTCGCTCATCACTAGTAATTTGTCTTCATTCGTGGAAAAGATAATTTACTTCCTTAAGCTACTAAGCTCCCCCTAATGACTACTTCACAGAATCATAATTTTAGCAACTGATGGAAATATGTCACATAATGACTAGAGATGAGCGAATCTCGAGCATGCTCAAGTCGATCCGAACCCGAACTTTCGGCATTTGATTAGCGGTGGCTGCTGAACTTGGATAAAGCCCTAAGGCCATGTGGAAATCATGGATATAGTCATTGGCTGTATCCATGTTTTCCAGACAACCTTAGAGCTTTATCGAAGTTCAGCAGCCCCAGCTAATCAAATGACGATCGTTCGGGTTCGGATCGACTCGAACCCGAACCCGCTTCGCTCATCTTTAACCTCTTAAGGACATAGGACGTACCGGTACGTCCTATGTCCTCACTTGCACTTCAAAGCGGGGCCGCGCGGCGGCCCCGCTTTGAAGTGCCGCGATCCCGGGTGCCGCGTGTAGCCCGGGACCGCCGCTATTAGCGGGCACGGTCTGATCGCCGTGCCCGCTAATTAGCTAATCGGAGGCAGCTGTCAAAGTTGACAGCTGCCTCCGATTACCGGAGGCAACGTTTCCCTGGTGTCTAGTGGGGGAGATCGCTCCTCCGGGACCTTGTCCCGGAGGAGCGATCTCCGTTACTGATGCCAGCCGGGGACGCGTCCAAGATGGCGCCGTCCTCGGCTCGGCACTCGTTCGTTTTCGGCTGCAGCAGCCGAAAGCAAACGAGTGCTGATCTCATGGATCTCTGCAGCATATCTATGCTGCAGAGATCTCAATGAGAGATCCAAGTGTATATACTAGAAGTCCCCTAGGGGGGCTTCTAGTATATGTGTAAAAAAAAAAAAAAAAAGTGTTGTTAATAGTAAAAAGCCCCCTCCCCTAATAAAAGTCTGAATCACCCCCCTTTTCCCAGGTTTTAAATAAAAGTAAACAAATAAATAAATAAATAAACATGTTTGCTATCGCCGCGTGCGTAATCGCCCGAACTATTAATTAATCACATTGCTGATCTCGTACGGTAAACGGCGTCAGCGCAAAAAAATCCCAAAGTGCAAAATTGCGCATTTTTGGTCGCATCAAATCCAGAAAAAATTTAATAAAAAGCGATCAAAAAGACGTATATGGGCAATCAAGGTACCGGTAGAAAGATCACATCATGGCGCAAAAAATGACACCTCGCACAGCCCCATAGACCAAAGGATAAAAGTGCTATAACCCTGGGAATGGAGCGATTTTAAGGAACGTATATTGGTTAACAACGGTTTGAATTTTTTACAGGCCATCAGATACAATATAAGTTATACATGTTATATATCGTTTTATTCGTAACGACTTGAGGAACATGCATAACAAGTCAGTTTTACTCCAGGGTGAATGGCGTAAAAACACATTTCCCCCAAATAAAAGAAATGCGTTTTTTTTTCAATTTCACCACACTTCGAATTTTTTTCTGGTTTCGCAGTGTACTTTATGCAAAAATTCAGCCTGTAATTGCAAAGTACAATTAGTGACTCAAAAAATAAGGGGTCATGTGGGTTTCTAGGTGGAAAAATGCAAGTGCTATGACCTTTTAAACACAAGGAGGAAAAACCGAAAACGTAAAAACGAAAATGGGCCATGTCCTTAAAGGGTTAAAACTGACATATTGAGAAATTAACACAGACTGTTGAACATCTTAGCTTAAAAAAGTATGAATAGATAAGTATACTTAAAGAGTTATTCCAGAGCATGATCTTTTTTGTACATTTAACCCCTTAACGACCGCGGGCGTAAGTGTACGCCCCAAAACCCGTGCCTTAACGCAAACGGGCGTACATTTACGCCTGCGGTTTCCCCGATCGCTGCGTGTACACACGCAGCGATCGGGGAAGATGGCCTGCTATAATGTATAGCAGGCCATCCTAGCTTGTCGGCACGGGAGGTGGTTAACTCCCCCCGTGCTGACGATCGCCGCTATTGGATGATCAATTCAGATCAGCCAATAGCGGCGATCTGAAGCTTTCCGGGTCATCGGTAACCCGATGACCCGGAAAAAAATGGCGGTTGTTAAAAGTAATGGTGGCCAAGGTGCCACTTCCCGATCGCCGTGATCGGCCGGCCGGGATCGTCCGGCCGATCACGGCGATATAAGTCCCCAAAAAGTGTTAGATACCTGCTGGGGACACCTCAGCTAGGTAGCTGAGGTGTCCCCAGCAGGTATTGGCACATACTCACCTGATCCAGGCGTCCCGATCGCTTCTTCCGGGTCCCGATCGCGTCCTCTTCTTCGTCGTGTCTTCGGGTATTTCCGCCGGTCCCGGCTTCGGCTCCTCTCGGCTCCCATCGGCAATTTCCGGAATTCGGGACCTACTGCCCCCTAGCGGCTGATAAGTGTATATATAGTGTTTATTTTTTTATTTTCCGCACCCTATATAAGTGGTGAGTGCTGATCAGCATCGCACGTAAGTCTGCCGCTGATCAGCAACTCCTCCTTTTTGGCATAGGGTGTTTTTTTTCTATATCCTTCAGCCACGTTTTGCTGATAAGTGCCGCACATAAGTGCGGCATTTATCAGCAACTCCTTTCTTGACGTAGGTTTTTTTTTTTTTATACTTAATGTTAAAAAGACACTAAAAAACACTATTACACTACACATCTACATACCCCATATACTAATCCCCATATAAAAATGGCCCCCAGGGTGTTTTCGGCGTCGGACGCATACGTTATTATTGCCTATTATTGCCTCACTGAAACAGCCAGTGAGGATGAATGGGGGGATCCTTCTTTCCTCCATTCACCCTCATCGTCCTCATCATCCAGTGACGTGTCTGGGGGTAGCGTAGCGTACGCTGTCCCCCAGACACGTCTTTTCGGCCAGTACCGTCCCAATAAGAGATGACGGTATGGCGTGAAATTCTCCAAACTCTGTGAGTACCTCAGGGTTCACTTACAGATTTAGGGTAGGTGCACACTGCGGAATGGCGAAGGATAACCCTTTGTGCATTCCGCAGCTGGCACCCGCCGGCGGACTGATGCGGGCGCGCGTCTCCGCCCGTGTCATAGACTCCATACTATGCACGGGCAGATTCCGTCGTCCGTCCAAAGAATGAACACATTCATTCTTTGGACAGAGGGCGGAATCCGCCCATGCATAGAATGGAGTGTGACACGAGCGGAGACGCGCGCCCGCATCAGTCCGCCGGCGGGTGCCAGCTGCGGAATGCACAAATGGTTATCCTTCGCCATTCCGCAGTGTGCACGTACCCTTAGAGTGTATGAAGGAAGGGACACCTGAATCCAGCCCCCAGATGCCCCCTCCCCCCATCCTCGGAGTTAGTGGGAAGATAGTTTGGGAACTGATCTTCCCACTGCTGGATAAAGGTTACCACCTGTACGGGGATAACTTTTATACCAGCACCCCCTCTTCCGGTCCCTCACTGCCTGAGCTACTGTAGCTTGCGGCACGATCCGAAATCTCAGAAGCAGTAATAGAGCCCTAATATTTAGCAGCCATGGAGCGGACCCAGCGCTTCTGGATATGAAGGACCCCGTATCGCACCAGGGCAACATTTTCCAGGTGACGTCCCCCACACTGGAAAACAGGAGACCACAGAAGAAGTGCAGAGTGTGGTGTAACAGGGGATCAGGAAGGACACCATTTTCCGGCACCTGTCCTGATCACCCCGGCCTCTGCATACTGGATCGCTTCAAGGCATACCACACGTCATTGGGGTTCTACATTATCTAAATTCTGTCCCTTATTCCTATTTCAGGGGTCACGTTGATCCGGGGATTATTCTGATTGCCATTATGGAGTCGGGAAGGAATTTTTCCCCTGTGAGGAGGCTACTGTCGTCTGCCTCACAAGGGTTTTTTTTGCCTTTCTCTGGATCAACACAGGTTGAATTTGATGGACACCTGTCATTTTCAACCTTATAAACTAATAATTGGCCTAATACCCCCAAATAAATTAGAATGGTCCCTTTTCCCCAGCTAAATAGATATGGCCGCCATTCCCATTAGAGACTTGCCATAATGCAATTACAAAGCCTCTGTGCGTCCAGGGCAGTGGAAACCCCCCACAAGTGACCCCATTCTGGAAACTAGACCCCACAAGGAATCTAACAAGGGGGGCAGCGGGTATATGGCCCCCTGGTGACGGCCACATTTGTGCCGTGAAAATGAAAAAAATGGTATTTTAAATTTTTACGGCACATGTTCTACATAAGTGCCTGTCGCCAGTGGGGCCATATGCTCACTGCACCCCTTGTTAGATTGCTTATGGGGTGTAATTTCCAGAATGGGGTCACTTGTGGGGGATTTCTACTGTCTTGGCAGCACAGGGGCTGTGTAATTGCGACATGGCCTCCATCCTCCATTCCAGACTCTAAATGGCACTCTGTCCCTTTGGTGGCTTGCCCTGTGCCCATATGGCACATTATATCCACATGTGGGGTATTTTCCTACTCAGGGGAAATTACCCAACACGTTTTGCATTCATTTTCTTTTTTAACCCCTTGTGGAAATGGAAAAAATCAAGGCTAGACCAACATTTAATGTAAATTTCTTTTTCATTTTTACACTAAATGATTGATCTTGTCTTGAATTTTTCATTTTCACAAGGGGTTAGAAAATAAAAAAAAACACAAAATGTGTAGAGCAATTTCCCCTGAGTTCAGAAATACCCCACATGTGGACATAAAGTGCCATGCGGGTGCAGGGTAAGCCTCCAAAGGGAAGGAGCGCCATTTGGCTTTTGGAGGCTGGAATGGATTTCGAGGGCCTTGTTGCATGTAAAAGGCTCCTGTGTTGCCAAGACAGTTGAAACCCCCCACAAGTGACCCCATTATGGAAACTACACCCCTCAGGGAATGTAACAAGAGGTGTAGTGAGCATATGGACCCCACTGGTGGCGGGCACAAATGTGGAACAATGTGGCGTGAAAATTAAATATTAAATTTTTTACACTATAATGTTGGTCTAGCCTTAAATTTTTCATTTTCACAAGGGGTTAAAAGAGAAAAAAACACACAAAATGTGTAGAGCAATTTCCCCCGAGTCCCTAAATACCCTACATGTGGACATAAAGCACCATGTGGGCGCAGGGCAAGCCTCCGAAGGGAAGGAGCGCCATTTGGATTTTGAAGGCTGGATTTGGCCAGAATGGATGATGAATGTCATGTCGCATTTACAGAGCCCTCATGCTGCCAAAACAGTGGAAATCCCCCACAAGTGACCTCATTCTGGAAACTACACCCCTCAAGGAATCTAACAAGGGGTGTAATGAGGATATGGACCCCTTGATGATGGGCACATTTGTGACATGAAGGTGAAAAAATGAAAATTTACATTTTTCACGTCACATTGTTCCACATTTGTGCCCGTCACCAGTGGGGTCCATATGCTCACTGCACCCCTTATTAGATTCCTTGAGGGGTGTAGTTTCCAGAATGTGGTCACTTGTGGGGGGTTTCCAGTGTTTTGGCAGCACTAGGGCTTTGTAAATGCGACATAACCCTTGAAATCCATTCCAGTGAAATCCAGCTTCCAAAAGCCAATTGGTGCTCCTTGCCTTTGAAGGCTCGTGCTGCGCCCGCTTGGCACTTTATGTCCACATGTGGGGTATTTCTGTACTCGGGAGAAACTGCGCTACATGTTTTTTGGGTTGTTATTCCTTTTATCCCTTTGTGAAAATGAAAAATTGAAGGCTAGAACAACATTTAGTGTAAAAAATAAATTTTTCTTTTTTCACGCCATATTGTTCTGAAAATCTGTGAAGCACCTGTGGGGTCCAGATGCTCACTGCACCCCTTGTTACATTCCTTGAGGGGTGTAGTTTTCTAAATGGTGTCCCTTTAGGGGTGTTTTTTACGTTTTGGCACCCCAGAGCCTCTGCCAACCTGAAGTGGTACAGTCAGAAATGACCAAATATAACGGAGCCATTGAAATTCACTAGGTGCTCCTTTGTATCTGAGGATTGTGGTTGTGTCAAATAGCGCAATAGGGCCACATATGGGGTATTTGTATAAACTGCAGAAACGGGGCAATCAATATTGGGGTGCATTTCTCTGGTAATAGGTTTACAATTATGAAAGATATTGGATTACAAGAAAATCTCTGCACAGAAAATTAAAATTTTTAAATTTCTACATACTTAGCTTTTCTTTCTGTGACTCCACTAAAGGGTTAAAAAACTTTCTGGATATGCTTTTGCAGACTTTGGGGGGTGCAGTTTCTGAAATGGGGTGCTTTGTGGGGCTTTCTAACATACAGTCCCCTCAAATACACTTTGAACCTGAACAGGTCCCTAAAAATATCTGATTTTGAAATTTTACAGAAAATTTGGAAATTTGCTGCTAATGTTTTAAGCTTTCTATTGTCTAAAAAAAATGAAATATAGTTTAATAAAAGCTACCAACATAAAGTAGACATGTTGCTAATGCTATTTAATATATAATTTATGTGGCATAACCATTTTCTGTATAAGCAGAAAAGTTTCAAAGTTGGAAAAATAAAATTTTTCACAATTTTTCACGTTATTATGGATTTTTTCATAAAGATTTGTTATAAGTATCGACTCCATTTTACCAGAAACGTGAAGTACAATATGTCACGAGAAAACAATCTCAGAATCAGCCAAATAGGTAAAAGCATCCCGCAGTTATTAATGAATAAAGTGACACAGGTCAAATTCATAAAATTTGCCTCGGTCCTTAAGGCCATTTTAGGCCCGGTCCTTAAGGGGTTAAAGTGACACTGTCACCCCTTTTTGCATTATGACTTCTCTACACAGGTGTACAGGGTACATTTTGCAGTTTTCATACCTTATTTCATACGTCATGGTTCTTGTTCCAGTAAAAAGTGATCTTTTATCATCTGCAGATTGTGCCAGGTGGGCGGGACTTCACAGGCGCAGCGCCACTTAGCCCACCCACAACTGCGCTGTAGACTCTCTGTGATGTCATCAGTGAATAGGCCCCGCCCCTGAGGGGAAATTGGTATGGGCTGCCCCTGAGGGGGTGGGGCCTTTAGGCCAGCCTGTTCCATTTGTCATCGAGGGGGCGAGGCCTAGACGATGATGACATCACAGAGGGGTGGGTCTGCGGTGCCGTTGTTGGCGGGGCTAAGTGGCACTTCGGATGTGAAGCTCCACCTAGGTGGCACAATCTACAGCTGATAAAAGATCACTTAAACAAGCACCATGACGTGTAGAGAAGTCATAATGCAAAAAGGGGGTGACAGTGTCACTTTAAGCTTAGAAAAAACAATATTTATTTGCCAAGATACCCCTTTCAGTGAAATAATACTACAAAGGTAGAATTAAAGGGGCATCCCAAGGTAAATGTTATCACCTATCCCTAGCTATGTAAAGTTTACCTTAAAAGCTAGTTTGAAGATAAAAACACTCAATTTATATATATGGGAACAAATAAATAAGGATACAAAATAAATAAGGATACAAAAAATAAAGCAAACAAAAGGAACAGTATGACAGTGATATATCACAACCCACTTGAATCAATATAGAATAACTAGGAGAACTTAAAGGGGTAGTCCACCCAAAAAAATTTTCTTTCAAATCAACTGCTGCCATGAAGTGACAGAGATTTGTAATTTACTTCTATTAAAAAATCTCAAGCCTTCCAGTACTTATCAGCTGCTGTATGCCCAACAGGAAGTTGTATTATTTCCAGTCTGGAGAGCAGGAGGGGTTTTCTATGGGGATTTGCTCCTGCTTTGGACAGTTTCTGACATGGACAGAGGAGGCAACAGAGAGCACTGGGTCAGACAGGAAAGAAAACACCACTTCCTGCTGGACATACAGCAGCTAATAAGTACTGGAAGACTTACGATTTTTTAATAGAAGTGAATTACAAATCTCTGGCACTTTATGGCACCAGTTGATTTGAAAGAAATTTTTTTTGGGTGGACTACCCCTTTAAGAGGAATGGTTTTACTAGATGAACTGAAGATTAAGAGTGATGACAAGGTGATTTTAGTGTAGCATTAATTTCCTGAGCGTTCCTTCCTCCACAGCTATTTCTTATTCAATTCATTTCAGGGGGTCAGGATCAAAGCTGGGTGGTTTTCCAGCAGTACACATATAGTTGCCTCTTCCCTTACTTCCCTAGCCAACCACAGCACTGCACAACACATCACATACTCCTCTCCACTATATAATGACATAGCACGGTGGAAGTGCATAAAACAGGCATGAAATGTACTGGGCAGATGATTTATAGATAGCAAACAGTTTTTGCAAAATGCTCTTTGAGAAGACATGGAAAAACAGCAGGACAGCAAGTAAAAGCTTACCTTAAGCCCAGTAGCGGATTACAATAGGGGCGTTTCGGGCAGCAGCCCGGGGCCCTGAGCTCCTGGGGGCCCATGACCACCCGAAAAGACTTATACTTTCAGTGGTGTACTGTCTCCTGGCTACACTTCCGCCATTATTTGCAAAAAATCTGTTTTTTTTTATGGCAATTTTGCACAAATCAGGACATCATGACATTATCTGTCCTGTACTATGAACTCCAGGCTAGTGCTGCCATAGTTACAGTGGGGTGGGGGGGCCCAGGCTTGGTGAAAACCCCGGGGCCTATGGTAAAGTTAATACGCCCCTGCTTAAGCCTGACATTTTGCTGAAGAAGGATTTATACAGTACACTGCTATTGATGGCATGTGGGCAAGAAGTGGTTACTCATGCACTGGATTTGCAAAGGGCTATTAACAGATAGGAAATACACAGCAGCAAAGCAAGAAAAGTGTTACACTAAGCACTGGTGCTTCAAGATGAGAGGGAAGTCTTGCCTTTTCTTCCATAGACAGTGAAAATCCTCCAGACACTCACAGATGCAGGTACATAGTCCTAGCCTCAATATGTTTTTTTCCAGCACAAACCAGCACAGATTGTAGCACCCATCCCATAGGCTATCATATGGAGGGAAGTTGATTTAAACAACAGTAACCATTTAAAGTTAAGATAAATTAAAACAAGACATGTCTTAACATTTACATCGTTCAGCCATAACCATAAAATAACTACCAGGTGAAATGAACCACAATGATTATCTCATGACAATGGCAAGGGGTGGGATATATTAGTCAGTAAGTAAATAATCAATTCTTAAGCAGGAAGCAGGAAAAATGGGCAACAGAGACAAGTGAACCAAACTTCACAAACTGAGATTCCTTACAAACGTTGCAAAAAATTTGGTTAGTCACTAAGGAGTTCATAAAGATGGTGGCTGCACAATTTAATAAACATAAAAAACAAAAAGAGCCTATGCTTACCTGTTCAGCAAATGCTGAGTGCTTCCTCCCCCACCAGCTTCTTTTGTGTATATTTGCAGCATCTTTTCATTCCAATGTTGCTGTTCTTCATTTCAAACTGCAACATTGGAACGAAAACATGCTGTCATAAGTAAATATACACAAAAGAAACTGGTGGGGGAGAAAGCACTCAGCAAACGCTGAACAGGTAAGCATAGGCTCTTTTTTGTTTCCTCCATTGTTGCTATCACCACTTTGATACAATCTCCTCCAATTCAAGCTGGTACACAGGGCTGGCCTTAGGGTAGATGGTGCCCTATGTAATATTTACTTTCAGCATCCCCCCTCCCAGACACAGTGCATAATCTGCAGGACAGAACCCCTTTAAGAGCACACTCTAAGGGGACATTTATATATAGTGCACAGGCCATTTTCTGGCTCAGAGGGCCCACTTATGCATGAATTTATCAAGTTTAACAAGGCGTCCTATTTAACTATAAGTCATTAGGCCCCGTTCCCACTGAGGAAAGGTAGCGGAATTCCGCGACGGAATTGTCCGCCGCGGAATGCCGTTAGCCTCCCGCTCATAATGGGAGTCTATGGGAGGCGCGCGCTCCTGCTCTGTATGCGCTGAAGAATGAACATGTTCATTCTTCAGCGCGGACAGGGCAGGAGCGCGTGCCTCCCATAGACTCCCATTATGAGCGGGAGGCTAACGGCATTCCGCGGCGGACAATTCCGTCGCAGAATTCCGCTACCTTTCCTCAGTGGGAACGGGGCCTTAGACTGGAACAAAAACATGTTGTTATAAGGAAATATACACATAATTAACTGGCGGGTTTGAAAACAATCAACATACACTGGGATTGTGTCTGTGCAAAAGTAGCATACAGAAAATTTGCTATATTCAACTGCTTATTTCCCTAAAATAATATTTTTGCATACCGTCAGTTTTCTGTATGCTAGCTTTACATAGATGAAATCCCTGTGTATGCCAATTGCTTTCTACCCTGTCAGCTTTTTTTGTGTATATTTACTTATGATAGCATGTTTTCATTCCAATGTTGCTATTTTATGTTTTCAACATCAACATTGGAACGAATACATACTGTCATAAGTAATTATACACAATAGAAACCGATGGGGGATAAAGCAGTGGTGTACTAGATAGCACTGACAAAAAATGACTGAAAGAAGAGCAACTGGGGAACTGGCAATATGGTCATCCAAAAAGTTCAAATTGACTTGGCTTGGCCTCCAGATTGCCCAGATCAGGACTGTCAAGTCCCCTGGGTTTTAGAGATCTCAACCACTAATCAACAGTTGTGGAACCTTACTGAAATATATTTTAATACTTATTTATGATGTATGCAAATCCCATAGTAACCACATATTCAACTGTTTTCAGTTTTCTGGCCTTCACTTTAATAACGTGTAATAAAAGCAGCCGTTGTTCTCATCATATTATTCTCTGTTTGGGCTGCCTTGCTTTTAACTTTGCTTCATCTAGAGGAATTGATCTGAACAGTCTACGTTTGATCAAAGGTTGACAAAGTGGCAGTGGAAAGCAGGCTTGTCACCTCCTCATCCATCCACTAAAATATTTATCACAGACCTCTGTCCCTCATCATGAATGAGTAACTGCACACAGCGTGTCAGCAACACTCACATGCTATGCTCTGCTCTTTATTTCATTCCCCTGTTTATTTGTCAAATGGTTGTCCTGAATTTTTTCACTCCTCACACTTAAATCATGGTAATAACACATGTGACAACTATGACAGAGAGAAATTCCCCCAAATATCTACTTCACTGGACGAAAGGACTTCAACAAGAAAAATAAAAATACATGAATAATAGAATAATAATATGTTTATCGGTACTGAGGTAATGCTCATAATTAGTTAAATATGACTAGTATACTAATACTTGGAACTATTTCTGCTAAAATGTTTCCACCATGTTACTTTAAAGGGGCATTCTGCTCAAACATAACCTTTCAAAAGTTGTGCCCACAGTGAGACTAACAATTCATTTAATACATGCTATTATCTATTTAGTCTACTTCCCCCCGTTCTCAGCTGCTGCTTTCTGCTGAAGACACAAAACACAGTGTGTGAGCTTTTCTCTCTTTTTCCCCCTCCCTTCCAAGACAGCTCATGTAAACAAGTCCCTATCTGCAACTTTGTAGTTTCTTTGTAATGAAATGGGTTATTCACAAGGAGTTCTTCCGCAACTTGACCTCAGGTTAACCCTCCCAGCATTATGAAGAAGGCCTGCCAGGTACTTGTTTACATCAGCGGTCCTAGAATATAGGGAAAGGAGGGGCGGACAGGGAGAAAAGCTCACACACAGTTTTTGGTGTCTTTAGCAGAAAGCAGCAGCTTAGAACTTGGGGAAGGAGGCTTAATAGATAATAAGTATGGAAGGAATTGTTAGTCTCACCATAGGCAGCAACATATTAAAAGTTTTGTTTGAGCAGAATACTCCTTCAAGTAGTACAAAAATTTAATGTCTTTTGTTTTTAGCAGAGGTAGACAGCATGTCATTGCTTGTAAAGTTCCTTTAGACATTAAGTCAGGTTGGATCCAAAGTCCCCAAGAGTCAATTTCTGCGACTTCGCAGAAATTGCTCAAATAGGGCCAACTACTATACAGAGGCAGAAAATATGAAGAAAAAATTTGAAGAGAAGGGATACGATGGAGAAAAACTGACACACATAATATCAGAAGTCAGTGATACAAATTAGGGATGAGCGAACTTTTGAAAAGTTCGGTTAGGTTCGATCCAGCAAACTTTCGTGAATTTCGGATCGTTCCGAACCGAACCGAAAACGAACCTTGCTCTAACGGCTGAATAATTGCAGCTACAATAGTGGGAGTGTGATAGGGTATAGTTTCGTTTAGTTGCAGTTGATATTACATTGAAAAAAAAGTGGGAAAATTTTTTTCCAAAAATAATGAGAAAAAAAAATTAAAAAATAAAATAATAATAATAGGAATAAAATTAATATATAGTGAATCAAAGTGGCAAAATAGTGAAAAAAAAATATTGGAAAAAAAAGTTTACAAGGAGGAATGCGGCAGCACTTGATTGCACCCAGGCCAGTATTGTTGAGAAGAGACAAGTCGAGAACCAGGAGGAGGCAGCAGTAGATTGCTGGCCTCTCAGTCCAGTATTGTTGATAGGAGACAAGTTGAGCAGCAGGAGGAGGCAGCAGTTGATTGATTCCAGTCCAGTATTATGGAGGAGAGGCTACTTGAGGAGAAGGCAGCAGTTGATCGATTCCAGGCCAGTATTATGGAGGAGAGGCTACTTGAGGAAGATGAGGCAGCAGTTGATTTATTCCAGGCCAGTATTATGGAGGAGAGGCTAATTGAGGAGGAGGAGGCAGCAGTTGATTGAGTCCAGGCCAGTCTTATCGAGGAGAGGCTACTTGAGGAGGATGAGGCAGCAGTTGATCGATTCCAGGCCAGTATTATTCAGGAGAGGCTACTTGAGGAAGATGAGGCAGCAGTTGATTTATTCCAGGCCAGTATTATGGAGGAAAGGCTAATTGAGGAGGAGGAGGCAGCAGTTGATTGAGTCCAGGCCAGTCTTATCGAGGAGAGGCTACTTGAGGAGGATGAGGCAGCAGTTGATCGATTCCAGGCCAGTATTATTCAGGAGAGGCTACTTGAGGAGGATGAGGCAGCAGTTGATCGATTCCAGGCCAGTATTATGGAGGAGAGGCTACTTGAGAAAGATGAGGCAGCAGTTGATTGATTCCAGGCCAGTATTATGGAGGAGAGGCTAATTAAGGAGGAGGAGGCAGCAGTTGATTGATTCCAGGCCAGTATTATCGAGAAGAGGCTATATGAGGAGGAGGCAGCAGTTGATCGATTCCAGGCCAGTATTATTAAAACCAGACTACTTCAGGAGCAGGAGGCAACAGTTGATCGATTCCAGGCCAGGATTATCAAGGAGAGGCTACTTGATGAGAAGCAGGCAGCAGTTGATCGATTCCAGGCCAGTATTATCGAGGAGAGGCTATATGAGGAGGAGGCAGCAGTTGATCGATTCCAGGCCAGTATTATTAAAAACAGACTACTTCAGGAGCAGGAGGCAGCAGTTGATCGATTCCAGGCCAGTATTATTGAGGAGAGGCTACTTGAGGAGGAGGCAGCAGTTGATTGATTCCAGGCCAGTATAATTAAAAACAGACTACTAGTGATCAGGGGCGGATTAACTTTACCATAGGCCCCGGGCTGTTCACCAAGCCTGGGCCCCCCACCCCACTGTAACTATGGAAGCACTAGCCTGGCGTTCATAGTACAGGATAGATAATGTCATGATGTCCTGATTTGTGCAAAATTGCCATAAAAAAACTGTGATTTTTTGCAAATCATGGCAGAAGTGTAGCCAGGAGACAGTACACCATTGAAAGTATAAGTTTTTTTGGGTGGTCATGGGCCCCCCAGGAGCTCAGGGCCACGGGCTGCCACCCAAAACGCCCCTATTATAATCCACTATTGCTAGTGATGATTATATTTCTATTTTTGTTCCTCGGCTTACAAAGTTCTGACAAACTAAATCTACTTACTCCTACAAAGCAGGTTCACTGGCCATGATACAATTGCATCTAGGGGGTCACGTGATTGTTTTGAGAAACAAAATAACATCGTTGTATCGTTTTTTGTTCCTGTGTGTATATGCCAAGGTTATTTCTGCATTTTCTGTATTTTCACATCTGAAGAGTGAAAGGAATTCACTCAATTAGCTTATTTAGAACTGTGAAGGCAAATCGATGGAGGCAGATATGGTTATCGATAAATTACTCATCGACATTTATGGACTAATCTTAGAAGTGAGTATTTGATAACGCCTTGCCATTAATGAGTTAATAAATGTTGACATAGGTGGAGTTCTAACAGCTTACCGCTTTTTGGCTTATCATTGTGAGTCTGAGAAGCGATGTGTGTGACAGTCACTTGATGTATTTTTTAGAGTTAGTGTCAAAATTAAATGTACAGGTCTGGTCTTCGAATATATCAGATATCTGTTCTCAATAATGCTTACATTGTGTCCCGGTACTTTACATTGCTTCATTTTATATATGTGTTGTTAAAGGCTCTTTCCTTCCTAATTTATCAATTACAAGTTAGTCATGAATGATCTTTATTTATGACGAAGCTAAATGTTTATTATGGATTTTTGCCCCCACCCATTGCCCTGTGTGACTACATTGGTCACCATACATTGCTGATAGTAGTTCACGTCCCTACGAATGTGTGTAATTCCTATGGCTTGCCCATAAGGGTTAGCTCTAAATCGCACTATACATTTATATTTGTTAGGGTACAAACACACACACCGTATACGCAGCAGATATGCAGCAAATACGCAGCAGATCTGCAGCAGATTTGGTGGTGCAGATTTGATGCTGTGTTCAGTTATTTAGATCTAATCTGCTGCGTATTTGTTGCGTATTTGCTGCGTATCGCAGCAGTAAATAGGCTGTGTATACGGTGTGTGTGTTTGTACCCTTAGGCTATGTGTCTGTGTGAAACATAATGCAATGTATTTCCAATTGTAGCCAATGTGCCGCTAATTATGTTTGATTCGCTATGTTTGTGTAATATCTCTTCCAGGAATTTTCTTTGCTTGTTCACATGTTGCTGAGAAACGAGGGTGTGACTTATGGTTTGTGTTAGCGAGCTGCCCGTGCTGCTAACTCACTCCCCCCTCCCCCATCCCCCCTCCGGATTGTGGTGTTGAATTCACTATTACGTTATGTTTGAAATATTTGAGGCTTACACTATGACCACATGATGGGAGTAGTTGTGTACTGTGTGTATATGATATAAGCCGGCAGCAGACATCATGGAGGGAGAGGGAGGAGGGAGGGAGTTAGCAGCACGGGAAGCTCCATAACCCACCCACATAAGTGACGTCATATTTAGTCAGCAACATTGCCTCTAAGGAAAAAGCCTCGACTAGCTATTGCCTTACCAAGCGAGCATTCTTTGCAAGAGGTTTATATTATTTATTTATCTTTTTATTAAGGTCCATGCTCGGCCACTGCTATAGGACGGCCCTGCGCCTGGGGACACAAGCCGGCTAAGGCGGAGTGCCACATGGAGGGAGGTTGCCCGGATTGTGTACCCAGGTTGGGACAAGCATAGTAGATTACAGAAGTTGATCATTGGTAAGTTATTTACCCACTATGTTGTCAGGGATGAGGGGCTTTAGTATAATTTTAGGACACAGAGAGGATAGTGTTAATATGATTCTCAATAACACATGATTTACAAAATGCTGATGTTGCTCATCAGGTTGGGTCACTCTGACCCATCCTCAGGACACTTATCTATGTTCTGGTCTACAGAGCACAGATAGGGAGCTACAGAGACATCATAATTGAAGATAACTTGATTGAATAAACAGTAACAAACTGATTAGCGGGGAATCGATCGATACCAACCTTTAACCAACCATGATTGGATGTTATTCTTATGAATTTCCCTTACTCTGCAAATAAGATGTTTACTCATATTGATCACACTGCGCATGACCGGATATAATCACATGACTTCATCTATGGAAAATACCTAAAGATTCTGTGTTAATGTTTAATGAAGTGTACACCCCGCAAGGGGTATAAAAGAAGATGACTTTGTTGCAATAAACATGCTGCTACTCAGAACCATCTCGAGTTGTCTGCATCCTTCTTGGCCAAGATGCCCCTTCAATCTGGCTACCATCCAATATACCTGAAGGTCTTACCTGAAGACCACCCTAACATTTTGGCGTCCCTGGGTGGGCGTGGCTACTCAGAAGGTTCCACATACCTGAGGATCCGGCAAGGAGGAAAAGGCTTCGGGGATCACAGAGCGCAAATCACCGGTGAAGGGTAAGACATTTGATGCTTACTTACATGCTCTGTGCCCCTCATAAGCTTCTAACTCAGCCGGGTCTGGGGTAAAGTATAGTTTGCTTTCTGTACGCCACGTCTAAACTTTGTTTTGGCAAAGAACCGTAGAATATCCGTGTGATAATCAAAGGTATATTGGATTGGAGTTTGTGTGTGTGTGTTTGTTTGTACTTTTCCCTCTGTTGAACTTTAGCTTAGGAGGTCAGCATCGTAACCACGCTCCTCACATGTCATGTTCAGGATAGTAGAAAGTCTGGAGAAGGTTTGGGTTGTGCTTGTATGCTTGGCTATAGTTTGTTTTGCTCTCTGGTTAATGTATAAGATCTATGGGTATGCTAAAGTAAACACCTTGTATGTACCATATCTGGTTCAGGGCAAAAGGGGATTTAGTGACAGGACTCTGGGGGAGTCCGCCTGATCAGGTCCTAAATCATATAAAGTCCACACGCCTATAACTGATCAGTGCACTATAGTCAGTACTTAGGTAATAAGTTGTAGGACTAGGTTGACGTTCTTAGACACGTCAACCACAGGGAGGGTATCCCGGACACGCTGAAGCGACAGGCGGTCCAGGATACCAGGTGATCTGGACACGCTGAAGCGACAGGCGGTCCAGAGACACCACAGAGGGGGGGGCATTCTGGACACGCTGAAGCGACAGGCGGTCCAGAATCCCAGGTGATCCAGACACGCTGAAGCGACAGGCGGTCTGGAAACACCACAGATAGCGGCTAGGAACATAGAGTGGTGACAATAATTCTAATAAGTTGATAGGGGACATACCCATAGCCAGAGAGACACAGGGGTAGCAGCACACCCAATATGGGGAATACAGCTAGTGCCAAGAGGAAGGAAGCTCCACAGGGTGAGGAGGAGATGTGGGATGCTGTAGAAATAGTTAAGAAGAGGAAAGGAAAGATGGCAGTAAAAGGTTCAAGTAAGTTGTTAAAAGGGCTAAGTATGTGCAGTGATCCACTAGACCCGTCACAGTGGTACTCCGCTATGACAACTAGTAATGGGTGGATCAATGATAATGGGTTGAATATGCAAGCAAAGGCTTGGTCTGAGGTAGCAAAGGAGATGTACAATGAGGGTTGTTGGCAGAGAGAAGAGACTGCAGATGGTGTTAAGTATAAGAAAAAAGTTAAGGTTCCTTCCCCCTTGCCCGTGCTTTAACTGTGGGAGGGTTGGACATATAAAAGCCAACTGCAGATTAGCCCCCATGCAAAATAGGGAGAAGCGGGACAGGAGGGACAACTCCAGCGGCCCACCTCCTGCCCAAGCATAGGAAACAGGCAACCCCGTCTGTGTCTATCCCTTGGGGACCTCAACATCAACAACGGGTCCTCAGGGAATAGTCCCGGTCAGACTCCCAAATGGGAGAGAGATCCCGTTCCTGGTTGATACGGGGGCTGCCAAAACTGTTATTCGCCAGGAACATGTACAATTTTCTGACCTATCCGGTGATACCCTCCCCACCCAAGGGTTTGAAGGGATAATTCAAGAATGCCAATTGACTAAACCTATGCCCCTTCGCCTTGTCGACCATACATGTATCACCAGACTTATGGTTAGTGACAAATCACCTGTAAATCTGTTAGGCTCTGACGTGTTACAGGCCATTCAAGCACATATTGTTTATCACCCAGATGGTACAGTAGGATTGACATCTGGTGTCCCAGAAGAAGATCTTTGTAGAGTTCTTGCTTCCACACTTGTAACTAACTCTCACTCTATCTTTTTCACAGACCATCCTGACCTAGTACAGGTGCCTGACTGTCTGTGGGCAACGTCCAAAACTGATATTGGCCGCATGCCTGTGCCGCCTGTAATGATTAACTTGAAACCAGGAGCAGCACCCCCTCAGATCAGACAATACCCATTAAGTGCTGCACAGGAGGAAGCAATAGGGAAGAACATCGCAGCATTACTTGCTTCTAAGGCAGTGGTACCCACAAAATCAATAGCAAACACTCCACTGTTCCCAGTCAAGAAGCGAGGTGCTCCAGGACAGCCAGATGTCTATAGGATGGTACATGACCTCAGAGCCATTAATGCGGTCACAGAACTACTCACACCAGTAGTGCCCAACCCACACACCATCCTTTCACAGATACCCATCACAGCAACACACTTTACAGTAGTGGACCTAACAAACGCATTTTTTTTCAGTTGGCTTGGATCCAAGGTGCAGATATCTTTACGCTTTCACATTCAAGGGGCAACAGTACACATGGGCAGTACTACCACAGGGGGCACACAACTCACCAACTCTGTACACTGCAGCATTACAACAAGTGCTGCAGGATTGGGTCATCCAACACCCAGAGGTAGTGCTATTGCAGTATGTTGATGACCTCCTTCTTTGCGCCCCCAACAAACAAGTGTGTAGGGAATGTACCATTTCACTACTGACACACCTTGCCTCCAAAGGATGTAAGGCGTCCAGGGAAAAATTGCAGTTCTGTGAGGAGAAGGTTGTGTTCCTAGGACATTGCATATCTGCGGGGGTGAGACACTTGACTGAAGACAGGAAGAAGGCGATTGACTTGCTGGATCCACCGAGGGGGATCCGACAACTCAGAACTTTCCTGGGTCTGGTGTCATACTGCAGGTCATGGATCCGCTCAGCATCCATGCTCATGCAACCGCTCTATGATTGTCTGGACACACAACCCTTCCACCTCACAGACCAAGCGATAGAAAGTTTCCACTCTTTGAAACTGGCTATCATGACAGCCCCGGCGCTAGGCACACCTGACTATGACAAACCATTCTCCTTGTACTGCACTGAAATGTCAGGACACGCTACTGCGGTCCTAGTCCAGAAACACGGTCAACAGAACAGGCCCATTGCCTTCTATTCAGCACGACTGGACCCAGTTGCACGAGGCGCCCCTTCATGTGTACGGGCGGTAGCGGCTGTCTCCCTACTTCTAGATAAAGCTTCAGAGATTGTGCTTACCTACCCAGTTACAATCTACACCCCACATGACTTGCACAGCATTTTAAGCCAAGTACAGGTGAAACACATCTCTGTTGCCAGACAGCTGAGACTTCAGTGTGCCCTTCTCATGCCCCCAAATGTGACCCTAAAGCGCTGTATGACTTTGAATCCAGCCACTCTAATTCCCATTGATGTGGAGGATTCAAAGGGGGAAGAGGAAGGGACAGCAGCCAAAAAGCCAATGTTCCTACAAGGCATGACGGAAGATGAGCTTTATGACATACACCACGAACATGACTGCATAGCCCTCATGGCCCAAGAAACATCAGGGTTCTCACATGTTTCCGATGTACCCATTACTAACCCAGATGTTCAGTTTTTTGTAGATGGCTCAAGGAGCATCGGAGAGGATGGACGATTCTACACTGGGTATGCGGTGGTCACACAGCATGAGGTAGTAAAAGCGGAACCACTTCCCCCTCATGTGTCTGCACAAGAGGCGGAGCTGAGGGCACTCATTGAAGCGCTTAGAGGGGCAGAAGGAAAACGCGGCAACATATACACTGATTCTAGGTATGCTTTTGGGGTGGCTCATGACTATGGCCCAATATGGAAGGCAAGAGATTTTCTTACATCAGCAGGTACCCCCATAAAACATGGACACCTCATTAAAGAACTAATGGAGGCCTTAATGCTCCCAGACGAGGTGGCCATAATAAAGGTCAGAGCACACACAAAACTTGACACCGAAGAAGCGCGAGGGAATGATAAGGCGGACAGAGCAGCTAAACAAGCAGCAAGGAAACCGAGGGAAAGGGAAACCCCGTCGCCTCTGCTAACCATGGTGAGTACCGAGAATAACCAGATGGACTTAAGTATCTTGCAGGCTCTAACCCGGCAAACCACCGGGGAAGAGAAAAGGAGCTGGTCTAAGGCTGGAGCTCGGGAAGCTGATGGTCTGTGGAGAATAAAGACGCGGGTGTGTCTGCCAAGGTCCCTATACCCCATGATGGCACAAGCTGCTCACGGTCCAACTCATCTCTCAAAGAACGCTATGTGTGCTCTGATAGACAGACAGTGGTTCACCCCCGGTTTCACAACTATTGCCGCAAAACTTGCCCAGTCCTGTCTCACCTGTGCACAACACAACCCCAGTAGTGTAGTGAAGGTACCACAAAAACACACACCAAAAGCCCTCTACCCGTTTCAACGACTGCAGATTGACTTCATACAGCTGCCAAAGGTAAGCACGTATGAATATGTCCTTGTGTGTGTTGATCTCTTCTCAGGTTGGGTCGAAGCCTTTCCGATGGCACGAGCAAATGCAAAACAGACTGCTAGAAAACTGATGAGTGAGATCTTCAGCAGGTTCGGACTACCAGAAACCATAGAGTCCGATAGAGGTACCCACTTCACAGGAGAGGTAATGCAAAATGCAATGCAGATGCTAGGGGCAACACAAGCATTCCACACGTCCTATCACCCACAAGCCAGTGGGAAAGTTGAAAGACTAAATGGTACACTTAAGTTAAAGATCCAGAAGGCCTGTGAAGAATTAGGGAAACCCTGGACAGAATGTTTGCCAGTAGCACTATATTCCATTAGGTATACACCAAATAGAAAGACCAAACTGTTCCCCTTTGAAATACTGTTCGGCTCAGCACCAAGACTTGGACTGTACTTCCCCCAAACACTACAGTTACAGTGCGACAGTATCACCAGTTATGTCCAGAGTCTCCAGAAAAGACTCTCGGTTGTGCATAAACAAGTCTATGATTCTATTCCAGATCCTGACAGTCGAGAAGGAGCTCATTCCCTCCAACCAGGTGATTGGGTGGTCGTGAAGCGGCACACTAGGAGACCACTGGAGCCAAGATTTGACGGTCCATTCCAGGTCCTCCTGACTAAGGCCACTTCAGTAAAGCTCGAGGGAAAACCCAACTGGATCCATGCCAGTCACTGCAAGGTGGTGGAGCGGAAGGATGATTGTCCATCTGATGATGTTGGTGATCCTGATCCAAAGAAGCAAGACCTCTCTGATCACCAATGATGTGGAAAAAGGAGTGATACTGTGGTTCAATATATACAATAGTAGTGAAGGAAAGAAGTGATTTGCTCACCATATAGCCGCCAACTTCGGGTTATGAAACCCACTGTGCTCCAATTATAAGGAGCAATATACTCACATCGATATGACTTGAATCTTTTTTATTTTCTTCTCTTTAAAGTAAATGCAGCAAAAAGTTAACATGCTCACTGATACTGTGGTTCAACACTTCACATTCAGTAGCAACTTTCCGTTTTGACTTTTGTAGAATTGCAGAATACAGATGGATATGAGGCTAAGTGGTTTGTGAATCAAGGGACAGCCAGAACTGACGTGTAGTGGTTATGTGGCGACATGAAGCTACGGCAAAGACTTCCTTCAGCCTTGACGGGCAGCTGTACTTTAACTCAAGTACTGATGCCATTCCAAATAATCTCCTCAATAGGGGCTGGGGGAGGGAAGCAAAACGGGTTTAGAATTGACAGCCTGGGTACAACCAACCTCGACGAAACCCCTAGAAGACGCAGTAGACGGCCAGACGCAGACGTAATCTCTAATCTATAAGAAAGCGTGAAGAGTCCCCAGCAGGATCCTTTGATTCAAGGGTCTATATAGATAGCATTGGGGTTCCTAGAGGGGTGCCAGATAAGTTTAAGGCTAGAAATCTGATAGCCGCTGGATTTGAATCTGTTTTCTTCTGGTGGTCCACAGTTAACAAAAATGTGGATTGGATAAACTATATATATTATAACCAACAGAGATTCATAAATTTCACACGAGACGCACTTAGAGGACTGGCTGAGCAAATAGGGCCAACCTCATTGATGACTTGGCAGAACAGAATGGCCCTAGATATGATACTTGCAGAAAAGGGAGGTGTTTGTAAAATGTTCGGGACTTACTGTTGTACTTTTATTCCCAATAATACAGCCCCTGATGGAAGTGTCACAAAAGCGATTGCCGGTCTTACAACCCTATCCGAGGAACTGGCGGAGAATTCTGGGATCGATAATCCCTTCACCGAATGGCTGGAATCATGGTTCGGAAAATGGAGCCACCTCGTGTCCAGCCTATTCATCTCTGTGGCAATTGTGGCGGCGATTTTGGTAACTTGCGGATGTTGCTGTATCCCCTGCATTCGAGGCCTCATCCAACGGCTGATTGATGCTTCAATCAACAAGACCATGTATATGACAATCACCCCCTGCAACGACGAGAACTGCGAACTTGTTTAAGAGACAATACTAATATTAAATCATGCATATAGTAATTCATGAAATTGTGAATAAAGTGTTGATGTCTAACGCCCCCTGAAGGGAATCAAGTGAAGAGGTTAGGAAAGTCTTGCATGTGCCGCTAGGGCATGTGAGATACCTGAAGGAGGGATGGAGGACATCATCACTTAATCACAAAAGGGGGAGCTGTCAGGGATGAGGGGCTTTAGTATAATTTTAGGACACAGAGAGGATAGTGTTAATATGATTCTCAATAACACATGATTTACAAAATGCTGATGTTGCTCATCAGGTTGGGTCACTCTGACCCATCCTCAGGACACTTATCTATGTTCTGGTCTACAGAGCACAGATAGGGAGCTACAGAGACATCATAATTGAAGATAACTTGATTGAATAAACAGTAACAAACTGATTAGCGGGGAATCGATCGATACCAACCTTTAACCAACCATGATTGGATGTTATTCTTATGAATTTCCCTTACTCTGCAAATAAGATGTTTACTCATATTGATCACACTGCGCATGACCGGATATAATCACATGACTTCATCTATGGAAAATACCTAAAGATTCTGTGTTAATGTTTAATGAAGTGTACACCCCGCAAGGGGTATAAAAGAAGATGACTTTGTTGCAATAAACATGCTGCTACTCAGAACCATCTCGAGTTGTCTGCATCCTTCTTGGCCAAGATGCCCCTTCAATCTGGCTACCATCCAATATACCTGAAGGTCTTACCTGAAGACCACCCTAACAATGTCAAACAAGAAACTCTACTGTTATGGTCACCTGACGCTCATATATTACTAATGTCTGTACGTTTTTTGCTTTCAGCGAAACATGTGGAGACCAGGTGGTCCAGTGTGAGGGACAGATTCATCAGGGAGCGACGGCAGCTGATGAGGCGTGGGGCTCTTAGCGTTTTGCCCCAATGCTGCGTTTCATTTTTCATTTTTACTTCCTATCTCTGCCTATCTCTCCCTCTCTCTACCTCCCTGTAAATATCTACTTGTTTGCCTATCTATCTATGTGCTTTCCCTCCCTAACTAGCACGGAGCTCCTCTCTCTCTGCAGTCTAGACACACAGTGAGAAAGAGCATGGACGCTCAGGCACTTCCTGTTCCTGTAGTGACGTCACACACCTTGATATTTACATAATAAAAGGATAAAAGGGATTATAGGAGTAATAATTCCTTATATCCTCTTCCATTCTGTGAAACAATACAGTTTTGCGACGCCGTTGCGGTTTTAACGAACTTCGTCACGAACCTTTTGAAAGTTCGGTTCGGTACCGAACCGAACCTTTTGCAAAGTTCGTAACGAATCTGGTTCGTAACGGTTCGGTTCGCTCATCCCTAATACAAATAGAGACAAATTGATTATCCAGAATAAACAGAAAGAAACGATCAGGAGAACAGAAATCATAACTAAAAAGAATCATATGAAAGACAATACAGACAACATGGAAATACATATAATTACTACTTATTCTACACAGGCAAATAAATTCAAAGCATTATAAAGAAACACTGGGAGATCTTACGTCAGGACAAAATTATAGGGGACAAATTATTAGCGTAGAAGTGCAGTAGCTTTCTGGACCTCAACAGGATCCGTTGTAACTGCTGTGACATCACTTTGAGATGTGACATCACATAACATTACAAGTAAAAGAATAGGTCAACCTTGAAAGACTCTATGTAATTGTTGATTACAAACTAAAGTATTTTTATTGTAGTGTTACTTTAGCACTATAAAGTGTGTTTAGTGGGTTGTGTACACTACTATGATTTTTGGGGCTGAATGGCATTATTGTTCACACACTGTGCAATGTCATCATATAGTGTATTTCTTTTTTCCCCTCTCTGTATGGTGATATTATTTGACTATTGTATAATGATTGTATTTGTATATACTATAGGGCTGTATTTTTTACAATATGAGTAATCTACGATGGTATTATTTGTGAGCATTACTAAACCTTTGTTATACATATTCTGCAATTCACAATTCACTCTTTTTATGGAAGTAACTTGTAATTGCCAATTTTACTACAATGACCTCTTGAAAGAAATATACACATTATTATATAAATGTATCTAGTAGCCATTTTGCCCTTTGTTCTTCCCTAACAATCTAATACTGTCATCAGATACCGATTTTGTAATTTCCTGTTCCCTATCTGATGCCATTTCTACCTATCCATTATTATTGCTATGGCTGATTTCTCAGCACTCCTCTAATCTTGTAAAATTTCTACCTATCTTCTTCTATGTGGATAACATTTCTCTTCACTCCCTACTATTGTGCACCATGTTGAACAATGCAATTTTATGTGGATTGTTTTGACAAGTGAATAAAGATGTACATTACTATGCAATGATTGCATAGCAATAATATGGTCATTTTAGAATTCAGCATTACCTATAGCCTTAATATAATAACTGGTTTAATGTTGTCAATGTGAATGGCAATAGATTTCCAGAGTACCAGAGCTGTAATTGGCATCTAAGTCTGGAAATACATTGTGAGTATATGAAAATTAATCATCAATACAGAATGGTTGTCCTGTGATTAAATATAACATTTCTCTCTGATAATGTAAAACATAAACATTTCTATTGGACTCATAATTAGAGATGAGCGAACCGGGTTCGGGTTCGAGTCCATCTGAACCCGAACGTTCGGCATTTAATTAGCGGGGGCTGCTGAACTTGGATAAAGCTCTAAGGTTGTCTGGAAAACATGGATACAGCCAATGGCTGGGTTCACACTACGTATATTTCAGTCAGTATTGTGGTCCTCATATTGCAACCAAAACCAGGAGTGGATTGAATACACAGAAAGGCTCTGTTCACACAATGTTGAAATTGAGTGGATGGCCGTCATTTAACCCTTAGACGACCCAGGGCGTATAGTTACGCCATGGAAGTCTGTCCCCAGACGACCCATGACGTAACCTTACGCCCTGGGTGTTTCTCCCGCTATGAAGCGTGCTCCGGAGCGGAGCGCGCTTCATAGCAGGTGGGGGCCAGCTGCAATCAGCAGCCGGGACCTCACCGGTAATGACACGCTGCAGCGATTGCGCTGCCACGTATCATTAACTCCTTAAACGCCGCAATTGCGGCGCGACCGCGGCATTTAAGTGTAAGTGACAGGGGGAGTCCCCTGTCACTTACCGATCGGGACCCCCGCAGTGTGACTGTGGGGGCCCCGATCAGTAAAACGGACTGCTGGAGGTCTCTCACCTGCCTCCATGCGGTCCCATCGGCGATCTTCATATCATCATATAAAGTCCACACGCCTATAACTGATCAGTGCACTATAGTCAGTACTTAGGTAATAAGTTGTAGGACTAGGTTGACGTTCTTAGACACGTCAACCACAGGGAGGGTATCCCGGACACGCTGAAGCGACAGGCGGTCCAGGATACCAGGTGATCTGGACACGCTGAAGCGACAGGCGGTCCAGAGACACCACAGAGGGGGGGGCATTCTGGACACGCTGAAGCGACAGGCGGTCCAGAATCCCAGGTGATCCAGACACGCTGAAGCGACAGGCGGTCTGGAAACACCACAGATAGCGGCTAGGAACATAGAGTGGTGACAATAATTCTAATAAGTTGATAGGGGACATACCCATAGCCAGAGAGACACAGGGGTAGCAGCACACCCAATATGGGGAATACAGCTAGTGCCAAGAGGAAGGAAGCTCCACAGGGTGAGGAGGAGATGTGGGATGCTGTAGAAATAGTTAAGAAGAGGAAAGGAAAGATGGCAGTAAAAGGTTCAAGTAAGTTGTTAAAAGGGCTAAGTATGTGCAGTGATCCACTAGACCCGTCACAGTGGTACTCCGCTATGACAACTAGTAATGGGTGGATCAATGATAATGGGTTGAATATGCAAGCAAAGGCTTGGTCTGAGGTAGCAAAGGAGATGTACAATGAGGGTTGTTGGCAGAGAGAAGAGACTGCAGATGGTGTTAAGTATAAGAAAAAAGTTAAGGTTCCTTCCCCCTTGCCCGTGCTTTAACTGTGGGAGGGTTGGACATATAAAAGCCAACTGCAGATTAGCCCCCATGCAAAATAGGGAGAAGCGGGACAGGAGGGACAACTCCAGCGGCCCACCTCCTGCCCAAGCATAGGAAACAGGCAACCCCGTCTGTGTCTATCCCTTGGGGACCTCAACATCAACAACGGGTCCTCAGGGAATAGTCCCGGTCAGACTCCCAAATGGGAGAGAGATCCCGTTCCTGGTTGATACGGGGGCTGCCAAAACTGTTATTCGCCAGGAACATGTACAATTTTCTGACCTATCCGGTGATACCCTCCCCACCCAAGGGTTTGAAGGGATAATTCAAGAATGCCAATTGACTAAACCTATGCCCCTTCGCCTTGTCGACCATACATGTATCACCAGACTTATGGTTAGTGACAAATCACCTGTAAATCTGTTAGGCTCTGACGTGTTACAGGCCATTCAAGCACATATTGTTTATCACCCAGATGGTACAGTAGGATTGACATCTGGTGTCCCAGAAGAAGATCTTTGTAGAGTTCTTGCTTCCACACTTGTAACTAACTCTCACTCTATCTTTTTCACAGACCATCCTGACCTAGTACAGGTGCCTGACTGTCTGTGGGCAACGTCCAAAACTGATATTGGCCGCATGCCTGTGCCGCCTGTAATGATTAACTTGAAACCAGGAGCAGCACCCCCTCAGATCAGACAATACCCATTAAGTGCTGCACAGGAGGAAGCAATAGGGAAGAACATCGCAGCATTACTTGCTTCTAAGGCAGTGGTACCCACAAAATCAATAGCAAACACTCCACTGTTCCCAGTCAAGAAGCGAGGTGCTCCAGGACAGCCAGATGTCTATAGGATGGTACATGACCTCAGAGCCATTAATGCGGTCACAGAACTACTCACACCAGTAGTGCCCAACCCACACACCATCCTTTCACAGATACCCATCACAGCAACACACTTTACAGTAGTGGACCTAACAAACGCATTTTTTTTCAGTTGGCTTGGATCCAAGGTGCAGATATCTTTACGCTTTCACATTCAAGGGGCAACAGTACACATGGGCAGTACTACCACAGGGGGCACACAACTCACCAACTCTGTACACTGCAGCATTACAACAAGTGCTGCAGGATTGGGTCATCCAACACCCAGAGGTAGTGCTATTGCAGTATGTTGATGACCTCCTTCTTTGCGCCCCCAACAAACAAGTGTGTAGGGAATGTACCATTTCACTACTGACACACCTTGCCTCCAAAGGATGTAAGGCGTCCAGGGAAAAATTGCAGTTCTGTGAGGAGAAGGTTGTGTTCCTAGGACATTGCATATCTGCGGGGGTGAGACACTTGACTGAAGACAGGAAGAAGGCGATTGACTTGCTGGATCCACCGAGGGGGATCCGACAACTCAGAACTTTCCTGGGTCTGGTGTCATACTGCAGGTCATGGATCCGCTCAGCATCCATGCTCATGCAACCGCTCTATGATTGTCTGGACACACAACCCTTCCACCTCACAGACCAAGCGATAGAAAGTTTCCACTCTTTGAAACTGGCTATCATGACAGCCCCGGCGCTAGGCACACCTGACTATGACAAACCATTCTCCTTGTACTGCACTGAAATGTCAGGACACGCTACTGCGGTCCTAGTCCAGAAACACGGTCAACAGAACAGGCCCATTGCCTTCTATTCAGCACGACTGGACCCAGTTGCACGAGGCGCCCCTTCATGTGTACGGGGCGGTAGCGGCTGTCTCCCTACTTCTAGATAAAGCTTCAGAGATTGTGCTTACCTACCCAGTTACAATCTACACCCCACATGACTTGCACAGCATTTTAAGCCAAGTACAGGTGAAACACATCTCTGTTGCCAGACAGCTGAGACTTCAGTGTGCCCTTCTCATGCCCCCAAATGTGACCCTAAAGCGCTGTATGACTTTGAATCCAGCCACTCTAATTCCCATTGATGTGGAGGATTCAAAGGGGGAAGAGGAAGGGACAGCAGCCAAAAAGCCAATGTTCCTACAAGGCATGACGGAAGATGAGCTTTATGACATACACCACGAACATGACTGCATAGCCCTCATGGCCCAAGAAACATCAGGGTTCTCACATGTTTCCGATGTACCCATTACTAACCCAGATGTTCAGTTTTTTGTAGATGGCTCAAGGAGCATCGGAGAGGACGGACGATTCTACACTGGGTATGCGGTGGTCACACAGCATGAGGTAGTAAAAGCGGAACCACTTCCCCCTCATGTGTCTGCACAAGAGGCGGAGCTGAGGGCACTCATTGAAGCGCTTAGAGGGGCAGAAGGAAAACGCGGCAACATATACACTGATTCTAGGTATGCTTTTGGGGTGGCTCATGACTATGGCCCAATATGGAAGGCAAGAGATTTTCTTACATCAGCAGGTACCCCCATAAAACATGGACACCTCATTAAAGAACTAATGGAGGCCTTAATGCTCCCAGACGAGGTGGCCATAATAAAGGTCAGAGCACACACAAAACTTGACACCGAAGAAGCGCGAGGGAATGATAAGGCGGACAGAGCAGCTAAACAAGCAGCAAGGAAACCGAGGGAAAGGGAAACCCCGTCGCCTCTGCTAACCATGGTGAGTACCGAGAATAACCAGATGGACTTAAGTATCTTGCAGGCTCTAACCCGGCAAACCACCGGGGAAGAGAAAAGGAGCTGGTCTAAGGCTGGAGCTCGGGAAGCTGATGGTCTGTGGAGAATAAAGACGCGGGTGTGTCTGCCAAGGTCCCTATACCCCATGATGGCACAAGCTGCTCACGGTCCAACTCATCTCTCAAAGAACGCTATGTGTGCTCTGATAGACAGACAGTGGTTCACCCCCGGTTTCACAACTATTGCCGCAAAACTTGCCCAGTCCTGTCTCACCTGTGCACAACACAACCCCAGTAGTGTAGTGAAGGTACCACAAAAACACACACCAAAAGCCCTCTACCCGTTTCAACGACTGCAGATTGACTTCATACAGCTGCCAAAGGTAAGCACGTATGAATATGTCCTTGTGTGTGTTGATCTCTTCTCAGGTTGGGTCGAAGCCTTTCCGATGGCACGAGCAAATGCAAAACAGACTGCTAGAAAACTGATGAGTGAGATCTTCAGCAGGTTCGGACTACCAGAAACCATAGAGTCCGATAGAGGTACCCACTTCACAGGAGAGGTAATGCAAAATGCAATGCAGATGCTAGGGGCAACACAAGCATTCCACACGTCCTATCACCCACAAGCCAGTGGGAAAGTTGAAAGACTAAATGGTACACTTAAGTTAAAGATCCAGAAGGCCTGTGAAGAATTAGGGAAACCCTGGACAGAATGTTTGCCAGTAGCACTATATTCCATTAGGTATACACCAAATAGAAAGACCAAACTGTTCCCCTTTGAAATACTGTTCGGCTCAGCACCAAGACTTGGACTGTACTTCCCCCAAACACTACAGTTACAGTGCGACAGTATCACCAGTTATGTCCAGAGTCTCCAGAAAAGACTCTCGGTTGTGCATAAACAAGTCTATGATTCTATTCCAGATCCTGACAGTCGAGAAGGAGCTCATTCCCTCCAACCAGGTGATTGGGTGGTCGTGAAGCGGCACACTAGGAGACCACTGGAGCCAAGATTTGACGGTCCATTCCAGGTCCTCCTGACTAAGGCCACTTCAGTAAAGCTCGAGGGAAAACCCAACTGGATCCATGCCAGTCACTGCAAGGTGGTGGAGCGGAAGGATGATTGTCCATCTGATGATGTTGGTGATCCTGATCCAAAGAAGCAAGACCTCTCTGATCACCAATGATGTGGAAAAAGGAGTGATACTGTGGTTCAATATATACAATAGTAGTGAAGGAAAGAAGTGATTTGCTCACCATATAGCCGCCAACTTCGGGTTATGAAACCCACTGTGCTCCAATTATAAGGAGCAATATACTCACATCGATATGACTTGAATCTTTTTTATTTTCTTCTCTTTAAAGTAAATGCAGCAAAAAGTTAACATGCTCACTGATACTGTGGTTCAACACTTCACATTCAGTAGCAACTTTCCGTTTTGACTTTTGTAGAATTGCAGAATACAGATGGATATGAGGCTAAGTGGTTTGTGAATCAAGGGACAGCCAGAACTGACGTGTAGTGGTTATGTGGCGACATGAAGCTACGGCAAAGACTTCCTTCAGCCTTGACGGGCAGCTGTACTTTAACTCAAGTACTGATGCCATTCCAAATAATCTCCTCAATAGGGGCTGGGGGAGGGAAGCAAAACGGGTTTAGAATTGACAGCCTGGGTACAACCAACCTCGACGAAACCCCTAGAAGACGCAGTAGACGGCCAGACGCAGACGTAATCTCTAATCTATAAGAAAGCGTGAAGAGTCCCCAGCAGGATCCTTTGATTCAAGGGTCTATATAGATAGCATTGGGGTTCCTAGAGGGGTGCCAGATAAGTTTAAGGCTAGAAATCTGATAGCCGCTGGATTTGAATCTGTTTTCTTCTGGTGGTCCACAGTTAACAAAAATGTGGATTGGATAAACTATATATATTATAACCAACAGAGATTCATAAATTTCACACGAGACGCACTTAGAGGACTGGCTGAGCAAATAGGGCCAACCTCATTGATGACTTGGCAGAACAGAATGGCCCTAGATATGATACTTGCAGAAAAGGGAGGTGTTTGTAAAATGTTCGGGACTTACTGTTGTACTTTTATTCCCAATAATACAGCCCCTGATGGAAGTGTCACAAAAGCGATTGCCGGTCTTACAACCCTATCCGAGGAACTGGCGGAGAATTCTGGGATCGATAATCCCTTCACCGAATGGCTGGAATCATGGTTCGGAAAATGGAGCCACCTCGTGTCCAGCCTATTCATCTCTGTGGCAATTGTGGCGGCGATTTTGGTAACTTGCGGATGTTGCTGTATCCCCTGCATTCGAGGCCTCATCCAACGGCTGATTGATGCTTCAATCAACAAGACCATGTATATGACAATCACCCCCTGCAACGACGAGAACTGCGAACTTGTTTAAGAGACAATACTAATATTAAATCATGCATATAGTAATTCATGAAATTGTGAATAAAGTGTTGATGTCTAACGCCCCCTGAAGGGAATCAAGTGAAGAGGTTAGGAAAGTCTTGCATGTGCCGCTAGGGCATGTGAGATACCTGAAGGAGGGATGGAGGACATCATCACTTAATCACAAAAGGGGGAGCTGTCAGGGATGAGGGGCTTTAGTATAATTTTAGGACACAGAGAGGATAGTGTTAATATGATTCTCAATAACACATGATTTACAAAATGCTGATGTTGCTCATCAGGTTGGGTCACTCTGACCCATCCTCAGGACACTTATCTATGTTCTGGTCTACAGAGCACAGATAGGGAGCTACAGAGACATCATAATTGAAGATAACTTGATTGAATAAACAGTAACAAACTGATTAGCGGGGAATCGATCGATACCAACCTTTAACCAACCATGATTGGATGTTATTCTTATGAATTTCCCTTACTCTGCAAATAAGATGTTTACTCATATTGATCACACTGCGCATGACCGGATATAATCACATGACTTCATCTATGGAAAATACCTAAAGATTCTGTGTTAATGTTTAATGAAGTGTACACCCCGCAAGGGGTATAAAAGAAGATGACTTTGTTGCAATAAACATGCTGCTACTCAGAACCATCTCGAGTTGTCTGCATCCTTCTTGGCCAAGATGCCCCTTCAATCTGGCTACCATCCAATATACCTGAAGGTCTTACCTGAAGACCACCCTAACAATGTCAAACAAGAAACTCTACTGTTATGGTCACCTGACGCTCATATATTACTAATGTCTGTACGTTTTTTGCTTTCAGCGAAACATGTGGAGACCAGGTGGTCCAGTGTGAGGGACAGATTCATCAGGGAGCGACGGCAGCTGATGAGGCGTGGGGCTCTTAGCGTTTTGCCCCAATGCTGCGTTTCATTTTTCATTTTTACTTCCTATCTCTGCCTATCTCTCCCTCTCTCTACCTCCCTGTAAATATCTACTTGTTTGCCTATCTATCTATGTGCTTTCCCTCCCTAACTAGCACGGAGCTCCTCTCTCTCTGCAGTCTAGACACACAGTGAGAAAGAGCATGGACGCTCAGGCACTTCCTGTTCCTGTAGTGACGTCACACACCTTGATATTTACATAATAAAAGGATAAAAGGGATTATAGGAGTAATAATTCCTTATATCCTCTTCCATTCTGTGAAACAATACAGTTTTGCGACGCCGTTGCGGTTTTAACGAACTTCGTCACG
This sequence comes from Dendropsophus ebraccatus, assembly GCF_027789765.1. NCBI lineage: Eukaryota > Metazoa > Chordata > Amphibia > Anura > Hylidae > Dendropsophus > Dendropsophus ebraccatus. The sequence goes on from NC_091458.1 coordinate 63,548,754, forward strand.
AACCTTTTGAAAGTTCGGTTCGGTACCGAACCGAACCTTTTGCAAAGTTCGTAACGAATCTGGTTCGTAACGGTTCGGTTCGCTCATCCCTAATACAAATAGAGACAAATTGATTATCCAGAATAAACAGAAAGAAACGATCAGGAGAACAGAAATCATAACTAAAAAGAATCATATGAAAGACAATACAGACAACATGGAAATACATATAATTACTACTTATTCTACACAGGCAAATAAATTCAAAGCATTATAAAGAAACACTGGGAGATCTTACGTCAGGACAAAATTATAGGGGACAAATTATTAGCGTAGAAGTGCAGTAGCTTTCTGGACCTCAACAGGATCCGTTGTAACTGCTGTGACATCACTTTGAGATGTGACATCACATAACATTACAAGTAAAAGAATAGGTCAACCTTGAAAGACTCTATGTAATTGTTGATTACAAACTAAAGTATTTTTATTGTAGTGTTACTTTAGCACTATAAAGTGTGTTTAGTGGGTTGTGTACACTACTATGATTTTTGGGGCTGAATGGCATTATTGTTCACACACTGTGCAATGTCATCATATAGTGTATTTCTTTTTTCCCCTCTCTGTATGGTGATATTATTTGACTATTGTATAATGATTGTATTTGTATATACTATAGGGCTGTATTTTTTACAATATGAGTAATCTACGATGGTATTATTTGTGAGCATTACTAAACCTTTGTTATACATATTCTGCAATTCACAATTCACTCTTTTTATGGAAGTAACTTGTAATTGCCAATTTTACTACAATGACCTCTTGAAAGAAATATACACATTATTATATAAATGTATCTAGTAGCCATTTTGCCCTTTGTTCTTCCCTAACAATCTAATACTGTCATCAGATACCGATTTTGTAATTTCCTGTTCCCTATCTGATGCCATTTCTACCTATCCATTATTATTGCTATGGCTGATTTCTCAGCACTCCTCTAATCTTGTAAAATTTCTACCTATCTTCTTCTATGTGGATAACATTTCTCTTCACTCCCTACTATTGTGCACCATGTTGAACAATGCAATTTTATGTGGATTGTTTTGACAAGTGAATAAAGATGTACATTACTATGCAATGATTGCATAGCAATAATATGGTCATTTTAGAATTCAGCATTACCTATAGCCTTAATATAATAACTGGTTTAATGTTGTCAATGTGAATGGCAATAGATTTCCAGAGTACCAGAGCTGTAATTGGCATCTAAGTCTGGAAATACATTGTGAGTATATGAAAATTAATCATCAATACAGAATGGTTGTCCTGTGATTAAATATAACATTTCTCTCTGATAATGTAAAACATAAACATTTCTATTGGACTCATAATTAGAGATGAGCGAACCGGGTTCGGGTTCGAGTCCATCTGAACCCGAACGTTCGGCATTTAATTAGCGGGGGCTGCTGAACTTGGATAAAGCTCTAAGGTTGTCTGGAAAACATGGATACAGCCAATGGCTGGGTTCACACTACGTATATTTCAGTCAGTATTGTGGTCCTCATATTGCAACCAAAACCAGGAGTGGATTGAATACACAGAAAGGCTCTGTTCACACAATGTTGAAATTGAGTGGATGGCCGTCATTTAACCCTTAGACGACCCAGGGCGTATAGTTACGCCATGGAAGTCTGTCCCCAGACGACCCATGACGTAACCTTACGCCCTGGGTGTTTCTCCCGCTATGAAGCGTGCTCCGGAGCGGAGCGCGCTTCATAGCAGGTGGGGGCCAGCTGCAATCAGCAGCCGGGACCTCACCGGTAATGACACGCTGCAGCGATTGCGCTGCCACGTATCATTAACTCCTTAAACGCCGCAATTGCGGCGCGACCGCGGCATTTAAGTGTAAGTGACAGGGGGAGTCCCCTGTCACTTACCGATCGGGACCCCCGCAGTGTGACTGTGGGGGCCCCGATCAGTAAAACGGACTGCTGGAGGTCTCTCACCTGCCTCCATGCGGTCCCATCGGCGATCTGCTACACTGAGCCTGCACAGGCAGGCTCAATGAGCAGATCGCCGATAACACTGATCAATGCTATGCCTATGGCATAGCAATCATCAGTGTAGAAATCAAAGTACTGGATGTAAAAGTCCCCCAAAGGGACTTCAAATGTGTAAAAAAAAAAAAGTTATAAACACTAACACACAACCCCAAAACCCCTCCCCCAATAAAAGTTGAAATCACCCCCCTTTCCCATTATATAAATAAAACATATAAAAATAAATAAACAAATAAACATATAATATACCATAACGTGCGTAATTGTCCGATCTATTAAAATATAACAAGCGTCATTGCGAACGGTAAACGGCGTACACGAAAAGAGGGAAAAAAGTGCGCAGATTACCCATTTTATGTTACATTATATATATTAAAAAAAAATTATAAAAAGTGATCAAAACGTCCGATCTTCACAAATATGGTATTAATAAAAACTAGAGATCATGGCGGAAAAAATGACACCCCATACAGCCCCGTAGGTGAAAAAAATAAAACCGTTATAAGCGTCACAATAGTCCCATTTTATTTATAATTAATTGCCAAAAAAAAGGATTTCATTTAAAAAAAATATATAACATTAGAGAATCTGTGTAACCTGCATACGGTTGTGTTCGGACTGACCTATAGAATAATTTTATCATGTCGCTTTTACCGTATAGTGCAGTACGTAGACACAGGAACCCCCCAAACGTTACCATATTGCATTCTTTTTTGCGATTTCACCAATTTATATCTTCATAAATAATATATTTGGAATTCCATCATACATGTTATGGTAAAATGAAAGACGCCATTACAAAGTACAACTATTCCTGTAACAAATAAGCCCTTACATGGCCTTGTAGATAAAAAACTGAAAGTACTAGAGCTCTTAGAAGGGGAGGAGGGAAAAACGGAAACACTAAGATCAAAATTTGCGCGGTCCACTGGGTCATTTTGGGCCTGGTCCTCAAAGGGTTAATGGCAAATATTTGCTGGTATTTTAAAACAACGGCTGTTGTATTGACATAATGGCTGTTATTTACTGTTATATGGCGGCCATCCACTCAATTTTTTAACATTGTGTGAACAGATCCTTTCTGTATTTTTAATCCACTCCTGGTTTTGGTTGCAATATGAGGACCACAATACTGACTGAAATATACGTAGTGTGAACCCAGCCAATGACTATATCCATGTTTTCCACATAGCCTTAGGGCTTTATCCAACTTCAGCAGCCACCGCTAATCAAATGCCGAAAGTTCGGGTTCGGATGCAGCTCAGTTTCATTGAGACAGGGTGCTGTTTGTGCAAAAAAAAAGGTTTGTTTTTTCTTATCCTGGATAACCCTGCTCCACTAATATCTGTAGACATTATCCTGCTCTCCAAGTGCCTAAAGGATCAAACTCATCTCAGAGACGTGATAAATGCATAATGAATTGTACAGATACAGAAACTATTCCCATTTGCAATGAGATAATTGTATCTGTACAATCCATGGCCCATATCACTGTTCTATATGTTTAGTTATTTTAGATTTTGTCTTTCTCCTTTCACATGCCCTTTTTAGCTTGTGCCATTGTGCTCATTGCTTCCAATGTTTCACATCATCCTGAATAATTCCTACCTTTATAATAGGTGTTTATTTTGTTTTGCTACTTTTGCCTCAATCCATTGTTTAGTTCTATAGCCCTGTCTGTCTTGTCTACCTTCTCCTTTGCATCTCCATCGCTAGCGTTTACCTACAAGCCTGAAAAGGGAATCAGTGATAAACACAGAATTGGCCACAAATCCATGCTTTCATGGGACAATTATGAAGTGGCCTATTTTGGAAGGTCTTTAAAGTACTAAGAGCTTCTCCATCTTCTCTGTATCGTGTCTTTGTCACATTGGTAATTGTATCTTCCAACCCCCAGGCTCAGGCTTGCTGTATGCGGCACTGTATTAGCCATTTGATTTTCTTTATTCTTTTTTTTTTCTTTTAGCCAGCAGCCTCCTCCTGAAAAGAAAAGCAATTGTACTTAAACAAAGCAATCTGCCATCCATCTGCGTGCTGCGTGCTCCATGCTCAAAGTCATGTCAAGGTCACATAGCTCTGTTCATATGGATGGAAGGGCAGGAATTGTGTTTACCAGCCATCTTCCACAGATGAAAAAGTTAGGAGAGAACGGTGAGGCTACAAATCATATCATAGCTGGGGATGAGTTTGGTTAGACACGAGAGGAGGATGAACTGTGTAATAACCTCTTCTGCAGATAACTTAGGCCTGGAAACTCTGTGGGTGAATGAGAGGTAAGGTGAGTGACCTAGGAAGATGTACTGTATTAGCAGAAAACAAGTGCTCACCTGTTCTAAGCACCTTTGTTAAAAGTGCTAAAAAATGTAAAACTCCTAAAAGTTATACAATAAATCTCTTATTGGGGGAAGATTAACAGTGGAGCACCTTTCCTTACCAAAGGCCAAGCCACTGGTACTGATTAAATAGGCACATAGAGCTTGCACCAGTGACCTGACATTGGTCAATGAATAAACTCCCACTCTCAGAACACCCCTTTAAAATACACTGTGAGGCAAAAGGGAGAAGTATTGGAGAACACCACAAACAGAATAACTGTATTTAACATGATTGTGTTTTTGTTGTTGGCTTTGCCTAAAAGAGGTTATCCACGATTAGAAAAACATGGCTGCTTTCTTCCAGATACAGCACCACTCTTGTCTCCAGTTTGTGTGTGGCCATGCAATTAAGCTCCATCCACTTCACTGAAACCGAGTTGTAAATGTACACCCAAATTAAAGACAAGAGTGTTGATGTTACTGGAAGAAAAGCAGCCATGTTTTTGTAAGCCTTTGACTTAACCCTTTAAGTCAATGGTGCCTGTCACAATAGTTTAGAAACAAAGATAATAATACTGGGTGGCACATTGGCTAGTGATGTTGTCTTGAAGCCATTTGAGATTTGTCTATACATGCCCCCCCCCCCCACATACACACACACGAAACCCTGCCAAAAAATACACAGCTTTTTTTTGTGTGTGTGATTCAAACTTAGCTAGGAGGTTCTAGTGTTTACAGCAGATTTATGTATCAATCTGAAATTTTAAAAGTTGCATAAAAAGCCTTGTGGGTACCACAATGGCTGCCAAGAGAGATAGTAAGATGAATAGAATGTCTTTTTTTTTTCTTTTTTTTTAAGAAAGTGTGTGTTCCAGGAGTATTTTTTCTAAATAGTATTGCTGAGGCTGCTTTAAAATTGTAAAAACCTACATTCACCTTCCCCAGCCCCGTCTCTGGTGTTCTCTAGGAGCTCTGCCCTGCAGCACAGCACTTTTGGGGGTTGATGTCGGCATTAGGCTAATTAGTGGCTGAAGCAGAACACAACCAAAGTCACTGTGCTCCTTGCGCGGACCATGACTGCAGGAGGTGTTGCACAGTGGGACTGGGCTCTGTGAGAAAGGGGGTTGTGGTAGAGCGGGAATTGTAAAATTAGAGATGAGCGAGAAGAACTTGATTGAGTAGCTATTGGATTGAATATTACACTATACGGTATATTTGTTTTCGATCAAGTATCCAAGCAAAAACGCAGTAAAAGTTTGCTAATTGCAGGCAGCCAAGCCCCCAAAAGCCCTTCTTAGGGCTACTACAGTACACAGCACAGCATATAGCTCTTAATAGACAGTGAATAGGCCGGCGACCAGCACATCAGCTGCTTATTCTCACAGACAGACACCTGCTGTTTATTGTGAAGAATAGCCTTCACTTGATTTATTTACTCCTTTGCTTCTAATTGTTGCAGGACAAGTTGAGGGAGAGATCTTGGAGTAGGGACAGTAAGGATTTTCAAAGATTTTAGGCAGCCAAGACCCCAAAAGCCCTTAGTAGGGTTACTACACAGCACAGCATATAGCTCCGTCTATACAGTGCATAGACTACCAGGACATCAGCTACTTAGACAGGCAGGAAGGCAGTTTATAATTTTCCTGTATACACCTGTGTTGGCCTATTTTACATTAAAATCGTTGTAGGACAACTTATTGCACTGTACGCTACATTACAAAAAAAAAATCAGTTATATACCACCTGCCACCATACATAAAACTTTACAAGCATAATATATATGCCAGTGTCGACTTAGTTGAGTTCCTGTTACATACAAATTGTCACAGGAAGGTTTATTGCACTCTGCGGGAGGTTAAAAAAAATACCACCATTATTACCACCATACTTAAAAAACACAATTTTTGGAGGGCTCACCTCAAGGGCTTCAAATTAAATTTTCACATGGTTTCCATGGGACCCACACCCCTTTATGTGTAGGACATGTCTGACCACATCATACAAACACCCACATACACACAATGACAGTAAGCGGTGGGTGCTGTTTGATTTCCCCCTTGCCTATGCCATCTGTGGTTGTCATAGGCAACTTGATTCAAAGGGGTGCAGGAAATTTTTTTCTTTTGATTACAATTTGGCTTTCTGTCAATGCTAATGTAGAGGAAAGAAGGTTTCCTTGTATTTTTCCACTCTAGAGAGGTTATGTTGTGTTTGGCCTTCTATTGTTAAGAACCTGTGATAGTGGCATAATACTGCGATGTGGGCATGTTAGATGCACCCAGGCATGCTTCCCCTGCTGTCTCAGTTGCATTCCAGAGATGTACGCATTAATATCTGAGGTGTCATGGTGGACTTGGTCACCTCCAAGTGGTCGAATGTAGGTTTCCAAAAAACAAGCATTTATCTCCCATTGACTTTAATGAGTTTTGATCACATTTTAGAGCATCACAATCTATTAGAATAGAATTTCGAGCTTTTGAACATTTTACTACTATCTAGTCAGAGAGTATTTCTAGTAAGAATAGATTTTTTTCCTACCTGCACTCATTTCAAATAAAATTTAATTTGACCTCTTGAACACTTGACATCCTAGGTAGATTTTTCTAGATTTGAGCCCCTTGAATATTTTGCTAAGGTACTTGGAATCCTTCTCCACACTGACGAGGGGCAAATGCCCCGAAATGGCTGTCTGTTTTGGGATGCCTGCCTTGGCAAGCCCTTGTCATGTCACAATACTCGCACCTTGAGTTAGACATTGACAAAAAGGGGCCACCCTGTTGTTCCAATACTCGCAACCGAGTGGGACTTAAGGGGCTACCTATCAGGGTGGTTCACAACTGCACTGTCACCTTATTACACCATGGACAAGAATTTTAAAATCCTGGTACACAAGTGTTAATGTTGCATTTATGGGTCATTATTCACACTGTAAAGTCCCTATTACACCCTATTATTACATTGGTTGCCGTTACATCTGATAATAGCTTGGTGTAATAGCCCCTGTTTAAAGGCAATGATCAGCTGACATGCACAATGTTAGCTGATCCTTGTCTTTCAACATGCTAAAAAATAAAAAATAGAATGATAGCGACGGACTGCTGGCTGTTACTCCAACTCCTATTGGCCACCCAGATGAACTAAAGTTCATATAAGAACAAAACTGTTAACAAAATATCACTTTAATAATTGTAGGCCGTTTAACACAGTAAATACTAACCCTTACATAGTACACAGGTCAGGGTAATTGTCATGTGATAACACTCCCTCCCAAACAGAGGCATCTGGAAATTTAGCCTGCATTAGGAGAACCACAGAAAAAAAGGACAAATTTGGTCAGCTCTTCTAGAAGACCATTCACACCACGCAGGAGCAAACACACAAAAACACAAAACAATGCAACAGCTCACCGCAATGGCAAGATACAGACCCACTACAGACATAAAAATAGTTAAAAGCAGCCCCCCCACCTGCCAAAAAAAACTTCCACAAAAATAATGAGGCTCTTAGAGAACCATATTAGAGAGGAGGAAGGAATCATGATGACAGATAATCATACATGGATCATTCGCTAATTTAGGTGTACAGCATATACATTTAGTAATTTTTCCAATATATTGGTAATAAAATAAATTGCCAGATTTCTTTAAAACTTCCCAACCCTTTCTTTTCGACCTCTTGCTTGATTTCCCCAAACATTTGTCTTTCCATGAATTTATTTGCAACCACAGTGGCCCTATCTGGTTATACGTCATTATTCATTGCAAGTACACTCAGGAACAAAATTGCAGTAAAGAGTCAGCCCAAGATCTCCTGTTCCTTCCTCTCCTTCAGTGACTGTGCCTAAACATGTTTTCCATCAGCTAATAAATAGGCCCAAGAAAGTGACCATACTCTGTGGTATAATGAGCACGAATGGAATCCGTGTTTTTCTTTTCATTCTTCCAGTCTCCAAGGCAATTTTCTGTCAGAAGCCGCATTTTCATCTGCTTTCTTAAACCCGCTCCCTCACTTTGTATCATCTTCACTTTAACACAATGAGTGCTGCGGCATGGGAAGCTGGAGGTATTAATAGTTTTCTGAGAGCTACAAACCACCACTGAACACTTTAGTGGCTTTGATGTATAACTATTCATACTAAAATCACCTTGATTCTAGAACAAATGATACCGTTTAAAGGGTGACTACAATAATACCATCTAAAGGGCCTGAATACAAAGTGCTCATATATTATTACCAGAATATATCCCTTTAGCTGCAGAAATGATTATACCCCTCTGGTTAGCTTGCAACCATCTATAGAAAATTTTTAGAGGTAGATTAAAGCCCTTGGGTCAAGATTTACAAACGATATATCTGAGCTCATGGCACAACTAGAAATAATTTCTTTCTTCAGTGAGGTCTTTGTATTTTTTTTTCTGTCATTCTTTCACCAATCACAGTGCCGAGAGGGTGAGCACAACATCATCTAGCAGCCAAGACCGGAAGATGTATCAGCGGAACCTGCGGGAAAGCGAAGGGGGTAAGTATGGGCTCTTTTATTGTTTTAGGCTATGTTCATACAACAATTTTTACCTGGCGTTATTTGATAAAAATGCCTGTGTTTTGGTGCCAAAATGACGTCTGTCCAAAAAATTGCCAGAGAATAGGCAAAAAAAAAGACGGTATGTGAGCACAGCCTTAGGGGACATTGATTTGGGGTAATCACACTGTCTATAGTTTTATGGATCCCCAATCCATGCCGCAAAAAATAGGACAAGTCCTAGTAAGGGCTGTAATTTATCCATAGAAGTCTATGGGTGCGGATCCCTAATTTTTACGGAAAAAATGTCTGTAACAGATACAGGATACAGATCACTTAAATTTAACTATTATCTTCCCATTTTTTGAGGATTCACAAATAATACTGATTACAGACAACGATTGTGGACATAATATGCGGTCCTGATAAACTACTGAATGTGTGAATGAGGCCTAGGTCCTTTCTTTATAGTTCCTGTTCCTTTTGCATCCACTCTTAGTTTTGGTTCATAAACCAAACTGGAAGTTTTTCACCAGTTTTTGCCACCAATAAATTGTTTGTGACATATTTTTAGTTTATATTTAATTATGTTAGATGTGATATACTGTATATGTCTATGGCATTGCACCAAGACTGATGAGCTACCGAAAGCCACTATGGAGTCCTAGCCGAAAAGGTGTTTGTATTCACATAGAAGTTCCTGGGGAGACATTACAGGAAATGCAACAAAACAGAATAAAAGCCATTTCTTTTTCTTCATACATTTCTTCTTTTTTTACTGGGATATAATCTCTTGAATTTACAGGCCCAAAAGCTGAGCTGCACTACTGAAAGATTCAGATAAGAACATGTTTCCTTCTGACTATGTAAAACGCAGCAGTGCTCAAAGAGACTTTGTGTGGAAATAAAAAAATATCTCTTACATGTTTATATGGGGTAGAAATATATTTGATAATGTGAATCCACATACAACCTTCATGACATTATTGTACAATTGTTGATATTAGAATCTGCTAATCATTCATTTTGGGCTTCGGGCCTGTAACTTCACACTATCACATTATAGCAAAGAATATATCCAAACTTTTTTTTTACTACCAAAAAACAAACAAAACAATTATAATAATTTTCCTAAGTTTCCTTTGTGGGTTTGGTGCTTTTACATTAAATGTACAGAAGAATAGAGAGACATATATCAAAATGCTAAACTGTGTAACAAATGCAAGACAAATATCTATCTATCTATCTATATCAGAACTGTAAAACTTTACCTTTTTTAAGATTTCAAATTGTTGTGTGGACGTAAACAATGGTCTGCCAAATAACCATACCAGTCCAAGGAGCATGGGATAGCCTTTTTTTTTTTAATTTAAATCCCCAACATCGCCCTTTATAATTCAGTGTTTTGGCTGCCTGAAGCCACCAGTAGAGGGAGCTTGGGAGGTTAATGAAGACTGGTATGAAGTCAAATCAATACTAACATAGTATACAGTAAATCTCTGCTCTGTAGGCTGCCTAAATAATATTTTAAAGGGGCTGTGTGGGATTGTAAATCTATTTCAATAACCCTCTTTGATTCTTGTGGGGGCGAAGGTCGGCATTCACGTAAAGGAAGGTTCTACAATGCATCCAAAGTGCATTCTATTTCTCATTCCCTAATTTCTTTCCTCTAACTATGTCTGTCTCACACTCCTTAACTTGTTCACTCTCTCAGGATATAGTAGAAATAGGAAGTATAATGAAGACTTAATCCATCGAGAAAATTACTGTATCTCTTATGTATAGTGATCTTTTCCTTGAATGGGTTTCTATAATGTCAGTATTTTTTTAACATGATCACACTTATTAGCAGCATTTCACTTCACACTCCCCTTGGTTTACTGTTATTTGGGTGATTAACACGTTTTATCCATTGCCACATATTGGAAAACATAAGATTTTGGGTGCACTTTTGAAAGCTTTAAAGCTCGTGAATGGCCATTACAATTAGATGACAGGCGTACTTGAATACATTAAATAGACATCAGCTCACTCAGCTCACAAACTATTCATGGTGAATAAATGAAGTCTCAGCTAATCAGGATTTTTGTATTATGCAAAGTTAATGAGATCCACTTTAAAGGCAAACTACATGCAGAAAAATAAGAGGAGCTGTATTAAGTTTTAATACATGCATAGTCCCCCTGTTGACATATGTTTGATGTGCAGTTGCAATTTGCAGGATAGAACTAAGTGTTTTGGAAGCTTTACATCTCGTAGCCAAGGTTTTTTAAATAGATGTAACATGGTCTTAGCATGTGTTCTTATGGCATGTTTCTGGATGTGTTAAAAATAACCCTGTTATGTTGAAAATGAGTCCACTCTGCAGGCATCATGTTATACAGAAAGAGGAGCTTAGTAGATTCATGTAAAGGTTGGGGGGAAAAGTTCCAGGATAGCCTGTAATTATTAAGGTAAATATTTGCTTGTTCTGGTAGTCAAGTGGGTTATCCTATATGGTGATTCACAGTTAAAGGGAACCTGTCACCTCCACACCTGGGGCAGAACCCCCCAGATAGAGCCCCCCATACTTACCTCCTCTTGCCAGTCTTGATGCCGATCCCACCGTGGAGAAATCACCACCCTCTTTTCTGTGCGACCAATATGCAAATTAAAAGAGATGATTCCAATGTCATTGGACTCATCTCTTCTAATTTGCATATTTTAGATGTGGCGGAAATTTCTGTGTGGCGGCACTAGCATCCCCCCACAGCATCGCTCCAAGTACACTTTCAACACACTTTATACTACCAGCCAGTGGCATAGCTATAGAGGTCTCAGCCGTTGCAGTCGCGACCTGGCCCTCCAGCTAGGGGGGGCCCGGCCTTGCCACTTCACTGTTTCCTACTTTTTTAGTGCAGCTGCTTGCATTTATGGGTCACACAGACCCATGGATGGAGGCTGCTGCTAAACAGAAAGCGCCAGAGTCGAGTGCGGGCCCCGCCTGCATCCCTGCCACTCCCTGCTCATGTCCTGACCACTCGTGACTCACGTCCTAACCATTCCCGTTTCTGTGTGGTGCTGTGGGGGATCAAAACCTAGGGATGATGGGGCACATGAGCATCAGATCCAGAGATCCCGACTCCTGGCTGTGCGGATATTCTGCCCACAGCTGTAATCTTGGCATTGGTAGGGTCTCTGGTAATCATTAACTTTGATCTGTGAAATTGACAGAGAGTGCTAACAGCTGTCGACCAGAATAAGTGGACTACTTACAGGGGACAGAGCAGACCTACTATATGGAGGACACAGAGGCACCTAACTACTCTATGCGACATGGTGAGGTCTGCCATATGGAAGCACAGAGAGGACCTAACTACTATATAGATGCATAAAGGGGGCCTATATTTTACTGGTGCACAGAGATAACCTGTGCTATATGGAAGCAAAGAGGGGGTGTAATGGTATTGGAAATCACAGTGGGGACTTGTATACTATTTGGAGGCACATATTGAGCATAACTGCTTATATAGGGCCAGGGGCACTGATAATGTGTGAAGCAATACACATGGGGAGTTTGTGTACAGATGAGGATGATGCTGGAGCGAGGAGCCTAAACTGTTTATATGGCAGATCCTTATGAAACAAGTCATGGCTGGAGAAATTTCCATGATGGCCAGGCCGCATGAGGGGAAAAAAAAGACCTGTCCCCTGAAAGTCACTGGGTGTAACTGCACTATAATCACTTATAAAGTTTGCAGAATCTGTCTACAGCTGGATGTACTGTTATATGGTCACTGCTGAGGGAGAATATTGGCTTTTATATAGTGGGTTTTATGTAGTAGCAGTATAGTGGTGTTATGCAGTGGCAGTGAAGGGTTGGGGGATATGCAGTTTTGGAGTGGCATTGCTTGGTTAAAGGGGGGGGGGGCAAGTTGAGCACCAAGGCACATGAGATGTTAGGTACCCCTGGTGGCCAGTGTGTCTCCTCTGTAGCTGAGTGTGCCGGCCCCCTGGAGAGGGAGGACAGCACAATGCACCTCTACTTACTGCTAGTCTTCACATTCTGTTGGCTGGGCGCTCTACACCTGTAAAAAGTGTAAAAAACGCGTTTACATTGTTCCCTATGAGAACACCTAGCTTAGGTTTTGAGCAGCCTTCCAGAACCAATTGAGTTAGAAAACAGAGGTATTATTTCTTTTTTTCCCCCAAGCATTGTGCATAATAAATGACTGTCTGTTGCCTTATAACACATGATGCAGTAGGTGGGTGACTACTGCCTTCTCCTGTGGAAAACAGCATTCTACTTTACATAGCAGACCTTCCTGTCTGTAGAAGTGCTGTGACCTGGATTTCTTCTGGGATAATGACTTGTTATCAGGCCTAACTAGAAGAATTTCTTTGACGTTCTCATGCATTCTTTTCCATACATATTATATCCTCTATTCAGACTGATTTCCTATTGAAAGCTTTATGTTCCCTGTTTTATATTTTACAGTGTATTCTCTGCTCTAGAACCCTGCTCTATTTTTTTGTCAGTTTGAATGGTAATGTATATCTTGGTTCTAGAAATTTGAACTGAAATTTTGAGTATTAATGCATACCAGCACTGAATGTATTATGTCATTCTTTATTAATAGGTAAACTAAGATAATATAGCAGGTATATTTGTAGTCCAACATAAAACTTCACCAGATGACAAACTTAGCTCACCTACATTGGACCATCTTCTATCCCCTGTGTACATATTTGTGCTAGTATACTGTCTGGGATGTTCAGTCTGGAAGCTCCTGTACTATACAGTCTAAATTTATCATCCTGTCCTAGAGTCTAACGCTGGAAGCTTTACTTTTACTTCCTATTTGCACTGAATAATGGAAGACAGGTAGTAGCAATATTCTCCATAAATAAAACTGCCTGGACATAGACGCATACATCTGGCCACGACTTCACAAAAATTCAGATGCTAAAACATTTATCTCCTTATACAAAGATATTTTACTACCATCATAACAGGCCTAGAAGATTTAGTGTTTACATTGCCCTAAATATAGATATTTCAGCATATTTTTGTTATGCTATGACTGTAGTGTATAGATAGACTTGTGTCCAAGCTTACATTGGAAGCAGACTGGAAATATTGGCTGTGTTGTGTTGGGGTTCCTAAATTGTACAAAATGGCAGCTAATGTGAGTAAATTGTATCTTGTTATGACCCACAAGTATCTGCCATGAGGGCGCTTCCCTATCACTTAGGATCTTTCTTTCTCAGATGACCTACATGACCAAACAGGAAAGCATTTGGCTGATAAGAATCAATCAAACTTCACAAAGAGGTACAGCACAAACAGGATCTCCAAGACCAGAATCTGAAATACTAGAGGAGTAGAACAAAAATATTTGTTTCAAAATCCTTTTCAACAGAAGGCATTGCCATGGGGAAAATGAGACTTCTCCTTTGTGCCTTTGCATAGGAAGATACCTGGTAGAGGCTCTATTACACTAATTGATCATCGGCCATATTTGGCTGATATAGGCTGTTACGGGCGATAATCGTCTGGTGTAATACAAGACAACAATCAGCCGGCATGAACGATGTCGGCTGATCATTACTGTCGTTTTTCTTTCAGGCTATGTTCACACTACGTAAAAGCACGGCCGTTGTTGCCATCGGCAACAACGGCCATACTTTATGCGGAGTGGAACAATGCCTTATTTTCATTGGGATCCCGGCTGGAGCGTATATACATCGTACACGCTCCAGCCGGGATCCCAGACGGGGCCGCAAATAACTGACATGTCAGTTTTCTGCGTCCGCAATTCAATGAATTGCGGCCGTAGGAAACCCTGTCAGTTCACACAGTGAAGCAAGCGGCTCCGGCTATGGGTGTGCTATGGGAAGCTCTGATGCGGGTGCGCGCTGATGCGCCTGCATCAGAGCTCTGCAGCCGGAAAGATCATCTGGCCGGTACTTAAGTACCGGTTGTTCACGTTGTGGGAACATAGCCTCAACATGTAGTCAGGAGTGCCAGAATAAAGATTTTTTTAAGGGCTCATCCAGGCTACTAACACATCTACTTTTTTTTTTCAAAAATAGCACCACTCCTCTCCCTAACTTGTGTGTGGTATTACAATTCAACTTCATTAACTTCAATAAAACTAAGCTGCAAAACAAGAGTGGTATTGTTTCTGTAAATATCTATCATATCTTTTTAAGCCTGGAAACCACTTGAAAGTGAATTAAAAAAAACAACTTTGGACAGTTGTGGTCTGAGTGTTCAGACCTTCACCGACCCCCAAAATGAAGGGAGACACATTCATTTAAGCGCATCTTACCCTCAAGAGAAACAGAGAGAGAGGGAGGGAGGGAGAGAGAGATAAAGAGAGAGAGAGAGAGAGGGAGAGGGAGAGATCATTTTAGCAAACAGTGGGGGGGGGGTGACAGATCAAAACTTAAAAAAAGTAAAGAAAAAAAAAATATATATATATATATATTTAACACCTAAACCTGTGCTCTGTTTCAATGGCTACAGTTGTTGACGTTTCATTTTTGAGACTACTGTGATGCCTACTTAATAGAGAGACATCTCTTTACAGTGATTTCTCTAATAAATATTTTAAGATCCGTGAAAAGATCAAATTCATTAACCTTAGCTATGGGGCAGAAGGAGAGGCAAATTATTTGTAATTTTTGTCTCATGTTCTGCTAGTTGGTGTGAGGTTAAATATTTTTGCTTTTATGTTTCTTCCTTTTTGAACTGTGGGGATGCTTGCTTTGGAGACCAGTCTTGGCTTACGTTTCCCTCTCTTGCAATTGATTGTGTGTTTTTACCTTTCTGGCTTAGAGGGTAGAAAAACATTATTATGTTTGTTTGTTTTTTTGGATGAATGGAGTACGTTGCTGCCGGGTTAAGAACTCTGGTAAGTGGTAAAATAGATACTTTAGTGAGTGCCGCATAGAGATATATTAGTGAGTGCCGCATACAGATATATTAGTGAGTGCCGCATAGAGATATATTAATTCGAGCTGTTTAGACCTCAAGGGAGTCTATAGATATTTCACCTTGGATCTGTTCAGAGACGGTCAGTAGGGAGTCTTCTGAGTGGGTTTAAGGTGTGTGTGATCCTGCTGAGGGAATAATGAAGTGTACAATTTGTATGAAGTAGTTGGGCCCAGCAGCAGGTGTGATCTTGGTTTCTGAGGACTGAATGTCATGGAAATTAGATAAAGGAGATTTTTATATAAAAGTGAATTGTCAGTATGGTCTCTATGTAGTAGGTGTGTTGTTGTTGGGGATTTATTATCTTTTGGTCATGAATGTAGTCTTGCTAGAGGGTCCATGAGAAAGGTAAGAACTGTAAGACCTGTTGAGTTACTGGTAGGTAGGAATAATGGATTATTATAATAGTTAAGTCTCTGCACTATTAATAAATATTGTTTTTGTGAGGGCCCCCTTGAGATTTTCTATGCCTAAGAATTAGACATGAATGAAGTTGAATTCACTGCAAAGATTGCAAATATGAGCTTCATTGACAAAGCACACTTTGTTTTAAAATTCCTAAAAAATAAATAAAATGAAATGAAATGCTCACATGTCTGTGCTCCCCCAGTGTCCTCTTCTGTGTCCCTGTCCCTCCAGCCTGGTCAGCCAGTTACTGACTGAGACTGGACAGTTCCAGTCATTGGCTGAGTGGGCTGTCACTCTTCAGACAAGAGTGACAGGCTGTTTAGTCAATCATTGGCTGCGGCGCTCTCATGTCACTATTTGGCTGAGCGGGCTGGAGGCACAGGGACACAGAGAAGGACACCAAGGCAGTATGGACAGGTAAGTTGTACACCAAAACTGCTCTAAAACAGCTAAGCATGGAATCATGGAAATCCAGTGTTTTTTTCCCCCAAAGAGTCTAAACACAGGAAGTCCCGTGTTTCCCAGGTCATCTATGCTCACAGAGAAAGCAGTCATGTGATTGACAGATACATTGAGCCTTGACTCTCTGTACAGGTCAGACTTCATGTGCTTAGTCATATACCACAGCACACCTTCAGAGGTCTTGAGTAATCTGTTCCTCAGTGGGCCACTGCTTTTTGGTAGGACATGGGTAGCCAACACAAAACTAGACAGGTAGTTTTATTGATATGGCTGATAGATGTATCATGTTTGTAGCACATTACTTAGAGAATATTTGTTCCATGATGAAAGTAAAGTAATGCATTTTCCATGTTGTATTTGTTGTCTATGTGTTTCATTGTAACATTTATTTTGACTAAATAACATACACAAGATGAGACAATATATTTCATTTCCCAAAATGTTGGCATAGAACATCCAGAGTCTTCATCACATGGTGATTCATGGCTATCATCTTGTTCTTCCCATCACACTCAATCCCCTGGGAGCCTGAGCCCATAATGAGATCTGTCAGGATCATAGGGGCTTTCCTTGTTATTACAGATGATTTCACTGTCACATGAAAATGATGGGTTCCTCTAGGTTTCTGTGCACCTACATTCACAATAGTTACTCTTATTCTATGTGAGAGTCTAGTCTTAAGGCACCTACTTCTTCTGACCGCAAGATTCCTGTCTTCTCTGTGCCTGGTGTAAACTGTTTATGGTGTTTTCAGAAGTAATACAACATACAATTTAGAATTACATCTCACATCTCAATTTAGAATTTCATCTCATGGAATCTTAGCGCCGATTCCGCAGTGTGAATGGGCCCTTAGGTTAATTCCTAGGACTCTGCAACTTCTGCAGCCACCGGTAAACAAATGCTGCACACTTGGCTTCAAACTAACTTGTTAGGTCTGCTCATTTAGCTAACTAACGGCCACAGTTGTAACCTGCCTCAACCAATGATTGACAATACCATGTGCTGACCCCAAACCTAGAAGCACTGTGCAGCAGTCCAACAATAAATAGACCCTCATACATTTGGGTATGAGGTGCGGAGGAAAATAATGTGGGTGAAAAACAAATCTACATTTTTGGAGTTGGGCAGGGGTTGGATATTATATGCTTCAAGCATAAAATTGCCAATTTATAGTTTAAGATGTACATGTTGCTAACTCATCTCTGTAAAGACAGATTCCCATCAATAACAGTCTTCAGCTTTAATCTTGAGCCGTAATTCATAATAATTTATTCATAAGCATCTACAAATAATGAAATGCATTTGATTACCCTCTATGCACGTCTTGAAGAAGACTCGCCACTACATTTTTTTTTCTCTAGGAAATAAGCATAGTACCAGCCATAGGTTCTGTAAACCTTACTTGGGGCAATGTCTTGTCAGATATTAAATTTCTGCATAGAGGAGATCATAGCTCTGAAATCTATACTTGCAAATAACACAGCATTTTTATTGCCAATGGCTGCACACTTTTGTAGTGAAACAGCGGTTTTCCTTGTGGCCATTGACAATGAAACTGTTTTCCAGCTGAAGTTGAAAACCACACAGATTTCCATGTCAGTGCAGTTTGATTTATGCTGCTTGTAATGTATTGTGACCCTCACATCAGCATGGGGCTAGAGAAATCTGGATTCATCTGACCAAGCAATCTTTTTCCACTGCTCAGTGATCCAATTTTTGTCGCTCTTTTGCCCACTAGAGGCTTGCATATTTCCCTTAGACAGCAACGGAATTGGTACTGGTTGTCTGCTGTCTTAGTATCAGTACATTGTGACACAGGATTCCCTCTTACTGAATGCTGTTCCTCAATCACACAATTCACAGCATACTGAACACTAGAGATGATCAAACATCGGAAAATCTTAGGTTCTATCGAATTCGAACCTTATTGAACCTTCTGCATTTCATTCCCGATGCCTTCCCAGTCCGTGGGGAAGGAGGGGACAGGCAGGATACCGCCTGGAATTCCGGGATTTAGCATTCGTAATAGGCTAAATCCCAGAATTACAGGCGGTACCCGGGTTGTCTCCTTCTTCCCCACGGACCAGGAAGGCATCGGGAATCAAATGCGGAAGGTTCGTCAAGGTTGAGTTCGATAGAACCTAAGATTTTCCAATGTTCGATCATCTCTACTGAACACCACTGAATGACAAAACTGGGTTTTTAAAATCCTGATCCTGGCTAGTCTAGCACTAAAGACGAGACCCCATCAAAGTCGCTCAAATCAGGTGATTTTCCTATTCAAGGCTATGTTCACACTGCGTATGAATCCGTCTGTAGTGCAAACCACGAATATACGCACGTAGTTTTGAGGTTGATGCGTTCGCTTGAAAGTATATGATATACGGCCGGATCGTATACGGCGCAGTGAAAAATGAACAAGACCATTGTTTGAGGACGGAAATGTTGAAACTCACGGCCGTGGATTTCCATGCGGTCCCGTACAAAGTACTTATTTCAGCCAAATTAAACTTGATTTTTTGATCCAAAAGGTTCTGTGTGGTTTACGGGGCTGGGCGAAGATTTCCAAGTAAATGACCTGCCTCAGATCGCTTCGAAACAAGCTAGGGAAGCATAACTGTACTACGGGTGTATATTCATGGTTCGTACGCTTCCGGCCGCATGTCTATTTTTCCCACGCCCGTAGTTTCAGCCGCACATGTACGGCAGCGTACGATCTACGGACGGATTCATACGCAGTGTGAACATAGCCCTAATGTGTATTCACACTGAAACTGATCCACAGCAAATTTGCTTCCTTGATTTCAAGATGCACTTTGGGGTCATTTCTCTAATTTCTATACAGGAAAGGTCCAATTATGAAAGGGCTGGTGATTCTCATAGAGTGGCTATTTAGTGTATATGTGCCGTATAATTTGCATGGATTACAAACAATGCTTGACAATTTTTTTTAGACTTCATATATAATCCTATTTGGGTGCTTGTACCTAGATATGCAAAAGACTTTGCACAGTTACATACACTGTACATGTGTGGTACTCGACCGGTGACGAGCTAAGGTTGTTAGTGACGCTACTTCTGTGGTGGTCAGTCGGTTCTGTTGTACAGATCAGTCAGGGATGGTATAGTCATGATGCAAGTGCTAGTCCAGCACACAGGTGTGATGTTGGTACCTGCTTTTAGTGTGGCTGGCTGTACTCCCCAAAATGGTCGGTGACCTGCCGGGCTGTGATGGGACCCTTGGGCTCTTGTCATGGTAGTCCTGAGGGGCAATGACCCACCCGGACTATCGGTACCGCCACCCACAGAAAGGGGAAAAGTAACCCAAGGTGTATGGTAAGCGTCTATAGGCGGTGATGCGGAGGAAAGGATGGCTGAGTCCCAGTGATGAAAAAATAGAACAGCTTTACTGTACTGTCTCTTAATAATACAAAACACTTTTGCAGAATTAGATAAATCTTTGTACTGACTTTTGTACTTAACTTGGTTTGTGCTGCAGAGATGCTTAAAAACGCAGAGTAGAATAGAGGTAGTTGTAGCGGTGCTTGAAAGTTTAGAGTGGAGTAGCGAAGAGGAGAGGAGTTTGTGATACAAGCCCCAGTCTTGATTACCTGGGTGAAGCTAAGTTGCGAAGGGTGTCCTGGTTAACCTGCACTGCGGCATAGAATATGTAGACCTTCTGGTAGCTTTGTTCTATCCAGGCTAGTTCCTCTAGTAGGATACTGCCCTGCACTTTGTAGAGTGGTTCTTGGCATGGGCTCAGATGATCCCTGACTTTTCTCTGAAAAGATCATGTCTGCCCTGTCCAAAAGACCAAAAGTGCAGTACTATACTAAGTGCATTAGATATACTAGTTGCAGAGGTATAAAAAGTTGCAGAGGTATTGAAATCAGCTGCCTGCCAAAGAACAGCATGAATGGGCCTTTTCCTCTAGAAAGAGCGGCTCTTTGGCTAATAGGATACTTATAGTGATTGTACCACTAAGTACGTTGCTTTGTGTTTTTGACATTAAAAGACTGGCATTGGTGCAGGGATACCGGTGCTGTGTTCCTTTTTTTGACCGCTGGTCTGTTCATGGAAAAAACACAAAGCTATGTACCTAGCGGTACAGTCAATTTAACACCATTACCCTTTGACGAGTAAAAATGTTCTTGGACTCACAGAACAAGAGATACACCTTATAGCCAACCTTTGCTTTGGTTAGTTGTTAGAAACCCTGGCCTAGGAATCACCCTCTATTCACTTAGGATGTCCCAATAGTGTATTTTAAAAGTAGTTTTCTTAGAAAGATATTTCCTTAAAATATAGTTAAGCTTTCTTTAATATTTTTTTTATCCTTTATTCTATATCCTTGTCTTGTCCCCACTCGAAACCTTCAGGCCTATGTTATAATAAAGCAGTCATAGGCATAATAAATAAATCATAAGAAGAAAATACGATCACATCAGACAACCATCATCAGCATCCGAATAATAGGCAGCATTAAAAGATAGGGAAATTACTATTAGAATCTCTGATCTTCAAGCTTTTGAAATTCATGAAAACAATGTCTTCCTTTTGCTGTATTAAATGATGTGAAAACAGTGGGGCCTTCATTGAGATTCTATTTTGATCTATAGTTTTTCCCTTGTTTGCGAAGACGAGCATTTAATACTGATTAATGCAAACAATATTCACCGTTCCCCACGCGGTCTATAGATTTGCATACTTTAAGTCCCCTTGTTCCAATGATAACCATGTTATGCTAATAAGTGAGGTGCAACAGCATCCCCTCCCTTCACCTTCCCCGTAACAGCCACAAACATTTCCATTTTTTCAATTCTGCTGATATTGATCACTCAGGTCACAATCTGCCACATTCTCTTTTATAATAAACAGAACTATTTTTTTTTCCTTTGCAATTTTAATAAAGGTGTCTTAACCAAACAGCATTGCATATTGTTTTCTGATTAGATAAGGTACTGAAAGACAGTCAGTGTGGTTCTTTGTATAATAAGAGCTACAAAGAAAAAAAAACTATGTGCTGCATGAACATATCAAAGCTGCAAGAAACGGTGCATCTGAGGGGTTATTGTACATTATTTATTAAGGATAAACAAGGACAAGCGTTGGAAGGATTTGGTCCCAAGGTCAGGCCTACTTTTGTATAATAAAATTAAAGCACCACTATCATTCCAGGACACTCTTGACATGCCGCACTAAAATATCAAAAGTTTTGATTAGTTAGGGTATCAGTTCTGAGACCTCTGCTGCTCTGTAGATATATTCAACTATTCAACACCTACTGTATAAACTTCAAACTTTAAAATAACAATACACCATTATATATATATATATATATATATCACCTATGAAATTTCCTCAAAATTCACAAACCATATATATTGCATGTAAACCTAGTCTATTGCACAAAGCATATACAGCACACTAAAGAGGTCATCATGGTATATTACCTGGAGTATGCAGGTGTGGAGTGTGGGAATCCCCCCAGTGCACCTTGATGTTTTGATTCTGCATTAGGGGATCAGTACCTGGGGGGATTGTTTTTGTCTTAACTAATAAATTTAATGGTTAATACATATTGTTGTTTGATGTGGATAATTGGGTAGTGGGTTAGTGGGGATATGTGATTTCTAGATATTGCTGGGGGAAATGTATCCTACCATCCTTTGCCTAATAATGAGAATATAAGAGGTGGGGTGGAGGCTGCAAAACAGCATTTTTGGGGGGAATTTACGAAGCGTATGCCAGAGGTGTACGCCAGGGAGAAGGTGCAGATTTGCACCTTCCCCTGGAGTACGCCTCCTGTAAGCCCCGCTTGCCCGTTGGGTGGGCCTATGGAGCTTGTGGGGGTGTGGCCTCCTCCCGCGCCTCACTTATCATGATTTACGCCTGCTTCATCAAAATTTGGATGCAGGTGTAGATTTCCTACGCTGGGTGCAGTTTCGGGTGCCCGGCCGGGTTTACTAAGAGGCTGTCAGGACCAGTCGCACCAAACAAACAGAGACAGTGAGCCCTAAGCTAAGCCCCGCCCACTGTCCATGCCTACTTGCCACTATCTGCCCTTAAGGTGGCAGCGGGCAACTGGGCAGCGGTCCCTGGCCTATATTAGTGAAGACAAAACAACACGTACAAACACAATAATGCAGTGTCGACAGTCCGGGTAATAACAAGCAGGCAACAAAGTACAGAATCACCAAAACGAAGAGAAGTCAAAAGTCAGGCAAATGGTCAGGGGCAGGCAGCAAGCAGGGATGGTCAGAATACAAAGCAAGGGACACAAAAACCAGAGGTAACACAGATAAATGCAGGCAGAGCTGGAATGCAGGACAGGAAGCTATACTGAATAACCAGCAATGAACTGGGATACTGAGAACAACTTATAGTGAACCAGAGCCCGGTCCAGAATCCCATTGGAGCAGCCTCCTGACTGCAGAGCATACACAGCTGATAACAAGGAAACTGACTGGCTACAAGATCCCTCAATCACAGAGAAACCAGAGCAAGAAAGCTTAAAGTGTCACTGTCGTGAAATTTTTTTTTGCAGAAATCAATAGTCCAGGCGATTTTAAGAAACTTTGTAATTGGGTTTATTATCTGAAAAATGCATTTTTATCATGAAAAAGCAGTTTGAAGCTCTCCCCCCTGTCTTCATTGTTCTCCTATGGAGAGAGCTAAAGAAAAGACCAAAACAGGACAACAAAGAGTTAATCTACAAATCCCTCACGGGATATCTCCTGTGACAGTAACCAGTGACCTGTCTGAGCTCGGATTACAGCTGTCACCCAGCTCCGTGCCTGTAATCCTCTGTTATCTGCTTTCTGCTGCCGGCTAACTCCCTCCTTCCTCCTCCCCCCTCCCCTCTCCCTAGAGCAGACAGGGTACGTCTCCTGCAACAAGTCACAATTTTCAGATTTTTTGGAGTGGATGAAAAAGAGGAAGGAGGGGGGGACCTGGGAAAAGGCTTTTTACATGCAGATAATGGCAGATTTGGCTAATAAACCCAATTACAAAGTTTCTTAAAATCGCCTGGACTATTGATTTCTGCAAAAAAAAAAAAAAAAAAAAAAATAGGACAGTGACTCTTTAACTCTGAACCTGCCAGAGAGCTACACAGGTGGAAGCCTGCTAATCAACACCCAGCAAGGCTGGAATAAGACAGTGTTCAGACCAGGTTCAGACATAAATGAAATACAAACATAAAAGTGTAGAATCATGGCCAAAAGCGCAGTCTCGGTCGTATCTTACGAACTGAGGACTGCGCCAAGGTCCCAACAGGAACATTCATGACACGTGCGCCTCTTAGTGTATCCTGCCAGGGAGAAAGGGGTGGGGCCTAATATAAGGCCGTCGTACTTGTACGCCAGTCTTCGTAAATCCCCCCCATGAGTACAAAACAAGGCTTTTTTGGTTAATAAAACCTATTACACAGTTTATTAAAACGGCTTGTACTATTGTACGATTTCTGCAAAAAAAAAAAAAAAAGTTTAAATGACAGTTACACTTTAACCCTTTGAGGACCAGGCCCAAAATGACCCAGTGGACCGCGCAAATTTTGATCTTAGTGTTTTCGTTTTCCCCTCCTCCCCTTCTAAGAGCTCTAGCACTCTCAGTTTTCTATCTACAAGCCATGTAAGTGCTTATTTGTTGCAGGAATAGTTGTACTGTGTAATGGCGTCATTCATTTTACCATAACATGTATGATGGAATCCCAAATATATTATTTATGAAGATATAAATTGGTGAAATCGCAAAAAAGAATGCAATATGGTAACGTTTGGGGGGTTCCTGTGTCTACGTAATACACTATATGGTAACAGCGACATGATACCATTATTCTATAGGTCAGCCCGAACACAACCATATGCAGGTTACACAGATTCTCTAATGTTATATATTTTTTTTAAATTAAATCCTTTTTTTTGCAATTAATTAAAATAAATAAAATGGGACTATTGTGACGCTTATAACGGTTTTATTTTTTCACCTACGGGGCTGTATGGGGTGTCATTTTTTCCACCATGATCTCTAGTTTTTATTAATACCATATTTGTGAAGATCGGACGTTTTGATCACTTTTTATAATTTTTTTTTTATATATAATGTAACATAAAATCGGTAATCCGCGCACTTTTTTCCCTCTTTTCGTGTACGCCGTTTACCGTTCGCAATGACGCTTGTAATATTTTAATAGATCGGACAATTACGCACGCTACGGTATATTATATGTTTATTTGTTTATTTATTTTTATATGTTTTATTTATATAATGGGAAAGGGGGGTGATTTCAACTTTTATTGGGGGAGGGGTTTTGGGGTAGTGTGTTAGTGTTTTTAACTTTTTTTTTTTTTTACACATTTGAAGTCCCTTTGGGGGACTTTTACATAGATTAATTTGATTTCTACAGTGATGAATGTTATGCCATAGGCATAGCATTGATCAGGGTTATCGGCGATCTGCTCATTGAGCCTGCCTGTGCAGGCTCAGTGACCAGAGTGCCGATCGGACCGCACGGAGGCAGGTGAGAGACCTCCGGCGGCCCGTTTTACCGATCGGGATCCCCGCAGTCACACTGCGGGGGTCCCGATCGGTAAGTGACAGGGGACTCCCCCTGTCACTTATACTTAAACGCTGCGGTCACGCCGCGATCGCAGCATTTAAGGAGTTGATGACACGCGGCAGCGCGATCGCTGCAGCGTGTCATTGCCGGTGAGGTCCCGGCTGCTGATTGCAGGCGGCCCCCACCTGCTGTGAAGCGCGCTCCGCTCCGGAGCACGCTTCATAGCGGGAGAAACACCCAGGGCGTACAGTTACGCCCTAGGTCGTCTGGGGACAGACTTCCATGGCGTAACTATACGCCCTGGGTCGTCTAGGGGTTAAATGACACTGTCACCCCCTTTTTGCTTTATGACTTCTCACAGGTGTAAAGGGTAAACTTTGCAGTTTTCATACCTTATTTTATATCATATGTCATGGTGCTCCATTGCTATGGGTCGACCTAGAGGGGGGTGGGGCCTAGACCTTTAGGCAGTCCCGTTCCAATGGCCGTCAAGGGGACGGGGCCTGTACAGCTATGATGTCACAGAGGATGGGTCCATTGTGGGCGAGGCTAAGTCATGAGAGCGCCCGAGAAGCCCCGCCCAGGTGGCACAATTCTCCAGATGATGAAAGATCACTTTTCACTGGAACAAGCAGCATGACGTATGATATAAAATAAGGTTTGAAAACTGCAAAACTTACCTTTTACACCTGTGTAAAGAAGTTATAATGCAAAAAGTGGGTGACAGTGTCACTTTAAATACTCAAGTCTCCCACTCTAATTGAGCACTTGAGTATTGAAAAATACTCAACTCGAGCTATGAACATTCAACATTTTATTGCTTACTTATCTCTAGTGGAGTCGTAAGTTCTTGACACATCCGATGTTTTTTTCCTGCTGCAAAAAAAAAAAAAAAAAAAGGTGTAAATGTGTGTGGTGCATTTTCTATTTGTGGTGTTTCCTTTTTTCCTTTTATTTTTTTTAGGAGAAATCCTTAAATCCCTAGATCAAACAAACACATGCACAAAAACACCCTATTTTGGAGAATCGCAACAAAAACTGCTTTAAGAAAACACATGAAGAACAAAAGCAAATGACTGGTATATTTTTGCCTTGTGTAATAAATTTATGCTAAATGCTAAAATATATGAATATAGTTATTTTAATCAAAAATACAAGGATAAACAAACAGGGTTAAACTAGACAACATGGAAACATTTTAATTAAAGTTTCAAAAACAGATTTTCAATCAATTTGTTGTCTTTTGAATGAATTATTTACCCAAGTCCCAAGTG
The DNA here is from genome assembly GCF_027789765.1 of Dendropsophus ebraccatus. NCBI lineage: Eukaryota > Metazoa > Chordata > Amphibia > Anura > Hylidae > Dendropsophus > Dendropsophus ebraccatus. Next base: position 63,575,310 of record NC_091458.1, read on the forward strand.
ACCTTGGGCCAGAACAAGAATGACAGGGAAACCACAAGTGACTGTCAGAGGTCACATAAGTTGAGTGTAAACATGATTTATCAAACACCATCCCAAATACATAATCCATTTGATCCAACAGAATTGAATTTACATGTTCTGCACTGCAGTTACTCTGAAGGTTACTGTGGTTCACAGGCATTACTAAAGATAAATGGCCTGTACCTCCTTCCTTCAATACCTTTTAATTCTGCCATAGTAGCTCCAGACCTAAAGCGCTCTGCAATAGAATAGGAATTGCAAAAAGCAGAGAATGTAAGGTGGTGTAACTTGCACCAGTGAGCTGAATGAATCGACAAGATTGATCTTTATTTCATTTTTGCATTTCGGAGCCTGTTGTACAAGCTGGAAGAAAGTGGATTGCATCAATATAACATATGAACATAATTAAGTATCACAGCACTATTATGTTTGCTCATTGATGCCAGACATGTATGATCATTTATATTCAACAGCTTACTTAAGCGTTACTTACCATTTCTTTTCACCAGATGAATGCACATTTTTAAGACTCAAAGTGTGACTCAATTAGTGGACAACACTTAACAATACCATGAAGTGCTGTTATGGTGGATTATTACTCCAGGAAACCATATTAATGGCATCAGAACAGATGGCCCTTGTTTTTTTAGTCTTAAAAGGGTTTTCTTATGAAGACAGCCTATTTTAGGGGAAACAAAAAACAGTACTGGAATACAATATTTTGATAGGCCATGTTCACATGGCATAAGAGACTGGCCGTTCCGTGACCCGGGCGCCCGCATCAGAACTCCCGACAGCACACTATGAAGCTTGGGGCCGCAGCAGCTCGCTTCATAGTGTTCACTGACAGGGCTTTCTGTGGCCACTATTCACTGAATAGCAGCCGCAGAAAACTGACAATGTGTATACACTCCGGCCGGGATCCCATAGACACCCAGCCAACGTATTTTCTCGTATAAACTACGGCTGGCCACATGACGCATGCGCCCGCATCTGAATTCAGCGGCGGTAAAGATCATCTGGCTGGTGCTGCAGTACCAGCCAGGATGATCGTCTCTGACACCGGCCGTTCCGTGAACTGGACATACCTTTTTTACGAGCAAAATGATAACACCTAGTTGTGAATTTACTTGTGCATTTCCAGGAGGACTTACAGAGGAAATGGTAAAATATACAGATTGAAAGGGAAGTTGGCAGCTCTAGATGCTTAGGCCCACAAACATGGGCAGGTATGGGTATTAAATAAATAAAATCTGTTGGTAGTTACAACGTTATAAAACCATATTTTCCTCCTAACCTCAAGAGTTGTAAAGGCTATGCTGAGGTGCAGCATGCATACACTCTCCCCACCCCTCCCTGACCTGCTTGATTGATGTACTTTTGGCTTCTAGCACTGATCTTTGTGCATCTTACATGGGCAGGGTGAGGGATTTAGGAGGCGTGCTTAGCATGGCCTTTACAAAACTTGACCTTAGAAAAAAAAACATGATTTAATAACTTTGCTTCATCTCCCCATCAGCTATCAGCTATCTGCCCATGTCAGCAGCTCTGAGCATGATAGGGAGCTAACAGATTCTATTTAGGGAAAGATGCGCCGGCATTGTTATATTATGGGGAATATACTGTATGTTTATTTACTAAATCTGAAGAGCTGTCAGGAGCAGCCTGGTGAATGTCTAACTCCCAGCAACCTGGGGAAGCCACATTATATGGCTGTTCTTGCTGGACATTCAAATGAATGGGTGACCATGAAGTACACAGACAGGCGGGATCCAATCAAACAAGAGACACTCCAAAGCAGGGGATTAACCTGCATGACATCCATAGTCCCTAATAGGATGGATTAAAACATATGGGTGAAGGACAAGATGCCCCGTGAATTCTTTCCTTGAATCATTCCAGAATAATTTTCAGTGCATTAAAGGACAACTCCCGCGGGACCCAAAAAAAAAAAAAAACACAGACACACACAGACACCATACTCACCATCTCTCCGGTGACGATCGCCACTCGATTCGCCCGCCGCCCGCCTCTCCGTCGCCGCCGTCCGCCATCCAGCGATGTCTCCAACTTCCGGGTCCAGGGGATGGAAAAGGCTGCCAGTGCGCTTGCGCACCGGCAGCCTTTTCATTGGCTGGAGCGCATCACATGGCTTCCAGCAAGCTCAGCCAATCAGGGCTGAGCAAGCTGGAAGCCATGTGATGCGCTCCAGCCAATGAAAAGGCTGCTGGTGCGCATGTGCACCAGCAGCCTTTTCATCCCCATTCACTTTGCATGAAGACGCCGAGGAGGAAGAAGACCCGGACCGCCCCTCGGCTCTGACGTCGTCGTCACCAGATGCCGCCCCGGAGAAGAGGACCGTGACGATCGTAATAGGTAATGTATACATTCCTTAACTTCCGGGGTGGGGGGTCGGGGGTCCGAAAGTGGGGGAAGGGGGCCAGGCCGGGTATTTAACCACATTACAAAGTTATATAACTTTGTAATGTGTGTTAAATGAGCAAAAAAAAATTTTTGTGGGAGTTGTCCTTTAAGGACATTATCGCTCTGAAAGAGGCCACCTCCAACAGAAAAAAACATTGCCTTGAACGGGTGTATGTGGTCTGCAATTTAGGTAGATGTTTTATATGAAAGTAATAGCCACCTGAGTGCCAGGACCCGAGGTTTAGCAGCAGAACATTGTCCAGGACATCACATTACCTTTTCCTGCTTGCCCTCTTCCCATAATACATCCTGGTGCTATCTTTTCTTCTTTTTATCTTAACCCAGCCATCCATGAACCAGTTCTGATACTAATGTGCACATTGGAGGAGTTTTCTGCAGTAGACAGGGGTTGTCACAATATAATCAATTATTATTCACATCATCTGTTAGTGATTTTAATATTTTAGCTGATGGTGTTTATTACAAAAATATATATTTTTAAAAATATACAACAAATATATAACTAGTTTCCAAAATTATAAATTGCTTCTTAAAAGAGCAATTTATCATTACATCAAGCTTAGTGTTTTTCTCATGTTGTCCACTGGGTGTCACTGTTGGGTCTGGAACCAGGTTGGAAAAGTTATAACCATCGTAAAAATAAGTTGGTGAAGTTGACACTGTAACAAAATAAAAATGTAAAATAATATTTGCTTCCTATAAAATATTAACAGACTACAAAATGCTGTACACAGAATTATTGTTAGTGGCATAAGGCACTGTCTTTCATAGTTCACAACATAATTGAAAGATGAAATACAATCATTGCCCGCAGTCATTAGAGTAATTGACTTCATCACACAAACCAGGTCAGTTCTAACTAAAAAATAAATACTAGGCTTCTTCCAAAAGGGCTTCATGTGGACTTGGTGGCTTGGTCTAAGAAATGGAAAATGAAGTATGTCATCTTTGTCTCACTTTATTATACTGTGGTGCCTTAGATTATGAACATAATTCGATCCGGTACTGTGCTTGTAATCCAAATCCACTCTTATACCAAAGCAAATTTTCCTATAAGAAATCACTGAAATGCAGACAAATGGTTCCACACCCCAAAAATGATTTTTTTTTAAATTCTGAATAACAGGTAAGAAAAATGAAACAAACATTTAGAAACAGCAGAATATGTCATATTATAAGTTACTATACAGTACAGCAATCAGCATGTAGTGTATATTGTATAGTACGGCATAAACCTGAAAACAGCAGCAGTTTGTAGATACAGGATGGAACTGCAGATCCCCATAATGCAGTAGCGTAGTACAACAGGCTAGAATAGAGAAGCAGAGCTGCTGCCTGAGGTCTGTGTGGTCATATGACAGCAATGGGGAAGGGAAGTGTGTTCAGCATGGACCATTAAGGAAGTGAGAATAACTGAGCTGTGCAGGAGGACAGTGACAGAAACTTCTCTATACAGCAGTGTAGGTTGCTGTCAGTGCAGGCACATTATAGCAGCAGCTGAGTGTAAGTGCAGACACATTATAGCAGGAATGGAGAGGATGGGAAACACAAGGGCTGGCAGAAACTGCAGGGAGCATGAAGGAATGAGCAGGACATAGGTGAGCACAGTTCATCAGCACTTTCTGTACGGAGAGAGAGAGGTTACAGCTATGAAGAGATTACCTCCACAGTCCTGTCCCCTGATGCAAGCCCCAGCCTGAAGTGGATCTGCTATGATTTGGAAGGTGAGGGAGACTTCCTGGGTCAGAGTACAGTCACATAGAACACCTCGTGCAGACCATGACCCTCCCCATGCACCCTCCCACCCAGTACAGGGAGATAAAGCTGTAAAACAATGTTCTTAAACCAAGTTACAATTTTGAAAAACTGTGAGCTCTTCTTGCAAAACGCTCTCAATCCAAGTTACTCTTAAACCAAAGTACTACTTTATTTGCATTATGATCTGTATTTTAACTCCTTATCATAGGTACAAAGCCCTGGAGCCAAGGATGCTATAAAAATAAATAGTAAAATAAATTATAATAATACTATAAACCATAATAATAATAAAGTCAGACATAGATCCTCATGACAAGAATATAGATCTCCTCTGTACAGATCACTTGTCAGGCCACACATGAAATATTGTGTATAACTTTGGGCATCTGTATACAAGAAGGACATAACTGAACTGGATAGCTTGACAATTGTGCAGCAAGGGCTGATGTCCCAGTAGCCTTTGCTACATATATAGAAAATAATAAAACAATACTTTACCTCTCCATGCTCCCTGCCTTTCTCCCAGTAACTACAGGCCAGTTAGCTTAACATCTGTAGTAGTAAATGTAATGCAAACTCTTCTAAAAAAGAGGATAATGGATCACCTTAGAATCAACAATTTGATGGATCCAAACCAGCATGGCTTTTATCTTCTGAGCAGAGACTGGTGGTGTGCCACAAGGGTCTGTTCTGGGTCCTGTTCTTTTTAATATGTTTGTAAGTGACATAGGAGAAGGTTTGGTAGGTTTGCTGATGACACAAAAGTGTGCAATAGAGTTGATATTCCTGGATGTGTCAGTAATATGGAAAATGATTTAGCTTTGTTAGATATGGGGTTTAAATAAAGAAAACTGCAGTTCAATGTTTCCAAATGTAAAAAAATGCCCTTGGGAAGAAGAAATCCTCTTACTGAGTATCATATCGACAGTTCTATGTTAGCAAAGACTTCAGAGGAGAAGGATTTATGGGTAGTGATTTGTGGCGTGTGCCTTATAGTGAATTTGGCCAGGGAAAGGGGGTGGGGGCCTAATTTAAGACCGGCATATGAGTAAGCTGGCCTTGATAAATTCCCCCTATATGTTCCACATCATTTTCTGATGACCCTTAGCTTAGAAATCCCTATTAGTATAATGAATTGGTTTTCTCAACCAAACAATCCCTTTAATGACAATTGTTTTTATGAAAAGCTTGATGTAAAAGTAAAGTAATTAGATAAATGTACCTTGTTGTGTTCTTACCTATATGTGTCAAGGTCACTTTTACCCTATGGCTTCCTAAGACAAAAGGAAAATGCTCTGGTAAAGTAAGAGGTAAGATTATAAAATTACATTTGCTCGATGTTGCCTTTCAACTTTCAACAGGCATTCCTATTTTCCTGAAGTGCTGAGGACTGTAATGCTCCTTATGCCTCCTGCCATCCCTACCCCTGCTTTATTGGGGTAAGGAGACATTACAGCCTTTAGACCTTCAGGAGTTTGGGAAAACCTCATTGACACTTTGCACAGTAGAATAGAAGCATTTTTTTTGTTATGGAAGTGCACATGGAAATATGAAAGGCACAGTGTGTCTCCTTGACCTAAAAGCTATCTAATTACAGCTGACAGATTCCCTTTAAGGCTATAATGACATAATAATAGTACATCATGGGAAGCACTTATACTTCTTCTTGCAGGATCCACTTCTGGCCATAGCTCAGAAAACCATATCACAAACTTCAAATTCAACTTCAAATTTTTAGTAAATCCCACCTTATACTGATATACGAAACTCAGAGGTTACAAAAACAAGTGAGCCCTGACTCTGGCACCTGCCCCTTTGCCCCTATCTACTTGCCTCAGATGCCCTAAACGACAAACATACAATTGGATGGCAGTCCCTGATCTTTTCCAAAGTGCAGCACAAAACCAAACAATACAAACACAATAGCAGCGTAGTCAGAAATCCAAGTCAATAACAGCCAAGCGGTGCAGAACAAAAATGTGTCCAAGGGGGTTGTCAAAAGTCAGAAGCCAAAAGTCAGATAACAAGAATACCATGCAGGGAAAAAGCTAGGTCAAGATACACTAGTAAACTAGGCACTATCGCAGGCAAAGCATAGTAAACAGGGGAGAATACTTATATGGCTTGGAGTCCCAGCCCCAGGCGCGATTGGGGATTAGACTCCAGCCCCAGGACACAGAACACAGTATAACCAGAGGAGTCTGCCGCCACTCACTAAGTTTAAAATACACTGCAGTTGCGCCGCTCAGCCGGGGGTAGTCAGCCCCGGCCACAACATGATCAATAGACACCGACGCCCCAAGCAACCAGGCCGGCTTTTAGGGACGCTGTCAGCGCGCCCCTAGCAACCAGCCAGGCTAATGGGTAGGGACGCTGTCAGCGGAGCCAGGAGCCGAGTGCGCAGCCTGGTCTCTGACAGCGCAATTGTCAGCAACTTACCTGACCGTGCTCCAGCGATGTCTGCCCCGGCTGGAGTGCAGCGCCGTCGCTCCGCCTCCGCCGGCCGGGTGACGTCGCGGAGACCCGACGGCGCCCCTAGCGACCGGAGACGCCGTGGGGTCACGTGACTGGCTGTCGGCCGACCGGGACACAGCTGAGTGGCATTGCACTCAGGGTGAGTGGCTTTCAGTTCAGCCACTCTGCATGCAGCGATGCAGCTGCTGTGTTTTGCTCATTAGGAGTCCGGACCAATTAGCTCTGGTCCAGGACCCTCCCTCTGGTATATAGTTCAGAGCCAGCCAGCAGTACATCGCTGGCTATTAGATCAGTTCTTAGATCAGTTCTAGTCCCAGCTCACCCTGTCCTTTTCCTGTCATCCCCGTCCTGATTCCTTTTGCTTGACTACTCGTGTTTTGACCTTTGCCTGGACTTAGACTATTCCTTGTTTTCCTGATTCTGTACCTTGTTGCTAGTGTGGTTTGACCCGGATCGTTCATTACTCTCTATTGTGTTTTGTCTGTCTGTATTGTTCTGTGTGTTCACTTACGCAGCGTAGGGAACGTCTTCGTGGTTGTCCGCGACCGCCTAGGGTCGATTGAGGCAAGCAGGCAGGTGACAGTGGGTGGGTTCAGACCTAGGGCTCACTGTCTTGTCGTGTCTGTATCACCTGATTCCTGACAGAATAGCCAGCCCATACTGCCGCTAGCCTTATGGATAACAGGACCGCCATGACTAACATTGTGGAACAGATGCAGAGACTTAATACTATGGTCCAGGAGCTGGCGGTTAGGGTCCAAGACCAGGAGACGGCACCCCGACAGCTTACCGTGACCTCCCCAGTACCCCCGGAACCACCTGTTCAGCTCCCGGACAAATTTTTGGGAGACAGGAAGAAGTTCCGTGCCTTTAGGGAGGGGTGCAAATTGTTTTTTAGATTGCGCCCCCGATCCTCAGGAGATGAGAACCAGCGGGTGGGCATTGTTATGTCCCTTCTCCAGGGTCCTCCTCAGGAATGGGCCTTTTCCCTACCTTCTCACTCGCCTGAGTTGCTGACTACTGACCATTTTTTCGCTGCGCTGGGGTTATTATATGACGATCCTGACAGTGCCTCTAACGCAGAACGTCAGTTAACAAGCCTGAGACAGGGCCGTCGTCCAGTGGAAGAGTACTGCTCTGAGTTCAGACAGTGGAGTGGTCTTTCCACATGGAACGACTCTGCGCTCCGGTACCAGTTTCGTGTGGGTCTGTGCGACCGCTTGAAGGATATGTTGGTAGCGTACCCCACTCCTGAATCACTGGAGGATAGTATGACCTTGGCCATCCGGGTTGACCGCAGACTGAGGGACCGACAGAAGGAAAAGAGTACCCCCGATCATTCCAGGTCCTCGAGCTCCCCACCTTCCCATCCCGTTTTTTCATCACCCGTAGAACCTATGCAGGTAGACGTCACTGATGCTAAGGTCAGGCGAGCCCATCGGATGCAAAACCATCTGTGTTTCTACTGTGGAAAGACCGGTCATCAACTTCGACAATGCCCTTCCAGACCAAGATCCTCGCCGGAAAACTCCAGCGCCTGAGAGATTATCGAGGGGATCTCTCAGGCGCACAGGTACCCTTTAAAAATAAGTTGTTATTACCCATCTGCTTGTCCGTGGGAAATAAAACTATAAATGGATATGCCCAGATAGATTCCGGATCTTCTGCTAATTTTATTAACTCCACGTTCTTTTCCAGTCTAGAGGTATGTCCCATTCTGCTTCAGCGTCCTGTAAATGTCACAGGAGCTGATTCTGCGCCGTTTGTGCAAGGGGAAGTACGTTATATCACCCCCTGTCTAGAAGTCAAGGTGGGCTCAATTCATGTTGAAAAACTTGATTTTCTTCTCATGCACAATTTGTCATCTGACGTGATATTGGGATTGCCTTGGTTGGAGACACACAACCCTGTGTTTGATTGGTCCAGCCGAGAACTTGTAAGATGGGGTTCAGCATGTGGGTCTCACTGTATTACTGTTGCTTTGGCGGAATGTTCTCCAGATAAGGAGGAGATTCCAGAATTTTTGTGTGATTTTGCCGAGGTCTTTGATGAAAGGGCTGTGGAGGGTCTCCCGCCTCACCGACCATATGATTGTTCTATTGATTTAATTCCCGGTGTTAAATACCCTCGAGGGCGAATTTTTAACCTGTCCTGTCCTGAGAGAGAGGCCATGCGGGAATATATTAAGGACAGCTTACGTAAAGGTCACATACGGCCCTCCTCTTCCCCTATGGGGGCCGGATTCTTTTTTGTTGGTAAAAAGGATGGCGGTCTGCGGCCCTGTATTGATTACAGGGAACTAAACAAAATCACTGTAAAAGATCAGCATCCATTGCCATTGATACCAGATCTTTTTAATCAGATAAGTGGAGCTAAGTGGTTTTCTAAAATTGACCTCCGGGGAGCATATAATTTAATTCGTATCAAGCAAGGAGACGAATGGAAAACCGCATTTAATACCCCAGAGGGCCACTTTGAGTACCTGGTCATGCCCTTTGGGCTGTGTAATGCTCCAGCAGTATTCCAGAGGTTTGTGAATGATGTTTTTCGTGAATATCTAGGACGTTTTTTGGTCGTATATCTGGATGATATTTTAATCTTTTCCCCTGATTGGGATTCGCACGTTAGACACGTACGTACAGTGATGGAGCTTTTGAGACAACAAAGTCTATGCGCCAAATTATCTAAGTGTCATTTTTGTATCCAAGAGATTTCCTTTTTAGGTTACAATATTACCCCCAACTCTTTTAGTATGGACCCTATTAAAGTAGCGGCCATCGAAAAATGGCAAAGACCCAACAATCTCAAGGCTCTTCAAAGGTTCCTGGGCTTTGCCAACTACTACAGGAAATTCATTAAGGGGTTCTCTCTCATTGCTAAACCCCTCACTGACCTGACTAGAAAGGGGGCGGATCTAGTACATTGGTCTCCCGAAGCCATGGGAGCATTTGACACTCTTAGACGGTGTTTTTCGAAAGCTCCAGTACTGGTTCAAACAGGTTTTGAGCGTCCATTTGTGGTAGAGGTGGACGCATCCGAGGTGGGGGTTGGAGCAGTATTGTCTCAAGGGTCGAGTACCCTGAGCAATCTTCGACCTGTTGCGTTCTTCTCGAGAAAATTTTCTCCAGCGGAGCGCAACTATGATATTGGCAATAGAGAGCTATTGGCCATCAAGATGGCCTTTGATGAGTGGCGGCATTTTTTAGAAGGCGCTAAACATAAGGTTACTGTACTGACTGACCACAAAAACTTGGTCTACCTCGATACAGCTAAGCGTCTCTCTCCTCGTCAGGCTAGATGGGCTCTATTTTTTACTAGGTTTTATTTTGAGATCACTTACCGACCTGGTTCTCGTAATGTCAGGGCTGACGCTCTCTCCCGCAGCTTTAGCCCGGAAGATATCCCCGAGAATCAGGTCGATACTATCCTAAAACCCGGTGTGGTGGTGTCAGTGTTACAACCAGATCTGGTGGCCCTTATCGCAGAGGCCCAAGATGTGGCCCCACCTAACACGCCCGAGTCTCTCCTGTTTGTGCCGCCGAACCTTCGCCTCCGTGTGTTGGAGGAAACTCATAGCTCTGTTTTGGCGGGTCATCCAGGTATCGCGGGCACTAAATATTTGCTCTCCCGCCACTTCTGGTGGCCATCCTGGGCCCGAGATGTCAAGGCATTTGTTGAGGCCTGCGAAATCTGTGCTCGGTCCAAGGTTCCTCGTAGGCCACCGGAGGGACTTCTTCATCCCCTGCCGGCCCCTACGAGACCTTGGACACACTTGTCTATGGATTTTATCACTGATTTACCTGTATCTAAGGGGAAGACGGTCATTTGGGTGGTGGTGGATCGTTTTTCCAAGATGTGCCATCTTATTCCGCTGCGCAAACTCCCCAATGCTCGCCTACTAGCTACCTTGTTCATTAACCATATCCTACGATTGCATGGGGTTCCGGAAGACATTGTCTCAGATAGAGGTGTCCAATTTGTTGCGGGTTTCTGGAGAGAATTTTGTGGTAAACTAGGTATCTCATTGTCCTTCTCTTCTGCGTTCCATCCCCAGACCAATGGGCAAACAGAACGAGTCAACCAGTCATTAGAACAGTTCTTAAGGTGTTTTGTATCTGATACACAGGACAAATGGCGCGACTTCATTTCTCTCGCCGAATTTGCGATCAATAATCACGAACAACGTTCCATTAAGATGTCGCCGTTCTTCTGCAATTATGGCTTTAACCCCAGATACTCCTCGGTTCACTCCGCCGACTCTCTAAATCCTTCAGCTGAAGCCATATTCTCTAAACTGTGCACAGTTTGGGCCCAAGCTCATCAGAACTTGGTCAAAGCCCAAAACTCCTACAAAAAATTTTCTAACAAAAGACGCATATCTGGCCACCATTATACAGTAGGTGATAGGGTCTGGCTAGCTACTAAGAATCTTAAATTGAGGGTACAGTCAGGGAAGCTGGCCCCTAAATACATTGGGCCATACACTATTACTGAGGTTATAAATCCCGTCACGTTCAGACTCAAACTTCCTACGGCGTTGAAAATTCATTCTGTATTCCATAAAGCATTGTTGAAAAAATATATTCCACCTGTCTCTCCATCACCTCCTCCTGCTCCGATCGTCATTCAGGGGGAATTGGAATATGAGGTGGAGAGAATTCTGGACTCCCGCTGGGTTCAAGGGTCATTACAGTATTTGGTCCACTGGAGGGGTTACGGACCAGAAGAGCGTACCTGGGTGGCGACCAGGGACATGCATGCCCCTCATCTAGTCAGACGATACCATACTCGGAACCCGTCCAAACCTGGTCCATGTAATAAGGGTCCTGAGGCCCCTCCTGAAGGGGGGGGTAATGTCAGCAACTTACCTGACCGTGCTCCAGCGATGTCTGCCCCGGCTGGAGTGCAGCGCCGTCGCTCCGCCTCCGCCGGCCGGGTGACGTCGCGGAGACCCGACGGCGCCCCTAGCGACCGGAGACGCCGTGGGGTCACGTGACTGGCTGTCGGCCGACCGGGACACAGCTGAGTGGCATTGCACTCAGGGTGAGTGGCTTTCAGTTCAGCCACTCTGCATGCAGCGATGCAGCTGCTGTGTTTTGCTCATTAGGAGTCCGGACCAATTAGCTCTGGTCCAGGACCCTCCCTCTGGTATATAGTTCAGAGCCAGCCAGCAGTACATCGCTGGCTATTAGATCAGTTCTTAGATCAGTTCTAGTCCCAGCTCACCCTGTCCTTTTCCTGTCATCCCCGTCCTGATTCCTTTTGCTTGACTACTCGTGTTTTGACCTTTGCCTGGACTTAGACTATTCCTTGTTTTCCTGATTCTGTACCTTGTTGCTAGTGTGGTTTGACCCGGATCGTTCATTACTCTCTATTGTGTTTTGTCTGTCTGTATTGTTCTGTGTGTTCACTTACGCAGCGTAGGGAACGTCTTCGTGGTTGTCCGCGACCGCCTAGGGTCGATTGAGGCAAGCAGGCAGGTGACAGTGGGTGGGTTCAGACCTAGGGCTCACTGTCTTGTCGTGTCTGTATCACCTGATTCCTGACAGCAATTTTATGTAATAATATGTTCCATGAAAATCTAGGAAAAATGCCTGTCAGTGTGAACATTGTTTTAAAAAGACAGTCATTTTTTTGCCTCTGGTGGGAGATTATAGGACCCTGCAGGGGACGGCACCACCAGCTCCTGCACAGTGAGCAGTCACGCATATATTACATGCATGACCACTCACTGACTACAGGAGCACTATTTTGGAATATTAATTGCACACCATAGAACAATTCTCTTTTATTTTCTAATGGCCGGCCACGGCATTACCACCTAAGCACATGACACTCTTTCCCTTCTGCCACCCACCAATGTACAGTATACCTGTTGAAAAAGGTCGTTCTAGACCGAAAGGTCCGTTATGGTATACAATTCAAGGCTTAAATGTGATATAAAGAATGCATGTGCCTAATTCTGGAGCAATCGTTTTGTATGGATATACATATTGGAATAAAATAAGAGCATGAGAAAATGAAAGAGAATTGTTCTATGGTGTGCAATTAATATTCCAAAATAGTGTACTAACGTTCCAATTGCTCCCAATAGTGTGCGCAGATATACTATTAACACTGACTACAGGAGCAGAGAGATCAGGCATAGACTGATGTCTCTGCTCCTATGTGCATGTTACAGGGCGTGCAACGCTAATAGCGTACCACCCACGGAATATACGTGCAGAAGCAGGGACTCCAGTCTGATGCCGAACTCCCTTCTCCTGCACTATACGGATGCTGCTGTCAGCTGTATTTGTCCTTTTAAGGGTGCACACACAGCTGACAAGAGGCTCAGAGCAGGGAGCCATCAGCTGACAGGAGGCTCAGGGCAGGGAGCCATCAGCTGACAGGAGGCTCAAAACAGGGAGCCATGAGCTGACAGGAGGCTCAGAGCAGGGAGCCATCAGCTGACAGGAGGCTCAGGGCAGGGAGCCATCAGCTGACAGGAGGCTCAAAACAGGGAGCCATGAGCTGACAGGAGGCTCAGAGCAGGGAGCCATCAGCTGACAGGAGGCTCAGAGCAGGGAGCCATCAGCTGACAGGAGGCTCAGAGCAGGGAGCCATCAGCTGACAGGAGGCTCAGAGCAGGGAGCCAACAGCTGACAGGAGGCTCAGAGCAGGGAGCCAACAGCTGACAGGAGGCACAGAGCAGGGAGCCATCAGCTGACAGGATGCTCAGAACAGGGAGCCATCAGCTGACAGGAGGCTCAGAGCAGGGAACCATCAGCTCTCTGCTCTGTGTTAGAGCTGAGATGTAGAAGTAAGCTGGAGCAGCCAGTAATGTCTTCCTGGTCAGGCTGCTCCATTAGATCAGTGATCAGCCTGAATCAGGAAGCATCCAGAAGGACACAGCAGCGTGGGAGCGATTGGTGAGGTGAGTAGTGGGTTTGTTTTTTTACTTTGCTGAAGATGGGGGGCACAGGGGGGATTTTGAGGAGATGGGGAGACAGAGGGGAGTATGAGGAGATGAGGGACACACTGGGATTATGAGAGGATAGGGGATTTATGGGGAATATGAGGAGATGGGGAGACACAGGGGGATTATGAGGAGATGATGAGACACAGGAGGGGGGGATTATAAAGAGATTATGAGGTGATGGGGACACAGGGGGGAATATGAGGACATATGGACACAATAGGACTATAAGGAAATTGGGGGACACAGGAGAATGGAATTATGAGGTCATGGGGGACACAGGGGGGACTTTGAAGAAATGAGGCATTATGAGGAGGTTGGGGGAAACGGGGGGGATTATGAGATAGGGGACACTGCAGGGGGGATTATGACTATATCAGGGCACAGGATTATGACTACATGGGGACATGGGAGGGGGATTAAAACTATATGGGTACATGGGAGGGGGTTATGAATACATGAGGAGACGGGGGATTATGACTTCATGAGGAGAATGGGGATTATAATAATGTGGAAGATATCTCATTAAGTGTCTGGACAAACGGGAGATATTTATAGCATGGAGAAAGAGAAGGGGGTTAGGAGAGTGTTGGTAATTTGTGGAGCCTAAAATGTCTGTCCGATAGATGCTGCTGGGACGGGGACAAGTCATGGCTAACAGAAGTGTTCATGGTAGAGCTGGATCCGAATGGAGAAGAAAAGAGAAAGTGTACGACTCTGATGAGAGATGACGTCACCTTTGAGTCACTGGATGTAACTGCACCCTGATCACTATACTTTCACTGTGTGGGGGTAATGCTGGACTCTATACAGTGGCCCAGCTTCTGAGCTCTCTGCATATGCACTGGTGTATTAGCAGTCATTAAGAGGTTAAAAGTAACAGAAATATTGAATCTGTTTATGAATATATGTAAATTTTTTGTATGTGTATGTGTGTGTGTATACACGCTATATGGCCAGGTTCAGACTATGTAACTGTGCGGCTGTATTTGCGGCTGTAATTGTGCGGCGGTATTTTTGGTGGTTCATGCGTACGCTGGAAAGTATAGGATATACGGCTGCACAGTGCACACTATGTATGAATCTACGGCCCGATCGTAAACGGACCCGTAAAAAATGAACAAGACCATTGTTTGCGGCTGGACATGCGGCCGAGGATTGACAGGCGGTCCGTACGGAGTACTTCAAAAATAGCCGGCAATGATGCCGAATGCCGATGCCTCTAATAGTTAATATATTAAATTAATAAAACACATTTTCTTTGTAATAAAGTCCCTTTCGTTGGTCAATAATTTAATTCTAACAAATCCATCATTTTGCAATTAAATATACTGTTAAAATAAATAGATATATAAATAAATGTATATTTATATATATATATTTATTGACAGTATATTTAATTGCACAATGATGGATTCGTTAGAATTAAATTATTGACCAACGAAACTGAATTTATTTCATCGAAAATGTGTTTTATTAATTAAATATTAATTAGTACAGGAAGCTCCATAAGCCGTTAATTCATATTGCCGGCAAAAGAGCATTCTGTACTAATCATCACTTTACTTTAATGAAAACATCAAATGTTTCTTCTAATTATGTTATCACAATAGCATTATTAGAAGAAACATTTAGAATTATATGTGCGCTCAGCTGATTGGCTGATCGGCTCAGCGCACATATAAAGAGCCGGTCCGCAGTACAGTGACTTCATTGTGCTGCGGACCAGCGAAGAGGACACATCGGGGTGAGTATAAAGCTCTCCCCACCCCCTCCCCAGCACTGCACCAGTGGTCCCGGAGGGTCAAAATTGGCGCTCCTGGACCGGGCGGCAGCAGGCTGGTAAGATTTAGGCTGGGGAGGGCCTAAACCAATGGCTCTTCCCACCCTGGTGTTACCAGGCTGCTGTCGTTTGGTTTTTGACCCGGCTGGTTATAAAAATAGGGGGGACCCTATGCGTTTTTTTTAAATTATTTATTTAAAAAAAAAAACGCATAGGGTCCCCCCTATTTTTTATAACCAGCCGGGTTAAAAACCAAACGACAGCAGCCTGGTAACACCAGGGTGGGAAGAGCCATTGGTTTAGGCTCTCCCCAGCCTAAATCTTACCAGCCTGCTGCCGCCCGGTCCAGGAGCGCCAATTTTGACGCTCCGGGACCACTGGCACCCGGCTCCTCCCAGTACCCCTGGTGGCATTGGGTACTGGGGTAATAATAAGGGGTTAGTGTTAGCCATTTTATACCGGCTAACACTAGGCCCCAACTTAGTAATGGATTCCGTCTATTAGACGGCTTCCACTACTAAGTCTATAAAGTAAAGAAATAAAGACAAGACACAAGTTAAAAATTTTTTTTATTCAAATAAAAACACCCCCACACCCCTCATTGACCATTTTATAAAAAAAAAACATTAAAAAAACGCTGGTCATCGACGTAGTCCACGTAATCCGACGTAATCCACAGGATACCGATATCTGAAAAACAAAAAGGGAGAAACACACAAAAAACACACAAACAGGAGCACAACACCCATCATTGTGAGCGGTGTTGTGCACCTTACAGTATGCAGCATCTTTACAGATCGCTGCTTACCGTCTGGCCCCCAAGGGGTTAAGGGAGGATGTATTGCATCCCCCTTAACCCCTTGGGGGCCAGACTGATGTCAGACTGCACCCATCCCAGCAAGGAAGGGGTTAACTGACCCCCCCCTTCCTTGCTGGGAGGGGTGCAGTGCTGGGGAGGGGTTGGGGAGAGCTCTATACTCACCCCGATGTGTCCTCTTCGCTGGTCCGCAGCACAATGAAGTCACTGTGCTGCGGACCGGCTCATTATATGTGCGCTCAGCCGACCAGCCAATCAGCTGAGCGCACATATAATTCTAAATGTTTCTTCTAATAATGCTATTGTGATAACATAATTAGAAGAAACATTTGATGTTTTCATTAAAGTAAAGTGATGCTTAGTACAGAATGCTCTATTGCCGGCAATATGAATTAATGGCTTATGGAGCTTCCTGTACTAATTAATATTTAATTAATAAAACACATTTTCGATGAAATAAATTCAGTTTCGTTGGTCAATAATTTAATTCTAACTAATCCATCATTGTGCAATTAAATATACTGTCAAAAAATAAATATATATATATATATATATAAATATACATTTATTTATATATATATTTATTTTAACAGTATATTTAATTGCAAAATGATGGATTAGTTTAAATTTAATTATTGAACAACGAAAGGCACTTTATTACAACGAAAATGTGTTTTATTATTTTAATAGATTAACCATGAGAGACATCGGCATTAGTGCAGAGGATCGCAAACCTCGGTAATAGCGATTCATGTAAACTGTGTTCCCTGCTTTCCCAGATGCATCCAGAGGTGTTTCCATCACTTTCTTAAGATTTTATTTGTTATTTTTAGTTGAACCAGATTTCAAAGTAAATGACCGTATGTTTTGAGCCGCTTGTCTATTTTTTCCCACGGCCGGAGTTTCACCCGCACATTTACAGCCGCATAAAAAATACAGCCGCACAGTTACATAGTGTGAACCTAGCCTATAGGTGTAAATGTATGTACAGTATATACATGTATATGTATAGAAAAGTATGTGTTTACATGTGTCACAGTATGTGTGAATGTTTATATATTCATTACGTGTGTGAATATGTTTCATGGGGTGTGTATGTGTGAATGTTTTCATTTTTTTTTTTTTCCCATGTATATGTTTGTGTATGTACTTTTTGTGTATGTATTAATGCATTAGGCAAGTGCATATATCACCAGGTGCATAGCCAAATATATTGTATACATCTATTCTTTGACTAACTAAGGAGAAACTTTCTAGGCAAATGTGTAAATGGCATTGCATTATTTATGTTTAAATATCTGAGAAGAGTAACATAAGGCACCAGTTTGGCGGATGTTATTATTGATGTACAGTACATGTATTCCAGCCAGGGGGCGTTGTAAGAAAAAGCAGGTTTAACAAGCTGCAGCATTTCTGCTATCTTCTCAGTAAATGCTGCCTCTTGCCACCACTGATAAATCTCCTCTAAAGTTTCATACATTTTTTTTTATGAAGATAAGGCTTATATTTTCTTCCCACCTTCTAAAAACAATGTGACAGTTAAGTTAAAACTTCAAGTTAAATGTGATTATAGCTCTTTAATGATAAATTTCCTTTAATAATTGCGTAGGCAGCAAATCCAAGCATCTGAAAATAACAATATGGGAAGACAATGCATCTGATTATCGCACAGAGAGGCACTGGATGCAAATATGAGCAGGTAAATATTAATTTTTTTCTATATTAAATAAGAAAAAAAAATCCAGCTCATATGCATCCACCTGTCATACAGGTTTCTCAAATGTATTCTATCTCAAAGTAATAAAAATGTATTCCCTCAAGGCCTTTAATATTATTCTTTCTATTTTAGGTATATTTCTAGTATCATTGCTATAACTATTTAATCCTTAATTTATCTTATTGACTGAATCGTGGGGTTTTAAACCGTACAGCTGAAAAAAACAGAAATGGACCTTCACTGGCCTGATCAGATTACTTTTTATGGTTCATGTTATTCCTTTCACATTTTGTACATACGGAAAATATTTTTACTTTTAACACAACTTATTCTAGGATATACTGTTGTTATTTCTGGATTTCATCCATATTTAATACATCATCTCATCAGGATTATGCAAATTTATGGATGTCAATGAGATATGAAGTGCCACAAACTTCCTGATTTCCACCAGGGGCCCGCATAGGGTCTCAAGTGCTCAGGTTTACTGCAGACAACCAGATCATGGTTCATGACAGGCCCCACTTGAGTGACAGCAGGCTGCTTCAACAAGAAACTGAAGAACCGTCATAAGGACGAAAAGTTAAACGTAAAAATTGTGTCCACAATAAAAGTTAAAGCTCTTCTCTATGGGCTGAATATATATTTTTTAAGAACGCATGTTCTTTATATTCACTTGATATTGATATCATGATACTGATATTGATATTATTCTTGATATATGTTGCAGGGCTAGCGATTAGCAAAGAGAAAACACCTGGCCGATGCAATACTGGCGGCATGAACTTCAATTCACCATAGCACACAATGGAAAGTGCCACACTGTCCATTGTGTGAACTGACAGGGCTGTGCAGCCGCTATTCAATGAATAGTGGCCCCAAAAACTGACATGTCAGTTTTTCATGTGGTTGGAATCCAGGCCAGAGCATATACTGTGTGTATACACTATAGCCATCATTCCCTTTGACTTCTATGCAATGTATTTTTTGTATTAATCACGCCCAATGTTGCAATTTGCAACTACGGCCATGATTAATACAAAAGATACGTTGTGTGAACGTAGCCTTAGACAGCGGCAAAACAATGTCTGTTTGGCCAGTATATGTCAGTATACCACTAAAAAATTAAGTATAAGATAGCATAGCATACTACTCAAGTTCATATCTTGGGATCCTAGAAAAGGATACCATTTTAGTCTATGGATGATGGTTGATATACATCCATATAGACATATACATCAGAGCTTCTACTGGGCTCCATTCTGGTGGGATATGATGTAATATTTTGTTTGAGAATTACATTCTGTCAAATGTAAATCCCCACCTCCTAGGGCGTGCGCGTGTCGGCTGTCTCAGATTTAAAGGGCCAGTCTGCCCCTAATTGGAGGTTTGCACCAATCACTCCCTATAAATCCCAGCATGCCCTGTCCCTCGTGTTGGAGCCTCTACTTGCTTACCATAGCGTTTGGCCAAGCTCCCTGTTGTTCCTGACCTCAGTCCTTGTTCCTTGTCCCTGTCCGCTGACCCGATCCCTAGTCCCTATCCTCTGCCTTCCAAGAGTTCCTGTGTACTGTCTGCCTCCTGCGATTACGCCTACAGACCTCTGCCTGCACTATCTCCTGCCTACTGCTCCTGCCACGCCTCGCCTGCCGTCACTAGCAACCAAGCCAGGGGTAGCGACCTGGGGGTTGCCTGCCGCAGCAAGCCCATCCCGTCTTGCGGCGGGCTCTGGTGAAAGCCAGCGGCCCCTTAGACTCCGCTCCCTGATGAGGTTAGTGTCATCGCTAGTGACGGTTCAGTGGATCCACGACTCCAGGCGTAACACATTCTGAGATGGAAGACTCAAAGAATGGTGTGTATGGGGTCTAAGAAAGAAACACTTGATTGGGACCATAGATAGACAGTCTATTAAAGAGGGCATCATGAGAAACGAATCAAGATTAAGGACGTAAAGTCATTGAGATTAGATGATAAATATAAAATATACAGGAATAGAAGTCAAGAACCAAGACCAGTTAAAAGAGATTATCATTAGTAAGGATGCCAAGATGGGACATAAAGAACCACAACATTTGGTATGGAAGAAACAAGTATGCAAATAAATAGATGGCTGTCAGGGAATTCTTAGCAACACACGTAAGAGCACCAGAGGTAATCTGAGGACCCATTCACATCAATTGTTATCAGCACCTAATCTAACACATTTCTACTGGAGCCTTCATTTCCAGAAGCTTGGACAGCAGCCAGAGTCTTCCACTTCGTCCCTTGCTGAGCCAACATGGATCTGTCTTTATTATTATTGTCACTGATGAAACCACTTTTATTGCATTATGTGCTTGGGACCTATGGGTAAGTAATGGACAGTGCCAGAAGTTGTCTTATGTCTGGAAGCGAAATGTCCCGCCACTTTATCTTGCCTCATTACTGTTATATGGAGGGTGATATTAGCAGAATATACCAGTAAGGCAGCAAAGATCTAAAAAAAAAACCATAGTTGTTCTACTCTAATATTTAGGAAAGAGTCGCTTTCCATATTTTACTCTTCTCATTAAATCTTTTCCTGCTGCAGGTACCTGCTGTACATTGATCTGTAACATTTTGAAAGCCTCTTTAGCATCAATAGGGTTAAGACAAATTATGCAGCATCTGAGCAGCGGATGCCAGCGGGAGAATTTGGCATATCATTAAGGTACCTCCTGCTTTACTGAACATGTAGTAACTGTGGCTGTGGTGGGAATTATTTGCATAAATTCAAATGACCCTGCTAAATGCTTGTAGAGTGATGTGTCTGATACCTAGGGTATACCAAAGTGATTAGAGGAGGTAAGCTGGTAACCAGCATTTAACTGTGCGCTGTCTGATGGACCTGTTTACTCTGCTGCAAAAAGGTTAGAAAAGGGAACAATCATTTAATCCATTCAAAAATGAAATACAAGACCTCGCTAGATGTCCTACAGTGTGGAACGCCTCCATATTAACAGAATTCTATTTCATAAGAACAATAGTCAGGCATTGTGTCTCTGAGTCTTGTAGATTGGAGGGAGAGAACAGAATAATTTTTAGCCAATATATCACATCCTGTGGTCCTCTAATGAAATCCCCCTCAGGCTCCATCTATTAAAAACCAACATTTATTCAATATCTTTAATAGTATATTCATTTTTAAACTTTTCAAATTCTAAAAGTTTTAAAGTGCTCTCCTCACACTTTTCCCACACTCTTCTCCTATTTACTTATTTCTGCATCAGACCTTTACATCTCGGGCCTCTCTAACATTGGCTACAAATAAGATAATTATGAGGTAAGAGAGATCTATAAGGTGTGCCATAATTTTATATACTCTACCTTCTAAGATTTGTCACCGGGGTCTGTTTAGATGATGTTTTAGCTTATGTCAGAATACCAAAAAAGTTATTCCAATTTATACCATAACATGCCCATAGGGGGAAGGGAATTTATAAAGACTGGCATACAAGTACGCCAGTCTTATATTAGACCCCCTCCCCTTTCCCCGGCAGGATTCAATAAGAGGTGCACGCCTTTTAGTGAGTCCATCCGGGCGTGCGAACCTGCGCCCGGCGTACTAAATCTACACCTGCTTCCAGCAGATGTAGATTTGGTTCATGATTTACGCCTGCCTCCTCCCCGCCTTGTCATGCCCCTCCCAAAACTCCCCCAGCCTGCCCATCAGGCCAGCGGGGCATACGGCAGGCTTACGCCATGGAGAAGGGGCGGATCTGCTCCTTCTCCCTGGCGTACGCTTTGGGCGGACCGTTCATAAATGTCCCCCTTAGTGTTCAATTGGTCAAATGTGTCACTGCTTCACACCAGTATCCATTTATTTAGGGAGCACAAAAGTATATTCTACCCTGCTTTTGTGTCCTGCAAAATGAAACATCTACGACATCTATAGCTGTTGTACTGTTGTAGTTTCAGGTAGAGTGCAGATGTGAACACACTATTAGTAACTTACTACCGTGTTTCTCTGAAAATAAGACCTACCCCAAAAATAATGTGGGGAAGAACTACAGAGGCTGGAGCAAGATATACAGTAAGGAGGCCCAACTACAGGGGAACTTATAGTATAGGAGCCAAACTAGAGGTAAACATACAGTATTATGGCTATCTACCATATGAATATGTTGCTACAATGTAGGGGCATACCGCCCTTTTTTTTCCAGAGAAAAAAATCATATAAGACTGGACTCTAAAAACCTAAGATAGAAATTGGCATAAAGTTAAAATACAAACAAGCAGTACAATAGATGACTGAGGTTGGCCAGGCACATTAGATTTACGATGGCCCAAATTACTAATAGCCAGTTTTCATCCATGCATTGGAATTGTATCTAGGCACATCTAGGGGCTTAAATGGCTTTATCTACGGTTGCAGCTTCTAAGCCTGCTCCATATACCTCCACTCATTATTTGATGTACATGAACGTTAAATGTCAGGCAAGGGTTAATGGTAAAAGTCAGAGATATAGCTATCAGGAGACATATATCTAAAATGTATGACCAGCTTCACATAGTAAGATAAAAGATAGAGGATGCTAGACACCCAGTAGAGTAGTACCATATGAATTGTGGCTGCAAATAGCAGAATCATAAACAGAGAATGTGCAGAATAGACACAGCATTAAAGAGATGCATAGATTTCACTTTCCCTCCATGGGTTGTAAAGAATGCTTGAAGACTGAAAACAACCAATACCAACTATAAATTCAAATTCAAAGACCGTACTATGAATGCACTTATTGGCCTACTGTACCTTCAGTAGTGGCTGTACAGCTAATACCATTTACAGGATGTATTACTGTATCAGGTACAGTTGTATAGTGTATGGCACTATGCCTGGGGAGATATGAGGATGTGGTGGCTCTTGCTGATCTGGTAGAAGTGGCCTGTCCCCATTATAGCTTCTTTTTCTTTAAAGGGAGTCTGTGTATAAGTGTGTAAAACTGTTGTCAGTGCTAAACATGTAAAGAGTAAAGCATGGTAAACTTACTCAGGTATTAAATAGTTTCCTCCTACCAATCACGAAAATGAAGAAAAAAAATATTTCCTGAATGAATAGAGAGCAGCAAGTAAAGATGAGCGCATTTTGAGCATGCCTAGGTTTGTCCAAACCTTAACCTGCATTTGATTACTGGTGGCTGAAGACGTTGTTGGATGCAGCCATAGAAAGT
Organism: Dendropsophus ebraccatus; assembly: GCF_027789765.1. Taxonomy (NCBI): domain Eukaryota; kingdom Metazoa; phylum Chordata; class Amphibia; order Anura; family Hylidae; genus Dendropsophus; species Dendropsophus ebraccatus. The sequence continues at coordinate 63,598,473 of NC_091458.1, forward strand.
AATCAAATGCAGAGCAGTCAGGTTTGGACAAACCCCAGTGTACGAGGTTCGCTCAACAGCCGGCATTCAATTAATTCTGTATAACGGCCAGTTCACACTGAGGAGTCAGTGCTGAATCAGTGAGGTAAGTGTTCCAGGAGGAAAGTGTTCTTACTGAATTCTGCGCTGAACTTTCAAAATTCACAAGGAAAATGTTCCGCCTGAATCACCTCTGGCACAATTCATTTTTCATCAAACTCAATTCATTCCAATTCTACCGGATTCCACGCTGAATTTACGCGAGTATTCCACGCTGATACTGCGCTGAAAAATTTAAGAGCAGAAACTCATTGCTCAATTTATTTCAATGGGATTCCGCGAAATCTGCCAGAAGAATTGACATGTCAATTCTTCTGGTGGAAAATGGATCCGCCGCGAAAAAATTCTGCGGTGTGAACTCAATCGAATTTGGCTCTGCACTATATTTTCAGGCGCAATTTTCAGTGAGGAATCAGCGCTGAAATTCAGCACTGATTCCTCAGTGTGAACTGGCCCTAAGGCTTCTGATTATTGCCAAGCTCAGTTTTTGGGATCAGTGGGGGTCTCAGTGGTCATAGTGCTGCTTATTAGCTTACTTCCCCTATCATGCTCATATTATATAAGTTAAGAAGTTGGGAATATGCCTACGCAGTACCTTACCATGTAATTCCATCTCAGAAAACCCCTTTAATTTACAGAATGACAATGCTTCTAGGCAAACAGTTGGGATCTCTATAGGAAAGCAGGCCTGTAAGGTCATATGAATACTAGGAGAGTTGATAAACTACGTCCTGCCAATATAAAGCACATGTTCCTGGATGAGTTGTTCTTGTCTGCTTCCTCTTGTTGATGTTACCAGAAGCTCATTCCCACAAGGTGGTTAGAGTTTAGATTGCTTTCAGGTACATGCCTCTTGGAATGAATAACAACATTAATCTGTACAGTTAAAAAAAAATGTCTTTACTGATGATCCTGGAATATGTCCAGATATCAAGTGCCAAGACTAACAAATAGTCCCAGAGAATCATCTAATTTGTAACATAATGTGCAGTACACCATGATATGGCTGTATCTTTCATGTATCATAAAAAAGTGCCTGACCTTATTCCAGTAAACATTCCCTAAGAACTATAAATACAAATGTACAAAGAAAGTGCTAATAAATGCAAGAGCCTAGACTTAAAGGTCATTTCCTAAGTATACAAGGCACAAATAGATGTTTAATTGAAACCCTTTTATCCTGAAGCTTCTAGTGCTTTACTTTACTGGTTGTTATCAGACAATAATTGGCTGAAACATTTTGATAAAATATTAAGTTACAGTTCACATAAGAAAGACTTAAAAAAAAAAACTGTATATTGTCAGCAAATTTAGAAAAAAAAGTGGTGCTTATTGGAGAAGAGAGTTTCGAAATGGCATATGTAGAAAATCTACTGCAGGTAATGGTGATGATGCAAAGCCAGAAAACATATCAGCGTCTGTTATTAGTTAATTACTGTTATTACTTAATAATTACTGTATTAAGGCAGGGTTGTATTTTAAAGTAATTGGATAATTTGCACCAAAAATTAAATCTGCCCCCCCCCCCCCCAGGAACAACCAGGCCAAGGAATGTCTCCAATGTCACCCAAGCAAGGTATCCATCCACAGACAGCTGTTTCAAGGTATTTGCCCCTTATCATTGTGGAGTAGGTTTTTGGCTAGCGGGAGCAATGCCTAGTAAGTGCATGTAAAAGAACGCTGGTTGACCTCAGGAAGATCAACCGAAACACTGCAGAGACGTCAGTGTATTCTAGAGCATTGCCCCCTGGGAAATCAAATATGCAAAAGAACACTGCAGAGACACCGCCACATGTCTCGACATCAGTGAACTAGCCAGACCTTCCTCCGGGAAGGAACAACCAGGCCAAGGAATGTCTCCAATTAAGGAAACCACCCAAACAAGGTATCCATCCACAGACAGCTGTTTTGGGGTATTTGCCCCTCATCAGTGTGGAGTAGGTTTCTGGCTAGTGAGATCAATGCCTAGTAAGTGCATGCAAAAGGATGCTGGTTGACCTCAGGGAGATCTACCAAAACATGGCAGAGACACCATCACGTGTCTCGATGTCAGTGTATTCTAGAGCATTGCCCCCTGGGAAATCAAATATGCAATATATAATCCAAGATCTGTCCTGGAGTCCGGTCGGCAGGTAATGTAGTTATTGTCCTAAAAAAAACAACTTTTAAACTTGCAGTGCTGTGTCAAATTGGTGTGGCCTAGAGTGTCTGTGCCCTAGGCTTGCACCGCCTCTCCGTCCGTCCTGTCCACCCTCTTCATCGTTAGGAATGCCCCTAGAGAAATTTTTCCTATTTCTCACTTGTCTGAAGACTGCACATGTGCTGGATCATTAAGGCACAGGTGCAGTGTTCAGACTGAATAGGAAAACTCCTGCCCGGGGGCATAACAAATGATGAGGAGGGTGGGGTGGAGGGACAAAGTGGCATTGCAATCCTAGGGCACACAATCTAGGCCACGCCAATTTGACACAGGGCTGCAAGTTTAATAGTTGTTTTTAGGACAGTAACTGCATCACCTGCCGAACGGACCCCAGGAAAGATCTTGGATTAAAAGCAGCTATCCGAAGGTACAAGTGGTTTGGGGGGGGGGGGGGGGTCGCTTTAAAAGGGTTTTTGAGGTAAAATGTACTGATAAGCTATCTACAGGAGTTATTTATGAGCTGTTCAGTGCCGCACTACACAGTGATTTGTCTTCATTCATGTGTACCGGTGGTTTGTAGCAGTGGTTATGTGAAACTGCAGCTCAACTTCTATCCACTTGAATGGGACCTAAGTTGTGTTACACATTGTCACCGCTCCACAATGAACAGAGAGAAACTATGATCACGGGGTGCCAAGTTGGGCCTTAATCAAGGTGGTCATAGAGACCCACCCTCATCTCTAGGACAAACAGGAAAAAGTGCTTAGCTAAGTGCGTCTCTAGCCATCTCTTTCTCGTGGTAGGAGATAGACCCATACTCTTTCGATAGAATCTGTTCCCTGTAAGGAGAGACAGGGGAGAGGTGATTAGCCAAGCATCCCCCTCTCTCATTTTTGAGATTGGTGGAGGTCTCAGCACCCAGACCCGCGCTGATCAAAACAAAACTTTTAAAGTTTCTCTATGACAGTGACATATTATCTCCTGTAATGTGATTTCTCCATATTGCTCTGTAACATTTGTGTCATGTTTTTACATTTTTGGATACATTTACATTCAAAGAGTCTATCATGGATTCACAAAGTTTATTTGCTGCAAATTCTCTGCAGACTTTGTGAGACATTGACTTCAATGGTCCCGCAGCAAATTTGTCACAATAGTAGATTTGCTGAATTTGCTGAGGACCCATTAGAGTTGAAGGAAAGCAAAATTCACAGTGAATTCCTGCAGCAAGTCTGTTATGTGAAACCTAAATCCACCCACACATATATGCTACTCATATACACACACCTACACAGACCTGCTGAACACATACAGTAAATACAAATACATTCATTTTTGAATGCCTACAGTACCAAGTAGTTGGAAGTTTACAATTTCTCCCCAAGAATTTGACAGACCACATATAATGATGTCATGGACAGCCCACATAGCTACATTTTCTGCTGAAGTATGTTAGTCCTGGGGGTCTTCCTGTTGTTGTAGAAAGCTGGATACGATGTGCACAACTCAATTGCTGCACAGGTCTGTCGATGGTCAGACACAGTGCGGAATCAGTGCTTTACCCAACCACTTCAGTCAGAACCATCTATTTCTGTAAGACTACCCTAACTGTGGACTTTAAGGGTGTGTTTACACTGAGGAATCCGCGTGGAGAAGCTATGGCGGATTCCGTCGCTCGTCCATGCTCGCGGCCGCACGAATCTCTTCCTGTTCCATAGACTCCATTCTATGCACAGGTGGATTCTGCATTCCAATGATGACATGTCAATTCTTTTGGCGGACGGCGGAATTCGTCTGACCATAGATTTGAGTCTATAGGATAGGCGGAAATGTGTGCCGCCACGAGCAGGGACGAGCAACAGAATCTGTCAGAACTTCTCAGTGTAAACCCACTTGTAGAGGCAGGCACTTTTTAGCTCTTGCTTAAAAAAGTGTGTCTTATTGGCCCATATATATTAGCCCATATATATATATATATATATATATATATATATATATATATATATATATATACTTTAGCTTCCAACCACATGGTGGTTATATTGTTCCTTGAGGAGAATGTCATAAGATATATGGAGACTCACAGGCCATTCATGCTCCACTGGGAATTCTGGGAAGAAAAAATATGCGAAGCAGCCTTCTAACACTACCCAAAAAGTCAATGCTTCACTCTAATTTGGAGCATTTGTACCATGAATGGCCTATAAGTCTTCATATGTCTTTAAGACACTCTCCTAAACATATTACTCCTTGGGTCCCTATGAAACCTGCTACATCCGTAGGATGACATACTTTTGTGCAATTAAATTTTATCGAGAATGTGTAATGTGTCTAATAAGTTAGGGCACTGCTGCCAAACACCCATCTCAGCCCAGTGCCAATATTACCTACTGAATATGAAAACATTTCCTACACATAATGATAAAACTAAATCACAAATATAATATATCTTATAGGTTGCTGTAGTCTATTTTCTTTTCTATGTTTCTCTGCTCACTACTAATAACATATAAACATATAACTAATTGCATTCATCTTGCCTCATTTTCAGCTTCCTATCCTTAATAAAAGGTTAAATCTTCCACACCTTTGTTTTACGTCCTAGCAGATAATTTCCATCACTATAATAATATGCAAGCACATAGCCGTATGTTTGAGGAAAATAGACATTACAGCATCAGCAGTTCAGTTGCCTGCATTTTAAACTGCATTGGGAAGCCAAGGGCATAAAGCTGGGTAATGTCAATGTAATTATTTCTGTTTTTGTTTCCATCTGTATGTTTGTCTGTTTGGGTGCTTGTGGATGGTGACTGTGACACCAGCCCTGAGGTCCCTGCTTTGAATGCATCCCATGTGGACCCACTGTCTGTCCTTGTCACCAGCAATTAATATCAGGGCGGGCCCAAGATGGAGTGAAGGGTCTGCTGAGGCACCAGATCTTGGACGGTGTGTTATAAAACCTGGCAGCTTGAGCGCACCAGAGCAAATGAATATTAAAAGCTATAAATGCAGGCACAAGCTGGAAGTAAGAAAAGAACAGAAGCCAGGTGGGAGATTGAAAATGATTTGTGTCCTTAAAAGAGCATCACCAAGGGTAAAGCACAGTGCTGTAACTAGAATGCATGGGGCCACAAGCACAATAAATGGCCCCCACTACCTAATGAAAAGAAATTGCAACTGCAGCACAAGTAGCAAAAATTAACAGCATGGATACGGTGCTGGATTTCAGAGAACCTACTATATGTGGACTTTATAGCAGAAAGCCGTCAACTTGTTATTCCCTACAATATGTATTAGTTATACACCTAATAAAGCTGGATAACCGCAAGGTAATGGGAACATCAAGAGGAATATATTTAACATGTATGTCACTTAAAGGGTAACTCCAGCCAAAAGCTTTTTCCCAGTAATAGAAACACATTACAAAGTTATATAACTTTGTTATATGCTTCAGTTACCTATGTGCCTCCCTTCCGTATCTTTTCCCCCCTTAGCCCCCACCAGGAAGTGAAGTAAACTCATTCTTACCTAATGACTGTTGACCACAGGCTGGTCTTTGGCAGCCATTTTGTGACAATGACATCATAAAGAGGGAGGCGGGTGTAAGCCCTGTTAGGCCAGCCTACCTTTGTCAGATGACTCAGCTCTGATTGGATGAGCAAGCTGTAAGCCATCTAACAGTTTTACAGAGTCAGCTAGACATCTCAGGAGACAAAGTGCATCATGGGAAAGCCCAAACCAGGAAGCGAAGAAAAAAATGAAGACCAACTGGAGCTTCAGGGACTTGTTTTTTTTTTTTTTTTATCAGCGCCAGAGTACCTCTTTAGGCTGGGTTCACACACAGTATATTTCAGGCAGTATTTGGTCCTCATGTCAGGTCCTCATGGCAACCAAAACCAGGAGTGGATTGAAAACATAGAAAGGCTATGATCACATAATGTTGTAATTAAGTAGATGGCTGTCATTTAATGGCAAATATTTGCTGTTATTTTAAAACAACGACTGTTGTATTGAAATAATGGCATTTATTTACTGTTATATGGCGGCCATCCACTCAATTTCAACATTGTGTGAACAGAGCCTTTCTGTGTTTTCAATCCACTCCTGGTTTTGGTTGCAATGAGGACCTGACATGAGGACCAAATACTGCCTGAAATATACTGTGTGTGAACCCAGCCTTGATGGAGAAAAAGAGCCGCTATCCAGAAAGCTTCCAAAAGAAAATGATACATTCTAGAGAGGTTACGCAAGTAGATTTTACACTTGTTTTCGACTGCACTATTACATGGCCTGATGGGGGCCTGATAATAACAGTAAACGAGCACCGATCTGCTAGATCGGCGCTCGTTTACTGGGCCTATTACACGGCCCGATAATTGTTTAATAAGGGCTGCATGGACTTCGTTACCGATGTCCTTGCAGCCCTTGCTAAACTGGTATACATTACCTATCCCGGGTCCAGGGCTCCTCCTGCTCCTTTTCTCACTGGGTCCTGCACACTGCAGCTTTAGAGCGTCCTGTCTTAGCTGATAGGCCGCTCAGCCAATCACTGGCCACAACGGTCCTGGCCTGTGATTGGCTGAGCGGCCTGTCAGCTAAGACAGGCCGCTCTGGAGCTGCAGTGCATGGGACCCGGGGATAAGAGGAACCCTCGACCATGAATAGATAATGTATTTCTTTTGCAAATCGTCAGCCGCCGGCCGTGCACCGCTATTGCACATAACGGTGCGCGGACAGTGGCCGACAATTATAGGTCAGAACTGATCGTTGTCTTCATTACACAGAACGATAATCGGCCGGATAGGGCCGATTCGTCCGATTATCGTTCCGTGTAATAGTACCCTAACACTTCATATTAGAGAACAATCCTTTTATTGGAAACCCAGATCATAGTTCTCAGAAAAGATAACCAGTATGCAGCTGGATGCAGTGAGGAATCTGGGATAGACTGAAACATAGACAATAGGAACACAAACAATGAAGCAGGAACATCATAAATGCAGACAATGGAGCAGGAACACAAGGACCACAAACAATGAGCATGAACACCTGAAATACTAAGTCTTGTATGCATGAACACTAATCTGTAGAGCTACAAGTGCCAAATGTGATGTAGAAGGACTAGGCAGAAGCAGCATCCAGGGGCAGGCCAGGTGGGAACTAAAAGTTGAAAAAAGACTTTCTTTCTAAACAAAGCCATTCATACATGGTGTCAGCAGAGAATTGAGTAGCAACACAGTTCAGGGTAATGCATGACTGTCAGGGTAGATGTCACACCTTGTATGCATTACAAACAGTAATTTGTACCAAATATTCTCCAAAGATTTACCTCCATTTTAAAGAGACTTCCACCAAAAAGTAGCACCTTCATCCTGTAGATGATTTTCACCCCATAAGATTGATGAAAATTTCCAAAATAACCTTTAAATCGGCATTATGGACAAAAAAATTCTTTTTAAATCAAATCATATTAGAAAGTTATACAGATTTGTAAATAACTTCAATTGAACAAAAATCTCAAGCCTTCCATTACTTATTAGCTGCTGTGTGCCCTGCAGGAAGTGGTGTTTTATCTCTTGTCTGACAAAGTTCTCTCTGCTGCCACCTCTGTCCGTGTCAGGAAGTGTACTGAGCAAAAACAAATCCCCATAGAAAACCTCTCCTGCTTTGGACAGTTTTTGGTCACAGACAGAGGTGGCAGCAGAGAGCACTGTGTCAGACTAGAAAGAATACACCACTTCTTGCAAGGCATACAGCAGCTGATAAGTACTTGAAGCTTTGCAATTTTCCAATGGAAGTAATTTACAAATCTGTATAAGTTTCTGACACCAGTTGATTTCAGAAAAAATATTTTTAGCACCCTAGTACACCTTACAAAGTAGAAAAATACTCAAAGGAATTTTTATACTACAGCTTCATTAGCAAAAACTTAGGTAAAGAGCAGTGGGATGGCAGAGGGGCAAGAGATAATGGGTGTAATGTGTGTTCCTTATACACAGTCACCAACTGCATCAAAGCTCTGCATAATGTAGTGGGTGTTCTGTCTGCATGGTTACAGACTACAAACAAACCCTATGTAGTCAGATCCTGTATTTATGTGTTAAGCTAGACATACACATTATATTATAGCCAGCATCTCAACTCTGGCAACAGCAGATTTCACAGATTTCAGGGGAAAGAATGGTTGGGCATATTGGCATATTATTATTTTTAATATGACTGATTCTTTTGTTCTCTGGGAAATAAGTCAATCTCCTTTGTATCCCACCATTCCCAATATCTTGAGATCGTATGAGAAATAAAAGATGATATGATATTACAAAACTAAATGAAGCAAGTTATCTGCATGTTCCTGCGATTAAAAATTGATGAACAAAGGAAACTCAGTTGTTCTGCATTAACCCCGTTAGTACTGACTTCTGTAACAAATGTTGAAAAAACAAACAAAAATTGCAATAAATAGGTAAATAAAAAGTATGAATTAGCTCTAGAATAAAAATTTAATTGTAATCAATGGGAGTTAAAAATTCCAGCTAGAACCAAAGAGCAGATCTAGTTGTCATTATATTTAACCAAGATGGAAACATAAAGTTGACAGTGTGACAGCTGTGTATTTCATAGGTTCTTCTTCTGATTCCAATAAAAGTGTACACATGAATGTATTATTGCGCCCTTTCATTCGCATGTCCTCGCAGGAGTTCCTGATTGCCATGTATGGATATCACATTATTTATTGCAATATCCTTCTAGCCTCCAATGTCAACATATGAGACAGGTGGCATGATATTATATTTCTTGCTTTTATTGACATTCAGGTGCTTCACATGTTCATTCTCACCACATAAATGATTGTGCCTCCCATAAGTCAATGAAACCAACCCACATTCTTAATATTACCTTCTGCATTGTGTATATTCCTTGGCCAGGGCCTTTTCCCTTTCATCTCATACATAAATGTCTAACTTTATATACAGAACTTTTAGGGGGAGATTTATCAAAGGGTGTAAATTTTAGACTGGTGCAAACTACCCACAGCAACCAATCACAGCTCAGCTTTAGGCAGTGCTGAAAGGAAAGCTGAGCTGTGATTGGTTGCTGTGGGCAGTTTGCACCAGTTTACACCCTTTGATAAATCTTCCCCATAGTGTACATAGGAAAATGGAACTAAGTAATAAGATTAAAAATTAAAGTTTCACCAATGTATTGGGCAGCAAGACGTACCCCTTAAGGTCTCCCAATGTACTGGCATGAAATTGTACCAAATGTGAATGCTAAAAACTATGTTTAGCTTTCAATGAATAAAGCAGGTAGTAGATTTTTTTTCTCAGTCATGTTACAAAATCAAATGTCTCCAACATCAATGGTGCCCCACAGACTGCCTCAATATCTAATAGATGCAGTAAGCAGTATTCTGACTGTTTTCATGTGCTTCCTCTGATGCCACAATTGCTGAAAAAGCAACTCGTACTGCAAGTTTATAACAGTAACTAGTCACAGAGGAGACAGTAATGTAACTTTAAGCCCAGAACTCAGGTTGCCAGTCAAGCCCGTCAAGATTATGCCAATATTAAAAGGGTTTCAAGGCTAATAAGATTAATTGCCTATCCACGGGATAAGCCATCAATAATAATACTGGGTGAGGACAGCCGGAAGCTGAGCTGCAGTTATGTGATGCCACCACTACTCCATGAATGGAGACAACTGCTTCTGGCCCTGTTCACTGTGTAGTGTAATTGTCAAACAGCTGACCGATGGGGCTGCCAGGTGCTGGCAGCTCATTAAACAACAATAGGTCATCAATTATGTTTGCCTGGACACCCCTTTAAGTAATGCTCATGCTAGAGATAGGGCTGTAAAAAAATCAACAAAAAAAATCAAGTAGACAGCATTCTCATTTTATATTAGATGTTACCAGAACAAAGCAATAATGGAACTCCACGCCAGATCAGACTGAGTAATCAGAATACCAAAGGATGGGGGTAGGGGGTGGCTTAATAATGGGCCCCTAATAAAACAGGAACCTAAAGGTTTACAAGGAAGCAATCCTATTCGAAGTTAACCTTAGTATGATCTATTACCCATGAGTTGCTTTAAAAATAACATACTAGTCCTAACCAAGCATACGTAATGTGTGTATAATGTTACACACAGGTATGATGTAATTGAAAGTGTTCACTCTAGATGATACCTTGGCCATTCCAATCTGTCAGACACTAAACAAGCTGACTTAATAAATAAATTAGGTTTCATCCTATGTTTCATAAGCATGTATTTCTGGTAATGATGTAATAAAATGTTTATATAGTATAAAGCATGGTTAGAACTGGGATTTCCAGGAGTATGAACAGCAAAAATAATCATTATTATATAAATTATATTGTGCACCTTAGTAGAAAGGAAAATGTGTTGAATAATAGAAATGTGTTAAATGAGAGTTTCTTTTGTTGTTAAATGTTTTAATTGTCCCTTTAGGATTTCCCGCTGCTTAATCTTGACAGCCTTACAGCACAGTCATCAACATCTTAATTCTACAAGACAACCCTATTAACTTCTATTCAGCTCTGTCTCCTGAGACTTCAGCCTACTTATTCCCTTGTGACTGTGCCAGGAACAGTACGCCATACAGAATTGTTCAAAGGCGCCAAGAACTGTACAATATTGTTTTTTTCCCCCTGAAATATATTATGAGACATGTCTGTGCCTGTAAATTTAGATTTGATAGATGATGGCTGTGATATTTTTCCAGCAGAAAGCCATAAGAACTGCAGTGTGGTATAAGTAGGTCATTTCTGGAATCTGTTTAATATACTTGTATTGCGTTGTCTATGAAAACTTCCCAAACTACTGTACTGTAGTTATATTACATCCAGCATTCACTTCTTTTTGCTATCAACCATTTTTATTTGACAGCAAACTCATTAGTAAAGAGCACAGGAAGGATTCTGTAGGTTACACTGTTCCTAGATTATAAGGGGGCTGGCACCTAAGGATTCATTAATAAAGATACTTAATTATCATTATTATAAGGCAATGAAATATCAGAACATTATTTTAGATTTTTATTAAAATGTACATACAGTCTGAGAAAAAAATGTTATATGTAAGATGTAAAAAGATGCAATATGGCAGTGATTCTCAAGTCCAGTCTGGTCTCAAGGCCCAGCAAAAGATCATGTTTTTAGGATTTCCTCAGTATTTCACAGGTGATATACGTATTTACACTCAGTCCATCAGGTATTATCACAGCTGTTCTTTGTATGGGATATCCTCAAAACATGACCCGTTGGTGAGCCATGAGGACTGGAGTTGAGAAACACTGTAATAAAAAGTTGCTGGTCTTCCAATAATATATTACCCGGTGCCCATTTGTATTTTACTCACTATTCCTACATAACCTCCCATTTGCTTTTCAGTCTCCTCTGTGATCAGAATAGTCCATCAAAGTAGCAACTGTGCCAATTTATATGTGGCATTCAAAAGGTAATGTGATCTGGCACTGCAGCAGGGGAAGTAACTGTGGTATGGCTGTTCATGGTCATTGAAGCTTCTGTCACACTGGTATGAAGCTTTCACAGGATTATACCATACTCCATAGACTGGCACAGTGATGGGGGCTGGCAGGCACTGTTGTGGTAAATCCCCAGAGGAACATGATAGTAAATCTCCAGCCACATGGTGCGTGTGGTGTACCCTTGGTGTTTCAGTTCAGAAAACAAACCAGTATGGTAGAATCATTACACAGCTCTTTACTCAAACATGTGTTTCCTCCAAAAATGGAGATGCTGTCTCTTTAAATCACAGTGGTTAATTAGATGGATGGAGCAAGAAGGCCTTCCGTATGGAAACGAGGTAGGACATGGGGGTAGCCCACAGGAAAGCACTAGAGCAAAATTCTCTTCTTTGGCTGACTCTCAATGGATTCCCAAAGAAAAGTTTCCACTCACACTTTCAGCTGAGCTGCAATACCCAATGTGGAGCGCAGGTCCTAAATTATAGCTTGGAAACTGAGCCCTGAGACCAAAGGTCTTAGAATAGCTATGGCACATGTGTTGAACTTCTCCCCATGATGGAGACCTAGACACAGTAAAAGGCTCTATTTGAGTCAAGTTTTTTGAGGCTCTTTTTGAGTTAAGAATCTTGTTCTGCTGGTTTTTTAAATTATTTGGTAATTTGATACAAAATTTTGGTCTTCCCCTATTGAACCAAAAATGTATTTGAAGGGAAACATGTCAGAAATTTAGTTTAAGCCCTGTTACACCGATTAAATATCAGATTTTCTTTGTGTATCAATAAAAACAACCATGTACCCTGTCAATATCAGGTTATCAAAACAATGGCTTATATTGTTTCATATAGTTTGGACTTTCCATCTTTACCTTGATTTAATCAGCACCCTGTTGTATATTTTATTTGTAGGTGGCGGTTTTTTGTCTTTTTAGCCACGTAAAAATTTAAAGTGAAATTGTGATAAGCCTCTGCAATAGGACAATGTCACCAGGATGTAATTCCAACTACCTAGGACCTGTTTAGACTCAAGTGATCCTGGGCAATGGTGAGGAGCAAGCATGCGCCGACCTTTCAGATGATAGCTCGCTTGCTCCCTGTTCCTCGCTTGCTGTCAGCACTATTACATGCGCCAACAGCATGGGGGGGGGGGCTCTCCAGATAATCTTTAGCTCATAGGGCGGAGCAGCGGCCAGCAGATCGTTGTTATCGTGTGAGGGCCAATAATCGCTGATAAGCGAGGAAGGAGGGAAATAGAATGCTTTTGAATTTTCTGCCTTACAAACTGTCTCTGCTAAGTGACAGGCAGGGCCAGAGCAAGCTCCTCCTACAGACTACAGAGTTCTCTGGGAAAATGTATTGACTTATGTGTAGTGCATAAGAACAATAAAAACAACATTAATAGACATAAATATAAGGCACTAATATCTGACAACCAACCCACAGGCAGGGTACATAGTATGGCATCGCATACACGTTTTCAGAAGTTACATAGGTCTGGGGCATATATTCATTGCAACATTTCAATTCCACCAAACATGATGCCTGATAACAGTGTGAACCTTATCTTAAACAGCCTATATGCAAATGGATTATAGTGGAAGAATAATGATTCTTACAATTTTTTTGCAAATACATAAATACATGTGTACGATTAAACAGTGCTGCCAGGTATACAATACATTGATACATCACCTTCGTATTCTGTTTAGAACCCAAATACCACAGTAAGAACAATTAAATCTGTAAAGGTTTTGACAAATTAGCTTGCTAGCATTTTAAGTAATCCCAATTTAATTACGTGTGAAACCTATAAATAATTGGTCATTCAGGTGCTGCTAAATGGAATTGATTCCTGTGATGACTTTTCTCCAGTGGCATGGTCTACTACAATCGTTTATTTTTAGAGGGGGGGAAAAAAAGCGACTAAAGTTATACCCAATTTTTGGAAGGATTCTTTGTTCATGTTTGTTAGGTTTGGGATCACTATGAAAAACTATTTGATTAAAGAGAACAATTGTTTCATGTGCTATGTCGCCTCCAGTGCACAAACCATACTCCAGCCAAGGGTTAATACAACAGGGGGAAGAGAAAGATTTGCTGCAAACTTTATTAATAATCGTAGATGAAAAAAGTATTCAGCCTGAAGGATGGCCTTTTTCTATACATTCTCAGCATGCCACAGTGGTCACAAGAATCTAATAAAGACTTCAGGGCCCATCAGTTCTCCAGTATCCTGGCGCATGTGTATTGCATCTTGAACACTCGCAGTATATAACAATGCAATTGTATAAGCCAATTCTCTACTTTGGTTCACTCATGGTCTGAGGTACAGCCTTGAAACCCTGTTCTGGAGCACCAGATGGCAATGCCAATTTAGCAGAAGCTGCATGGAGGCGGTCCATTGTAACATAGTAACATAGTTAATAAGGTTGAAAGAAGACAAGAGTCCATCAGGTTCAACCTAGGGAAACCCTACTGTGTATAACAACATGCAATTGCAAAGAAACAAGAAACTCAGTGTCCAAGACTTCAGAGCTTCAAAGCTGTTTTTCTAAGTCATTTTTGGTGAATGAAATTATTTGCAAATATGTTAAGAATAGTGTTGAGCGGACCTGTCAAACTGTTTGGGTTCAGCAACGTTCTCCAAACGCATATGTTCCGCATTAGATTCCCCGTGGCTGCAGAAGTTGGATGCCGCCTTAGGGCTGCCAGGAAAACATGGATACAGCCTATGGGTAATGCTGATTGTTCCAGTTTGGAGAACATTGCCGAACCAGAATAGTTTGACAGGTTCACTCAACACCAGTTAGGAATCATATAGGCTATGGACATGGAATGAAATGTTTGATATGACAGTGACCATTTATGAATTCAGAAATGATTCCACTCACCTCATCTACAGTAATTATAACAGGTGGAATCTTTTAGTCCTTTGCAACTTTGCAATCTCAAACCCATTCTTTGTAAAGGCTGTTACATTCTTATAGTTAACATTCTAATGTTTTACCTCCTTAATTAGCTGTAGTAGTTAGAAAGGGGAGGGGGGGAGCACATTTGGGTTCATGGTGTATATTGTAAGTCAGGCATATGTTTTAGTGCTAATTTGTGTACGCTACTATCCTTACTGATCCCTGTTAGTCTGGTGTAATGGATTGCCGGTATTCAGCATGTTTTATTGCTCCGCTCAGAGGAGTGCCCTCTTTCAATTAGCCAAGTGTACAAGGACAGAATCAGCGTGTCTGCTATGACAAATATTACTAGACCTTGAGGCTTAGGGCCTACAAGTAAAACATAAAACTGCCTGAGAACTGTAATTCATGTGTAATTGCAACCGAAAAACAGAATGGAACAGAATATATAACATTTTTTACATTTAGAAACTCACATTTCAACATATGTATTGATAGTTCTGTTGGACACCGAAGCTAATGAAATTGGTTTTGTAATACCATCTTGAATATTACACAATAAAACCCACACTAAATATTATTTGTTAAAAATCTAATATACAGTAGTTTAGAAATGAAAGCCTATTCCATGGCATCTATATTACTTGGTTGACCATTGGCTACCTCTGAACCTAATCCTGTGTGAGCAATGGCTTTTTATGGTGTTAGCAGTAACTGTTCTATAGTAGACTAGAATATTTTTCTTCGGTTTATCATTAAACACCACTATTTGATGTACAAGAAATGAGGTGGAAGTCAGCTCATCCTAAGCCATAGGTGTAGATACTACTTGATGTAAAGCACGATGGTTTTGGCCAGGCTGACTCTTGGTGAACATACTGCATACAAAACAAAGTAGTCGAAGAACGAAGAATGATAAATTACAGTAATACTCAATATATGTAAGCTAAATCATTCTTTTAATTTAAGCCAAGAGGTACCTGGGAGTCCAACTGGAGAATCCAGTAAGCCTCCCTAAGTCGCACCTGGCGCATCCAATCACCACCTCACCTAGGTCGATTGATTCTTCTTATGCCACATACCTGGAGAGAGGACAAATCCCAACCATGTTGCTCTACAAAGTGCTTTGAAAGCCCCGACATGGAACCAGGGGCGGTCTTGGCATTTCTGGGGCCCCAAGCAAAGTTATGTCTGCCCCCCCCCCCCTCGACACTCGTTCCAAAACAATAGACGGCTGTGTGTTGCCCCCAGTAGTATATACCCCTTGTGCGCTACCGCCAGTAATATATACTCCTTGTGTGCTGCCCCTAATAGTATATTCCCCTTGTTTGCTTCCCCCAGTAGTATATAGACCCCTGTGTGTTCCCCCAGTTATATATAGCCCCCCCGTGTGCTCCCCCCAGAAGTATATAGACCTCCTGTGTGCTGCCCCAGTTGTATGTAGACCCCCTGTGTGCTGCCCCCTGTTGTATATACCCCTGTGTGCTCCCCCACTAGTATATAGGCCCCCTGTTTGCTCCCTCAGGGGTATTTAGCCCCCCTGTGTGCTCCCCCACTCAGATATAGACCTACTGTGTGCTCCCCCACTTGGATATAGACCCCTGTGTGCTCATCCAGTAGTATATAAACCCCCTGTGTGGTTCCCCCAGTAGTATATAGACCCCCTGTGTGCCCCACCAGTATTATATAGACCCCTTGTGTGCTGCCCCAGTTGTATACAGACCCCTGTGTGCTCCCCCAGTTATATATAGACCACCTGTGTGTCTTACAAGTAGTATATAGACCCCCTGTATGTTCCCCCAGTAGTATATAGACCCCCTGTGTGCCCCGCCAGTAGTATATAGCTCCCCTGTGTGCTCTCCAAGTTGTATATAGACCCCATTCTGCTGCCCCAAGTAGTATATAGACCTCTGTGTGCTGCCCCCAGTAGTATATAGACCCCTCTATGAAGCCCCAGTAGTCTATAGCCCCCCTGTGTGCTCCCCCTGTTATATAGCCCCCTGTGTGCTCCCCTAGTTAAACAGACATACAGACAAACACTTATACTCACCTGGGTCCGGGCGTCTCCTCTTCTCTTCACTCTTGTGGCCACAGGAAGGGTTTTCCCTGGATCACAAGAGGCCGCACTCCCCTTGTCCTGGTGCCGATGCTCCAGTGATGTCACTGGAGTGATGGCACCACAAGGACAAAGCTGCCGCTTGTGACCGCAGGGAAAATCCTTCCTGCGGCCACAAGAGTGACTGACAGGAAGGGAGCCAATGGCTCCCGCCCTGTCAGTGCTGCTGCATGTAACTGAGCGCTCATTACGAGTGCTCATAGTTACAGTTCAGATGGCAGCAGCGAGCGCGGCAGCGGCCCTGTCCAGCGGTCTTGAGCACAAGAGCGGGACGTGGGGGCCCCCCTGGATGTTGGGGGCCCCAAGCGATCGCTTGGGGTGCTTGGTGCCAAAGACCGCCACTGCATGGAACTGACTAGCACCAGACTAGTGGTGGCTACTACATCTGCAATGTGCTCTGCTATGCATCTCTTCAATTCTCGTATAGCACACCCCACATACTGGAGATTACAACATGTGCACATGGCAACATTTACCACATGGGAGGTCTCACGGTTAATAAATGTGGCTGTATTAAAGATCATCTTATTCCCACTACATACAACATGCCTCTGTGAGCTGATGTATTTGCACACAGAGCATCTACTGTAGGTAGAGTACATCTAAAATAGTCAGTAGTGGACAACCAACTACACTTCGGAGCATCCCTAAGCATACTGGGTGACAATACGTTAGCTAAACTTTCCCCCCATTTGGCAACACATTTAACACCACCCGACAAAATACTGGCACATTCCTCATTCATAAATAATACAGGTAAGTGTTTCAGGATAATGGATCAAATACTATCAAACAGAACGCTGTGCGGAATTAAAAAAAAAACAATGGGGACATCATATCATCTACTTTTCTGGAGGGGAACTGTCTTGCAAATGAAAATTCCTGCTCCTAGATTCAGCTATTTATTTAGCTCTAGCAATAACACTATCCACATACTCTCTAACCCGTAATCTACACTGCAAGTCATGGCGCTGAGCATCATAAGCAGTATTCTGAGAGCAAGCTCAACATATCCTAATGAATTCTCCTATTGGCAAGCTGCGGACTGGATGACGTGGATGGCTACTAAATGCAGGCAAAATGCCATTACCAGAGGTAAATTTGTGGAATCTACTTTTAGTTTCATTTACAGACTGTTGTACATCTAGGAAAGGAATAGAGTCCACTTCCGTTCGTATAGTAAATGTCAAATTCATTGTATTGTTGTTTAGAAACGGTGAAACGGTGAAAACCAGAGGTACAGTGTGAATACCTACCTGCTATATAAGCAGGAGGTCATCTATATAATGGCCATACCAGGGAATGGATTCTCTGTATGGCTTGGAAACTCCAGTAAATGTGCCAGTATCTTGTCGGGGGGTATTAAATGTATTGCCAAACGGAGTAAAGTTAAGCTAATGTATTGTCACCTAGTATGCTTAGGGATGCTCCGAAGTGTAGCTGGTTCGCAAAAACGAAAAGTGGCCCCGTCCTTAAGAGGTTAAGCCTTCCTGTAGTAAAGAAGAAGTTTATTTATTCTAATTGGACTAAGTGGTTATTCCCTAAGCACCTACACAGCCATTGCATCTTCCTTGGGTCATCTCCCCTTTCTGTGGGTGGCGGTACCCATAGTCTGGGTGGGTCACAACTCCACTCCGGACCACCGTGATAAGTACCCAAGAGACCCCCAAACAGCCCGGCAGGTTACCGACCACAGGGGAAAGGGTATAGCCAGCCTATCTAAAATAATAGCAGGTGTGCCACCATACTTGTGTGCTCAACCGGCACTGGTGTCACAACAACCTAACATCTGGCTGAGCTATATCCCGACCAACCACCATAGAAGTGGCGTCACACATTACCAGTTAGCACATTCCTCATTCATAAATAATACAGGTAAGTGTTTCAGGATAATGGATCAAATACTATCAAACAGAACGCTGTGCGGAATTAAAAAAAAAACAATGGGGACATCATATCATCTACTTTTCTGGAGGGGAACTGTCTTGCAAATGAAAATTCCTGCTCCTAGATTCAGCTATTTATTTAGCTCTAGCAATAACACTATCCACATACTCTCTAACCCGTAATCTACACTGCAAGTCATGGCGCTGAGCATCATAAGCAGTATTCTGAGAGCAAGCTCAACATATCCTAATGAATTCTCCTATTGGCAAGCTGCGGACTGGATGACGTGGATGGCTACTAAATGCAGGCAAAATGCCATTACCAGAGGTAAATTTGTGGAATCTACTTTTAGTTTCATTTACAGACTGTTGTACATCTAGGAAAGGAATAGAGTCCACTTCCGTTCGTATAGTAAATGTCAAATTCATTGTATTGTTGTTTAGAAACGGTGAAACGGTGAAAACCAGAGGTACAGTGTGAATACCTACCTGCTATATAAGCAGGAGGTCATCTATATAATGGCCATACCAGGGAATGGATTCTCTGTATGGCTTGGAAACTCCAGTAAATGTGCCAGTATCTTGTCGGGGGGTATTAAATGTATTGCCAAACGGAGTAAAGTTAAGCTAATGTATTGTCACCTAGTATGCTTAGGGATGCTCCGAAGTGTAGCTGGTTCGCAAAAACGAAAAGTGGCCCCGTCCTTAAGAGGTTAAGCCTTCCTGTAGTAAAGAAGAAGTTTATTTATTCTAATTGGACTAAGTGGTTATTCCCTAAGCACCTACACAGCCATTGCATCTTCCTTGGGTCATCTCCCCTTTCTGTGGGTGGCGGTACCCATAGTCTGGGTGGGTCACAACTCCACTCCGGACCACCGTGATAAGTACCCAAGAGACCCCCAAACAGCCCGGCAGGTTACCGACCACAGGGGAAAGGGTATAGCCAGCCTATCTAAAATAATAGCAGGTGTGCCACCATACTTGTGTGCTCAACCGGCACTGGTGTCACAACAACCTAACATCTGGCTGAGCTATATCCCGACCAACCACCATAGAAGTGGCGTCACACATTACCAGTTAGCAAGTGACCAGTCGAGCGTACACCACACTACTAGTGGGTACTTGGCTACTTACCAGGTAGAACTACCTACTGGGGGAGACACTTATCTATCTACTGAGGGAGGCATATACCTACTGATGGCAAATATCTATCTAGAAGTTGATCAAAGTGTTCCAAGACGGGTATACATTCTACTGTATTGAACATATGTTTTCTACAAATGGATTTATATAATCACTATGTTGTGCCACAGTCGGAGCTGAATACGGATACATGGGCTGTTTAATAATGCATTGAATAATGCACTTTAATATGCATGAAATTGACTTTGGAGTGAAATTGATATTTCTATGGATTGTTGAAGTTGCCCCCGATAATTTTGTGTGTGCAGACATAGTTCTATTTAATGTATTTCAGCCATGGCAGCTTGCACCTGCATAGTATGACTAGTGGTATTGGATGTGCTGGCCATTAATTTGTTTATCTTCAGGATAGGCCATTAGTGATCCCCCCCACCCCCAAGAGGTTGATCCCTGAATCCAGTATACTGTATGTATAGCGTTTTCTTGAGAAAAAGCTTGACATAAAAAGGCTTCAGATTTGTAATAGGAAATACTATTTTCCTAACCACACTGTATATTGCTTCATGAATTTCAAGTGTTTCATACCAATGTTTTTGTTGTAGCAGTTTAAAAAAATGAAGATCAGTGAACTTGGGAAAATAGAGATTCGACCATTTTCCAATCTTTTTCTGTTTTAGTTTAATGTCATACCCTGAAGGAATTATTTATTGAAGTGTGCACGGTACAAAAACAAAAGTAAAACTCAAGAATCAGTCCTATTGTTTCCATTAAACGTTTGATGAATCTCATTCTAGTCTGGGATTCCATGCTACATCATTTGCCAAGTGACTGACTCTAATTGATAGTGGAATTCACCTGCGTTTAGGTTTATTTTATCACATTGTAAATTTTTATCCCAATTTTTTTTTAACATAAAAAATTCCATTATGATGTATGTATAACTATGACCTTTCTATCACAAGGATAACATTTTTATTATTATCTTGGTAGTTGTCAGTGTGATAGAAGTATGGTTAGTCTTTAAGAAACAGGATCATCTCATGAAATTCTACAATCAGCATGCAGATGCCACATGTAAGGTTGTTCAGGGATGTCAATAGGTTGGTTTGTGCCATGTGGAGCACCCTCTGGTGCTTTATAGTTTGTAAAGAGCCCAGACAATATAATTCTGGTATACAGAGTCCACAAATGATTGTCTAAAAGGGGTTATTTGGATCCTCAGAAAACTTTGTATCCTGTATTTGTTTTAAAAATGATGTAATTTGCTCCCCATAGCTCTATCTACTTCCTGCTTCCAAGACGAGCTTTTCACTGCAGTGTTGTGTGTGGCAGTGTGCTCCACTCTCCGCCTGGCAGCGGCATCAAACTTATTCCCTCTACAAGCTCTAATGAAGCGAAAGAGTTGGATTTGATTGACAGCCAGGAAAGATTTTTGTGTTATCTCGGGATCAAAGCTGGTCTCAGCAGTGAGCCGTTGTGATCGGTAACTTATGATATGTCTGAGTGCAACAGTCTGGAGTGAGGGGGATCACTCAGGGAGAGGGAAGACCATATTGGATAAATCAATAAATGTCCTGTCACAGGCTGAGTGGTAATGGCTTTCTCCCATCCTGAGGTGAATTCTGCCATAGAGGTCAAAGGGAGGGACTGCACCTAGGTGTTTGGTGATGGATGGTATTTGTAGTTCCCCTGGGGCTCCTCTGTTACTGCTGCCTGAGGTGGTGAGAGAGAGGCCCTTGATGGTGATGAGGTACAGAATTATTTAGACAACAGGGAGTTAAGGATTGAGGTGCAACAGTGACTTTAATTAAGGGGAAGGTTTAAAACCAAAACAGTTCTCTGTACTACAACTTCTCTATTATAATGGCCGTCGGCCAGAGTGGGTCACTGTTGTCTTAGTGAAATCTTAGTGAGGTACTTGGAGTCACCCCTTTAGTGGTAGAGTAGTCAGTGAATCACATCCCAGTACCATGGAGGGCTTTTAGGGGTATCTAGGCTGGGCCTTAAGCCACAATTTTCAGTTCCCAGAAATGACTTAGGGCACTTTTACCAATTTTCTCTGTGTGTTTTACAGTACCTAAGAGAAGGAAGTCCATCCCTCCCTTGATCTGACATAAATAAATATGTTCCTTGGCTTTTATCTCTCCATGGGTTAGCACTGCATTACTCTTGATCTAGACTTCCCTCATAGGCTGGGTTCCCCTCAGATGATGTTACTTCTTCCTCAGCTGCACTCAACTACTCACTGACTAACTTCCTGTATCAACTGCCTCTTGAGAGGAGCTCATTAGAATAGCTCTGCCCCTCTTCTGGACCTATCCCTCAACTAGTGTAATATACTAAGGAGGCAGTTGGTGTTGCTATGGAGTGTGCTGCGTAGGTGAATAACTAATAATGACCCATCTCCAGCAGTCCTGCCATCTCTAACATCATAAAAATAAACAATTCATTAAACAAATCTTATTACTTTAAGATAGGGTCCATTCTCTGTCCAACCTTAGGGAAACCTCCATCTTCAGTATACTGCATGAGGACATGTCAAAATTGACTGTATATAACAATAGTGCTTTAAGTGTTCCTCCAGGCATACAGTACTTTCCCTCCCAATCTGACATCAGGCATATAGAGATGCAACTGTATGCTGGACAGTATAATTGCCTATCCTAATTATTAGGACCCATGCACGATTCAAGTAATTGCAACACTCAACGTGTTATTGTATCTCTCCATGTTTTTCTAACACTGGATAACCCCTTTAAGGGACTTTAAAATAGACAGTTATTGTAGTTAAAAAGGCAAGTAAGTTTTAATCTCACATAGGCCAAGAGCAGGCCGGTCAAAGTTTATTATAGTCTTCACTAGAGATGAGCGAACCTGGAGCATGCTCGAGTTGATCCGAACCCGAATGTTCGGCATTTGATTAGCAGTGGCTGCTGAAGTTGGATAAAGCCCTAAGGCTATGTGGAAATCATGGATGTAGTCATTGGCTGTATCCATGTTTTCCAGACAACCTTAGAGCTTTATCCAAGTTCAGCAGCCCCAGCTAATCAAATACCGAACGTTCGGGTTCGGATCGACTCGAACCCGAACCCGGTTCGCTCATCTCTAGTCTTCACATGAATTTCAGCCTTCTTAGGTCTCATACTCACAGAGCTATTATACCTTAGTACACATTCTCAGTTAAAATTTGGAACTCATAGTAGTCTAGATGCCCTACTGTTTTTCTGTATGCTCCCAATTTAAAAAGGAGGCCCAGGCCGTACTCCATCAGGACATGTCCTAATATAATGTCACATCAGGGGACCACATGGCAGCACACAAGTGCCTATTATGGAACCGCTGTGACTACATGTACACCATACAGGTTCTATGCATGTTTCTGCTGTGTGCATGACACCTTACAAGATACTATCCTTATGTAAGGTATAGTAAATAAAACATTATATATATCCTACAAAAAGGTCAGCTCCACAACATACAATTATTATAAAGCTTGTAATTGTAATTTTATTGAAGCAAAAAAGAACAACTTTTTAAAATCATGTATCATTCAATAAGACAAATTTGCACAGATGACACAGACAGACCACAGTAGCCACCAGTATCAAAAACCAATTTACAGCCAGAGGGCACATACTATAAGGATAACAGAAGCCAAAAAGAGGAGTATAAAGTGCCATGTGCAGTGTTCTAATCAGTGTAAACCTCATGTATATGGCATAGCCATATAAAATGTACATTGTATATATACAATATAGTACATGAGCATAATACATTACTGTAAAATAATAATTAAAAAAATCTGTACTTTTTATGTGTTATAGTCTAATTTATTAGGTTCACAGCCCTTTCTACTAAAGTTTTGTTATTTGTATAGTAACTGTACATGTCAGTATTGCACCTATTATATTCAAAAAAGCTCATAATTATTAACTATTATCTGAATCAAATGTATGTCAAATTGCCTATAATCAACACTGGTACTTATAATAGATGCAAATAGCAAGACATGTTGGATCGAGTGCGTTATTAAGTTTATATAAAATTATGAGGTGCCCTAATAATTTGGACAGAGTCTCGCTAAGCTCCCACGTGCCAACTTTGCATTGGCCTACCATGAATATAAATACAGGCTGTAAAGAGCAACAGATACAGGCACACCATCAATCTTCCTTTGTTTGGGCTTCAATTCACCAAGTGTTAGAGTAATTAAAACTTAAACCATTAATCTTCAACTTTTCTCTAGAGTCCCCCTCTCAGCTCCTGCCCCCTCTACTCCACTTAAGTGCTTGGAATTAGGGATGGAGCAGGTCACACAAGTACTTAGCAGACTACGGGAACTATATACAGCCGTCATTCTGTGTGGCTGCAATCATGAAATAGGCGTGCATGCTTTCTGGTACAGCACTTCTAATGCATAGATTACCTGTCAGCTAAAATATTTCCAGGCAGGAATTACTAGGTAATTTCCATCTACTTAAATTATAAAGGCAAAAGCAAGCAGAGAATAGAAGTACAAAACTATGCATTGTATGTAATAAAGACAAAGACTATAATTATTAGGCAAAGCATACATACTAATGGAAAAAATACAGTCATAAGTCATACTGTGTATTGTATCTTATTACATAGTTCTTATTCAGTTCTAGGGAAGTATTCAGCTACTTTTGGGGCACGACCTGTTTCACAGTAATGTTTAGAGAGAATACTATCTTTTTTCTTCAATTTGATGTCATAAAGTTGGGACTTTATAGCAACTTTTTGTAGTGCAACCATCCTTAACAGGTTAACAACTGCGTTTCTCAATGTATAGCGATCCACATTTCTTCACATCAACAAAGATTTTGATTTATATCTGTGACAAATTTATCAAAAAGTTGCATGACATTAGGGTTGTCCAGGATTGGGAACAGCCAACTGCTTTTTTTCCAAGTATAGCCACACCTGTCCACAGGTCATGTGAAGAATTATAACTCAGGTCTATTAACGTCAACTGATTTTTAATACCACATATAAACTGAGGACAAGTGTGGCACTGTTTTTGGAAATACTGTCCTGTTTTTATAGTCCTGGATATCCCCCTTTAATTCAAATTGTGGCAAATCTGACTTTTCAAGAGATTTTTGGTACCTTACACTTACATTGAATACACTAAAGTGGCGAAAAATAAATTTTTTAAATAAAAGAAAATGCTCTAATTGATAATAGATAATTGTGACATTACATATATTTAATATATAGTATCAAAACAATAAGTGTAAAATATTTTATTTAATGGCACGCAGCCATGTTCGTTACCCTATACATGCTTTGGGTCGCACTGCACTGTGATCATCTCCCTTTCTCTCAGCCTGCTTGTCCTCCTGCAGCTCCTCTTGCTGAGCTGGCCTGGAGGATTGGGCTCCCTCTAGTGGCAGACGAGCCTGTCCACCTGTATTTATAAGCTCTGTCCATAGGCACTGGAGTCTTATGGCATATTCTCCTGAGGGTATATATGGTCTCCACCTCTTCACACTTTTTGCTCAGTTGCTGTTGTTTCTTAGTCAGCAACCACATCTGTGCTTCCTGGCTTTCCGCCACTTCAGCGAACAGGTTACCTCCTCACCAATAGGGAAACATCCCTTGAGTCTATAAGAAGGGGGCAATGTGCTCAGAGTAGTCTAGTGTGATAGTAGAGTGCAGACTGCTGTGTGTTCCTGTCTTCCTGACTTCAGTGTTCCTGAAGTATGCGGTGATAAACCACTAAGGGAGTGACTACGGCTGGGTTCACACTGTGTTATTGCAATCCGTTTTTTTTCATCCGTTTTTTTGGGGAAAAAAACGGATGAAAAACGGATTGCAAAAACGGATGCATTTGTGTGCATGCATTTTGATCCGTTTTTCCATTGACTTTCATTATAAAAAAAATCGGATCTGTTTTTTTGACGGACACAAAAACGTTGCTGACACTATTTTTTTTGTCCGTTAAAAAAAAGGATCTGTTAAACGTATGCTAAAAATGCAGTGTGAACCCAGCCTACCTCTGAGGATCCAGATGTCCATGTCAGGTCCTGCGAACCACAGAGGTAATAGTTCAGTCAGGCATTGGAGAAATTGCATCTCACTGAAAGGGCTCCCCTGCTTCCGCCAAGTCCTGCATTCCAGCTAATGCCATGGACAGCTCCTACCAGTTTTCAAGTTGGTGGCAGGTACTCCTGCATACACTCCACGATTGTTGTGTGACAGAAAGTACTGTTTTTCTTTTTTTCAAGTCTGCTGCCAAACCAAAACTGTAAATGCTGTCCTAGTTGTACTCCTGCCAAAGTCTCCTTAGCGCACTATTCCAGAGACTATATCCAGTATCACCAGATTGTCCCTGATTGTACAGTTAACCTGCATGTAGCAGAAGTGCTCTCATTTAAGGAGGAACTGCACGACAGACCATTCAAAAGCTCACTCGTCTTGTGCTGAAAGACTGTGTTCTATTTGCTGTATTGCACCTTTAAGAATATTCAGTAAAACTTATAGTTTTCCCCTCACTCCTTATGATTGATGTCCCCAGCAACATACCATAGTAAGGGGTTACCAAGTGTACCACACACCTGCTGGCCTGCATAACTCCATCTAGCAGACCCCCTGGTCACCAAATGATCACTTTAAAGGGTTAAAGTGTCACTGTCATGAATTTTTTTTTTGCAGAAATCAATAGTCCAGGCGATTTTAAGAAACTTTGTAATTGGGTTTATTATCCGAAAAATGCATTTTTATCATGAAAAAGCAGTTTGAAGCTCTCCCCCCGTCTTCATTGTTCTCCTATGGAGAGAGCTAAAGAAAAGACCAAAACAGGACAACAAAGAGTTAATCTACAAATCCCTCACGGGATATCTCTACTGACCATCACCAGTGACCTGTCTGAGCTCGGATTACAGCTGTCACCCAGCTCCGTGCCTGTAATCCTCTGTTATCTGCTTTCTGCTGCCGGCTAACTCCCTCCTTCCTCCTCCCCCCTCCCCTCTCCCTAGAGCAGACAGGGGACGTCTCCTGCAACAAGTCACAATTTTCAGATTTTTCAGAGTGGATGAAAAAGAGGAAGGAGGGGGGGACCTGGGAAAAGGCTTTTTACATGCAGATAATGGCAGATTTGGCTAATAAACCCAATTACAAAGTTTCTTAAAATCGCCTGGACTATTGATTTCTGCAAAAAAAATAAATACGACAGTGACTCTTTAATCTTATAAAACCTTAATAAAATCTAAAACAACAGGTACTTACTTTAAATACTAAAGTCTGTACTAGTTGCAGATGACCTCATACCACACAGACCCACCCCCACACCTCCAACAGTCAAAAGCACTGATCCCCATAACAGTAAAAGGCATAAATGACTGCAACGTACTTGCCACTGCCTATCTTTCTCTTACTCCTCCTGGTCCCAATATTGTTCCCACATTCTTCTGCCTTTTGACCCTTCCAATACCCCCTAAGATTCATGGTGGGTTCACACTGAGAAATTCTCGCAGATAAATTCTGCAGAATTCCGTCGGCTGTACGCCCGCACGGCCGTGCGCCTTTCCGACGGCTTTATAGACACCATTCTATGGGCCGGCTAATTCCGCATTCTGCCGAAAGAATTGACGTGTCAATTCTTTCGGGGGAATGCAGAATCCGCCCGTGCATAGAATGATGTCTATGGCACGGGCGGAGAGGCGCGTGGCCATGCGTGCGAACAGCCGACGGAATTCCGCAGAATTAATCTGCCAGAATTCCTCAGTGTGAACCCACCCTTAACCAGCAAATAAGCTTCTTGTTTTACTTTTGTGTCTATCTTTATAGATTGTCTTAGTAATTGCAGCTTAGCCACATACATAGCCCATTGACACGAGTGGTGGTGTATCTGGGGGGAAGAAAAATTTATATATATATATATATATATATATATATATATATATATATATATAATCCACGACAATCCCTTAATACATGCTGTTCCAAAACACTGAGATGATGAAAAATGTACATTTCCAAATGAATGCTAACTATATGTATGTTCAAAGGGAGGTAGGAATGCTCTTTACGATTTGTCACTCTGCTATGTATATTTGTAGGTGTCTGGTGATACCATTCAGTGTTTGCTTCAGTAAACTGTTACCGAGATATTGTAGAAACACATTGAAGATTCATCCTCAATAGTGTTCAATCTCCTGTAACTAATGTCTAAAACATATTACAAAAGGATATGAAATCTAATTTGCTTTCAGGAGTCAACAATGCTGCTAAGGGTTAACTTTGGCTGATTGGCTGCAGATGGCTGCAGTTTGCAGTAAATCATTGCGTGTCGTCTCTGCTCCTCCAGCTCATATAATCATAAAAACAAAAGAAAAAGGGACATAGAAATGTGTGAGACATCAAAATAGATATATTGCTACCTTAAGGCATTGCTCTCATTTCTCTCTCTCCTTCACTATCTCACAGACTCTCTCTTATGATTTGTTTTTTAAAATACTGCGACAATTGATTTCTGGCTCCAAGCTTATGCTTAATTCCAAAAGAAAACAAAAGAAGATTTTCTTTTCTTGGAGAAAAAAAAATGTGATAACACTTTCTTCCTATTCTGTATAAATAGCATTGAGAACACTGTAATTGAACAGTATACTCATCACATACTTCTACTTAAATGCCAGAGGTGCTGAGCTCTTGTAGAGTGCATGTACTTCAGACCAATGTAAGACCTCAGCAACTGGCATACACAAGAACTGCAATCAATAAGTGTTTGCTCTACAGGGGCAGATTCATCTTTCTTTTGCAGCTTTATCACAACTGGCACAATGGTTCATTCAAACACTGTCATTTCTTATGTACGTTTTTAAAGGGATTGTCCAGTGTAGATTTTAGATAACTCAGGTTGAATCTATAGAAGTATGTTTTTCTCTCTGAGGTATGTCCAAGATGTAACAGCCCATTGTTTTTTTTTTAAATAAACATTTTATTGAGGATTTTACACATCTAAGTATACATATGTGTATATCAGTAGACAGCTATGCAATGATAATAACATAATACTGTTGATTTTATTGGCAGTATATAATGTCTAAATTCCCAAGTGGTGCCACTGGTGGGGCACTGAACATTTGTTGAAATTTTGTTTTGCAAATTACTTGAGCTGATACCACAAAGATATTAAGCTTTTGAAGGGAATCCTTCTTATAAGGTTAGGGCTATATGGCAATTTTGACTGCAACATGGGTTCATGGGAGGGGAGCATAAATCATGCTCTGTTACAACTAAGGTCTAAGGTTACACAAGTATGCTTTGTCATGTGACAATTTAGTGTTGAGCGAGCACTAAAATACTTGAGCACCTGAATCACCTATTGCATTTTTTTGTTCTAATTTTTGTAATTTTTTTTTCTTTGAAGGGATGTGGAAGTAAAATATACAAAAATTAGAATTAGCACTAAATTAGTTTCTGTGTTCCTGGCATCCTAATAGATGATGCTGGGAGATCAGAAACAGTTTGTGCTACTTTACTGACATGTCAGTACAGTAGCACAAATATTAAAACAGCACCACAAGGTCAAGCATCGAGCTCAATTGAGCACCATGATGCACTATGCTCAACCAAGCAGGCTCGCTCAACACTAGAGGCAATAAACTTGCTGTGAATCCCTGTCTGTGGATTGCTGCATAGTGCCCTCTATTCCTTACAGTGCAACATTTAGTTAGTCCAGTATGTTAGAGCACTGGGTGTAACAATTCCAGACTCGCTTAAGAAAGGAGTAAAGTCCCTTCCAACTACATTCAGTGTCATGTTTTACACTAAACAGTGGTAACATTGATAATTGATTGAAGTTTTTATAATCCACTGAGAAATATATAAGGGGAAGCAGTGCACATATAAGTAAGTAACACAACCCGATAGATTAGGTTCAAGATTAGATTAGATTCGAATAGATTAGATTCTAGCTTTATCCAGAAACAAAAACAAAAAAAAAAGAAACCAACCATATATCTTTACTGGCTGTACATGTTTACTCCACCATACAATACAGCTTTTGTCATTTATTATACATTTTTCAGCACCCGTTGTAGAAGCAATTTTAAAGGCAAACTTTTGTGTGTGTTGGGGGGAAGCTTGGTTTTGATGTTTGCAGAACAGCGACAGGAGAAGTATTTGAACATCCTTTGTGAGGTTTCCGTGAGTGACACGACTGATGCAGCAAAATATATAAAGCTTCCTTTTGTTGCGACTGATTATAAAATTTATAAGGAGTGAACAGTATAAATACGCTATCCTGACACCTAAAAAAAAAAAACCTAAAGAATTTTACATCTCTAGAAATGCGGCCTTATTTATTCTTTATTCCATTGTGACAAAACGCAGAGGCTGTTGGTATGCTGGCTATGCTTTTCATTTAGTTGATTCAGCTCGAGGTTCGTCAGGAACTGTCACACCTAGGCACAGCATCCCAGAATCTCATCTCTACCTACTTCTCCCTCTCTCTTCTTATCCCCTCCACCCCCTATCCTCTTACTCATGACATCCCCCTAGCTCCCAAAATAATAAGGAGATATAAATGCATCAAGTTGCCAGCACTGTGAAGGTATAAACTGATTAAAAGCAAGATGCACTGCAGAACAGACATGCCCTTGAAGTGAGAGATGGGGACTGAGCGAGGTAAGGATGCACAATCCTAAGGTAGAAAAAAAAGACTAAACAAACAAAATTGGAAAAAAAAAAGATGGCAAGCAAAGAGAAAATCATGAGAGAGATGATAAGGTAGAAAATTAAATCAGGGACTGGATACAAGAAATAATAATGGTTTACATTTTCTTGTATTAGATTTGATACACTCTGGGTACAGGTTAGTATGAAGCCCATCTGCTTTAGAGTGACCTGCCTCTGGCTTGTATTCATCGTAAAGATAGACTTTGTCCAGCATCATATGCAATGAAAATTGTGATCCAGGAATGATGATGATGATAATAATAATAATAATAATAATAATAATAATAGTAATAATAATAATAATAATAATAATCACCTAATGGTCACAGGATGTACAATAGCTTCACAGTTTTTCTGATGTTGCAGCGACACTGTATTGCTATTGGACATTGTTTGCAAGTTAAACACAATGATCGGGACTTAGAGAAGAGGCTGTTTGTTATTTTCTATGCATTAAAGTAGTACTCCGGCGGCTGGGGGGGGGCATTTTCTTCCTACCACCGGGGAGTAGGTGGCTGAGGGAAACGACATCCACTCACCTCCCCGGTTCCAGCAGGAGGTCCCGCATCGCGGCGCTCTGGTCCCCGGTTCCCGGCCGCTTCCTGGTGTCTGACGCGAGCCCGAGACGTGATGTCCCTGGTCCGCTCAGCCAGTCAGTGACGGGATCCGTTTCAAATCCGCTTAGATCCTACCTCTGTCACTGACTGGCTGAGCGGACCTGAGACGTATTGTCTCGGGCCCGCGTCAGACACCAGGAAGCGGCCGGGAACCGGAGCACCGCGATGCGGGACCCGCCGCTTGAACCGGGGAGGTGAGTGGACGTTGTTTCCCTCAGCCACCTCCTCCCCGGTGTCAGGAAAAAAATGCCCCCCCCCCCCCCGCCGGAGTACCCCTTTAAGGCTATGTTCACACGCTGTATAACCAATGGCAGTTCCACGTGAATAACCATTTTTTAACAATACCTACGGCAGGAGGGAATGAACATGATCAATAATTCAGGCCCTAGGTAACATTAAACAATGGCCGTTCACTTGGAATGGCCATTGGTTATACAGCGTGGCAACATAGCGTAAAACTAGAGATTAACAAACCAATCTTACTAAACCCAGATTCGTCAATAAACCTTGCAAACAGTCTAAGTTGGCAGCTGCACATTTTATTTTACAATACAGTAAATGCCTGGGTGCAACAGATTATTCATAATTCCTTGCAGCCGGCCAATCAGCTGCCATTCGCCCCCCCTGTGACTCCATTATATAAAGTATATTGGAGTGTGCCAGAAGCCGGCCAGTGCTGCTGTGCTGCTGGGGATGATGCAAATTTGGAGTGACCACCCTTTGAGCCGTTGGGATTGTGCTGGGCATGATGCTGGAGGAGTAATAGAGACAGCAATGTAATAGAGACAGCAGTGTGTAATAGAGACAGCAATCAGCCAACTTGTGAGCAAACACTTACTTGTCTGCTGATCACTTGACTGGGTATTATTGAGTCCCTACTTACCACCCTCTCCTTAAAATAAGGACACAACACCATGTGGATTTTAATCGGCCACAGCAGCCGAGTTTATTACGAACAAACATTTAAATTAAATAACTCAAAACCTGAACCTATATTCCCAACCATATATAAACGGCGGAGGTGGTCCTCGAAGCCCAAAATAACCATGGCGGTCACCCACAATTAATCCCACCCACAGGTTGGCCTTCCAGCCGATCTGCACAGGCTGAGAGGCATACAGTTAACACCTGTGGGCACCCAACTTCCTTTTACCCCCTAAAGGGTTAACTTCCACGAGCCACCAGATAATTTTCCGTGACCGCCAACTCCATAAAGTTTGCTAAGGGAGACCGGAACCCACCTATGGTTCCCTCCCTTATTTTCCACCATTCCCAATAATCACCACCAACTCTGAGGACCCCCCCACGCCCCAGCTGCTGCGACAAGACGAACGCCCCCAGCTGCGCCAATTAAAATTACCACATGCCCCCAGCCCCATGCACACCATTCCCCGGCAACAGAGAAACCAGGGTGGGTGGGTGGGGTTGTCAGCTCGTCTTTGCCAAAGTGGCTAACACGCCCCCCTCCACTCACAATTTATATCATAACCCCCCCTTATCAAAACACCCCTCCTTATATGGTGCCCCACATGACCCCCGTCCAATGCCCAAGGCTTAACCCCCCATTAACCCCCCACCCCTTTTCCTCTAACCAAAACACCCCCACCTCAACCACCTTACATGTAAATTCTCCTCACCATGCTTAATATTTGTCCCCCTCCCCCCAGTCCCAATAAACCCCAGTCATGCTGGCCTCCCCTCATGCATACTGCTACTGTCCGGCCATTACTGTCTTTCAACGTGTATAATAATCTGCCACTGATCGCACACCTGTCCGTGTAGTGATGTGTGGCCAATAGTGATGCACAATGCTCCAAAATATCGATACTACTATCGATATTCCGGGCAAAAAAACAATTCGGTACCAGGAACAACTGCAACTCCCAACATACCTTGTTGTGCACTACAACTCCCAGCATACCTTCTTGTCCACAAGCGCGTATGATAAGAGTTTTAGTGCAAAAGAAGGTATGATGGGAGTTGTTGTGTTGGGAGGCTGCTGCTGCAGAACTGCAACTCCCAGCATACCTCATTGTGCACTACAACTCCCAGCATACTTCCTTGTGCACAACATCTCCTAGCATACCTTCTTTTGCACTATAATTCCCAGCATACCTCTTTGTGCACAAGGGGGTATGCTGGGAGTTGTTGTGCACAAGAAGTTATGCTGGGAGTTGAAGTGCACGAGGAGGTATGCTGTGAGTTTCCGTTCTGCCGCAGTAGCCTCCCCACACAACAACAACTCCCGGCATACCTCCTTGTACTACAACTCCAAGCATACCTCTTTGTACTACAACTCCCAGCAAACATCCTTGTGCACAACAACTCCCAGCATCATAGCCGCAGTCTGGGCGGGAGGGGGGCATTATATATGTATTTTTAAGCATTTTTTTCAAACTTTAATAAAGTATCGAACTGGTATCGAGTATTGAAATAAAAAAAAACTGGTATTGGTATTGAACTCAAAATTCTGGTATCGTGACATCCCTAGGGGCCAACAGCTGAATACAACGAAAGGCTGCATGAACATTGCTAGCAATGTTCATGCAGCCCTGGCAGCACTATCATTGAGTAGTGTACTTGGCTCAGTAAGCGAGCACCGATTGAGGAGTGTGGGTCTTGCTTTGTAATGTTGTAACGCAGTTTTAAAGGGTTACTCCGGCCATGCTTACTTTGTATGGAGCTCAGCTGCTGGAAGTCTGACATCATGGCATGGCATGCGTTCCAGTGCCACCATTCTGTGCCGTAGTGTCAGCTGCAGAGGGCATCTCTTGCTTCAGGCTGTGCTGCCCTGCTCTTCAGACACAGTACCGTGCCATACCCTTGCGATAAGCAAGAGTACAGCCAACAGAGCAGCGCCATACTCTCACTTATTGCAAGGGTATGGCACCAGTGATCCATTGCTGCCCACTGCTCTCCTGGGTGAAGTTTACCCTGTGAAGCAACTACTAGGTTACGTCAGTTGACTTGTCCTAAAATTGTGTCAGGAAGCAGAATAAGTGTCATTATACGGCAGTGATCCACCAACATCCACTGCTTTCCTGGGGGAAGTTAACCCTGTGAAGCACCTGTGCTACTGCTTCCACTGTCAACTGACTGTAATAGGCCTTAATTGGTCAAAAAGGATTTTGCTACTGCTTCCACTGTCAACTGACTGCCCTAGGCTTTAATTGGTCAAAGAGGATGCTGCTACTGCTTCCACTGTCAACTGACTGTAATAGGCCTTAATTGGTCAAAAAGGATGCTGCTACTGCTTCCACTGTCAACTGACTGTCCTAGGCCTTAATTGGTCAAAGAGGATGCTGCTACTGCTTCCACTGTCAGTTGGTCAAAGAGGATGCTGCTACTGCTGCCACTGTCAACTGACTGTCCTAGGCCTTAATTGGTCAAAGAAGATGCTGCTACTACTTCCACTGCCAACTGACTGTCCTAGTCCTTATTTGGTCAAAGAGGATGCTGCTATTGATTCAACTGTTAACTGGTTGTTCTAGGCCATACTGGGTGCAAGAGAGTGCTGCTACTGCAACTGCTTCCATTGTCAACTGGCTGTTCTGGGCCCCACTGGGTCAAAGAGAGGCATGCTACTTCTAAAACCATCAACTGGCTGTCTAGGCCCTAAAGGGTTCAAAAAAGTGCTACTGGTAATACTGCTTCCAACATCAACTGGCTGTTCTAGGCCCTACTAGGTCAAAGAGAGTGCTGCTATTGCTTCTACTGTCAACTGGCTTTTCTAGGCCATACTAGGTCCCCGAGAGTGTTGCTGGTGTTGTCACCTTCAACTTTCTGCTTTGGCCCTGTGGGGTTACTTACACTGTGGCTAATGCAGCCAAAACTGTTACTGGGCAAGTAAGGTCTAAATAAATCTTATGCCTGTCTGTCTTTGGCCATGTGAAGTCAGCGAGACTGCTTCTAGCATTGTGCAGCATGTTATTGGGCTGTTGTTGTCATCTACTGTGTGTTTTTTTTTCTCACTGGGGTCCACTTAGACTGCTGCTGACAGCTTCGATGCTGTGACATGTCATGTGTTGTCAAAATGTATGCCCTTGCTGAAGATTAAAATTTTTTACACGCTGTGATTTTACTTTTCTTTTTTACTTTAAAAGCCACTGCTGCTTCTCGCAGCAGTACTCTCTATGTTCACTTGGTTATTAAAAAACATGAGGTTTTGCCACAAAAGCATTTTTTAATGCCTGGATCAAGCAAGAATGCTCCAAAGAAGATGTCACTTCTTTTTCAGCGCTGCTTTAAAACTTGCATTTTTTGACACTTTTCCCATTGAAACCAATGGGACAATAAAGAGGGACTTCTATCTATTGACAGGTCATGCTCCTGTACAATTTAGAATTAGGCTTCGGATCCAAATGAAATCAAATGGCTGATTTAAAGTGACTCTGTACCCACAATCTGCCCCCCCCCCCCCCCCCCCCAAACCGCTTGTACCGTCGGATAGCTGCTTTTAATCCAAGATCTGTCCTGGGTCAGGTAGGTGATGCAGTTTTTGTCATTAAAAAAAAACTTTTAAACCTGTGTCAAATTGATGTGGCCTAGAGTGTATGTGCCCTAGGCCTGGGACGTCTTTCCGTCCTTTCTCTCCGTCATCTTCATTATTAGGAATGCCCGTTGGCAGGATTTCACTGCACATGTGCCCTAACAATCCAGCATATGGGCAGTGTTCTGACAGGTGATTAATAGGAGAAATCCTGCCCAGGGGCATTCCTAATGATGAAGAGTGCAGAGAGGAGGGACAGAGAGATACTGCAGGCCTAGGGCACAGACACTTTAGGTCACACCAATTTGGTAAAGGTCTGCAAGTTTAAAAGTTGTTTTTTTTAGGACAATCACCTACCGAACGGACCCCAGGACAAATCTTGGATTAAAAGCAGTTTCTGATGGTACAAGCGATTGGGGAAGGGGGGGGGGGGGGCAATTGTGGGTACAGAGTCGCTTTGAGCACATGAATTTCAGGAGATTCGCTCATCTGTAATGGTGGTCAATAGGCAATAAAACCATCTGGTCCTTTCCCACAGAAGAACTATTCTTTTGCTAATTGCTAAAAAGTTTAATGCTTGCTATAATAGAAAGGAATTTTAAAAGGAGTGAAAACACACACAGTGAATTTCAGCTTGTTGAGATATGGGGATGTGTAGTACAGTATATAGGGCAGGTGCTTGTGCTTAATGCTATGGCAGATTAATGTATATTATAGCAGATATCGGCATTCATTTATACACTTAGGTCTTTATTACGATACAAACAATGAAACCAGGTGCCAGTGACATTGAATTTCTCTCCTCTGCTATGTAGCCGTGGACAAAATAAAGAGTTTCCAATTGTTTCTCATTGTGTTTCAGGCTCCAGTGTTATGTTACAGGAAATATATAAAAAGTGCCATTGGTTGCAATTATACAGGGAGACAGTGAATGGAGATTGTTATTTCCATCAGAAGTGTGCTTCCCAGGAGAGGAGCTACATACTCATGTCAGGTCTGTTTGCTGACAGCAGATCAGAAGAACAGGGGCAGATCTATATCTGCTTCTTATGGCTGCTGTGCGCTGCCCTCCCTGGGGTACTTGTTTCTCATTACACCTCAATCAGTCCTGTATGTCATGGACACTTGCATCCTGCCCTGGTGGTTCTTATTGTTGCTGCGTTAAGTGTCCCTTTCTCCCCAGTGTTTTCTTCACCACTCACAATACTCTGAGCTTCAGATGACTTTGTTTTCATTACTTTCGATACATTATTCTGGCTCCACTTTACTGATTTCCAGTCTGTAAATTAATCTCCCTGTTTCCATTTTTTTACGTTCCTTGAGATTTTTAACATAACCAGATTCACTGATAAGCCATTACATTAAAACCACTTGCCCAATATTGTGTAGGTTGCCTCATGCCAATGAAACAGCTCAAATTTATCAAAACATGCACTCCGCAGTACCTCCGAAGGTATCCTGTGTATCTGGCACAAAGGAACAGATTGTGAGCTGTGTCTCCCATCGATTGGACTTGTCTTTCCAGTCCATCCCATGAATGTTTGATCAAAGAGAGATCTGGGGAATTTTAAGACCAGCTCACCAACTTGAAAGCTTTGTCATGTTCTTTAGTCCATTTCTCTATAAGTGCTGGCAAGGAAAATTATCCAGTTAGAAGAGGGCAGTGTTATTAGGGTATACCATTTCAATGAAGCAGTGTACAGTGGTACCTTAGTATAAGAGTAACTTGGATTAGGAGCGTAGTGCACGAAGAGATCACAGTTTTTCAAAATTATAACTTGGTTTAAGAGCATTGCTTTGTACTGGGTGGGAGCGGAAGTGGGGGAGGCCCATGGCCTGCACAGGGTCGTCTACAGCACTCTACACTGACCCAGGAAATCCCCCTCACCTTCCAAATCATGGCATATCCACTTCAGGCTGGGGGTTACATTAGGGGACAGGACTGTGGAGGTAATCTCTTTTTGGCTCGGTTCACACTACGTATATTTCAGTCAGTATTGTGGTCCTCATATTGCAACCAAAACCAGGAGTGGATTAAAAACACAGAAAGGCTCTGTCCACACAATGGTGAAATTGAGTGGATGGCCGCCATATAACAGTAAATAACTTCCATTATTTCATTATAACAGCCGTTGTTTTAAAATAACAGCAAATATTTGCCATTATATGCCGGACATCCACTCAATTTCAACATTGTGTGAACAGATCCTTTCTGTGTTTTTAATCCACTCCTGGTTTTGGTTGCAATATGAGGACCACAATACTGACTGAAATATATGTAGTGTGAACCCAGCTTTTAGCTGTAACCCCTCTCTCCCTGGACAGAGAGTGCTGCATTTATGTGCCAACATCTGCCCTGATCATTCCTTCATGCTCCCTGCAGTCTCTGTCCGCCCTTGTGTTTCCCAT
Organism: Dendropsophus ebraccatus; assembly: GCF_027789765.1. Lineage (NCBI taxonomy): Eukaryota > Metazoa > Chordata > Amphibia > Anura > Hylidae > Dendropsophus > Dendropsophus ebraccatus. Next base: position 63,636,471 of record NC_091458.1, read on the forward strand.
CCTCTCCATTCCTGATATAATGTGCCTGCATTCACACTCAGCTATACACACTGCTGCTATAATGTGCCTGCACTCACACTCAGCCATTCACACTGCTGTATAGAAAAGTTTCTGTCACTGTTCTCCTACACAGCTCTGTGATTTTAACTTCCGGATTCACTTCCGGATTCACTCTGTGAACAAGAGTGCGCATGCGCTCGAAACGCGTCTGATCTGTGGGGTCCCTGCACTATGGTGTCTCACTTGTAAGAACTGCATTTTGAAAATAAAGGCTATTTTTCCTCGCAATGTGCTGGATCGCTGGTCTCTCATATGCATATACAGGGCACTACAGGTATACCAAACTGTGACTGGGTAACACTGCCACACCAGACCTGACCAATACCGCCATACTGTGACTGGATAACACTGCCATACCAGACCTGACCAATACCACCATACTGTGCTGGATAACACTGTCATACCAGACCTGACCAATACCGCCATACTGTGACTGGATAACACTGCCATACCAGACCTGACCAATACCGCCAAACTGTGACTGGGTAACAGCGCCACACCAGACCTGACCAATACCGCCATACTGTGACTGGATAACACCATCATATCAGACCTGACCAATACCACCATACTATGACTGGAAAAAAACTGCTATACCAGACCTAACCAATACCGCCATACTGTAACTGGATAACACTGTCATACCACACCTGACCAATACCACCATACTGTGACTGGATAACGCTGCCATACCAGACCTGACCAATACCGCCATACTATGACTGGATAACACTGCCATACCAGTCCTGACCAATACTGCCATACTGTGACTGGATAACACCACTATACCACACCTGACCAATACCGCCACACTGTGACTGGAGAACACCGCCACACCAGACCTGACCAATACCGCCATACTGTGACTGAATAACACTGCCATACCAGACATGACCAATACCGCCATACTGTGACTGCATAACACCGCTATACCAGACCTGACCAATACTGCCATACCCCACTCGAAAAGACACCAGATTTTCTGGCAAGTCTGAACGGGAGGGTATTGCCCCTCTGCAAGGTGCTACCCTACGCACCAGACCATGAGTGCCTAATGGTAAATACGACCCTGCAGGTATACAGGACACTACAGGTATACAGGACCCCAAAACTATACACTACAGGTGCACGGGACCTCCACCAACTATATACTACAGGTATACAGGACCCCAAACTTTACACTACAGGTATACAGGACCCCAAAACTATAAACTACAGGTATACAGGACCTCCACCAACTATATACTTCAGGTATACAGGACCTCCACCAACTATATACTACAGGTATACAGGACCCCAAACTATACACTACAGGTATACAGGACCCCAAACTATACACTACAGGTATACAGGAACTCCACCAACTATATACTACAGGTATATTGGACCCCAAACTATACACTACAGGTATACAGGACCTCCACCAACTCTATACTACAGTTATACAGGACCCTCAAACTATGCACTACAGGTGTACAGGACTCCCGAACTATATACTACAGGTATACAAGACCTCCATCAATTATACACTACAGGTATCCAGGACCCTCAAACTATAAACTACAGGTATACAAGACCTCCACCAACTATACATTACAGGTATACAGCACCAACTATATACTACAGGTATACAGGACCCCCGAACTATACAGTACAGGTATACAGGACCTTCACCAACTGTACACTGAAGGTATACAGGACCTCCCTCAACTATACACTACAGGTATACAGCCCCCCCAACTACACACTACAGGTATACAGGACCCCCCAACTATACACTATAGGTATACAGCCCCCCAACTATGCACTACAGATATGCGAGACCCCTAAAAACTATACATTGTGGGTATACAGAACCCCTCCAACTATGCACTACAGGTATACACTAATTTCACTGATTAACTCAGATGAAACAATACCTTTAGCTTGGCCTCCTGGGCACCTTAGAAGAAATCTAATTAACACACTAAAACTTTATACCCGAGAAGTGCCGGGTACATTTTCTAGTTGTTTATAAAAGCGATCTATAACCAAGATAGGAAACTACATTTCCCATCATGCATTTCCACGATTGGTACATTTGCGTACTCGCCCCCATAGCTCCTGTCCACTGCTGTCATTACTATTGCACAGTAAACACAGGACAGTGTTTTTCACTGATTTTGCATCACATCACCCCAATATGTATTCCATACTAGCTGATGATGTAGCAGAGCTGACGTGCGCATGGTGTAGCTATGTGCTTCATATTGAGCATCTGTTTACCAGGGGTTGGGGGTGTAGTGTAGGTTTAAATCTCTGCTTGCTGAGTGTGAATGAAAACATTCTAGTTCCATCCAGACTCTAAGAACATCCATAACACTTATAATATACAGAGCTGAGACACAAAGACAGGTACATATGCCTGCATTCACTGACAGCAAGCAAATATAGAACTATAACTTTCTATATTACAGAAACTTAGGCTCAGGGACACAGGTAAGTCTATGGAAGCAGCACAGGTGCATCGAGATGATGCAGATTATGTCTCCTGGGGGTCGGGTTACCAAGTCAATAGACGGCTAACCCAGCCCCCAGAGAGGAGATTACATGTCCTCCACAAAGGGAGGTAGAGAGGGAGGGAAAGGGAACTGAGCGTGGTCTGAGTGGACCGACAGTAGAGGATCTTATACATCCAGAGCCGATAAGAATGAAAAAGAAACAGGGAATAGGTACAAGATATGTTATACATGTATATTAGACATAGGGTGGCATTGGGAAGGGGGATTGCTTAGAATATTGTTTTTGTCACCCGGATAACCCCTTTAAAGAGCCTAGCGTGGCCCACCTATGGTAGATCATAAACACTTCATACTGTGAACACCCCACAAGACCCACCACGCTGGAGATGCTCGGACCCAGTCATTCACGTTTATGCAGTCTAATTTTTTTTATCCATTTTTTGCAAAAAATGGATGAAAAAAGGGGACGGGGCCTGCTATGAATAGGACTGCGTAGCTTGTAGACTGCAGCCGTAATGACCCTCCAGAACTAGAGCAATGGGAGAGGATCACTTGTTCTGTTAAATCGCTATTTGTTGTATAGAATGTACGTGGCCAAGTGTCTTGGCTTTGTTTATTTGCTGATGAAATTATACAAGGAAGCACAATGGAACGAAGGCAAGCTGGTAATGGCAGTCCAATTATCTGGGCAATGTTCTTGCTTGGAAAACTTGGATCCTGAAATTCATTTGGATGTTTCTTCGCACATGCCACCTAGACAAACATTGTTACAGACCCAGTATAGCCCTTCATGACAATGGTATTCCCTAACGCCAGTGGCCTCTTTCAATAGGATAATGTGCTGCATCAATACTTTTTTAAAAAAGGGGAAATCCTCATAAGAAAAATTTGTTTTCTATTTAAAGTAGATTAAAAGTTAAATATTTGTGTCTATACAATGTATTACCATATCTATGCGGTTCTGCCACACTAGTAGCTGATAAAAATCCAGAAAGTGAAGAAAAATGGTCTCTGTGCCAATCCACATTGTTTCCTGCTTCCACTGCTCTCCCACCTTAGGAGACAAATAATTCATGCCTCTGTCTCACATTGTGTGTGTGTTTGCTGAGGACAGGCTGATGATGCAGACAGGGGGCAGGGCGTGATGTCTCAAGAGGCTTGGCTGGATTCCCCAATCCCCTGAGTGATTCACCATCTCTGACCGGCCAGAAGCAGGTGCAGCAAGGACTGTGATGAACAGCTGAGGGAAAGCATTGCATTCTGGAACCAGTACTGCATTCTGGGAACTGCTCAACCAGGAAGTACAGAAACACAATACAGAACATAAACCCCCAAAACAAATGGATTTTTAGTAGTTTCAAAACTGGGATGGATAGGTAAGTAATGCGTTATGCTTCTGCAGACATTGAATTTTTTTTTAACCTCTACCCGGAGTTCCCCTTTAATTCTGGAGCCTATGAAAAGAAAACACATGTGACAACCATTCGGGAGATTGCAGATGTGCCTGTGATGTTCAGTGCAAATAAATGTGACCTGACAAAAAATAAACTTTACTGAAGAGTTTCTGTGTGCAACTCGCAAGTACAGGATATAGTCTCTTTAAGGTCCAGATATGGTACTTCATAGACATTAGCTTTAGATAGTATTCCCTTAGGTATCCGTTTTGTCCGGGTTTTGTTTTTATAATGAAAGTTAATGGGAAAACGGATGCACACAAATGCATCTATTTTATTGCAAAAACATAGTGTGAACCCAGCCTAACTGGGTTCACACTATGTATATTTGAGGCTGTATTTGTGAGGCTGTATAGCAACCAAAACCAGGAGTGGATTGAAAACACAGAAAGGCTCTGTTCACATAATGTTGTAGTTGAGTGGATGGCCATCATTTAATGGCAAATATTTGCTGTTATTTTAAAACAACGGCTGTGGTATTGAAATAATGGCCGTTATTTACTGTTATATGGCGGCCATCCACTCAATTTCAACATTGTGTGAACAGATCCTTTCTGTGTTTTCAATCCACTCCTGGTTTTGGTTGCTATGAGGACCTGACATGAGGACCAAATACTGCCTGAAATATACATAGTGTGAACCCAGCCTTATAAGACTGCTTTCCTCTACCACTTTCACATGCAGCCTACAGCCTATATAAATATATATCTGTATATACTTTGCCGTAAGGAATCTTCACAGGTTGCCTCCCTCTAGTGTATAAGTCTAGTAAGAAGACTTTATTAGTCAAGTTTTGTGCTCTATAATTCCCTAAAGCAGTGTGAAGGGCGGTAAGGATCGTGGCTTGAAGTCACATACTACTAGCTATGTAGGTTACAAGGATACTGCACACCTATTTGCAAACTCTTCTCCTCTCTGTCATGCCTGTATGGATTTAACACCCAGGAGAGGAGAGTGATATAATATTGGTACTATAATTTGTACTATATAGCCTTTTTGCTTTCTTAGGCCCCCTTGACAAGTCCGTGTCAGTTTTTAGGAGGCCTCAAAGGTCATCAGGAAAGTATCAGGATTTCCTGACAGTAATCCATTTTTACCATCAGGAAACCATCAGGAAAAGCCTTCAGGATTTCCTGATGAAAAAAAAAAAAAAAATAGTTCTCAATATGGTCTAGTATGCCAACTTACATCACAGGTACCCACACAGCCCCTAGTGTACCTGGATGGCCAAAGAATGCAGAAGTACAACTCCCATAATGGCCTGCTTGATGGGAGTTTTAGTTCTGGGGGGGGGGGGGCGGGATGTCTCACCTCACCTGTCGGAGGCAGCTGGTGGTGAGGCCCGGCAGGGGTTGCCTGCTGCTGTCTTTTAAGGGGGGGGGACAGAGAAGAGTTGCGAGTTCCGGGGGGGGTGGGGTGGGATGAGTCGGGAGGGAGGCGCAGTTGGCTGATTGGGCGGCGGACAGCCCTGTGCTGATGTCCGTGCGCGGGTGGCAGGGTTGCCAGTGGTTGCTGGGGCCGACGGGCTCTCAATTATCCAGAATCACAGGCACTTTCCTGATGTACATCAGGAAAGTGCCCGTGATTCCGGCGCTCCCATAGACTTCTATAGGGTCATCCGGGCCGAAATTCCAGACAAAAATAGGACCTGCCCTATTTTTCCGGATCTATTTTCTGGAACGGACACCCTTCCGGAAAAATCCGGAAGGGTGTCCATGACTAATTAAAGTGAATGGGTCGGGAAATCCTATCAGGAAATCCGGACGGTTTTTCTGGACGTGTGAAGGGGGTCTTAAATAAAGCATGTACAGTTTATAAACCACATTGGCGCTGTATCCATAAAAGAGAAAACAAAATAAATTAAAAAAAAACTTCCATAGCACTGCCATTGTATTGCCACTACATTTGACCTATTATGTAATCAGATTATTGAAATGCTAATCCACTGGAATAAAGTTTAGTAATGTGTACAGTAAAACTGAAATACTTATATGGAGGCAAATTAGGTAACAATGTCTTTTCTAAGAAGATCCTCGCCCTTACTAGAGTGTGTAGATTGTAGTAGTGTGGAAGGCATTAGGAGTGTCCAGATAACTTATTGAGTGAAGTGCTGCCTTTCGATTGTCGTGTGATGTTCCCATTCATCTCTTCCCTGACCTCCATAACACCCTGTGAATCTTACAATGAAGGTGCCTGCTTATGGCTTCACATATCACTGGAGAGAACACCAGAGCAATCAGTGTGGTTGAGTAGGGGCAATCTCAATGATGATGAACAAGAAAGCTACATCAGCTGTTTCTACAGTAATGATTATCTTATCCTATCACCATTGCTCAGTATTTCTCTGCTCACTATTACTTTGCTGTAGGTAACTACATTTAACTGCTTAGATGCCATACAAGCCAATTTATAATCTTTGGCTTCTCATTCAGTTATCAATTTATCTGCACATAATATTGCTTAGTTAGTAATGTATAGAAAGTAACATTTTTTAACTTGCCAGGAACATATAGCATCGAAGAACTATCTTGTCATATTGAGCGAGTGAATTTAGGATGTCATGTAGGTATGCAAGGTGTTGCTGTCTATTAGTCTTGCTGTGGCATAGTATTAAGCAGTATATGCAATCTAAAGATTGCATGTAAAAGTCTCCAAAGGGGATTTATTTTTTCTTACATTATATGGCCATGTTCACATGGCGTATAGGACCGGCCGTTCCGTGACCAGGTCGGGTCACGGAGCGGCCGGTCTCTGAAAATATCATCCCAACCAGTACTGCAGTACCGGCCGGATGATCTTTCCGGACGCAGTGCTCTGATGCGGGCGCATCAGTGCGCGCCCGCATCAGAACTCCTCACAGCACACACGGCCGGAGCCGCATGCTTCATTGTGTGAACTGACAGAGCTTTCTGCGGCAGAAAACTGACATGTCAGTTGTTTGCGGCGCTGTATGGGATCCCGGCCGGAGAGTATACTATGTGTATACGCTTCGGCCGGGATCCTATAGAAGAGAATGCGGGGTTCCTAGGCGTACAAAGTATGGACGTTGTTGCCGGTTGCAACAACGGCCGTACTTTTACGCTGTGTGAACATGGCCTATATATGTAAAAAAAATAATAAAAAGTGATCAAAACATCCGATCTACACAAATGTGGTATTAATAACAACTAGAGATCATGGCGCAAAAAAGTGATATCCCCTACAGCCCCGTAAGTATAAAAACAACCCTATAATCCTTATTTGCAAAAGAAAAACGATTGAATTAAAAAAAAAACTTTAGAAAATCTGTGTATACTTGCATATCATTGTGTTTGGATTGATCTATAGAATAACAGTGTCATGTCACTTTTACCGTATAGTGCATTACGTAGACACAGGAGCCTCCCAAAGTTTACAAAATTGCATTTTTTTTCAAATTTTACCAATTTTTATTTTTTAGCCAAACTAATGTATCTTCCAGACAGGGAAGTTACCCATCTGTAGACAGCTGCTTCAGGATTTTTGCCCCTCATGAACTTCGGCAATAAAAAGATATAGGCAGACCTTTGCCAATATACCAGATTCCTGATCAGCAACCACACATTCCATTATCATATAAAATGTATACATTTCCGCCAGAGCACCTTAGTCCTGCCCGCAAGCAGAGATTGCTATATTTAGCTGTCACCAATACTTCCAGTGTTGAATATGAAAAAAAAATATTTTATTCATGATGTGCAATTTTTTTTCTCTCTTTGGCAGAATATAATCTTGTCTCTATAAAAGCCATTTCTTGTTTGCTTATTCTTTTGCCAAAGGCGTCTGATTCTAATTTCTTCAACTAAGTTATAAGGGAAAAAAATTACATTTCTATAAAGGAAGCCACAATGTACACACAAGGCTCTGATTAACCAGTTTGATACTGAATGTACAGTTTATGCAGTTCATTACGCTGATGACAAGTAAACTTTCAGTTACTTCATTAAATAGTCCGTGCAAAGGTAATTTTATATATGGAGTAAATGTCCAGGAAATGTCTTCAGTCTTACGTAATAAGAGAAATACAAACTTTAATAAAAAAAAAATAAAAAAAAAATAAATAAATAAATATATATATATATATATATATATATACACAGTGGCGTAGCCCTACCAAGGGGGGGGGCCCGCGAGGCCCCCCCTTGCCACTGTACTGCTCCCATCCCACTCCCTCTTGTGACCGCAAGCAATGTTTTGCCTGCGATCACAAGAGGCGGCTGGGACGGCCCCCGGCTGACTTGCGGGGCTGGGAGCATCTTGAGGGCAAAAAAACAGGTCCCACGAAGCTCCGCCCCCTCCACTGGAAGCTCCACCCCCCCCCCAGCTGCGGTAAGCCCGCCAGCGCGCGTGACATGAAGACTAGAAGAACCCAGGGGCGGTCTTGGCATTTCTGGGGCCCCAAGCGAAGTTATGTCTGGGGCCCCCCCTTGACACGCGTTCCAAAACAATAGACCGCTGTGTGTTGCCCCCAGTAGTATTTACCCCTTATGCGCTACCGCCAGTAATATATACTCCCTGTGTGTTGCCCCCAATAGTATATACCCCTTGTGTCCTGCCCCCAGTAGTATATGCCCCTTGTTTGCTTCCCCCAGTAGTATATAGACCCCTGTGTGTTCCTCCAGTTATATATAGCCCCCCCCGTGTGCTCCCCCAGAAGTATATAGACCTCCTGTGCTGCCCCAGTTGTATATAGACCCCCTGTGTGCTCCCCCACTAGTGTATAGGCCCCCTGTGTGCTCCCTCAGGGGTATTTAGCCCCCTTGTGTGCTCCCTCACTTGGATATAGACCCCTGTGTGCTCCTCCAGTAGTATATAAACCCCCTGTGTGGTTCCCCCAGTAGTATATAGACCCCCTGTATGCCCCACCAGTATTATATAGACCCCTTGTGTGCTGCGCCAGTAGTATACAGACCCCTGTGTGCTCCCTCAGTTATATATAGACCACCTGTGTGCCTCACAAGTAGTATATAGACCCCCTGTATGTTCCCCCAGTAGTATATAGACCCCCTGTGTGCCCCACCAGTAGTATATAGACCCCTGTGTGCTCCCCCAGTAGTATATAGCCTCCCCGTGTGCTCCTTCACTTGGATGTAGACCTCCTGTGTGCTCTCCAAGTTTTATATAGACCCCATTCTGCTGCCCCAAGTAGTATATAGACTGCCTGTGTGCTGCCCCCAGTAGTATATAGACCCCTCTGTGAAGCCCCAGTACTCTATAGCCCCCCTGTGTGCTCCCCCTGTTATATAGCCCCCCTGTGTGCTCCCCCCATTTATATAGACCCCTGATGTGCGCTCCCCCAGTTAAACAGACCCCTGTATGCTCCTCCTCCCATATAGTATATAACACAATAAAACAAACACTTATACTCACCTTATACTCCTCTTCTCTTCACTCTTGTGGCTGCGGGAAGGGTTTTCCCTGCGATCACAAGAGGCCGCACTCCCCTTGTCCTGGCGCCGATGCTCCAGTGATGTCACTGGAGCGCCGGCACCACAAGGACAAAGCTGCCACTTGTGACCGCAGGGAAAACACTTCCTGCGGCCACAAGAGTGACTGACAGGAAGGGAGCCAATGTCTCCCGCCCTGTCAGTGCTGCTGCATGTAACTATGAGCGCTCATTACGAGTGCTCATAGTTACAGTTCAGATGGCAGCAGTGAGCGGTGCAGCGGCCCTGTCCAGCGGTCTTGAGCACAAGAGCGGGGCGTGGGGGCCCCCTGGATGTTGGGGGCCCCAAGCGATCGCTTGGGGTGCTTGGTGCCAAAGACCGCCACTGGAAGAACCATTCAGGTGAGTAAAGATTTTTTAGTTTTAAAGGGCATGATGGGGGTGTAGTGGTATGATGAAGGAACAAGAGGATGATGGGGGGGTGAAGTGGTATGATGAAGGAACAAGAGGATGATGGGGGGTGTAGTGGTATGATGAAGGAACAAGAGGATGATGGGGGGTGTAGTGGTATGGTGATGATGGAACAAGAGGATGATGAGGGGTGTAGTGGTATGATGATGGAACAAGAGGATGATGAGGGGTGTAGTGGTATGATGAAGGAACAAGAGGATGATGGGGGGTGTAGTGGTATGATGAAGGAACAAGAGGATGATGGGGGGTGTAGTGGTATGATGATGATGGAACAAGAGGATGATGGGGGGTGTAGTGGTATGATGATGATGATGGAACAAGAGGATGATGGGGGGTGTAGTGGTATGATGATTATGAAGGAACAAGAGGATGATGGGGGGGTGTAGTGGTATGATGATGGAACAAGAGGATGATGGGGGGTGTAGTGGTATGGTGATGATGATGATGGAACAAGAGGATGATGGGGGGTGTAGTGGTATGATGATTATGAAGGAACAAGAGGATGATGGGGGGTGTAGTGGTATGGTGATGATGATGGAAAAAGAGGATGATGGGCGGTGTAGTGGTATGGTGATGATGAAGGAACAAGAGGATGATGAGGGGTGTAGTGGTATGGTGATGATGAAGGAACAAGAGGATGATGGGGGGTGTAGTGGTATGGTGATGATGAAGGAACAAGAGGATGTTGGGGGGTGTAGTGGTATGATGATGATGGAACAAGAGGATGATGGGGGGTGTAGTGCTATGGTGATGATGGAACAAGAGGATGATGGGGGGTGTAGTGGTATGGTGATGATGAAGGAACAAGAGGATGATGGGGGGTGTAGTGGTATGGTGATGATGAAGGAACAAGAGGATGATGGGGGTGTAGTGGTATGATGAAGGAACAAGAGGATGATGGGGGGTGTAGTGGTATGATGATGAGGGGTGTAGTGGTATGATGATGGAACAAGAGGATGATGGGGGGTGTAGTGGTATGATGATGGAACAAGAGGATGATGAGGGTGTAGTGGTATGATGATTAAGGAACAAGAGGATGATGAAGGGTGTAGTGGTATGATGATGAAAGGGCAGGAGGATGAAGGGGGTGGTAGTATTATGATGGAGGTGTTTGTAGTATGATTATGAAAGGGCAGGAGGATGAAAGGGGTAGTAGTATGATGATGGAGGGGCAGGAGGATAAAAGGGGTAGTAGTATGGTGATGAAGGGGCAGGAGGAGGGGACAACATGGGGGGCATCTGTAAGGGGGATAAAATGGGGGGCCATCTATATGGGGGATAACATGGGGGGCATCTATAAGAGGGACAACACAGGGGGCCATCTATAAGGGGGAAACATTGGGGGCCATCTATAAGGTGGACTACATGGGGGGTGTATACAATAGGGCATGCACAGAGGGGGGCATGTACTGTAAGGGGGGTCACATAGTGTCAGGGCTACCCACTAAATGAGGGTGTAAAGGGGACAGTACAGATGTGCAGTTTGTATAAAGATGATGATGGTGTCAGTGTGAAGAGCCTAATATGTCTGTCTGGCAGATTCTGTGGATTCGTGGCCCAGAGAAGTTCTCATAATGGCCCAGGGAGATGGAGAAGATGAAAAGGGAAGAACTCCAATCAGAGAAGACGTCCCCTGTGAGTCACTTGATATAACTGCACTGTAATGTATATGGTGTATAGATCCTGTGTACAGTGCGTCCACCTCTATATGACTGTATGAAGTGATATTGGTCTATGTACAGAGGATTATATTCAGTAGCAGCGGTGGTGTTAGTCACTATGTGGTGGTATTATTTGTTACTTGTTATCTGGTACTGTGTTTTATTGGATTTAGTATACTGGATTTGGTCAGTAACAATATGGTGGTGATGGTTGTGGTGTGGCGGTAATATTTCCACTTATGTACTGGTAATATTGGCAATATTGGTCTCAGTAAACAGGATTTGTTTAGTAACAGTATGGCGGTGATAATATTTAATGTATACTGGTATTATTGGTAATATCAGTCTTGAGATATATATACCAATAGCATCGAGAAAGGGGGGGGCCCAAGTTGACCTCTTGCACCAGGGCCCAAGAGACATTAGCTACGCCCCTGTATATATATATCCATATCATTGAAATATAATACCAGTAATGTAATTTATTGGCTGCAGATGTGAACCTATTGCAGGTGGGTAAATTCTAGGTAATTTGACCATCATGGCAAATCTCCCCCAAATCCCCCACACCTCCATTCAAATAATTCTGATAAAATTATTACTAATGTTATATAATTAGATCAATGTAGCAATTGCCACATTGGGTTAATGCACTATGAACGTTTTTTCTCTACAGATCCCGTAGGCCCAAATCATTCCTCTGAAATTTATTATAGTTTACCCCAGACCCTCTGAATTTCAATGTTATACACACCATACCACCTAAAATTCATTATAATACACACTGTGCACTGACAAATTCATTATATTGCATACCATACCCCCTGAAATATATAATATTACATACCATATCCCTTGAAATTCATTATTACACACTGTACACTCTAAACAGAAATCAGCAGTGGAAAAGATGATGAATCTTGGAGGTGCAAATCCCTTTGGGACGGACTGGGTAAATAGACCTTAGAAGGAGCAGAGGAAAACAAAAATAATGGGCACAGATACTAGTATTGAAATCCAATGGTTCTTTTATTGTTAATGTTACGTGTTTCAAAGGCTCGCTGCCTTCTTCATCAGGCAATGCTGTACTCTCTAAAATTCATGATATTAAACACTGTACTCCTTGAGGCTATGTTCACACTGCGTATGTTTCCGGCCGTAGTGCGAACAGCGAATATACGCACTTAGTTTTGAGGTTGATGCGTTCGCTTGAAAGTATACGATATATGCCCGCACAATGCACACTACGTATGAGCTTACGGCCGGATCCTATACGGCGCCGTGAAAAATCAACAAGACCATTGTTTGAGGACGGAAATGTTGAAACTCACGGCCGTGGATTTCCATGCGGTCCCGTACGAAGTACTTATTTCAGCCAAATTGAACGTGATTTTTCGATCCAAAAGGTTCTGTGTGGTTTACGGGGCTGGGCGAAGATTTCCAAGTAAATGACCTGCCTCAGATTGCTTCGAAACAAGCCAGGAAGCATAACTGTACTACAGGCGTATGTTCGCATCCGGCTGCATGTCTATTTTTCACACGCCAGTAGTTTCAGCCGCACATGTACGGCAGCATACGAAATGCGGCCGGACTCGTACGCAGTTAGAACATAGCCTGAAATTCATTATAATATACAATTTGCTCCCCGAAACGAATTATATTTCACACTATGTTCCCTGAAATTCACTATATTACACACTGTACCCTCTGAAATATATTATAATACATGAAATTCATTATAATATACACTTTACAATATACACTATAATAAATGCTATTTTTGCAGCGGCAGTGAGGAGTTTCTATCGGTGTTCTGGGGGAAAGAGCTGCAATATCTAAGCAAAACTGCAGTGAAAAGTAAAGCATGTGCAAGGCCAAAACCCTACAAAAACAAGAAAGAGACTGCAGTATTCATAGTAATGAAATATTACCGCCATACCCCTGCTTAATATCTAAATAATACCGCCACACCATTATTGCTATCACTACCACCACAGACCATATAGGCCGTATAAGTAAGTAGTAGTTACATCCAAGTAGTTACCAAGGTGTCTTCCATGACTTGTCCTTTTCTTTTCTGTCTGGCCCAAATGATCTCTTCCAGACTCATCTCTGCAAATTGGAAACTATTTTTTAAATCATGCAGTCTGCATGCCAGACATACAGAAAGCAATAGACCCCCTTATGGTTTTATTGCATTTTTGGCATGTATTTGTTGTTTTTATTGGTGAACTCCCATCTCTCAATGTAAGTCAGCTATGTGATTCTTTATCATATGATTCCAGGTTTTCTATTAAAGAACCGAAAAAAAAAAAAAAAAAAAAAAACTCCAGAAAATGCCAACATGACATTTTTCACTTGCCTTATTACCCCCTATTGAAAAAAGTAAAAAAATATTTTAGTTGTTTTTTTTTTTAATGACATTCTTAGCAAACTATTTGATCAAATAGAATGTACCAACTCACCACGTTAAGGTGATCCCAGAGAGTTGGAACCTACACTAGCAATGGCCTCTCTCGGACTATAAGTCTTCATATCTGAGCATATAGGATCAACTAAACTTTGTGTAAAACACCTACAGAAGTTGAGTGGAGTGCACAGCTATAAAGAAGGAAGCCAAACACCCCCACATTGAAAAATCAAAAAGCGAAGGGCTGCCATAGCAAAAAAAATGTTGTGTGGGTATTGTGTTTATTTTTTCCATTAATTCTCAGCTAACATCTGGCCGCAACATTTATGACCCAATAAATGTCATGCACCAAATTTGAAGTTTTTAGTGGCATTTTTTTCTAGTCTTAGGGTAGACTCACATATAGTAAGTTCACAGCGGAGTTCACGCTGTGCATATTGCAGCAAGTCTGCTGTAATACTCATGGATACAGCCAGTGACTATATCCATGTTTTCCACATAGCCTTAGGGCTTTATCCAACTTCAGCAGCCACCGCTAATCAAATGCCGAAAGTTCGGGTTCGGATAGACTCGAGCATGCTCCAGGTTCGCTCATCTCTACTCATTACCATTAGACACCTCATGGATATTGTGTGGGGCGCACCTCATGGGTATTGTGTGAACCAGCACCTTAGGTAATGTTTCAGTAACGGGGCTCTCTATGACATTATTTCATGGCCACTTGGCAAATGTTGTTTACTGTAATGAATCCCTGCTGAATAGGTAGACTATTTTTTTATTGGGCCAGGCACTTTATTTGCATTATTTGCATTTTTGCACATTCTTGTTATATGTCGGCACTTTAGTACATGCACTTTACCCATGTGTTTTCTGTAATCATCTGTTCTGATTCATTTTGCGATTTTATTGCATTTTATATTCATTTTTGTTTGTGATTAATAAAAAATCTTTTTGTGATTATATTATATCTGGGTACAGTATTTCTTTGTAGGTATATAATCATTACCATTAGAGTCTGTAGCCCCGCATTCTCGCAGATTTTAATTCCACTCGGAGAATGTAGCGGCAGCTTTTTTTCACTACTTCTATGCCGGGCTGGGAAAAATAATAGAAACACCATGCTTACCCATTCCCATTCCTCTGGCATGCTCCCATCTGCTTCTTTGGGTTCCGACTCTCTGACAGCCTGCTCAGCCAATCACTGCACTTTACTTGGAAAAGGTGCAGAACAGTTACAAACAGTACTCAGATACTTAGTGCAAAAAAATCAGCAGTAATACTCCAACAGATAGATGGGTGAGTTGATAGAGAAAACAGTAAGTTAACAGGTGTCAGAGATCGTATAGGAGGGCCCTTGCCTAATGCACTGTGTACTCTGTTGGGATTAGTGATGTCACGATACCAGAATTTTGAGTTCGATACCGATACTAACTTTTTTATTTCGATACTCAATACCAGTTCGATACTCAGTAAAGTATAAAAAAACAAAACAACATACAGTGGTAGAAATATAATACCCCTGCACTATTACAGTGATACCAATTTTTGGACTATTTTTATTTTATTGTGTTAAAAATAAAGTTAGTGATATCTGTCTAAGGCAGCTCTGCTGCATCAGCTATCACGAAGACAGCTCTGCTGCATCCGCTATCACTAAGACAGCTCTGCTACATCCGATATCACTAAGACAGCTCTGCTACATCAGCTATCACTAAGACAGCTCTGCTGCATCCGCTATCACGAAGACAGCTCTGCTGCATCCGCTATCACTAAGACAGCTCTGCTACATCCGATATCACTAAGACAACTCTGCTACATCAGCTATCACTAAGACAGCTCTGCTACATCAGCTATCAATAAGATAGCTCTGCTGCATCAGCTATCACTAAGACAGCTCTGCTACATCAGCTATCACTAAGACAGCTCTGCTACATCAGCTATCACTAAGACAGCTCTGCTACATCAGCTATCACTAAGACAGCTCTGCTACATCCGATATCACTAAGACAGCTCTGCTACATCAGCTATCACTAAGACAGCTCTGCTACATCAGCTATCACTAAGACAGCTCTGCTACATCAGCTATCACTAAGACAGCTCTGCTACATCCGATATCACTAAGACAGCTCTGCTACATCAGCTATTACTAAGACAGCTCTGCTACATCAGCTATCACTAAGACAGCTCTGCTACATCAGCTATCACTAAGACAGCTCTGCTGCATCAGCTATCACTAAGACAGCACTGCTACATCAGCTATCACTAAGACAGCTCTGCTACATCAGCTATCACTAAGACAGCTCTGCTACATCAGCTATCACTAAGACAGCTCTGCTGCATCAGATAACACTAAGACAGCTCTGCTACATCAGATAACACTAGGACAGCTCTGCTACATCAGCTATCACTAAGACAGCTCTGCTGCATCAGATATCACTAAGACAGCTCTGCTGCATCAGCTATCACTAAGACAGCTCTGCTATATCAGATAACACTAAGACAGCTCTGCTACATCAGATAACACTAAGACAGCTCTGCTACATCAGATAACACTAAGACAGCTCTGCTGCATCAGCTATCACTAAGACAGCTCTGCTGCATCAGATACCTTGACTGCCCACACAGCTGCTATCTGCACCAATCACCAAAATTGCTGAGAAAGAGGAGGTCACACAGGATCGCACACAGACTATAGCCAGAGCAAGGCCGACCCCCCCCCCCCTTGTCACCCCCCACATCACTGATGTCTGCTCCTCACAGCCCCGTCCCCTCCCCCACCTGCCAGCCGGCTGGATCCTCACATGTGTTGCACATCCACCCGCCTCCTCCGTCCTCCTCTCCGGGACCTCCTGCTCTCAGTCTTCTCTCCCCAGCCGCCCAGACCTCTGTGCAGCTCCAGCTCCGCTACATAAATCATTTCCCTGATAACAGAGTCTGGCCGAGCCGGACTCTATTATCAGAGAGACACCGGCAGCGGGGGTCTGCTACACACAGTAACCACCCCTGCTGCATACGGAGTGGTTAGATGCCGCTGTCAGTGTGACAGCCGCATCTACACAGTAAGTGCCGGCTATTTGAAAATGGCGCCGCTGGGAGCTGAGGGAGAGCCGCGCAGCGGAGGAGACCGCAGGGGGCAGGGAGAGGCATACAGAGAACACGGCCGGCGCTCAGATAGCCGCCGGCCGTGTTCTCTGCACTGTACTTTATGCACTGCACTATTATGCAGCGTAACATGAAGTATCGATACCAGGAAATCCTGGTATTGAATCGTTTTTTTTGCCCGAAATATCGATAGTAGTATCGATATTTCGGTGCATCGTGCATCCCTAGTTGGGATGTGGTGAAGTGTCTATAGAGTGTTTGAGGAAATCCTCGTTTTCATGTATAGATACGTCTCAGTTATCTCACCAAACTGCCTTCTGCCCCACAGTGTCGGGTTTCTGTCCTACTGGGGTAGTACGAGTCCCAAGTCCCTGCTCTGGGTGGGACTGGCTTGTAGAACCCTTCCTACAAACCTGAGCGTCTTCTCAGTAGAGAGCGGTTTTCTAGCACTGTGCTCTACTGAAGTTATCCGTCCCTTTTCTCTAAGGTGGTCGACTGTCCTGTGTTAGCTGTAAAATTCTCGGCATTGGCCAGGGTGAAGACGCCCTTGTCTACGGTTTCCCTAGGGTTCAGGTCTAGCAACCCATAGTGGTTGGGTAGCTAGTGGCAGGATTAACTATATATTCGTTCTGCCTGACCTGTAGCCAGGAACTAACTAGCTAAAAGGAAGTTGTTACTATAAAAGGGAAGTGTATGTGTAGCTAGACCTAGTGTTAGCTGCAGCTGAGCGATGAGAGTGGGAAACCTAGTGGGTGGAGTAAGGAACAACGGCCACCTGTTCTAACCTGTAACACTAGAGAGAGACACGTTTACCAAGTTGTAAGAAGAAGAAAAGAAAACACATAGTGGGACACTGCACATTGAAAATCTAAAACTTTGAATGCTTCACTTTTAATGTAACCTCTTAATCTGCTTCCTAATAGTAAATTAAAAATTAATAAGAATAAGAAGTGTAGAAACATCATCCTAGATTACTTTTTATAACTGTTCATAAAAGGCAAATACTTCATTTCCTCATGGTTGCCATGCAATTAACCTGACAGCAAAACATGTTACAACATAATGAGTAAGTTAATAATATAGTCGGAAGTGATTAGAAAAAAAATTTGATAACTGGCTAGAGGATGACCGCAGAGGGTGTATGATGGTACGTAATTATGCCGTGTGTGCAGAGTCTGTGATGTGGTAAGTGTCAAATTTATCAAGACATAAGGGGCTTACTTTAATCCAATGTATAATAGTGTGCATAAAGTGTGTGACCTGATGAAGAGAGCAATCCCATCTTGAAATGTGTTGTGTGTTTATGCACCTAATAAAGAAGATAAAACTATACCATATATCCAGTCAATCACTATATTGAGCTATACTTTATTGGATGCAGGTAGTCATGTGCCATATAACATGCCATTACTGTTGGCACAAAAACAAAAAATTGGTAGGGTTAAATTTTTGGTGTCATCCTCACCCTCACTGCCTTAAAGTGATACTGTCACCCTCTTACTCTTGCTTTATTTCATTGTCGGACAGTGTCACCTTGGCAGGGTTTCACAGCAGTTAGGCTCATGCCCTTGCTGGGGAGGAGGCCCAACTGCCATGAAGCCCTGCCTAGGTGACTCTGCCCATTGCCGAAATGAAGCAATTTTAGAGCATAAAGAAGACACCGACAAGTGTTATACATGTATATACTAAATGTGCAGCATCTAAGCTTGTGTAGGGTGCGGAGTACTGCTCAGAGGGTAAGGGGGTGAGAATATCACTTTAACACCTTCCTGACAATAATTTTTGCCAAAGATATTTCCATGTTTTACATCCTCATATTCCAACAGGCATAAGAGATACTTTATCTGCCAACAAATCAGATTGTTTTTCACAAGACAGATTATGTTATTTAATGACACCATATAGTGTACCATATAATTTATTGTTTGGAATGGGGAAAAAAACTCAGTTTAGCCATAGGATATTGGATTTTAACCATAGTTCACCGTACGGTATACAGTAAATGACATGTTTACATTATTCAATGACGGCTATAATTACTGAAATATAAAATGAAAGATTAGTAAATAAAAAGATGTAAATCTTAATAGTGTGAGTCGTAACTGTTATTGGAACTAACTGCATTTGTACAAATAACTTTATATCCACTTTTTGTTCATCAACAATGTTGAGTCAACATTAGACATTTTCGTTACAGCATTTACTATGTGTCATATTTTAAAACCTTTCTGACTGACCCACATTAATTTATGGGCTAGGCAGTGAAAGGGCTGAACGGAGCTGGCCTAGGAGCTGAGCCCCCTCCATACACAACAGGGTTCTACCACCCAATGTCAGTCACCTAACCATTTAAATGCAGTAATCAATATCAATTGCAACCCTTATCTGTTCACCCCACAGAGTGAGGCCTTTATTTACCCTCTGTAGCTGCTGAAGTGACTCTGCTAATAGAGTGCAGGTCAGCCAGACTTACCTAGCAGACCTCCATTCAGAAGTAGCAATCTAATGATTGTTTATTAAAGCTCCCTAAAAGGACTTAATAGATTGATTGTACTATTAAAATATAATGTTATATCACATCTGACATGAAAGTTACGAAAAAGTGATGGAACAGTCCCTTCTACACCAAAATAAAAATAAAAACATTGCACAAAAATGAGCAAAATTGCAGTTTTTTTTTTAAATCAATATATATCAATCAATTTTATTTCACAAGTACTTTTTTTTTGCAGTATACATATTTGGTAAAATGTGGGGTGTCATTACAAAGTACAGCAAAAATAAGCCCTAATATGCCTCTATAGATGTACATTTAATTATTTTATTATAGATGGAGTTTGAATTATTATTATTATTGTTATTATTATTATTTGTAAGTTCATGTGGTTAAGTCGGGTAACTTAAAACCATGGCCGTTTCTAGAGGCGGACGGGCCAGGCAACCGCACGGGCGCCGACAGCTTGGGGGCACTGGTGGTACCCCAGCCGTCCGCCTCATCACCTGCCACAGCCGTCCGCCTCATCACCTGCCATGGCCGTCCGCCCCATCACCGGCTCTGACCGCCCCATCACCGACTCTGACCGCCCCATCACCGGCCCTGACCGCAGCTCCCCCCTCCCGGACCGCGCTCCGCCGAGCGCTCAGCACCTGTCAGGCCGCCACCCCCTGACACATCCTTTCCCTCCAGCAGGCCGAGTGACGTCATATCACTGCGCCTGCTAGAGGGAGAAGATGTGTGCAGGGGCGGCGGCGGCGGCCTGCTCCTCGCAGGCTGAAGATGAGACAGGGACCCGCTGTAGGTTACTGAATTAAGGTGAGTATAATGTTTTTGGGTTTTTTTTGGAGGGGGGGATGCAGTGCACAAGGGGGATTATTAATATGGCTACAGCATAAGGGGAATTTTTACTATAGGACACATAGGGGATATTCCAAAGGGGCAGAGCAAAGGGGGATTATTACTATACGGGGGGGGGGGGAACACAGGAGGGAAATACCAAAGGGGAAGAGCAAAGTGGGATTATTACTATAAGGGGGGAGGACACAGGGGGGATATTCCAAAGGGGCAGAGCGAAGGGGGATTATTACTATAAGGGGGAGAGGACACAGGGGGGATATTCCAAAGGGGCAGAGCAAAGGGGGATTATTACTATAAGGGGGGGAGGACACAGGGGGGATATTCCTAAAGGGCAGAGCAAAGGAGGATTATTACTATAGGGGGGGGGGCACAGGGGGGAGAGCACAGGGCGATTATTACTAAAAGGGGGGGACACATGGGGGGGATATTCCTAAGGGGAAGAGCACAGGGGGATTATTACTATAAGGGGAGGACACAGGGGGGATATTCCTAAGGGGCAGAGCAAAGGAAGATTATTACTATAAGGGGGGAGGACACAGGGGGGATATTCCAAAGGGGCAGAGCAAAGGGGGATTATTACTATAAGGGGGGAGGACACAGGGGGGATATTCCTAAGGGGCAGAGCGAAGGGGGATTATTACTATAAGGGGGGAGGACACAGGGGGGATATTCCAAAGGGGCAGAGCAAAGGGGGATTATTACTATAAGGGGGGGAGGACACAGGGGGGATATTCCTAAGGGGCAGAGCAAAGGAGGATTATTACTATAAGGGGGGGGCACAGGGGGGAGAGCACAGGGCGATTATTACTAAAAGGGGGGGACACAGGGGGGATATTCCTAAGGGGAAGAGCACAGGGGGATTATTACTATAAGGGGAGGACACAGGGGGGATATTCCTAAGGGGCAGAGCAAAGGGGGATTATTACTATAAGAGGGGGGGCACAGGGGGGATATTCCTAAGGGGCAGAGCAAAGGGGGATAATTACTATAAGGGGGGGGACACAGGGGCCATATTTCTAAGGGGCAGAGCACAGGGGGATTATTACTATAAGGGGGGGCACAGGGGGGATATTACTAAAAGCAGAGCACAGGGCGATTATTACTAAAAGGGAGGGACACAGGGGGGGGATATTCCTAAGGGGCAGAGCAAAGGGGGGTTATTAATATGGGGACAACATAGGGGGGATTTTTACTATGGGGCAGACTGGGGGGATTATTACTATGGGGCAGACCGTGGGGGAATATTACTATAGGGGGAGCACAGGGGGATTATTACTTTGGGAGGGGGAACACAGGGGGGGTATTCCTAAGGGGCAGAGCACAGGGGGATTATTACTATAAGGGGGGGCACAGGGGGGATATTCGTAAGGGGCAGAGCACAAGGGGGATTATTAATATGGGGACAGCATAGGGGGGGATTTTTACTATGGGGCAGACCGGGGGGATTATTACTATGGGGGGATCACAGGGGGGATTATTACTATGCCGGATGCAGCACAGGGAGATAATTACTATATGAGGGTACAGCAGGGGATCCTACATATAGGGGGCAACCCACATACTTACTGACTTTGTAAGTTGTAAAAGTGCGGAGCCTAAGATGTTTGTCTGGCAGGTTCAAAAGAGAAGAATTGTAGCTGCAAGAAATCATCATGGAGGCCTGGGTCGGATGGAGGGGAAAAGCAAAGTGACGCCTCAGATCAAAGAAGACATCGCCTGTGAGTCACTGATTGACTTTTTCCCCCCAAGTTGAACAAGGTTGAATATCACCGCTCTATGCCATAATACACACATTGCTTCTTCCTAGTAACAACCGCCACTGCCCCCCCCCCCCACATCACTTGGGGGGGGGGCACTTTTAGCAAGATTCGCCCTGTAGTTCAAGTTACCTAGAAACCCCCTGATTTCTTATAGTACGTCATAGGTTAACTGATTTTTTTGTGGAAGAATCCAAAAATCTTCATGGACAACAGAACTTAACAACTAGTTTGAAAAACAGGGAGGTGGTTTGTTACGTTATCTCTAGGGATCACCCAACACTACACCTGCACATTTCATATATAAGTAATGAGTCTGCGGGGAAATACAAATCAATAGAAATATGCTTAAAATGCAGTTTTACACCTTACCCAATGCATCTATTTAATCTGTATTAAAATATGTTATTTCACATTCAAGCAATGTTCTCTAATAGGGTGCTGCATTACTTCCCTACAATATGCGCCAATATCTCGAGATATAACACAATCACGCCATTTCTTATTTGGTTACATAACAGTAAATTGCATCTAACATGAGACGAGTACACAATATTCTGTAGAGGAGAATCTGGAATAGAGACTGGTGTGAACTGCCCTTAGCAACCAATCGCAGCTCAGCTTTCAGCTCTGGTAAAATTTTATCTGAGCTGTGATTGGTTGCTATAGGCAGTTTACACCAGTTTCTATTTTGCACACTTTGATAAAGCTAGATAAATGTTTAAAAGAAGAGGGTAAACATCAGAAGAAAGACTAGTCACATGACTAGTTACAGCCACAGAGGGTGGCTGGACAAGGTGTGAGGAATAGGATCACTTATACCAGTAGTACAGTGAGAAGAAGAAAAGAACCTGGCCACTTCTTCTGTTAGGTTGGGTTCACACTGCGTTTTTCCGTTTAACGTAAACGTTGTATGGAAAAAACGGATGCAATTGTGTGCCATCCGTTTTTCCATTGACTTCTATTATAAAGAAAAAATGGATTCAAACGGATGCATTTTTTTTAACAGACACAAAAATAGTGTTGACTACGTTTTTTCTGTCCGTTAAAATTAACCAATTAAAAATGAATACGTTGAACTATGAGGAAAAACGGAGTGTGAACCCTGCCTTACTGCGGCAGATGTAGTGGTAAGGGAACATCCCTACATCGCAAGATAAACATTATCTCTAGGTCTGTATCATGAGATAAATGTTCGCATATGTTCGAATAAGTTCCGAAATAATCGTAGCATCATGTTCGTAAAAACATATGGACATTTACGAACATGTTTGCTCATCACTAGTCAGATGCAGAGAGTTAACGCAAGGTAATGTAGGAAGGAATGAGATATGGAAATCATTTCTTGCTAGATGTTACCAGGTCTTCAGCTCTGAGGTCTGTGATTTTACACTTTAAGCCTAAGGAGTAAGTAGAAAGTATTACAGAACCATTTTGGGTTATTGGGCTGGAGATGACGGAAGTGCAATAGCTTTGCTTGGCAATTTAAAGGACACTATTGAAAGTTTTTGTCATGAACCTTCAATAATAAAAAAAAAAGTTAAAATATTTGTTTTTCTCCATAGACTTTTGGTATACACGTAGATATACACAAACCTTGTTTTGATTTTTTTTTTTCTCATTTAACATAACCTAAAATGAGAAATTCCCTATAGGTGTCACCCATGCACATGTAATGCTAAGTATCATTGAACTCTATCCATTGTTTGTCAGGGTGAGAATTATGCATGGCGCTTGATTCTGACTGCAGTTAACCTCTTCATACAATTTTTACTTCTTTGAAATTGATTGGAAAGATGGGAAGTTAGCTCGGGGGGAGAGGTAGATGAACTATGTAACTAAGTCACCAGCTCTCCCACAGAACCCTGGAATATAGTTGTAGTTTCATCTGTATAATATGAAAGTTTCTGTATGAAAATTAAAATTTCTATCTCGCCCCCACACCTTCCCTTTCCTCAGTCTCCCTCCCTGATTAAGTGAGTCTGGCAAGGAACAGCTCTGCAGAAGCATAAAAGCAATTTCAATCTGTCCGGCAGCTATCTTGCGAGGTCCTGAGTTAATGATCCGTAGGTTTCCCTCTTAACTCATCCTGCCACCACTACTGATTTTTCTTGATTACTGTAATGAAACGGTCAGGGGATTATTAAACAACCCGCCCGGTATCATTTCATCTGCTGCCCGCCTGATAACACCAGCTGACATTGATTCATAGAGGCTTCCGATTGGCTGGGAGGAAAGCCCACTGATGATGTCTCATCTGCTTTGATTAGCACAATGAGAAGGGGGACGTTGATATATTGGCCATTTTAAAGGCTAGCTGGCAGTAGGGGGAAGTTAACTTAGGTAGGGCTTGAAGTAGGATAATTGTGGTGAAGATAAGTTGATTCAATCTTAAGCAACTTTTTAGTGTTCTCTATGGTTGTATGACCACCTCAGGTCTCCAGGCTTGTGCTGGATAAGGAAGGGGTTGAATAAAGGGAATA
Organism: Dendropsophus ebraccatus; assembly: GCF_027789765.1. NCBI lineage: Eukaryota > Metazoa > Chordata > Amphibia > Anura > Hylidae > Dendropsophus > Dendropsophus ebraccatus. The sequence continues at coordinate 63,661,129 of NC_091458.1, forward strand.
AATTAGGTATGTTGAACATAGAAGTATAACAGCCTATATCCTTTATTTTCAGCAGTTGTCAAGCTTTAATTATTTTTTTGGTTATTTCTTTTATAAAATGAATGTGGAATAATCATAAGCAACAAATCATAGATGAATGTGAATTAAAAATATTTGTATCTGTCTTCAAAGCTAGAGGTTTACACAGGTTCTTCAAATATATCATAGAGATGAGTCTCTTAGGACGTCTCCCCTTTATGTACCAGAACAGCAGTTCTGTTGTAACAGCAGTGGCCGTCTGCAGGGATCTAGTGCATGTACATGCATTACATAGACTGATCCATATAAATGGCTGGAATATAATGCTACATTTCCCTTTATTACAGAGAATGAGGGAAGTGGTTGTGGCCTCAGTTGCACAGAGCTGTAATATGATTGGTATTCTGTGGGACTCTACTGTACCTATATACATATGGAGGCATGCACCATATCATGGTTTTCTCTGTGGAATATTATATAACAGAGCTATTCTCTGCCTAGTACAGACCTGCATGGACTATATGTTTCTGCACCGCATCTTGCACACTATGCCAAGTGCATGAGGCCTAACAGTGGTCCCCATGGCCAGTCTCCTGCTGCTGATGAAACCTAGAGCAGCTGCACAAAAGCAAACATAATATATGCTCAAAATGTGAAACTGCCAACAGAGTTTAAGCATCCACCTACAGTCTGTTAGATAGCATTCTTTTTTAAAGTAATCAAGGTAACATAGATCAAAATTACTAGTCCACTTTTGGAGAGACATATTAGGTTATGTTCACACAACGTATCTGGAAAGTGGCCATTTGCGAATATTTTATTCGCAAAACGACCATTTGCGAATAAATTTATTCGCAAATGGCCTCTTTCCACCGAAAAATATGATTTTTCTTCTTGATACATGTGCCCCAAAGTATACACTCTGGCCGGGACCTGTTGCGGCGCCGCAAACAACTGACATGTCAGTGCACACTATGAAGCTTCATAGTGTGCAGTGAGGAGTTCCGATGCGGGAGGAGCTATAACATCACAGCTAGGGAACAGAAAGACAGGAGGGTCAAACCAACAACAGGCAAATGTAAAACACCATAAATGTATGTCAGTGAATGAAACCAAGTCCTAGGACATGACAACATCGCTTACTGTACCTGGGGGCACAATGAACAAATGGGTGTTCGCTGAACTTTGGATGCTGTTGGACTCTTTTGCTCTTGTATGTCGTATTTACACTTAAGATTGTCAGCTGTGCAGGTGTGATATGTAGTCTGTGCTTCATCCCCACAAAGTCTGATATAGATATGTAGATATACACAATGTACAAATAATGGCGTTTGCTTAGATTCTTGGCTGCATAGAAGAGGTACCTGTGAATGTGAGGCAACATCTAATTTTTTTTTACTAGAACCCCACACCATTAGGACCTATTCAGGATTGACGCCTAATCCTTGATATTAGTTTTTAGGTTTGCATACAGCAGGGGTGTCAATTTGGCAGTCCTCCTGTTGCTGCAAAATTCCTAAAGCTTTGGCTGTACAGTCTTAAAGATCATTTGAGTTTTTCAACAGCTGGAGGGCTGCAGTTTGAAAATTGGACACCATGTGGACACTGTACTAATATTTAGTAAATTGCTTTTACAAATAAAAAAGTATGGCTATAATTTTGAGTTTAAAATACAGTTGTATATGTAATAATGCGTTCCACTGAAGTCAATTGGAAATTGTCAAACAGTGCACATACGGTATAGAACAGCTGCAATTGATTACAACCGTCCAAATATGAACATCCTCTTAATTTACAGCGATTTTTGTACCTGTTCACACATTGTTTTATATTTAACTCAAAATTATGGGCACATTTTTTTAATTTTTTACTGTGTGAACATAGCGTTAACATTTTTTAGCAGTTAGTAAAGGCCCAGACATAAAGAAGAAAATGAGTCCATTATTATCGACAATAAAAATTGTGTGTGGGGGGGGGATTACAAATATAATAATACCCTTAAAGGGGTTGTTCACTTTTTTTCTTCTTTCAAATCAACTGGTGACAGAAAATGTCATTTATTTCTATTAAAAAATCTCAAGACTTCAAGTACTTATCAGCTACTGTATGTCCTGCAGGAAGTGGTATTCTTTCCAGTCAGGAAAACAGGAGAGGTTTTCTATGGGGATTTGCTGCTGCTCTGGACAGTTCCTGTCACAGAGGTTTCAGCAGAGAGCACAGTGTCAGACTGAAAAGAGTACACCACTTTCTGCAGGACATACAGCAGCTGATAGTTACTGGAAGATTTTTTAATATCCTTTTTTGGTGAACTACCCCTTTAATACTAGAGTGGAGTAGCACAGCTCTCTATACTGTCCTTGGCTATATGCGGCAATCCTATTGACATTGAAGTAGTACAAGGTGACTAAGAACTCAGGGCCACCATTGTAGTGTTTGCTTTGGATTCCACAATAATAATACATTCATCCCCTATTGTGTGAATAAGATATTAATTATGTTGTAAGCCGTGTTTCTTTTTGATCCTAAACAACCATTTTGGAAAAGCTATAAAGAAAAAAAAACAAAAAAATAAAACAGCTTACAATCCTGATATCCCCCCGTCCTTTCCCATCTGGTTTATGTATGAACTATTACAGACGAATTACATTAAGATAATGACTTCAGAACATCTATTTGAAGTGCGGTATATTGGGAATTGTGTGTAAAACAGTTACATGGAAGACTGTATCTTATTGAATGTGTAACTGGCTAATTGATCTATTATCAGCGCAGACAAGACCAATTCATATTAACAAATACATTAGCAGCTTGCCAGAACAAACAGTTATATACCTCAGGGGGAAATTTGAATAGAAGTTTGCCCATGAGAAATAGATCATGTAGCAATGAATATACGGTTGAGATCTCATAACTGTTGCAACATACTATTGAAATCCTATCCCTGGCAGGGCCATTCCCTTGTAATGACAACCCTTAACTTGTATTTTTGCTGTTTTTATTATTGCAGATTTTGATATTATATACATATATGGACAGGTCTTTGTTTAGTAGTGGAGATAAACGAAGCGCATCACCCCCCAGAGTTGATAGGCCAAAGAGCAGAGAGATGATTCAGGCAGGGGCAGCTTTTGGATGCAGTACAGGATTGTACTGTATGGCTAAGGAGGAAGAACGCTTAGGAGACGACAACTTTGTCCTAGATTATGATGATGATGTTGCGGGCCCCACTTGGAATCCATGTCCACAAATGACTTCCTTGACATTATCATCAGTGGAGGGAAAAGAGGTAGGCGTAGAGCATCAGCCAAAAGCCTTCCGAAAGGCCCTGGCACTTAATGGGTACCAGAAGGTGGCAGTAGCAGCAGTGCAGAAGACGCTACCAGTGTGTCTGCATGGATGTACTGCCCACTGACATCAGCGGAGTGGCAGTTCTTTTGTCTTGGTGGGGGGGGGGGGGACATTCAGCCACATGTAACATCTGTGACCATAAAGTGGTCACCACTGATTGTAAGAACTGGGACCCCTCAGGCATGGGCCAGTCTCCATCAAAGTAAAGTCCCCAATAAAATATTCACCCACCTTAAGTAATCTTTTTTTTTCTTTTCTTTTAACATTTTATTAGGATAATCCTATAACTAATAACCATAGTCAATTTGGATATATAGTGGTGCCTTGGATTACGAGCATAATTTGTTCCAGGAACATGCTTGTTATCCAAATCACTCTTAAACCAAAGCAAATTTTCCCATAAGAAATAATTGAAATCCAGACAATTGGTTCCACATCCCAAAAATAATGATTTTCTATTCTGAATAACAGGTAAAACAATTGAAACAATGAGAAACAGCTGAATGTATTATATTATAAGTTACTGTACAGTATAGCAAGCAGCATGCAGAGTATAATGTATAGTAAGTGCATAAGAAAGTATAAAAAAACAGCAGCAGTTTATAGATACAGGATGAAACTTCAGATCCCCATAATGCAGTAGTGTAGTACAACATGCTAGAAAAGAGAAGCAGGGCTGCTGTCAGAGGTCTGTGTGGTCACATGACAGCAGTAGAGAGGGGGTGGGTTCAGCATGGACCAATCAGGAAGTGAGAATCACAGAGCTGTGCAGTACCGGATTTAAATAGGTCCTTTTCGGGCGGTAGTCCGGGGCCCTAAGCTCCTGGGGGGCCCATGGCCACCCAAAAAGACTTTCAGTGGTGTACTGTCTCCTGGCTATAGTTCTGCCATGATTGGCAAAAACTTGCTGCTTTTTTACGGCAGTTTTGCACAAATCATCATGACATTATCTATCCTGTACTATGGACATCACACTAGTGCGGCCATAGTTACAGTGGGTTAGGGGGTCCAGACTTGGTGTACAGCCTGGGGCCTATGGTAAAGTTAATTCGCCCTTGGAGCTGTGCAGGAGGACAGTGACAGAAACTTTTCTATACAGCAGTGGGAATGGCTGAGTGTGAGTGCAGGCACATTATAGCAGCAGTGTGTATAGCTCCGTGTAAATGCAGGCACATTATAGCAGGAATGGAGAAGATGGAAAACACATGATTTGGAAGGTCAGGGAGACTTCCTGGGTCAGAGTACAGTGCTGTAGACCCCACAGTGCAGACCATGCCCCTCTCCCGCTGCCCCTTCCACCCAGTACAGTGAGCTCTTAAACCAAAGCAATGCTCTTAAACCAAGTCACAATTTTGAAAAACCATGAGCTCTTCTTGCAAGACGCTCTCAATCCAAGTTACTCTTAAGCCAAGGTACCACTGTATTTAAAAAAAAACCTCAGGGGGGATTTATCAAACTGGTGTAAAGAAGAGTTGGCCCAGTTGAACCTAGCAACCAATCAGATTCCACCTTTCATTTTCCATGAAATCTGTGAAGAGTGAAAAGTGAAATCTGATTGGTTGCTGGGGCAACGGAGCCAATTCTACTTTACACTCCTTTGATAAATCTCCACCCCCCCATGTTTAAATTTAGTGCCCATACCAAAACATTTCCAACATAGCAAATATACTATCCATACCAGCTTAATACCTCGCCAAAGTACAATGTGCAATCCATGCCCCAAAAACAGGATTAACCAGACACACATCCCCATGACTATGGTTCTCAAAGAGGACATTTCCCTTCTTGTTAACTATAGCTGTGAGGTTTAAGCCCTGGCACTTATGCCAATGAATCTTACCATTCATGTCCCATTTTTCAGAACACACATGGTAACTGGAGAATTAATGTTCTTGGGATTTTTAAGATATCACAGACGGTATATATCAGAGAGGATGATGTCCTCTACATGTGATATAGGAAACTTCTAAAGCTACTACCAGCAGCTATCTGTTGCTGAAAGGCATGTTACCTTGCCTTGTTTAGAGTGCATTCATCCTTGAATGGTTGCTTTTTTGTTTCTGCTGCTATGGGGTGGACAGATAATACAAAGTTCAGTACGGAACTACGTAGTTCAACACTGAAACTCCCTATTTCCCAAAGTCTACATATTAATAACCAGCATAAATATCTGCTAGTGGTTTTACACAGCAGCCTTGAAGCGACATGTGAATGCATCATTTAAGTGAGGTTTTTGGGAGTGACCAAAGCGAGGGTGGGATGGTCACTCCCTTACACCATCAGTGGTATCCCCCTTCCCTGTTCATTTAAGCTGGAGACTGCTTAAGCACCCCAAGAGATGCACACATGGGTTGCACCAAGCACTTTGTCAAATCAATAACCCAGTGTTCAAAGCCTGAGGGCCAGATTCAGCAAGGTTTTTGAACACATCATTTCTGCTATAATTTATATATTTATAATGTATAAAATACAGTATAGTGGGATAATCTTCTCCAACTTAAGGTTGTTGTAACATTTGCCAATCTTTTATTTAATATAATCAGTGTAAATCCTTCTTGAATTTGGGCTTTTTCGCTATTCCATTCTCCATCACATGGTCCATGCTTTTGCAGGTGGGGTTTTCTGGTCAATTTAAATGTAAAAAAGAATAGGTTCTATGTGTGTCTATTCATTGAAGGCTTTCTTTGTTTTCTTGTATATTTTAAAGAAAAAAAGAAAGTCTGATTGCTGATGCTGCCTCCTCCCAATTTCTGTCCTAGGCCCCTCAGGGTCAAAGAGTCAGAGTGCTGCTGCTGCAACCTCTAGGCCCCTCAGGGTTGAAGAGAGCCAGAGTGCTGCTGCAGGTAAGTTTCTTACCTTGCTCCTCTGCGCCCTTTTCAGGAACGTTAATAGATATGTGAATTAGGCACTTTGGTGCACTAGAAAATGTACTAGAGACCTGGCAAAAGTTTGTCAGGCACTGGGAGCTCTTTAAAGCATACTTTGCCTATAAACTCTTGTTAAATGGACATTAACTTCTCACACAACTTATTCTCATCTGAAAGCAGACAAGCTTACATCCAGAATTTTGCATTTTTACCCCTTTAGGCTGGGTTCACACTACATATATTTCAGTCAGTATTGTGGTCCTCATATTGCAACCAAAACCAGTAGTGGATTAAAAACACAGAAAGGCTCTGTCCACACAATGTTGAAACTGGATGGCCGCCATATAACAGTAAATAACTGCCATTATTTCAATATAACAGCCGTTGTTTTAAAATAACAGCAAATATTTGCCATTAAATGGCGGCCATCCACTCAATTTCAACATTGTGTGAACAGAGCCTTTCTGTGTTTTTAATCCACTTCTGGTTTTGGTTGCAATATGAGGACCACAATACTGACTGAAATATACGTAGTGTGAACACAGCCTTAGGGTAGCTTAATACGTACCGTATTGCTGCGTATTTATCGCTGCATTTTTATCGCTGCGTGTTTCGTGCGATTTTTACATGTGAGTTTTGATTTTCACATGAAAATCATGTGAAAATCAAAACTCGCATGTAAAAATCGCACCAAACACGCAGCGATAAAAACGCAGCGATAAAAACGCAGCGTTAAATACGCAGCGATACGGTACGTGTGAAGCTACCCTAAAAATAATTTTAGCTAATACAGACCTACACTAAATTTGCTGTTCACTGACTGTTGTTAGGTTTAGTTTGTCTCTAGTAACAGAGACACCGAGATGGACTGCAGTAAGTCGGGGTGGGGCAAAGCATAACAAAGGCTATGACTCTGCAAGTCATTTTCTGCTTTATTGTGGTCAACAGCTTCTTGCATAGTTAGTTACATTTATCTACCTTTATGTATTTGTGTTTAATTATACTTTTATACATAAACTTTATATTTATCCTATATATTGAAATAATATGAAGTCTAAGCAGGGAACAGGAATGTTAAAATACTAGAGCTGACCAAATTTACAGCACAAACAAGCAAAGTGCTTTGTTAGTTCAGCAGTCAGCTGCCTTTGAACTCCTTGTCACTCCACTCCAGGTGCCTGGAAAAGCTAGACCCGGTCCTGGGAAACTGGAAGAAATATACCAGGACTGGAGCCAGCTTTCCAGACACCCAGAGTGAAGCGGCAAGGATCTGCACAGAGTTGAAAGGCTGATAAATTGACTGCTAAGCTTGCTTTGTTTTGTTTGTACTGTGAATATGCTCATCTAAAAATTAAAAGGATCAGATTTTAAAATGTATATACATATTTTTTATATAACAATTAAACCGGGTTAATCTGTGTACAACCATACCATACAAAAGTAAAACATCACATCTGATATCTGATAAAAAACATTACATCTGATAAGTGTCAGACAGACCCCCAGTGTACAACCTAAGCTGACTGTAAATACTCTGAGCTAGTGATCCGTGGAGGAGGAAACATTCGATTCAATAGTCCGTCTGCTGCCTACTTCATTTACCAAGCAGCAGAAGAAAGAACAACTTAATTATAGCTGTATAGACAATCACAGCCTATTACCGCTGCATGAGGAAAGATTCTGCATCGTACGTGAACATTTGTGGCTAATCACTTAAAAGACAAACATAAAAAGTTACTTATAAAGTAACCAAGTAGTTAAGAAGCATTGGGTTTACTTAAAATTACTTTCTATTTGTAATTGTATGAGATAACGTATGAACTTTTGATGCAATACATGCCAGTTTTAGTCTGTTAACACTGCAAGAGGAGGGGAAGGGGTACAGCTATATCTTCATGTTATACCAATTTATTGTATCTAATTTCAAAAGGCATTGAAAAGGATTTCATGCAGCAAATTCTGCAGCAAAATCCGTTATGATGCTCTGTAGTGTAATTTCCTATGCATCTACATGCTCGCAGCACATATTCATTCCGCTGCGAAAATGTTGCCCCTTCCCACCTAACTCACCGCTTCTGGGCTTATACATTACCTGCCCGTGCTCCCGCCTGCTTCTCCGACTCTGTAAAATCCGCTGCAATGCAGCAAAAGAAGCTGTTCTATCCATGTTAAAATCTTAACCCCTTAAAGAGAACCAATCACGGCCAAATGTTTTTTTTTTTTTTATTGCTCCATTTAATAAGGTTTCATTTTTAATCAATTTTTGTAAATATAATTAATCAATTTTTTTGCCGGGGTTTTAATATATTTGCATTTCCCTTCACTGTCGCGCATATATATTTTAATATATTTGCATTTCCCTTCAAAAGAGCCGGCACGCGACAGGAAACTCCCGGCATGCCGAGCAGCGGGAAGGGCTCCCATGAGCCTTTGCCCGCCGCTCTGTAAATACACAGTGATCCCGCGCTATACAGTGCGAGATCGCTGTGTATAAATGTCCTAACTGACAGTTTAGTTTATCTCTAAAGATACAGACTGCCTTTGCAGTCTGTATCTTATATTTTACCTAATCCGTCCTAGCGGCGCACTAAGGCCGGGCGCGGCCATCTTGGTTATGTCCCTTGCGTTCCAATGGTGCGTTCCACCATTGGGCCGCAAGTGACGTCATCAAGATGGCGCCCGGCTTTACAGCACCGCTACAGAGGACTGGGTAAAGTATAAGATACAGACTGCAAAGGCAGTCTGTATCTTCACAAAGTCTATTACTGAAGATACAGACTGCTTTTGTAGTCTGTATCTTATACTTTACCCAGTCCTCTGTAGCGGTGCAGTAAAGCCGGGCGCCATCTTGATGACGTCACTTGCGGTCCGACGGTGGAACGCACCATTGGAACGCAAGGGACATAATCAAGATGGCCGCGCCCGGCCTTACTGCGCCGCTAGGATGGATTAGGTAAATTAGAAAGATACAGACTGCAAAGACAGTCTGTATGTTCAGAGATAGACTTAGGGAGAGAGGAACTTTTACAACAGGGACAGTTAAATTTAGGTGATTGGTCCTCTTTAAGGACAGAGCCTGAAATAGCCTTAAGGATCTGGTTAATTGTCACTTTTGCGTTTTCGTTTTTTCCTCCTCGCCTTCTAAGACCCATAACTCTTTCATTTTTCCACCTACAGGGCCATGTGAGGGCTTGTTTTTTTTCAGGAGCAGGTGTACTTTGTAATGGCATCTTTCAGTCTGCCATAAAATGAATGACGGAACCCCCAAAATATCATTTATGGGGTGAACTTGGGTCAAAGAATGTGATTTCTCAAATTTTGGGGGGGCTCCATGTTTACGTAATGCACTTTACAGTAAAACTGGCATTTTTCCTTTATTCTATAGGTCAGTCTGAACACTGCAATAAGCATGGTTACTAGGTTTTCTAACATTTTACTATTTTTATTAGCACTAAAACTTTTTTTTGCAAATAGGCATATTTAAAATGGCCCTATTGTATCTCCTTTAGGGCTTTTATTATTTCACCTACAGGGTAGTATGGGGTGTAATTTTTTTGTGTCATAATCTCTAGTTTTTTATTAGTAAAATTTTTTTCTAGATTAAATGTATTGATCACTTTTTATTAATTTTTTATACAAAAAATGGCATTAAAAAAAGCAATCTCTGCATCACATTCATATATTGCATCAGTAACACTGATCACTGCTATGCCATAGCATCGCAGGGATCAGTGTTATCTGTGATCTTCTGATCTTCTGAATCGGATGACCGATCCAAGGACTGCACAGAGGAAGGTAAGAGACCTCCGGCAGTCGGAAAATGCAATCGGGACCCCAGCAGACACGCTGTGGGGGTCCCAATTGCTAAGTGACCGGAGATGATCTGGTCACTTATACTTAAATGCTGCGGCGTTTGAGGGTTTAAGGGGTTAATGGCGGGCGGCTGCCATTGAGGGTGAGGGCCTGGCTGCAGATAGCAGCCATTCCTTACCCGCTATGGGGTGGGCTCAGTTCGTGAGCCTGCTCCATAGCCCGGGACGGCGCCAGGGCGTACATTTATGTCCTCTTGCGTTAAGGCCCAGGCAGTGAGGGCGTAAATGTATGCCCTGTGTCTTTAAGGGGTTAAAGTGAATGTACTGCTGGTACATTCACTTTAATGTAATGTTCACCATCTGAGATCAATAACATTATATTTTAATAGCTCAGACAATTCTTCATTTTTAACATGTTTTATTAAAAAAAAAAAAAAAAAAAAAAAGGAAAAAGGGTGATTTGAATTTTTATGAGGAAGGGGATTTTTTTGTGTTTTAAAAAACATGTTTTGTTTTGTTTATTTTTTAATCCCCATAGGGGACGTCTATGAGCAACTGCATACTATAGTATTACATTGATCCATCAGATTGTTACTCTGCTGCTACAGCCAGCCTATGCCAGGCTAGCAATAGAGAGCTCTCCGCAGCCATGGAATCTTAGTGCAGGCTGTGGGCTGCCATGACAAAAGATCCCGTGAAGCTGATCTGCCCCACAATATTACTATGTTTAAATACTGTTGTCAGCGATCTCTGTGTGTGTGGGGCTATTAGCGGCGGTTTCTGCTGCTGAGTACAGCAGAGCTGCCAGGTATGGTTTCTCATAACCTTAACCAGATGCTCCTTATAGTTTATGCTATTATCCCTTGTGCAAATAAACCCTATCATGATAAAACATGAGCGCACAGACTTCTTAAAGATACCTCTAGTGCAGCAAATGTCGCTAGGGGAAGTTAGGCAGAATCACCGGCCAAGACTACAGATTGGACTCCAGAAATACATCATTATAAGACATGCAATACAGTCTAATTGGGACTGGAATAAAGTATATGCCGCTTGAGTACAAGTAAAGTCAGACAAAATTGGCTAAAGGTGCATACACAGGATAAAATCCCTCTCCAGTATCATAGAGGTTAATATTTTGTTTCTTCATCTCCTTTTTGCTCATTCTTGCTTTCAGTGTGTAGAAGGAAATCAGTATCTCTGTAGATTTAGGGAGAGCAGATGGGTCTAATTATACAGTGTCTGTAATTGGATTGATCAGCAGTTAATAGGAAAAGAGAGAAGCAGACTTTGTTTGAGTAAAAATCGTCCCCCCGGTGCTCTGGGCCTAATCTTGCCCTCCCTCCCTTCTAATCTTCACACTTCTCCAAAAACAATGTTTTGCTGCCCAGGATTGTGCTGTTTTAATCTATCACTAAGGAGGCTCGATTGGGAGATGTGTTTGATGGTAGCAAAAGATTATAGGGAAATAATTCCCACAGATTATACATGTGGCAACCGACACACTCTGCTGTCTGCTATGGTGGATGCTACATTGCAATGCTAACTATCTGTCATCTAGTAGATGGACTGTGCATCAGAAACATAAATTAAAATATTTTCAATACTAAAGGTTGTACCCTTCGTGCCAAATCTGCTCATCTGTAAGAGGCATTGGCGGACCTACCGCTTGTGCAGCCAGTTCGGCTGCACAGGGGCCCTAGAGGGACAGGGACCCGCCGCTTGCTCAGTTGTCCCCCTTTCAGCATCCGTAGAAGCTACAGCTCTGCAGCTTCTAGGGATGCACTGCCGCTATAATCCGTGTCGGACTGGGTCAGGGCCCCAGCCCAGCACCTGCAGACACACACACACTGATTGTCCCAGGCCCTGGTAGCAGGTTACAATCAGTGTGTGTGCCACCCCTCGAGTTACTGAGGGCTTCTCGTTTCCCTCTGTGACAGAAGAAGACGCCCCCCATTCACACTGTAATTCTCTCCCCTGTACAGAACGCCATCCGCTGGCTTGACAGGCCCCTCCCCCAGGTCACAATGCCGTACAACAGAGTGTACAGCGCTATGACCTTGTCTGGGGGAGGAGCCATACAGTACAGGCGAGAGAAGCAGTCCATTACAGTGTGAGTGGGGGCGCCTTTTTCTGTCACAGAGGGAAATGAGAAGCAATGGATTCCTGTGTCCGGATGGTGAGGTGCAGGTGGGGGCCCGCAGGTTTTGCCGGGACTGTCCCGATTCTGAAGAGACAGCCCTGGCAAAACCATGTCGCGGGAAGCTCCGCCCCCTGTCACGGGAAGACCCACCCCCTGCCAGCGTGACTGATGTCACTCATGCAGAGCAGGGAGAGGAGTTAATGGGGGACTAGAGGGACCATACTGATGAGGTAAGTATAACTTTTTTGTTTTAAACACAGATAAAGGGGGAGTAGTATGATGGTGGAAGTGCAGGAGGATGAAGAAGGTACTAGTATGATAATGGAGGTGCAGGAGGATGAAGGAGGTAGTAGTATGATGATGGAGGGGCAGGAGGATGAGAGGGGTAGTACTATGATGATGGAAGGGCAGGAGGATGAAGGGGGAAGTAGTATGATAATGGAAGGGCAGGATGATGAATGGGGTAGAACTATGATGATGGAGGGACAGGAGGATGAAGTGGGTAGTAGTATGATGATGGAAGGGCAGGAGGATGAGAGGGGTAGTAATATGATGATGGAGGGACAGGAGGATGAAGTGGGTAGTAGTATGATGGCAAATTTTTCACACAGGGGCCCTAGGCAGACACTATGTCTTATATATTTCTCTCCCCCTAGCCCCGCAGCTAGGGGTGGGGGGTAGCTTATCTATTCATTTTTTTTTATCTTTCCCTCCCAAGAGATATACCTTGTCAATATTTCTGTTGACATAGCCATATGAGGGTTTGTTGTATTATTATTTTTAATAACAGTGGTTATTTCATAAATAATGATAATAATAATAATTTATTTATATATATATATATATATATATATATATATATATATATATTAAGGTGCATAACATTTTTCGAGAACTTTTTCTTTCTTTTATTTTTTGTATGTTTTATGGTGTAAAACAACTGTAGGCATATGAGCATTGTGCACACCATTTCTCTGTGGCCACAAGAACTTATTAGTGTTATGCAGAATCAATTTTCCCCACAGCCTGTCAAAGTTAAAGATCAACTGGACATAATATATATTTTGTATTCAGTTAACTGTTTATATTCCTGAAATTATAAGTTCTAGTAAGCAGGGTCTTTTCTCTCGTATTTTACTGTCTATAGCTGCTTTATGCTGATTGTCCACTGTTTGCTATGTTGTACTACTTTCCCTGTTTTGCTGTCTCAGTATAAATATTATTCATTAAAATTATGATTCTGATGCAGGAAACAATCCCTGTTTATAATGCAGTGATATAACAATGTCAGTAGGTTGATAATACACACTGTAGTATCATTATGAATACAGCAGAGCTAATAAATCCTAACAAATCATAAATGTTTATCCCCCTATCGGGCCAGGGACCTGACATAGTACATTTATTATCTTCAGCTGCCTGCTCTGAAATGAATTAGTTAAGTGTCTGTAGATCAACCTAATAAAAATATGTTGTCTTGCTTTTTTAGGGGCATCATTGAATTACGAATAGTTATTTACTAGAGATGAGCGAACCTCGAGCATGCTGGAGTCCATCCCAACCCGATTGTTCAGCATTTGAGTAGCGGTGGCTGCTGAACTTGGATAAAGCCCTAAGGCTATGTGGGAAATATGGATATAGTCATTGGCTGTATCCATGTTTTCCAGACAACCTTAGAGCTTTATCAAACTTCAGCAGCCCCCGCTAATCAAATGCCGAACGTTCGGATGGACTCGAGCATGCTCGAGGTTTGCTCATCTCTATTATTTACCTATTTATATATATATATATATATATATATATATATATATATATATATATATATATATATATTTTTATTATTATTATTTTTTTTAAATAAGAAAATGACTGCATACACTATTATATCTGTCCTACAGAGTTATTCACTCATCTAATGGTGCGTTTACACAGATTTATCTGACAGATCTTTGAAGCCAAAACCAGGAACAGACTATAAACAGGGATCAGGTCATAAAGGAAAGACTGGGATCTATCCTCTTTTCAAATCCATTCCTGGCTTTGGCTTTCAAAATCTGTCAGATAAATTTTTCTGTGTAAACGCACCCTAATGCTAAGTTTACACGGAGCGATAATTGGCCCGCCCGCAGCCCGCCCCCGCAGCCCCCTGCGCCGATCGCCACCCCCGCCGCTGCTCCGATTGCCCCCCCCGCTGAAGGGGAGCCGTTTAAAATTCCCGGCTCCCCTCTTCAGCCAATCAGTGCTGCCGTGCATTGATTGGCTGAAGAGGGGAGCTGGGAATTTCAAACGTCTCCCCTTCAGCCAATCAGTGCTGAGGAGGAGCACTGATCGGCTGAAGAGGAGCCGTTTGAAATTCCCGGCTCATCTCTTCAGCCAATCAATGCGCTGAAGAGGGGAGCCGGGGATGTCGGAAAACCTGCTGTGCGGAGCAGGTAACGTATACTCTTGGGCGCGGCGGTGGGGGCGATCAGAGCGGCGGGTGGGGGTGGCGATCGGAGCGGCGGCGGTGGCGATCAGAGCGGCGGCGGGGGTGGCGATCGAGCCGGCGCAGGGGGCTGCGGATGAGCGGGCAGCGGACGGGGCTGCGGGCGGCCGGACTATAGCGCGACGACTGTTTACACGGAACGATCAGCGAATTTTTTGAGAACTACGAACAAAGATTTATGAACATGTTAAAAGATCAAAATTAACGATTTTTTGATCGTTCGCCGCGTTTACACGTACGATTATTATTGCAAAAATTCGCCCGATAATCGCTCCGTGTAAACTTAGCATAACTCATCTCATTAAGTTATCATTATTTATAGGGAAGTAGGACTAACATGACTGATTTTGCAGCCTTAGAAAGTAATGCACCTGGGCTACTTAATCCATGTTGATAAGTCTTTAATGGTGCATTTACACAGACAAATTTATCTGACAGATTTCTGAAGCCAAAACCAGGAACAGACTATAAACAGGGAACAGGTCATAAAGAAAAGACTGATTTCTCATCTTTTCAGATCCATTCCTGGCTTTGGCTTCAAGAATCTGTCAGATAAATCTGTCTGTGTAAACTCACCATAAGTGTCAGTACAATATCCCTGTGTGTGCTTATTGAGTCCTATACCCAATGCCTTTGTTAATGCCACCAGCAGCAGTACTCCAAGGGAATGTGCACTCGCTGTGTGCCTCTTATCCCCCTCTAAGTATAGCCCCTTATTATCATCACATTATAGGGGTACTCCAGAGGCTCTTTCTTTTTTATTTTTTTTATAATACATTGCTAAATGTAAATATATTTATCTACCATTTGACTTATTTTGAGTGGAAGCAGTATGGGGTGACGTGGGCCCCTTTGATACCACCAACTGTTGTATGGGGAACTGCAGGGCTGTCTAAGCTCTGGTTGCCACTCTTCTGCTTTTGTCAATTTTGTTATTTAGGATAACAGAAACAGTTATACTAGCTCATCACTAGTCCATGTGTCTGAAATAAAGAAGGATTCGTTTGATATGTTTGGAGTCAGAGGTTTCTTCTTTCTTCATTGCTATGTACTATTTATTTGGAAGGGGTGTAACTAGAAATGGCTGAACCCACCCCCTGCCCCCCGGAAACTGGGGGCGGACATATTATGTCCACATCTGCAATTCGCAAACAAATGTGTCCATAGTGCATCTGCAGTGCATCCGTAACTAATATTTTTGGCAGACAAAAAGCACAAAAAAGGCAAAGTGATTGTTAAAGTGATCTGTATTTTTTGCAGGCATTAAAGGGGTTGTCCGGCAAACATATTTTTCTCTCAAATCAACTGGTGTCAGAAAGTTACACAGCTTTGTAACTTACTTTAGGGACGCTCCAATAGACTTCTATGCAGTGGGTTCTGTGAATTGTGGATCCGTAAAAATGTGAACAGAGTGAATAGGGCAATAGAAATCAATGTTTCCTAAATTTGTCCGTAATTGCGAATCTGCAATTAAGGATAAATTTACAGAATGCGTCAATAAGGGTTGAAAAGAATACAAGTATATACTATTGGTGGTGACCTATAACTTACAGCTAGAGGTACTATAAAAAAACGACATCATATGCTAAACAAGGATTTCCCTCCCCTCCCCTGCTGTGTTACAGACATACCCCATATCTTACCCATAGTCTGGGAATGCAAATAAAAAAGCAAAGACGGTTTACTACCTGTTCTGCTTTGCTGATTCTTTATACTTGGCAGCTAATAAGGGCCTCATTTACAGTTCAGGAAGCAGCCACAGTGAACCTCTCATTTCTATACCACTTCACATGATCACTGAGTCATGGATAGCTACAGGAATGTGTTGGTCTTAGCAGATCTAGATCAGTGTTATTAGGTTGTATACCCCCTGTATTTTAGGGTAATACAGTATTCAACTGGGGAAATGAGCTGCAAAAAAGTGTAATGTTAAAATGAACCCCAAAAGCTCTTTCATGGGAAACATAAAGTGTCAACTAAATAAAGCAAAATAAAACTAAATCGGTGAATAAATCAAAGACACTGACAGCTCTAACCACAGCTACTAGCCCTGCCCAAGATAACCCAAACCACAAAACTGAGGCCATGTTCACTGTATACAAATAATAAAAAAAAAGTAGTGTATGCACTCTGTATACACTACGGGCGTTGTCTTACCCCGTGTGATCATGGCCTAAAAATTACTATAATCGGTATTAAAAATATATATATAATATATATATATATATATATATATATGAAAAAAAGTTATGACTTATTTCTAATTCACCTTCCCACACAAAACAAATCTAAAAATAATAAAACTAAGCTCAGAAATGACCATAAATAGTTGCAAACATTATATGAACGAAAAAAAAAATCTACATTTTATCTCTAGTTTTCAATTTATTTACTTCAGCTTTCAAACCCACATGAAGTTGAGCAGGTGCTTGTGAATGGATACTGGTGCTTTGTATACTAGTGAATTAGGATCTTCTGGCTTTGCATTTGTGGACTGTGTACCTGGTAACCATTCTTGTCTCTATTGATTCTGATCATTACATGACCTCCTGATAAGCCCTTCTGGTACTGACCCGAGTAGATGACCCAGGGCTTCTGTGATAGTCTGCAGACTGCTGGCCTGTGCCAATACCCTTTCTCAGTATTATGCAGATGTAGCCTGGTGCACTGGCTGCCAAGTCCACCTGACCTCACAGAGGGCTCTCCGCGATTAACAATAGACGATGTCAAACAACCGATACGATGAATGATATTAAATTGTTTACCCTATTACGATGATCGTTACTTATGGTCGTTCTTGCATTTGTCCTTTCCTGGCTGATAGACCAGGGAACGACAGAACAAATTGTTAGGCTAGGTTCACACTGCGTTTTCAGAATCCGTTTAACGGATCCGTTTTTTGCAAAAAACGGATGCATTTGTGTGCATTCGTTTTTGATCCGTTTTTCCATTGACTTCCAATATAAAAAAAAAAACGCATCAAAACGGATGCGTTTTTTTTTTAAGGCACAATAAAGTACTGTTGACACTACTTTTTTGACTGTTAAAAAAACCCGGATCTGTTAAACGTATGCTAAAAATCCAGTGTGAACCTAGCCTTATTATACTGAAGGATGTTCAAATGATTAGCGGTGAAAATAGGTCCAGATTCTTTTAAACGACCAAAAATTTCTTGTTGGTCGTTTGATTGTTGCCTGCTATTACTCGAAACGATTATCACCTGAATCCAAATAATCTAACGATTTTTCAAACGATAATCGTCCCATGTAATACAGACCTTAGACTGAAGTGTTGACTGATGGCTTTGGTCAACTTGCTGTATTTCAGAATCCGATCCCTCACCTGTCATTACAAATGGCCTGGTTTTTCAACGGTTAAAATAACATATATTGTCATATGAACTCCATTTAGCTCTATAACTCTTTTCTGTCATGAATTGTACATTAATAACAGGGGGAGCTCAATTTTATTGTGACAAGTGTAGCCAATAACTAGTTGGATGATACAATAATGTAATCGATATGTTAGAAATAGAACAAATGATACTTCAGCAGAGTTTCAGCCTTGTCATAATAAACTCTAGACATATATCCATATGAGTGCGATATTTTGCCTGCACTAGACAACTGATTATAATAAAACACAATATTATAAAATGTATGTTATCAATGCCGCCAAAGAAAAATAATATGATAAAAAGTCTTTTATTTGTATACTTCTTGTTGCTCCATCCAAGGCGTTTTAAGGCCCCTCTACCAAAATCCCAATGCACAGTTTTGACGTGTTAATTTTGTCCCTATCGATTGGGAGAGGGTATTTGGAGGGTGGCTGGTTGCATTACGCTCCCATTGATTTACCATATAATTAACTCCTCGTTATTTAAGCACTGCTCCTGTAATTTGGCTCTTATTAATGCAGTTCCTCTTGGAACACTGTTTAGCCATTTTGTAAGCAGGTAACAAGATAGCGATATCAATTTAATTGGATTCTAGACGAGAGATGTACGCAAGCATATTCGAGGTGTAGTAACTCTTTACTAGCCACTGGGATACATAAAACTATGTCAGGAATGGCATAAAACCTCAATGTAATTACTGGAGAGATGTATCGTAGTTCTGGGCAGAAAATAATGAAATTGTGAGGTATGACTCCTGTGTTAATCTAATGCATAATTACTGCACAGGTGGAAATATTACATACAATAGTATATATAAAACAAGTAGCTGAAATCAGACTAAATCCTAAACTGATGTAATGCTGCAATGAGAAGTATGCTACCAGATGAGTGATACTGGATATAGTGGTCACTACCGGTTCAAAATCTAGAGTTCAGAAAGGTTCTCAAGCCCAAATTTGTTTTCCCAAAACCTGTTATTGCGGAAGAATATACAGCCCGGTGTGTCTGGCAAATGCCGACTTTCACTACCCCTTCTCTGCTCCCTTTCCAGAGCAAATTCAGTCTTGAATCGAGGACATCAGAAATATAGGACAAGTTCTAAGACCCCATGTAAAATAAATTATTAGGTAAAGACATTGCATGAACAAGAAAAAAATGAAAAGTTTCTTGACAGCTGTCAAACCGTGTAATCTATTATATCTGCTAGCAGTGTTAGAGTACTTTTATAAACACTGTGTTTGATGTAATAGGGTCTTTAAAATTCCATTCACCAATCCCAGTTAAAAAAAATACCCAATGTAATAATCCAGTGCAGAAGTGTAACGTTAGGTTTCTCCACGCAGTAGCGGATTATAATAGGCCCGATTCGGGCGGTAGCCTGGGGCCCAGAACTCCTGGGGGGCCCATGGCTACCCAAAAAGAGTTATACATTTAGTAGTGCATTGTCTCCTGGCTTCACTTCTGCCATAATTTTCAAACAATCGTTGCTTATTTTTTACCACAGTTTTGCACAAATCAGGGCATCATGACATTATCTCTCCTCTACTATGAACACTATGCAAGTTACATTGGGGTGGGGGGGGCAGGCTTGTTGAACAGCCCGTTGCCTATGGTAAAGTTAATCCGCCCCTGTCTCCACGTTTATCAGACATGCGTCCCCTGGCATGCGCCACAAAAAGGGTGCTGATTTCTGTCTTTTCTGTAGCGTACTCCGCTACACAGGCATGGGGAGCTTGACAAGGTGGGGGGAAGGCATAGCCTCCTCCCACGTCTGATTTATCGTGGTTTACATCTGGAAACCATAGAAGAAATCTACAACTTCTCTGAAGCAAGTTTCTGCAAAAACCCTGCGAAAGCCACAGATTCCACCAGCTTTAGAGCACGTCTCTTAGTAAATCAGTCCGTGTAAATGAGGGCAAGGCTTTGATCTTAAAGGAGAAGTCCGGCCAAAATTAATTTTTGATATGTTGTTACTTATGAAAAGTTATACAAATTTCTAATGTACATTAATTATGGGAAATGCACATATACTGCTATTTCCCTTAATTTATTAGATCAGGAAGTGTTAGAAATATCTCTGAAGAAGTGACGTCACGACCCAGGGTGTAATTCCTATGGAGTGTCCAGCAGGGGGCGCTCTCTATATAGAATTCTATGGGACTTTATTGTTTCTATGGGTTTCTATGTAATGTAATGTAGTGTACAGTGCTTTATTGAATGAATACATCTATGGAATACTTTGGGGAGCAAGTGTCCTTGCTCCCCAAAGTATTGCATAAATGTATTCATTCAATACATTCAATACACAGTAAGCCCGCCGATCCGCCGCATTTCCGCCGCATTCCCGCCGATCCGCCACACGCTGATCCGCCGCATTCCCGCCGATCCGGACCATATACATTGAACTACAGCTCCCATCATCTGCTTATAGTATGAACAGGTGATGGGAGCTGTAGCTGGGTAATGGATATGACATGCCGCCGGGCGCAGGGGGGAGCCGCTCAGTACACAGGAGCGCTCCCCCCTCCTCCTCCTCCTTCCGTGATAACTTCCGCCTATACCAATGCTGAGTCCCTGCCTGGCCGCCGCTCTCCGCTCACATATACCGGCTCCCGGCATCAGCGCGGACACCAGGATGCATCGGGAGCCGGTATGTATGGGGGGGAGAGCGGAGAGCGGCGGCCAGGCGGGGAGTCAGCATTGGTATAGGCGGAAGTTATCCCGGAAGGAGGAGGAGGAGGGGGGAGCGCTCCTGTGTACTAAGTGGCTCCCCCCTGCGCCCGGCGGCATGTGATATCCCTTACCCAACTACAGCTCCCATCACCTGTTCATACTAGAAGCAGATGATGGGAGCTGTAGTTCAATGTATATGGTCCGGATTGGCGGGAATGCGGCGGATCGGCGGGAATGCGGCGGAAATTCGGCGGAAATGCGGCGGATCGGCGGGCTTACTGTGTATTGAATGTATTGAATGAATACATTTATGCAATACTTTGGGGAGCAAGGACACTTGCTCACCAAAGTATTCCATAGATGTATTCATTCAATAAAGCACTGTACACTACATTACATTACATAGAAACCCATAGAAACAATAAAGTCCCATAGACTTCTATATAGAGAGCGCCCCCTGCTGGACACTCCATAGGAATTACACCCTGGGTCGTGACGTCACTTCTTCAGAGATATTTCTAACACTTCCTGATCTACTAAATTAAGGGAAATAGCTCTATA
Organism: Dendropsophus ebraccatus; assembly: GCF_027789765.1. Classification (NCBI taxonomy): domain Eukaryota; kingdom Metazoa; phylum Chordata; class Amphibia; order Anura; family Hylidae; genus Dendropsophus; species Dendropsophus ebraccatus. The sequence goes on from NC_091458.1 coordinate 63,682,433, forward strand.
TGTGCATTTCCCATAATTAATGTACATTAGATATTTGTATAACTTTTCATAAGTAACAACATATCAAAAATTAATTTTGGCCGGACTTCTCCTTTAATTAATCTCCCTCCAGGGTATAAAGCAAGCTTTGTGTAGTGTACCTTTTAATTAGAAATTGATGCAATTGTCCAATTGATAGACTTTGAGGTGGGGCATTATTGGACTAAGGATCAAGAAGATGTTGGGAGCTGTGGTTATGTGAGGCAACACACCAGTAGAGAGGATTGTTTGATATGCCAATAAGCATGGGCATCCACCACAGTCTCCTTGTCCACACTCCCGAAACAGGTGGCACCTTCATTACACACTCTACATGGATCATTTCCAGAAGCTTAGCAGAAAGCAATTTGGTGTTACAGTGCCTAATAGATGTCCTGCTATTGATAGCTAGCTACCATGGACCATTCTGAACTGCTACGGACAATAACCATATCATCTTTAGTAGCAAATCCAATATCTTTCTGGGATATGATGACAATCAAGTTCAAATATGGAAGCCTCATAGTGAGCGATATGTTCAGGACTTGTGCTGCCTTTCATGGCAGGGATTACAATTGGCATTTTTAAGCAGCATATTACTCACAGAAATGATTTACCATGAATGTGTCCATCTGACTTGAAAACTTCTTTGGCTTGCCTTGTTGCCAAATTTATTTCCAATCGAAGATTTATGGGACCTGCTACCTAGCAGTGTGCCTGGTCTACAGGCCCAGCTGCCACATATGGGGTTTACTGGGCCCAAGATGCCATATATACCTGTATACCTCCATCCCCAACCATATCTAATTGTATATCTAGGCCAGAGGCAGCCCAACAGGGTACAATTTTCCCTAATAAATGTATGGTTTCGCACCAATACTGTAGTCACGTACAAAGATCATAGTTAGATTTACATATATAAAGATTTCAACAACCTTCTTTGTTAGTTATTGACAAAGTGTGTATTAGTATTATATGAGACTGTTCAAGCTGTATTTTATCTCACTATAGATATCATACTGTAGATGCTTCATGGATGAAGATAATTTTTCCCATGTGATTTAGGATTGCCACATTCTGATAACGTTATTATACAAAATTCTCTGTTATCAGAAGTACGTGGCCTTTCACATGGGCACATGAACTGTCTGTCTGTAATATGGGCCGATTGATGTCAATAATAATTGTTTCAAAAGCCACCATAAAAGATGTGATTAGCTGACAGACGAGAATTTAGAGGGTTTTTTTAGCTGAAATGTTTACAATAACCAACAATCATGAATGAGCACTCAAGTTTAATAACTAGGTCATTGTCCTACCTAAAAACACCATACCTCAGATATGGGTGTCTGTTGGGCCTCCTTTAGGGTGATATGTGTTCTTATCGTTTTAAGATCATTTTAAGTCAAACCTTA